>NW_027437179.1:25273299-27673299 GCF_033239565.1 Halichoeres trimaculatus
CAAAGGTTATGTGCATGCGAGAGCCTCCACACAGTGAATACCTTAGTCATTCTGCTGCAGATTTCCAAATACTAGCAAATGCCAAACATATCTACTTGTTGCTGTGGTCTTTTTAAAAGCTTGGATGTTTACTATCAAAAAGTGGCTCTCAAATTTCTGGCCTAGCTATCTGCAAGGTAGCCATGTGATATAATTCTTTTTTTTTTCAATGACAGATGGAACCTTGCTGCTCGGTACCTCCAGCCTCACAGGCAGGAGCTGGCAGGGATCTGTTTGGATCTACAGTGACCCTGTGCAGGCCCCCAATGAGGAGCAGTGCAAAGCTGGTGTGCAGACTGAGGCTGGTGTTACAGATGCCAAATGGGTAACAGAAAAGGGCATAGTTGTGGCATCAGACTCAGGTAGGGCAGATATTGTCAGCAATCATGAAATGCTGGTCTCTACAGTGAGACGTTGAAGTAGAATTTGAACATCTGCTATCTGTGCAGGGGCTTTGGAGCTCTGGGAACTTGCTGAAGACGAAAGCTTGCTGGTAAATCGTTTTACCAAATATGAGCATGACAACATTGTCACCACAGTGAGCCTAGTCACAGGGGCAAGCAGTGCTGTCACTGGGAGCATGGACTGTCGGTAAGACTCCTTTTTACATATATCATATGTACACTTACACAAATGCCTAAACTACCAGTGCAGAACTGAACAATGTTGACTGTTAATTTCTTGTGCATTGGGATTTAACCTCTTCTTGCTTTTTTCACTGTAGAATCAAAGTCTGGGATCTTAGTCAGGAGTCTGTTGTTACTACCTATAATGGTAAGGGGACATCTTACATTTTCACCTAGGATATCTAGATAGCAGTGCTACAATCTATTCACTTAAAAAAATCAAAAGCATTGATTTTTTTTCACTCACATGTTAAAGATTCAAATTAATTCAAAGGTTACAACAGGAAAAATGTTGAGCCAAGTGTCAAAAATCCAAAGCTTTAATATACATTTAGTTCTTTCTAGTAGCTCACCATCTTGCTTAAATGATCACTAGAGGAATGTAGTTAGAACATAATTGTGTCAGTAGAGGAAACGTTTTTGATTAGGATGTATAAAATAATCCCTGTTTTTCCTCTCCCTTCAGTTCACACACAGCCAGTCAGCTGTGTTGCCTGCAGTCCCACAGATGAGTCTCTTTTCATTTCTTGTGGTGAAGTAAGTTATTAATAAATACATATTATGAACACACACCATTAAACACGGATGGAGATTATTTGAATAAAGAATTGAGGACACCTTGCTCCATTGAAAAATGCATTTACTAGTCTGAAAATGGAATGCATTTAGTTTGATTGCACATTGCTAAAAAATAATAACTGCATCATTGTCAGATATGACAATTCTCCTCATCACACACTAACACACCTATAACACGCCTCTTAAAGATGTAGGGCAATCCTTGAGTCTTGCAACCCAATAAACTGCTGGATGTTATACAGGTCATTGAAGGCAGAGGAGCTAAAGAGAACTAACAGTGTGTATTACCTTCACCCAGATTTAACCTTTTCCTTCCCTCGGTCTCTCAGGATGGCCGTGTGCTGATGTGGGACAGGAGGAAGCCAGACAAACCAGCCACTAGAATAGGTGAGCAACAGGTTTTGCTGGGCTGTTAACAGCGCTGGAATTAAATTAGCAACAGAGGAGATTCCTTTCATGCATAACACCAAATAGACAGCGAGTGAGCAGACTATTATCTAGGTCAGTATACATATTGAATGCAAAACTTGAAAATAACAAACCCTGGTGGGTTAGTCTCCTAGAGTGTTCACTTTCAAGTTTAGCAGGTTAGGATATCTTTATTGTGAAAAATAAGACTATCTCATGTTCCCACGTTTTATCACTCAACTCCCATTTAGAAATCAGTGTTCTGACAGGTGACGTTGCAAATTTAGCATGTCTGATCTAGTGATTATTGATGCCAGATTATAAAATGCTGTCTGGATAGTTTAAGATATTCATTTCATGGAGACACAGTCTTTTAAGACTATGTATATACTCTCCTAGTATTGATACATTATATGCTCTGTATGTTTTTTGTTTTAGATGTAGAGTCCCCCAGATGTTCACCCACCACTGTAGCTTGGCATCCTCACCACAGAAGCACGATTGCTTTTGGTAAGGCACAGCAGCAGGTTACTGATTGACAGAAAGTGACAGTCCCCTCATGTTTGATAATGCTTGTCGTGTCTCAGGTGATGAGATGGGCAGAGTGGCAGTGAAGGATTTTCTGGGAACAGAGCCAGCCAGGGTGGAGAAAATCCACAGACGCAGAGTCAATGGGCTTGCCTTCTCTACACATAGGTAAACAAAAGTCTGAGATATATGCATAACTAGCTCTCCAATACCATCTGTAAAACTTTTTCCAAAACAACTATTTTTGTCGTTCATATCTTAGTGCCTCCTTACTGGCCTCCATCAGTGATGACTGTTGCCTTGCCGTATTGAACTCTGATCTTCAAGAAATGTGAGTTTGCACTTCACATTTAGTAAGCCTTCAGTACCAATGACAAATACGAATCACGTGTCATGTTCATGTGTCAAGAATCATGTTCTTTCGTTGTAGACATAGAGATCGGCGACACCAGGACTTTGTCAAAGATGTGTGCTGGCTCCATGGTGGCTCTAACACTCTCACAACCGTTGGCTGGGATCACTTTGTGCTTCACCACACAGTGGACACGGCTGCTGGAGCTCCCAACTCCTCTTAGACTCAATAGATGCTCACAAACAAGGGACGGGGGCATCTTAAAAAGTGTTGGCCTCCCTGATTCTGAGGGGTACCATATGTCTCTGAAAAGTGAAGTAAGGAATATAGAATAAAATGTTTCATTGTCATAAAGTAACCCAGTTATGTTCACTATATTTCAATTCTGCCATCCCTGTGCCAGTTTTTTTTCCATTACTGAATTTCTCCAAAATTGTCTGTATCTGCTTGTTTCATGTCAAACTGCATTTTGCTGTGTAATTAAACTTAGGACATCCATTTGTATTCATAGTTTTACATTAAAGGTAACTTAGTGTTGTGATATCCTGGAGTCTAACCATAGATAAATATAATAAGAAAAATATAAATAATAAATGGACGTTGTCTTCGTGACGTCACCTGTCTTTTTCAGAAACATAGATTTTGAAACAAAGCGGCTGGCGTGGCCATTTTGAAAATGGGGTGGGCTTTGAGTCTTCACACTTGTAGCTAGAAAACGCCTGTCCGCCATTTGAGCTGAGCTGTGCCTCTGATTTGGCAAACTTGGGATCTAAATATCTTATTTAACTGCTGAGTAAGGAAAAATTTACCCACCCCCCCACAATGTGTGCTGATAGTGGAATTAGCGATTCAGGCCCAAGCCGTTTTTTAAACCAGGCTGAAAAAAGGTTTTTGGTGCTGAAAAAAAAACCTTTTGCTTTTCTTGCTTGCTGTGTATGCGGTTTCAAATCTTTCTGCAGCCGGCCTCAAACAGAATCTCAAAGAAATGCATTTTTTAGCACTTCCTCATTGTCTCATAATTTCAGCCCAGACTGCTGCTTGAGTCTAAATTATGCCACCAGATTATGGAAGAATACTACAAGTTAAACTAATGGGGAGATATGATATCATGATAAGGGTTAACTTGAAAGCTATGCAAAAAAAAAAACATCGCCATATACCATAACCATAATGTGACATATTTGACTCTATCCCCCCCATCCCTGGTACAAAACTGGGTAGTGTATCACTAGTTCTTATGTGTCAAATGTTGGCAGTTTGCTCAGAAATTAGCAAGGTTACATGTGTGATTCACGCAGCCAGTGGCAGCTGTGGTGTCGTTACAGTGTTCAGTAGACATAACAGACATGTCATAATATAGCTGCGGGATTGTGTTTTTTAAGGAGTGATCACTGCAAATGTGAATGAGACTGCAAATGAAAAGTAGCCCTCATGCTAACCTAGAGCATTGTGCCAATTTTAAAAGAGTAAATGTATTTGGTCTTAGGAGATTAGACACAACATTTAATCAGTAACACTTGAAGTCAGGCTAAGGCTGGATAGTTTTAAAAACGTGTTCGCTAAGCTACTTCAAGACTAATATTGTTCAAAAACAATAATTCCCTTTTAGCTTGTCATTCAGGATTTCAAAAGTTTTAACTTGGCTCCATCAAAAATACGGGCATCTCATCGAGATAACTAGAGTTAGTGCTTTCATTTTGGAACAGAAATCCTATTTCCTACATAAACACGTACTGCACACGTAAAAAAAAAAAAACTCAAGTCAATCACAACATGCAGTTATGCTTGTTTTTATTCAGAGCGTAAATAGGGAGTTATGGAGCAACATTTGACACTGATAAATGTTCTTTTTTATATAAAGACAGCAATATTTAAATATTGTGATTGTGCAAACTTAACGTGTACATATAAGTAGATTTTACAATATATCAGCTTAATTTTCATTTCATACAAACTTGTATGTACAGAAAACAAAAGTGAAAACAATGACTTTCTTTTCTTCCTTTCTTTTCTTACTAGATACAGTTAACTAATACAGACAGGAAGACATTATCGACATCATGAGAAACAACCCATCTGAGTTATGGCTACCTTCCAGCTCTTATTCAATTACAGGCTTGTTTTTTCCCCCACTGGACCCACATCATATACTTGTAACAGTTTAGTTACAGGGCATGTTATTACACCATGAACCACAGTAATTACATCGTACATCATGACTTTGATAGAACCAGTATTTAAGAATAAGATGTCAACTGATTCCGTATCCTACAAGTTATTGAGAGCAGATTTTCAAAACATATTTTGACAGTTAAGAATAACTCAAGCAATCAAACACTGGCTTGCTCATATATCTGAATCTGCTTGATTTTATGAATGTTTCCCATGTAGCACTGATTAAAAGCTTTAGTTTGACAGACAATATACATATCCACACTGTATGAGCAGGAGCAGCGAAATAAATCATTTACATCGGTCAACTCTAAAAATAAAACATGAGAATAAAATATAACACAGTTATAAGCAACATTCAGATGTAGATGAAACTACATCATTTCAAGATAAATATTGTCCTGAGACATTTGTAACGTTATCCCTACTGAGTTGGTCATTTAAGTCATTTGTTTGAAGTGCTTTTTCTTTTATGTTCAACTCATTCTGTTTCAAAATTATATATTCTGATTATACATGATTATACACGATGTACATCAAACCAAGGAACATCAATCTCATCCCCACAACACATTACGATTCTGCACTAGACCAAGGAGATATAGGATTTTTGGTGCCGGGCCGAACTGTAAAAGTCATTCCATACTGATGTTTTGAGTGCACTCCATTGCTGAAAAGAAGGACATGTAAATATGAGTTGACAGTAAATCAAAACACTGAACTTCTAGTAGGGAAAAGTGAACCTTTTCTATTTGAGCACTGAAACTCTTACCTGGTGGGACTTTTCACTGAAGAGGTATCCTGATGTTTTCTGACCATTTTGCCCTCCAGTTCACGCATATCCAGGCCTGCTGTTTTGTTCGCCACTGTATCATTCTTGCTTGGTGGTGTGACTTTGAGAACAGTGGAGGCCTTATTCTCCTCATCAGATAAGGGGTTGCCCCAGTCATCCGAATTAGCCTCATTCTCCTTCACGGGGTTCATTTTGTGATCCATCTCCGCCATCTTTTTTTGTAGGATGCTGAGCAGCGTGACCTGACTAGGTGAAAGATTGGATGGGATATGATTTGGGCCCACCTTAGGTTTGGTCTGGGTTTGCAGTTTTGGTTTGACCGCAGTATCAGGAGGTGGGAATTTTGGAGCCTGAGGAGGTTTAGGCTTTGGGGGCGGAGCTGGAATTAGAGTTGGGGCTGGAGGAGGAGGTGGAGGTGGAGGAGGGTCAAAAACTGGTGCTGGTGTTGGTGCTGGTACTGTTTTCCTTGGAGGGTCAGGTGGAGTGATGGTTGGAGGGGGGCCCACAATGTCATCCAAATCATCAAACTCTGGTGGAGGAGGAAGTACTGGCAAGTTTATGTCCACCTTGTCTGCCACACTAGAAGCTTGAGGCTTTGAGGGGCTTTTCTCTCTGTTTTGTGTCCGTGCTACCAGGTTAGTTAAACTTGGGGATCCAGACATTCGACTGAGATTTGGGCTGCTTGAAGGTGTCTGGTGCTTGAAGAGTGGAGAGCTGCTCAGTTTCTCTGGGGTTTGAACTGTTTGCGTATGATTCCAAGAACCAACAGGTTTTGGACTTTCTGGAACTCTTTCTTGAGATGCTAAAGAGGAGGACGAGCTGGACCTTGGTGTGACCACAAAGGAATTAGGACTGGAGTCACTTGGGTGTATGCTCGAACTTGGTTGCTCATCTTTTTTGGCACTGTTTTCTCGTGACAGAGAATGGGTTGTCCTTTGTTGCTCTCTTTTCTTAGCTGCCATTAAGAGAGCCAGTGGGGAGGCTGCTGTTCCCTCTTTTACCCCTTGAGTTTCACTGCCTTTCAGGTTGCGGAGTTTACGATCTAACAAGGGACTGAACTTGTGACTTGGGCTTGGAGATACGTCATGCTTATCCTTATTTAGCTCTGAATTTACTGAAGTACCATTTAGTTTTGGAAGTGATGGCAAAGTCTGATGAGAATACCTGAGAGGTTTTTCTAACGGCAGTGTAGAAACTCCAGTTGCTGTTGCTCCTTTATTTTGTTCAGGTAGGGATATTTGAGAGGGTGTGGTAATTTGTAAGTTATCCTTCAGTTCCTGTACATCTTTCAGAACTGGTTTAGATGGTGTTGCCACTTTTGGGACTCTACCATCTACTTCACCAAGCACTGGAGAAGTTTTGACAGATGAAGAATCTTCCAGGAGCAATTTATGCTTGGGTCGTGTGTCAGGTTCTTCATAGCCTTTGAGGATTGAGGTTGTTGGAACGTGGTAAAGCTTAGCTGTGTTCTGCGGATTGAAAGTGGACAATGTTGGCGTCTGCACAGGAGGAGGTGGGGCAGGAGTTTGTGGTGGGGAATCAAGATTTGACATAGAAGACAGTCTGATGGGTTTTGGTGGGGGTGTCTTGGATGTTTTTGGTTGCCTTTCAGTTGGAGGCTGTGGTGGTGCAAATCGTGGATGGTCAGGCACTACTGAAGATGGGGGGTTAGAAATGGGTATGGATGACCTAGAGCCGCTGGAAGAAGTGGATGGAGGCTTTGGCGGAGCCATTGGTGGTGGTTTCAAAAAGGTGAAATCTTCCTCCTGCAAGGATGGTGCCAGTGAAGGGGGTTTAGGAGCTGGCATGGATGGAGGCTGGAGGGTCGACAGGTCAAGAGTGTTTAAGTCACCCATAAAGTCTGGAGGAGGGAGAAACGTTCCTGGTGGGAGTGGAGGTGCCATAGATGGGTGAGGAGGAACAAATATATCATCCTCCATGGGGTCAGGCACAGATCCATTGGTCAAGTGATCTCCACTAACTATAGAAAGAAAAGAAAGGATATCATAAAAACTTTGATGCTGTTGTATGCAGCGAATAAGGATCACTTGCTGTAAAGAACAGAGAGGGAACTGTTTCAAAAGGAAACATCTAAACCTGATCAAGTTCCCATCTTTTCATTCCAGATTCAATCTGGTTTATATCCAAATTAGGATTACCATAATCCCTTGTCTGATGAAATGATAATACGAAAACACTCTAGATGCAACACACAGTAATCCCAAAATATACTGAAATAGATTCTGGAGTTCAAAGACAGATGCATAGATAAAGAAATTTGTGTTATGCACTTTTCTGTAAGTTCTAACACTCCCACTATGCAAACACTGTTGCCCCGCTGTTTGGTATGGCTGTTTGGAAGGACTCGGGAGGCTTATTGAGCAATTGCCTGGGCAAACATTTACCTGGCCCGAATTTTTAACCCTTTATGAAGACAGATTGCTGTAATCCATCAACCAAGTCCAGGCAAAGACACCATAAATGGTCTTAGTACTTAAGCATGTAAACAATAGAATTTTCTATACCTAAGTACATATTTGAGGGAGGTGAATGCTCACCTGAGCCGTTGATCTTTGGACCATTGACCGGGGGGAGAAGGGGTACTTTGGGTGTTGGAACAGCAAACCCTTGAAAACTGTCCAACGAAGACTGCAAAGGGAAAACAACACACATCAGACTTTTTATCAACATCCAATACAAAAGAAATAGTGCAGTATTAGAAAATTTGGAAAACATGAGATTGTCAAAACACCTTGCCCAAAAGTATCAAAAAATACTGCTGACAAGTTTCCAAAGCATAACTTTTAACATGACACTACTACATTCTTGGCTCATGACCATTCTTAGTGAATCAGAGGATACACCTATTTATCTCATTGTTTCTCATGTCAAAGCAAGCCTGACCCTGTGTTTGACGGAGTGAGAGAAAGAAAAAAGAGAGAGCTGCTCCCTCCGTGGCCCAAACAACACCAAAAATAAACAAACTCTGTTGACACAATAGAAGTCTATGAGAAGTTACAGGGTACTCCTCAAAGGGCTCAAATTTAACAAAATAAAACACATTTGGTGCCATCTGAAGTTACCGTGCTGCATATTTTCACGTCAGTTTCATAATCAGGGTGGCAAGGAAGCAGGAAAGTTTGTGGCGTTTTATTGTAGAGCTCTATAAATTATTGTTTAATAAGCGTGATACATGTTCACAGGCAGCATTGTAAAAGCTGAACACCAGTTAGTTTTGTCTAGGTTTTTAGATTAAGATACCTTTGACATCTGCTTGAAATCACACCTTGAGTGACTGAACCAATTTCTCTAGTTATCACAGGACACTTATGTAGCTTGTTGGAAAGGTATGCTTACCACAAAGCAAGGGCGTGTCAGTAAAAATGGCGTCAGAGCCGGTTTGATTCATGTGTTTTGTTCCCTGTCTTATGACTCACTTTCATCTGTCGCAGCAGTCTGAGCCGTCCTGCCCATGTGCTGCTGGGTGTGCCACAGCCAGCACATGCCACAGACGCATTCACAGAACACTCCCAAACACTGAGGTGTGTGAACAAGAGCACTGACGAGCTTTTTATTTATACCTGCACCATGACAATAAAACGGGTGGCCTGACAGACATACTGACTACAACTTAGTCCTTTTAGTCCTTCTTACTCATCTAACAATGAACACTTGCATACAACTAGTTTGGCACATTAATATATGAGGACACATGCTAAGTGGTGGAAGACTTATGAGGATGTTCTCCTAAAAAATACCAACAACACAGAACAGAGAAAAATCCTCAGGTAAAAGCCTTGCACCAAAATTTAGTGAAAGTGAAAGTACCAAAGTTTTTCTGGAAATCTATGCATCTTAGAGAACACCAGGAATAATTTTTACCTTAAGATATTATAGTGTTGCTGATTGTTGTTAAAAATGAAATATGTATTTAAAGGAAACGTGTTTAAAGCACAGAGATAATCTTATTTTGATAATTTCTTATTATTTTTAGTTGCTGTTCTTGGTAATATAACATGGATTATACAGGAAAGGCAGAAATAAGCTTCAGCCTGTTCCTTCTTCGGGCCTTTGAAAAAATTGTGAATCCTTATTGTGTGAAGTTAACCAGTGTTAAGTTATAAATTTGTTTTAGTTTTATTATGAGATGACTTCTCACAAAGGCAGGAGATTTTTTTCATTAGAAATGAAAGATCAAAATAAAATATTCCTTCAGAAAGTGATTTGACTAACTTGTGAAAACTAGGCTAAGGCTTGTTTCATTGTCATGTGTTATTTATTTGATCATTTTTTTTAAGTTATTCAAGCCACAAGGTTGGGAATCACTGCAACCCAACACTGCAACACTTCAGTAAATATACCTTGTTACTTTTTCACCACTTGTGATATATTACCAATACACAGGCACCAACTGTGGATGAGTCCATCAAATACACAGTACTGGATTACTCTACATTGTAGTTTTATTATAGTATAAGGACTTTTAAACTTTCAAAAACTTCTTTAAGACATAAACAGTGTTTTGGATGCAATCAACCCACTAACCTAGCTGTCATCTTACAGCATGCAATGTACATCAAGATGATGATGATTCATCTTTATTTTGGAAAGCATATTTTGGTTTCCAAAATTGTTTTCAAACTAAAAGTTGATAAAAGATTGTTGAAGATTCTTTTCATTGTACTGTCTACCTTATTAAGGTAAATTATAGTTATTACAGTGGAAAGTAAAGTTTACCAAACACACTAAAATATCGAAGCTCAACTGACACCGACATGTTCTTTATTAGCGGTTCAGTGCACAACCACAACACAATTAAACAGGGTAATTTTTTTCCAATTCATAAATTTCCTGGCACTGTATCTATAAAAGCTGACCCATATTCAAACACACTCCTCCAGTTAAACACAGTCCTTTATCAGTTAATTGGCACCTGCACGGTTTTGCAGATACAGAGTTCGAGGTGAAGTAATGCTTAATGTCAGGGTGGGGACCGTTCAGACACACATCTAATTTAACACCATGATCTGAGACAGAGCGACAGACATACATTTCTCCAGTGTTGGAACTTGAAAGCTTTACTCAGATACTCACATTGTGATGTTTGACAGTGGGTCTGGCCCTCACACTGGCTGTACCTGACTCTGGGATGGCAGCGGACCCCAACACCAGCTCCACATTATCTGAGGAAATAAAACAGAAGAGTTTTTATACCCGGATACTCTTCTGTTAGCATAATAAGTTTCTGCACAGTTAAAACCATTGTAAAGACATTTCACCCTTTTTACATCTGCATCATGTTCCATGGTGCATTGTAATTCACTCAGGTGCAGATTAGTACTTTACACATAGTGCACATTGTGCAGGTAATGAGATACTGTATGCACCAAAGAGGCCTCTTTGTGTGTGCCACTCAGTCTAATAATCTGCTGTGTGATCCTGTCTGCTCTAACTGGTAGTTCTGTTGTTGACAACAGAAAGTTGGGCGACTGAGCGCTAATCTTTATTTATATTTCACCATTGTGCTCAAGTGAAAGCTTAGTTTTGGTGGCAATGGAAGATTATCACATTACGTAACTTAAATATACCAGAGCAGTGTAATCTCAAAAAGAGCTGGCATCACGTATCATCTTAACCTGCATGGTTAACTCGCTCTAGAAGCTCTATTTGATTCAGCATAATGCATAGTGATCCTATCTTTGAACCTAATTTTTCATTATTAAGATGCATTTGTGCAAAGTCTAAAAATAATATTGGCATAAGGATTGCATCATTGGTCCAAGTTATTGTGTTCAGTCAAGTAAAATCTGACTCTACAAAGAGACAAAAGAGAAGAGGTAAATCAAAAGACCCCTCAGATGGAGCCCCCAACACTTTAACATGAAAATGTGTGAGTCAATTTCTGTAAATGCATTCACGCATCAGAACAGCTGCAAAACCATTCTGCTGAACTGACAGATTATATCAGAGGTCACTGTTTGGTTAGCGTGGAGACATTTAGAAGTCATACATTCCTTTGCTGTCATCTTGTTTGTCCAATAAGTGACTGATGAATGACACTGAAAAGCACTTAGTCAGACTGTCTGTCAGACATTACGCTTTTCATTGACGCTGAGGAGGAACGAAATGACTGACGTTGCAACCAGGAAAGCAAAGTTTTTTAATTAGTACTTTACATTTGTTAACTATGATGTTCACAAAACATCTCAATGTAAATATTTGAATAGAATAATTATAAATTTTCAAATGCAGTGATGGGATTAACTGAGTTCATAAAAGTTTGGAGGGATCACTGCGGTGTTAAACCAGTCTATCCAAATCATCTGTTTCCCCTTTGTGCACCTCCATGATTTAAATAGACAAATGTCCTGTGTCATGCCCAAGCTTTGCATTGCAGTCGCTCTCATTTCCTTTGCCTCCAGTCTAATGGAACTAATGTTCCATTAGGCATGACTGTTTATCTGTAACCTGATATTACAAAAGTGTTGGCAGTTAAATTTAGGATTAGTATGGGCACAACTTCACACTTCACACACAACAGTGCTAAAACTTTCCTGAAATCATCTTAAAGTGTTGATGCATGTTTTCCATTTGTCGAACCAAGTGTTTACTTTATTGAACCAACTCTTTGTGAAGTTCTACTCCATATAGGTTTAAAGTTTTGAGAATATATCACACCTTATTCCTGTTTTTTCTTGATTTCATTTTGTTGTGTATCTGGCAGAAGAAAAAAAACTAAACTCGGGTCAGAACAAATCCCCTGACAAGTGTATTAGATAAAGTTGAAATCCCAATCTCTGATGTTTGAAAGTTTTGAGTCTCTGGAGATATTTTCTGGGGGTTTTTCCCACATATCCCTGTCCCTAAATGACAACTTGTGAATACATGATAGATACGCAGCGTCATCGAGATCCATCGTTAAGTCACATCATCATCAGAGAACAGGTTTTTCATAGGTAAATTGCGTTGCCCTGATTTGCACCTGTTGATACTTGTTCATCAGGAGATGACTTTAAAAGTACGGTCATAATATCTATTGAGCTCTACTTTAAAACACTCTTAAAGGCTGACAAACGGAGCTTCAAGCTGTTAGAGCTAAAGTACCTGTAAACATAAAGTTACAAAGGTCGCGTTTTACTCCAGCAAATGTTGACATGTAGCTATAATCAGTGTACTCACCCATATCTTTCATTTTCACATTGGTGTCGAAAAGAGAATTGTTCTTTCGACCCAAAAAATGCAAAGGTCCTTTCTTCATGGTTAGTTGGTCAAATGTTGTCTAGTTACGACCAAAATGGATTAGTGACGCATTTTTTTATCGGCAGGTAAATCCAAGGCAAAGCAGCAGGTGAGCGACAGGTGCAGCGCTGCGCACCAGGTAAACCTGACTTCGATGATTTAGAGAAAACTTTTGTGAACAGAGCGAGAAAATGGAGCAAATCCCGCCCCTCTCCTTTCACTGAGCCAGCCTGCTTTTTTTTCTATCATACACTCCCAACAGGTGAGGCCTCGGCTCTCCTTTCCTGTCACATTCCTGAACGATCTGCACCAAGCTCTGAGTCGCTCGTTCTCATTTAGGGTGTCTGAGTCTACTTCCACTGCTGATATCAGATACTTTGATACCAGCGGGAAATGTCAGCCCTGTTTGGTTAATCCACTATGTCCAGGAACAGTTTCATTTTGATGCATCTTGATTGAAAAGGGAAATTTGTGTTGAGAATAAACAGGAAATAAGGGGAAATAAATGGGAAATACATTGATATTTAACTACTGGTAATAAAAGTGCAAAAAATGTATCATAAAAAAATTAACACCATCCATATTTAATGCTATTTTGGTAAATGGTTTATAGACATGTAGCCATATGTTTTCACCCTTCTAGACCAAGTGCTTTTACTCTTTTAGTAACACACACCCTCACACACACACACATTTAATTTACATAAAATAATTTTTCAACATTAAATACCATTTGACATGTATTTCAATAACTTTCATTTCAGTATTTCCATCTAGAGCTACTCTAGATAGTACCACACCACTACTCTTAAGAAAATATTTATTTTTCCTTTATTTACCATATTTTTATACTATAACAATTTCAATACAAACCTTTGACCACTTAAACTTATGCATTATTATCTAATGAAAATATCACCTCTGCTTCTTAATGGAAAATACTTGTTACCAAGCATGCTGGAACCATTATCGTTTTTTCCCTCATTAATAAACTGACTTTTCATGAATATCATGTTGTAAATTTGCATGTGCTTGAAAATACAATATGATATTCATGAAAAGTCCAAATTCAGACACATAACCCAGAGCAAAGAGAGTAACAGAAGTGTTGACCTTCAGGGTGATTTCTACAGCTTTTTGCTGTGTAACACAGATTGAGCTGACCTGATAGTGAGGAGTTTACACAGTGCCGGAGGTAAAACAGTAAAAGCAGGATTGACCTTTGACCTGCACTTTGACTGTGTGTATTGAACAACAAGTGGTCAGAAAAGCATATAATGAAGGCATACCTGGGAGGGTTGAATGTTCCTGTGATCAAATGCCGGGCTGCACAGTTGTTAATGCTGTTGCCTCACAGCAGGAAGGTTCCTGGTTCAATTTCTTCGGCTGGACGGGAGTTTGCTTATTCTCTCCGTGTAAGTGTGGATTCTCTCCAGGTAGTCTGGCTTTATCACACAGTCAGGAGGCCAAGACACATGTTTTTCATGTTGACAGGTCATTCTTAAAGTGACCCTAAGTGTGAATGAAAGGTTTTCTTTCTCTTCACATTAGCCCTGTGATGGACAGGGGAATGACAGCAGGGACAGGCTCCATCCTCCTGCAACCCTGAAAGATAAAAGCAGTAAAGATAATGGGTGGAAGGATGATTAAAAATATATTCTGAGCATTCAGATCAGGCTATATGCTGTCCCATGCTGTGTACATGCCCACTGGTATTTGCTCAATTATTAAGTATGGTTAAGACATTACGTTTTTATCACAGATTCTTTTCAATCATTTTTACAAATCTGTATCGTAGTACCTGATGCTATGGTATCATTTATCAAAGGATAGGATTTGGGTTCATGTGACCTGTGTAAGGAGGTTAACTGTAAAGGTGATGATAGAGAGAGCTGTGGCTAAAGAGGATCATGAGACCCGTAAAGCTTGGAGTGGGCTGAGCCATGACAGTGACTCTACAGCAGCATTCAGTCTGTGTACCTGTGAGCTAAAAAAAGACCATTATGTTCTCACGTCCTCACTGCTCAGTGTGTTTGTTTACAGATGCCAGTATAGACTGATGACCAGCGGGTACAAGACATACACACGTATACAGGAACTATACAGTGGTTTTGGAACTGTTTTTTTTTTTTTTTTCACCTGAACCACCACAGAAAATGAAAAACAAAAAATATAAATTACATAGTCACAAATGAAAACAGGATTTAGGGGATTTGGAACTGTTTCTGGAAATTATCATCGATTATCATTCTTAAATACGGCACGTGCAATTTATTCTTCATACAGTAATAATCCATTCAGAGAACATAAACTTTGGATTGTTCCTCTCATTTTCAGAAATAAAGTGAATTTTTGTTTTGGCTCTTTAGCACACTATCATCAGAGTTTTGTTTTTTCTTCTTTTGTAATAATGATTCATGCTTTAAAAAAAAAAACTACACTATTTTTTCCTCTCTTTTCCTCATCACAGTGTTTCTGTTTTAAAATGTATCTGTCCCATCTAAACCTCAGCTGTCCTTCACACACTCAACTGGTCCATCCAGTTCCTCTGTCCTGAGCAAGAATCCATCCTGACAACTGATGCTGCTGAAATGCTAAGAATGTGATGGGAAGATCTTTTAACTCTTTACCCGCCTCCCAGTACTGAATCCACTTCACAGATCTGCTTTATCTATGGTGAAAAATATAATAAATATGTTAACTAGTTCCTAAAAATTAGTCCTTTCTTTAAGGAGAGGCAAAATGATGGCAGTATGTGTGTATTTTGCTTCCACAAACTGAAAAGAGACACTTTAAAAAGTTGATAAAAGGGTCATCATTTTTTCTTTCTGTGCTAATACTTAACAGTCACAGTGTCCCCGTACACAGCTTTCAGTTATTTTCCAGATTCTTTCTTTTGTTTCATTTCAATTTGGCCACAACAACAACATGTTCATGCTTGTTCCTCAACATTTCATGACAATGAAGTAAAAGGAAATAGAGACTGAGCACCATTGGTTTCATTATGATGAGGTATTAATGGCTGTAACTTGAGATGGAAATGAAACTGCTGTCGTAACCTGAACCAGATTTATGGTGTGGAAAAATGTGTGTCGGATGATGTCAACAGTTACAACATACTTCACGATCAAACATCTGTCACTATGACACATTTCTCATTTCTGTGAGTTATATATCTGGTAGAAAAGAGTGCCAAGAAAAACTTTTGACAATAAGGTTTTTGTGTGAGCAGGTGTATCTTTTATCATCAAGAATGTTATATATATATATATATATATATATATATATATATATATATATATATATATATATATATATATATATATATATATATATATATATATATATATATATATATATATATATATATATATGTACACATATGTGTGTGTATTTTGGGGGGGTTTTTTGTTTGTTTCTTGTTTTTTGTTTTAACCAATGCCCCCTCCAACCCCCACCCAAATTCATTATATAACATAAAAGTAACAGTTGCCTTAGAAAGAAAGAAAGAAAGAAAGAAAGAAAGAAAGAAGTCATATTCCCACTGGAGGATACTGAAATTTGAAAGAACTTTATTAGTGACTGTCTTAGCGTGCCCTGTAATAAAGCTGCTTTAAAAAAAAATATGACACACATATTGTGCTTCCCGGCATCATGATGTGTAATTGTTTCAGTAGGGTGAAGTTCACACTTCTCCTAGTTATTATCCTTTGAAATGGCAGCCCCCCTACAGAGCATCTGACGACAGATGGAGGAGCTTTAAGAGGGTCTAAAGACTTTCCCAGTGACGGCCATTCCTGCTGTGGAACTAGGGTAAGCTGAGAGATCACTGGGGACTACAGTGAGAAGATTTAAGCAAAGGAGCTTTATGAATATGAGTAAATATTTTGGAAGTTATCTTAACATCAGAAAGAAGCAAAACTGCATGAATATTTCAAAATTGGAAGTTGTATAGCCTATATTTTTTGTTCTATTAGTAGAAGTTAATTCAAACAAATTAAATTTGTTGCATTTCATGGTTGACTTCTTTTGCTGTATATCCCAAAAGTTATCTGTCCTTTCCTCCAGGTGTCAATGACCCTGATGTTGAACAAATGAGTTTATGACAGTGTTTGCTGTTTCAGATGAATGACCCCAACCTCTACTCTACAAGGCACTTGATTTATTTACAAGAGCCCCCCCCCCCCCAAAAAAAAAAAAAAAAAAAGCTGGGCAGCAGGAAATGAAAAGACCAACTGATATCTGTTTATAAATTGGGTCAATTAAATGTAACGTTAGCTGCGTTAGCTGTGTTAGCAGTTTGTCAGATGGTATACAGTAACAGTTATTCCAAATCAGTGCATTCATCTACAGTGAAGTTCACAAGAGAGTAAACTCATCTTTATTCTGTAAATTCTTCTATTGCACCACAGGGTTTTGGCTTTGTTTGTATGATATATGTAAATATTAAAAGCTAGATGTAGTGATAAATTTGCAAAATTTTTAGTGTGTGGTCAATCGGCCTATTGTCCAAGATAGAGACAGACCTGAGACAAAAATTGAATCTGCACAAAAACTAAAGATGTCAGGGTGATAAAGTAAAATGCATTCGACTGGATAACACTTTACCTATTTTATCTTATTTTACAATATAGAATAAATTTATGATTATTTAAACTGATAATTTTGTTGCAGAGTGCATTAAAATTAAACACATCGTAGATATACCTCAAATCATAGAGGTCATTCATTAGGTGTAAAATATTAATTTTACCATCCAGCACACAAGGGGGTTATGTTTGCTTTTAGTTTCCTTTAATTAGTTAAGTCTTTGCTGGCAAGAAAAGTGGATTACAACTTCTGAGCTCTTGACACAGACACACAGTGAGATGATTGTCTGACTGAACCTGCTGCTTACAAACAGTTTTTACTCAGGCCACGCTCGGAGGCCAGTTGGATGCATGAGATCGTGGTTATGATTTTTGCTGGAATCTTTTTATCAATATTTTGAGATCGTTATGGGAAACAGCAGTGGGTCATCTGTGGAGCAACTACAAGCTTGTGAAAGTCATCAGTGGTACAGGAAGTTCATGACAGAGTGCCCATCTGGACTTCTTACGTTTTATGAATTCAAGCAATTCTTTGGCCTGAAGAATCTCTCCAAAAGCTCGGATAACTATGTCAAGACTATGTTCATGACGTTTGACATGAATGATGTAAGTTGATTGATACTCTTCTAGCACTGAAATGTTGCTACTAGTTCTAATGACACTAATTCTTTGAATGTGTAACTGTAGATGAATACATCAGGAGCCTCTGTGCATCTTCACTGTGTAACATTGAAACTGAGAAGTTGAAAAAAACCTGTGCCAAAACTAAGGTTATAGATCGTGGTTTTTATTTTTTTTTTAATCCTGCCAATATAAATATCTTAAGTCATATTCATATTGCTTCACTGTGACCAAACATTTCTAAGAAATGACAATTACACTTTAAACCTCCATAGTAAAATCAACAATGGAAGAATGTATAATTGGCTGTTTGTATGATTTTTTTTTAGGTCTGATACTTTAATTTCATGTCTTTTTATATTGAAAGCAGCTAGTTTCATTTTCAAACTTGCCTGTTTCTATTTGTGCTTGTGTTTTCCTGAGAGGAAAGTGGTCCAAGTTATTTCTGCTAATAGAGATCTGTTTGAGAGCAACTTATTCTATTAGTGAGGGGGCTAATCCTTAGATGCAGCAAACCCGACTGACCCACAACCTGAAAAAAAACACAACCAACCTGAACCACATTCACTTGTTTGTGATGCATCACACTTTCAAGCGTTGTATTCAGTAACTATGTGTCATTATGTGACATCTAATGTTATCTAGTTTCTTTGTAGAAATTTTTCTTGAGTGACTGACCATGTTTTGGGGTCTTAAATTTCTGCAGGATGGTTTTATTGATTTCATGGAGTATGTAGCTGCTCTGAGCCTGGTGCTGAAAGGAGGCGTGCAGCAGAAGCTTCGGTGGTACTTCAAACTGTACGACATAGACGGGAGTGGGTGCATTGACCGAGATGAACTGCTTCTTATTATTAAGGTGAGCATGTGCCTCCTCATTATGTCAAGCTTGACTTAAGGTTTAGTGACAGACCAAGGTAATCCTGAACACTGTCCTGGAACAACCTGAATAGACCACAGAGGTGAGACAAACCATCCCTCTTCAGGCTGAGCAGAGGACTGCAGTAACTGCTGACACCTACTGGTTAAAAAAGCAAAGCATGGATTAACGTTAATTCATCAAAACATTATCTAAAACATCGTGAAATAAAACGTGTATATTAAGTTCCTTTTTTCCCTGTTGTATTTAGTCCATTCGTGCAATCAATGGCATTGCCTATGAAATGTCAGCAGAGGATTTTGCCAACATGGTGTTTGACACAATCGACATCAATGGAGATGGTAAGAGTTCACTCACTGAAACAGAATTTGGCTGTAGGTGGAGGAAATTTGAAAATAACCTAAGTAAAAGTGAGTTACTTAGGTTGAAGTCTGAACAAATGCATTTTTTAAGACCTTAGCTGAGTGTGTGCTTTTGTTTGTTTCCCAGGTGAACTCTCCTACGAGGAGTTCATGGAGGGGATTCAGAAGGATGAAACGCTGCTGAAGATGCTGACAGAAAGTTTGGACCTTACACACATTGTTCAGAAGATTCAAGGAGAGATACGAGGAAGTTAATTGATCATTTTCAATAGGAAAATCTGACCATTAAGCTAAATAATAGATGGCTATCACAAATAGGGGCTCATATTGAACTGAGCTTTGCCCCTGTGATTCCCAGCCTTGAAATATGTTCATAACTTGTAAATGTGCCACAGCTGGATGAGTTGATGTGGAGCCAGGATGACCCACAAACGCTATAAAGATAGATGGATGTGCTTCTATCTGTGGATCACATGTTCAGTGACCCGCACAGACAAACCAAATTAGCTCCCAATGCAAAGAACAAAGAAAAAACATGAACCAGGAATTTAAAAGAGAAATATTCTCCAAGTCTAAGAATTTAACCAAAACAGATTGAACAAACTGTGATAACAAGTTTATTTTTTTCACCTTCAACTGTACCTGTGTTTATCATCCATCCATGTCGTTTAAATGAGACATTGCATGATTTCAGTCAAGTGTAAATACATAAAGTGCCATTATTTGTATGCCATTTGATGTGTGTTTAGGTTGAAGTAGTATCTTAAAAGCTGCTCACAAAAGCCCCGAAGATTTCCTTCATTCTGACCCTTTGCAGAAATGTCAACACTGAGCTTGCCATACTGAGGAGAAGCTGTATGCTTTAAAATAAACTTCTTTTAAGCAGAGTTCATCCCTCAGGACTGCACACCAAAACATTGTGAGGCAGATGTGTGTATGTTGTGCATGAATTAAATGAAGGATATTAAAAAAGTTGTATCGTTGAGTGAGCTTTTTGTGGCTTTCATCATACAGAGGTATCAGAACTGCTCTTAGTCTGTTTCATCACATATTGAAAATCTATCACTTGAATTGACTAGGGATGGGTACCTTTCATATTTGTAACGATACGGTACCGATGCCTGGTACCTGGTATTCAGTATCGGTATTCAGTGGTACCGATTTTCTGTACTTTTGTGTGTTTTTGGTAATATATATTAATATGTTTAATAATAAGATTCCAAAGTTTATATATAAATATATATAAAACCTTGTAAAGCTGTGCTCATGTCCAGCATGAAAAATCCCCTACCCTTCCAGTCTCTCACAGTTATAAGGATGCATTTAGGTACCTGAACATGGTACCCATTTTTTAGATAGTACTGTCTTAAAACACAAACACAGGATACGCAATAGGTGCATGGCTTGAAAATGTCACGTCATTTAACAGACTGTATGAACAAGGAATACAGAATACTAGAGGTTAATTTCAGGTTTATGAATCATATAAAATCCACGGTTGTGAAATAACAACAGGAATGAGATCAGAAACCCTGAGCTCATTATGTGATCCTTCAGAGTCTGACCCCAACCCTCATATATATCCTTTGTAGTGCAAAAAAGCAGCTGCCACATAAAGCACTTATTTAGACCCAAAACAACCAAACACACCCATAGCCACTTCAAGTCCCCTGAGTCAACTATACTCATCCCAGAGAGAAAAAGGCTTAGTTAGCATCTCATACACATGGCAACAGGCTCATTATGCATATTGTACTGAAACCAGAAAAAGCAGCAGAAAAGATGCTCTGCTAACAGTGGACACACTGCACTCAAAGCCAGGAGTAGTTTCAGGGAGTGGTTTGTTATTGTCAGGCTGTTGGGCAAATATGAGTGATCATCATCATCATTATCACAATAATCATCATCAGTGTACTTGTCCTGAGGCACTTCAAAAGACTCTATTGTTGTCTTATTCAATGGAAACTTCCAGCCTGCTCTCTTAGGTCACACCAGACACATATGGCCGTAACAGAAGTTAAGGAAAGGGATCAATTTGTTGGTGCTCAGTCTGGAATAATAAAATTCTTTGATAGTCTTCTGTTGCTATTCCAAAATTTACGGCAGCTGGAGAAAAGCAATTTTTATATATTTTGTGTTTTTTTTCCCACTCTGTCACAATATTAAAATTCTTTAGGCTACTTTCTGTTTTTATTAATAGTATTACTACCTGTTAGAAATCATTGCAGGACATTAAGTGTGGTTAAGCCTGTTTCTTACAAAAGAAGAATATTAACTTAAAGGGTTTTGTTGTATATGATTATTGTTTGCATTTATTAAACTGTGTCAGACTCGTAAAATCGCGTTCGTCAAAGCCTGAGTAGCTCAGAAGCTCGTAGAAAAATCAGGTGATCTAGCCACGTGCTCCTGTGCAAGCTGCCCCCCAGCTGCTCTGAAAAGGTGTGTCACCGGCGTGACGTCACGCTGTACCTGAGTTTCGGTAAGGAAAGTGGGAAGAGCCTTGCCGAGGTAGCAACATCAGCCCCAAAGACAAATGCGACATAAACATTTCTCCTGTTGTTATTCCACAAACCAGTGTGGAAGTAACCATCGGTGAACTTTGGTCCCCAAGAGTCAGCAGGAGGGTTTTGGCGGCTTCTCAGAGGAAACAGACGGTTTTTATTCCCAGCTGTCGGTCAGCAGGCCGACAAGGAAAATACTTCTACTTCCTGGTTCTCTTCAGGTATGTGATTCGTTATGTTTTCACGAGCTTTTTGTTATTTTTTTAAACCCAATTTGTAAATATTTTATACCTTTATACTCCCCTTTTAGCAGTTTACCGGGACATTTAGGCCTTATATACATGGCATTTTCAGTAAGCCTCACGACAAACACTCAGGTTAAAGACAAGCAAAGGTGTGGACATGTTTAGAAAATCCGGACGTGCAGGATTCAGGCGCACAGTGCAGCTGCTTTGTCTGTCTCAGAGTTTATTGAAGATTTCTGGAAACTGGAGGGATGATTCAGAAGTAAACCCGGCTGTGGTTTGACTGGTTTGTGTTTTATTTCAGTCGAGATGTCTGTCACCCCTCGACGTGTCCGATTGAAGCCATGGCTGGTGGCGCAGGTGGACAGCGGGAGGTACCCGGGTCTGGGGTGGATTGACCGTGAGAACATGCGCTTCAGGATCCCATGGAAACACGCCACCAGGCACACACCTCAGCACGAGGACGAGGACACCATTTTCAAGGTGTGTTTTTCAGCAGATGCTCTAAGTGCATGTTAAATGTTTGTTTGGTCTGAGACAGCAATGCAAATGTTTGCTGTGCTGCACAAGTGGGTTCTCACATTTTAAGGTAATATTTTCCCCTTTGCATGTATCTGGGGCCTCATCTGGTTTTGCAACACCGTTACGTAAGGTTTCTTTTTGGCTTCTGGCGTTAGAAAAGATTGGTATTAACAAAAAAAAGTTCCTGTACATGGTAATATCTTCAATAAGTTAAAAGAAAAACAATTCATGATTCATGGCATTGGTTCACCTCAGCATATACAGTGTACATAATCCACCAACAAAAAAGGTGTAAATCTGGTAACTTGATTTACTATAAAAATGTGTGAACAGTGATCTGTTATTGATACATGTATTTTTATGTTCCTCCAGGCGTGGGCTGTGGAGACCGGGAAGTTCCAGGAGGGAGTTGATGAACCTGATCCTGCAAAGTGGAAAGCTCAGCTCCGGTGTGCCCTAAACAAAAGCCGAGAATTTAACCTGGTCTACGATGGCACCAAAGAAGTCCCCATGAATCCTCTGAAGATATATGATGTCTGCGACATCCCACAGCCGCTGAGTAACCAAGGTGATAAAGATGGTTGAATATGATGGAGTCAGATAATGTTTGTTCTTCATTTCTCTGCCTTTTTCATATCAATCATTTCGTAACTCACTGTCTCACCCATCAGGCTCCTCAGATGCAGGGTCTTGGACCCCTCATGATGATGATGCTGTTGAAGAAGATGTTCCTGATACACCAGAGTCTCTCCCTCCATACCCATCCAACGGTGAGTCCCTTCATGTTATCACACTCATAGAAAGCAGAACTAAATAGATTTGCTGTTTTTTTGTTACACTTTTTAATAATAATCTCTTTTCTCATTTAGGCACCAGCCCATCTCCTCTCATCATGTGGTCTCCGATGAGTTCAGAGTCCCCCATGCAGCCCCCAAGCTGTCCTCCCTCAAACGAGGTCTGGCCCAAAGAGGAGCCAGGCAAAATCTGGCCTAAAGAGGAGCCTGTAGATGTGGAAATGCACCCTACATCCTTGAGTGACATGCCCCCTGCACCTCTCCCTGACCACTCAATGCAGCCCCCTCCTCTCCCTGATGCCCTGTTTGCCTCTCCTGAAACCTGGATCAGTTCCCTGCCAAGTAAGACAAACTTCTTCTGGTGTTACTGACATTGTTAACTGAAATTCATCTCATAGTGTTAGAAACTTAGAGCAGGTCTACACTGAACAATTTGGATTATTGCACAGAGGATCCAGAATTAATCCCACAACAAGCACTGACAAAGAGACCTTGAGGAAAACCTGACTCATGGGTAGACAGCCTACTGCAGAGACCATTTGGGCCATATGTGGATTACTTGTGTGTTTTAGATGTTTGAGACAACATTGGCAGGGTTAGGAGATACACCAAAACAGCTTTTAGGTTCATTTTCTGCTAAAACTTGAGCCACACGCAGTTTCTCCAAACCTTTGCTCTTCAGGGAACGAAGCCATGTTGTGTTTGTGTTTAAGATTCTTGTTTCTGCTTCAGTGACAGACCTGGAGGTGACGTTCCAGTACAGAGGGAAGGAGATGTGTCCCACAGCCACCGTCAGTAACCCTCAGGGTTGCAGGCTCTTCTACGGTGACCTGGGCCCCATGGTGAACCAGGAAGAGCTGTTTGGACCCGTGAACCTGGAGCAGCTGCGCTTCCCCACCACAGAGCACATCACCAACGACAAGCAAAGGGTCTTCACCAACCGCCTGCTGGATGTGATGGACAGAGGCCTCATCCTGGAGGTCAGTGGCCATGATATCTACGCCATCCGTCTCTGCCAGTGCAAAGTGTACTGGTCTGGCCCCTGTGCTCCAAATCCAGCCACACCAAACCTCATAGAGCGTCAGAGGAAAGTCAAACTCTTCTGCCTGGAGTCTTTTCTCAGTGGTAAGCAGAAGTTACTGTTAGATTTTGTTTTTTTTTTTATGTTTGCTGATTTTTGCCATTAGATTTTGAAGTCTCACTATAATGTTTTGTTTTTTGTCTGGTGTGCAGGGGTGATAGCCCACCAGCGTGGCCTGACATCAAGCCCCCCAAACTTTGAAATCAACCTGTGTTTTGGAGAAGAGTGGCCCGATGGAAGGCCCAGAGAGAGGAAACTTATCATGGTTCAGGTGAGAAATTGTTTTTGAAAAATTCTGATTGAGTTGATTAGTCATTGCTTTTAAAAGGAGGTGTACAGGCCTGCTACTTGGGTGTCATACGATTAGCTTTTCCTGACAAAGAAATAAATGGAAATAATACCAAAAAAGTAGAAAAAAAAACTAAAAAAGTCCTCGTTTTATTTTAGTGTCTTTGGAAGGAAAATAAAAAGTACAAATCTTTTTAAGTCAGCTTGTGCCTAAACTCTCTGTATGACTCAAACTCATGTTCTGTCCTGCAGATCATTCCTGTCGTGGCCCGAATGATAAGTGAAATGTTCTCCAGTGACAACACACGTTCCTTCGACAGTGGCAGTGTCCGCCTCCAGATTTCAATCCCAGATATCAAAGACAACATAGTGACCCACCTGAAGCAGCTGTACTGTTTGCTGCAGACCCACCAGGGTCAGGACGGCTGGGCACTGCCCCCCGGCCCTGGTCTGAACATCGTCCAGGCTCTGCAGGCTCAGTGAAGCAGCACACGCTGTGAACAAACATGTGTTTTATATCAATGTTTGTTCAAACTGCTAATGAGAGTTACCCTATGTTAGCAAAAAAGTACTTATGTGTAATCAGTTTAGAAGTGTGCACAGTATACTGTAGGACTCCTGTGTTTCTCCAGCTTCTCTTTAGTACTGTGATGATACTTTTCTGTATATAGAAGTAGTTTCTGTCTGCATTACGCCTGCAGGGACTGTAGACAGATGGGCTGACTGTGGGGACCAAAGTCCTGCTTGCTGTGAGGGAACATTTAACTAAGTTAATGAGTTACAAAACAGGTCTGCGATTACCAAACTTTTCCAGAGTCACACACAGGACAGGCGTACTTTTTATCTTTTGACCTCATAAAACATCTTGTAGCCACATACAGAGCATGGATTTTTTTTAGATATAAACGTATATTAAAGTATGGACTCCATTTACATGTGATCAGTCAGGTTGTGTGACATCCTTTTACCAAACACTGTGTTTGTTTTTTTTTTCAAACAAATTGCTGACTAAAAGACTGCAGTTTTGTCTCCAGTTGTTCTTTTTCTTTTTCTTTTTTGTCTTGTAGGATATATTTTTTTATTCACATCTTTGATTTTAGCCTTTTTTGTTTCCAGGCAGACATTTGACCAGACAGCATCCAGCTAAATGGATCTGTTGTGTTATGGCTGCCACTGCACTTTGGGGTGCTGAAATATATTTTATTACCTGTTGAATGTAAGCGCATTTATCATATGATTGTACTCTTATTTTAACAATAAAAAAAGCCAAAATCACATTGGTTGGAATCAATGTCTTTATTGATAAGTTGATTTTTTGATTTGAACAATAGGGCAAAGATTTCTAAAAAGACTTTTCATTCCTCAAAGTTGTCCTCTTTGGTTTTTGTTAAGTTAACCGTGTCTCTGCCCATCTTCTGAACACACTCACTCAGCACTGCTGACCTCCAGTGGTGTAAATACAAAGGTTTCCTACAGTATAAAACAGGGGTGACCAACCTGTGGCTCTTTGCCTTTCGGTGTGCGGCTCTTCGATCTTCTCCTAAAGCTGATGTATTGTTTCAAACATTGGGACCAGTATTGGTCAATACTTTGGTGATGAGATTAATACTTAAGTTTCAGTTTCTTTTCTCTACATGTGCTCCACTCAATCATTCATGTGTTCGTAGATAGATAGATAGATAGATAGATAGATAGATAGATAGATAGATAGATAGATAGATAGATAGATAGATAGATAGATAGATAGATAGATAGATAGATAGACAGAGCTTTGTCTCCTCTGCAGTAAAAACAGAAATTTGTCTTTGACACGGCTCCAAGTACAAATTTTAAACACACTTACAAACACAATAAATCATGCTTTGAAAATTGGAAATGTATTGATTTTCATTTCATGTAAATTTGTTTACCTGAGACCACATTTCTTTTGTGGCTCTTAGTAATATCACGGTAATTTTTGCGGCTCTTGGTCCCTTACTCATTGGCCACCACTGGTATAAAACAACATCTTCAAGTCTCTAGAGGGAGGGTTTATTTTCATTTATTTTCATTTCTTCCTTTTTTTTTTTTTTTTTTTTTTGAAACATCAGTTTCATTTATAGTCCTATGAGAGTAAATACCAAGTTCTTAGCATGCCATGTGGTTTTATAACTAACAGCCAGGGATGGAAAGAGTATTTAATTCAAGTAAAAAAAAACAGACTGCTTATACAGATAAAAATAAAATAAAATGTCAAAAATCGATGGAAAGTGGTGTCAGATTTGTTAAGTCTATCTTTCTCTGATGAGTTGTTGACCTGGGAACCTGGGATGTTGTGAAAGGATTGGTTGTGATTTCAGCATTAGCAGCTGGTTTTTCTCTTCTACAAAAGTTCACCTTATCACCGAACGATCACAGAGGTCAGTCGATCGGCTGGCAGTCACACTGGTGATGGACAACATTTATCCTTTCTGCTCCTCTTTTTTTAAACTAGTATCAGATAAAATAGAAAATGTAAAAACAGTTCTATACCAAAAAAGGTTTTATGAGCTTTATATAAGTTGTGTAATTTTTTATAATTTTTATAAAAACTTGAGTAGTTTTAATGAAAACTTACTTTCACTAACAGCACTGGTGAAAGAAGTACTCAAACTGGGTCAAAGTGATAATATTAAACAGAAGAGTCTTGTGTTTGAATGGTATATCAGGCAAACTTAAACAGTCCCAAACCGTACTGAACGGACCCGGACTGCTTGGTGGAAACGCAGCTTTTGTGAGAACTCGCAGCAAAAAATCTCTCAAGTTATCAAAAATGCAAGTTAACACCAGAAGTTGAAAAGCAGCATCACATGGTCAGGGATCAGTCACTCATGACTTAAAACCAAAACAATAAACGACTGACTCAGATTTCAGTAACAAGAACAGTCTGTAAAATGTAAAACCTAAGCCTTTTATTCATGTTAATGTTATACTGTTACTAGAGTATTTGATTAAAAAATTGTTCCTTTTATTGTTGCTGGGCTGTCAGATACTTCAGGCTAAATATAGTCATGTTTTTGACCCATTACATCATTAAGGAATTTATTGTGGCTAATGTTTAGCAGAGTTATTCCTCCCTTACTTTGAGTTAAGGGAGACACAGAGACATGAAAAGTGCTCTAACGTAATGATATTGCTGATTTTCTTTTATTATTTATGTCACTGTCAAACAATAAGAAAAAATTAAGGACACTCCCTGAAGAAGGCTTGATAACATTTATTGTCAGGACTGAAGACAGATCTATTTTTAGCAAGCCGTTGTGTCTATCTGTTGAGGTGGTGGCAGTGATCCATGGAAAATTGACAAAACGCTGATTGGGCACACAGGCTTGGATTATATGATCCAGGGTAAGGTGGTGACTTCCTCTCTATCTGCTAACCTTTGCTCAATGGAGATGCCACGCTCAAGATCTCACACCCACAACAGGAACGCCCAGTATCCTCTAAATGGTTGTGCTACTGAGGGTGGACTTTGTCCTCTTTTATGAGGAAGTCTTGGGTGTACACTGTCGCTGTCCGAGGAACAGGATAATAATGAGTTATATTTGTACTGAAAGCTAAATAAAATAGGGATTCAACGACGACTTCAGCTGCCAGACATCAAAGGTAATTTAAGGTGTGACAGTTTATCTTCAGTAATTTGGATACAGATTTGTTATTTGACTGATGGATGAGTGCTTAAGTGTTTAGGAGTTTGCACTTCATTTGACCACATGACCAAACCTTGAGTACTTTCAATAATGTGAAAACAACAGAAAGAAGACTTGTTTTTTACCTTTGGGTTCAGTTTTATCAACAAGTAATTCTGGATGGATCCAAAATGCTGTAGTTTATCTTTGTATTCTGCGCTTAAAATATGTGTTTACTTTGGACTAACTTTATCCAAATTTGGTAAACAACAGATTTTACTTTACATAAAATTGTGAAGATCTCAGGGCTGTCTTGAAAGCTGAAAAAACCCAACATGTTGTCATGATAAAATGCATTGATTTATTGCCTCAAACAAAGGTGTTTTTTATCAGTGACTTGTCATAGCTGTCATATGTTGCTTAAACTGAATTAAATTTTCTAACTTAAAATTCTCAAGATCCCGTCAGCTTTGTGAAAAGATTATTTATAGATTTTTAGTGCTGAGTGACCTTATTCCTACATACAGTATATGAATATCATCATCATCATCATCATCATCATCATCATCATCATCATCATCATCATCATCATCATCATCATCATCATATTTCCTGTTGCAGGCGTGTTGGATCAGTGCTGACGATGTCCAGGAGTACCAGTCCATTTGGAAATGACACCAGCAGCTATGCTGGGTCAATCCTGTCTAAGTATGTCCTTTACAGTAGGCCTGATTGAATCCCCTCTATCACGGTGATCATTGCTGTAATTTGATTGTATTTACTTTGGCAGCGGATACTCTAATGATGAGGTATCATCACAAGTATCAAATTTATCTAAGCCCAGCGCAAAGTCAATTTATAGTAAGTTAAAAACCTCTTACACAACACAAAACCACTGGCTGCACTTGTTTTCTTGAACTGTGCGACTCATAAATGTCTATGTTTGTACAGTGCAGAGGAAAGAGTACGCAGAATCTTTGAACAAGATGATGGAGAAGTTTCGGTACAGAGTGGAGGTATGATACACACATCACCAACTTGGGTGTGAACCCCCCCCCCCCTTGAGTTAAGCTCCAGCATGTTTGATGTTTGGTATTCTGCCTCCTGTTTGCAACAGCACTTGTTCACTTGTGACCTGAATGGGAAGGAGTTGAGAACCACAGCAGACTGTGTGGAGCGTCTGAAGCTGCTGGACGGGATGGGCCGTGTGTGGGGTCAGAGCATGCAGATGGAGATCCGTGGAGCTGAACTGTTCCTCACAGACATTGAAACCAAGGTGAAGAGGATCCGAGACTGACAGGGGGATGATGAATTGAAACAAAAAAATGATTGAGCGTAGACTCACCTAGGATGGAAATTACCTAACCCAGCCCTCTTTAATTACTGAAAAAAACAGCTTTTCATGTTAAAATGTTTGGTACACTCGTTCATGAATCCTTCACAGGAGACTGGGTAAAGAAAATTATCCTTACACTATTGGTTTAAAAAAATGTATTTCTTTAAAAAAGAAGGCAGGCCTGAACAGGTAACTTCTGGGGGCAGATTTAAAAGAAGAAAGGGTTGGAGCATTTTTAATGTCTTTTGGAAGTGGGTTCCAGAGTTCAGGGACAGCAACAGAAAAGGACCAGTGACCCTTTTGACTGTGTAACAGCTTTAGTGGCTCGAAGTTTCAGTTTAAGCACATATTTGCAAAACTCACCATTTTGTTTTCTTTCTTGCCTCATTTTTTTGACAATCCTAAACTTCATCATCACATCTTTGGTGTAAAATATTCTGTAAATCTCAGACACTGTATGCAATTCAACATTCATGCAGACAACATATATATCTATTTATTGTCAACCCCAAAAAGCAAAGTACCAGGGTGGTACAAGAAGTTCACTGAATAAACATCTTTTCCTCTTTTTTTTTTCAGGAGGAGTTGGAGTCTATGGCTCTCGATGACATCTCAGAGTTTAAAGCTGTGCCTAACTCTGGTATGATTCAATCCCTGCTCACATTGTCGGTCCGGCTTGGAAGAAAGCACGCTACTACTGTCTTTATGTTTCAGAGCGAGGACGTCAGGGTGAGGACAAACCCATTAATTAAATGTTATTATGCTGATTCAGATAATGAAATGCTTTCTCATGTACTGAGGAGATGTTGTTTTGCACAGGCTGACCTCGTCCAAAGAGATTTTGAACAGGCACTCAAAGGCAAAAGAGACGATTCAAGCATCAAGTATGTATTTTAAGATTAGGGAGGGCAAATCCCACAGACTTTGATAACTTTCTCTCAACACACATCTCTCTTTTTTCAAGTAGAAATGCAGGACCTGTTGCTGGTTATGCTGGAATGAAAAGCAATTATAAAGCTAATGAGGGGAGGTCTCCAGTGGAGTCTGTGCCAGCTCCAGACTACGGTGAGTCTGTGACAAGACAATTACACCCACTGAATGGATCACCGATTCTGACTGAGTCAGAATGGATATTAACTTTCAGCCTTCTTTGGACTCATAGAGGAGGCAGATGTCTCCTTTTCTGAGCTTGACCTTTCTCAAGAGGATGAGGATGAGGAGGATGAGGTGCCAACACCTCAGCCTACCATGATGGAAGAACCTCTGCCTCCTCCACGCCCTTACACAGAGCTGGAAAGGAATGTAGTGAGTGTCCCAAAATCTCTGAAACAAGTTAATGTAATGATACGTTTCAAAGAAGAAACAAATTTTAAAAAATTGTCCTTTTTTTTTTCTGTTTTACAGGACATCTTGAATCATATAGTCAGTGACATCGAGATCTTCATGGGAAAAGTAGCTGCAGTATTAGCTAAAGGTTCAAAGAAAAAGAAGAAAAAGAAAGGAAAAGGTTGAAAATGAAGGCACACAACCCTGAGCAAAGACTCTCAATAACAGCTTACACTGAAATTTTATGTTCTAGAAATCTATTAACGTCTTCTTTCTCTTTTTACTTTGACTTTAAAGCTGTTGATGGCATGCCGCCTGCAGAGGAATTCGGAGAGTGTCTCCACAAGATCAAATATGGTTTTAACCTTGTGGTATGTGTTTTTCATCAAACTGACATATTATCATCATGGTCTGACTTTGTAGACTGTGTAGTGTGATGTGAATGTGACGTTTTATGGATGGGGGATATTTTGTTTGTTTGTTTTGACAGGCGGAGCTTAAAGGACAGATTGATAATCCCAGTGCTCCTGAATTTGTTCACTCCTTTTTCTCAACCCTGGGCTTCGTAAGTGGCTACTTTCTGAAATGTTGCAGTGTAAAACAATTTACAGCAACATGCATGGATTTGTTATTTTTTAATGATCACTATAAAAAAAGTTTTAGTCACTCCACTGTGTGATCTTACTACAGGAGTTTTTCCTTTGTTTGAAGTTATGCTTGTCTTCAACAGGTGGTATCTCACTGCCCTGAGGGGCTTCCACAAACCATCGTGGCTCCTCTGCTGACCCCTGTGTGTATCCGTCTGATGAGTGAGGAGGCCTCCACAGAGGAAGACCAGCTGTGGCAGTCTCTGGGAGACGCCTGGAACATCCCCAGGTAGGCCGGTGAACATGCTGGTCCACAGTGTGTTTCATCCCACAACATTTGTGAAACCACAGTTATATATTAAAATAATGGGGCAGAGCACAGGTTTGACAAACTTGCCAGACTCGAGTAAATCTGCTTTGTTTTTATGCATCGTCTTTACTCCATGATATAACCTGGAAGAAATACTGTGCTTGTTAGAGCTCAAAATTAATTGGACATCTACAGATTATAAGTTCTTCTGAGACGTATTTTCAATTAGAATATATGCCATCAGAAATTACATTCTATGAATTAATTATTATTTAGCACGTGATCCAGCCTCCATTGACAACAGGATTTATTTTTACACAAGAGACTATTAGTCTGAGTTCTTTTTCAACTTTTAAGATCGGGTGTCAGGTTTTATTAAGATTAAAAAAAAATCTCCTCCAAACTTCCAAGATGGTTAAATGTCATTTGAATTTAGATAAAAATCTTAAGCCCAAAAAGAAAAAAAAAGAAAATACAATCCAGTGTTGCAACACTTTACCTTTTTAGTCTTCTCTTTTGATCGTATCATGTATCATGTGCAGCACTGGGAATAACAAGGTTAAAACTAATGGCGTTACTAAAGACGTTAGATTCACAAGTTACAGGTAATCTTATTATATATTTCAAACATTATAGAGCCATTACCATTAACAACAGGGGAATGAGGCGTGTTACTGTGTATCTGACCTGGCTCACTCAGCCAGGCACAAGAGAGGAGCTGAAGCTGAAATGGGCAGACAAATAAGTCATGATGAATACGACCAAGTTAACATGTTTTAACAAAGAGCTGATGCTAAAGTTAACTTTTCCAAATCCTACATACCAGGGATCGGTACTGTATCATTTCAAATGTGAAAGGTTCCCAGCCTTGGTTAACTGTGAGCGTCTGTGTAACCACAGTCAGAGAGGATCTTCTCCAGCGTCTTTGGATCAAACCAACACATGAGAGGAGATGCAGGACCATACTTACTGGTGTTTTCAGGATAGGAGTAGGCCTACAGATACCACATCAACGTCATTTTCAGGATGGAAGTAAACAGACACCACTTCAATGACATAGATGTAAAAGGCAAGAACATAGATGAGAACATTATGGCCCAGAGCAAAACCTGCTCAGAAACTGAGTTCTTTTGAAAATTCAAGGTTTTTAATTACTTTCTCTGGTTTCTAATTACATTTACAAATGAGTACTTCCATCACTAATTCAACTACTTTTTTGGGAAACTAAGGAGTAACTATAACTTATAACTTTTTTGAAGTTATTGGCCCAACACTGATCATATGACCCTTTATAAGTTTGTACCATTACACTAAACTACCCGAATCACACAGCAGTAAACTGGATAAGAGAAATTCAGAGTTATCTTTCTTTTGTTTTTGCTAAAAGCATTATAATAATTCTTTTTTTATTGTTTTGAAAATATAAAAAAGTACCCAATGGCCTGAAGATGATGAGGACATCCCAACATACTCTCCGGTGTTTTTTGATGGCTGGCAGCCCCCTGAGGTGTCTGCAACACCTCGACCTGAGACACCTGTGAGGAGACCTGAGGCACCAGTGAGGAGACCTGAGACACCTGTGAGGAGACCTGAGAGTCCAAAACCTGCTCCCACCAAGGTACACACTTTGACAAAATGCTTGGTGGACAGTTTGACTTGAAAGGAGACACAACATATATTTGTGTCGTTTTTTTTCTGTGTAGGCTCCACCAAAGTGGACCCCACCTCCTCCCCCACAGAAAGCACGGTAAATACACCCCCATGTCATGCCAAATCAGTGGTCAAGTGGTTGTTCAAACCTGAAAGCTTCTGATGTCCTTTGATGCATTTTTCAGCCCAGTGGAGTCAAAGGGTCCTTTGCGAGTCCTGAGTGACTTCATCTCTAGAAACCACAAAGAGCTCAGCGTCCAAAAAGGAGAAATAGTCCAGGTGAGAATCACTGACATGGAGCGGCTGCTTTTTTACTTCTTGTTTAACTTTCACTCATAATTGAAGCCTGTTTACATGTTGTTTATCCGCAGCTGCTGGACAAGTCGAAGCAGTGGTGGAGGGTCAGGAACAACAGAGGGGAGGAAGGCTTTGTCCCTAATAATGTCCTGGAGAGCCCTGATGAGCAGACAGAAGAGGTGAAAAGCTTTGATTGAGGATTACAGGATGAAAAACTCACACCTCTCAACTATTGATGCATGATGCAGGGAGAATATTACGACCCCACTTTAGCCAGTAGAGTGCCTGTGTGTAATTATGTCACTCCTCTGTAGTTCTGACCTTTTGGCTGACATTAACCAAAGTCAATTAGAGCAGAAAAATCCCTGCGGTGGCACAAAACTGTTTGATTACAGGGTGAAACATGTGACTCTTTAAACATGTTTTGAGGCCGTGTTTAGGCCACGTTTGAGAAAGAAAACGATATGAGCCAGAGAGGTACTTCAAATGTATGATGTGATGTTATTTTTTTCCCAATTTTTCCTTAAAGTCGAATAACATTTTGTTTTTTGTTAGATTTCTCTGCAGAATGGAGGCTCTCCTGTCCTGACGAGGAGGTCTAAGCCTCCAGAAGTGAAAGCCTGGCTGGAAGACAAGGGCTTCAGTAGGATGTAAGTACTTACAAATAAATAAGACTGCATTTATAACTACAAATGAAAATTAAACGTAAAAAATGAAGTATAGTGTAATAATGTTATTTGATTAAATGTTAGCACCAATTCATGTATCTATAACTGAATTTACAAACACAGAGTCAGCTGTTTTATTGAGTTATGATGATGTTACTTCCCTCCAACACTATGTCTTGTGTTTCCTCTGTCACTCTTTGATGAGCAAAGATTTTTTGAAAGGAAACACACAATATTAAACATGCTGATAATTTAGTTTGTAAGTCAGCAAAAAGGAACTGTTCTGCATATTCTGGTTCTTATTTGTGAGAAGGCGAAAATAAATAAACTATAACCAAGTCATAGCTGAAATAATGACTTATAATATTTTATTTTACCAGAACCTTAGATGTTTAAATTTAAGAGAGACTGTTAAAAATTGGGAGTCCTGTCCTTTAGAAGAACACATTTGCTTTATGGGAAGCGTAGGAACCAGTAGGCAATGAGTCCAACTGGTTAAAAAACATATGTATGTTTCCTTTATATACTGCTTGAATTTCTAAAATAATAATAATAAAAAGTTTATTTTACAATACTAAAAGAAAACACTGAATGGAATGGTTCCTTATTTTCTATCATGATTTTTTAAGCACTGTGCGCTGTCTGGGAGGGCTGAGCGGCTCCATGCTGCTCGGGATGACCAGAGAGGAGCTAAAGCAGGTGTGCCCAGAGGAAGGAGGGCGGGTCTTCTTCCAGTTACAGACTGTCCGCTCTGCTTTAGCAGTAAGTTTAGATTTATTATCATGACACTATTTTGAGTTTGCATAAACATTGATAGCTTTGTGACCGTTTTGTGTTTCATCTCTGCAGGCAGCTGTTTAAAGATGACAGAGGATAAAGGAGATCGTGGACAAGAATAAGTCATTTCATTTCAGTTTAACACTGTAAAATCTTAATTCATATTAGGAGATAAATACACCTTAAAGAAATGTGCTACATGTGTCAAAGTAAGAAAGCTGTGATCAAATCATCTCATAAGTTATGAAGAGCTGAACATAAGAGATGATTTGGATTATTTCTGTTGTTCCTCCCACGATAAAAAGTGTGTGTAACAACACGGATTATGTAACAAGATTAAATCACTGTGATAATTCTGAACGCTGTAAATAAAAGTTATCTATGACTCACAGACAGAGGTTCAGTGATTTATCATGCTTTATTTCTTTGTTTAAACATTACAGGTGTGTCAATCCAGAAGAAACATCTGAATCTGTTCCACACTGGCAATCCATTTCAGGCAATAATATGGCTACAGATTGTTAAAAATTATATGAGACGAATCAGAAATGTCAAAAAGTTGTGAAACTGCGACAACCAATGGGGAACAAATCAGCTAACACAAACATATCTCGATTGTTGGCATCAGATTACTTGTGATTTGTGCACTGTAAAGTAGAAATACACAGTGAACATGTGAAGCAGAAGCAGACATCTGAATGACTGATCAAACACTGGATACTTATTTGTGATGATATCTTAACAGATGCTGTGTTAAGGTTAATCATTTTGACTGCTCTAGGTTGTGAATTATTTCTCATGTGCAGGTTATTAATCGAGTATTTGATTAGAAATAAAAATTAACTAAAATAACTCAATAGTAATTGTGCCAACCTGGACATCTTTTACACAGTTTCAGAGGATAAAAGGGCCAAGAACTGGCTGGTTCAAGCCTCTCGAAGTGGTAGATAATTTCTCTTAGTATCTATGAACATAAATATAGGGGCTTTAGGGATTGTTTGTGAGCAAAATAACTTTACATATTCATTAATGCCCCACAATGAAAAAGTGTCAGTTGATGTAATACTGTCTTATTCTTCTACAGACAGAACATTTAATCAAAAAATCAACAGTGAACAGGATTGTTGGTTGTGACTCTGCTGTTGATGAGGCGATTATTCGTGAGGTAGGGTGCACCGTAGTGTGTGCACTACTTTGTGCTGATTGTAAAACTAACATGAAGTGGACATGGATACAGTAAAGTTAAGTGGATGGATGCGTTTCAAGCTAGTGCAGAATCTACATTCACATAATGTACGTATAAGTGTTTTAATAGTTACTATAAACCATGAAAAGGTCCACTAATGTGATGGGGAAAAAAGGCTTATTTCACATGTTCTCTATCATGGGTAAAGGCTGTGGCGTGATATTAAAAAGAAAAAACGATCCTGGATAAGTGAAAAGGTAAGGAAAAATGGCTCCTGTATAATCATGGCATCCAGAAAACAAATTATAAAGGCTGACAACATTCAACTTTATCAAAAAAAAGCTAATTTGAAGACAACTCTAATCAGACTGTTAAATTTTAACATTAATATACTGTGAATATAAAATTTCTTATCTCTATATCACCTTTAAAAAAATACTTTGTACATGAAATCCAACACACATTTCACCAAGTTCAGCTCACAACTCCAGTGCATCCTTTGAACACCTAGAAGCTACTGTGTTCCTGCTGCAGATAAGTACACATCTTTTATTCTTACTGTCCAGAAACCTACATGTACGTACGGTTATACATTGCAGTTGGTCATTCAAGGAAAGGTTTTTTAGTCTAAGCGTTCAGTGTTTTCCAGCTGGGTAGGAGGTTGAAGCGTGTGCAGGGGCAGGACGTGATAACATGATGACATACGGTATAAAACATGATCCCAGCTTTTATCCATTTTGCGTGATTTAAAAATAATGTTTGGTTCAAGAACCATGCAACAGTTTGAACCATGTCCCAGCATGGTTTTCATTTCTACATGGTTTCTCTGAATCTGTTTGCTGTAACAGATTCCTGACTTGAAAGCCTATCTGCAGCCCTGAATCAGAGGAGATACTTTTATATTACAGCTCACTGTAAACAATCATTCTCTCCGCCATCCATTACTCATGCAGGCATGCAAACAAAAAGCACATGTGAGCAGAGACAGAGAAACGAAGCAACGTTCCTCCTGTAAAGACAGAATCTAGGCATGCGGTGCCCAAAGCTGGAAAGGAAAAGGCACTGTGAAGTCTTGGCTTTGTGCATACTTCTATGTACACTTCAGGGCATGCACAAGAAGAGACTTTGTTTTTCAGAGAGGGAGGAATGGGTCAAAGAGGGTCCTCAGGAAGGGCTGAGGGTCCAGGTCTTCATGGCTACAACAAGGTCACAGTGAAGGCGTTCATTAGACTGTATCCATCCTCATTAAGTCTGCTGTGGTTAAAAGCTACAATACATTTTCACTTCTCCTAAAATAACTTCCATCATCTGATTTTCTGCATTCTCTGCAGCTGAAGAGTTGGCTTCATGGAATGTTTTGCAGTCAGTCACAGGATGCTGCGTCTCTCCTGACTGGGAGGCTTTGGAGTTTGTGTCATGGAAGAACAACTTAGTGTGCGATCTGGCAAAAACTATAATCTGAGGCCACACAGCCCACCAGATACCACCAGATACCACCAGTGCTTTGCTGAAGTTCAACACTCACACTGGTGGGGGGGTCCCCTCTTCATTTGGGACTCCTATATCCAAGATTACAGCTACACTACAGGGATGCAAAACATGGAACTTGTTACAGTTGGTTTGGTGGGTGAAACAGAATAATATGTATTATATTTAACCAGTGGTCCTTCATTGAAAACTTGAATAATAAAGATGACAAATGCATTACATATAATCTAGCAGCATGACAATCATTGGTGTGCTGGTTGTTGATGTTCCTGTAGTGAACTGTAGTATGTAAAACTACAGAGATCCTACATGCTTTGTAAATTCTAGTGAGTTTAGAAGAGTCTTTGAATGACCAAAAAAACTCATTGAGGGGTTTGAATCCTTTGCTAAAACCTAAAACTGAAAACAAAACGTAGCAGCTGGAGAATAAGCATACTGTGTCAGACTAGTATCCGTGGCTTTTCAGTGGCAGTCAGTATGAATGAGTATAGAGAATGTTGGTGGCATTTGTACTGATGCCACGTCTCTTCAGTGTCATGCTAGTTGGACTTGTGAATTCACAGGACAGGTCTGGGTGTTTGTAGCATCAGTGACCTCCAGGAAGCGGGCCCATGGACAGAGAGTCCTCCTCATCTATGATGTCCAGCTCATCTGTGCGCACAGCGTGAGTGATGAGCTGCAGCTCCTCGGAGAGCGTCTCACTGCGGTACGCCACGCGGATATCTGGTACGTTGGTTCTACGGATGTCATTGCTCTCGGGGCCCTCTCTGGAATAACTGGGGCCCAGCCAGTAGCTCTTAGCCTGAAAGGAGAATCAAGCACATGAGAGAAAAGCTCAGATGAGGGGTATTTTTAATCCTAAAAGTTCCTGCCCACAACAGGAGGGTCATGATAGAGAATAATGTAGATTCTAAACAAAACCTGTTAAATACATCAAAATGGATTTACCTTGTGTGAAAACCCACTCATGAGGACACTGTTTCTTGACAGCTCACACATGTCACAGGAGCTCAGTTTCCACACCTGAGTGGCAATGCTGTACTCTTCCATCAGAGGCTCCTAGGACATAACAAACATACACACACACAAAACATAAAACCAAGAGAAATGTAACCTCTGCTCCACCACTTATCATTCTTTTGAGTGTGTGTGTGTGTGTTAAAAATGGCAGTGTGTGGATCCGCACAGACCTTGGTGAAGTGGAACTGTAGTGGATCATCAGTGGACAGAGAGACCATGAGACCTCTGGACAGGTACTCTGGCAGTGGGTTGCGATGGTAACTGAGGAACAGGCTATTATTACTCAGTGGTGACATGGCGATTCCAACTTGAGCCAGATAGTAGAGATACTGCAGCACTGGAGCCTGATGGAGAGACAGTGAGAGATCAGTTTCTTCAGAGGTGAATTCATCTTTGTCACTGGCAACCAAAACATACAGCAGGCCAGGAGCAGTGATTTGCACACCTCTGCAAAGACAACAGTAGATATTAGGGGTGGGAGAAAAAATCGAAAAATCAATTTTTCAGGATTTTTTGTTTGACAATATCAAAATCAGGATTCTTCATCAAAAAAACTTTTTTTTTTTCATTCAAATTCTTCATTTCAGTCTTTGTTTATAAACTGGATTGGAAGAAAGTTATCTCCAAAGTTTTCTCCAGCAGAGGGTGAAATGTTTTTCTCTGACTCACGTGATGTGCATTTTATGGGAAAATATGGCACCTGATATAGTCTGTAGACCAGGGGTCATCAACGTGGTGCTGCAAGAATCACTTAAGGTGCCTGTGAGGCATGTTCCAAAAAACAGCACTGGTCACAACAGAGCTTGTTCCTATCATCAATGTTCTGTGAATCATTAATAATACTTTTTAAATAATTAACACTGACCTGTGAGCAGTCTTTTCAAATAGTATTAGCACTTCTACAATGATTAATGTTACTAAAAAGTGATGTGTGCAATTTTGTTCAAAAAGTTTTCATCTGACAAGTAACCCTTCATGCTACTTATTTCCTGTGAGGTAGCCCTTGGTCTCAAAAAGGGTGATGACCCCTGCTGTAGACATTGTCATCATCATTTGAGTTTTTTCACACAGTCTGGTGTTAAAAAAGCAAACTAAAATCACAATTTAAATCAAATTGGTAACCCAAAAATCATAACAGAATTGAATCGCGAGAATAGCATATCGTCCCTAGTAGATATGTCATTTCAAGATCATTTTATTCACGGCTTGGGTCAAAGGCAATTTAATTCTCTGAACTTAGTTCATTGGAAGGACAGCACTGTGATTTGCTTTCATGGATGCATAGATTTTTTTTACCATCTCTCCGTTCCACTAACTGTAATTGGGCCAGTTCAGTACACTTGTACTAAAATTGGATTGTGTTAATGGGGTCATCCTTTTAATGCCAAACAGCACTCAGTTATACAGACACGAGGTCTGAAAAAAGGCAGGAATCAAAATGTGGTAAATTTAGCATAAATAGCATGCAGGGTATTGCACTACATTTTAAAAGCCACACATGTAGCATTTGTTAAAATGATAACCGAAAAAAATATCATGAGACAGACAAGTTGGCAGTAGTGTTCTAAAAACACAGGCTCCTCTGTCCTGACCTTTCTGAGCAGCAGCCCGTGGGAGATGTTCTCTGATAACATGAAACCCGACACCAGGTGGTGGATTGGCCCCGCCTCCCCACAGTGAGGTCGAAGCACAAAAGTATGGAAGCCTCGTCGCCTGAGTTAGGCAAAAGGATTCAAATGTTAGAAAGGAAAGTACAACATGTTTGTGATGAAGGATTGTAAATTTAGCATGTCAGGCTGGTACATACCGCCGCAGGTGGTTGAGCACAGTCATGTTAGCGTAAGTGTAGTAGAGGTAGTAGGAGTAAGGAGGGTTGTCTTCTTCTGTCCAGCTGCCTGGCAGTGGACTGTCTAAATTGAAGATGTGATGCTCAGGCTTCGACTCATCATCCACACTGTCAAAGCCCACCACCTGACAAGAAACACAATACATCAGGTGACACTCCCTTTAAGTGTGAAACAGCATGTTAAGCTTGTATTCATGCGGAAGTGATGCTCACATGCTCCAGGAAGAGGTGCAGCTCAGGATGACTGCGTGGGTCGATCGAGACCTCAAACAGAGGCATGAAGATATTTTCCAACATCTCCTGGAAATTAGCCAGCTGCTTCTTTGTGTGGTACACATCGCTGTGGAGGTAAGTGTCATTAAGGTTCAATGCTGACAAGCTCAATAAAATATCGGTGTTGTAAAGCCAAAAAAGCTTTTATCAATGTTTACATGCTTTTACATGAGATATACATCTCTGTTTCAAGGTAGAGCAAGCAGGTGAGTACTCACAACAGGCGGGGCACCTGGATGAGCCAGCGCACGTTATCAGAGTACACTCGATGCTTAACAGCCCACTGAGCCAGCTTATCCCACTCGTCTCTAGAGCGACCGTAGATAGACAGACGCAGCTCGGAGTTCTGATATTTACTCTCCTCCAGGTCAGACATCACCTCCTGGGAAAATAAAGGAGATGTCAATATTTGAGTTTCTGTATCCTGTCAACCTTTATAGATGAGGCATATGGACGATTCCACACCTTGATTATGTGTGCAAAATATTTTCCTTCCACATGGTTGTCAGTCTTGATGAAGATCTCTCTGAGGATGGATTCTCCGATAGGGTTGTACTTGGCGTTGAACTTGTCAAACCGATGGAACGTGTTGCGGTCCTGACGAGTAAACACAATCAGTCAAATGTTTGAATTTCTTCTGCTGTTAAATGATTGATTTTTAAAATTCTATCAACTGTGTGACTGTCTGTAATTAACTCAGACTCTCTGCATCCCCTGTGTGCATGGATGGAAGCGATATTTGTGGCATCTGTTCATATCATCAGTGATTTCAAATAACTGGTCTCATTTAGAGAATGATTTATGCTAATGTGTTAAAGCATAATCTTTGACGGCTCTAATTTCCATCAAATGTGTTGTAAATATCACTAAAAGCTCTTATAATACTCACAGCATGCACGTCCAAAGTGTCTACGCTCAGGTCAAACGCCGTCAGGTTCATGCTCTCAAACACATCTCTCAGGGTCTGACCACGGCCTCGCTCTATGTGAACAATTTCCTCCGGGTATTTCTTCATGGCTCTTTTGATGAATCGCAGCAGGTGCTTCTGATTCATGCAGGATGATGCATGTATGTGTGTGTCCACCTGGAATTGGCAAAATATGTAAGAGGTAGACATGAAGATATGAACCTTCTCACTTTTATTGAAATATTAAAATGGACACGTCATGTTGACTCTTGCCTTCCGTATATTGTAGAAGTCTCTGTGTGGGACTTTTTTCTGAGCTGCCAACTCCTTCATCTCATTGAGGAGAATGTGCATCTGGAATTTGGAGCTCAGGTACTGCAGGCGGCGGTAGCAGAAGGATTTCCTGTAAATGCAGACAAATCCATTTAAAATAAACACTGCGATACAAACATGACACTTTCAGTATGTCAGTATGAACTAAACACTCACACTGGCCCATTTATAATGAGTGCCATCATGACATTCATGTCAGCGATGTACTCCTTCAGGTCCGGATAGGGCAGGTCCAGTTCTGAACTCCTAAAAAGGGCAACCATACAAAAAGGTTAAACAAAAGGAATTTATTTTTGCTGTCCAGTTGTTGCACCAGTACAAACACACACTTATCCATGTTGGTTTTCTTTGTGTAGACATGGACCACCCCATCGACCATCTTGCAACCGTATCCTGTGTCTGGAGGCATATTCTTGGGGTCTAGGTTGTCGTAAGGATGTGTCTCTGAAACAGGTGGATGGACAGGGGCATCTGGGGAAAACGGAAAATGATAGGAATTGGGTTATGTAATCTATGCAGACTAACTTATAACAGCTGAGAGGTGTGTGTGTCTCTGTTACCAGCATCTACGGGCGTCTCAGGGATATCTTCGTACACTCTTAGGTCCAGAGGCTTCATCCCAAGTTCCATCAGGGCCTGAGCTGTGGTCTTACAGAAGCTTTGCATAGATCGGTTCATGTATTTCTCCCGGATGAATAAAGCTTTCACCACACACTTTGCAGCATCCACCAGGTCAGTGAAGGGCACCTGAGAAAAGAAGGCCAAAGAGAGTTACAAAAGCTGAAAAGGACGGGGTTAAAATGTCGGAATTATATTTAGAATGCAGATGAAACTACTCAGGATCATGAGAAAAAAAAATCCTCACCCCACACTTTTCCTCTCCAGAAATCGAGACCCGCTGGTACTCCTTCTCCATCGGCATTTCTCTCTCCTTCAAGCCATCATCGACAGTGTCCACACTCTTCTCCTTAAGCAGCCTTAAAAGGGTACAGAGAGAGAGACAGAGGATTAAAGACAAGAGAAAGGTTGGCAGAGTCAAGTAAGATGAAGCAGTAGAAATTCAAATAAAGGGGAAAGTAATCTAGATGTTTTGGGTTTTTAAAAGCTGTCAAGGCAGCTTTAAAAGTCAAACCAATCATTTTTCTTATATTTATATAATGAATAAGGTGATTCTTTATAGCAGAAATTAGACAAGAGCTTATGTCAACTATAAAAACATATATTTATAATTTACAAGGACATTGTAATGTCCAGAACTCAAGTTTCATTACAAAGAAAACAGGGAGTTATTACTTAGCCAACTACAAGGGTGATGTAAAACTCAGTAAACTGTGCAAAAAGGCCAGTTTAAGACCTTCTCACTGAAAAGCAAAGCACAAAGGGTACATATGTGTTTATTCATCAAGTCACCAGTAGGGGGAAGATGTATTCCATCCTAAAGAGGCTGATAAAGGTGCCTGTGATTCTGTAGAGAAGTCCTGAGCCCAAAATACCTTAGATAAAGTTTTAAGATATCAGGATGTGCTGTTAACAAGCAAACTACCTAGAATAAAAGCAAGCAAAATGATAATAAATAACACAAAGTTATGAAACACAAATCAAACATACAAAGTGAAGCAAAGCTCACTCACTCTAGATCTGCAGCACTGTCGATTTTCATGAAGTCCTGTTTGGCGCGGAGCAAGATCTCTGGCTCAAGCCTTAGGTGAGCAGCAGCACAGTAGAGTGTGGGCAAGGGGACAGGGTGGGGGTATCACAAGTAGTGAGAAGTTAAGCACACAAAGAGAGAGACCAAATATATGCACAAGCCCAGAAACACTGTCGAACACACACTCATCAATCCATACCCAAAGCATATCGGTGTTAAGTGGTCGAGAAAGCTGACAAAAATTAGTCTTGATACTTTGTGACTGATCACCCAAACAGAACACCAGCACAGGTGTGCATTGCTAGCCACCCTGGGAAGCTGATTGCTGGGGTTAGTTAGCCCATGAACCGGCATGTTGGCAGCTGATAAGCATGTGTGTTTGGTAGAAAGCAGGACTTTGTGTAGAGAATGGGGGTAGGGTCGGGCTGTGCGTCTGTCTGTGGGATTCTAATGAGTGTGTGTAACTGGCTTTGTTTGTCTGGTGTGTTTGTGTTTTCTCACTTTATGTCCTGGCTGATTTGCCTCTCCAGGCGGTGCCGTCGCTCCTCTAGCTGTTCGATGGGGCTGTCCTCGGGGAACTCGTAGGGAGCGCTGCGCATCTCGCTCTCTGCCATGCTGCGTGTGAATAGCTCCTGGTGCAAAGATGAGTTAGACACATTTATAGTGTCATAAACAGGTAAACAGGTTCATTTCTAATGCTCCTGGATATATGACAGGAACGAAAAAAATCTGTTGACTTTATCTTTATAAGATACTAGAAACTGAGAGTCACCAATGAATCATTTCATAAATAGATAAATCAAATCATCGTTTAAAATGGTGCCCAAGTTTCAGAAGCTTTGCATGCTGCTCAAAACTGATTCTTTATATACCGCTAGATTTTTTTTTTTTATATAGCTCACAATGTTTTGGCTGTCAAGAATAAGAAACTAATCCTGAGTCCATACCTCAGCTATTTCTTTGTATTTCTCCTCCATGGATGTCCGCAGGTCGATGGGGTAGTGTGTGATGGAAACAGGCGTCCCTGGGAGGGATCTCTGGGGCTTGAGGGGTTTTGGCCCAAATGCACCGCTTAAATCTGTCAGAATTAAAAATTACAGAATTACATGGTTTTATGAGAGTCTTTAAATCTGTGCCAGCAACACAGAGCACAATACTGTCTGACTTGCACTTAACACACACATCATTTTCTGTACTCTTGTAAGAGATGCACCCAACCCAGCAAGACCCCTCACCCAGACACAAGTACAACATGATATCTCAACAATGTGCGATCACTTCTAGTATACACCCAACTGCATGAGCCATGAGTCCTTATCTACAGAACTCAGGGGTGTTCTGATAGATGTGGATCATCTGGGGGCTTTGGGGAAACAGTTGTTTCAACAAAAATGACGTCAGTCTCCCCACAGTTCTTTGTCGTTTCACAGTTCACTGTGTTGACAACGCAGATGAACAAATATGTAACAACAAGCAAAGCAAAGCAGAACAATAATGCATCAAAACAGAGAGGGGTTTAAACTTGGTTTACCAAAGATTATAACCTGTGCTGTTTCAAGAGGGGAGAACTATAATTTAACATGAATTGGGCTGAGACTGTACTCCAGTGTAGACTTGTATATTCAGATATAAAAATGTTTGTACCCTCTCATTTAAGGTGAAACTACAAATTCAGGCAAGTACACACAACCAAAAATAAGCTGCTGCTGCAAAACCAGTGTCTTCAACTGAGCAGCCTTTTGTCCTTTCCTTAGCTGCTTTCAGCCTTTTTTTTCTAGGACCAGAAAAGCAGACATAAGCTGCAACTCAACAGAAGTCAAACACATGCAAACATGGCACAACCATGAACCATGATTACATACAAAGCCCTGGTGTCAGTGGCCGAGGGTACAACCTGTAACAGAGACTGAGGATCCTCGATATATGTCCAAGAACAAAGGACAGCTTAGAGGAAGACAGTTGTTTCAGCAGATCCTGTGTCACTTCAGTCCCACACGGGCATGCACACACTTGAAACTCCCAGACACAAATGTACACACCGTCATGTATGTGCATACACACACACCTGAGTCTGACACAGAGGGGCCCTCCCCACTTGAGAGCTGCTGGAAACAGATGACAGCAGCTCCACTCCAGGTTAAACCAAATACAATCCCAGAGATAAGACTAAGAAGGCTGAGGTACACCGAGAAAGGCTAAACTCACTGATTGTGCTTTATGAAAACATCCCTGAGTAGAAGTTTAAGAGAGAGCTACATTTTTACAAGTGCCACACAAACACAGAGCGATCCACCCACTCGTTATAAGCCTACTGCTTTGGGAGTGGTGCATCCACTCTCCTCTGTAATTGTTGTGTTATTGGTGCTGTGTCTGGCCTGTCACAATTAGTCTGTGCCATCTGCTGTCTGCCTCCGAGGCTGTGCAGTCAGTAACAAACAGAGGGTGTCTATCCACAGTCTATCAATGCTCGCATGACACTCTGAAAACATTTCAGTGTTGTACGCACAACTTTTAGCTACACTCATCAACAAAGACAATGATCATATGCACATGTTTGAACAGACTCTAAACTTTTAAAGGCAAATATAAACATAAGATGTATAAACACAGCTGAGGAGGATTCACAGAGTGAATCTTTACTAGAAACATAACCTCAATATTAACTGAAAACCATGTCAGACATGTTTTTGTCATATTTGTGATTCATAATGTGACACTCATGCCTCTGGCAGTTATGTTACATCACCCTGTCAAATGTATGCCAGATTACATGAGGGGTTTACACGTGTGTGGGTAGGACATGTGTGTTTTTACATGGTTAAACAGAGTCCTCCACAGTATACTATCAATATAATCCACTGTGCTTAACTCCTAATCCATCACACCCCATCTTTATTTATATTAGTGACAACATGACAGTAGGGAGCAGAAACTTTTCATAACACAACACACAACTGGGCGACAAATACAGCAAAGCACTAAAGCGTAACTCTAAAAAGCTATTTTTAAATCTGCTCTATGCTACATTTATTTTTGGGTGTGTGAAAAAGAAGTTTTAATTGAGAAAGCCTTCAGTTAATCATTACTGACATTTAGTTTGATGAGTCAAAGGAACCCATGACAACATGTGTACTGAACACAACACTGGCCATTTGTCTTGACATGTCTTATCATATCCGTCATGTAAGGGACAATAAAGATAAGGGTCTCTGATATTAGGGCTAACCATAGAAAGAACTTCAGACTTTGGACTGTGGGCTGGTCTCCGAGAAAATAAATCTGAGCAACACATATGAGGAAAAAGTGAGGATCAACACAGGGCTAACAATAACACCTCTCTCTTCTATTTTGGTTGTTTGGGTAGCCTTGACACAAACACTTAACCTCATTTTTTTTTCAAACCGAAATGAAAGCACATATCCAGATTGCATCAGGGGATGTTTGAAAACAGAGGCAAGCTGTGAATCCCTGACTAAATGTTGTTTCCTGTGCATAAAATAAAATTCCACAAGCCTCACATCTTTATGTAGTGTTTGTAAGTTAATGTCTTTGACCAGAGAGCTTAATGAAAAAGCTTTCTCTCACATCTTTCAGACCTGTGTCTGCACACTGCCCACGAACACTTCCCACATGTTCTTTGAACCTGCGTACTAAATGTGTGGAGCTGCCTCTGCTGCTCTGTGAGGATCAATACCATTCTTCACAGCCTGTCTTACACCCCTCCATCCCTCCTGAAAAAAACAGCCAGGGACCACTTCAAGTAGCCATGAAGAGAAATAAAACAGCCTCTGTGTTCACATATTCTTTTATCATAATAATCTAAGTACATAATTGGGTCTACTTCTATCTTTTCATTTGCAATAAACTTCAAGTACCATAAGCCCCAAACTTCCTGATGCCTGTAGGAGTGAAAGAATTAGCTCCCACTGTAGAGATAAACAGTCAGGTTTCACCCAGTTTGATTTCTACATTCCCTTTAACTGAATTCAATATTATAAGCATCATCCCAGCAAATCCACATTTGCATTGATAACCCAATTTTCCTCAAACATCTAGTCATTACATTGATCATATTAAACATATTGACCTGATTGTTCACAATGAATAATGCTTTGAGGTCTTTCTTTATTCTTTTACTCATCTTTGTGACAAGGAGCCAATAATCACAAGCAGGTGTCTTTCATGTGGCAATAATTTTTACAGGTGTGTCTATTTTCCCACAGATGATGGTGAAATTAACTGTGTTAGGCAAACAACACCTGTTCGTCCTCTACTCTCCTGTGTGCCCAATGTGACAGCAGAAGGTGTGTCCTGTACTTTCAGTGTAATTGCCACAACTAATTATCAGACTTAGTGTTACCGGGTGGTGCACATGCCAGTGTTGGCCTCCTTACCAAAAGTTTTGCAGTGCAGGTGTCATTTTAGTGCTTTTTTTTAGCATGTCAGTTAAAGATCATATTGAATTATTGCCCTGACCTACTTCATGACACTAGATAAACATATGTTTTGTACATTTATGATTTACATACCCCCGCACAATCATTTTGTCTTGGCTGGATGGCATATGATGGGCATTGTGAGAGTGTTAAAAGTTAAAAAGCAAGACAGACAAAAATAAAGAAAAAAAAAGAAAAGTATTTACAGGCTTGCCATTTTTTCAAACTGTTGCTATAGCTTTAAGAAACCTCAGTTTTTCCTACAGGTTTCACTTTAATCTCCTGGAAGGAGACACATGACACGAGCTTCAGATGTTTCTTAGCAACAACAAATGAGAATAAACCTCCACTTTGGGTCTTAGTCTAAAATAGTACATGATCAGTACCCAGGAGGCTAGGTGCAAACAAACGTTGGACTCACTTGCAATTGCCTGGCTGACATACCTGCCGGCAGCTTTATCTATTTTTTTTACCTGTTGTGGCTTTTCTCCGGGAAAAAAAAATTACAGCCTGCTGTGAAATAAAAATAACTTTAAGTCTGCATAAACAAACAATGAGACAGCTCTATCGCTATGACAGAGTGACAAAGTTAAGTCACTGATATCATATCACACCAACCATACCAAATAGGTTAGGCAGACTTCCAAAACTAAGATCACAATGGGTTACTGTATTTGTTTTCTCCAATAACTACTGAATATAGATGTAATCTTGAGTGGTACATATAATTTTCCAGCAGCTTTACTGGCACCAGCCTGTGCTACAAACCTCCTCTGATTTAATGCACCTTCTTGTAGCAAGGTTTGTTTTTGTCAGGACTCTCATCGATTAATACCCTGGGAATTATTACTGCATCACACAGAAAGTAGCACACAGCAGCGGGGACTTGATGCCCCAAATGTTCCCTGACTGCAGCCACCAGGTTCTGTATTAACTGTGAAAAACATGGAGAATGTAATTCTCAGCATCATGGCTACACACCAGATGTTTGACATGCATTTCTCTTTCATCTGCTGATGCTTCCTAAATTCATTTCTATATTTCTTCCTTCTGTCTGCATATTTAAACACACACATCTGTGTTTACTAGAACCTCATCTGACAATTAAAACTTCTAGCAACCACAAAAACCACAATATAAGGCTCTATGGTTAGTGGTACTGTCCATTATAACTTAGGTCAGGTTACAGTACCTCTGTGTCCCTGTCTTGTCTTGTTCTCAGTGTCCGTTACGGTCGCAGTGGCCTTGTCTGAGCTCTTGAGGGATGCTGGGACATGTATCTAGGCCTGGGACGGCTGCTGTACCCTCCCCCGCCGGCACAGTGGAAGAGAGCAAATGACAGCAGAGGGACGGGAGATACAGGATACTCGCTCTGCTACACTAACAGCAGGGTCACACGAAAAACATCCTCTTTTTCTTTTTCCTCTGCTCCTCCTGTTGTAACTGTCGCAGCCTCGAGTATACCGTAAAGGCTGTCTTTTTCTTTTTCTTCTCTCCTCTGACTCCTTCTCCCCCTCGCTGCCTCTATCTCTCTCAGCTTCCTGATTACGCCGGTTTTCAGCCCATGAACAACACAGTCTTCAAGCTCCCGGATTTAAATACTGGGTTGGAATATACCACGTGGCAAAAAAGGGGGAGGGAACAGGGTGGACCACCTCAAGCCCTTTTGTGCTGTAAAATGGAGGAGGCCCTGAGTCACTGGCCACTCCTACTTTTTCTCTTTCCACCTCCTCTCATTCATGAGGGCCCTGCTTGAGTACTGCCATGACTGTAAATCTTAAATATGTGTAAGAAACAAACGATTTTACATAAAAATATAAACAACATGTAATAACTTCCTCATATTGGGATCTTTTAGTCCTATGAGTAATTTAATGAACAAAGCATCCCCCAATTACGAAGGGGGTCTATTGTGTAAAACATCAATGTGATGTAGTCTAGCTAGTTTTACTGAAAAGGAGTTGAAGTATGAGGATGTACTGATGACAGAGACGTGTACACTCAGCATGGGTTGTTTAAGGCTTTGTCAGAGTTAACAATTTGACTGTGACTTTCTGCTGTCTTTTAGTCATTTAAATAGCAGAACTCTGCTATGAATGAAAAAACACTGCCCAGGATGCAGGTGTGATCCAATGAGAAAAGAAAAATAAGGATAAAGGGCACAAAATCTGGCAATAGGGAAATTAGCAAAGCAGAAAAGAAATCAATGGGGAAACACCTAATGGAACATGAGTCATAAAAAAGACTGGTGATAAAAAGAATCCATTGACATTGATGGTAAAGACACAAAACTAGCTAGGATTACTTTGTGTCATCCCACCATCAAGTGGAAATACCAGTTTAATGAGAAATGTAACAGCTCAGAGGTCTTTCTAAAGAAGGTTAGCACCAGAATTTAGCATCACTGAATGAGTCACACCTAGACTTCAGGAAATGACAAGTGAGGGATAATGTTTTCTGCCAAAAAATAATTTAAGCATTTAAAACAATATGAGAAATATAAATTCTGGAGGCTTATCATTACAGTTTAGTGATTTTCTATTTTTAAGCTCAGTATCAACAATTTGTTTGAAACATTTATTTTTGCTGCTGCTCAAAACTTGTAGGATGGTGAGCTAACTTGTTTGAAAATTGGGACAGCTAGTCTACAGCTACTAAGATTTGACAATTAAATTGAAGGTGCCTGTCACATAAAATAAACTGTTAAACTTAAATGTTGTTTGTATGACTGAGCACATATGATTGTGCAACAATGTAAGAAGCTCATTTATGCTGCATGCCATCCTGATTACTAATCACATGATCCCAGCAGTGGCTGTTTCCTCCCTTGCTCACATGATTGCTGATATGGCACAGGACAGGTCTGTACCATTCATCTGATTGGTGCTTTTTAGGATGTAGAAGTACTCTTAACCTGTGTTCCATTTTGGAGTTCATTTCCAAAAAAGATCCTCCGAGAATTTTCAAAACAAGAATAAAGACAACAAACACACAAACAACAGCTTGACAGACACAAACTACTCCAGATTTTCGTTTCTGGAATTTTTATGTCACAGTTTCTCATCAAATGACCGCGTATGAAACTATCACCTAGGAAATACTGAGAGGAAGCTGTGGTGACAGCGTTGATGTGTTTGTTACTTACATCAAAAGATGGAGAGGAAGTTTCTGCTCTACTATCCTTAATCTTTCTGTATCCATATCAAATATTGTGCACTAACCCAGTCCGACACACAGACCACTTCATGGATGCCTGTCGCTCTCAGGAATCTGACAAGATGATCTGTGGCTATGAAGCAGCTCAAACTGCTCTGAGATAAAGTGCCTCTGGTTTCTGCGTTCCTAGGAAAGAACAGGTTTGCAGCAAGGAATGAGGAGAGCTCAGTGGACATGCACCACAAGGCTGCTGTATTCCAAGCTGTTTGTAAAAGAGAGCACAGAAACCAAAACTTCATTTTTTATTTCAACAGCTTTCTGAAGAAACTTTATCCTGTGCTTAAAATATCAGACACTCACCACAATCCTCACCTACAAACCACCCGCCCACAGGTTTCAAAAAAGTTGCCCTACATTCACAACACTGTCATTGCTTTGAGTGTGGTGGCCAGCGATGTTTCCTTTTCCTTTCTGCTATGTACTGAGTGGGCAGCACTTTTATGCTTCAGCTGAGGTCTAACTTTGTCCCAGCAAATCAACAGACCGTTCAGAAAACATATGCTTGGAGACATATCTAAAAAAGGTTATAATCCATCAAAACTAAAATTTATAGAAGAGTCTTTGATAAAAGGTAAACATGTATGGTTAAATTTTTATATAATTACAGCCAAAGGTAAAAGAGGTCAGTTAGCTGTAGCCTACAGTTGCACAGAGTCACATATATTATGTGGGGGAAATCTTCCTGCTTCACCAAAACGACTTGCATGGCAAGTTCTGCCCCAAAGGAGGACTGAAAAGTCTAATGGTTATGTTACTATGAATAAATCATGTATATACATGTCTTTTTAGACTCCTATTAAAAAATTGTCTGTGAAATCCTTCAAAAACATAATCTCATTAAACCAGTGGCTATCTGGACTTAGCAGAAATAGTAAGGCAATCTGTGTTGACTGTGTATGCTTCTGCCACATGCTACAGAGGCTCCTGTTTGTTAAATAAATAACTTGTTAAATTGCCAATATGTCATGTTTCTTTAGACTTCAATCATCTAATTCAAAGAAAAACACTACTTCAGATCAAAGTCAAAATTGGAGTCAATGACAGGAAAAGCTGTTTGGCAGTGGCAGACAAGATTTGGCAAATTCTTCATGGGCTCATCCCACTCCCTGCACAAGTGGCACCGTTTAGAGGTGGAAATAAAAACAAGTTTAGAAACTTGTAGAAACAATGATTGCTGATAGAAAAAAAATATATTGCACAATGAAATTAATTGTATGTGGCAGTGAATTAAAGCACAGCGGATAACTGAACCTGCTTTTATAACTCACTATGAACTGGATGGTATTTCATATTCCTGAACTTATTAAAACAGGTTAAAAGATCCTTCACTTCATGGAGGGATTTGTCACGTATTGCAGAGGAATGAACTTGCATAGCTCACGGCAAATTATTCAATTTCCCAGGCTGAGCTTCCCATCCTCTTTCAGATAAGTTATGCTAAATATGTTTCCAGCTAATGATGACAATTTTTTTTGCTTAAAACTTGATTGGAATGAGAAGCTACTCAAGCTATTGCTGGTTTGCACCTCAATTTAAATAAAAAAAATGCAGTTTATAAGTTATATATATAAGTTTATTACTTTAAATCCCATTTTCACGCTCTACCTGGGGTTTGATGTTATTTCTAACCCAATCCTGACCATTTCTGCTATTAGTTCTGTTTATTCCCCAGACTCTAAGTGACAGCACATGGTGGTGTTACTGCACACCTTTTTTTCACTCGTGCTACCAGAAGAAAACACGAGTAGGCATTCGTGTTGAGTCAGCTGTTAAGCACCTGATACACATGTATGTTCATGAACACAAACCAGAGTAGAAACAGTTGCAGTTAATCCCAGCCTCTGATTATCCAGAGCCCTGTCAGTGCAGCTCTCACCGTATCTGAATATAGAGCAGCCCTGTGTCACTTGACACTGTCAACATGTAGCACACTACTTAGCACCGCTCAGACATCAAGGGGCTGATACCCCAAACACTGAGACCAAAGGTGTGAGAAGAATCAGACCTGCAGGCAACAACAGGAGAGTTGCTTCATGACACAGTGTAAGCCAAGTGGTTTCTGATAACACAAGTTTGTACATTTGCTACATGTTTTAGAAAACAAAATAGTAGGTACAAATCAGTACTCAGATGATCCACTTACCATTCTAAGTCCCTCACTTGGGTTTTACGAAAATGCTAAACTTTCTTTTGTTAAAGAAACCTGTAGTGACTGAGATTTAAAAACTGCCAAGAGTCTAAGTGGGTTTGTCACAATAACACATGCACTAGCCCTCACTGTCTACCCACTTCCTCAATCAACTGAAAAGGGGTCAATAACCTAAAAACACTCAACAGAATTACTAGAAATCATATCAAATCATAAAAGGAGTACACCACTTAGACGGGAACACAACAGGTGCAAACACACAATGGAAACTACAAGAACAAGTAAAAAGGCTCAGGACAATACATGAGAAGCAAATAGGAGTTGGACTTTGACTGTATTTTCATTTTCATACAGATTCAAAATGAGCTTAGTCATCCCCAGATAATGTAGGAAGCCATTTGTCAAAAGCTAAGTCATTAATTTATTTCAACTTACCACTCAAAGCCTGATAAAGTACACACTAAGTACACTATCTGTCTTGATGCATGACTCACTGTGTGTAGCTATTTATGTTATCTTCTTCATCTTTGTGCAAAGCAACTGCCCATGCAGACTAAAACAAACTCTAAAGTTGTTGGTAAATGCAACAATTTAACAAACTATCTGTCTTCAGCTATTAAATGATTTCAGAGAACAGTCATGATCATTCAACTTTAGACTCTAAAGAAAGTGAGTACATACAGTATGTTCTTGTGATGCATCATTTCAGTGTGTAGGTGTGGAGTGCATGGAGCATACAGGCTGGGAAATCACTAGGTGAAGGTGGGCGAAGGAGTAATGACTCATTGGAGGTCACAGGACAATAAAGTTTCAGGAACATCAGCTGACTAGATCCACTGCAATGGATTAAATAAAAAAGTATCTTCATTAGAAGCCATGCTGGGGGCAGAGACAGACCAAAGCAGCATGCTTAACTGTACTTCAGGGATGAAATACAACCCATCACAGCACGTGTGTAAGCACTGTGCAAATAATCCCAGTGAGAAATCACACTTCCAAAGGGACGATGACGAGTCTGGCTTCTCTGCTCATTTGAGTCTGTGTGTCTTTTTGTTGTGGTGATGATAAAAAGGAGGGATATTGTGGTTATCTACTTGCCCACAGCAATAACAGGCCCACCTGTTGGTGTTTCAGCTTTCATGGCCTTGGTCATCAGCTCTCTAAAATCCCTTTTCCAGGACTCACACACTACCGCTGCTACATGGGAAGCAACTGAGCTATTCATAGCAGAAGAAAGCCCTGGAATTTTCCACACAAACACAGAGTAAACTGCTCCTCAGTCTCAGTCATGTAGGCCTGTGAAAAGCCACAGACACTGACAACAAGCCACTTGTTTGAAACTGATGGTCTTCCTGAATGCAACACCCTTTGAGCAAGAAACGCCCTCTTGTGGAGGAAAAATGTAGTGCTGCAGTTTTAGACATCCAGTCACATTTTACAAAAGTTATTGAAGTTGAACCAAATTATCTGTTTTGTGCCTTAAAAGATATTAATTTCATCAAACCCTTTGAGTGCTCTTAGTCCTAAATATGTCTCAGAGCAGAATAATTTCAAATTTTGACCAATGAAAAACTTTATTTCATGCAGGGCAACATTGCTGTGCTCCTCTGTATCACAGAAAGAAAAATCCTACAGCTTTGCAGGAGTCCTGTAAGTCAATTATATGCAATACATAGACCCAGAGCTGTGAGGTTATGCAGTGCAGTATAGTGCAGTGCAGGGACTCCCAGTGTTTGCTTATCCTATGCTTCTTTCTACCTCAGGGACTTAAGGTGGAGGTGGAGTGAAGTGGGTTGAAATTAAAGTCCACAGTTTTAAGATGTAGATGGTGATCTAAATGGGTGAAACAGATCAGAGTCCATATGATATGCCATGTCAAGAAGTAATGAATAAAGTGAAGTTCATGAGAAAAGCTCAGAGAGACATGTCATGACATGACAGGAACGGTATATCTGATCAATAATTAACCAGAGCAGTGGGTGGCCTGAGAGTAGGAGAGAATAAAGTAACAGTTGACTGCAGCATGATGCACAGTGAGTCACAGGTCTGTTGATTCATTTAAAACTCAGACAACAGCTGTTAAATGAGAATTAAAATTTATGTTTTATCTATTTTAAACAGATGGTTATGAGATAAGAATCACTACTCATGGTTTCTACTCACCCTGTTAGATTTAGACTTTGCATAATCACCTGCCCACTATTTACTGTATCAGTACGTTTCATACAAGTTCAGTCGATGAACTGAAGTGTCTGCTTTTCATTGTTTTAAGCTAGAAAAATAGAGTTTACAGCACTGATATCATCCCCTGAAATGGATAAAGAACTGTGATTCTAGTCTTGTTTCCCTTCATGGATGGGCCTAATAATGTCAGGCAACAACAAACACTAAATAAACAAAGCTACTCATTAATTAGAATTAAATAATGCTAGTGTGGCAGAAATACTGAAATCAGGAACATTAATAGATGTTCACATCATATGTAAAATATCCACAAATCATAGGCAAGAACTGTTTTTATTACATACAGCATCCAGTACTAAAAGAAAGCACAGAAATCTGTCATGTAAGATGACAAAGTCCGAGAACACACTGCCATGCTTCTGATGTGATAACTCAAACTGAAAGATAAAAAGAGTATCAAGGGAATCCACCAGACAGCCCACGGATGAAAGGTTCAAGAGCCAGTTTTTGTTAAATGCCTGTAAGTTCATAAAGATCAAGTTAAGCATCAGATCGAATTACAACAAAATACTGAGGAGCAGTGGTTATGCTACAGAGAGGAATCCCCTGCACCTCTCTGGCAGATACTCCAGTAGCCTCAATACATCACGTCATATAGCTCAGGCTGTAAAGAGAGGGTATAACATATTCTGCTTCATGTGATGCAATAAAGGTCCAGTGGGAGTGAGCAGCCTGCAGGCGATACAGATTCCTGCAGATGAGAAAGCTGACTGAGAAATCAATGTGTCCAACGGCATATCAACACTGACACAGAAAACACTTTCAATGAGCTTGAGATAAGAATTTATCAGAGGAAAACCCAAAGAGACTTGAAAGAGAAGTCCAAGAACTGAAGCCATTTTAGGGTGGTTCCACATAGTAAAGGAGAAAAGGCTTTACTTCATGACGTAAATAAAAACACCAGCTGCTCAGGCTGGAGCTTCCGAAGATTTCTCAACAGCAGCTAATTTTCATAGAGAAGACTAACAAACTGGTGTTTTCAGATGGAAGTTCTGGAATAGGTGGCCTACATGTGGCTCTTATGACAGCCTGGGAGTGCAGAGGGTGCAGCCAAGCAGCTAATTGAGAGGATTTAAATGACTGCATGGATGGAGAGACCTCTAACTTATTTATTACTGCAGCAAAGACAGGGCCTCCTCAGCAAATACGGCAGTGTGTGTCAACGTGAGTTACTGCTTAAGATCTGCTGCTGCATCCCTCCAAACAGCCAGAGTCTGTGCTCTGCTGTTACATTTCACTGACTGACTGAAAGCTGTGGCACACACAGGAATTAGCTTTGAATTAAGTGGATGTGGGAATTTAATTCTTTTACCAACAAAAATGACTGGTCAAACTTTTATAGACTTACTCCGTAGACAAGTTGAAAAAAACTTGGAGTATAATAATGGAATAAAAAAAGACCAACAAGCGACAAAGGTCCCTGTATATGTTGTGAATGAACAGTTCAATGTTATTATTCAATACATCATCATTGCAAGACACTAAGTTCCAAGCAACAAAGTTCAGCTTTTTTTTTTTTTTTCAAACGCCCTTTGGTTTGATTTTTAGCCAGAAATTTAGGACAAGTAAGGCACAATTCTGAATATTTCAGAGAGAAGTGGTGAATTATAATTCTAGTGTTTGCTTGTTAGGGTGACTGCCTCCCCCCAATGGGTGTAGAGATTAAATGAAAAAGTCCCACATCACTGTCTCTCCCAGCAGATGAAATGGGATGGGCAGTAGACTTGTGATGAACTCTTGGTGCATTAGGTTGAGAAGGCAAACTGGCTGATTAAGGTAGAGGCAACCTACGTCAACAGTAGAAGATGAGTTATTACTTGGCCTGCACACCAGAACAGTAAAAACAGTAAAGTTATGGTCAAACCTGTTTATCTACTTTACTTCTACTGTGATACAACATTTCATATTGTATTTATTCACTTCAGTAACAGTAGTGTCTCTTACACGATCATTTTGTCCATATTTTGAATATTTCATCCTTTAAACAATAAAATGATTCACAAACATATATGTTTATAAATAGACTGACTGCTGCAGTTCTGCATGAGTAAAAAGAGTCTTTGCAGTGAATTCTGTTGCAGGTCTCAAAGCAATTTCAAGCTAAAAGCATCAAATCACCCAAAGCATCAAACACATCTTAGCAACATCCCAACAACATAAATTAATACAACAAACTCCAGCTGCATCAAACTGGAGAGTTGCATAAATTCTTATATGCCGCTACAGAAACATCTGTGCTATTTTCCTTCCACACATACACAGCGCAGGAGAGACTTCACTCCATCTCTCTATGGGACCCCCTCTCCCCACACTCACCAGGGCTGGTGGTGCTCTGCAGGCTGCCCCTCTTGCGAAACGGGGATTTAGGCTTAGGCTTCCCTTGTCCATCGCTGCTGGAGGAGGAGGTAGAGGATGACATCTTGCTGCCTGTGCTCCTGTTACTACTAGAGCAGAGCAAGTCAGAGCCATGCAGTGGCCAGCAGAGGGAGAGAGGATTCCTGGCTCTAAAGCTGGAGGAGCTCTGTCTTACGCTGGAGCAGCGGGGCGGCAGGACCCATACTGGGCCAGGAGAAGCTCCTCTGCAGAGTTGGCTCCTCCTCCCAGCCCGCAGCAGGTCAGCAGGCGCGCTGCAAAGAGACGAGCTGAAACGCAGCCCAAGGCTTCCCCGGCTCGAGCTGGGGGCCATCCTCCTTGGTTGCCCTAGCAACCAGAGGAAAAGCTTCCTGTAGCCAACGCAGGAGAAAACAGCCACAGAGGAGGGCATTGCAGATCAAAGTGTGGAGCTAGCATGACAGCCAGCAAGCCCAGAAGCCGAATACACACCAGCAGCTGAGTGCCAAGGTGAGTGAAGGACAAAAGTTTTTCCACTTGCTAAAAATAGCAATCAGATATCCCAATAGAGTAAACTCAACAGAGAAAAGAAAAAAACTGAGGGTCGAAACAAACGGAGAGAAACAAAACAAAAGTCAGAGAATAGAGAACGAGCAGAGTGGATGAAGCAGCTTAGTGTGTAAGCTGACTAGTGAACTCTCAATCTGCTTTGGTGGAAAAATCTGAAGGGAGGCGAAACACCAGCAGCACAGGCCCGCCTGACATGATGTATTATAAATAGTGGCAACCAATGCCAAGCAAGACGGGTAATGCTACCCGACAAGTATGTGAACAACTTTCTCTGATATCCTCCCTGTGGTTGAGCATTTATTACATAACTACACAAGCCACCAAAAAAAGAAAATCATTAGTAAATAAATCTAATAAAGCTGTTAACAGCTCTTTATTTCTTTGTCAACACTTAACTATTCAGCCACTTTATTAACACTGTGTGCTGCAGGTGCACTCGTCACTGATCATGACACGTCATGATACAGAACTTTTAGCCTCTTTGAAAGTTCTTGTTATTGATGGAATTATGGTCAACGTTCTTTACACTAAAACACAACCATACAAAAAAGTAATGATACAGTTAATATTGACATGATTACAAGCACATTTCCTGTGTATTGCCCAAACAGATTTTTGGTGTATCACTGGGCTTTCAAATGTTTGAGCTTGAAAAGCAGTCAGAGCACAGGAGCAACAAAGTAAGAGTAAAGAGACCCATCTAGTGGTCAGAATTTTTTATGCACATTTGTCATTCCTGAACATATTGATGTTGAAGCAACTACAGATTATTTAACCTGACAGCAAGGATAGAGTTAGGTAGCTTTAAAAGAGGTAAAGCATTTTTTGTTTAAGTAAACAAATACACTAAACCCCCTGGGCCATTGTGGTCACTGCAGTGTGCAGCTATTAAAAAAATATTTTCTCCTGCATGCAATGGTTTATGCTGGAACTGCATTTAAATCTGTGTCAAGATTTTTTTTACCAGGGCATGAAAATACGTTTCAAATTCTACTTTTTTTTCCTTCAAATAACTGTTTTTTTTATAGAAATATACAGGCATGAGGACAGCTTGACATCCTGTTGCTGCTGTCTAAATACATAAGAACTTTGTCACCCTCTTATCATCCTATATTCTAATCAAAACATTTTTCTCAAATACCCTAGGATGTAAGCAATTAAAACTGCAATAACCCAATCATAACCTAAAACTGTTACATACAGGCCTATCACAGGCATTACCAATGAGGATAAACCCAATCAACCATCAAAATTGCTGTATTTTCCTCTACCATCAAACAAAACAGAGAGATTTCTGAAACACTTAACTGTACAGTGATAACCTAATCTTTGGCCCATTCATTCTTAAGTTAGAATTAAATTTTCTTTGCCCCAACCATATATAGGGCTTTGTTACTCCTTGGAGTTGGAAGTCAACAAATCTCTTTGTTAAATTTAAATCTTTCTTAACGAGCAACCTAGCCCTCTCAAAAAATGTGACCCAGTTTTGAGTGAGCTGTCGCTCAACAACTGATGCAGTAACAGCACAGGCTAAAAATTAGAAGACTAAAACAAAGATCTCAATGAATTTTGTTATTAAGAACTACTTTCTACTCCAACCACGCACTTACATAAAAGTCTTACCTGTAAACAGGAGCGGGTTATGTCAGACAGATAACTTAGATCATTCCTTTGCTTGCTTTCTTAGTGCTTGGTTAAGCTTTCTGTCTGTACAAGCTAAAAATGAGACTACTCTGCATACACTGGCTGCAGGGCGATTTTTTTCCCCGTCATTCAGAGCAAAGCTTGTGGAATTTAGCACTTTGTTTTTGCTGAGGCCATGCACACAAAAAAGAAAGCAGTGTTCTCCCTGTCTCTGTCTGTATAATCTTTCAGAGAACAATGTATTTATCGTTTCTCTTCATGTAATCTTTAATGTCTTTAAAAACCAGAGGTATTTTATTGAAATCACAGCTTTAAGACTCTCAGGCGATTCTGTGACTTAAGTTATGCAAAAGGGGGAAAGATATCTGTTCTTCTGCAGATAGTAGTGTTGTCATTTTACAAAGTGAATGGCACAGAAATTAATTGGCTGCTTTGATTTTGACTGCTTTTAAGTCAAACTAACAACAGAAATACGCAGCAAAGGGAAAATTGAAACCCCTGAGAATGAGGCTTTTACAGGAAACAAAATTATTCTTAATCTTGATATATAGTCAACAAAGCAAAGGGATACAACAATGCATCATGGAACATAAAGGCAACAATAGTCTATCTTTAAAAGAATGAGCATTCACTTATCTTGGTCAGTGTGGCTTGTACAGGAGTATGCTTGCAGACTGATATCCAAAGTCCTGGTGAGTCTTTAAATACAAGCAGCCTAACTCTGGAAATAAAACTAATTTACTCTATGATTCATTATCATTTTTAAACAGAAGAAGTTGCCACTTGTACAAGCCAATGGTCAGTTAAATGAAGAGCACAGTGTGTTTAACTAATTAGAACTCCTCTTAGGAATAAACACACTTTGGGCTGCATTTGCCTTCTGCTACACTCACCTACTTATAAAGCCTGTGTCAGCAGATGCACAAGCCACTTTGGTTGATGAGAGGCCACCTAAGTGCCCCAATAAGACCTTTGGGTGACTGACATTAAATTCATACAAGATTTAGCAGATGGGGTGAAGCTGGTGGTTTCACACCCTCTAAGCAAAAAGTCTGTTTCATGCATCTTTAGTCTGGATGAATGTTAAAGTTTACAAATGTTTGCATTGTGTCCCTGTGGCTTGTTTACTTACCACCTGACATAGTTAGGGGTGTGCTAGGAGCAGAAGCACAAGGAGGCAGGAAGCAGCGAGTAGGCTATCCTACAGGGGAGGGAAAAAAAGGAAAAATGTCAAGTATGTATTTCACAAGCATGTCGGGTATGTTTCATGTTAGCGAGCCGATTAGCATGTTGTCCGATTTTAGGTACCCTTTGGACACATCTCATTGAAATAACTACAAAGTTCACTGGAACCGAGGTTAATTTACTTAACACGCCCAATAACCCTGTCTGACAAGTAATACTTCAAATAGTTCACCAAGAGTTAGTCGTGATTTTTATTACCAAGTGTTACGGCTGACAATTTAAATCTTCCTCGCATGTGCGACGTTTGAGAAGGAAGCCGTTGACGTACAGCTACGTCTCGTGCGTAATGACAAATAACGGTTAGTTTACACATATGCTACATAAATTTTATTGTCCACGGTAATGTCCACAAATAGTTACCTGTAGTTTGCTTCAACTTAGCTTGACAGTTAGTTTTTTTCGCCCAGTGTCGATGCTGTTTCCTTAAAAGAAGGACGACATTTTACCTTAAAGGAACCGCCCGCTTTGCCTGCTGTGGTTCAAAGGTCGGAGTAAATTTACATTACTGGGATCCCTAATCATATGACTACAACAGATCTGTTGTAATGTGTTTCTTTGCATGCGAGAGACAGTAACATTACAATGTGCAATTGTGTGGATATTTGTAACATCATAATGGCCAATACACCGTACAATTAAACAACAGTGCCCATCAAAACTCAAGTTAAAGTGCCTTTGAAAGTCTGAAGTTAGTTTCTCTTTAAAAGCAACCCCCCTGATGTGTAAGAGCACATCATCATCTGCATCATTACATTCTTATTCTTTAAAGTTGGTGGTAGACTAACTAAATATTTTTCTGTTTTTTTCTTTTTCTCAGGTCTGTCTCTGAGGGAAAAGACCCTCTCTTCATGTCCTTCACCACTGCAGATGATCATCCCTATGGCACATACAACGTAAACGCAAAGACTTCTAGCTGAAGTTAACTACCTGGGTTGGTTGGTGAAATAACAATAAGAATCCATTCAAAAACTATGATATATGAAAGATGTTACTCGATGTGAATGAGGCACATACGATTTCTGTAAATACCATCTCTACAGATCATGTAGTCCTATCAGCACATTGTCTTGGTACAGTCTGAGTGCCCAGAGAAAAACACAGATAAACCTGCCCAATAGAAAACTGCAGACAAACTGATAGAAAAACTGGTCTAGCTGAGGAGAGGGGTAAGTAAAGAAAAGAGAAGAACTAGAAGAGCACAAACAGGGACTGGTCAACATCCCCTTTTAAATTCCTCTTTTCAGATCATATGTCATCACTTTGCTTAAGAGTAATAAGCTAAGAGCCTGTTGCCCTCTTTTAGTGTCTCAACCAGGACTTGCATGATGGTCTTGGTGTCATCACTGGTCTGAACATCTTTTGTTTGCACCAAAGAAAATCAGTTTGAAGTTGTCATTAATAATAAGTGTTGCTTAAATTTTAATGTAAATGCAGTCATTTATATCCACCTTGAAACCAGATATTAGTGGCATGTCTGTCAGTATTTAAAATTCTGATTCCAATAAATTTAATACTATATATTTCGAAGTAAAACCCCTCAAAATTACAAAGAAACATTAAAACACTATCTTTAACAGTAATGTTGTAAATACAGTATTTTAGTTCTCACACAAGCCCACAAGCCAAGTGTGAAAAAATTATAAAAGCAGAGGTAATATCAGCACTGGTTTAGTCTAGAGAGTGTAATTTAGGAAGTCACAGAAAAAGGTGTCTGGTATGATCCCCAATAGAGCAGGCTCCTCCTCTCGCCCACTACAACACTGAGAAATGTCACTAAGTAATAATTGCCATGGGGATGGCAGAGCCTGGTGAAGCTGGGTTTGACAGAAGTCCATTGCTGAGGTGTGAGGCCTGTTGTGTACCAGCAGCCTCCAACTGAAGCATTCATTCATCCATCCATCCATCCATCCATCCATCCATCCATCCATCCATCCATCATCTATCTATCTATCTATCTATCTATCTATCTATCTATCTATCTATCTATCTATCTATCTATCTATCTATCTATCTATCTATCTATCTATCTATCTGTCTGTCTGTCTGTCAATCTGTGTATTTTGGTTCAGGTGAAGGTCATTTTAGTGGCTTTTGCCTTTAAAGTCTAAATGTTACTTTAAGGTCAAATTGATTAAACTGCTTCCTTGCATTTCTCCTCTTTGTAATGGAATATCAATGAAAGGCAGGGAAAGGGTGTGACACACATTACTACAGAAACAGAGTGCATTATTGAGTAGAAGAATCTAAGAAAGTGGCAAACTTTTGTAAAATAATGAGAATGCATCGAAAATGTTGTACAAACATAGAAATTCTTTATTACAACAGTGTCTGTCACTCAGCTTTTCACCATGTATTTTTCTAAACACATTCATTTAATCGCAGTTCAGTGGAAGCCGCTCTCCTTTTTCATCACAGCATTAAAAACATTTCCTGAACAAGTGAAAATCCTAACATAAATATTATTCACAGTCTGGAATATTTAGACATGATGATAAGAAGATAGCAAGCTTCTAATTTTGAATTGACTATGTTGCCAAACACAAATTTAGAAAAACTAACAAAAAAAATCTCTTAAAAACCCTGTTTCCATGTCGCATTAGAAATAATCTGTGTTTCTGATCAGTCACTTCCAAGTATCAAATCTTACCACACCAACTTTTTATTTTTTTTTATATAAAATACAACTTCATACCTCATCATCAAACCTAAGCAGAAAAACATTACAAATCTTGTTCCTTCTTTCCTAATAAAAAAGTCATCACACAAATAACCCCTGCTTTAGTCATCTTACAACATTAGATAAGAGTGTTCAGGAGTCAAACTTGACACGAAACCGTGCAAAATTTAAAAACAATTTCCTTTTTCCTGCAAATGAGGTACAATATAAAAACCCTGACGAACAGGGTAGTTAATGTATTCTTCTTGGATAAAGAATTTTCACTGCTGGAAAGAAATGAGAAGGCAGTTACTGCATTTATGTTAATATGTTGATATACTTAAAAAAAAAAAGAAGTTGATTACATGTATGTAAACTAACAATTTGAAAAAAATGGGTGTATTAAATGAAATACACAACCCTCAAATGAAAGTGTTTACTAAACATTATACACAGTTTAGTACATTTGACAAATGTAAGAAATAGCCATTTTTATGTGCAATGCGGTGCATCAAGAGAACATTGTCTTTCAAAGATCTTAATCTAATTACACTGATAAATACAGCACAGGGAAGGAAGCTGGGCATCCCTTAAAATAAGCTATTAAGTTAACCTTTTACAAAAAATGATTTCCCAAAATATCTGGATTTTCTTTGTGTAGAGAAAAAATGTGTTTGAAAAAGGAGAGGAAAAATTTCAGATGATATATGTAAACAACTTGTAGAAATTCCAGTTAGGCAACAACATGCACGCCTCATGATCAGTTACAGCTGAGGGACATGAGGGTTAAGAGCAGCTATATCCTTGACAGAAGCCCAGCTGCTAATCGAAAGTGACGATAGTGCTTTTTGTCCCTCAGTGAATCTTCTTATTAATGCTTGAAATGTACTGTTTCCCTCTAAATCTTTAATTTCTTTATTTTACAACTCTTCAAAAATAGTCTCACATCCAACTGATTTGACAGTAAAAATACAGTTTCCCTTTTAAGCTTGTTTAAAGCTTTTGAATTCATTTTTAAACACTGAAGGCAGCTTCTCTGGTAGCAAAATGTTTTAAATACAGTAGTTAAGGAATATTTTTAGAGGGAGTTAAAAAATGTGATTTTCATTCATTTGGAAAGAATACTGCAACTCTAAAAACTTTCCAGTTGTCCACATGGAATGAAATCTTTATTATGTGTGATTTTACATCTTAATAAAAGACTTGAATAATTTTAATTAACATTCTTTTCTACTGAGTCATTGACTGTGCAGAGCTGAGTGCTTTTAAGAATATTTAAAAATCTTGAAGTGATTTCCCTGCTTAAAACCATTTTGAACATTTGCATTAAATATTATTTTATTATTGTTTAAGACTAAATTCTGATGAGGCAAAGTGCAATGATTCAAACAAACTATTTAAATTATTGGACATTGAACTGTTGGACTACTAGTAGTTGAGGAAAAGTTGTGTGTTAACAAATAATTTCGAAGCTGCTTACATCTGAATAAACAAAATTGGGCTGATTGTCAGGAAATAAAGGCATTAGAGCTTAATTTTCTGTACATATATGGTTTTTTATCACTTGTTCACTCTCAGTAAACTCTGAAGTCTCCTCTGCAATTTGCCCGGGGATTCGGAAATCAATGGGTATGGGCTGTGCTGGCTCCAGTGGTTGGGGCTGAGATGCTGGGCAGCCAGCCTCACCTTTAGGACTGGAGGTGCTGTGAGAATTTTGGGGATCCATGTTGCACCCTGTGCCCTGAAGAAACTGGAGGAAGTTCTCCTCTATGGATCCTTCACGACTGGGCAGTCTATCTTCCATCTCAACTCCTGCTCGGCGAAATAGACATGGAATATGCTTTCCCAGCTCCTCCCTTATCTGCCGGTTGAGACATCCATAAAAGAATGGATTAGAGGTAAAGCAAAAGTAGCCAATCCAGGTGACCACCTCCTCCAGAGAAGCTAGTGTGGCTGGAGGGCTAGCAGCCAGAGCTGAATACAGGTGGAAAGTAAAGTAGGGTAGCCAGCAGCAAAGGAATTGCCCACCTACTGCTGCAAGCACTGCTGCAGCCTTTCCTCCACCAAAGGGTCGCTGTGGAGTCGCTCTTCCTGTCCCAGTGCCTGTTCCAGAGCTGGTAACCATAGTAGAACGGCTGCTAAGTGATTCTGACCTCTGGCGCCGAGGTGTGTCCATCCAGGTAGGCAGAGGCCCGTGGTGCATGGCTGCTACCCGAGCTACTTTGAACATATTGCAGTACACAACAAGGATGACCAGCAGAGGACACAGGAAGTAGACCAGGGTAAATAGGACCATGAAGGCCATGCGGTTTGACGCTCCCCCTGTCCAGTGCAGAGAGCAGCGCCTGTGACCCTGAGCAGGGGGAGGTGTGACTGCCCCACCACCTACTCCCCCAACCCCACTACTCTCCAGAAGAGGAGTTCTTCCACCTTGTAGGAACCAAGCGAGCAGTGGCAGGGCCGACATGGCCAAGGCTTTGACCCAAATCCCCACCAGCACTGACGCTACCAGGCCAACAGTCATTTTTACTTCATAGCGCATAGGGTGTATGATGTAGTAGTAACGCTCCACATTGATGACAGAAATAGAGAGAATGGCAGCACTAACGAGGCACACACTGAGAAAGAGGTAGCTCCGACACAGGGCTTCCCCAAAGAAGGCTCGGCTTGAGAGCATGCCAAGGGGCATCAGCACCAGGGCTGCCAGCAGGTCCACCACACACAGGTGGAAGACAAAGGCAAACTTGTGGAGCTGTGGGGCCTTGGCAATCACTGCCATGACAGCCACGTTACCCACCACAGCCAGCAGATCCATAAGCAGCATGGCCAGCAAGGCTAGGGTCTGAGACAGAGCCCAGTCCTCAGGCAGAGAGGAGGCAGAGATGTTGGACATGAGCTGTGGAGGTGGGTGGGAGGAGTTCCACATCTTCTCCATTGAAGGATGGGATCAGGCATGCAGGCAGGATCAGTCACAGGCCCATCATCCATCCTTCAAAGCCAGGAAGTACGGTCAGAAAACAACGGCTTATAATCAAAGCAAAGGCTTCTTTGTAGTTTGGAGAATGAGTGTCAGGGGGTCAGATCTTATACTTCCTGTCCATTTAAAAAATGTCTGCCGTCTGTCACATGCCACCCTAAAAACAGAAGAGACACAGATGAAATTAGAATGAGAGGGTTCTGTATCTGACCCCTCATTTGGACTTCTTCATTATGGCTAATCCTTCTGAGAAGTTGCACGTGCGAGTAGTATGTTCTGTTCCAGCTACCATAAAGATTAATTAGTTCAGACGAAGTTGTGTAAAACCTTTCTTAGTTTCACAAATCTCTGCTAAGGCTATCTTAAAGACAAGGTAATCCAAGGCAAGCCCCTCAAACAGTTCACAAAATTCAGCATGTATTATTCCAGAAGGTTAATGTGATACACATGCAAAGTCATTTAATATGGACAACCATTAATCATGAGAAGAAAGGAGCAAAGAGTCGGTTTGTAAATATGCATTGCTTTTACACTGATTTATACTTTTATTATTTTAGTTGAAAAGGTCAACAATTAATCTTTTCTTTTCTGATAGGCCACAGCTAGTAAATACTTTTCAACCACACATCCTGCAAATGCATGAATGCTTTCTGAAGGCCAAAAACAAGACCCATCCCTGAGCAGGTTTTAGCGTCTCCTATCTACATTTAAAACTACTGGGAGAGTCCTGATTTAGTTAAGCCACTTTTTTTCACAAAGATTTCTAGAAGGCCTTGCCAATGCATTTATCAAGTATGTAGGTGGATGATTTGTTTGACTGGGTGACACTGCCTGTGTTCATGCTTTACAATAAGAACACTTCAGCCACAGCAAGAATATGTAAATATAGTGTATCAAATATGAAACCTACGGGTATTTAAGAGGCTCTCTGCATATAAATTTTTCCTGCTGATAACAGACAACAAATAGACATGGATGGCTGTGGCTATATGTATGTGCCAGATTAAGGAAATCCAGAGTGCTCTACCACTTATGTAAAATAAAAAGCTTGGGATGTTACTTCTGCTGTCTGGAGTGATTATACTGCAAATAAGAGCTTTAATCTCCCTCTGCAAACGGCGTCTCAAAATCACATGCAGGGGTACTCCCAATTCAGCTGAACCCTTCTGCCTGGTTTAGTCATGTTTAACTGCCTACTCATTCATACATTAATCATTGGAGCATATCACCCACTGTAGAAGCAAGAGCGACGTTTTATAGATCACAATATAGCTGAATTAGAGATATTGTTGCACTCAGCAGAATATATTCAGGCGATTAAAAGAAGAGAGGGAGAACATGAGAGGAAAATTTGGCATGAGAGAAGAAGCAAAGACAAAGCATTTTGTACCTGAATTAGTATTTCTTGATGCAGCTGCTTGCTGTTTTTGGTCTCCAAGGATAAAAACCTGGTGTTGCTCCTATTGCTGTGGTACACAGTGGGCATCACTCACTGGACCTCATGAATGCTGTAGAGGTTCTTCCCTCTATGTAAGCCTCTTTCTCTTCCTATGCCTTCCTCCTGCATCCTCCTCCCTGGGTGAGTTCAGCTGTGGCGGTGGGGATTTTGCCAAACCGGTGCTGATGTGATTGCTTGCAAAGACACAGCTATCTATACACCCTATGCTTTCCCCCTCCACTCCGACACAGTGACTGCAGAGATGGAGCAGGAGGCTGTTGGAAACAGGACCAAACCTGCTGCATTCACAGGGTCCTAGTGCCCCCTCAGTATTGCCAAAATCTGACTTGAGATTGCCTTCAAAATTTAGAAACTCCACATGTTGAAAATGTCAAACAGCATTGTTAGCATTGTAAACTGAGTTTTTTCCCCATCCTGTTTGTGCCTACCATTAAATGTTTTTGTTTGCATTTATGAGTTTGTTTGTTTTTGCAACTGTGAATGTAAATGTGCACAGATAATGCAAAAATTATAATATGCCAATGTGCTGAGTCAATAAACTTAACTTTTGTTTTTTCAACCTCTTTTCTTTTCTACCATTTTTTACTTTTTACCTTTATGTTGTGCTTAAAATAAACATAATTTTTCCTGAGTCACTCTTACTAAATTATTCTATTTGATGTATTCTTTGTAATGTTTTTCACAATACACTTCCTTGTTGCTGCTGTAACTTTCTCCTTTGTGGGATGATTATAGGTTTGTCTTATCTTATTTTATCTTATCTTATCATTTGTCTTGTCAATATTGATCTTATAGTGTTTCAGAAATAAAGATTAAGTATGGCGATGTAGCCAATCCATGGTGCATAACTTTTCAACTCAATTCTATGCCTCAGTCATCAAGGTGTAAGTCCATGCATAGTGCTGGGCAGATAGCTAACGTAGCATGGAAGTAGCAAACTCAGCAGGGCTCAGCATTTTAATATATGTAGGGATTTCATAAGTCAACGGCATTTTGCAATATGTGCAAAGCCAATTCTCTAACAGGTGGCATGAGACAAAGCAAAATGTAACACAACCAAAATAATCAAGCATCTCAAGAATCATTGTGTCAAAGAATTTAACAAGTTCAACCAAACAGAAATGGTTGAAGACTACAGAGAATAATTTATTTATGAAAATGGTTTGAATCAGTATTGATATCAGTATCAGCCAATTTATCAGCCAAGTTATTGATATCAGTATTATGACTTCCAAAGTTGGATGGATGTATACCTTGTTCAGTTTCTTTTAACTTCTTGTGCTTTTCAGGTTATCTTTACCCCCACTCAGCTTAAATTGTCTGGTTAATATTTCCGTGCTAAATAATATTACCTCTCAATAGTCATGGTCACAATGCATGAGACCTCACCCTCTAATTTAAGTCACCATCACCATTCACTTGCTTCTTTTTACAGTTCAGTTATTTTTGTCAATCAGCCATGATTCAGGATGTAATTTTGTGGCTTAAAAGGCCCTCCAGTGCAAGATTTACTGAGGCAGTGAGCCATTGATTAGACCAGGCCTCAGCCTCCACCATCACAGCTTCTCAAACTGGGGCTCCTGTTGCCACGGTGATCTTTTTCATATACACTCCATCTCATTGCTCCGTCTGCAGAGGACAATGAAATCTGGGCCATTATGGCTGAGGCTACTTTGAAGAAGGAGCAAGTATGAGGCTGCTAGGAGCTGTCTGTGTATCTCTCTCTCTCTCTCTCCCTCTCTCTCTCTCTCTCTCTCTCTCTCTCTCTCTCTCTCTCTCTTTATATATATATATATATATATATATATATATATATATATATATATATATATATATATATATATATATATGTGTGTGTGTGTGTGTGTGTGTGTGTGTGTGTGTGTGTGTGTGTGTGTGTGTGTGTGTGTGTGTTTAACAAACATATATGTTATGATTATCATTATAATAACTTTTGTTATTCTCATTTGTGAGGCTGTTTATAACACAGAACTCATAAACCAAATATTTTATTTGTTTTTGCCAAATGTTGACCTTCAGTTTATCAATTTTGGCGGAGAATTTTATCTTGCATGTGGTGAATCACTGACCAAAAAACAGTATTTAGATTACTTTACATAATATAAACCCAGAGATTTAAAACTGGGCCCCAGCTGCAATGATAAGTGCAGTGGTAACTGCAAAATTTGAGTCTGAAGCCACTTTTAGAGAATTAAGAGATCTTACAAGTTATGTTTTTAAGTAGAAGTATGTATGGTTTTGTGTCCATTATGAATTTAAACAGTCCCCTGTTTAACAAACATGTTTATCAGACTATTTGTAACACCACACACACAACTTCTCCAAAGCTGATAATAAAACCACTTTTTGAGTTTATTCTCTTCCCGTGCTGCCTCTACTTCTCAATTCTCTCAGTAACTTACTGTCTTTTAAATTTGTCAGTATCTAACTGATTTGCTGCTGACATTACCCATCTCCTGTTAGTACTTCAAACCCGACCATGTTAGCAGAGAGGAACCTGCTGCAGCTGGGTGGGGAGATTTAATGGATGGTGATTACTACTGTTGTCAAGATGAGGATGCATCAAGATGTCTGGTAACGCTAAGATGAGGTGAGAAACACATACACACAAATACATGCTTGTTAAACATAATGCTTTGAAGTGAGTATAAAAACCTGTTTTGGTGTTTAATGTGTTGAATGTCAATTTGTGTTAAGTGTGCTCATTAAGCATGTGCATTAAGTGTGTGCAAATCTAGCTGTTACTGCTCTTAGAATTCAGGTATTTTCACCTGATGTGTGTGAGTGTGTATGAAAAAGAATGTGTATAGCAGGTGTTGACTCATGACAAAAATAGCAGAGTCTTTGCTTGGCCGGCAGCACCAATTGCTGCCAACACAAATACAATGGTTACCATGGCAACCTTGAAAATAGACTCCACATTTGCACTCAGAAATAGCAAAAGGACGTGGCGCTAACCCTAGAGAGATCCTTCTGCCAATAATAACTACCCACAGATGCACAAATATAAACCACACTCAGGAATTGAAACACCCCATTACAATACACCACAGTCATGATTAATTCAACCCACACAAACCACAACCAACCACATCCCAGATCCAGAAGCACTTCTACATCAAGGTATGAGAACACACTGACCAGCTATGTGTCCAATAACAACAAAGTTAAAGCACCAAATCTGACACGACTGCTACAGACATTCTTTACAAATATCTGAAATAGCAGCAGGAGTCTGTCACAGATACTCGTTCATGTGTTGCACCGATGTAGTTGGAGATAAAGGGTAAAGTGATGAATGTTGCCGTGGAGACACTTGAGGAGGAAGGTTCATATTGGAACAGACAGTCGAACAAGAGGATGGAGAACAACTGACACAGAGCGGCTGTGTGTATTCAAGAAACAACACTGCCTTTTTTGGGAAATTCTTGTTTCGTTTCACATCACTGTTCACTTACAGTCCAGGAATTCATAGAGAGTTTAACATCAGAAATTAAACATGAGGTATCCTAAAGTTATTTATGACAAATTATTTAACCATGTAACATTAAAGTGATCAAAAAAAGGTAGAGCTTCCTCTTAATCCACTTTAAAAAAAAAAAATTTAAAGCCAGGGAGCTACTATGATGCCAGTGCATGTTATATGCAGGTTTTTTGTTTTTTGCTTTTATAAACATGATGTAGTGCCCTTTTAAAAGGTTGTTTTCTACTTTCCTGTAAAAGAGTTTGGTCTAAAGTTTAATATCAGAAGGTAGTGTGTAATGGTAGAGGGGTTTCTTCTTCTTCATGAACCAACTAATTGCATGGCGCATCTTTCAAAGCTGTTAAAATGGATACAGAAGACGGGTGAATGTCAACATATCTACTTGTTGAGATATTGATTTTTAAAAAATCATCTTCTTAGCCTCTAAATCTTTGCTGGGATAAGCCTTGATCCAACAGCCACAATCAAAAACTCTTCTCACCCAGAAGGAAACCCTTCGTTGAATCATATAGATTGTTTGTCTCTGGAGTGAATGCCTGAAGAGTTAACAAACAGTTTTACCTTGGGTTGTATCCTGGAAAGTTTTCCTCAAACCTCAGCACATCCCTTCCCTTGAATGTGCTGTTTATGCCAGATGGTGGCAGTGTCCACTATGATGTGCATGTTGAACAGTTGCTGCCTTTTTTCATTCAGTGTAGTGGAGACAGACTTCTGAGAATTAAACAGGACAAAGGGTATGGAAAATGGATGGATGGATGGACTCTCACACAGTTCAAGCAGTTCATGTATTTAAGGAATAGACAAAGGAAAAGGCTTCTGTAAATTCCTTCCCAATTTCAGGTGACCCCAAAAGTGGGTTAACTATTGTGTGTGTGTGTGTGTGTGTGTGTGTGTGTGTGTGTGTGTGTGTGTGTGTGTGTGTGTGTGTCTGTGTGTGTGTGTGTGTGTGTGTGTGTGTGTGTGTGTGTGTGTGTGTGTGTGTGTGTGTGTGTGTTTGTGTGTGTGTGTTTGTGTGTGTGTGTGCAAATGCAGCTTTTATATATCTGTTTCCTCCCACAAATAACACCCACTATAATGATGGGTAATTACTGCTGCTGATCCATGTCACATTATTACACAGTGGAGCTTGCAGATGCATTGTCTGCTCAGCACAGCTAGCCCTGCTCAAATCAAAGCTCAAAACTCATCTTTTTCAAGCGGCTTTCTCTAATTTCAATGATCCATTTCAACTTAATTTTAGTTTTGTTTGTTGTTGTTTAATTAAATTGTATTGTTTGTTTTAACTGTTTTTAATTAATTGTAAAGTTGCCTTTTGTTCAGATAGGTGCTTTAAATTAAAATGTATGATTATAACATTTTTATCATTACCATAATTATTATTATTATAATTTTTATAACAGCTGGATAACAATTCATCATGATCAACTCTGTGGTCCCAAAACTCTTTTTTTCTTTTTCATTTTGTAAATTTTGAGGTTTCATATGACTGATAATAGCAGTTATTGTTTTATGTTTTTAAACACAAGCATCTAAGCTGTAGATTTGAAATAAGTGTACATTTTATTAAAAAAAAGGAAGAGAATCAGATAAGAACTCTCAAATTACGGCACAACACCAAAAGCCTCTGTCATTAGGGCTGAATAACAGGTAAAGAAAAATGTTATCATGAAAGTCCACCTTCCAGTCTTCCAATACAGTACTTTTGAATTGTATCTTTTATAGTGTTAATTTGCTTGAGTTTTAAGAAAATTACCTTATTTCTTGATGGCGGCCTTTCATTTTATTAGTAGCCCAAAATGAAACCACACATCTAATTTTCATGTTCCATCACAAGACAGTTACTAAACTGATGTTAAATATGATATTGAATTGGCTAAAGATTCATTTAGATATAAGAATAATAAAGTTTAATCCTTTTCACTCACAGGCTCCTAAAGTTTTCCCTATGTATTATTCATGATCCTCACAGTGGTTTCAGGAAGCAGGACATGATGCTAAAAGGTGGTTTCAGTAGTCACTATTAAAAAGATGTTAAAGATAATGAGTGATGGTTTGTCCAACATGATGATGACAGGTAAGTTTTTTGTTTTAACATTTTTTCTTTGCGCTAAGGGTGTGCACAGTACCAGTACAAAAGTGGAAAAGAATAATCTAGTAAGTAAAGAAGTGAAGTATGTCTCAAAATGTTTCCTTCACAATACTCTTACACCATCCAAAGCTCTCTCTTAATCCAGCCATCCTCTCTTCCCCTTTGCTCCCATAGCAACCAGACCTGTAGACCATGTCATCTTCCTGAGACAAGGGTTTCTGTGAGAGGTGACCTTGGGCTCAGAAGATCCATAACATGCATTTAATGACCCGCTCCAGCTGAGCTGGATAGTCATCTGTCATCCTGTCACCTGAGTTGTTGCCTCTTTGACCTTCAGCTTCAGACTTGTTTTTCAATTTGGTTTCTACAGCCAGTTATACTGCCTGCACAGCTGACAGTTACGGACATCATGAGAGTGAAGCTCAGGCCTAATCAGAAAAAAATAATTAAAGATGGGTAAATTCTGTAAAAGTATAGGATCTGGCTCAGGGTCCCTACACATAACTACTGAGAACGAATACCCGATTTGAAAGGGGTTTTTTGAAGTCATCACGAAGACCCCACAGTCTCCAGGCTCCCAGTAAACCACTGAATTCACTGATCTGTCGAAGGTCTAACCTTTGAGGCCTGGAGGCTCTTTCAATCAACAGTGTTACATTGCAACATGACAAAATACATTTCATAACATTACTACTACAAGAAAACCCCAAATAAAATAATTTTCTTTGTTTTTGTTCTGCCTTTACTCATTTGATTTGAAAGAATAACTTGTTCCATTACAAGTGCCAAAAAACACAAATCTCATGAGATGGGATAGGTTCCCTTCAAGTATCACTTGTCAAACAAATAATGCTGAATTTGACTAAACTGTTAGGCTCTAATTTGTTTTATTATTATTTACATAAATTAACCTCAGACTGATCTTTTCTTTTCCATGCTGCTGAAGGATCTGTGCTGATTGGCTACATAGGATGAATGTTTTGCTGTGGTTCAGATTTTTCAGCACTTGCTAATAAACAAATGAAGCAAGTACAGAGTTGAAGCTGTCACAGATTCATAAGTGTTTTAGTGCTCTTTTTAAAGACACTTTTTGTCTTTGAAAAGAACACTAAAACACATAAGATTTCTAAGAAGACAAGATGAATCTAATCAGTAATGTCACAGATTCATGTCATATGCACAAGTCATACAATTTGAATCACCCAACCAGGACTTGTGTCTTTGCATTTGATGCTTTTCACCCCCAGGGACTTTACCAAGGAACTAGGGACTTTTTGAAGATCTACGGCCCTAAATTTAGTTCTGGTGTAACTGATTCACCCCATCGAAATAGCCCTGCCTGTGGGTAACCACCAGTCGACCAGTTTCAGGGTTTGTCAGTTTTGCTTGTCCATTTGCAGTTCAATCATACAGTAAAAACCAGCACAGGTTGAGAATTCTCCATGCTAACAGGCTGACTGTGGATTTGCACATGACGATGAAATCATAAGGCAGATTTGCATAATCTCCACAGATTTTCATCTGGTCACTTATTGGTCACATGTCATTCATGTCAGTAACATACAATGATATTTACATTTAAAGTAGACAAAAGATAAGCCTGCTTTAAGTCACTGTGACTTTTGAAAAAAGTTTTTTTCTCACTCTTGTAGTGGTGTTTTCCACTGCATTTGGTTGTTAACTCACAGCAAAAAGAGCTCCAAACATGTTTTTGTGAACATTTTAGAGCATTTGCCAGCTAAAGAGACATAAACTCCCCAAAGCAGGTGGAAAAAAATCAAAGTAGAGCTAAAAAGAGGGAATATTTGACAAAACCGGAGTCCAAATTCATAATTTGGATCCCACCATTTAAGTATATTCCAGCATAAGTTTTCAAAATCAAATTCTGAAGGTGATGTTGTGTTCAAAACTTGTTTCTGCTGCCCCCAAGAGGACAGTAAGACCTTCATTTTCTATCTCTTTTTTCTTTTTTTAAATAATGAAGGGAAAGGTCTGTTTAACCATGTTAAACTGCAAAAGCACATGAGCTATGATCCCTAAAAATAGCAAGCAGCAAAGAAATAAAAGCCACAAGTGATGGTGCCTCGTGTTTGAATCTAACAAACAAGGTCTAGTGACTCCTTGAAGAGTGCCTATTCAAAGGACAGGAGCCTTGGCTGCTTATGCAAACCACACACTGTGCATGCTGCTCTGAACTCTGCATATTGATTACTCACACACTGCTGCATGCACATCACGTCCTGTGCTTTAAGACTGCTGCAGCTGCAGTTTCTCTCTCTCTCATACACACACACACACAATGAGAGTGTGACCTGTCCTTCACCGCAGTCAGAAGACAATCCAGAGGCAAGGGGTTTTTCTTCATTAAGGTCTCTGGGGAGAAAAGAAAAAAGCATCACAATGAGGGATTTAATAATGTAAAAAGTACTGGAGAAAAAGAAACAAAAGGGGGGATAACCTACAGGGTTGAAGCTCATAGACAATATACTCCCCAGATGTTGAGCAGTTTTCAACACAATAAAACATTATAACTATAGTAGGACTGAGACACCTTATTTGTTATCATCATGCTGTGAGATTAGTAGTAGACCGGTTGAGGAGGAAGTGTGATATCCCACCTATCAAGTCAGTCTCACCTTAATAGTGTTTAACTAAGTATTGTCAGAAATCCATTATAATTCCTTTATCATTTCACACAATGCATTAAATTTTTTGTGGGCCTCTATCTTTGCATTCCTGCTCTTTAAAGTGGTTTTAAAAAGACAGATTAGAAAGAAGTCACATAGTGCTGTACATACCAGTAGCCTATTCTACACATGTAGTTTCATTGCACACTATTTCCTGCCACTGTTATAGTGTGTAACACTGTCCAGTGGGGTATACTGTTGTGTTAATGTGAAAGGAAAGGAAACAGAAAGGGGATAAGAGAGAGAGAGATGAGAAATGGGACACACCCCCTGCTCTGCCGATAGCGCCCCTCAGATCAACTATCATCCGGTTACGTTTCCACACCACACGGACTGCAGACAGGCTTTTACAGCCAATCTGTGTGTGCGTCCCGCTGCTGACAGGCTGGAGAGCTTTCTGCACATGTAGTGAAGAGGAGGACACTGTCCTGTCGCGCAGTATTTCCTGTACTGGACTGGACTGTTAGACTTCCTCCTTTTTCCTCTTCGGATCTTCAGAAACGGTAAGATAAAGGAGCAGCAGCGGGTGGGACGCTTGTGTCTGTTGGGACAAATATCTCTGGCTCTCTCAGTCTATATGGAATAAAAGAGTCGGAAATATGTTGAAATTTTGATGTCTATTCAGTCGTCGCTGGTTTTGACTTGTTTTGTTTATTATTAGCATTATTTGTCTGACTTTTTCATAACTTTTTGATCAATTTGAGTGCTGCAATGCGCCCCTGGGAGCATTTAGGCACGAGGGACAGAGGAATTAACGTCATCATCATTTACGCATACGTAATCACTGTATGTCATTTTTATCATCCCATCCAAAGGATGACCACAGCTTTTGTGTATCCTCAGTAAAACATTGCTAACTCACTAACGTCTCTGCACAATGTGTCCCTACAGATCCATGTCTTTCCACTGGGAGGACTAGCTTCTGCGGGCTCTAGCACTTTATAACCCTGACATGATGAAGGGGTCTCAGTGCATTTCCCATCATGCCCTTGAAGCAGTGCTCAGCAGAAAGAGCCTCGTCACAGCTCTACCCATGGCTCTCCTGTTGATATCTGTGCAAGTGAGTGGACAGCTCATTGGAAGCCCTCTGGACTGCCAAAAGACGTGTGTGTGCGCCAGTAACATAGTCAGCTGCTCCAAGATGAACCTAACACACGTTCCACTCCCTCTGCCCCAGTACACAGCAGTCCTGGACCTCAGCTTTAACTCCATCACCAGGCTCCAGGCTGAGTGGACCCCAATCAAGCTCATGAGGCTGCACAGTCTGCTGCTCAGTAACAACGGCCTTAACTTCCTGTCCTCTGAAGCGTTTGTTCATGTGACAAGACTACATTACCTGGACCTCTCCTCTAACAGCCTCCGTCAGCTGGACGAGTACATTTTTGAGCCGATGGAGCACCTGGAAGTTCTTCTGCTTTATAACAACCACATCTCCCAGATTGATCGTACTGCCTTCTCAGGCCTCCTCAGCCTGCAGCGGCTCTACCTGAGCCAGAACCAGATCTCACGTCTGCCCCTTGAGCTAGTGAAGGAACGTGGCCGACTGGAAACTCTCAGACTTTTGGATGTTTCCTCAAACCGGATCAAATCCTTGCCCCTCCAGGAACTGCAGGCTCTGCCCGCATGGAGTAAGAATGGACTGTACTTCCACAACAACCCTCTGCCCTGCAGCTGTGAGCTGTATGATATGTTGGCACAGTGGCACCTCAGGGAGTTCAGCTCAGCCGTTGACTTCAGAAGCAGCCACACCTGTGTGTTACCTGGAGCACAGAAAGAGAGGATGGCCATTCTGGATCTGGACAAAGCCCATCTGAACTGCAGCGAGGTCAGAATCATGGGGGAGAAAGCATATCTGGACCAGTTCCTCGTTCTGGACTGTGACACCAGGCAGAGGGACATGAAGAAGAGCTGGGAGCTGCCTGGAAACCGCCCAGTGACCCCAGAAAACAAGAAGGCTGTAGCGCGTTCAGATGGCAAACTACAGATTGGGCCCCTGAAGGTGGAGGACTCTGGGGTCTACACCTGTTTTGCCACGAGCGATTCCTTTAATGAGACACTCTATGTAACTGTAGTGGTGTACAACTCCACTTCGGGTGGTGGCTTGGAGAATCTGAAAACAGCCTACACCACCCTTGTAGCATGCCTGGTGAGTGTGGTGATGGTTCTCATCTACCTGTACCTCACTCCTTGTCGCTGCCCCTGTTGTCCAAGTCAGGATTTGGAGAAAAGTGACCCTGAAGACAGCCTCCACTCTTCTACTGTCAGCATTTCCCAGGCACACGAGGAGCTGGGGCAGCAGGAGAGAGTGGAAGGAGGAGGATTCTCCTACAGACAAGTACCCTTCCTGCAGCCTAAGGACCAGCTGGAGCAGAACGGACGGTTGAACCCGATAGGTGAGGAAGATGAAGAATGGCAGGGGGACAGCAGGGAGAGAAGAAGGTCTGATGCAGAGTCTGTCAGCTCTGTGTGCTCTGACACTCCCATGGTGGTCTAAGAGTTTGGGGAAGCTCTGTGAGGCAAGACAGTGATGGCCTGGTCCAACTTGTGTGCAGGATTCAAGAATTAGTGTTTTACAACAAAATGACTGCTGGTTGCCTGCTGCAGTAGCATAACAGTGTTTCAAAAACTATGCTTAAAACAAGCGATAAAGAAGTCTAAATCATCCCAAACAATCTAAGAAAAGAACAAAATATCCTGTCATCAAAGTATTTAATGAATGTTTCTATCTCACCTGTGTCAAAGGTTTCAATATGCCATTTCAACTCCTCTTTTTTATTTAAATTCAAAAAGAAAATAAATGCTAGAGTAAAATTCTGCCTGATCCTGCAAGAAACTGCTATGCAAGAAACAATAACACAAAGAATTTAAAATAGAAAAACTAGTTGTTTAAGAAAGGAATAAAAACATCCTCATCATCAAATCAACTTTTATTTATAAAGCATTTTTCGTACAGAAAGATGTAGCACAAAGTGCTCTCCTGTCCATTAAAAGTAATCCCACAATCACCATCTTACCAGACCTCTGGGTTTACTTAGACTTCACTTAATATAAAGTTACAGAGCTTTTATTTATTTAACATGAAAGGATTTTGCTGTTTGAAAGCTACATTTATTTTTATGCAGTACTTCCAAAGCTCAGTTTATCTTTTTGCTGCAGTATGTCAAATATTTATGCTGTTTTACATTCCTGTCTGTTTTTGTTGACCAGAACTTGACACTTTAAAGGTTATGTGCAATATTTTCTGTTTGTACAATTTAGATTTAAATGTGATTGAATGTTCAGTTAATAATGTGTGTTTGCAGTTGATGACCATATGCTGGAGTGGTTTTAGATTGTGTCCAGATCCAATTCAGGTTAATTTAAATTCAGCAGAATAACAGAAAATTAACCCAAGAGTTTATTTATTTTATCTAAATTCTGAGGATAAAATATTTTTGTCTGGGTTAATCTAATTTTTGTTGCCGTACCAAGAAAGAATGATAACAAAAACATTTCAGATGAACAGGACAGTGTTACAATTGCTATACACAAACTTTGAGCAATACTAAAAGTTGTTTTATATGTCAGCAAGTCAACTTCTGACTACCAACAGACAGATGTTGTTGCTGAGCTCATGGCCTTTTTTGAGTTATTATTCTCTGTCTTTTGGATAAAGGAGGTGTCCTGAAACAATATTAACTTCAATGTAGGATTCAGACTGTAACCATGTCTGTACTGCCTGCCACACCAGACAGCTAACAGCAGCCAGGAAGCCTCACCCGTGGGGAAGAAAAAAAACAGAGAGCAGGCATCATCTATTCGAATACTTCTGGGCATTAGCGCCCAACCCTGGACCAATCAGTAAATGCCAGCCGTCCAGCAGGCAGGCACACAAACAGTCAGAAATAGCACCGGCAGTCAGACAGGGACAAAATACAAATATAGAAGTAGCATTTTTTTTTTTTCAAATGACTCTTGACAATTGTTCAGTCTCTAGAATGCCTTCATGTTATGAAAACAAAAACAGGACAGTACAAAACATGTACTTCAGAGCAAAACAGTAACTAAGTGAAAAATTAAACTGATAATAAAGTTATAAAAAATTGCATTATTTTACAAATAGTGGATATTGACTGAACAAATAAGGCTGCCTATCACACACACTTTACAGATGTAGCAATGCACAGTGAATGTACTTTTATTTTGAAAGAATTCCTTTTCTTACCTGTTTTACTTCTCATGGTGCTTTACTACTTAAGAACATCTACACCTTACTTGAGTATCTGTGTGGGATTAATACCTCTGAAGTCTTTATGATATTGTGAGTGTGGTCTAATATAAAGGAAAGGCACCACTCTACAGTGCTTTCTTTGAATTATTAATAACTGCTGTATCATCATGTTGTGTGTCATTTTCCTCTGAAACTCTCTTATAACCAAAGATTAAGTTACATGCTAAGAATGAATAACCTGCATGTCTATGAAATAGAGTAAAAAGAGTTGCGTGGTCATGATGAAATGGAGGTCCCATGCTGTATCTGCGTAAAGCTACAATTTATGTTTTAATATGCAATCCTGTAAAGGACTAAATCTGTGTAATCTGTGTTGTTTCTGTGGTTCATGAACTACTAAAGTCTGTAAACAAAGAGTGAACGGTGTCCCACTACTCTCTGAGTCTGTCTCAATGAGTTCCAGTTACTGAACTCTGGAACTAAAAAAACAACAACAACAAAAACACATAAGTTGGAAATTTTGGGGAAAAGCGAAAAAATCTAACATCTGTGAGAAGATTTGTGCTGCTGTGTTGTTTATCAGTCTGCTGCTTAATATCTGTGTTAAGAATAAGGTTTTAAAGCAAGGGGTAAAAGGATGTTCATGTCTGACAGAGGACAAAAAATACTTTCACCAATCCTTTTTGTTGAATCTGTACCCAGATTTTAAAAAGAAAAAACAAAACTCAGGTTCAACTACTTCTGAAAAAGCCAACTTTGCCAAGCTAGCCGTTTCAATTTGTTTAGAGTTACGTAAAGCTAACCCTCAGCTGGGTACAGACAATTGACTTCTTTATATACTTCTCTTTAGTAATAAAAAAAAAAAAATTGTCGTCCCAACACATTTGTCTTCACACCAGTTGTGGCAGCATATGTGTGATAACGAGCTGAAGTTTGAGCTGGTCAGGTCATTGTGTTTCTCTGCTTCAGCTTCTGTGTCACACTAATGACTCACTTCAGGGTGAAACGGGAGACCAGGAGATCACTGATGCAGCAACCTTTTAACAAGGCAGTGCTATTACAACCACCCATCCCTCACAATTATTTTTGTCTGACAGTATTGAGTGTGGCCTGGCTTTTCACCTTTATTCGGGTTGTTGACAACAGCAGGATCTCCCCCTCGCAGCCTGCTCCTGTTCAGAACAGAACAGCCTGTGAGATCAGAGCTATTTCGGCCTGGGACATCTCTGTGTTTTCATCATATTTATATCTTAGATTCTTGTTGTGTAGATTAATAAGAAAAGGAATCATTAAGTAAAATTTGCTTCACATTTCTTCTTTGTGATGACCCAGCAAGGCTGTCGACCATCTTTAATGAGTCATTTTTAATCCAGAAGAGCATCTGTCTTTCTGACAGCTGCTGCAGTGTGACCCCTCTTCTGCAGCCTCTCTGCAGGATGAATCATTGAAGAGGTCTGCAGGGACCTCCATGTTCCCTGATCTATCTCGTGTTACAGTGTTTACCCTCTTTTTGTGCAACAGCAGCCAGGTGTGTGAAACCGTTCAGAAAACGCACAGCAGCAATGCAGTATTGAATTTATGTTTGTTGAATAATTAAAACGTCAAATGGGATTAATCCTTCTCATGAGAGGTATGAGAGGGTTAATGATAGCTGTGCGTTGATGCACGTGTTGAAATGGAAAAGAGTTGAGTGACACACCCCCCTGCTTATTAAATCACAGATTATAATTAGAACAAATGGAGCAGCTAAAGAAAGTCTCAGATCACTGAACACACACACTCACACACACACACACACACACACACACACACACTCACACACACACACACACACAGATGGTGTGAATGCAAACCGGTGCCTGTTGAAAATGAATGACTGGCAGTTGCCTCTGTGTTTTAGAGGCTGAATTCTCAGTAAGATGACTCATCCTGTCCACAGGCCCCTCCCAGGAGGATCACATGGATGCTGAAGTGGCTGAATGTGCGGCTCAGTGTGTCCTCTGCCATCTGCTGGCCAGCACAACACACATCTGTGCACAAGTTAAACAAATGGATTGATTTTTGGGAAGGGCTTTGAGAGCGGTCTAACGTCAGATTAATAGTGACTACATGCTGAATGTAAGTTTAAAATGGTGATAACATATCAGTAGAAAGAGTGGGTGACTCCTTTTCAAGAGTGAAAAACGAATAAACTGATCTCACTTTATAAAAACCATGCCGTTCATCATTTTTAAGTGTGCTTGTCCCTTCCAGGTACAACAATACATGTTTTCTTGAAAAAGTTATGTTTAATGTGATATTAAACGTATGGAGATATGAATAAATCTGACCTTTTCCATTAAAAATGGAGGTGTCAAGTCACGGTTTGGCCTGTGGAACATTAAGACAGCAAATGTTTTTCACACCACTAATCATTGATTTAGTTCCTGTCACTTTCAAATAAGAACTAATTTGTGAGATTTTTTTTTTTGCCCTGGTGCTGCTTTTTTTCTGAAAAAAATTTCAAAGTTTATATGAATTATCAACTGTATATTAAGGGAATTCATTCACCTTCTACCCCTTATTCTATTCAGACAGATAACCTCTCACGTGCACCTACTGGCAATTTAGAATCCCCACTTCAGCTGATAAGCATGTTTTTGGACAGTGGGAGGAAGCTGTAGTGTGTATCAATCCATGCAAACTCCATATAAAGGCCCACCTTGCCTGAACCAGAATTTGACAGATTAAGGGAATATTCTGCCTTTTTTTTTTTTTTTTTTGGAATTCTCTTGGAATTTGGTCATTAAAAATGTGATATTTGGGCACAGGTATGGCCTAGCAGCATTTTTCCTCCTGCTGTGTCCACAGTTCGGTCCAATATTGTTTCAAAAAGGAGAGAATTAGAGATGACAACAGGTAAATAAGCAGTGTTTCCATAGTAATTCAGGTGAAAAGCATTGAAAGGAAAGTGAAGTCTGGCTCTTACTCTTGGGCAGCTGGGAGATTTAACACAGCCTTAATGGACTGGAGTGAACAAAAATGTCCTCTTGACAGCAGGCTTTGAAGTTAGCGTGTACAACTACAAGTTTACTGAAGCAGATGATGGGGGTAAAATACAAGTGCTTTGTTTGTTTTATGTGGTCAACAAAAAGAGATTTGCACTTTCATTTGGCACCTGCTCCACCAGTCACGAGTGATTGTTTGCCAAAAGATAACAGCAGGTGAGGTTTGATTTCTCTCAGTCTGAGGTCAGACTCAGCTCATGTTGACTTTTCTAACCTCATGTGTGCTTCAAAGAAAAAAAGTAAAATGTCATTAACCACAGGGGCTCTGTGTGAACAAATAAACAGCTTTTAGTCTTTGTTACTTGATTTGTCACGTTAGTTTTGGTCATCCTTACATGTCTAGACTGATTTGGACCAGCGGTTTCCAAAGTGGGAGTCAGGACCAACTGTGGTGGGTGTCTACTAGGGATAAACCGATTATCGGTATTGGCATTTTGGAGCATATCGGCATCAGCCTTTTTTTTCAATCCGACGGCCGTTAATGAAACCCATTCAAAACAGTGTTGTTTTGGCTGTGATGCTTCTCTACACAGAACTTCTCCCTGTCCACACTATGGAAGCCCTAGATGGCCATTTAAAATCAGTCATGTAAAACCAAACAGAAAATTCATTCAGCTGCATAACATCCCTGTAAAAGGCAACACAAACTCAATTCTGTCCAGTTTTATTGCTGTTACATAGAAATTTTGGAAAATTTCATTTACTGTAAAACTTAAGCAATTTTTTTTTTAAGTTTTCATTTAACCTTATAAAGCATGCTGCTAAGCATGGGACCTGTTTAATAAACATATGCTTGAAGGCATTTGATTGCACTTAAGTGTTGGACTTTGTATTGTTCAACATTTTCACGCCAATATTTTCACTTTGACTGCAAATGAATATCAGCTTCAAAAATCGGTTATCAGCCTCCTTGCCTACCGATAATCAGTATCGGTATCAGCCCCCAAAATCCATATTGGTCTATCTCTAGTGTCTACTGATCAGCTCAATTAAGAATCTTGGCTGTTAACTGTGTGATAAACTGTGTTTTAAAAAAATGGAACACATGCAATACGATGGCCGAAAATTACTGAAATCAAAGAGGGGGAAGTTTTGTTTTCATCTTTTGTGAAATTATCTAAAACGACTAAAATAAATAATCTTAACCCAGTAAAACACTAACACTGTGTTCTCACTTTCTTTGTTGCAGTCTGAGGTCAGTAAATTCAGTTAGTCCCTCTGCAGGACTGACAGTCTTCACATCTGAGCTAATGAATACATCCACCAATTGCAAATCTCTTGATCTCTTATCTCTATAAACACATTTAAATCAAGACACTGTGGTGTGTGTTAAAAATGAAAACACAACATCAAATTCTTTTTTAATACTTTATTAAAGGACACAGTATTCAAGTTAAATCATGAAAGTTTATTCAAATAAATTAATTAATAATGTACAAGATAAAGAAGAATAAAAATTATACTCACCAAAGAGTAGCTTCTGTTGTTTTGTTGAACGACTTTCAGCGTGCACTTCTTCTTCACGGCTCTCTCTGAACTCGTTCAGTTTTTCTGCAGGTGGGCAGGAACCAATCAGGGAGGAGGACAGGGAGGACTCTTCTTTCTGTCTTTACACGGAGGTGCAACCTGAAACACTGAACATGGTAATTAAAACCAAACTTTCATATTAACATTCAAAGGTTAAAGTAGACTTTTAATCCCCTTGAATGACAGATGATAGTCGTTAGATTAGAGCTATGTGAAGATGTATAAGAGTTTCACATTTTAATCAAACAACATTCAATTAATTAAATGTACTTTAAAAGTGGTTTACTCACAGATTATGTGGGGTACGTTGTTTTCTGGATGGATTCTGTTTATTAAACCATTAGACATCTATGTTTTTAACTTTTTAAAAAGCATCTTTGCAGATTATGTAAAACAAAGTGTGTTTTAGGTGTGTGTCTTAGACATTGGTTAATTTACGTATCAATGCTGAAGTTGACTCTCACAAACAGATAACAGAATGAGTGAGTGTGAAATAATTGGGGGCTAAAATAAGTATTAATAGAAACAAAGCTTAATGAAGTGTTCACTGACCCACTCACCTTCACTAACCTGATATTTCTTTAAATCTTCTAATACTCTGTGCATTAAATTTAGGCTTTAAGTTGTGTGTAAATTAACACTTTATCAAACTGAAAACAACTGCCTTTTTTCCCTGTTGTTAATTTACTACTCTGCGTGCCTTTGAGTTGAGTTGCCTCCTGGGAAAAACACAGTTTGCTGAATTAAATGGAATATTCTATCAACGCCTTAATCATGTTTTGCTTTGCGTATTTTTTTTCTGGACATTGAGCGCAGACTGTGTGGGGAAATCTACTGATTCAGTTTTTCAAACAAGTATATTCTATTGTTGATAACAGGTCATCTTACCCACACAGCTTTATCATCATTTGTTAATAACACTTCCCGTAACACAAACAAAGTGAAATCCGGCCTCTTATTATGAGTTTCTCCCAACATCATTCAGTTGTAACAAATAAAGCAGTCTACTTTAAAAAAAAAGTGAATTTATGAGAAAACTTTGAGTAACTGATTTAAATACTCTCATTATTTTAAATACTTCACCACACTTTTCATGTAGCTTGATGCTAAAAGATTATGACAGCTGATTAATAACCATAAAAAATTACTATGCACTCAGACCATCTATAAAGTAACTAACCTACTCCACTGAAAGCTTTTAATGTAATAAAAATATATGTTTAAAAAAGTGTATCTAATTTTGTTTAGTTTCTAAATACTTACACATTATCATAGTCATTGCATTGTGTCTTACTGCTCCTCACACAAGGATCCCAGCAACTTTTTCTACAAAACATTGACTGAAAGACAACAACCAGAAACATCCTTTGAATAAAAGTCTTGGATTCTTATCTTTTTCTAAAACTTCCCTTCAGGACCTTTTTTCACGTTTAATATTGTTTAAGGGTCATTAAATGTTTTTTTTATCCTTGTATCCTCTCACCAGCCCTCTCCATAAGTCTAAAGTGAAGCATGTCAATACGTACCTGTCACAGCAGCTTAGACCATCCAGGTCCAGGGGGTGCTTCAACTCCTGCAGGGGCATCATGTGAGCAAAGGGCTGGAGGGAAGCTGCTCGGGTCCCATCAGTCTGCAGCAGCACATTCAGGAACACAGTGTCTCTCTGATACACATCCTGCAGCAGATTCTGACTCACGGCAGCTGTATACCATCACTTTGCTTTCCTATGTAGTTTGGCACAGAGTGTGAAAAGTGTGTGTATCAGATCAACATGTCAGCTAAAGATTAGGAGGAAACTTTTCTTCTGCCTTTTTTCCTCTCAGGTGTCGTCTTGCGGTCTCCACCTCTCTTCCAATATGAGACACACAAAGCACAGAATCTTCCTTTAAACTCCAACGTAAGAAAAATAAGCAAGGACATAAATACACAAGCCTCCTCCTCCAGCTGCTGCCTGATGAAAAAGAAGAGCGATGCTGTGGCTCCGCTGGCGCTGACAGATTGTGATTTTGGCTGAACTTGATGAGAAACAACCAAAGAGACGATGATCTCTGTGTCTGGCTCTCAGCCACTCCTCAGGACACTCGGGCCAAAGGAGACTGAGGATATGTGGCAATTCTCATGAGACACAGTGAATATGTTTGCCTTCACAGCCAGGCTGAAAAAAGTGCTAAAGTACGGTGAAATTTCTCTCACTGAGGTCATTCAAACAAATGATGATCAACAAAATGAAAACACAGAACGGGGGCTGACCTCCTCCGTTCTCACACCTTTTCTCCTCTGCAGGGGTGATTCTTGCTGTCAAAGTGATAAAGCCTTTAGAGTTTGATAGACAATTCCAAGAACAGAAAAGGTCACAAAAGTTGTCTTCCGAGGCACTTGTGTTTCCCACGAAAGAGTAAATTTATTGAGACAAAATCAAGTGCATTTTGCACTTTGTGTTTTTTGACAGGATTACTTCTTAGGCCCAGGAGCACTGATGTTCTTCATTTCTCTTTCTCTCCAGATATCCTGGGTATACAGCACAAATCTTTTTCCATTTGAAACACAGAACTCAAACCAAATCATGAAAAACAATCATTAGCAGTCCACTCAGAGGGAGGCGTGTAAGGCCACTGGAGGTCACTCCTCTGACCAATCAGAGGATTCCAATCCTGTCAGTCCACTGAAAGCATCTTTTTCACAAACAGACTCCTGAACAGTTATTAGAGAGGTGAATGGTATACATATAACTCTGAATCTGTGACACCTTCTTCCCTGACAACAATACTTCATGCTCTGCTAGGGAGGTTATTGTATCTAGTGACTTAAGACTTATGGAAGTATAGAATCCAATCAACAAATTACTGTTCAACCACTGAATTTGACGAAAATAACAGTACAATATAAAAGGGGCGGACAGGAGGCAGCTCTGCATTCTGAATAGCATTGGAAACAGTAAGCTGATAACAAGTTACTTGCACAGGTTGAAAGGTTGAAGCTTTCTCAACATAAAGGCAATATTTAGAGCTGATTTTTGCAATAACATTTCAAAGAGTTACTTATTTTACTCTGTACATAACTGGTGATGGTATGAATTCAGATTTGGTACCATTTGGTCCTCCTTGAACAGTAATTTAAAGGTGCTTTTTTATGCTTTACAGCTGGAATAATTAATTACATAGAAACAAACTGTAAATAATAACCGCATGGCTCTAAATATTACCTTAGCATGGTCTGGAGTTTAATAAAACACCTTTCAGTTAGAAACAAGCAGGTTTATCTCTCTCTCCCATTACTCTAAGTCACATAAAGCCTTTTAGCTGTAAGGGTGTCTTATTAAACTGGGTGATAATAAACAGTTGCCCACTGCTTTAGTCCACCCTTAAAAACATGTACTGAGAAGTTGCACTCATTTCACATTACCATTTAGATGTGGCAGCATTGATATTTATGGTTACACTACATCCCTTCAGACAGTCATGAATGCATTTAACACAAACAAGAAAAAGTGCATAAAGCTAGATACCAGAGGGGTTTATACTTTTTTTTAATCTGTTAACTCTTTCAGGGAGGGGGGGTAGCTTAAAGCAGTTACTGGCCAAAAAGTAAGAGTGGAGCTGTTTAAATTACACTTGAATCATGAATTAATCAGAATCTATACACAGCAAACAAATAAGTGACATTGATGCCCCTCAATGACATATAAGTGAAGTTTCAGAGTAAAAGCACATTTCCTAAATTAAGAGGTGAATTCTCTGACTTGACTCATTCATAGACTGGCTGCATGAACATAACAATACTACAGACCTGTTGACACTGACCAGTTTAACCTGTGCTGAGGGATAATTCATAAAAAGGCTGAATACTTTGATTTGAGTCTTAATTTTTCTTTTCACAACTGGAGAGCATAAAATGAAATGACATGATGAACTCGTGTTTCTTTCCAGGGAGATAAGGCAACTTAAAGAATCATCCACAGCACTGCTCTGAATGCTATCAGCTCAGAACCTTGAGATGGTGTGTGTTTATCTGATAACTAAAAGGCAAAAAGCAGTTGATCACCTTTATGAATCATTGATTTCAATACTCTATACAAATTCATCGATTTAATGTGACTTTTTTTAACCCTTCATAATGAGATTCAAGCCACAACTCTGACCCTGTCATCTGTTTTCACAGCTCACAGTTTAATAATTCATGAATGTAAAAGAAACACTTTGATTGATCTTTTTTCTCATGATGCTCCTCTGATAATGACCATCAGCATGTACTCGTCCTCTGATTTGGCAAACGCTTTGGCAGCAGCATCCAAGAACTGCTGGGAGAACTCGCACGGGGGGAAAGCATGAAGGACTCCTCCGTGGTCCTTTTCACGACCCCCACGTGCAGGTAGGCTGATGATGCCAGCAGACTCCTTCTGCTTCAGGTAAGACACCAGGTTCTTCAGCGGCCTCTCTGTCGAGTTGCTGACGTCTTGAGTGGCTCCATTTTCGGATTTCACCGGCACAGCCAGGAGGACCGAGTATCCGCCTGGGCCTGCAGCTTTGATGCGACGAGACACTTCATCCAGCTTGGGCTGGTCCAGGCGCAGACGCTGGCTGATCTTCAGTTGGGACGCCTGGCCTTGGGTAGAGCTGCTATCAAGCAGGCTGGTTGCGACTGACAGGTCCCCCTCCAGCAGGTGCAGCGATGTAGGAAAGCTGCTGTTTTTCAGCAAGAGGACGCCCTGCCACACCTGGCTCAGTTTCTGGGCTCGGGCTGCGGGCTTAGACTGCTGACTAGACTTGGAGGAAGAGGAGGCTGGAGCATTCCCAGAACAGCTGTCCTTTTTTGCTGGGCTCTTAGTGGAGTCACTAGCTCTGCGTTTGTGCTCCTTCTCAGAAGAGGAGCCCAGCTCAGCAGGGCTGAGCGTTCTTCTTCTTCTGTCCCCAAAACCAGTCTCTTGTCGCTCTTTGATTGGGGTGGTTCTGCCAGAACGAGGCAAACGTTCAGGGTCACTATAGCGTCCTCCATCTCGGCTGCTGCCTCCAGGACTGCGTTCCAGTGAGCTGCCATGACGACGTGGACCAAAGTCACTGATGTCAGGTGAATGATCTGCCCGGAAACCATCCAAATGTTTCCTTTTGCGATTTGAGTCTCTGCTTTGCAGCTCGCGCTCCCCTTCCATCAGCCAAGTCTCACGGGGACGCCTCTCCTGTCGATCTAACAGGTCAAAGCCAGGTCCTCGGGTCCTGTCATGAACGCCAAGCGTGGACCATTCAGCAGAAGAGTACAGGTCCCTGTCTCTGAATTTAGCTGAAAGCGGAGGAGACCTCTCCCTGGCTCTCACTGGGTCAGTAAAGCGATAAGCAAAAGAGTCAGGAACCAAGTCATAGGGCGGAAGAGGGAGAGGAAGCTGAACATACTGCTGCTGCTGGTAGCGGTGCTCCGTGTCTGCAAAGTCCACCCTGAGTCTCCTGTCCGGCCCCCCGAGAGGGAAGCCTCTCATGTGAGTATAAGCCGCCTGAGCAGCATCCAAACTTTCATACTGAATGTACGCCCACACATCTCCTTTCCTGTAGTCAATTGTCCTGATGGTCCCAAAGCGGTCAAACTCTTTGGCCAGAGCAGGGAGTGGAACCCAGGGTCCAAGGCCCCCCACCCACAGCCGAGTAGTGGGTGTAGGTTTACCATAGCCAATTTTAATCTGGCTGTGACCCACCACCTTTCCAGCCATTGCTATTTTGGCACGATGAGCCATGTCAAGATTTTCAAACTTGATAAAGCCATAAGTGTTGGTCTGGCCTCTCGCTGCTCGCTTTATGTCCACCTCTGTTATCATGCCGAACCGGTCAAACGCCCTCCTCAAGTCACTCTCTGTCACACTGATGTCCAGATTTCCAAGAAACAAAGTCCTGTTGGCCCTCTGGTCATCCTCAGGGCTCAATAGATCCTCCTCACGATAAACAGCACAGTCGGGGATGAACGGGGGTCTGTTCCGTGCATCATACATTGAAAGATCCCTGTCCCTTTCCAGATCTCGCAAGTGTGGATGTGGAGGAGGAGGAGGAGGAGGAGGGGGGAGACGGCCCAGGGCCAGCTGCTGCAGCCTGTAGTCTCTATACCCCAGACCAGAGGGGGACAGCTGTCTCTGAGAGTGGAGATGTCTCTGTCCTGATGGGAAACTGTCCTTTGAAACAGGGGAGCGACTCCTGCGTCGGTTCATGTAAACTGTCTCGATTTTCAGAGGCCGGTCGTAGAGCACCAACCTGCCGCGGGCGTGTTTCGCCGCTCGGGCGTCCTCAGGCCTTCTAAAGTTCACAAACGCCACCTTTTCGTCGTTTTCTCGGCTTATTCTCACACTAACGTCCCCAAACCTCTTAAACTCGTGAAAAAGTCCGTCTTCTATCTCCTCGTCGTTCAGCTGAGAGCCCAGTTCACTTATTTTCAGAGTTTTGTACTCACTCTCGGGGTTTGAAGGTGGCCGTGGGTCGCCGCGTGAACCGGACCTGGATGTTTCTGCGGAAATGTCAGCGCCACCGTACGGCTTGTTCGCCGGGATAACCCCGTATTCGTAACCACCGCCGATCCGGCTGGATGAATTATGTCCGTCTGAGTCCCTCATGTCTCTTTTGTCACTGTGCAAAGTCCGTCTGGATGAAGCACCACTCGGAGCTGAGCCGTTACCGTTGTTGCTTCCAACCAACGCCAGGACTCCGGTCTTCTTGCTGCTCGGGTGGCTTCCTCCTCGAACTCTGCTTTCGTCTGGCACCCGGGGGCGTTTCTTCACTGGCGACCGCTCTTTTCCCTTCATTTTCAGCTGCCCGTAATTGATGCAATGCAGGCCGTTTTATTCACTATTCACTACTGAAATAAAAGAAAAAAACTAGTTATACTTCCTACGCGGTTTGCCCCACACTCTCAAGCGAGCTACATGGCCGCCATGTCGAAAAATTTGCTGTACTGTACCGGAAGTCCCGCCTTTGCGCCTGTGAGAGAATCTGATTGGCTGTGGGGTGTGTCATTCATTTGAAAAAGGGGGGCGCTCGCCTATGATAACCATAGACTGTTTAAAACACGAAGGGTGCGGCTCTACATTGGGGTCAAAGTACAGTTCCAAAGGCTGAAGTTGATCTAAACTGTGCATAAAGTTTATCATTGTGGAGAGGTTCAAGAAAGGACATCTGCATATCACGACTAGATTGTTTAATGTGATCAAGACATGTAAAATGTCAGAGCAGCATTAAAACAATATGGTGTTGGACAGAGCAACTGTCATGTCCTTAAAGTAAGGCGTATTAGTAATAGACTGCATGTGCAAGAACACAGCATTCGTAAAAGAAAAGTTTAACAAATCGCCCCAGGTACTGTATTGAAATAGACTGATAAATTATTACAAGTCTGTTTACATTTGTTTTAAGTAATTTTGTAATGTTTCCTCGTAAATCAACTCTTTGTCCACCAGGAGGCTGGGACATTGGTACACTTTCATAAGGCCATCCTTGGACTACTACCTTCCTACATTTCCAACCTGATCACTCAGGGATGTGTTGATTCCTATGGTTTACGCTCAAACGACCTCTTGTTGCTTTCAGTTCCATTTGCCCGCATAGAACAGGGTAAAAGGGCATTTGTATACTCTGCTCCCTCTGCATGGAACATGCTGCAAAAAGACTGGAGAATAACTTATCTTGTTTCTATAAATGCATTTAAATCCAGACTCAGAGCACTCGAGACAGCCTCCTCAAATTGCACCTGTTTTTCATGATATTACTTTTGATTGTAAATCACCATAATTTTACTGTGTAACTTTGTTGCCTCTTGGCCAGGACTCCCTTGAAAAAGAGGTTCTTAGTCTCAATGGGACCTTCCTGGTTAAATAAATGTTAAATAGATAAATAAAATTAAATAAGTAAATAAATTAGTTAATAAGTAAAAATTAAATTAATGTTTTAGTTATATTTTAATTTGTATTATTGTGTAATTTTTATCAATATTTTATCTTCCATTATATTTTTTATTTGGGTGTATCTAATGTTTAAACAGTTCAACCAGTTTGAAGGGTTGTTTTTAATTTAATGAAGAAAGGGAAGAAAATTAAAGTACTTCCAACGTGTACTGCTGTTCTTTCATCAGCCTGCCTCAAAAATAAATACAGGATATTGACCACTAGAGGGCACAGAGTTTCCACCTCAATACTTGCTGCAGTAAACATTAAATCAGTGGTTTAGACCACATGTATCTTGCCCTCTGACTGCAAAACAGACCATATACAGTGACATCAAGCAGGGTACTTAAAAACTTGGTATTTGTGTTTTTTTATGTTGAGTTTGACACATCAAGGCCCCACTTTCCTCTATCCACATCCTGTCTCTAATTTAAATCATCATGTCCTATTTAATTTACTGGCTATATACCTGTCTTGTCCCTGAGCTTGTTTTGTGGGTTTATCTGGTTTGTTGCTATCAACGACCTGCTACTGTGGACTAGCATGACTCCACCTGCTGTGGCAATTGTAGGCTCACCATCATCATCATTATTTCCACAACCTAGTTTTGAGCTTTTCACCTCTAGGTCTTTTTGCATTGCTCCCTAACCCTCCTCCCAACCCCAAGAGATAGACTCCTCAGCTTGTCTTGATGCTGGGTCTCTTGTTCAGTAGATAAAATCAGTGGGACTGGACCTGTTGTTATTGTTGGAAAGTTTCCTGGGCTAACATTTGTTGTGATTTGGTATATTTGCACTATGAATAAAGATGAAATGATTGATTAATAATATGATAATAATAATAATAATAATAATAATACATTTTATTTCAGGGCGCCTTTCATAGCACTCAAGGTCACCTTACATCAGTTGATTGACTTTACCAGATATTTGAAATTTAATCCATCTATAATGGTATGAACAACTTCCAGCTCTGTTTTCTTTACATTAAACTGCGGTAAGTGAAAATATAAAGTGTGTGCAAATTTTAATGAACAGATTTCTTTACTTGCTGATGTCTGTTTTTTACGACTTAGTTTAAGCTTTATATAAAAGCATTAGAATAAAGTTGACTTTCACAAAAACTTCACATTAAATACAAAGATACATAGCTCAGTCATCTCAAACAATAGAGCCTGAGGCTCTTTTTCTATTTATTTCAAGTCTGTAATCTCTCTAACTTTAATCTTTTTCCCTTTTTTTCCCCAGGAAGCTGAACCGTATTATCTGTTGCATCAACCTTGTTGTACCAACAATTCATAAAGCATGCAGCGTGCTCTGCTGTAAGAGTATTTTAGAGGGATTATTTTGTCTAAAAACATGGGGATGAGAGCTTTGCCCTCAACCTTGCAATCTTGACTGGCCCCTCTTTGAGAGACCATCTGGTAAAGTACCTCTATGGACCATCACGTGACCCTGCACAGGTCCAGCCAAGCAATCTGCCACCCAGTTTTTAAAATGGGTTTTAAGTGTAAAAAGAGAATGGGGTGAGGTGGGGGGATCTTTTCATGTTTTAAATCTCATTTTAATGCAGGTCAGTTGTATTTTACTTTATTTAAATGTAATCACAAAAACACAGATCTGTCCGTGAAATTGTGCTTACACATAAAATAATGACAAAGCTATAAAAGAAAAAACACTGCTGTTATCAAATGACTGCATTATGCAGCCCTGAATATGCTTCAACTCATCATCTGTTAATAGCCATCAGATTGGAGTGACATGTGGAGGTTTCTGTTAATGAGCTGTCAAACGGGGAAATCGCACCAGATTAGTGAGGAAAAACAGCTTTTAATGAGTTTCTATTTTGGTGTGCGGCATTAAGGTGAACAGCCTGTCTGACACACTGCACCCAAGCTTTTATGTCGGACAGACGCTTGGTTACAGATCCATGTGTGCACGTCTGTCATCTAAAATAAAACCAGTCCTCCACCTGTCTAACCTGAGCCAGCACACAATCTATGATCTCTCTCCCATCATGCACAATCAAAGGAAGAGCCTCCCACTGATGGGAAAATCTTCTGAGAAGCTCACATGCAGATAGCTCCTATTTTTCTTTCTGTCTTAATTCAAATTCAACTCAAAAACTCCAACAACTTTAATCACATGTGGGTAGTGAAATATGTGATCTAGTAGTGTAATGGTGTTACTGAGCACTGCAGTGTGACTGTCAGAGCCGGACATGACCCATTTTCTCCACTGTCTGAACACCTGCACAGCCCAACCACCCTCCAGAGCACTGATGCATTCTGGGAAAGCAGGAGCTGTGATAGAACTGAGAGGAGATGCATCATAAATCCAAGACTTTAGGGCACTTTTTAGTTACAAAAACAACATTAAACAAACATGTGTCTGAACGTGTTCTTCTTCTTTATCTTAAGTAAAACATAAATAGTTCCTTTTTATGTTTCTTTATATAAGTTAGCCTTTTTTACACAGTATAGTACAGGTTTGTATGGTGAGCTATCGAGAATTTTTTGCAACATTAACATTTTATTTCAACATTTGCAACACTTATTAACATTAATTCAATACAAATGTTTTGGTTTTATCATTGTCTGAGTTATGGGTGCACTGACCACTGAGACAGTGACAAAAGGTGTTAATTGTTTTGAAATCTCATATTTTCAGTTTCATCCTCTTGCTTTCAGAAGGAAAAACAGTGTTAATGCAATATCTGAGATATCTCAGCACTCTGTTCAGGCTGGAGCTTTTTTTAGGAGCTGAGAGTGACCCAGACAGCACGAAACACAGGGGAAGAAACAGGAGGGAGGGAGGGAGAGGGGGAAAGGGATGGGGAGGGAAGAATATAAATGAGACAGGAGTGAAGGAAAAGTACTGGGCGGATGTGGCGGTGCAGATGCAGAATGCATGAGTGCACGTGAGTGGAAGTGGGCGTATATGTGTGTCTGTGTGTGTTGGGGTAGTAGGGGGGCACAAAAGAAAGCTAGTGCTGCAGAGCAGAGGAGGAGACAATGTGAGGTTGAAGGCAACCGAAGGTGAACAGCAGAGAGGAGCAGAAAATGCTGTGAAAGGGTGCTGACGTCAGACAGCAACCAAGGATGTTTGAAGTAAAGATTTCAGAGAAAAAATCTTCCTAATATCAGGAGAGGTGCAGTGCAGAGGGAAGTGAGAAGAAACAAATATGATGGTAATTAAACGTAAAGGGATAAAGTGAAATGGTACTGAAAACGTTTGAAAAACAAACTAACTGCCAGGCTTGGGAGCTTACTAAAGAGAGATGTTCAGATATTCAGAGTTCCCATAAGAGGGATGTAATCATCTTTAAAGATCCTTGATCTTTCCTCAGATGCCAACAAGACACTGAAATTTTTCCTTTTGCGTTTAGTTTCTTATCACCTATTGGATTGATTGTCATAAAATACTGTACACACATCCGTAATCCTCCCAGAATAAAACTGAGTCCCTTTAGTTAGCAGGTGACTCTTCTGACCCACAGTGTGTCCTTGTTCATAACTAAATATCTGCAAGGGTTGTAAAAGTTAGCAGCAATCCCACAAAACTTTGATTCCAAACAATGTTCATGTTCAACCCAAAGGACCCAGAGACACATAAGCTTAACTTCAACATATCATTGCACCTAAACAAAATGGCATATCACAGTTTTCATTTCCACGATCGTTTTTGATCTTTTCTCAAATAAAAAGTGGTGAAACACTGGAACAGGACACTAAATGCAGGTCTGAGAACAGAGACATTTCGGGGGAAGTGGAGGCAAAGCAAAGCTGCAAAGCCCTGGTGGGACTGTTCGGTCATTTGCTAACCAGAGAGGGCAGCAGCGCTGCTTTGTCTTCAGTCCCACAGGCATGTGTGACTGCTGATGCAGGCTTAATAAAAACCATAAAATGATGTGCTTGTATCGTGCAATACACAGCTGTCCACTTAGCAGACACCCTGCAGCAGCAGAGGCTACGCTCCCATGGCCAACAACCATCATTATCAATGAGAGGCATTTGTATGTGAGTTAGTTTAGAATGAATTAATTGTCTTGTATCAATGTACTTTTCTTTAGCTGCTTTTGTAATACTTTAAAATCCTATCAGACTTTTCTGTTAAAGATCCTAACTTCAGAAAGTTACCTTTAAGCAAAATATCAGGGCAGGAAACTCAGCAGGTCTTGTATTTGTGAGTGACCAAAATGCACGTGTTTTTTTTTTCCAATCAAAGGGGACAAAAGAGTTAATTGAGGCAGGAGTGCAGAAAAGAGAGTGCAGGGATGAGACTAAGTCTGTCATATGATCCTGAGGTTGCCACAGCAACTGCTCCCAGGAGTCTGCTCCAAGAAGGTACGTCAAAAGCGGCACAGAGTAAGGGCCGGCTGTAGAAATGGGAAAAGAGAGACCGGACACGGAGACACATAAACAAACTAAACAGCATCCTCCTGCAAAGTATCACTTATACACCCTATATTGCTTGATATGAATGCGGGAATGTTAAATCTTGAGGTATTTTTGACTCTATCATCAGTTTGTTTTCTTATATTTTTCAATTTGTATACCTCTTCCCCCACATATCTACATAACTAAGACCAAACTCCAACAAGGGAAGACAACAAACATGACGAAAAAATAAATCCAAAAGGTCAGAATGATTAATGGTCTTCCTATCATATCATTCTCTTCTATCTTGGTGGTTTAACAGGGTGCTCTGGTGGGCTGGGCCATGATTTATGGTCCCCTGGGTGACTTTGCCTGCAACACTCCTGTCACATGTCTAAATTATTTTTTTTACAGAGAAATGATCACACTGAGCCTACCCAGGGACTTAAAATTTGATCCCAGAGATGGAGCAGTTAGATAGATTATAGGAGAGTCATAGTATAGACAGAATCATGCTCTGTATCCTCTTAGATGGTGAAATTAAGCTCCAAAGAGGAACTTGATAAGCACAGATTTACCTTGCGTGTTCCAAGTGTCGACCTTTGTCTTATTTCTCCCAGGATTTCAAACTGAGTAAAAATGAATGTTCAAAAGATTGTAAAAATTACAAGATTACAATTTTCAGATTACATTTTTGTTTTTGACTTACATAAAGAAATCAACCAGTGTTAATCTATGTAGTGCTAAATCACCTCAGTGACATCATTTCTTTGTTTCTGGTATGGAGTTTTAAAGCCCATTGTTTGCAGGAGCTGTAACAGAAACACAGAACTCAACCTAACTTTATTTGCATTTGGCTGAGGCAGAGATAAGGAATGCAGGTAGGCCCAAATGACCTTGGCTAAAAGCTACAGTGTGCCCACCTTTAAGTCAAGACAGCCATGCTGTAATATGAACAAAATTTGCAGCCCCCATTTATTGTGTGCCAGCTGTGAAATCAGCTTTTCAGACTTCACCTTATTGTTGAATAAGGGTGCAAACATGTTTAATTTTTCCGTAAAGATCTGCTTTTTTTTTTTTTTTCAAATTGTGTGTAAGTGGTATGTGGTGCTTCTACGACCAGCCTCAAGTGGACACCCGGGAAACTGCAGTTTTTCAACAATTCCCCCCGCGCACTTACTTATCCCACTTAGAACACAGACAGGTTTCAGGTAGGATATTATGTGACAATGCTAAACAGCTACAAACAGCTACATGGAGTTTGTTAGCCATAGGTAGCACATGTCTGCATCCAGAGTTAGAATAGAATAGAACTTTATTGTCATTGTAACAAGTACAACAAAATTGAAGTCACAGCAGCAATCAAGAAAACAAAAGTAAGAAAGTGTATAGAAGGTGCAAAAAGGTCCATAAGAAAAAAGATGATAACAGCTTGTCCATCATTCTCCAGTACAGCCAGCCTCCACCTCCACAGGGTCCAGGACTGAGCTTCTTCAGTCATGCTCCATCTCTATCTCCTAGTTCCTGTCTGCTCACAGCAGGCGAAGCTCTTCCAATGTGGTGTTAGTGCCTGATGTTGGCTCTGTTAGCCATGTCTGTGAATAGCATGATGCTATTTTGCCTTCTGGTATTCCCTCTGTAGCTGGGTTAGCATGGCTAGCTTGTCCATCTTATTGTAGATAGATCTTATGTTCCCAATAACGATGGATGGAAGGACAGGTCGATGTCCTCCTTCTCCTCACCTTGTGGGACAACATCAGGCCTTACACCAGTTAGCATTGACATGCTACAGGCTGTAAAACAATGCAGCCATGGTTAAATGTAGGATCTCCAGACAAACACCGGAGAAAAAGCAGTAAAAATATCACTGAAGCCACAAAAAGTTCAGTGTCCAACACAAGCCATACAAAGTAATGATCCACTCCAAATACAAAGATTACAAAAAAAAAGAGACAAAATATTACAAGAAACGGACAAAGAAGAGAGAGCTGCTGCAAAAGGCAGCCATAGCCAATAGGGCGGCGCCTAGCAACTAGCTAGCTTATGTGTATTTTAGAGCTTATGTGAATTTTTCTCTGGTTATAAAATACAGGAATTGTGCCCCACAAAAGCAAACGAAGTGTAAAGCAAAAAGACTGTTACTGTGAAAGGAAATGATGACATGTAAACATACATTGGTACAGGACAAATTCAGCAAAGAGTTAAGAGATGTTACTTGGTCCACAGGTGGAAGACTGAATCTCCCCCCAGGACTCAAATTTAAGAATTTTAAAGCTTTTAGTGATGTTACCTTTGCACTTCTTGAGTTATTTGGCTTCTCTTCCATACAATAACTTATACCAAATGCATGCATCTTACCTGTAATAAAGGATTTGAATTTGAAGGTAATGATAATAAATTTGTTCTTTTTCGAGTCTAAATGTCCTTCGTTCCCCTTTTTCACTGTATTATTCATTTGTTCTTAATTTATTCATTATGACTTTTATTTATTTATCAATGCTTTTCAATGTTGGAAATTTCAAAGGCTTGATCATCAGTGTCCCAGATGCTCTTCTTGTTTGATGCTACAAAAACCTCCACACACTTCTCGACACCTTATGGTTATGACATGTTTTTCTTCCATGCATCCCGTGCAGCCGTCCTGTCGGTGCCGCTGAATGGCTTAAATTTTTTATCAATTGGAATGACGACAGCTGCGTCAGACTCTCACTTCCTCAGGTAGGTGTGGATAACCTTGACAAATCCGCGCCCTATTTCCCTCCCCACCCACCCCCTTGAAGATGCTTTGAAGTGTCCTACAACTGGTGAGTGTGAGTGGCAGCTGATCGTCAGTGCTTGTTGTTAATGAGCAGCGCTCCGTGCGTCACGGTGCGTCCCGGACTCTCCTCCCTGCATGCCAATAGCGGCCAGAGGAGCATGTGATCCGACGTCCTCCAGTGTCCCGAGAGCGCACAGTCTGTGCCACACCGACTCATAAGTGTTGCCCCACGGATGTACTTGTGCATCTCTACAAATTGTCTCTACAATTCATCCTGGACATTGTTGCTCGCTGCAAAACGAAGGAAGAAATATTTATTTAAACATTAATCCACTCTGCATCTCTTTCCACGGGGATAACCAGCGCGGTAAGTGAAAGTCACTTCATTTCGAAAAGATACAGACAGTGTTTTTTTTTTTTTTTTTTTGTCTGCTGAAAGTTTACTGAAGGCCAGGAAACAGTCTTAATTGCTGTGTTTCATGATTTTTTTTCGCCTCACGTGAACTTTTTTAAAATCGTTACCATTTTGCATCTAGATAATAACACTCCTGCTTGCCTAAAGGTCAGAAAAAAATGTGCATGACCTTGGTTGTGCTTAAAAGTCGCCGTATCCCTCAGTATGAGCAGTAAAACAGAGATGAGGGAACATGCAGAACTGTGAGCACCAGCACCAGATGTGTTTCCTGGTGTTCACATACACTAATCTGTGTGGTGCTGTTGGAAATGGAAACCTTCCACCAGCTTTTCACGACCTGCAGGTGTTCAGTCCAGCTGTGTTTCACCGAGAGAATGAACAAAAAAAAAGAAAAACACTTCAAAATTCTAACCTGGTAAAAAAAAATTTAACATTCTGGGATATTTTTGGCTGTTTCCAAGTTGTGAAGTACAAACTCTGGTTTTGGACTTTTAGCACTTCTTACAGTTAAACAACTGAATAATTTCTTTGGGCTCAGACTTGTTTAAGAGGCTAGTGGTAATCTCAGGATCAATTATTGATCTTATGAACAAGTGTAAACCTTTAATCAGAGCTGATTACTTAAGCTGATAACTGCAGTTTAAAATCCTTAAGGGAGGAACTTTGAGCATGTTTTTATGTCTTCAGATGCACTTGGGATTACATCCCCCAGATAGACTCTACAAGTTTTGTGTTGTCCAAATGTGCAAGAGCATGCTGTCACAGTTATAGCTGAACTTGTGACCTTGTTGGTGCTAGACGGTTGCCCATTTCATTTCATAACAGATTGAGGCTTAGAGTATCTGTAGCTTTATAACAGATGATATCCTGAAAGCTACATTGCGTTAAACTTTTTATATGTTCTTACAGAGATACATTATCACTATCCCAGTGCAATGAGTTACTCTGTATGGCAGTTTTGTCATTTAGAAGAAATGCAGAAGTGAAGCGCAGTTGAGTACCCTCAGGCATCAATGCTTTTTTTCTGTTACTGAGCATAATTTCTGAAAAGAGATATCTGCACAGGTTAAAAAACTGGAGGTAAAACATTGCTTTTTACTCAGCCTGAAAACATAGATTTTCTTCCCATGATTGACACAAAATAGGTAACATCAGGCCCTCCAAAAGGCTTTCCCACACTATGAAAAACCTCGCCTTGTGCTGCATTAAAATGTGTGCTCTGTGCGCTGGCTAGGGTCATCTGAACTGTGTGTTTTTGGGGATTACTGGTTGGGTGAGTTGATGTGTTTTCATTTGTCCGTGCTGGCTGGATGCTGCAGTCTCTGATTGATATTACGTGGCTTGTATACTGCAGGATGGGATTGAATGACAAGACAGAAAAGCAGCACCAGAGGCTTTACAGTTAATGCACACAGGATTATGAAGACTTGTGAATGGCGGCTGGATTATTGCATCATAGGCTCATCTTGACATGCACAAAAGAGGAAATCCGTGCTGGGAGAGGAAAAACTACACAAACAAGGCAAGATAGTGCACATTCAGAGCCAAATGGAAGATTTTCTGAGGGTCTGTATCTTTCACAGCGTGTTAGAGTGGAGTTTGTGCTCGTTTTTTGAGGATCTGCTGGTGGAGGCAGAGTTTGTTTCAGGCTGATGTAAGCAGAGAGACTTATGACGATGGAGGCACGTGTTCATCACTGTTGTACCATCACTCTGGAGGTGCAGCATCTTTAATCAGCTGCAGCTCTTCACTGTTTTAGTTTTTCTTTCTTATGTTTTTCCACCTTGCGTGTGAAACAGTTTGAACCACTGAAAGCCCTGCAGTTCTGCTTTTCTTTCACTGAACAGCAGATTTGTATGATAGCAGAACTACCCACTCAATAAGTAATGAAACTAAACAAAAGCTTGTGATGTGGATCAGGAGACCCATGATGAGGACTTCATACAAAAGCTTCGTGTTCACTTCCTCCATTACGTTTTGGGTCGAACCAACTCCTCCCCTAAAGGAGGGGTGAGGCAGGATGGATGCTGCTGCTGCTGTAAGGCTCCAGAGGATTAGAGGATAGTCCAGAAAAAAAAAAAAGCTTCAGCCAAGCTTTGCAGAAAAGCGAAATTAAATAGAACAATTTGCTGGATTGGGACATTTTTAGCATGAGACAAAGATACTCTGAGTTTTTCTTTTTATTTCAGAGTATTAATATCTGTACAAGTGCAAAAGAGAATGTGGTTAAGTGAAAACACAGGTGTGATGATTTGCCTTGTGTCTTTAAGTTTACATGTTTTATGTTGAAGAGAGTCATAACCATGTGTTACAACCCTGTGTGCCTTATTTCAAGTGTAACCAAGCTCTAAATAAAGGAATAATTGTGTCAGCGTGTGGGTGAGGTGTTATTTAAGGATCACAGCTAAAGGATGTCTAATAAGACTCTATACACTGAATGAGCTCTTCAAAGGCTTCACTTCACATTATCTTTTTTTGCAGGAATGATATTTTGTTGGTGTTCGCTCCAGTTATTGGAGCATCATGACATTTTAATCAGGATAATGTCTTCAGTTTTCTATCCAACCTGATTTCTTTTTTATGTTCCAGGCCTGAGACCCGGACCTGAACTGTCTTCAACATCTCCCAAAAATCTACCTCCATCCATCTCTCCTCCGCCCTGTCTGCATCACTTCCTCCTGCTCCTTCCAGTACCCTTTCTCTTTTTTCTATTCTCTTTCTCCACCCCCACCCCATCCCTGACCCTGATGCCTAAGAACAGCAAGGTGACGCAGCGTGAGCAGAGCCATGAGCACGTCACAGAGTCGGTGGCTGACCTGCTCGCACACGAGGAGCCGGTCGACTACAAGAACAGTTCCCTGAATGTTGGAGGGGCAGCCGGGAAGAAAGTCCCACAGATAGAGGTCCCTGAGAACGATGGACGCCCTGCGTGGAACAGCAAACTGCAGTACATCCTGGCCCAAGTGGGCTTCTCTGTGGGCCTGGGGAACGTTTGGCGTTTCCCGTACCTGTGCCAGAAGAACGGAGGAGGTGAGGTTGGAGGATCACATTTAATGCCGCTGTATGGATGTGGATAATAACTGAATTCAGGCCCTTAACTTTACACATCCACGTCAGTTTTTATTTAATCTAGGCAAATATTTCAACGAAGAGCTGACAAATCAACAATTTGTCAAAGTGAAGTGTCCCAAACCAAAGATCCAAGCAAGTAGAGACACAGCAGTTTATGACGTGTTTCCAGTGTTGTGCAGAAGTGCATATGTGTGGCACATTTGAAATCTTATCCTTGTCTTAATAACTATCACAAAAGAAACAACCTTGTGGAGTCATCTAACTTTACTTTGTCTTATACTGTAGTTGTAATGTTTGTTGTGAGCTATTGTTTGGTGTCTGGAGATGCTTTTCTCCAGTTTGACAAATTAAAACAATTTGCTTGAAATTTAGGACACTTCATACAGACCTGTGATTTAAGAGCTCCAATCCACTGGATTTTTGTGGCATAACACCAACAGATATAAATTTTAATTCATGTTGGCCAACAATAAGGGCTTTATAGCAGTCAAAGCTGGTCTGGGAAAGGGCTGAGCTTATGGGTGGCCCCCAAAATAATCTATTTTGAAACTCACTTCATGGTAGTTTTTCTTGCATTTATTTCAACATATTTACTTTTGTGTGCACTTTACTGTAACTAGGATTTTTGATTTAAGTATTTCGTCCCCCTTATATTTTAGTGGAGAAAATGTATTTGTTGTCAATACTGTGTTGCTCTTAAGTCATAATTATAACCAGGAATACGTCATCTGTATGATGCTCACGAAGTTCCGATGTTTAGGATTGGACAGACAGGTTAAATAGTTCTCCTTTATTCATGTGTGCATGTATATTGCTGCACAAGTCAGTGCCCTGGTTTGGCCACCCTAGTCAGAAAGGTCTTGCTCCATCCCTGGTTTCTGAAGGTTTGGTGTTTGTCTTGATAAGTTACATCCCTTTTAAGTTTAAGTTTTGCATTGTGCAAACTTTGCTCAAATGCTTAGCTGAGGTGGTACACTTCTTTTGCAATGCAGCTTCTAATCAGAAGCGTATTAGCATGCTGATTGACAGCATGGCTGCAGACTTTGAACCGGGCAGAAATTCTTATTTATTAAATTTTTGCTAAGAAGTTACAAAAATCCACAGTTCTAGTAAGTTTTCTAAGTACAATTTACCTTTAAAGTCCTTCACAGCCTTTCAAAGAATGGCTAAGCAATGATTAATCACTGACTCTCTGTGACCTTATATGGTACACCATTATCGAAAGCATCTGCCAACAAATGAGACTGTGTTTAATGTTTATGTCTGTGATTTGATATAAAAACAGCTGAGGGTGAATAATGCATCATACGCACTAATGCCTGAATGAATCATTGTTGATTTTCATGTACATGAAGTCAGGATGTGCTAAGCTTCCTGTGCAAGTGTTCGTCTGTTCAATTTTAGTTGACCGAGTCATCACTAACACAGGACACTCTTCATTCAGCACTGAGGAGCTCGGAGAGCAGATGTATTGTGCAGAAACCAGCTCAGGCTAAATATAGCTGCTCTATTGATTACTACTGCCGGCAGGGCAGGCTGGGAGAAGTGCTCGATTTCAAAAGAGAATGTAACTGAATCGTGATGAGGGTTTATTTTGGTCTGGACTGCATGTAATAAGAGGAGAACACAGTGTAAACCTGTGAAAACCTCTCGTCATCATGGCTCCATAGTGATGCTGCTTCACAACTTTAACATCATTGCTTGCCGCTCTCCTGCGTGGCTGAGAGGCAGAATTTACAACCAACAGGAAAGGTTTACTGACTTTGAACCATCAGGTTACGTGACCTGGTGAGCGTCCATTCTTCATCCTGTAATTGCCTGTGTGTCAGCCAATTACAGACACATTAAAGACCTTTGTTGTTTGAGATTTATCACTGCGAAGGCTTCTCTCCTCTACATCCTCCAGTCGCATCTCCCTCCATCTTTCTGCCAGTCACTCTGCAGTACATCATTTCTATCGGGCTCCAGTTTAAACTCCCTGTGATTGAATGGATTTGTGTTGAGCTGATGTGAGGATCCTGGCGCGGGCCCAAACGTCTCGCTACATTTAACCTCACTATCCTCTCTATTTCAGCTTTCTTGATTTAGCCTTTCACCCCCTTTCCTTTACTCCACCTCATTACTCCACGCACTATCAACCGTGCGCGCCCCTCTGCGTAATTCCTACTTTAGATGTATTAATAGTGGTACATGCTTCCCTGTCATAAGTCCGGGATCATGACTCACTACCCTTCGCACATAAAACTAAGTCGTATCCTGATTTTGCCTCACTGGATTAAGCGTCAGAGGGACAAATTTAGACCTCATCATGATGAAAATGAAATACATAGAATATTCATCTGTGCAGCAGGGAACCTTGATTTTGTGAGGATCTGGGTGCAGATACATCAGTACTGGGTATCTTACTGAATCATTATAACACTCGTACCTGAGTTAAATGGATGTGAAGCTGTTGAATTGGTGTATGAGAGTGAGAGGGTGCATTGGCTTTCAGGCTGAGCCATGACCACACTTCCTGTGGTTTAATTTTGGGAATGTTTCTGAGGTTAAGGCAGGATCCACAGACGCTCACTTACACTCTCTGTATGTCTGAAGCTAGTTTGAGTTTCTTTGCCTCATTTTTTTTTAATCTGTAAAATTTGAAATATGTGGCTTCAAGTGCTTAGAAAAAGCCTCCCTGTATTTTCAGGTGCATACCTGGTTCCCTACTTTATCCTGCTCCTCATCATCGGCATCCCGCTCTTCTTCCTGGAGCTTGCTGTGGGTCAGAAGATCAGACGTGGGAGCATCGGGGTCTGGAACTACGTCTGTCCGAGTCTGGGCGGGGTCGGGGTGTCCAGTCTGATGGTAAAGAAGAAAACAAAAACTTGATATTGAAAGTATTTCTGTAATTCTTGTAACCAGAGTAATTAAACACTGTTATCCAGAGTCATTCTCTTGATAACACGTTTTGTTATCACAGAGCAGTTTGACTCAGGCATGGGCCAAGGAGGAAGTTAGGTTGTACTGGGGTAACAGCTGTTAGACCTGCAGTTAAACAAAAGCACGGCTGCTGAGTGTGTAACAATTAGAGGATGGAAAACAAGCTCCTGCTCTGTCTGTGTGATTTATGAAGGTGTCTTTTTCTGCAAGAGCTAACACTTTGTATAACCATTGATCTTACTCAGGGGAAAACACGAGTTAATCCTTGGCTGATTGTTTTTTAAATCTCTTATGCATGTTGTGAGTATGTAAAACTCTTGAGGTAAGTTGTCACCACGTCACGCTATCTCAGCCTCTCCCGTTTAGTCTTTGGGAGGTATTGACGTGTTTGAGAGAGAAAGGTAGTCTTGTCTTCAGAGTCGCGCGGCTGGTGCAGAGGCAGCTATAAATATCTCGCAGAAGATCAGTGTTGAAAAGAGAGCACCTTAATTATTCATGCCTTCCCCAACCTTATGTAGCTTGTGAATGTCCTAGCTGGCAAGACTGCAAAGAAGACTGACAGCGACATGGGACATGCACAAAGCAAGCTGCCTCATTTACATGTCCTCTCTCTCTGTACATATCTTATTGTACAGTTTATTGAAAGGTATAAGTATATCCCCTTCTGATGATAAAAAAGTGTCTTTCTTTCTTTCTATCAGGTGTGTGGCTTTGTGGGTCTCTACTATAACGTCATCATCGGCTGGAGCATCTTTTATTTCTTCCAGTCCTTCCAGTATCCTCTGCCATGGAGTGAATGTCCAATCAGGAGGAATGGGACACTGGCCAGTGAGTCACATCACATTTATAGAAATATTTGTGATATGTATAGCATGTTTCAAAGGCAGAGGTTGTATGGGTGGTCACTTTGTACAAGACAAAACAACGCTTTAAATAAAGACATAAATAAATGCTTTGTATTGAGGTACGGCCTTGCCCTGGGCTCGATGTAATGTGGTGACGTCACCATGGAGTCACAAGCGCCGGATGTAAGAAATAAAGCAACACAGAAGTGCAAAAAATTGTAGTTCTTTGCAAGTCTGCTTAGGGCTGGCGGCAAAAAAGACAGGAAATCACATGCACAAGCAAACAGTGCAATGAGTGATTGTTGTTTTTTTCAACTACACAGTGTAGAAGATATTAGGATCCCGAGTTTTACTAATCAGAGGGTGACCTTAAAGCTGTTAGTGAGCTGGTTCAAAGCCTGCTTCATTTCCATTGTGTTTGGTATCAAAGGAGAAACAACTGCAGTAAACTATCGGATTAAAAACCATAAAGCAGGGCTTATTTCTCCCATTGGCAAATTATAAAAAGGTAAATGTATGAATGTGAATTCATTTAGGTTGGTTCCTTTTGTGCACAGTATAGAAGCACATCAACAATGACTGTATACAAGTGTGGACAATGAGCCTCCATCTCCTCCCATTGTAAAAATGAAGCCAAAATATCTCCACCCTGGGCCTTGATTGTGTTGGTGGTTTGTGTTGAAGTCAAGAAATGGGCAGAGGAGATGTGGCTGATGAAACCACAGTGTTGGCTCAAAATGACAAAGAGCCATCAGGATGGTACATCCTTGAGTTTATACTGAACTAACAAAGGTCAGAAGTCTGAGTCACCCTGTTTCAATTCAGAAGTCTGATGTGCCCTCAAAATGTAACTGTCAATGGTCATCTAGGCTGCAATGTATTTCCAGAATCGCGTGAAAATGCATCAAACATTTAATCTCTTATGGTGTCTTGTCCTTTAATTCATTGGCATATGATCGTCAAAACATATTTTTGATCTATTTTTACATAATGTGCTGCACAGCAACACTGACACACTGATGCAATTATGAAGTGCCCTTGATGGCATTGGCCACTTCAGTGTAGGATCAACACTGCCTTGTAAAACAGGCTCTACAGTATATCCTGTTATCGTGTGGGTAAGGAGCAGAAATTAACTGTTGTAGAAAATTCAGTGGTTCTTGTGGTAGCATTTCTTAAAGGTCCCACATTGTGCTCCTTTTCTGCAGTTAAATATGGATCATTGATGGCTTCATGAAATGGTAGTAACATGTTTTGGTCCAAAAAGCCAATAAATCAAGCACAGCAGCATTGTTTCCAGGCTCTCATAGCCCCTCTGTTCAGAACAGTCTGTTTTAGTGGACATGACCTTCATATGTAAATGAGCCACCGCTGATACCGCCCCGCTCTTCTGCATCACTGAAAGGGGCGTCACGAGCTCCGAGTGCACAATGATTAGAATACAGCAAAGCTCGTTTACCGAAACATTACAGGCTAAAACAACAGGCTAACCATAGCTAAAGTTAGCATCCTGAAGCTAACACAGAGACAGGGGGGGACACTGAGGAAAAGCTCTTACATCTGCTCCACAGCACTCAGCATTTAAAATACTCACATTTCCAGGGTCCGAGGTTTGTTGGCGGATGGTTGGTAATGTGCCTGGATTCAGGACCAGTCTATTTACTAACCCTCTGTTGTACTGTCCAAAGTTGGAAAAGCAGGCGGCTGTGAAGTGACTAGCACACACATGCACAGTTTTACTGAGCGTAGCTGGCACATTTCCTTGATAAATGAACTCTAGCCACTAAGTCTTGTCTTCTTCCGAGAAGACGCTGAACACTTGTGCATCGAACTATGTGGCTGTTTACAGCCAAAAACAGAGCAGTGATGGTTCTTCAACTTTGGCATTCAGGGAGGAGAGTGGGCGTGGAGGGGGTTCGGGGATATCTGCTCCAGTGGACCAATCAGGTCAGACTTGCTCCTGATTGGTCAAAAAAGGGAACCGCTGACGTCGGCAAATCCCCAAAATCCACACAGCTCATTTAAGGTCAGGGTGTTACATTCACAAGCACTACTAAGTGCAGGTTTAGTCATTAAATATCACATTTTGTGGGCTGGGAGGAAAGCCATAGACCCACAAATTTTACTAAAAGACTTAATAAAGTGATTTTGGACAACATGGGACCTTTAAATTGTCTGTCCCCTGTCTTGTACTCTGCTAAACCAGTAAAGAACAATGCGTTCGTCTGCAGAGCTTTCAGTCATAACATTACATCCCCTGCTATTAGCATCAAATACTAAATTTCTCATTTTTTTTATAAACCAGGAAAATGAGAACTAAATGTCATGACAAAAAGTATATTTAAGAGACAGAGAGATGAGGTATATTTTAATTTTCTAATATGATCTGTTTGTACTTGGTCACCAGTGTTGGCACCAAATGTTTTGGCTTTGCTTTTGGGGAATGACTGTCCCATCCATCTTTTTAAATGGTTTATGAACTCATAGCAGACTTGTTCCAAGGAAACCGCTAAGTTTATCCTGTAAGTATATGAACATATTTTAGCTTCAGGATATTAAGTGGTTTATGAGACGGACCAATTTGTTTTTGTTTCATATCAGCCCGCTGAGTCAAATGCCATTACAGCTGATTAATACTTTTATCTAATATCAAGAGTGCTTACATTTTCAGGATTATGCTTGAAACAATATCCATTTGTGTCATTATTGTCAGTATTTTCTATGGTATGTTTATTGTCTTCATAATAATTTCACAAAGCTGTAAGCTTTATGGTTCAGTTTCAACCTCGGTCTATCAACACACCTACAGAGAGCAGACCAGACAAACCTTTTCATCTCTCTGTCATGACATCACATGCGTAATCCAGATTAAACCCCCCCCTGTAGTTTGATTAAAGAGATGATAACATGACTGTGGGCAGCCAAGAAACACTCAGAGCATGTTAGTATGACTCAGCCGGGCTGCTGGCAGAGGTTCAAGCTGAAGCGCTAATGCTGAAGGACAGCTGCAGCAGAGAGCTGAGAGATTCACTGTAAGCAGAGCAACTCTGTACGTGTGACAATTAAAGTGTCAGGAAGAGAACAGACAGTGTCAAATAAATGATGAATTTAACAGAGGCCATCCTGAATGCATCACACTAGCAAAATGAAAGTGGGCATGGGTAAACCTGCTCAGTCCTGTCCTGTCAAATTTTTTGTGCTAAAATCAGACATGAAGAGTTTATATCATGGCTCCAAGGTAATGAGAGATTATACTACTCACTGGGAAAAAAATTGTGTGTGGTGAATTGTATGTTCATGCTCTGAATGCTAAACACCCAGACTGACCTTGTTAAGCTCGTTTCTCATCTACGAGGTATAAACCAGACATGAATTGAGATATTGACCCTGAGCAAACACTCATTTTCCTCCCCCTGCTTCTGCTGGATGTCCAAATCTCCTCCTGGCATCCTCTCACCCATTTGTTTTTCTTCCTTTATCCCTCAGAAGAAAAACAAACTATTTTATCATTTTTTTGTCTCTGCATGATACAGTTGTGGAGCCAGAATGTGAAAAAAGCTCAGCTACAACCTATTTCTGGTACCGCCAGACTTTGAATACAACCAGCACCATTGCAGAAAGCGGTGGCCTGAACGTCAAAATGACCCTGTCTCTGCTGGTGGCCTGGATCATTGTGTGCCTCGCCGTCATCAGAGGGATCGCCTCCTCTGGGAAGGTAAGACGAGAATAAAAGGAATCATTAGAAAACACTTGGATAAAACAACCTTTACATTGATATTTGTTTTGTCTTTTTTCTTCCACAGGTGATGTACTTCAGCTCTCTTTTCCCCTACGTGGTTCTGTTTTGTTTCCTGGTCCGGGGTTTGATGCTAAAGGGATCAGTGGATGGGATCGCTCACATGTTCACTCCCAAGGTGAGGCCGGGTTTCTCATCCTCCTTCATGAAAAGCTGCTCATTCAGGCTGTAATAAGTAAATCCTTCCTCTCTGTCTCTGACAGTTAGAGAAGATGCTTGAGCCACAGGTGTGGAGGGAGGCAGCCACCCAGGTGTTCTTTGCCCTGGGTCTGGGGTTCGGAGGGGTCATCGCCTTCTCCAGTTACAACAAGATCGATAACAACTGTCACTTTGATGCAGTGCTCGTCTCCTTCATCAACTTCCTCACATCTATTCTGGCCACCTTGGTGGTGTTTGCTGTGCTGGGCTTCAAGGCCAACATCATGAATGAAAAGTGTGTCGTTGAGTAAGTTTGTTTTTATCTTTACAGCTCCCATCAGGAGCGTTTGGTTTGTGTTGGATTTGGCGCCCCCTGTGGACAAATTGATACTGTTGCTGATGATTACCTCTGCCAAGGAGGTTTCGTTTTTGGGAGAGCTTGTGTGTTCGTCAGTCCATCTGTTTTTCTGTGAATCGGATCTTGATGAAATTTTCAGGAAATATTTAAAATGGGATAAGAAAGAAGTGATTAAATTTTGGAGGTGATCCAAATCACTGTCTGGGTCCAGGACTCTTTTAAAGGATTCTTTACGATTGTGAGATAGGGCTGTTTTCACCATATGTGTATATATAACTCCACGATAAATGGTCGGATTGCTTTGCAAAACAATACAAGGCAAGGTCACGATCATTTCTGACAGATGTAAAAGTATGATCTACTTGGAAGAGCTCTGTGCTCTCTGAGTGCTTTTCTAGTTCCCTCTGCTTTTGGCCATCCTGAAGAGGCATCGGCATCTGAATTTTTTTCGTCTCTGTAGAAACGCAGAGAAGATCCTGGGATATCTCAACTCCAACGTCCTGAGTCACGATCTCATCCCTCCACATGTGAACTTCTCCCATCTCACAACGTCAGACTATGCCGAGATGTACGGGGTCATCAAGACTGTAAAAGAGGATCAGTTTGCCCAGCTGGGTCTGGAGCCTTGTGTCCTGGAGGACGAGCTTAACAAGGTGAGACTTTGGCTGAGTCATGAGAGGGATAAACCTGTTACATGTCCTCAGTTCAATCAATGTTACATCTGTGGGTCTGTCACCTGGTCTCACTCCTCTGTCTGTCTCTCAGGCGGTCCAGGGAACAGGCCTGGCCTTCATCGCATTCACCGAAGCCATGACTCATTTCCCAGGGTCTCCTTTCTGGTCGGTTATGTTCTTCTTCATGCTCATAAACCTCGGTCTTGGCAGCATGATCGGCACTATGACAGGCATTACAACACCTGTGCTCGACACGTACAAGGTTCAGAAGGAGCTTTTCACAGGTAAACACGCCCCTAAACTTCTTCACCCTGAGCCAGGACATTATTATTGGCAGTGAAATCCCCTTATTCAGCAAAGAAATAAAGCACTTTGAGGAATAGGCTGCATTAGACTTTGAATTATTGCCCTGAGCATGCTGAATACTAAACACTTATATGAGACAAATCAGCTTACTGGTAGTTAATCCCCTTTTATTTGTCCTTTTCTCCCCTATTGGAACAAAATCTTGCACAATTCTCATGTCTCCGTATTGCTTATTCTTCTCTGGGTTTACTTCAGTGGGTTGCTGTATTGTGGCCTTCTTCTGCGGCTTGTTGTTTGTCCAACGCTCTGGGAACTACTTTGTCACCATGTTTGATGATTACTCTGCGGGGCTGCCCCTCACTGTAGTCGTCATTCTGGAAAATCTATCTGTGGCCTGGATTTATGGCACAAAAAGGTAACAATAAAAACAACAGCTGTAGGTTTGTGACTTTAATAAGTGAAGCTTAAATGTTGATTAAAATAAAAAGATGAATAAATGAAGCATGCCTGGGAGCAGAAGTGTCATCATTATTCCTGCTCTGTATCTCACAGGTTCATGCAGGATCTGGAGGACATGTTGGGTTTCAGACCGTATAAGATTTATTTCTACCTGTGGAAGTACGTCTCCCCTCTGTGTCTCATTGTGCTCATCTCAGCAACCATAATAGAGATGGCCATCAGCCCGCCAGGATACAATGCGTGGGTCCAAGAGCTGGTCAGTTTAAATTCAAATAAGCTTTATTAGTCAGTTTTAACCCTAACCTTAACCCATGTGTATTCAGAAACAGAAACTGTTCTCAAAAACTGTTTATGTAAATTATAATCTTTACGTGTCCTCAACTTCTTTAGGAACTAGGAATGATACTATTCCTTTCTTTTGGTTAGTGAAGCCAGCAGACTGCCTTCGTTGCTTGCCAACCAAAACGCACATTTTACAAACATCACTCAAACATCAAGGATCTCTCAAGTTGTAATAACCCGCAGCAGAACAGTAAAAATGCAAAGATGATGGGGTTATGATGAATTCATAAACTCTTGTGTTGGTGTTACATTTTGTTTTATCTTTTCCCACCTCCTCTACACTGATAATCTGATATGGAGTGCTGTAGAAGCATGCGTTGGTCAACAGAGCTGTCAATCAGGATAAACAGAAATAAATGAATGAATGAACTTACCAAAATAAAAACTTTTCAGAAAAATGTGCACCAGGCCATAAATCAGCACAATAAGAGCTCACTTTAAAACCAGAAACCATGGCTGTATCTGAAACCGCCTGCAACAAATTACATTCACATGTGCTGCATACAGCACGCTGGGTTTGAAAGTAGTATGTAGTATGAATGTTGAGTTTGATCTGTTTTGCTCTGTGTCGGGCCAAGCTGTGCTGGTATTTGGATTTGCAGGTCAAATAGCTAACCAAACCCCAACTGTAACATCCAATATGGATTGGAAAAAAAGCTAAGAAGTGGCTCATACAGAATAAATTAATTGTTATAGAAATGGGTGAGATGGGTTTTGTCTCTGTAACAACTACAAGTGACAAGATTCACCACAGTCTTTCTCATTACTTCACTTGTAATGTGACAAACTGCATATGCCAAAATCTGACAAATAATAGTAAAACAACAAAGAACATTATGGGAAGCAGCAGGCAATTTTTAATCCCACTATGGTAAAAAATTGATTTGATGTGTACTGCAGGCAGTCAGCAGGGGGAGCTCCATCTCATTTGGTTTCACAATCAGTGAATTATTATGGGGCCCACTTTAAGATTTAGTCTGTGGTCTGTTTATGCTGCCATTTAATCCCCGAACAGGAGCAAAATAATTACTGTCAGCAATACAGAGGGCAAGCTAACGCAGCCTGGCTTACAAGGCACAACAGCAAGCTGGCTCGCTTATCAATGTACAATGCTGTTATATGGATTTTTAAGCTTGTAAAAGTAACAACAAAACAGTTAAATGATTTATCTTCATTTTGAATCGAAGAGATATAAGGGCTGGCATTAATACACAATCAATTAAACAGTGTTGTTGTTTGCTATTCACCTTGGACAAGTGTCTCACAAACTGGCAAAGTGTAATATCTGTGAACCAGTTACATCTGGAGGAGAGGGCACCCTTGAGCTACTTGTTTAACTAAACCTCATGTTGTCTGATTTGTAACACGTTTGATAAACTGTTTGGTATGAGAATCTCTTCATGGTACAATATTTACTAAACCCTCTCTTTGTGTTCACAGGCTCAGGAACGCTTCCAGAGTTACCCTCCTTGGGCCCTCGCCATGTGCTTTGCTCTCATTGTAGTGGCCATGCTTCCTCTGCCGATCGTCTTCATCGCCCGTCGTTTTAACCTCATATCAGACGGTTCCAACAAGCTGTCCGTTTCCTACCGTAAAAGCATGATGAAGGACATTTCTAACCTGGAAGAGCAGGATGAGTCCAGGTTCATCCTTGGCGCTAAGCCAGGTGAGGCGCCATTGTCAGGGGCGGCACGTAAATCCTACTTGACCCCAGGAGGGAACAAACCCCAACTGGACCCAAACTCCCTCTCTCCAAACAGCTGCTATGGGACAGGCTACCAGAACGCCGCCATCAGCCCGACCACACCGAGTACACCGACCACACCTGTCACACCTGAGTCTGACTCTTGACTTCAGTCCAAACGACCCTCTGACATCCAGTTCTGTAGCACAGTTTACCTTTTAGCCATAACGTCTCCACATGGGGTCACTGCAGCGCGGTGAACCCTCCTCACTGCCCTTCAATCACCACAAGACTGTATGTACCCACCCGTCAGATCACATGCTTTCTTAGGTAGCACCATTCATCACCTGCAGCAGGAGGAAAGAGTTCACAAACATGTAAATCAGGGTGTGATTTTCCAGAACACACTGTACGTCTGTATCTATTCTGTATTTACCATCACAGGGTTTATGTGCTTAAGATGAAGAGTGGTTTTTGCTATCTTTGCCTTAGCTGAAGGATCCTAGGCAGACAAACCTCATGGTTAAATGCACATCCCTGTCTGCACAGTGCAGAGGATCTCAGTGAATGAATGTAGAGCAGCGAGTGCGGTCTCACCGCTTGAACTGGTTTTCACTCAGTATACAGACTCAGAAAGCAAAGATGAATGTGTAATGTTTTCAAGGCCATGTAGTCCCACAGAAAAAAAAGAGCTCATTGTGCTGAGGCTAAACCGTTACTCTGATGCTTGTACATTTGTTTTTCACAGGGCTGAGCTTTTTTAACCACACTAAGGCTGCTTTAAAGACGTCAGTTTATGTCTAGTCCCATTCTGTGTGTGGCCAGTATTGTTCTTGTTCAGTTACCAGCAGTGTACAGTACTATGTCATGAGAAAGAGTATGGCTTCTGTCCATTACACACACATTATTATGCAAACATCATTTATTTCAGTTTCCCGCCAAAGAGTTCAGATAAAAACCAAACACTTGAAATTATCACATTTACTGCACAGGAAATAAATGCTGGACTGGCTCAGTGAGAGAAAGCACAGATTGATAGTGTACTTCTGAAAGAAATGTCACTTCTTTGCTACAAAAGCACAAAAGAGAAACAACACAATTACTGTGCAGAAGTGAGAAACTGCCCCTGACTATTGACCAATATTTCTTAAACTTTTAAGCACATCTAATAAAATCACTTCTGTCCCACAAAATAAGTAAACAACATTGGAGCACAAACTACACTGTACATTTTTGTTTCTACTTTGGATCTTAAAAAACTTTAAATTAGAAAAAAATCAAAATATCTGTGAAAGCTAATGAGCACAAAACAATTGAATCACCTGAAAAAGCACAACTGTAAGCCGTCCCTATGTGAATATATAACAAATTTTCTGAGACAGACACACTAACACTGCCTCCACGTATTTGGGAAATTGTAAATTTTATGAAGTGTTAGCAAACAGTCAGACACAGAAAGGTTTGATTGTGATGAAGGTCTGTGTTAAGCATCTGGTTGAGCTGACATTAAACCTGCAGAAAGTCGACACAGGCAGAGTAAAGACAGACATCTTCCTTGAACTTGTTTTATTTTGCACACATTGATACTGGAGAGTCGTGCAGCACTGTCTATAAGTTTGACCTGAACATATTCAACTCCCTGCTATATGGAGGAGGATACCTTTCTTTATTTTTTTAATCACAGCATTCAAAGCCATGGTGATATGGATAAATGGACTATATTTATATTCCTGTATAATTGCAGTGTATGTAGGTGTAATGAAAAACAAAGATTTATCTTTTAAAGTGACCAGTATATATATTGTATATTTTCATGTTGTGTGAAACTTATTTAAGATCTAGATTCTATGAGCTATATTTTATAGTTTGATTAGCTTTTTCTTGTTGTGGGGTGTGAAAGTGCTGCTGGGAGCTGATGTGTGACGTGAAGTCGTGTTCCTCTGTCTGCACCTGGTTTTAGGAGACTCCCACACACACATACCTGCTTTAGGGTCACTGGTCCACTTGTTTTTAGCCACACTAGCAGCAACTCAAAATGCATCCTCTGAAAAGATGTAAAATATAGTTGGAATATAAACTGTTATTGCAAGAAATGTGATTAAGTTTTTAATTAAACTCCTGATATAAGCATGCCATGTTATCATTTGGCAAAAATAAAGAAATGGACACCAATGTTATCAACATGCTAGCACATCCATTAAGTTGCTAGCATGCTGTTATCATTTCACAGTGACATGAAATCTCAGCGCTAGCCGTTGTAACGTCACCTTAACTATCAGAGATTTTATAAAACGCTTTTCTTACTCTGTAGAAACACACAGCGAAAAGCTCTTTGTAAATTAGCTTAGCTTTAATATTTCTTCCTGTGTTAACACTGGATTTGATTAAGATGTAACTGACACCCTCAGCTATTAGGCAAACATGTTAATACTAATAATAATACTGTTGTTGTTTTGTTTGCAAAATACAGTATCTCAAATTAATATCTTGAAGAATGATCTAATTGTTTCCTTCAATCCCCTGCTTGTATGAGTTAATATGGCTGAAATTATGAAATATAAATGCAAAAAGAGCCCAGCTCAGCATAAGAGCAGCTAAGACAATAACAATACAGGACTCTTGTCAAAAAAGTGTGTTCTGAAGAGTATATTACAGATTTTGGCAAAGGCACACTTTCAGGAGTTTCTTATTTTTTTCCTTCCCATAAGTGAATTTTGACAAAATACTAATGAGGCAACTGAAAAAAATTGAAATAACTACCCTTGTTTAAAAAAAAAAGGAGGGACATTTTTTTTACTGGGTTGTGAAACTTAAGTCAGAATAAATATTTTCAGAAATTCTGATAAGTCAAGAAATCTAGAAATGAAGTAAGAGTTTTGAGATTTCTCAAGGAATTCTGAGGCTTAAGTCAGATTCCTGCCTTGTTTTTGTCATCGTGTTTTTGACGTCAAAGCTGGTAACAAAAGTCAGAGTTCTGATACTTAAGACAGAAACCTCTCTTTTAAAATGTAGGATTCAAAGTGAGAATTCTTACTGTTTCACGTTAATGGAGTCAAAATTCTGAAACTTTAGTTAGCATTCTACTTTATTTTCCAGATATTTAGGATAAAATCAGAATTCTGAAGAATTTTGGACTTAAAAGGTCTTTTTCCATTGTCCTCTTCTGTAGTTTACTGTCACCTCAGGCAGTAAATATATAAAAAGTAGATACAAGCTACTGTTGTATAATGAGTGCAAACATTTGGTGCATGCATGTACTGATACAAAAACAACAACCGACAAGTTTTGCATCGAGGGGTTTTTCCATAGCTTTAAATGCCACAACAAAAATCAATGCGCCTTAACTCACCTTTAGCTTGCAGCAGAAAATTTACTGAAAAAGTCTTTTCAACGTGACAAATTGATACCCAGGCTGTTTGGTAGTTTAGCAAAACTTTTTGGCCTGCTTGTGGTAGACAAACAGTACATTGGTCTGTCTTCATTTTTCCCTTTGTGTGTTTAGAGATTTTTAGTTATGCATTGGTGCTAGTGTGGCTACGAACTTTTACATCTTCTATCGTCTAGTGTTTGTCTGTGTGAACCAGGCACTTCCTGCAGAGAGGAAGTGCACGGTCCAGAGATCTCTTTGTTGTCCAAATGTGTAAATAGTTTGAGTATTTAAACAATTCAGAAGATAGATTTTATTCATGTGACGTATCTTAATGTCAAAAAATCAACAGATTTGGCTGTAAATGTAACATACTGTATGTAATAATGAATGTGACTGGGGCACTTTTTCACAATGACTACTAAAGAGTCAGTGTTGATTTTTCCTCATAGCAGTAAAATTCAAGGTCTGTGTAAAAGCAATACAAGTTATTCAACTTGAAAATAATTCAAGCAGACAAAAGTTTGACACTTTGTCAGTTTATAGCAATGATTAGAAAATGTCAGTCTTAGCCAAAGGGATATTAAAACTCTTCTTCAAAGTGCTGGAGTCAGTGTGTGTGTGTGAGTGTGTGTGTGTGTGTGTGTGTGTGTGTGTGTGTGTGTGTGTGTGTGTGTGTGTGTGTGTGTGTGTGTGTGTGTGTGTGTGTGTGTGTGTGTGTGTGTGTGTGTGTGTGTGAAGGACATATTCCTTGTTATTACCTGTACATGCAGGGCCTTACTGAGCACACCTTTAGAGCACTGTCTATAGGGGAGACACATTTAGCTTTGTTCCTTTTTAACCTCCTTGTTCTGTCTTTCCTCAGTCATGGGATGATTGTATGACGCAGACAAACTGTTGTAAAATAAATAAATAAATAAAAAGATCACCAAAAGAGAAAATTATAATAAAGACTGGATAAGCTGCTGATGGATTTCTGGATTTTGTTACACTTCACTGTTGACATAAAACTTGGTCAAATATCGATGTGCCTGGACAATTGTTGCTCCTCACTTTGATGAGTCTGACTTTTTCGGGGAGATTTGTAAGCTAATAAAAACAGGGAAAGGGACCCTCTGTGAAGACAAAATAAATACATTTACTAAACAAAACAGTGTAAAGGTGTAGCTGAGGAAACTTACTTTAAAAGCATATTTTAGTTTTTTTGATGTTATTAATACTTAATTGTATTAGTCTCAATGGATGGCAGTCAGCCTAGCTCAGAGTCTGCCCCCTAATTTAACTGAGACACTCTTACCCAAGCACTCATCTCAGTAAGTAAACGCATGATCAAATATTGTGTATAAAATGATGATAAACATAGCTACATAACATTAGCATATTTAAAAGAGCATAGTCCCCAATTTTTGTTTATTTTAAATCACTGATTTTCCCCAAATCTGACACAGCCGTAACATGGCTAAAGACTTGGTACTGTCTATTGCTGATTACATTAAAAATAATTTCAGGCAATATGTTGAATAAAACCACGCACACATTAATCTTGTGTTGAGAAGAATTTCATTGAGATCCAGACATATAGATTTAATATGATAGAAACATTAGAAAGTACTGTGTATCTTCTTTATGAGAATAATTTCTGTTAAGATAATTAAAAATGTACAATAAGTAAGAAAACATAAGAAATACAATTCATCCTTTCCTTCAGTTCAGAGTAATTTTACAAAATGTGGACAGAGATCTAATATAAGCAACTACATTCGCAAAATTGGCACAATGATGAGGATGATTGTGAGTTTTCACTTTACACCACCAAATGAGGAAAATAAATGCATGGCCCTGTGTGAGAAGTAGGGATGGGAATTAGGTACTTTTTTTATTAACAGAAGGAATTCTGTCTGAAGTACCAAAAACAAAACAAAAGGCAACATCGCCAAGTCATACACAAGATGTGTACAGCATTACACACAGTACATTACAAAAGCATCAAAGCAACAACCCAGTGCTAAACCACACAAAAAAACTCTACACACAGAGGACAAAGTCACACAAATAGTGTTTGATGACAAAAGTAAAAGCTCCATCCATAAAACAGTGACAGAGTGCTGCGGTAAAATACATAAAGCCAACAGCTTTAAATGACATATGAAAAGATACTATACTATATATACTCCATAAAAGCGGTAAAGTTTAACACCCATGCCTCATTCAAGAGATTTAGACTTTTCCTGGCCTCCAGCCCAAACAAACAACAAACTGAATAATTTAATGCTACTATCTGAAACATGTTGGAAAAAAATGCAATACTCTCTATTTGCTGCTGGAGTGGAACAGATAACCATTGTTCAAGCTCCAATTTTTCTTCCTCATCCCATTGTCCTCTTTTTTTATCCAGCACAGCTGAGGGAAGTTTAAGGAAGAAAAATGCAGATGCCACAGCAGTGCAACCAACTGAGTTAACAATGTAGGCCAAGTAACAATGACGGAATATAAGGTTTTATGATTTTTTTTTTTTTTTTTGGGGGGGGGGCTGCATATATCTCACACATAAAAGTGTTAAAACAGGGTTCTCTTCAAAAAGGCCCCAGTTCCTGTTGAAAAAGTACTCCAGTGTGTGCCAGAGAGGGCACTATCTGCTCCTCTTTGTACCTGATAGCACTAAAGAGGGCTGGGGGAGGGAGACCAGAAAGACAAATGAGAGGTAGAGAGACTTGAGCTGCAAGTAACAGTATTCCAAAAATAATCTCTGAGATGGTTTACAGTAAATGTCATCACAAATCACAAATCCTGATGCAGCAACCCTCACTGAGCCAGAAGCCTGGGTACAGAGGCTCTGTGAATTGAGCTTCCATCTTGTACAGAAACTTCATTGTGTCTGACACCTCGTAGAAGGACACAGTCCCCTCTCTGAACTTCAAATAAACTCCGATCTTCTTTTGAGTGGGTGGTGTTGTGAGCTGGATGCTGTCGCCTCTGTGGCTAACAGAGTAGTGTGTGGAACGATCAAGACTCCAGGACTTAGCATTTGCCCCAAAAGCTGACGGCGTCATGCGTGATTTCCTGTCTATTCCTTTGTATGCCAGAGCAATCTCCACCTTGTCTCCTCTTATCTCTACCTCGTAGTAGCAGCGCTCGGCGTGCAGGCCCTCCCTGCACAGCACCTGCTTGCGGTGGAGAAACTGCTCTGAGTCACGATAAACTGAAGTATTAACTGTCTGTGGGCTCAGCCTGACCACTTTGTCTCCAGTGGAAATTTCCAGGTCCCTGTGAGCTGTTCGATGGTCCAAGCTCAGGCTACAGGCATCTGTAAGGAGGTAGAAAGAAGTGTTTTTTAGAATCATTACTTTCTAAATCAAGGACCAATTTGTGAGAGTACCAAAAAGATGGACTTACACTGCAGAAACTCTGCCCTGGTGTTAGGTTCAAGGTTCAGATCAGACACCGTGTTAACTTCAGGAAGACCTATGAAAAGTGTCAGAGTGCCACAGCTGAAAATCAACAAGCTATACCATCTGCAAGCTCAGAACACAGGCATATTCATAAATATGTAGAATATATCAGAAAGAGCATTAGCTTTAATGCTGCAAAATGCACAAATGTCAACCAAAAGTTTTGTCAGGTGATGCTTGAAAGTGGCGAAAACAAATGTCTTTGACCAAATGGTCATGGTTTGTCTGAATTGATAATTAAGCATCAACTTTTTTAATCATGACACTTAAGAGGACAACACCAGCAGTAAGGGCCTATTTCCACTAAGAGCAGCTTTTTGTTGTTGTTTTTCTGCTGCTTCATTTTTCTGGACATGCAAATGTGATGAAATCATGATGTCAGTGGTGCTACTGTTGCAGTATTAGAAAAATGAATTAACTCATTATCTCATTAACTTAATTATATAATCCGGAGGGGAAAATTGTTTCTCAGCAGCAGGCATCAGCACACAAGAACATAACACATAAATCATACAGGCATTACACATCCGGAAAATCCAGAAAATCCAGAAAATGTGGAAAATCCTGGAAAATCCTGAACTCAAGTGGAAAGGGGGCGGTACTTAAACCACAAAATGCCAAAGACCAAGACCAAGCAAAACCCATAAAGTGCATTCAGTCATCAAAGTGCTGTGCATCAGATAAATAAACAGTAAGAACAGCAAAAACATATAAGATAAAGCAAATAAAAAGACATTCAATAAAGAGACAATAAATAGTCAGTGATTAAAATCAATTCTATCCACAAGACGCATGAGAGAGAGACACAAGAAAAGAAAACCTGGTCATGCCAATGAATTAAGGTTTTCAATAGAAACTGGAATAAAAGAAGTTCTGGCTCGCCTAGTTTTGGGTCTGGGCATTCTGTAACGTGGATGGGAAGTTACTGAAACAATCCCCGTGAGCCAGTTTGTTTCTCACTAACCAATCAAAATCAACCTGGGGTGTAACTTCTGATCTCAACTTTGTCAACGACGGTGGTGAAGACCAAAGGAGAAACTAGCCATGCCCCTCTTACAAGGTGCAATCTCCAGAGCTGCAGCAGCTTGGTTTCTATCATTTTGTTTCACCTTTTCTCTGTAAACTTCCTGTTGCACAAAATCATTCATGGTACAACAAAGCATTTTGAAACAGACTTAACAGCCTCCTTTAAGGTAAATCAAAGTACCATAGGACAACTCTCACTAACACAGGAACAATAAGCATCAGCACGGAGCACTTTGCAGGTTACCGCCGGCTTCAAAGGTGTCACAAATGGACACAGGCCCTCATGAATACTCAGGGAGATTTTACCTTTAGCTAAAAAAAGCACCCATCAGCTTTTGTTGTCTTAAAAACATATCTACAACAATGCTGAAAGGCCAAAAGGCTTATGAAATGCTGCTTTGACCCACTATACATTGTTCAGACTGCAGTAGAGTACACTGGTATTTGCACGAGATCAGATCTCTGTGTCCATTCCTTCAGCCTTCTTGCTCAACTTGTTATTGTAACTCTGTATGTGTCTGTAACTTTAAACACGTATGGTTAGAGCATTACAAATAAAAAACAGAAATCCACCCTGCCGTTATTAGTAAATAACACTTAAAGCCTTATGTGCATCAAAACGGAAAAGGTAGTGGAGTAAACTGCTGGTGTTCTAGGTAGGATTTGAGTGGTCTAAGTTTCATTAGAGGTGATATGGTTGGCTTGGATTCCCAAAAATTGCGCTATATTGTTTTTTGCGATTCAGACTTTTCTAAATCAATCTGGATAGACTTTGGTTAATGTATTTTGGCTGGGAGTCTAAAAAAGCTTTAGCTGTAAATTCATTATGAGGTCTTCAAAGCTCAATACAATCTATAACCAACATGATTCAGAAAATGAGCTGCACCAAAGTTCTTTTGATTTATTGATTTCACATCTACGCCATATTTAGTCCTCTTTGTAAAACTCTGCAGAATCTAAACCTCCTCTTCCATCAAATTAAAAAGAAAACTATAAGTGGTGTTAGACTTCTTCAAAGATGCATACCTGTTTGAGAGATTGAAGCAAATTCTTTTCTACAAAATTCATTCAGTTTACTCCCGAGTTGTTTGACCGCTCTTTTAGTTATCCCAAATGAGTGGAGGGGATCTCCTGTAACTCCTTGAAAAGCATGGAGATGGTCTTCATTACAGAGGCGTGCCAAGGAGGGCCATCTCTACACAGAGAATAATGACACAAAGAAATGAAGATAACATGACACAGATTCAGATTAAGTAGTGATACTGTACGATGCGATCCCGGTACCTGCAAGAAATTGGCATCATCAGTCTGGGCCAGACAATTTAGCTCAGCATTCCTCTCCTTCATTTCCTTCATCCTCCTCCTCAGAGTTAGTAAGGAGGTCTGAACTTCAGATGCTGCCGCCTCCTCCTGAGCTTCAATCCTCTCCCTCACCGTTTGATAGTGTCTCTGGAGAGAGTCGATAACACCGGCCAATACGCACTCACAGTAGTCCTTCGTTATGTTTGCCTCCTTCTGTTATACACACATGCACACAGTCACTTTTAAATCTCACATACTGGACGTTTGTGTTTGCTCTGTAGGGTAACTGTAAGACAATTTGCTCACCTTAATCAGTTCGAGTGCCTTCTCCATGTCTCTCTCTTCTTTTTCTTGTTTCTGGAGGATCTCTTGGGTCTTTTCTTGTATGCATCTTAGTTCGGCCTACAGATTGAGTTGGATAGAAACACACACTTTAAATAGGTTGTTGAAGATCTGCTAGTTGGGGTTGATTTTCGTGCATCCCCACATCAAACAACACCCAGCTGGTTGTAGACTCACTATAACACCCCTGCAAGAAGGTGCAGCTGCGGTTTGCTGGTTGGTACATGCAGGTTTTCTGAGAAAACTAGAGTGGGAACTAAGAGAAAGTGAGTTTTAAGACATTAGTATGAAGCTTCCCTTGAAGACAACTCTAAGAAATTTTTGTACCAGACCTTTCAAAGAGGCAAACTTAGCCCAACATTTCATGTATAACATATTACAGTGATTTTTCGTCCTTGTGACCATACTTACTGACTTTGTGATGCAGTAAGTCCTGTAAGTTAATGAGGGCTGCCCCACTACCAAACTTTAAAGTACATGAAGGATCTTAAACCAACTTCCTGAGACCTTTATGCCCCTTTTCTGTGACTGGAAATATCTGCAACTGGTGGCATTATGCAATAACACATAAATAAAAAATGAAAAAAAAAAAAAAAAAAAAACAGAAAAAACAAACTGGAGAGTGAACGAGATTGTGAACAAGAAACAGGATGATACTTCAAAAACAAAAGACTGCCTGTATAAACATATAAAACATCTCTACATATATCTACATAAACAGAATTATTAATATTGTATATTTTTCGTGTTTTTATATTCTTTCAATTTTGTGTTTAAACTGTTTTGACAAGAAAATAGTGTAATGATAATTTTTTATATTATTCATTCATTTTCTGACATACACAGCACAGCACACAACACAACACTCAACATATGTACATATATACAGTATTATTTACAATACACATAACGAAGCAGAGAGACAAACCCACCGAAATATAAAATAATGTCCTTCATATTTAAGTGGACGTTGATTCCAAATTGATCTGTCATAAACCTTTTCACCTCTACACCAAATGCCGTTTGCACAGAACTCTGCAGTACTTGCACTACTCTCCATTCCATTTGCACTCACTGCTGTAAATATTTCCGCTTCCAGTTGACAGTGTTGGAACCTTTTTATTGACAATGTCCATGTTTATTTTTATTTACTTTATACTGTTGTTTATATATTTATATATATATATATATATATATATATATATATATATATATATATATATATATATATATATATATATATATATATATATATATATATATATATATATATTTACTTGTACAGTGTGTTTTTATATTTCTATATTTATATAGTGTATTGTGGGCTTATACCGGGACCGGGGAAACTAATTTCATTTCACCTCATGTCTTTCATGTGTGAAATGACAATAAAGCTCCTTGAATCCTTGAATCTATCCAGAGCAGCTTTACACAAGGGCATTCATAAAACAGGTGAATCACAGTTTCGGGCTCAGATTTACAAAACACACACATTTCATCTACATCTCTGAATCTGGAGAGTACTTTTTTAACTGGATAAATCCTGTGTACAATTTTAAAGGATACTTCTCTTATCTTGTTGGTGACACAATATCTTTTATTTATAATCCACACCAATTTCCAATTGATATTTTGAACTTTTGCTTCCCAAAAAGCCTTAGCAGAAGGAATTGATTTTTCCTGACAGAGATTTTTAACATGATAACTATTACACTTCTTCCTCGTGAGGGTCAAAGCTCCTAACGTTGGTGCAAGTAAAGACTGAATGATACTATCTAGGGAATCACATCCTGCAACCAGTCTCAAAATCCCAGACGGTATTGCATCAAAAGACAACAGCAAATTCCTTATTAGTGACTGGAATTCCATGTTTTCTTCAGAATTCTGTATAGGACAATAAATGTCCATTTTTGTCCAGCAATTGTGTCACCATCAAGATACAATAAATATTCCTCAATGCAGCTGAAGTGAGCTATATGACGTCATGCAGGTTACAGGAGAGGTAGCCAAGTACTCCCTCACCCGAGGTTCCCCCGAACGTCGAGGTAGAACAGTGGCAATTTGTGGGAAACACTCTGAAAACTTGAGGACGAGGACCTTCATTTGTATAAAGGTAAACAAGTTCATCATATCACCCGATAGAAAAATTGGATTCATGAATCTAACCCAAGCGATGCTGCAACTACACCGAATTAACGTGTGATCAAATTACAAATGTTTTCAAACTCGTTCACTGGTTACCTGATTGTAGTAACTTTTTTTAGCGCTCTATGAACAGGTTACACTTGGCTCACAGTCTCACTGCTGTCTGGGTTGGTGTTCATGTTTTTGTTTTTACCTCTTTGATCCTCCTTTCCTCCTTCACCAGACCGATGTTGTGCCCACTGTGCGTAGCTGTAGTACACTCCGCACACACGACCTGCTCGTCAGTGCAGCAGTAGTAGACCAGAGGCTTGTTGTGCCTCCAGCACAGGGCGTCTCTCGATTCCTCGGTGTTTGCAGAGCTCCGGGGTCTCTTTGGGGCCTGCATTTTGGATGCTGTAGTTGTGTCCTTCAAGTCTCTTCAGATATCTGAAATAGGCGGGATCCCTGAAGTTAAGTTTCACTTCTCATCACAGGGCTCTAATGTGTTTGATTTCCTGGTCTAAAAGCTGAGATGGGTGTTGCTGGCTCTGGGTGTCACTATTAGATGCCATAACAGTAGTAGACTAAAGAGACGAATCTAGTTCAAACCCCTCAACTGGAACCACGTTTATTGTGTTTGTTTTTTGAACCAGTATTTAAAAGATTTTGAAATATGTTGAGCTGTTAGTGCTTTTTATTATCAAAACTCAGGTTTATGCATATGAAAAGTTTTTCTCGACATTATCCTCTTTAGACAAATGGAGTCCCTTTGAAAAATACACATAGTCACCCTGCATAAAAAGGCTAACTTTTGTGAACTCTTCAACTTTATTGGTAGATTTAACCTCATTGTCAGTGCTTTAGCATCAGTCCAAACATTTTTCTTCCATCAAATCATGGTGATCTTAATCATAACATTTACCCAAACAAAGTGTAAAATGTTCTGCAAGTTTAGACTTCCGTAGGTTCTTCTTTTCCCAGCAGTTGTGGAACAACTTCACAAATGTTCTTATAGAAGACAACACTGTGTTCTTCAGATTACATGGTAGTTCATTTACGTATATTAATTTGACAATCAAGTTTTACTGACTGCTGATTTCCAGCTAGTCAGTAGGAGTCTTTTTCATACCCAGAGGTCTGTGTAGGCAGAGATTATATTTTCCTTCTTTTTGGGACAATATTACAGCAACAGCCCTATAAGTTTGTGGTGTCCCCCAGGGCTCCTTTTTTGGGCCCTTTTTCATTTCCTTGTATGCAGCTACTGGGGTGTCAGTAAAAATAATACTAACTGAATTTTATTAAAACGAAAACTGGACTTAGTGCATTTAGAAAACCTGAAACCTTGGAGGTTTCTTGGTTAAGCCAGCCTTCTCCCAAAACATTGTGAGAAAGCAACACACATGGTTATGACTCCTCGGTTGGATTATTGTAAATCATGTATCCTCGCCTTGATCAGTTATTTTTAGTTGCCTGCAGCTGGCTCAGTATGCCAATATATATCTTCTGACTTGAGAAGAGAAATATTCCGTCAGACAATTAACCTCCTGTCAGTTTCAAGATCCAGTTAAAGATTTTCATATTTGTTTCTATACTTTCACATGAGCTGTCAGCTGTCACACCTGTCTGAGTTGCCATGCCGACATAGACGCCTATAGAGTTTTATTTGGTTTTCTCAGGTGGTATTCTATTCATTTCCAGTTTTTCTTCTAAAATAAAGGCAAAATGGTCTCATCAAAGAAAATAAATGAATACCACACTGATTTTATTACAGCATTTAAATCACTGTAAAACACAGAAAATGCATGATAAATAAGTATTACAATTTACATGTTTTCGCAACACATCAACCTCTTTCATAAAACACAAAGCTGAAGAATAGAAAAAGACAGAGGTAAAATGATTCTGTAAATAAAAGAAGTTGTTCCCTCGGTTCAGTCGAAGGTGAGTGAAGCTCAGACAACAGATCTCAAACCAGAGATTAAAATTTTTCTTTCTTTCAAACAATCTGAAAAATTAGAAGAAAATGTGCATCCAGTTTTCAACACAACAAGGGAGATTAAGATACATGGAGTTTCTTGTTGATTAAAAAAAGGTGTAATTTCTATGTCCACTCACCCTGATGCCTTCATGGTCCCAGAGCAAAGGTGTGTAGGCAGCACTCAGAGAAATTCAGAACGCAAATAAAACACAGGTCATGTGTGAGTAAACTGAAGATGAGTCAGGTAAACGAAGTGTAACCCCATAAGGTGACAACTTTTGAAAGGTAATGCATTATTTATTTATACATACAGGATTCATGACTAAAAACCACCTTTCCTCTCATCTCTATGATGTGACCCAGAGGATGTACCAGGAATGTCGTAGCTGTTAACACAATAAATGTGCCAACACTGACCTCAACACAGCGCTCTCAGTCTAAGCAGTTCATCTAAACCATTTATTTCCATGAAAAGTCTTTAAAACTAAGAACAAGTGTCATGTAGTGCTTAAAGATCAAACATACTACCTTCTGTAGCAGGTAAGAGGCACATAGAGCTTAGAGGGTAGTGCAAGGCCGAGCTCAGGTCCACAAGGGGAAAAGATTTAGATCTAAAATAATTTTTGATAAAAACTGTGGCATTATTAATGAAAAGGACTCAGTTCATTTATTTGAGTGTTGGTTTAAGTGTAAAATGTAATGATTTGAGGTCTACGCCTGGTCGGTGATTGAGTCTCTATGGAAAACGAAACATAATGCTGTGACCCCAGAGAGAGCACAAATAGCTGTTTGTGATTCAGATGCTCAATCTTTGGTTCTCACTGTAACAGCTCTTCCCAGGAAATCGGTTTGGAGAAGACCTCCCGCTCCAGCCAGAGGTCATAGTTCATTTGGAAGTCCTCTGGCAGGTCCACCCGCTGTCCCAAAACGCTTTGCAGGCAGTTATCCACAGGCAGGAAGTCCGGGTTGCTGTGGTTTTTGTCATATCGGCGACTGTTGAAGCGCTCAATGTTGGCGCGCAGAGCACACTCCTCAGCCTGGAAGTCCCAGGGACGAGCATCCAGATCTGCCCCAGGGAACAGACAGCAGTGAGTTTGACGTGCATGTGATTCTTGGACCATCAGGCAAACCTTTGGGCCTGGGCTGGTTTATAATCAGTTTTTTGTTTTGCTTCACTTCAACGTCTAGAAATGACCTTTTATTATTACATGTTAATAAGATTTGTTCTGGGGCACCAAGTTTTCAGTAGGTCTCGCCCCCTCTACAACAAACTAACAGCTGGCAGTCATGCTCTTTGTGGCAGTCACCAGCTCTACTCCACCACTTTCCTTACACATCACAGGTCCTGTCTCCCTTCAGATGTTTGATCCAAGAAAGGCCAAACACTTTTATTCCACTCATCTTTTTATGTCACCTCTGGTTAAAACCAAATACAAACTGGACAGGGCGTGGTCACACTGGCCATTGGAACCGTGCCATACTCAAGCACGTTTACCCCCCCCCCACAGTGCTGTTTTCCCCGCTGGAGAATACACACAGCATCTACTTACATGAAGCGCAATCTCATCAGAGTCAGCACAATGAGACAGAGAGAGCACTGCTACAACTTAAGAGACTTTTTGGCTCATGTAAAGTTGTTTTGGTTCGACACAGCTCCTAACAACCCCGTGATTGTTTAAATGTGTCATGGATTATGCATCATTTCCACGTGCTTGTACAGTACAACTCCTCCCACTGAGTGTCACACACTGTATGGTACAAACTTATTTCTCCCTCACAGGGATGTCGTGCAATTTGATTGTTAACTGCTCAATAACTTTTTTTTTATATATGCTCATAGCTTTGCTCTTTGAACGCATTATTTTCCATCTCTCAATGCTTTTTTACATAGCTTATTTTGAAAATTCTTTTGCACTCTGAACTCTGTTATTCTTGATTTATTGTGTAAAAAAACAACACCAATGCCCTAGTTTTAGTTCTGATTGACTAATTTATCATTACTATAATGCTGCTTTCACTAGTGAGTAGATACATCCTTGTGTCTCAGTCTGAGATGATGGATCACGTGTGTCTCCACTCACCGTTTCCGTAGGCCCAGTCATCATTCAAACGATGGCGGACCTTCTGATAGATGGCCGACATGGTCTTCATGTTGCTCTTCCTCCACTGGCGCCCAAGGTATTTGGTCTGAACTTTGAGGAGCTTGAGGACATAAAGCTGCATCATGGCCTGCTTAACCTTTAGCGCCCTCTTCAGGATGGGGGCAGACTTGAACACCACAAGCATCTGGGAGGAGAAAAAAATTGTTAGAACCTCAGAGGATACTTTTTGTAAATGCTATTTAAGAAGTTCTCACCATTGTTCTGGAGTGTTTCCACTTGGTTAGTTTGTTGAGGATCCTGAGCAGGTTAATACAGGAAAACAGATTCCGCCAGCAGAACTGATTGTTGTCTCCAGCTTCCTGTAAAAAAAAATCCACTTTTTAAAATCTACCACCGTATACGCATTACATTAATCATCAAACCAACACACGCCTTTATCAGAAAACAGTGAAACAACAGAAAACTTACCAAACTCTCTGCAGTTAACTCTGGGAGCTCATGCACCACACAGTAAGGAAAGTCCAACACTGAAATGCTGTCAAGTGAAAAAAAAAAACACTCACCTACATTTTTTATGAAAAGAAGAAGAAGTCATGATTTTTGTAAGTCAAAGAGAGCCTGAAAGTACCTGTTTTTAGCTGTGATGTAAGACATGATGTTCTGGTTGAAGAACTTCAGGATGAGAGGGATGCAGTTGGCAAACACCAGATGCTGAGCCATGTACTCAAACTACAAGACACAAGTTGAATTGAAAGACCAGTTTGAGGCAAACAGTTGGTGTACTTGTCTCTATTATTCAGAAACATATATGCCACAGTTGTGTGTTTCTCTGAACCGGGACTTTACGAGAGTAGTACCTGGTAGATGTGGTTGAGTTTGAAGTGTTTGAGCAGCAGCAGCAGGATGGCAGAGATTGCCTTCACAATGATCTCTTTGTGCCGGTTCACGTCGACACCAAGTTTCATGCTTTGCAGCACTGTGGTCCTGCAGAGTCAGACAACAATCACCTGATTAAATGTGCTCTAAACCGTTTCAGCTGGTTATGAAACAGTCTTATTTAATACTGATGCTTTCACATGACACCCAAGAGCAACTGCACCATCAGCTTAGAGTGATTATATTGCATACCCTGAGATCTGATGATTGTTGGCACTGCCAGTGGGTTCAGTAAAGCGCTTTAGAGCATGTAGATTAAAGAGAGTAAGGCTTCCCTCTTTTCACTTAAAAAGTTTCTCTGTGTGCAGCTCAGTAACCAGACAATGACAGCAGAGGAAAACTGTCTTTGGAGAATACCAGGCACACATAGATCAGGATCTGCAAGGCAGTCAGAAAGCTCTGTCCCCAGTGATCACCAAATTGATGCAAAATGAGATCCATCCAATAATGACCTGAAATTTTCAGTCCTTTCTGGGTTGCTTATAAAGCTCATTTCTAGTGTGCTTAGGGTAAGATCCAGCATGCCAATCAAACTCTTTGCTGGGGCATTTTCAGCCTAACAAAGAGGTTTTACACAATCAAAGCAAACCTCTATAACAAATGCTTTCAAAGTCCAGATATCTCCTTTCACAGAGCATAAAACTGCACTGGAGAAGGATCTGCCTTTTAGAGGCTCTTTAGCAACACTTACGGCATCTCCTCTGGCAGCACGTCTGCAAGGATGTTGATGGAGTCTGTCTTGGCTTTGGAAGTGGGAGCAGCTGCGAGGAGGATCTTCAGCAGAGCGATCTGACATTTCACAACACGACAAAGTTAGTTACCGAACACTCTGAACTAAAGTTTCTGTCTGCTTTTACGAAAACAATACGCTGTGAGGGTGCTCTTCATGAAAGCTCAGTGTTACTGGTGTGTCAGCATGCTTCTGTTCACACTGTGTGTTGTATATGTACTTCCTTTTGAATGGTTGGCTACACCCTGGAGATCTTGTCAGGGATACAGAAAGTTTTCAAACTCCTCAATCTCAGACAGCCAAACAGTGAATATGAACACAGGTTCAGCTATTCAATATTTTAAGGGCTTAAAGTGATACTCCGGGATAGAACAAGTTGGGTCCTATCACAAGGTTTAGGGCAGAAATTACCCCTACAGCAGTGTTTTTGTGCAGCAGAAGCCCAGGGCGCATGCACCAAAGACCCCCTCCCTGCTCCTCTGCGGGTTTCCTCTGCACTCAGACGGGGCTATATTTTACTTGACCAAAAACACAAATAAACAGACTCCCACCAAAAAAATCTGATATCGGTCTGCATTCACACTTTATTCAGAGAATTTTCAGCACGTTACTTTCACACAGAAACACGCTAACTAAGGCTCTAGTTCTCATCGTGTCGTACAGCTGCGCTACCTCCGCTGCAGAGCCATAGCTGGCTACGAGACGCTCGCCGCTTAGTGTATCAGTCCGGCGTGCCAGATATAAACAAACGCAGGTAGTCTGCCAGGACGAAGAGACACGATGAGAACTAGAGCCTTATTAAGCAGTGTTTTTGTGTGAACGTAACGTGCTGAAAATTCTCTAAATAAAGCGTGAATTCAGACCGATAAGACTTTTTCGGTGGAAGTCCGTTTATTTGTGTTTTTGGTCAAGTAAAAATTGGCCCCGTCTGAGTGCAGAGTAAACCAGCAGAGGAGCAGGGAGGGGGTCTTTCGTGCGTGCGCCCTGGGCTTCTGCTGCACAAAAACACTGCTGTAGGGGTAATTTCTGCCCTAAACCTTGTGATAGGACCCAACTTGTTCCATCCCGGAGTATCACTTTAAAATAAAATACCAATTTTTACTGATGGACTATTTGTATTAACCTGCCAAATGTTAGGATTACACAGATTCTCTGATTCTTACTCCAGTTCATTTGAGACACTGCCACATTTAATATAATTTACTCTTTCCTTTCATGTTCTAAGTTTACAAAAAAAAATCATCATGTCAAGATTTGACACACAGTACCAAAGTGTAACAACACTAACCATATATTGAGGCAAACTGGGCAGGATTCCCTGATAAAGCAGCTCAGTGGAGGACATCTCCACCTCCTCTTCACCCTGATGACAAGGAAGTAACACGACTCAAATTAAACAAAAAAGATGCAACATTAAGCCACCATGATTAAAACTACAGGCCTGCTGTGCGAGAGCACCACAGCAATTAAATACCACTAACAGCAAACAGAATAAAACTTTTCCTCTTATCTGAGTGGTGTATTAATTAATTTTACAGACATCATAAAGGACCCTGGTTATTTCATTGTGCCAGCTTATCCCCATAATATGACATTTATAATAATACAATTTATAATGTACTGAAGAAGCTGCAGCCTGTCTGCTCATCAGAAAGACTTAATTTCCAGATTAAACAGTGACTCTTTGCAGACTGTGAGATCTGTAAACACAAATGGCCTCTCTCCCACTCACCCCAGACAGAGGGGTTTTCTGAAACTCCTCCTCCTTTGCAATCTGTATCTCAGCTATGGAGATGTACTTGTGCTGAAAAAGAGGAAAACTTCATATAACAACTGGTGACCAGAAAAACTACAATGTTCATTTTGAAAGAGCAGCTTGATTTTTAAAGGGGGGCATGGAATACCTGCTTCAGTGTCTTTATGCTCTCATGAATTGGTCGGGGCAAGCCGACAACAGTATCTGTATCACTACAACACACACAAGCAACAACAACATTATTGTAATGCACTGCATTATAATGATCAAATTATTTTTTATGTAATTATACAAGAGAGAAACTTACTTTCCAAGTGTGTAACCGATAAATTTACTCCTGCTTGATTCCAAGAAATTCTCAATATCCTTTTCCCTATTTCAGCAAAAACATAATCACCATAAGAGCATATTATTTTTCATATCCAAAGTCGACACCTAGTCTGTACTATTTTCATGTCAGGTTAACCATTACCTGACTTTAGGAGCCCACGGCAGACCTTTGGGGAAGGACACTCTCTCTGACGGAGGGTGAGGAATAGGCGGAGGCATCACCTCATCCCTCTCCAAGGGGAACGTCTCTGTCTCTATGGAGTTGTCGTTGTCATCATTGTCATCCTCATCTTCACGTGAATCATCCGCTTTGTAGGGATCCTTCTCGTTGAATGCATCCAGGTTGTCCTGTTTGATCAAAGCCTGTGAGAGAAAACAGGATACAGTGTGGAGCTTATCAGTGGAGGAGAGATGTGGGTTGACGGCATACAACATATAGTATTGTGTCAGTTTTCATTAGTTTTATCTAGATTTCCTATTAATTGTATATAACACTAAATCAAATGTCATCATTGTGCAGCAGAGACAGACGGGAGTCAAACTGTAGTCGAGGCAATGATGCATATTTTAACCATGGTGAGCCTGAACCAACATCTTCTTCTTTTCAAAGCAGCACTTATATCTACCTTGTGTTCTCGGCGTGCCCGTTTCTGCTGCTGCTCTATGAGGTCAGACGCAGACGCTGGAGGAGAAGCAGCTCTCATGCTGCGTATGACTCGGATGCTGTCCTCCGGGAGAGGGGGGAGTCCCAGCTCTCCACGCTTACAAACCTTTATACTTTGGAGCTGCTCAAACCCTCCGAGTGTGAACTGAAACCATGAGAATGGATGTTCACTCAGGTCTCTGAAGTGTGAGATGTGAATTAAGAAATACAAACGAAGAAGATATTTTTCTCTCACCAGTATACTCTTCCACAGCAGCAATAACACTTTCTTCATCGGGAAGTGAGGAGCGTGCCCACTGCAGAACTTTGTGACCATACCGAACAGCATGACAGATATGGGTTCGTTGTTGAAGAGAGGGGAGCCTGGATCAAAAACGGTGGAGAGGACATAAGGATACTTCAAGGCCTTTGCTTTTATTGGTGATGTATGTGCAGATTTTGAAAGTGAAAAATATACCCAGCTCTGCTCTGAAAGTCTCTCTGATTATTTTCCATTCAGGTTTGTCAGCTGGATCGTCTTGCTGTATTGTTTCCACCATCAAGTACATTATATTGAGCAGCACTCTGAGATCGGTGCTGTCAGCAAGGGAGATTGCAGGTTTTCTGACGGCGCTGCTACAGGCGGCACTGTTACTGAAAGGGAAATACATACTCATAACTGGTCTTCCTTTCAAGACAATATTGCGAAATAATGAAGCATTAGTGACCAAAATAGCTTCTGGTGAACATACTCGATCTCCATGTTTAGTAATTCCACCAGAGCAGAGAAGGTGCCCACGTCCAGCAGCAGAAAGATGTTGTATCTCATCCAGTACTGCACCTCAGCCTCAGAGCTGCAATCCGCAAACGTTCCTACAAGCAAAAACAGAAAATATCAATCACTGTGATTAACACTGATCAGTGTATCTTGTGACTAGATTTAATTCTCTTAAATCAGTTATTTCCCAAAGCAGTTCATTTAGACTGACCTTGAGCCATGTAAAGAATGGCTCTGGCAACTTTCAGCCTCTTCTCCCGTCCAATCACCTCCAAGCCATCCAGCAGCCGCATGGCGTGAGCTCTGTGCTCAGCTGCATCAAGCTCTGTCCACTTCTTCTCCGTAACTAAGGTCCAAACAAGAAGAAAAAAAACTCAAAATATTGAAATTTTAATTGGTGAAACATTTGACTAAGCCTTTTAAAGTTTAGCAACATACCATGTGTCCTAAGTTCCACTTCAAAACATTTCCTGTTGAGAGCAAACTCTGGTCCTTCAGTGTAGCTATACAGCTCTGAAGCACAAAAAATAAAACAATTATCTGAACACCCAAAATTCTAAAGGGTTCAGTTTAGTAGAATAAAAAGTATCATTAAATTCCAGTTTGATGATGAAAACTCATACCTGACAGCTCTGCAGCCCACTTGTCTGTGTCAGCATACTCAAATTCCAGGTCTGGAGACTCAGATAGCCCCTGTGCATGAAGCATAACAAATTTTAAACTATGACGAATAAAATGAAAAAGTCACATCCTGTTTGTTAAATCAAAAGTAATATCAATATCTATATGCAAGGCTAAAGGGTGAGTTCAAAGAAAACCCAGCTACAGCAGAATAAAAGTTCTCATTATTGAGACTTATTTCAGGAAAACCTGCCAGAGCTTTCTGATGATAAAGAGAAATCTATTGAATGCATTATTAAGTAACACAATGAAACGGTTTACAACTACTTTGACTTCTAACTTTTGTTGGTGCTTTCATCTGTAGCTCTTCTACCCCAATCATTGTTTAAAAGCCAAACTTAGACTTTCCACCGCCAGACTTCTGAAGTCTACAGGGTTTGTTATCAATCATGAATCAGTTCAGGCCACATAAGGATGTTCCCTCAGAATAAGATTTAGTGCAAAAATTGAAACGTTTTCTCTTAATGTGTCGTTTAGGATCATTTAAAAGGGAACCCCACATGATCTGATTAAAAAATTCACATGCATTTAACACGAACACTTCTGCTGTGTTGCAAGAAAGCACGACTCACTGTCTTTACTACAGTATGAGGACTAAAAAATAAAAATGTACTGTATTTATAGATTACACCACTTAAGTACCATTTTAGTAAATCAGACAAAAGAACCACACAGGAGAATTGAGTTTTCAACAGGTCGCTTCTGGACCTCTGACAGGCAGTTCAGCAGTCTGGCCTGTGAAAGCTAACGTCAGCCGGCTAACTGCTGCTAACCTGCACTGCTGATGGATGTTAAAATGTGACATATTTAATTTAAACAAACACCAAACAAATGTTTTTATTCCAATGAGACGGATCGGGGAGAAGTTTACGTCGCCAACCTGTGTTGGAAATAATAGTTAGGCTACATGGAGACAGCCTCGAAGGGCTGGCTAACGTTAGCTGTGATACAGTAGCAGAAGAAAAGGCCTCGACTGTTCATGAAAATTGATTTACAAAATAATCCAATTCTCGTCTCCTTACCTCTGAATCCTTTCTCGGGTTACGGGTAAATTCCCCCCTGCTTTTGTTAGGTATCATAGCTCTCTGTTTATTGTTTACAGGAAGCCCACCACCATTCCCACCGACATCCATAATTTTTGGGGCACGGCGAAATCACGCGAGATGAGACTAAATCTGCGAGAGTTTGAGTGTCGTGACTGGATTCAGTTCAGTAATTTAAAAGTGCTAAAGCCCACTGCTTAAAAGGGGATTCCGTTTGTTTTCTGTTAATCTCCTCTGTCCGTGTATTTTCACGTGTTTTAATAACCACTCTAATAAAATACAGTGCTTTACAAATGTATAAGCCCACCAGCCGGCGTTTTCTGCTATGCCCATGAAGCAACAGTAAAAACCAAACATTTTTTTTTTCATTTTACTGTAATTGTTGATCCACCTGTATGTGCAAGTCCTTTTCTCAAAATCATGTATTTAATGCTAAAATAGATGTGTTATCTTTAGTGTAATGTTGTAATGTTGTTATCCGTGAATGTACTGTTTTACAAGACAGCCAAAATACTTTTTAGAGAATTATAGCTTTTTGGCTCAAATTTATGAATAAAAACCTGAATTTAGTTTTCCTCTCTCCTCTTGAAAATGGTGAGGCAAAGGAAATCCAGAAAGAATGTGTCAGAGTTAAATAAATGTATTTATTCTAGTTGGTGTCCTGTTTTTATGGCAGGCAGTCTAATAAATTGTTAAGCACTGTAAACATTTATAAAAATATATATATAAATGTATTTATAAAACCCAAAGGGATATGAATGATTTAATTGTGCATAAAGTACAGTGTATAAATGAATCAGCAAAGTCATTTTCATAAAGAGCAGTTTATTAAAGGGAAGTGTGCACAGAGGTTTGAACAGAGTGTATACTGCTGAAACTGTGTTCTTCAAACTTAAGCACAGACAGTGCCAAATATATATGCCTACTTTATAGATAATATAGCATTAACCAAACTTCATCTCCACATTAAAATCTTCAAACCAATAACAATGAACAATAATAAAATCACAGTGGTATACACACTTTAATTAGACCAGATCCAAGCTGTATGCTTCAGTAATAACACATTCATTTGTGTCTTAAAAGTTAAAACCTAGGTAAAAGGATTACTGTTGGTTCAAATAAAAAGGATTCACCATAAAAGGGAACGTAGGTGCAATTAGGAAACTCCAATGAAAGGGATGTATGTTTGTTACCAGAAAAAAATGTGATGAAACAGACGTTCAAATATGTGTGATGTTACATGTTGCCTACTTGTGTCTAAAACTGTGAGTAATCTTATATTAATGCATATCTTCTAAACACTGTGAAACACTGATTTCACAACTCTCCTTTAACACGTAAATGAAACACTGCTGCATAGCTTTAATATTAATTGTATAGTGCAGAAAACATCTATGATTGGCATTAAGATGGTTGGTGAGAAACACGTGTGTGTTAATTTCTAAGTCACAAGGCACTGTCAACCAAACAGTTACCATGGGTGTGGTGCTAACCTTGCTAACAATGTTTCTTGTACTGTCCTTGGCTGCAATACTTAAATCTACTTGTTTAGAAGTGGCACTATGGGCTACTGCCGACTACCACAAGCTTAAAAAATACATGTTTCTGATGAAAAGTTAAAGGAATTGTTTGCAATTTTAAGTTGTATGTGAGGTGTTACACTATCAAAAGCAACATCACATCAAGGTAACATCATGCTGACACTTAGAGGGGCTGTGATACCCTCAACCATTTGCTGTGAAATCATCCAGCAGACTGACTGATGAAATGTGCTAAAGACTAAAACTACTTCCTGCACATAATATGATTCTACAAATGAAGAGTTCATTTGCAAAAGCAGATAACTCCGTTTTAAAACAGAAAAGTTTTTAAAAGAAACAGCCGTGGCGTATGGCGGTTTCTGCAACAAAACATGAGCTTTGATCCGGTTTCCAACAGGAGATATCGGCATTGCACCAAAATGGATTTCAGCTTTGTAAACAATGCAATACAAAGAGTAAATCACAAGCATCAGCTCATTTTTTTTCCAAAATGGCTTTTATCAGTTTTTGCAAATGAACTCTTCAAATATCAGACTGCCCAATTTGGTGAAGCAAAAGTGGCATAATAAGTTTTTGCATTTGGAAAGCCTCACAAAAGCCTTTAACAACAAAAACCACCAAGGAACAAAAAAACCCCAGCATAATCAGAACAGCTATCACACTTCTGTATCATGGTATCACCGATGATACATCTCAAATATTTGTTGAGATAAGTGCGCTGACAGGGAAAAAAAAGTCATCTTTAGGCCCAAAAATACGCTGTAGAAAACAGCCATCCTCACATGAACATGACATCAGCTGATCAGAGGCACATATTGCATGATCACTCTGTATGTAACGCAGTTGAACAGATAGTCTGTGACAGATAATGTCTTTACACAGAATTTACATAACTGCACTTAATGTGCAGATTATTTGGATCATAGAGTATAAAAATCTCTAAAGCTATTTCAAGTTCTAAAGTAATTACTGATATCATGACAATGACACTGAGCCTAAGGTCAGAGTGCTCATCTGTTAAAAATATATTTACAAATAATTTCAGACATTTGAATGCCCTGAGGTGTAGATATTTTTCCTAACAGACATCAAAACCTCATTAATGGACACAACTTTCAAGAAATGAATGACGTGCTCCCTTCTTTAACTTGCAATAGTCAAATAGTACTTGTTCCTTTTTGCCAAGATCTGCTGAAGGTAAGCAGGGATTTAGGTGATACTACAGAGGAACCCTTTTTCTGCATCTGGTGGATGGAATGTATGAAGTAAATGTGCACTGCCACATTAAAGCGAGAAGAAAACACTGAAGCTGCATCAAGTGATCCTGGCTCTTACAAACATAGGCTAGGTAAACCCAGGACATCAAACGGTTATGGCTCATTTATAGGCAAACAGTCGTTACTTTAACATCCACCAGACACACAGCCACATCTTATTGAGGTGAAGTTTCTGGCTACCTGCAGCATATTGGCCTTGATTTGGTCCACCTTCTCCTGGGGGAAACATTCACACATTGACTTTCTTCATCAAACAGAAACTTAATTCTGCTTTTTGTGTCCTGATTACAACTAGGCTTATCTAAATTAATGTTTTACAATGTTTTCAAAGGGGTAGACTTGTGAGGGAGCCAGGACACAAAGCTAACATAGGCTTAAATGCTCAGCAGGTCTGAGTGATCCTTCACTTCTTCGTACACTGAGGGACTGGATACACGATTCATAGTTTCACAATTTACCATTAATATTTCACAACAGCTAAAACCCTTCCCTGTCACAGTTATTTGGCACCTTATATTTATTTGTTATTCAATATCATTAAGAGCTGATAAAGGAGCCAGCAAGTGTGGAAAATAAAGAGAAACTCCCTCTTTACAGCAGATATAAGTGCTGTGGTTGCGCTGAGTTTTCAGCTGGGTGGCCTGTGCTCTCCCACTGGAAGCAGCAAGCGAAGCAAAACTTATTGTGTTTACAGTTTGAAGTGTGTCCGGTGTAAATGATGAAATAAAATATACAGAAATCTTTCATTTATCCTGATGACAAAGTGGTGTTGGTTGCCATCCACATCAAGGGATGTTAGGATATCAACCACCTGCACTCTAATACCTGCAAACATAAAAAACAAGTTCAGTTAGGACATCCTTTGCAGTCAGATCTCACACAGAAATACAATATCTAAGTTCTGTCTCAATCTGTGTGTGTATTGGTGTGCCCATGATGAGTCACATAAAGGTAACTTCATATGCATAAACCACCAAACACCTTTTCAGAATTTCAGAAAATCAAACTGTACAGTGTGTTTCTTATTCTCTTTTTTAGAATAGAATAGAATAGAATAGAATAGAATAGAATAGAATAGAATAGAATAGAATAGAATAGAATAGAACTTTGTCATTGCAACAAGTACAACAAAATTGAAAGTAAAAAGTTTTAGACTTTCTGGTATATTTTTTTATTATTTTATAAAATAACCTAAAACAGTAAATGAAACAGTTGTACCTGTAATAGTTGGGTTTAAATGGACCATTCTTGTTTAAGCCCAGGTATTTTGCTTGTTCATCAGAAAGCTCTGTTAGGTGGGCATCAAAAGTGGCAAGATGCAGACTGGCGACATACTCATCTGAAATGTACACACACACACACACCCACACACACACGCACAAAACTTAATGAGAAATGACAAAATACACTAGGCTCAACAATGAAATTAAATCCTGAGACTTTCCAGGGTTAGATGTTGTTAGTTTGCACAAGATGTACGCTTAAACCAACTCCAAAGTCCCAGGTAGTGGTGTAAATATCAACGGTGCCAACGGTGCAGCTCCCAGTATATTTGCACCAAGGCCTATCACCACGATGTTACGCCACTGGTCGCAGGCATAAATAATTTCACTTGGTCAATGTATGGTATAAATCCTTACCCATCTTTTTAGGGAGCAAGTAAACATCCTGCTTGTATCGTCCCTCAGGAGCATTGTACAGCTCAATGAGTGCCAGGGCCTTAAGAAAAAAACACAGAGTGATTATGACAATTCAAAGTGATTCACATATTAAAAAAGAGTCAGACACAAATGACATCCACAAGTGTCTTTTCGATGCTGCAAGTGAGTTGGAAGTATTAACGTGTACCTGAGTTGTGGCTGTGATGGACAAGACAAATGTAGGGACTGTGGAGCAGCTGAGGTTCAGGAGACGTCCCTGTTGTGGAAAAAAATCATGTGAAGAAGAATCTGAGCACAAGGAAGCACTTGAGTTTAAGCATCGCTGTTTCAACTTAACAAAACCTTGCAAAAATGTTGCTAAGGCACCCATCAGTCTGCGGCAGTAAAATTCAGACTTTGAAAATAAACCTCAACAACGACAGATTACAAAGTTTCCAACATTCAACCAGCTACTAGCTATACTTCAAGCAAAACTTATCACCTCCAAAAAAAGAAAAATTTATATATATATCAGATCACTTAGGAGGTAAGACCTGAATTCATCTCATCACATTTGTTTTCAACACATGATTGTGAGTCACAAACCTCAGCCAGAAGAATGACCCTCTTCCCATCGGGCCAAATAACATGATCCACCTGGGAGCGCACTCTCTCCCAGGTGAGCTCAGGGGTCCGAAGACTTGCCTGTGAGATACAAAACCCTCTATCATTTTGTTATAATTTATAATGCTTCACAAATAGGGCTGTCCTTTGGATAATCTCAGGTCACTGTGTAAGCACACAGTAGAAGTCGAGGAATCTCAAATACACTGGTTTACCACATCAATCTCAGTGTTGGAGTGTCCCATGTTGCACACAATAGAGCCATTTTTCATCCGGTCCAGCTGGTCTCTGGTCACCACATTCTTGTTCCCTACAGAAGACACAGTCATGCAGTATCACTCAACATGAATCACCTACAACACAGGACAGAATCAGCTCTACAGAACATAAACTTAATGTATTTATCATGTCAGCTGACAACAATCCCACTTTAATGTGTGGTTACATCATTACGGTTTCAAATGAAGTTACCTGTGCATGTGATGATGACATCAACCTGGCGAATGACCTCGTTCAGTTTGACCACTCTGAATCCATCCATGCTGTTTGCACACAGAAGGTGAAAGAGGTTCAGCATTTTTCCTCAGTGAGGGCAAACATCCATTATTCATCTATTATTTATTGACAGGCACCTGAGGTCAGCTCAAGGCCTGAACTCCCTGCTGGGTTCGTGCAGTGCATTTGAGTTTGAGCTAAATATTAGTCGTCTCAAAGTCAATAATTAACAGCCTGCATTGGGATGCTACCCACTGTCATCTGCTGTCATCCCTGTTCACATATTTCATGATATGTATGACAACCAGAGTGGAGTTGATCCACTTTCTGCTTTTACTCACCAGGCCTGGAGGGCACAGATGGGATCAATCTCTGTGACATAGACGATGGCTCCCAGAGCTTTCAGAGCAGCACAACAGCCTTTTCCAACCTGCAAAGATGAGAAATCATCATGATGTTGTAAGACCAGCTGAGCAACATATGCTAGTTTCATTATTCAGACCATGGCTCAGAGGAACTGAGACAGACATATAAGACTCTGTGTTTTGAAGATAAGCTTTTTTCCATCTGTATGCATATTACAAGTGTTATTTTTTAAGATCATCATTTTCTTTTCAACATTGTCAAATAAAACGTTACGGAAGCTTTTGGGGTTGTCTGTGCATACCCTGTGTGTTTTCCGTAATTGCAGTGCTATGTGATGAATGATTTCAAAGCTAGTAGCAAAATGTAAACTTCGAAAAAATAAGAGTTTCTCACCTCACCGTACCCACATACAACCACCTGTTTGCCTCCAAACATGACATCTGTGGTTCTCTTCAAGCTGGGGGTGTTTGAGATGTCAAATTAGATCATTTTGTTCGTGTGAAAATAACAATCTGTGTACGTACGGTACCAAACTCCAGCAAATTTACACCAATACAAAGAAAAATGAAACAGTCCAAAAAATCATCCCACAATAAAATTCCACAGTTCCAGAGTGTATTCGTCTAACCTTTCAAGGATGAGAAAATTCTGAGTATTACTCATAATTATAATAAAAACAGAGCTGCTATGAAATAGAATTGATAAAGGTGCAATGAGTGATACAGCTGTGATAAGACAGTGAATTTTGCAGATATTGAATCACAAAAAAGAAACTTCCCTGTGAGTAAAAAAAAAGCCATAAGTGTACAAGACTTCTTGTACTACATGTCTTAATGAGGAGAATGAATTGGAAAGTAGTCCTATGCTGTCACGCTTTTGTTCACAGGCTGTTTCGCTTAGTTTTGAAACGAGTCCAGAGTGTTTAAGTGTGCAGGGCTGAGGAGTAAAATGGCAACAGATGATAAATGTTATTGAGGTGATATGTACAAGTTGTGAGAGTACACATATGTTTTATTAAAAAAATTGAGAACAGGAAGTGAGATATTTTGCTTCTTTGATTTGGGGAAAATCTACACTACAACAGCTTGAATGTGTGGCTGAATTCACAGCTGAGTTTCCAAACTGTTCCTATGATACAAGCAGGGGATGTTGCAATTCTTTCAACCCTTATATGTGCCTTTGCAAAACCATCTGATAGAATAAACTGTTTAGTTTTCAATATAACTTTGACATTGTTACTGTCCAGACTCCAACAACAAACCGAGCTTCACTCACCCATCCAGAATGGACTCTCTGCAGCAGTACAGGTTATCAAACTTCTGCTTTGTCACTGAGTCATTCACATTCATGGCGGGTACACACAGTTTTCCAGCTTTAGACAGCTGATACAACCTACAGGCAGGAGGGACTGAAGATTATTTACAAGCCTTTCACTTCATCTGAGGCGTTGCTGTGGGAGAGTTGTAAATCTGATCATTAAATCACCTGTGAACCCCAGTGACACTCTCCTCCACAATGCCCCTGATCTTCTTGAACACATTGGGGTATTTCTTGTACATCCAGTGCGTCAAGTCTCCTCCATCATCAAGGATCTGGAAAATAAAGGAGCAAATGAAAAATGATAATTCAGTGCTAAGAACATTATGAAGATGAGCATTTTTTATCACCTGTTGAGAACAAAACCACATGCACTTAATTTGAAGACAAATGTGGATAAATAAAACTTCCACTGACCATGTTTGGCTGCCAGCCCTCTGTGTTGACGCAACGGTCAATGCACCACCAGAAATCATCCTCAGACTCCCCTTTCCAGGCAAACACAGCCACACCTGAAACATGACAAGTTAAATATCTGAAGTCACTTTTAACCGCCAGATTCTGCTTTTAAAGAAACACCCTGAAGACCCAGTGAAAGAGGCCCCAGTCACCAATCAGAGATTATTGTTGGGTTTTGAAACAACTCAGTTTAAATGTTTAGGAGTATTAGTAAGCGCCTGATTTGAAGAAAATGTATGATTTTTGCCCCCCCAGATAACAAAGGGGTGTGTTAAGCTATCCACAGAAACAACTCTGTGAGCAGTCGACACAAGAAAATTCCTGATCCTCTCTAAGCAACTCCCAAATCCACAGAAACCTCCTCAGCTTGCCACATCATGAAAATCTACAGCAGTGATTCAGTGAATACTTTAAAGGTCACATAGCAACCACAGATAAAAGGGTTGGAGTGGTGGTGTCACTCCACTAAATGTCAGATCTAATGTGTTTCCACTGTCACTGTAAGGTTGATTTCTAAAGAGTTTAACATAGCGTTATTTCTGCTGTATTGTACAGTTCTCTGTAGACTCCAGCTGGGTACCCTCTCTTTGGCCCATGACCAGTCCAAGTGTTTGTCTCCAGATTGTTTGAGGGGGAGAATAAATGGAACATTTCAGATGTAGCCCTAAACTCTGGAAGGACGAACCCCTCTGTGTTGGGCTGGTTTGTGCCAGTTTGTTTACATCTTCTTTTTACAAATTTTAGTTCTCTGTTTTAGAACTAGCTTAAGACTTTTCTTTTATTCTACTTTAGATTTTTTGCCAGTTTAATCTAATTTTATTCGTCTCTTTTAAATACGTTTTTGTGGGGGTTTTTGGAGTGAAGACAACTTTTTGTCAACTGTTGTTGTTTTTAAAGTCAATTTATAACTCAGATCAAAGATATTCCTCTTCTCACCAGTCTCTGACAGAGCAGCAGCCACTTCGTTCTGTGTAGAGTAAATGTTACACGCAGTCCAGCGACACTGAGCCCCAAGAGCCACTAGAGTCTCAATCAGCACCTGAAAACACACAGGGAAGCCTGAAGGTTAAAAAAGATGGCCCAAACAAGATCGAGCTGGTCACAAACAGACCATTTATTAATCACTGGTTACACTTGGTGTTGTTTGAATAATGTCTACAGTATTATTTGATCCCATTTCAAACTTTACTAGACTCAGTCAGAATGTTTATTTGTCGGTTCATGATGAGTCCGAAACTAAACTACTGACTTAAACACACACAAAGATGTTTATTTATATTATAACACTTTACATTTCAATAATAATAAACAATGCAGTTAGCTTAAATTTTGGGGGGTATCACTGCAAAAGTGTACCTGTGTACAAAACTAAGGCTGTGTTTTTGTCTCATTTTTGGAGAAAAAATGTCTGAAATACTTTCTTTACGTTAAAATCATCTGGCAAATACATAAACTTATCTTATTTCAAGATATCATTAGTTAAAAAAAATAAGTCTGGGTTGTTTGTACAAGATATAGAAAAAAAAGAATGATGAAACCATGAGTATAAGATTAAGAAAAAAACGAGTTTTAAGTTTATTGAATAGAGACAATATCATTTCTTTTTCACTCGGCTGGCAGATTTTTTGACTCGGTATGAACAACCTAAGCCTACTTTTGCCTTCAGAGATTTTAAAATAAGACATTTGACTGGACTTGTTGGGTGGCTGTGACATAATAAATAGCCTAATAAAGCATTTTTGACTAATTATTAAAGAAAATATGTGCTTAACTTGAAGTTTTTTTGGAGTAGTCTGAGAGTAAGTGTTGGGAGAAAATGGTGTAGAAAGAGCAAGAAACTCATCCTGATTAAAAAGCAGCGCCATACTGCAGGCTTTGCTTGGGAGATGGCGACATTTTAATGAGCAAACTTACTGCAGTCTGGGCAGTGATGTGAGTGCAGCCCACAATTTTGGCACCTGCCAATGGTTTCTCACTTTGAGCTCTCTTCCTGAGTGAGATCAGAGCCGACATGTCTGAAACGCATGAAAAGGGAGAAGTGAGAAAAGCAGCAACAGCATAATGCAAAACGATCTAACAAAGGTTAACTTTTGTTCCTTTTGGAAGCAACTGGCTGCTGTTAAACAGCCAGTTGACATTTAAAAAGAATAGAAAAAAACTGAATAAAAGCTTGGTCATCTTGATGAAATTATATATATAAACACTTAACATTTCAATGATGATAAACAATGCTGCTAGCTTATTTTTTTTTAGGGTATCTAAAAGAAGAGACTTCCTAAATAGGAAGCACATTTTTGTGATGTCTTTTTAATGGTTTTGTATTCATTAAATCCCTGGAGACAACATCTAGTTCAATGGGTGAACATTTCTGTGAATTAGAGTGATGGTGCATGCTCACCTTGTTCTGCAATCTCAATCTCACGTCTGCCAAACTCGGCCTGTTTGATGTTCTTGACACAGAAGTCACTGCTGCCCTTGGAGTTAACCTGAGTTTTGTCCCGGGGGGAGGTCTCATCATCAGAGCTATCTGTGTAGGATGCAGCTGTTACGGGAAAAATGTCAAAAAAAATGCAGGGCCTTAAAGCCAGCAAGGTTTTAAACCAGGGTCAAACAGTGTTTCGGAGTTAACAGAATCAAATTAATGACCTGACGATTTCCTAAAAAAGCTGAAAGTGCTGCTTACTTCACCTCTGTCTGAAACAGCATGCTGGTTGCTGTGCTTACACTACACAATATGCATGCACTGTGAGCTGCAGTTAAACTGAGCGCTGGACTTGTGGTGGATCCTTCTTACCAGAGCTGTAGCTGTCAGTGGATGACTGAGAGATGGAGCGAGACAGTGAGCGGCGGCCTGCTTTGGTGGGAAACCTGCTGAACTCTTGCTTGTCCTCCACAAACTGGATTTGCTAAAAAAAGAAAAAAAGAAAAAAAAAAACAGAAAAGATCATGCTGGACTCAGTCTTTTAACAGATTTGTAAAATATTTAACATGAAGTTATTTTAGTTGGATACGTAATCTAGCTGTAAAACAAAGCCGTGTACAAGTTAAAGGTTATACTGTGGTTACTGCAGACTCTGAATAGCAGGCTGACTGCTTTTATTTTGGTCCTGCTTGACATACAGAGTTTATGGCCTCAACCTTTGCTGGATTTGGAATGAGTGTGGATGAAGAACATGAAGTCATTTACTAAAAGAAAAGACTCTGCTCCACCTGGTGAGCTTATATTTCTGTATTTGCAAAAAATAGAAGTCCAGCTGCACACCGTCAGACATCTGGCCAGCAAGATAGACTGACAGATGTCCAAAAATTAAGCTGCCAAAGCCATTTTCTGTTTTCTGGATGCACTTATTTTGCTCATGCTTGTGTAATGACTGAACACCCCCTCATTTTACACTCATTATGTCCTAAAATCTGAGCCTGCACTGCTTCTTGTTGGCGTAAAAAAAAACTGCAAAAAGAAGTGAAATCATACTACACTATTGTTCAATCTCTACAGTGCAATTTTACTCTACAACAGACTGATAAAGATATTACGGTGTAGGTGCCTCGACTGCCACCAAACTACTTGTGCTTGTTTGTGGTCATTGTTTTTTTTTTTTGTTATGATCTTGACTCTTGGTTCGTTTTATTTTTCACTCTAAAAATGTGAAGTTAATCCACACCTTGTCATATAAATTCTGTGTGGGTGTATGAGAAACAACTTTTTTTCATTTTTTAAACGTCATTACCTAGTGCTCTGCCTGGTCAGCTCCTTTTTTATCACAACAGTAATCAGATTTTTAGTCTACAGGGCACTTCCATGCATCAAAGCTACAGTGTGCAAAAGCTTTATCTTTTCACAGGCAGTAAAAAACAAACAAGTCAGGAATGGAGAAGTGGAAAGACGGCCCACTGCAACCCTGAGGGCTGTTGTTTTTTGTAGATGTTTCCTATGACACATACACTAAACTTTTTATACATTAGTACAAAGTTTTTCTTTTCAGGGTTTGAGCATGGGGAGATTTTGTTGGATGGGAATAAATCAGCCAGCAGTCTACATTAGAGAAGGAACAAGTTGTAACAGCTTCACTTTTTTATCTTTAAATGAATGTCAGGCTCCTCACTCTGATGCAGTCAGCCTCTGGATTTAGTCCTAGTACTGCTAATCCTTCACATGCCAGTGAAAGAACTTGGCAATAATGAACAATGCGGAACTGTTTTCTCCAGATTGAGGTGACAAGACACCACAAATTTCCTCTAGACAGAAGAGAGTGGGTTGGGTCTCAGTCTCAAGGATTAACCAGTGTAAATGGAAAAAACATAGCCGTGGTGAGGTCATCCATGGATTTGTAGACCTTTACTTTTATGTCATAACTTTAGTAAAATTTGTCTTATTAGATTTGTTTATGAGTCAAACTCATCTGACAAGTGTAGAAAATTTTCTTCTCTCAAGATATTCAAAGAAAAAAACAACACCTGGATGCATAAAAAACTTTAAACTCATTTCATGGCTAATCAGCTCATAGCTTAACTGAAACGTCTAAATATTAACTACAAGGTATAATATTTAAACTACACATATTTAAAAGAACACCTTAACTAAGGCTGACATACACAAATGTCTACCACTTTTCTTAGACCCTGGATCACTGAGGTCCTTTAACCTCAGGGACAGAGCAAACAGCCTTTTTCCTGAATCCCCCAAACAGGCCATGGCTCCTTTAAGCCCACATAAAAATGTAAGTAACTATCTCCAGACATTCTCAGTAAGTCTTTTTCACGTGTCTGTGAAAAAACATCATAAATTATTTCACGTTTCTTCTAGCTGTTCTGGTTCACTGTGGAGAAGCTCATTATTTATGACCCTTCATCATGCTCAGGATTAAAGACTTGCATCCTTTAGTTCAGCTTTTGTAACCAAGAGTGTCAAAATTAAGTTATAAGTGATTTTTGTTAGGATAATACGAGATCATGTCAGTTATGATGACTTTAACACCATGACCAGATAACTGGTTTATTATTAGGTTCTGATAGGAAATGGCTGTTACTTTATTCTTATATTAAAGGTGTCCCAAAGCACATAGTTTTGATCCACATATATCAGGTTTTAATAAGCATACTGTTGAAAATACTTTTGAATTCTACTGCAATATAAGGATATGTTCCTGTTTGAGGAAGATGTTGACCCCAAACGAGTTGGGCTGTGTATTATCACCAAAACCAGTATTCACTTTTTCACACTAAATGAGCTGTGCAGATACGTATTGTTCCTAAGCCTGAAGAGCTCAGGGTGCAACATTTCCTTGTTCCGTGAAGGTGTCACTTAACATCTGGCTTTTGTTTGAGTGGCATGGAGGAAACCATACTTGTTCCTTGTGTTGGATACAATTAGGAAATCAGGCACTTGTGTTTAAACAGACTTCCTCTGGAGAGGACAGCCAAGAAAGACAGAGATGATTTTATGTTTGTTTGTTTTTTTATAAAAGAGGAACAACAATGAGCTTTATGGGTGAAGTAAAGAGTGGCATTTCACTTTTTTTTTTTTTTTTTTTTCATTACTGATCTCCTATAACTTTTTGAGAGGCCTTCTTTGAGTCGTGCCTAAGTAGTGTCTTCTGACTACTTGACAATCAGACGTTAAACAAATCTTAGCAGTTTCTAAAGTTGTGGGTTATTGAATTTTTGCAACTTGGAAACATACTTAATCAAATAATGTACATCTTCCGAAAATAAGTCGTTCTCCTATGTACAATATCTTTTAACCATGAGAATGCACATCTGTTTACAAAAGTATGTTAAATCATAAAGAGTTTAAAATATCTTCCCCAGGAGCAGAATATGTATAAACATGATGACTTCACATCTTGAGTTGTGGAAAACGACAGGTGTGACGACACATTATAGTCAGAAAATGCACCATGACGACAGGTTAAGCGACACAGCACATCTGAAGGTAGATTTTTAGCAGCTCTGAGCCCCCTGTACATTAACCAAGGTGAATAAAAGCAGGCTGCTGCAGTCTTATCAGAGCGCTTACCTTTTTCACTGGTTTGTGTGTGGGCACGGCGCTGAACGCAGACGACAGCTCTCCCATGTTCATTTCGCTGTTCTTGCTTACCGTCAACGCTGAGTATTTTTCCGCAACATTTTCGCTTTCTTTCACCTCTTTGCTCGCCTGTTTCACCTCCAGCTTCGCTTCTCCGGTCGGATCTGACATGTTGACAGTGTCAGAGTAACGTTACCTGGAAAGGAATACAACAACCGTTGGCTCTTCTGTGGTAGTAACGTCACACACTAAATGTAAATGGTATCCTCGCGCTGCTAACGGGCTACAACGGGCGGAAGAGAAGCTTTCAAAGTACATACACTAAAAACGGGAAGTAAACACAATACTTGTGCAACTCCCTGGCAAAGGTCTACTTTATTTAATGCTATTTATGCCGGTATGTTGTTCTGTTGTGGTACGCAGCGTGCAGTTGAGTAGGATCCCTGGTAGCTCAGCTGTCACCTGGCTGAGTTACTTTGTGGGCGGCAACCAACAGACTGAGGGGGCGTTCACTATGAAATGCTGCGTTCACGGTAAAAAGGATAACAAATAATACCTTTTTATTTCTCAATAAAATGTTGTCTAACCAGAATTTAACATGCTTTCTAACCCTGTATTATCACAAAATAAATGTTATCTTCTCTAAAAAATTGGAAATAAACTTCAGATTTCATCAATGGGTTTTTTTTTCTTTGATGGTGCAAGTGGTAAAATGTATTTGCCAACGTACATGATGGTGGTCTTTACCGCTAATGTAAACTAGGCTATGATGGAGGATACACATTGAATTAAATATGTGTTGTTGTTTTTTGTCTTTTATTCAAAAAAGAAACGATTTAGAATGGATTTGATAAAAGCTGAAACATAATTTCCCTATCATAGCTTATTTATAAAGTTTTATGAGCTTTTTCAAGAGACGCCATGAAGCTGTCTGTATTTATTCCGCATATCCTGCCATCGTTTGGGACTCGCCCATATTAATAATGTATTTCGTTAAATAAACCGCATTATTCTCTATAATATATTTATTTAGGAGTGGTATTTGAGCCGCGTGACAGCTCTGTTTAAGGGAGGAAGGCACGTGGGAAAATCCCAGTTGTATGAAACACATCACTAAGCTTGTTGTACCTTACTCAGCACGCATGCTCTTTTATACTGGGTCGAGGTCGGGAAATAAAACCATGTATGTAAAAGTCTACTGTTAAGACAGTGTGATCACATTTGTTTTTTAAATTGTGCTGCCCAAAATCAAACTCAAAACTCTCCAAGCTGCTCTGCGAGTTCTAACAAACTGGGGGCTTCTCCTTAACTCAGCAACAGCTCACTGTTGAACTTGAGTAACTTTTTTTTTAAAGATGTATTAAGACTTTGAGATGGTATAAGCATAAATATTTTTATTGACGTTCAAATGCTGTTGCTCCTGGTGTCAATTAATTTATAAGCAGGGTACATGGCATAAGTTAGAAAGTTCTTATGGTGCAGCAAGCAACCACACAAAAGCAATGTGAAGCCAGAGAGCCTTAAACCAAGTACCATCAAAGTCATTGACAGAGACCAGGTGACATTTCAGCCCTGATAGGATGAGCAGAGGACACGCAGATCATCCTTCCGCCTTTGTCAACTGTCCTGAGGTGGCACCACTTTAAATCTGCATTACCATTGTAACAACCTTGCAGGTTAGTGGCAGTATTGCGTATGCCTGGTTTAGGAAGACATATCAAAAATCAATATTTTCAAATTAGAATTTTTGTGCACTGTTTTTTATGGAGAGAAACAAGGTGTTTCACTGACTTTTGCAGATATGTTATCCCTCAGCCCTTTTGAAAAAAAAAGAAAGAAAGATGTAAGTCAAACTAAATTTGAGGAAAGTATATCATATTATATCATATATTTTCACTATTTTTCCTTCCACATTTTACATGGCATAATTTTTCAGGGTTGTACGAAGGTTTTGCTTTTGCAGATTTTGTAATTACATCAAATATTGTAGAAGGAGGAAAACGGTCATTACATTTAAGCAGGAAGATATTATACGTTACTTTATACTTTTGTTGGGCTTGGTCCTTTCTTACCTCCACTGAATTCAGATACGTTCTAAATTCATTTAGAAAAACACATTATATTAAGAAAAAACATTTGTAAAGGCATATAATTATATTACAGTAGACTTTGTAGTTTTTGTTTTTCAGTATCACACCAAAAGTGGATGGTATGGTCTCAATAATGAACAACGAAACAGCGCCACGAATAATTGATATTCGTGCTGTGGTGGAATAAGCTACAGCAGTTAAACGCAACCGAGTGTGTGTGTTCGATGACTGTTACCGGCTCAGCGTTGTGCACTTAAGGGTATCAGAAAATTTCAAATATTTGCGTAATCTAAAAAAAAATTGTATGTAGCCCTTACATTACCAATGATTTGCTAACAAACTGAAATGGAGTGGTTTTAATGCGTGAGGAAGTTTGCATATAAAGTGTCGCTTACCCCGCCCCCGCGGGAGCGACGACCTGGATACCCTACTGACAAACGTAGCTCATTTCCGTCACGCCATTTTCTATCCGACTGCGGAGAAGAACAAACCAGCCAGAAGAGCGCGGGTAGACTGATCTGTGAATAACACAAAAGGTAGAGCTGAAAGTACTTTCTTAGTATCGTGTCGCGATAAAATTGTTGTACAAAACCACATTCGTATCAACTGATCGAGGCGCCGCATTATTTTTTTCTATTGTTTGAGTTCTACCGAAGTGATGCTCGATCACGCCAGGCCTCAGGAGGCGTCAGCCATTTTAGCTATCGTTCAGTAGCCGTTAGCCACATGGGTCTCCAGGATATCGCATTATTATTTTAGATCATTTTGTTGTTTTACTTAGAGGTTGACCAAGTGAAAATGTTAGAGTTTGAGTGAATGATTGGATTGACCTCCCTGCATCAAGGATTTAATCTATCCCAAATAATATATACAGGGAAGCTAAAGTTAGCATTTGACCACGGGCCTCGACAGACATGTAGGCCAGGCTTTTTTTTCATTGACATGATATTCTGAAAATGCGTACTAGAAAAAGTCCCGTCAGAAACATTATTTTAGTAATGCATTTTTCAAAACCTTTACTGCGTTATTACTTTTAGAGTATGGTAACGCTCCCTTCCGTAATGGCATAATGTGTTTTCCGGGCATGGAGACACATGTTTTCTGATGTAATCTGCATAACTATTCATTATTATCCCTTTTTTTCATTAATTTTCAGATTCAGTCATGCATCGTGACTGTCCTCTCGACTGCAAGGTCTATGTTGGGAACTTGGGCAACAATGGCAACAAGACAGAGTTAGAGAGGTCATTTGGATATTATGGTCCTCTACGTAGTGTGTGGGTGGCCAGAAACCCTCCAGGCTTCGCCTTTGTGGAGTTTGAGGACCCTAGAGATGCAACTGATGCAGTGCGTGAGCTCGATGGAAGGTAAGCATCAGTTGTTAACGACTTTTAAACATGCCATCAAAGTGTTAAAGAAACAGTTGTTATTGCTGTGGCTTCAGTCTCAGATATGTCTTGTTTTACAGGAATTTGTGTGGTTGTCGAGTTAGAGTAGAGCTGTCAAATGGAGAGAAGCGAAGCCGAGCCAGAGGCGCTCCCCCTTCATGGAGCAGGCGTCCACGGGACAGAGATGACTACAGGCGCCGTAGCCCCCCTACCAGAAGAAGGTGACCACAGTTGTTTGGCAGTGACCAGCTTAGACAAAATCTGATTCCACTCCGATCCACAGAATTACCTGTACTTTTCCTGTTTAGGTATAGCCCAAAAGTCTTTTCTGCTTTTGTACATCTGTGATGTTTGCTATGACTAAGGCTTCCAGTTTCATCTTCATTTGTATTCTATATATTATCTAGGTTGCTACATAGATTCACTACTCAAAATCAAATATATTTACTATCTACCTGAGCTTTTACTGGGATTAACACCTGGCTAGCATGGCTCAGATTTCTTCTAAAGGCATTATTAATTCTATTTGGGTGAGCTTTTTGTGCACATCTTAATTTCAAATCATAAAGTGTACTAAGGCAACAAGAGAAAAAGACTTACACAGGGCAGCTCCTGTGTTGGGAAATATAATCTGTTAACATTTTGGGGGGAGGTTGGGATAAGTGCCAATGTAATGCATTTTTTCTTTTTGTTTGAGGATGCTTTTTATTTTTCATCTATATTAATAAGAATGAAACCCGTTGCAGAGCCACCACCATGCCTCTTCTCACCACCCTCTGAGTCAATCAACTAGTCCTCTTTCAGCATCATGTGACTGCTGACCATCGTGCCCCAAACAGCTTGGCTGGTGCTGTCACATGACCCAGGCATGGCCAGTCGTCAGGTTGCACCAACCCATTGGTTCCTCAGCATGCCCTACTCAACCTCCTCCTCCTTCAGCCTAAACCCAAACGGCAGCGGCCCACCTCTCATTCCCGACCAATCAGCGTATTACGTACTCAAATGTCTACAACCTACCAACAGCAGCCTTCAGCTTACCAATTAAAGCAGGAAAAAAAGCCACAGCCAGCCCCCATCTGCCTGCCACCTAATCACCTTGCAGCATCTGGCCAGTCCTATTCAGCCAAATCTACCTACCCGGCCGACAGTCTGCTTCCCTTTCGTCATATCTAGCTTGTTGAAAACCAAAACTACTAGTAAGTTTTCCTGCTTCATTCAGTACACTGCTGATTTCAGTTTTAAGAGTGAAGAGACAGCTGGTTTCAAAAGGTTATTCATTTTCTATTATTTGCATCACTCTGGGGCTCCACATTTCCAAAGGTTTCAAATATAAACAATTATATATATTTTGTCTTTTAGGGCTTTGAGCAGAAGAAAATTACACTAGTCATATCTCCTAATCCCCCATTCCCTCTTAAATGTCAAACTTTTTTTTAGTCCTCCCTCACTTTTAGTGCTGTATGGTTGGTTATAGCAGTCAATAGTCTGGTTGTTTTTACAAGATTTAATCTCAGTGACCAGTACATTGTTTTATTTACATGTTCTTTTTTTCCTGTAATACCCAGTTTATGTGTGGCAGACAAGTTTCATACAGATGGTGGTCTTTGTGTGACTTGTCGTCCACATAGTGCAACATTTGATAAACTGACGGGAGGCAAAGTAGGCTCATAAGCTGTTTTTTTAGCATAAACTTTTCTGCAAAAACACATACAATTCTCTTGCTGATCAAAGAGCACATACCTCAACTACTTTGCTCTAGTGAATATGAAAAATACACATAGGAATGCTCATGGCACTGTGAGATAAGTGCAAAAGAGTTCTTAAACACCTTTCATCTTTGTGCACTCGGTCCATTGCAAATGAGGTTTCTTTGATTGAGATCATTGTAACCCTGGAAAAAAACAGGTCTTTTTTCCATATTGAGTTGCAGAGATAGAAAAAAAAGGCTGAGTTGAAGTGGCCCTTTTAAGAAAAGAGATAGAACAGTGGAGCTGTGCAAGGGATCAGTTTGCTGTTGTTAACACTTTGTATTTTCCCCATGCAGATCCCCACGCAGGAGGAGCTTCAGCCGCAGCCGAAGCAGGTATGTTGACACACGCTTTAACTTTAAGTGGAATCTTTGCATTTTCAGTGGCTCAGTGTATTTCAGTGAAAATTTTAACAAGCAAGAAAGAATAAAGTTCATTCATGTCATAGAACTATTTTATTTCATTGTATTGGTGTATTATCCAGTCCTTTCGAACACCCTACCTGACATGCAGTTATAAGCAGTGAACAGCATAGATGAGATCTGGACTTGTAATCCTCTTTGACTGCTGAGAAGTCACAAACACTTAAGCCAGTGGATTAATTAACATCATCTCAGCTATTGTACTGTGTTGCCCTCAACCTGTCTGACAGATGTCACTTTCTCAAACTACAGTTTGTACCTCCTGTTAAGACAAATCTAGATACTTTTAGGTGACTTCTCTGCTCTCGTTTTTGACATCAATACGTAAACAAAAAAAGTAATAGGTAGAGGTGTCTGTCAGCTTTACCCCGCAACTGAAGAAAGGAAAGCCCCTGCAGGCCTAATGGGGTCTAAACCTGAGCAGGTTATGAACCCAATCCTTAGAGGCGTTGCCACTAACACCTTAGGCAGATTATGATATATGTTTGTAAAAAATATAAAATGGTACTGTGGTTGTTGTTTTGCAGGTCTTTTTCCAGGGACAGGAGGAGGGAGAGGTCCCTGTCTCGGGACAGGAACCATAAACCTTCAAGGTCTTTCTCACGATCAAGGAGGTACTTGAATGATCAAGTTTATTCAGATGATTTCTATTCATAAAAACAGATATTTCACAGTTTTATGGGAATCATACAAGACCACTTTGTCAAAACTATTTCAAATCTTTTGGATTTTCCTCTCAAGTAGGCAGATACTTGCAAATGTTTGTGTGTCAAAAGATAGAGGGTGTACACTGATTTCTGCTTTCTTCTCCTTCCCCACAGTCGCTCCAGGTCTGCAGACAGAAAGTAGAATGTCTATCAGACGCAAAGGGAGCCGAGGATGAATGGTTCAACAGGAGTTGCCGTTTCAAGTGGTGGATTTAAACTTGGCCGAATGGCCATTTTTGTGTTGAGTTTTTTAAACAATCAAGCATTTTAGTGTCCCTCCCCCTTCTTGTCACAGTAACTTTCAAATACATTGAGTGGGTGTGTACAAGTGTGAAGTCACGTCCATCTCGTCTGTCCTGAACTATTTGTGCCACCCAGCATTCCAGTTCACCAGTTAATCTCTTATGAGCTTTGGTTTTGTTGATGAATGTCCTGTGTAGTGTGAGTAGGTCCTCTTTGTTTTTGTTTTTTTGTTTTTTTTTATTGTGTAAACGCCAGCATTTTTTCTTTTTAAAAGAAGGGTTGGGATGATTTATAACAAATGTCCCTCCTAATGATTGTCAGTGAATCCAACCTGTTTTTCAACGTGCAACTTTCTTACTTCATACTGAAGGTTTCTGTCAGTGTATGATTGGTTGGTTGTAATTGATGCACCGTGTAAATCACAATGCAAGACTTGAGCATTGAGTTAGAAGGTGTAGTGAACACAAATCTTTTTTTCTTTGACAGTTTTTCTCTTTTTTTGTTTGATACTCTGTGAAATGTCTCAATTAAAAATACTGGTTGATCAAATCTGCATATTTTTTTACTCTTTGTTTACATTGTATTAAGTAATCCAGTTGCTCTGTTTTTTACAAAAGGACACTGTTGGCACTGATTATTCATTTTGAGCTGGTGTCAAATTAAACCAACAAGTCCATTCTGCTCGCAGTCATTGCCCTCAGTGTAATTGGTCAAAGGAGCACAGTTTCATTGTTGAAATGGTGACAGTAAACCTGAGATCAGTTTTCAAATTCAAAATGGCAGTGAAAGAAAGTAAGCAGGTTGTAGAAGAGATGTTTTACATCAGTGTGCCATTCATTGTTAAATAGAAATGGTTCACATGGTACATTCACATGCAGTCAATATTCAGATTTAATGTAGCCAGTGTCTCTTGGTGGTGCTATTGAGATTGGAATACAGCACTTGGGATATCACTTGACCTTTTATCTAAAAATAAATAAAACTTGTTTTCTGTAGTTCAAGTTAATGCATATATTAAATTGAGTGGTCATCATTTGTGTATAAACAAATATAGGTATTGGCATTTGTCTCCTCGGGATCTGAAGGATATATCTTTTGAAAGTAAAAACTTTAAGACACTGGCTAGTGAACTGATGGTTTAAGTCAATCATCAGTTTCTCTTTTTTAAGCAGTAAAAATGCACATGAAAACCAAAATGTGTTTTGCTTAAACACTTTTTAAGTCTTTGAGCATCGGACATTGTGTTGGTGTAATTTCACATTTCATCCTACTTTGCACCTAAATCTTTGAAGAGAAAAATACAAAATGTCAAATACCTGGAATCCAAATTTTAAATGTGGATTATGTATGTTGGCTATTTACTTGCTACGCTGTAACCAAGCTTTAAAGGAAGGTTAAAAAAAAAAGCAGTAAAATGTAACCTGACAAGTTCATGACCCAGTTTGCCCCACACATTTCCCTCCATTCCTGACGTACGTGGTGTCCGATGTGAGCTGGTTATGTAATGTGGTTGACAGATGGTTTGAAATTTTAGAAATGTTCATAAGTAACTGGTCGTCCAAATAACGAAGCCATTGTACCACCAATAAGATTGTAATTTGTTGAGTACAGCCAATTAAAAGTTCCTGAGGGCTGTAGACAGTCCTGTCCTGTTTGTAGTAAAGAGGGACTTATTTTTTAATACATCATTGAGTGTTTTAAGTAGATACTGTAAAATATTAAGTGAAATCATAGCAGTGTAGTTTGCCTTTTTTGACTCAATTTTGTTAAATGCGGTCAGATAAGGAGCTGTTGTTAAAGCACAGCTGTAGGTTTAGATCTTGTTCCCACAGACACTACACCACTTTCTCTCCCACTATCCAATTGCGACTCTCGGCAACACCCCTGCCAAGCCCACGGCTCTCTGTTCACGTCTATAGTCCACGTGAACCGGCATGACAGGGGCACTAAGTTTCTCAAATCTGCGCGCCCTTTTCCACGTGTTACTCAAGCCCGAATGACATCAGAGGAGGAGTGACTCACATAGCATCCACGAAGACAGATCACACAAGGAAGAAACTCGCGGGATACACCAAGAAACCCGAGGTATTTCCACCCACTGTTATGTAAGGCCTGTGCAGCCTGTGCCGCCCACGGAACACAGCTTGTGAGAAATGACAAGTCTGGGAAACAGGGGGTACAGTCTGAGCTAAATTTAGCTTTTCTTTTTTCTTTTTTTTTTAACTTTAAATTGATCAAACCATTGTGTGTTAGTCAGTTGGACAGTAAAACTAAACTGGTTGGAATTATCTATTGACTTAAGACTTCACTTTGACCCAATTACTAAACTTTTTATATATCTTTGGATTTAAAATGCTTAGTCAAACAAAAATAAATAATTTTCTGTACACAGTAATTCTCATGATTTCCTTTTTCATATCATAGCTACATGCCTGAAGGCCATCCACGACTTGGGCCATTAGTGTACTGCTGAACTCAACCTGGCTTTTTGGAGTTTCACTCCAGTTTCTACTGGGTTTTTGTTGTTATGGTAAACTATTATTTGTCTGTTTTCTTGCCCTAATTCTGTGATTTCTACCTAAATAATGTGTGCCTCAGTGCTGTTAAACCTTATACTTATATCAACCACATTTACATTTGGGAATATTCACATTTAATCTGTCTCTGAAATATTTACTTCTCAACACATTTCTCTGGCTTACTCAGTAGATACAGTATATGAATAGTCTGCTTTATTTGAAAAAGTCATCAGGAAACCTTTTCTGAGCCTGGAGTGTAATATCCAATTGTTAACATGCAGGTGTGTTGTGTAACACTAGATGATTGGGAGAGGAGCTCCCTGTAAGACCCTGTATCATCCATTATACAGATTAATTTCACAATTGACTGATTATAACATAAAATTTTCCAAATGACGCAGAAAAACCAACCGAAAACGTTGACGTACACAATAAATGAAATGTTTTATCAAGGGCTTGCAGACCCATTACACTATGCAGCTGCCTTTAACTCACAGATAATTCACTCAGCTGTAAAAATGCAGAGCCACTGCTGCTGAGTAACAAACTATGCATTAATCAAATCCTTCCTTTATTTTTAGACTTCATTATCTTCAGTACATTCTTCAACTGAATATAAATGAGCTAAAGCTTCTGAACTGCTTCCAAGCTTGAGTGTGTTTCTCCTGTTCAGACAGTTTCCTGCTAAACAAAGGACTCGTTGTGCAGTTGGATCTGTTTGGCAGTTATAGACTGAATTGTATAGTTTAGGCTGTTGTTGACGTGCTGAGAGCTGAACTGAAGAGCTAAAGGACGCCACAATGAGTTGGCCAAGCAGATTTTTGAGTACACCGAGTGATAGACTTATCAGTTGTTGGATCTAAGCTGTCATTGGAAAATTAAGTCATGTCACTGGAAAAAGTTCTTCTTCTTTGTGTCATTTCAAAACAATTTAAGTGTCAATAGATTTATGAAGTTAAGCATTCTAAACCGTGAAGTCTTTAACCATCCATCCACCCATTATCTTTACCATTTTTCCAAGTTGGGGTCACGGGGAGCTGGAACTTTTCACTGTTGTCTTTAGAGACAAGTTGGGGTCTGCCCTGGTCAAATGATCAGTCTACCCCAGGGGTAACATGTAGACATGTTGAGATAGACAACCCAGAGCTCTACCAGCTCATGCCTGGTCCGGCCTCCAAAGATTTTAGCTGTTACAGGAAATAAAGCTGCCTGGCAAAAGTTGTACTTAATTGTTTATTTTCAGAGTTTTTAGAGTCCACGGACCTTTATAATTTATTTACCTGTAGATTTATACAGACCATAGACTGCATAATAAATGGACATAGTCTCTGTGATGTCACCAGTTTGTTTCTGAAACTGAGTCTTGAAGCTAACAGTCAACTAGAGCCATCTTAGAAGTGGGGCAGGTTTTTGATTTAATTTTTTGATTTTGATTTATTTATTCATCTCAAACATTTGCAGATTGCAAGTAGAAAAACATACCACACATTTTGTTGCTCAAGAGCAGGGATGCCACACCAATACAAATACCCACATACAACAAGAGCAACAATCAAAAAATGAAAAATAAATTAATGAATAAATAAATACATGAATATGTAAACATACCTACAACATTTGAGAAGGGACAGGAGTAAGCTTTGAGCCTTAACACTTACAGCGATTGAGCATCCGCCTGTCAATCAGCCAAGTTGTGCCTCTGATTGGGCGATGAGGTGTCTTATTATCTTGTAAACTGTAGAGTAAGAGTACCCCCCTGCACAGTGTGTGCTGATAGAGAAATAAGCTAATAAGATAGGAGACATTTTGCTGTAAACATATCTGTTAATGCAGTGATTTTCTTTCTTTCCATGTCTTGGCTTAGTGTGCATGTGGTTTCCAGTAGATCTAGAGAAATAACTTGGTACAGGCTGTAAAGGATGGCTAATGCCAAGTTACTTCAAAGAATCTTTAATAGTTTACCTTTTACTCTTAACACCTGCTCACACTCTTATGGTTGCCTGCTGACTGCTGTCTGCAGGAAGCTCCCTCAGATCTTAACTAGCTTTAACATGTAAGTATATTATATAGTAGCATATTTGACATTGTTCAATGTTCTGCTCTTCTCTTTTTTCTTGTTGTGAACAATGACCTCTAAGGCTGTTCCTTCTAATTGGGGAGACAACACCCCGACTTTCTTAGCTTCGATACTAAAAACTGATACCTGGGCTTTGTTGTCTTGCATCCCCACTTATGCGTAAATCCAAAATTGGTTAAATAGTTTCACAACAGAAAATTAAAAACAGAAGAAGTTAATAAAGTACACACACAAGATATTCAAATTTCCTCTTAAAAGCAGTAGGTTTTTGAGGAATTTTGACTGCTTTTCATCATTATCTTTTACATTTTGAAGTGAGATGTTTCTGGATTATATCTAGAAACACGGGTTGTACATCTCTCAACTAAGTTTGAGTGTTAGTTGAATCAGACAAAGGCTGAGAAAAGTGCTCTCGAGGAAGTTTCACTCAGCTTAAGTTAAAAAAAAAAGTGCTTCCGGATACTGTTCAGTCGCTCGTCGCTCTGACATGCGCACTGAGAGTCAGAGTGCTGGCTGCCGCTGTACTGGAATTTCCTCCTGGATACTACAGAGCCAACTCTTCACGTGCACTCGTGTGTTTACCGGGCTGAATCCACGTGTGTTGGTCGGCAGAGCCCGCCTCTACACGGGTGAGGAGAGTACCCTCCCACCCGAGTTCATAAAACTTTAGCCGCTGTCTGTGATTGAGGACACTTGGAGAAGTTACCAAGGAGGTTGTCATACATTTAAGCGATTGCCTCTGAAAAAGTCGGGAGAGGTTATTTTGAGTTAACTGAACAACTGAAATATCACAGAGAAGCTGTTAAAGGATTTCTTCCTTCATATTTAAAAAAAATCTGAACTGAACTGCAGGAAACTTGAAAGGTAAGCAAAACGGCTCTTAACTGTTTGTCTGAATGATTTAGGTAACTGGTGTTGTAAATTGTGTCTTGTATTAGGCCGACTTTACAAGCAACCAGTACGATGGATGTCCACTTAATTACATGAATAACCTAAGAGGCAGAGTAAGTCTGCTTGAATGTAGCGTATGGTCGGTTCAATTAAACAAAAAACAATTGTGTATGAACTTTTCAGTCTCCATTTAACATACGAATTCTAGAGTTGTGGAACTTTGCCCTACTCGTTTTTAAGTTAAGTGTAACCTTGTCCGTAAGACTGGAGCAAAATTGTCGAAAAAACATCCAGGCTTCGTGTCTGAGTTATTTCGGAGTGTGTTTTTGGACGGTGAGGGAGGTCGTTTCAGCTCCAGTGACAGCCCAGTGTCGCTCTTTGACACGGGCTCCAGCCTCACGTGGAGCTGTGTAGTGAACTGGGCAGGGTCTCTGGGCTCTTCTATCCCTCCTCCGCCGGCTGGGAACCGGTGAATCCACTGCACATGTCTGCATGACTCGCTTCCCGCCACAGGCTTGAATCAATCTTCGCTCCTTTCCACGCCCCGCCCCGTCATTCGTCTGACTTTATATCTCGCGAGAGGATAACGGGAGTATAGGAAGAGTTATTGGGGGGTGCTGCTGCAAAGAATTTGTTTCTCTTTAATTCTTTGTTCTTTTAAGGAAATTTAAACCATAAAATTATTTTGTTTAGTTTGTTTGGTTAAGTTTGATTCAATTTTGAGTAAATTTACCTGACTTGACCCCAGGACCTCCACAGTTATATAACAGTGGGAGGGGAGAGGTCAGGGTGGCACATGATTCAAACTTGCTCTTGAAAATTATGCAATTTACTGCACTGATTCTATCCAGTTAAAAGATTAATTGATGTATTAAAAGTTAAGAACTTGCACCATGTTAATTAGTAGTAGACATAGTAATTTTCATGTCGATCAATTTGTCATTATACTGACACATACTTACTGAAAAGATTCAGTTTCTATACTTTTTTAAACCTTTTTTTATTTTTTTATTTTTTTTAGAGAAGTGTTGATTTGTTTCATTATTTTTTTCAAGGAGATCTTTCCTTTTCATTTTTTGTTCTGTTTCCGTGTTTTGTTAAAATGAAAATGAATGGGCTTCCTGGAATTCTTGGAGAAATGTCACATCATTCCACCTCAGGCCTTTGTGTGTGTGTGTGTGTGTGTGTGTGTGTGTGTGTGTGTGTGTGTGTGTGTGTGTGTGTGTGTGTGTGTGTGTGTGTGTGTGTGTGTGTGTGTGTGTCTCTACTTAGCTGTTGGTCCAGGCCACAGCCCAGTCTACTGAGGAAGCGTGACATGTTCGACCAGTATTCCAACCCTCTGTAAATTTTGAATGACAAAATTGTGAAAAAATCTGAACAGTATTTTTTTTTTCTTTTGCCCTTACTAAAGTTTTTGATAAATGTTATTGGATTTTGTTTGAGCTATAGAAAAAAAAGGACATACACTTTGCCTTTCTCGAAGCTGAACTGTTATGCTGGGCTGGGAATGGTTCCTCTTGATTGTTCCCTTACATGACAGCCCTTCCTGCTCCACAGTAATGGCTCATTATTCTTCAGAGATACAGATGTTTCCTTCCTTTGGTTACTTGGATAACATTGCTTTGGCCATTAAATCCTTCACATAATCTGCACATGAGTGCAGTGTGAAAACGTAAATGCAGAAAAATAACATCTGCACATTCTGTCTGAGCTTCATTCTCAACTCTTTAATTCTTCCAAGTGCCGCTATGGCGCTGTCTGATGTTAGACAGTCAGTTGTCGACATCTAGTGGTGACTTTCAGTGCCTGCAGTGCCTAAAAGCTCTGCGAAGGACTTGCCCTCGCATGTCTGTGTAAGATTATGTCCAGGCATGTACCAGTGATTCACGCAGGAGGGCTCAGTGAGTCACTAGCTGTCTGCTGTCTTATAAAGAGCTCCTCAGTATCACCAGACTGAGATGCTCTGCAGTTTACAGGGTGCGGATTTGAACCACTATCAGAGTTATGGTGAGGCTGGTTTTTTACTGTTAAAATTGAAGATTGGGGAAATAACTTTTAAATTTGTGAAGGGTTTTTATTGTTACTTTACAAACATTTTTCTTTTTGTTTTTTTTTAAAGTCTTTAATAATTATCTCTATTTCTGTTCTTATTTTTTTATTTTTTGGTGCCTTTGTAAAACTCTGTGCTGCATGCTTAAAATTTGATTATACTGATGACTAAAAATTTGTCAGCTATTAAATCATATTAATTTTTTTGTCAAGATTTTCAAAGTTATCTTTAGCCCTGCTGGGATTGGAGGAGCTCAGCTGATCACTGTTGACGTCCAGCTTTTTGTAACTAAGTTCTGTTTTGCTATTTTTTCTGCAGTGTCGAATTATGGCTGCTCACAACCGGACCCTAAGCTCCCTGGGAAATGGCCCAGCTCGCCGGGTGCTGTTTGGCCCTGTCGACCGTGAGCAGCTCCAGGCGGAGTACCATGCTGCCCTTCGGAAAGACCTAGAGGAGGCTTCACGGCGCTGGGGCTTCGACTTCCTCTCAGATACGCCTCTGGAAAGCAGTGATTTCCAGTGGGAGGGAGTTCCAGGCACCAAAGTGCCGCTGCTATACAGGTCCTGTATGCTTGATGTTGGACAGGCAGGAGGTCAGAGGGCAGTAAAGGCAGCTGTTTCATCCAAAGGAGGAAGGGTGGGGTCATCACAGAGTGGAAAGGAGAATGTCCCCCTTACGCCAGAGAGACATGCTGTGTTCAACCTGGAGAAACTTGAGAAAACGCCTGTGAAAAGAGAAAACACAGGGCTGAAGAGAAAGCAGACAAACATTACAGGTACAGTGTTAGATATCAGACATATAAAGAATGGGACTTTGATTTAACATGGTTTTGCAGAGGCTGATTTTCTTGTTCTTCATCCTTACAGATTTCTATCAGGCTAAAAGAAGAGTAGTTGGGATGCCGCGCAAATCCGGCGAGTGATTCTCTGCACAGTTTACTGTCAAGGTGCCAATATTCCAAAAGAACCACAATCACTCAGGAAAACCATGCTCTGCACAGACTATGCTGTCACTCATGAAGGGGTTCTGGGCCCAGAGAATCATCTGACAACACAAGGGACCTCAGCTACACATCATCACTCTGGTTAATTAGGGTACTGTATGAAATAGGGGGGGAGGGTGAGGGTGTCTTTCCCAGTGCTAAAACCAAGGGGACATTGGAGCTGAGAAGATTAAGAGTAATCTCTCAGATCAGTGGGTTTATACTCATTTGGATCATTGGGTTGCCAAAGTGTTGACAGACATTTCCTACTGTACATTCCACTGTCCTGAAAACACTGTCTCTGCAGAAAACTCCTGCAGTCAAGATACGGTGGACCAACACATCTCTGTACAGACTTGAAACATTTTTCACGTAAATTTAAATCATTCTGTCATACAGTTTATGGAAGAGAACCTGGGATAAAACTGCAGGATGGTTGAACTTGGTAGAAATATTTTTTTTTGCTAATCTGTCCAAATCCACTATTAGTTTCTACAATATTTTCTTATTGTGTGATAACAAGGGCTAGGAGTCATTTTTTACAAGCACTTACAGTGCAAACTGTCTTGTTTTATACTTTATATAATCACATGTACTGTTGTGTTTTCTTTACCATCATGTACTCAGAGGAAAATGCTTGAAGTTTTTTGTTATCATGTACATGCTGATGCTTTGCTTAGATCCTTCATGACAGAAGTGCCATCATGTCCTCTTACAGTCCCTCCATCTACTGTAAATCCATTCAGATCCCCCCTCTAAAAAAAAAAAGTCCAGACCAGACTCTGAGGTGTACACAGCACCAGGGAGTAAAGATTATCTATTGCACCGTGTGTAAAATTAAATCTTTAATCTAGATTCATGTATATATAGAAATATACCAGAGATTTATCTATAGAGTTTAATACAGGGCTGTTAAGTAGCATTATCATTTATAAAACATTGATTCAGCATTGCACAAACATCTGATAGGTGGTGTCAACAAAACCCCCAGTTTAAGGTACCTTTAAGGTGCTTTTTATGGTATTTCAAGATCCATAAACGACAATCAGAAGAAAGTGTTCTCAAGACGAAAGCTATTTTAGACTAAGCTAAATCAAAGCGCTTTATTTTTTGTCTGTTCAGACACAAGGTGCAATTATAACAGACTAGTTAATAATTTTTCACATAAGAAGACTGTTCTCGTGTGTCCACAACACTTGTTTTTGTTAGCATTCGCAAAACTTTGCTGCTACATGTGATCTTTATTGACAGCCAATAAGGTCACGGTTATGCGAATTCCTACAAACTGACGGTTTGGAAAGTTTGCCTTTGCAAACTCAACCTAAGCAACAGCATTATCCCAAAGGATGAATGCACTTCTGTTTATAGATGCTTGTGCATGTGTCTGTTATATTGTTTTCTGTTAAAAGCTACAAATGAAAATATCTATCCTTATTTATTGTGAGATACTACAGCTTGTGTTAATTTAGAATTTTGTTTTGTTTAAATTTGAGGATTAAAAATTCCAATAAAATTTCCAAGTGAATGTTTTTCTTTTTTTGTGGTCTTTGCTCTTTGTTATCCTTTCTTTTGTCAATGTAAGTTTGTGTGCTGGTGAATGAAAAATACAGTCTTGATGATAAAAAGGCATATTCTAGTTGCATGGGGTCACCTAACTTTATTAGAACTGAATCATCACTGAAAACATGCAAATGTGCAGTATTGAAACATATTTATAGTTATACAATGATGTATTAATATTAAACAAATACAATGTATTAAGGGGGCATTTCAACATTGTAAAACAAAAAGTAGTTCTGCAAGTTGTGAAAAAAATCGAAATATATTCTATTTCTGCTCCTAGGTACCACCACCACTCCCCAGGCAAATGAAATATCAAACAGTATAGAATAGAGTTATGTTACAGAAAAGAATATGGGTGAACCGATCATTGGGTGGTTTGTATTTTACATTAAAGCATTAAAAATGGTTCGATGGTTACAAGTCACAAGGGAAAACGTTCAACGTCAGATCTTGGTTTGGTTTAACCTTTAGCTAACCACCGGCTAACGTTCTTCTTTACGTGCTGTGTTGCTAGCTTCCACAGTCTATGGTTGCTAGGGAACAGTGGGTTTATGCTGCCCTCCACTGGGCTCTTTCAGGTAAGAACGTTTTTTTTAATATTTGTTGACTTTGCCAAATTCATCTCACATACAGTGCGCCTGTTTGCTGGTTTTGCGGTAAGGTTTGAAAGAAAGAGAAGTCTGAAACTGTCGTTGTATTATTATTTATAGTTTGTATAGTGTCATCATGAGCCTGGAGCTTTTATGAGCAAAAGGGTGTGACCAAAAGTTGAGCATCAAGGAATGCTGTAACCTCTGGTAGCAACAAACTTCTTAATCAACTGTGCAAATAAGAGATTTCCACAAGCTAAGCCAGCGATGTCTTGCAGACGGGGGTGTTGAAGCCGGAGCACCTGTTGCCTTTTGCCCCCTTTTTTTTTTTTTTTTTTTTTTTTACCTCATGGAGGCAAATGATATATTATATATCGACTCTGCAGTTGAGGCTTTCAAGTCACTGGAGATGTGGCGTTTGCAAATGGCCCAGTCATTTTGAAGGCTATGTGAAGTGAATAATGAGAACCTGTTTGCAGAAGCGAGCCGTTTGTGAATGACTTTGTTTTTGTTTACATTGTTCTAATGTGGATTAGAGTCAAGGAGCTGAGTTCCTGTTTGTAAAAGCAGTTCAGATGCACACACTCCAGGTAGGGGAGTACACTTTTTGCATTTGCATTTTTATCGAAGTTTTGGCCTATCCTTTTCACATTTTGTATAAAATATGTAAATTTTTTATTTACCTTTAAAAAAAATATATTTTATACATTTTTCCTGTATTGTTTAAATTTTCTTGTGTGTAAAATTTTACACTGAAATTTTCTTACATAGGTTATATGTAGTATGTGTAGTTTATATTGTGCCACAATTTTTTTAAGGAAAAGATCAAAGTAGGGATCTCGCTGTGGAAAAATGGCACCACCTATGGAATGTTAACATTGAAAACACAAGTCAAATGAAATCATAATCAATATTTCAGAATTATTCTCCACCAAAACAGTATTGGGTGTACCTCTGAATTATTCTAATCCAAATTGTGTTTTAACTGCTACAAGTGATTGTTTCTTTGATAAAAGCAGGTTTACTTGTTTACCCTTGGTTGATCTCTAAAAAATAGATTTAACACTGAGCCAGTCTTTTGAACAGCTCTTTGAAAAGAAAGGCTTTTCATGATCTGGCTCCCTTCAAGGAGCCATAAATACCATCTCTAGAACATAAAGCTGGATATTACATACCAAAATAATCACCTGTTTGTATATAACATTCTTTGAGAGAAAAGTAATGGTGACCAGTTTTATTTTCTGGCTCAGTATGTAAAATTTCACTCACTGTTTTATTGGTGACATTTTGTGAAGACTCAGTTCACTTTCCTCATATTTAGCTTGTTTTTCTTTCAGTCACTGAAACAATGAGATTTAGAATTTGTATTTGGAGTTAGAGTTAGTTAAGATTTATCATTTAGATTTATATTTAGCATTTAGATATGGATTTGAGTTGAAATTTAGATTTAGAATAAACATTTAGATTTAGTATTTAGATGTAGATTAATTTTTAACAGGTATATAGGACATTCTGTTTTGCATGAACTTCAGTCTCAAATGAAAGACGAACAAGCTAAATGTGAGAAAAGTTAACAAAATCTTAACAAATGTCACCTCATAAACAGTGATTGAAATTTTACATTCGATGCCCCATACTCATACAACTGTGTGGTGGTCAGAAAGTGGAACATTATTTAAATCTTAAATTTAGTTACGTATTGTTAATTGCAGGATACACTTTTTTGAGTTTGGTAAAACTCTCTTCAAGTGGCTCACACAGCACACTTTTTCCTTCTCTTCTTTGAGGGAGAATTAAGAGAGTGAGTCACATCTCAAACAGACGATGTGTACTTTGGCATCACATCACTGCAGCCCCACATCATTGCACACTGGGTGTATGTTTGTATTGGGGGTGTTTCAGGGATGAAAGGCCTGGAGCAGGCCCTGCCACAGGCTTCGCTGTGTTCTCTCCCTCCCTCCCTCCCTCATGTGGTCTCAGCAGCACAGAGGCACCTGTACGCCTGCGCTAAGCTCTCCCATCCCCCCCGTCCATATCCCTCCATCATCTGTCCCTCAGCTCCCACATCCATTATAGGGCAGGACAGCTCGCATTTGCATTTAGACTGAAAGAGAGGGAGAGCGCGGGAGAGAGAGGTAGGAGAAACGAGGGGAGGCGGGGGAGCATAAAGGGACACAGAGGGGAGAGTGGAGAGAGGGAGAGAAATCAGAGCATCAGAGGAAGGGAGAGAGGGAGAGTGGGTGGCTGCAGATATCGATGGTATTAACAATGGAGCGTTAGGATCTAGTGAGGTGGTAGTCAGCCTTACAACGGCTGAGGGTAAAGATATTTGAGGAGGGGGCTCCTCCTCGGTGAGCACTAGGGGAGGAGGAGGAGGAGGAGGATGGGCCTCGTACACAGACTTGCAATGGCACTGCAAAAATTGGATTAAAGCAGTATGGTAACGTTTCTGTTTTAAACTTATCGCTGTGCAGCTTGTGTCTCATCCTCATGTGTTCACATCCACGCTTGTTGACATCCATCGGCCACCCATCATGTCACAGTGTGTCTCCCACGGAGTGAGGAAGGCACAGGTCTCCCTATCCCCTCCTCCACCTCCCACCCCCTGTACTCTTGTGTTTTTTATTTGCCATAGACATCTGTTATCTTCATCTCCATCGTAGCCCTTGTATTTCTCATCCGACCTCTTCAATCCTTTTGATTCATTACCGGACAATCAGCACAGCGTGCACCGTTACCTCTGAGCATCTGTGTTGTTTTTGTCGTCTGTTTTCACCCATATGCGAGGGATACCGCATCACCTCTTGGTCTGAACCGCGCTATTGCTTGTGTAGCTCCTTCGTAAGCATCCAGGAAATTATTAACCAGCGGATACTATAATCGTCATGTTTCCTCTCCACTATAATATGATTGTAACCCACATAGATTGAAAAAAGAAACATTGGCTACCTTGCTAAGCCGTGGTTGATTCATACTAGCCCTTGTGCTCTTTTCACTGTGTCACGCAAATAAAATGCATTTAAATCCTCGCGTAGTCCTGTCTGGGGAAATTGGAGCAGCATTATGAGATGTTTTGGTGTTGTGTGTGTGTCTAAGCTCAGATCTGCAGGTTGTGATTACACTCTTTTGACGTCAAGATGATGGGTCATTAACAATTTCCCCATCTGTCATGCTAAAGATAGGCTATAGATTATACTCTGACCAGGGGATCCCCTTCTGCATCAATAAGAGCAAGGGTGGAAGTTAAAAAGAGATGGCAACTGTAGCTGGCTTTGTAATGTGGAATAGAAAACAGACCTTGGGAAAGATCCCTGATGAAAACATCTACATCAGTTTTTGTCTTTTATGTCACAAGTATCTGTAATAGAAAGGTGGGCCAGAGTCAGCAGTTTAAGTGAATTGTAGCCTACATGTCTGAGCAGGGCAGGAAGCAAAGTTATGCATCACTTAATTAATGCATGATGGTCTTATTGTATACCTTCAGATTTCACTTACAATTCAATTATGGCCACTATTACCGGAGGTAGAACGTAACAGCAAGTCATCTTCAAAAGTTAAGTAGAGTAAGGCTTGAGTGTTCACTCTAACAAATGAGGCTCTTTGGGCTACATGGAGTCAAACTTTAAAAGGTGGGACAATCGATTCATCCAGAGTATCTTTACAATTTTTGCATAATCATAGCAATGGAGATTAGACATTTGGCAAGTATTTGCAGATTATCTTGCTATACTTGAACAACAAAAAGTTAACCACAAAACTTGACAGTTTTCTGTACAGGCACGTTCGACTAAGAGATATTGTCCTCAAATAGACACTTGGTTACAACCACTGGTTGTACGTCTATCAATAGGAACTCTGCACTGCGCCGTCATGCTTTTCCCATTGTGAGGTCCCTCACAAGGGGCAGCAGAACTGACCAAGTCTCACTTCTGCTTGCTAAATCCAAGTTTTGAACCAGAACTAGCATTACACCAGAATGCCAAAAATCTGTCAGACCACAGCAGAAAATATTGTGCCAGTTTAGTGACCCTAGTTTCTACTTGCCACATTTTCTTTCCACTGCTCATTTGGTAAAGAAAGCTTCAGGAGCCCTGCATTTGGCAACACAGCTGTGAATCAATAATTTTTTAATGTCATCACGAATAAAAACTCAACTTCTTAGACAAAGTAAGACTTGCACATGACTCACCATGAAAAATAACTGTATGTTAAAAAAAGGAACATGTATTTCGGTTTTAGTTTGACCCCTTTTCCATCTGTTGAATAGGAAGGGAGCAAGATTTTTGATCAAAGCTGGAATTAGTCAGTCTGGGAAAGACCAAATATTTTGGCTGCACAGACCGTGAACACAGGGTGTCCAGTCTAAAGTTATAAACAGTTGTAAGTAGGATGCAATAACCTTGCCTTTCACTCATCTGTATTTTCGCTAACTTAGTCTTGTTAATTAGATTTTAACTGAATTGTATTCCACTTGTATCTTGTAGTACTCTCTCCATCCCTAATCACCTCTCACTGCACTCTTGTTCCATCAGCTGGACAAGAGCGAGGTGGCAACTCTTGGCCTACCCCCTAACACCAGTCATGGAGGCTCTGATAGTAACATCAGTGCAGATGGAGCAGGGGCATCATCAGCAGCAGGGGTCACAGCAGGAGGTGCTGAGTGTTCGGGGGCCAGTGAGCCACAGCGAACGCGTGCCGCCCTGGAACACCTGCAGCAGAAGATCCTGAAGGTCACGGAGCAGATTCGTGTGGAGCAGGAGGCTCGAGATGACAACGTTGCAGAGTATCTGAAGTTGGCTCACAACGCAGACAAACAGCAGGCGTCACGGATCAAGCAGGTGTTTGAGAAGAAAAACCAGAAGTCAGCACAGTCCATCGCACACTTGCACAAGAAACTAGAGCACTACCACAAGAAACTAAAGGAAATAGAGCAGGTAGGTGTTGAGATACATTTAAATGTGTTGGCATTTTTATGTAGAGCTATGACGCGTAAAAGCCGATGAGTTTTATCTCTAAACCCTTATAAAAAATACACCGTCTTGTGTCTTAACTAATTTTCTTCAGCCCGTACCTTTGTCTGTCTCCTGAAGTTCTTGTCCTACCTTTGAGTTCATCAACACTTCTCTGCTATTTCATTTCTCCTCCTCCTCTACAGAATGGACCAGCCCGACAGCCCAAAGATGTCCTGCGGGACATGCAGCAAGGACTAAAGGACGTTGGGGCCAACGTACGTGCTGGAATAAGTGGTTTTGGAGGGGGAGTTGTTGAGGGGGTCAAAGGAGGAGTGTCTGCCCTAACTCATACTGCCGTGGTCTCCAAGCCCAGGGAGTTTGCCAGTCTCATCAGGAACAAGTTTGGAAGTGCAGATAACATTACTCAACTGAAGGACACACTTGAAGACGGAGTCGGGGGCCACTCTGAGGACACCCCTACACCTCGTGCCCTGAGTGGGAGTGCAACTCTGGTCTCTAGCCCAAAGTACGGCAGTGACGACGAGTGCTCCAGCGCCTCATCTGGCTCAGGCGCAGGTAGTAATTCAGGTGGGGCAGGAGGAGCAGGAGGAGGATTGTTAGGTCCAACCATGGGGAGTCCAAGGCTGGATGGGCACCACCACCACCACCACCACATGCACAGCTCTTGGGACTCTCTGCTTGAGAGCCTTCAGGAGATCAAAGCCAGCCAGGCACACATGGAGGACGCTATCGAGGACATGAAGGGCCAGCTGCAGAGTGACTACTCGTACATGACACAGTGCCTGCAAGAGGAGAGATACAGGTACTTGTCCAAAAAGCATCAATTTAAACAGAGAGGATGTTTTCACAAACGCTTAACATTGTGTCTAGAGAGGCCCAATATAAACCCAACAGAACATTAAAGGCAACAAACATAAAACAGACTTAAACCTCACACAGTCGCAGAAGCTTGATGTGTCAAGTCATCTCTGGGACAAAAGTTGGTGCCTGATAACCTGAGTCCCTGCCTCCTGTACTAGTCTTTAAGTAGTATTACAGTCACAAGTTTAAAGGTTTATTTTGACAATTTTTCCTCTTGTGTTTTTTTAATCTATGTTCAGGTATGAAAGGCTCGAGGAACAGCTGAATGATTTAACAGAGCTGCATCAAAATGAAATGACTAACCTTAAACAAGAACTCGCCAGTATGGAGGAAAAAGTTGCATACCAGTCCTATGAGCGTGCGAGAGACATTCAGGTAAAAATCTACTGCAACAACATTATAGACTTTCAAGACACCAGAAAACGGGGTTAAATAACAATGTCCAAGGGTTTTTATGTTATCCTGAATCATTTTGAATTTTTTTTGCATGCATAAGATGACATGAATAAGAAATAATAAAGGTCCTAATACAGATCCTTTGGGTACACTACATGTTACATTGCCAGTGTTTTAAGCACAACCATCAATTTGCACATACTGCTTTCTTAAACTCCTATTGCTAGTTAATCATTTCAGTGTCACCTTAAAAGCCAAAGTAAATCTTCTCCAAAACTATGGTTCTTCAGCTAACAAAAAATCATGATTGTCCATGTTTGATGCTTTGGAGAAGTCTGAAAAATATTGTTTGTAGCTGTCTGTTTTTTTTCTACAAGTTGTAAAAGTGTCACTTGGGTAGTTTTTTTTTGTATTTATGTGTATATATAAGATTTTTTTTCTTGTATATTTGATCTTGTAAATTATAAATGCTTGGGAGTGATGGTATTGAATAGTTTTAAAATGACAGTTACCACATAACCTATGAACATTAGACAGGTTTCAACAGAAACTATAAGGTACTGTCTACTCTGGTGAACCCAGTCACTCTGTTTTAATTTAAGCATTCAATGTTAAAGGTGTCATATGATGCTCCTTTTCTACAGTTTAATATGGATCATTGATGTCTTCATGAAATGGTAGTAACATGTTTTGGTTCAAAAAGCCAATGAATCAAGCTCAGCAGCATTGTTTCCAGGCTCTCATAGCCCCTCTGTTCAGAACGGTCTGATTTAGTGGGCGTGGCCTTCATATGTAAATGAGTCACTGCTGATACCGCCCCGCTCTTCCACGTCACTGGGAGCGGCGCCACAAGCTCCGAGTGCACAATGTTTAAAAAACAGCGAAGCTCGTTTACCGTAACATTACAGGCTAAAACAACAGGCTAACCACAGCTACAGCTAGCATCCTGAGGCTAACACAGAGACAGGGGGACACTAAGGAAAAGCTCTTACATCTGCTCCAAAGCACACAGCATTTAAAATACTCACATTTCCAAGGTCCCAGGTTTGTTGGCAGATGATTGGTAACGCCCCTGGATTCAGGACCAGTCTATTCGCTTGCCCTCTGTTGTACTGTCCAAAGATGGAAAAGCAGTCGACCGAGAAGTGACTAGCACATATATGCAGAGTTTTACTGGGTGTAGCTGGCAGCGGGGAGGGGGTTTGGGGGTATCTGCTCCGATGGAACAATCAGGTCAGACTTGCTCCTGATTGGTCAAAAAAGGGAACCGCTGACATCAGCAAATCCCCAAAATCCAAACAGCTCGTTTTAGGTCAGGATTTTACATTCACAAGCACTACTTAGTACAGGTTTTGTCATTAAATATCACATTTTGTGGGCTGAGGGGAAAGCCAAAGACCCACAAATTTCACTAAAAGACTTCCTAAAGTGATATTTGCATAATATGGGACTTTTAAGGGACAAATACGTGTTAAATGAGCACACAACTTCCCACTTGAAACTCTGAAAAGGGCACAGAAAAACAAATACAGACATCACCTGCAAAAACAGAGGCAAAAACTGATTTAGTTTTGGCAGAACTTTGGTAGATAGTTCACAAATTACAAGTGTCCCTGCTCTTTTATATGAGTTGTTGAGATAGTGAAAATCCCACCCTGATTTTTCTCTGTGTGTCTGTCCATTCAGGAAGCTGTGGAGTCATGTCTGACCCGCATCACTAAGCTGGAGCTGCAGCAGCAGCAGCAGCAGGTGGTCCAGTTGGAGGGAGTCGAGAACGCCAATGCACGAGCTCTTCTGGGCAAACTCATCAACGTCATCCTGGCGCTGATGGCAGTGCTTCTGGTGTTTGTCTCCACCTTGGCCAACTTCATCACCCCACTGATGAAGACACGTGCTCGGGTGGGCGCCACTGTCCTCCTGACCTTGCTGCTGTTCATTCTGTGGAAGCAGTGGGACTTTCTGGAGCCATGGCTGCTGCCCAGCTGAGCTCCTTGAGTGAGACTCCAGAGCAGAGAGGCTGCTTTCAACTCAGTCACCATTTCAGGATGCAGAGACTGAAATAGAATGAGGGCAAGTGCAGTTGTTCCCTTTGAGTGAGGAGGGGCATCTGAGGACAAAACATGGCACTTTTAGTTGAGGGAAGGGAAAGCTGGCACAGAGTGTTCAATGGTGTTTACATCGTTCCTCTGCTTGCCAAGAGACAAAGGACATCACCTCATCTCGCTAGTGATGATGAAAAATCATCGATTGCATTGCTGTCACCAAAAACTGAGTTTCTCTGAAGAAAACTTTGGACTGTCTTTTTCTAATTATTTATGATACGTGAATAAAAATGACTTGATGAACTTCTAATGCCGACCATGTTCGCTGTAACCTTCATGTTGAAGCTTTAGTATAATTAAGAGGAATTTTTTCATGAATGTCATGTGCTCATGCATGTCTCCATACGCGCACTAAATCTAGCAGGCATGAGTTAACATTTCATTAATGACAAAATGAATCTTTTATAGTTGGCATTTTGTTGACAGAATCATAGTGCAGATACATCGTTTCTCAGCTCAGTGTCATTTCCGGTTTGTTTCACATCCTGTTCTGGTGCTTTTAGATGCATTTCTCTCTTTTGTTCCTTAAACTTCATTGAAATATTTAAAATAAATACACTGATATCTGGAATATTTCATCCCAACATTAAATCTGTTGTATTCATAGAAACAACTTAAAACCATCATTGTAGAGCTACAACTATCCACAGTGTCAAATAAACAGGCATGTCAAACTGTATCAAAGTTTATATCCAGTTTGCAAAAAAAGCTGTTTTAATAAACAATGTAAGGAATAAATAATTTCATAAATTAGGATGACCTCAGTATCATGACTGATTTATTTGATGACACTCTGTCACCTGGTTTCAGGACTCTGACTTATGACCCCAGTATAATCTGTTGAAAGGAGTGAGTTTTGGTATTCAAGTTCATGAAAATCCCTTTTACCATCATGATTCTATACTTTAAAAAGCGCTGCAAAAATAGCGATATCGAATGGATGAAAACCCGTCCAACTGATATCTCATGAACCCTGTCATTAAGGCGGGGATGTCCCACACTTCTTCAGAAAGTGGCCATTACTGACATATTCTTGTTCTTTAAAAGTTAAACATGAATGCTCTATTAAATTTCTGAAAGTTTTCTCTGAGAAATTATGAACTAGGTAATATAAAAGATATTTGTGCTATCATCACAGGCTAACAAAATAATTCCAACTTAATGTTATGTCCTCAGATTTCTGCAGTGCAGTGTAAACATGAGCAAACTTGCTTCATCTCGAGGAAAAAGGTTCTCTATTAGGGGTCGGCTAAAAAAAAATACAGTACATCATGATTTAATCTCTGGCAGGGGGAAATCAGGGATTTAAAGACAATTCTTTTTTTGTTTTGTTTTTAAGACTATTTGACCCGTAAACCCCAAATATTTCACTTTTCCTTTGCACAACTTCAGCTGATTTTCTCTTTTGTCATAACTCTAATTTATACTTTTGTCCTCTTAGTCTTTGAACAGACGCACAAGTCCATCTGTACATCAACATCATTAAACTCATTTAAACGTAAAAAATTCAGAGTGCTTCTGTTTCTGCACTGTTGTAGACCTGGAAAATTCACAGAGGTTTAGCTTTACAGGAATAGCCTATAAACACTCCATATGTAGTGCACCTAAAACATAATGCAAATTTACGCAGTATTGAGAATGTGATTCTTTGCCATAAATAGCACATTTAAAGATGGAAACAGGGGGCTGTTGGAAAAATGAAATTTCAGCTGTAATTGACCCTGGACTTTCAACATGACTTCTTTTGTATAATAAAGTATCATCTATAACTGCATCATCATTCAATAGCAAAATAAACACAAGAGAAATACATTTTCTACAACAAGTCGACCCAAAATAAAGATTTACAAACACATCTTATGCTGCTGTATAACGCAGTAATAATTTAATTTTTGACCAATTATAAAGCTGAAAAATATGGATAATGTATTAAATTCACATTAAGGAGTTTTCAACTGGTTGTGAAATGCAGATTTAAACAGACACCTCTTTATGACCTTCAAAAGCAAACAAGACTGTCCATTCTCATACTGCCATTATTAATGCCTGAAATGGCAAAGAGGGGATATTTGTCATTGTCATTTTAAACACATGAAAAATAAAATTCTCATTCAACACAGTTACTGACATTATGTTTTAAGTTTCAAAGCAGAAATTCACCGTTGTTGTAATAGACCTTTTGTTTTTTGTTTGTCTCATGGGTCTAACATTTCACTTTATGGTTCCTAATTCAGCAACAGAAGCTCTTCATAAAACTTTGTAAACAGTAACTTTTTGTTTTTGCCACACACTGCAGATGTTGATTTATCCATTTAATTTTCACTCATTTCTTTATTATAAATTTTCACATTTACATGGAAAAAGCAGGAGTGAAAAAGGGAGAACACTTTCCTCCTATAACAGATAATCCTCAGGGAATAATTCACTCATATCAGTTTTATCTTTATGTCTACAGGATAACATTTTTTTCTGAGCAACAAATCTTGTAGAAATTATTTAAGTAGCTGAATCACAACAATGTTCCTGATCAGTGCATACATCTGGTAAGACAATGGATGATTTCAGTTCTACAGTTGACAATGTTAACTTTTATTAGGACTCTAAATTACTAGATACCGATACCTAAGTTGTGTGTTTTGAATGGACTAAACCAGTAGTGAAAGTTTGGCCACAGTTAACGTAGTGTTTGAGCACAAGCTGATTCATCAGTGTATTTGGCCCCGTACCACTGGAGGCCAAAGGTGTCTAAAGCATTTGGTGAAAGATGAATGGATGGATGGGTGAGTGAATGAATGGAGAGGATAGGTAGACTAATAGATTTGTGTTGTGCAGTCGTGTTTTCAACAACATTCCTCCAAACTCCACCTTCAGTTTTATAACAATCAGTCTAAAATAAGAACTCTAAACAAGGCTTCAAATTTACTTCGTCTTTTAATAATTACTGTCAGGCAAAACCCAAATGACCATTACATTTATGACAGGTATTCTTACAGTACGAGACAGAACTCAAGGGGATCAGAACCAGTGGCGTGACCACACCTGACCGCTAAAAAGTAAGACATTCATCGTCATTAGATTGTTCCAACTTTTACATAGAGCGCACAAATGTTTATTTTGCATTTGACTCATATCAAACACAACAGTTTTTTCTCAATTACCTAACAAATTCTAAAGACCTCGATAGAAACAGCAGAGTAGAAAAAAAACATTGTATAACAAGCAGAAGAATTCCTGATTTTGTCTTAATTTCCTGTCAAGATGCAAGATGTACAATATATTGCTTTCAGGTGCTCAACTGAAACGGGTACCCCCAGTCCTCCCAAAACACATTCTTTAGTATGGCCATCTGCTCATTCACTCATCTCCTACAGGTAAAACACAGGTGCAGCAGTGTTTCCAACCGTACCAGACTGGTTACACTGTTTAACCACAGAGGGAGCTGCCAGTTAAAGAAGAGAGGAGCTTTAAGATGAAAAATCGAACAGATAGGACCAACAATAACAGCCCCTCCTCAAAAGTGCAGCTTTCCATCTAAATTTTTGCTTTTTCTTTTCTATGGAAGTAAAACACACGATGACTACAAAATAAACTCAAAAACAAGTTTTTGTCCACTTAGTGCACAGGACACAGTATTCAGTCAGAGCATTACAATTGAGGAGAGGACATACAAATGAGACAGTGACAAGTTTCCAATGCGACGTTTCACAATAACAAAAATATGGTGAACAGGAGGTAACACGGAGTCTAGATTTATCTCAACGATCAGCTTCATGATGAAACCATTTTCCTCTGACATTACACACAACGTGGTTTGCTTAAACACGGATTAGTGTGCTGTGCCGCTTTGTTCCAGGCTGTAAGACATGTGAATGTAGAAACTGTGGCAATGTATAACCACTCTAACATTTCCAGTGTGTCAGGTCATATTATAAGTGAATGCAGTGTGTTTAAAAAGACTAAAGAGTGCATGTTAGCATACAGAAAAAAAGAGTAGCTCAAGGTACTTTCAGACTTTAAGTACCAGGACCTCTTAGTTGCAGTAACTTTTTTCAAGGAACCAAATGGTTCCTGTTGCGTATTTCTTCTGAAGTCCTGTGAAGATTATGTAAATCAGGAAAGAAGTAATAACATTGCACTCACCCCCCCAGACCAGGGGCAGGCAATAAAAAAACAAAGGCTTAACAACAATGGTTCACCATAGACGGCAACAGATGGGCCCGCATCGTAACATTTGACAGTGATACTACAGTTAGCCTACATTGAGGAGATTCAACTTGTCCTGTTCTTGGTCTTTTGTAGTGTTGCAAATACATTTGCTGAACCAGCACTTGGAAGGAGACAAGTTCTTAGTGACAAAGCTGATTCAAAATGCACAAAATGTTCATCAAGAAGACAGGTTTCAAAAGCCACAGACTGATGTTAACGTTTCAAAAGTGATGCTGTTAAGTGACTTACTCTGATGAGTACATTTTGACACTGTAATAAAAAACTGAAAACTGAACTAGGGTGCATTCCCAGAGACACCCTCCATGTTTTAAAAGCTGTTGTAGTTTACAGGGTCACTCTTCAAATTGTAACACTGGGAGCTTGCACAAAGGCATTCCTGCTACCAGGCTCAAAGAAGACAGTTCTTAAGGCGTCATTCAGTCAAAGGAATCAAATCAAGTGGGTGTATTGTGGGCGGCAGGTGAGAAAAAAATCTTTGGAAAAGTGCTACCTCTAAGCTGTGGCTTCTCAGCAGGGAGATTAACTACCATGGAACAAAATTTTGACCCAAATTCCTGCTGTTAAAACAAACCGAGTTTCTTAAAAGGTGCCAAGTTCTGAGGTAAAGTTCCTGCTGTCAAAAGACAAAAAGCCAACACATCTGTTAACCCAAAAGCTAAGGTTGAAAACTGTTGATGTTTGCTTTAAATATCCTCCTTGCTAATATTACCTCCAGAAACCCTGCAGTATCCTACAGCATTGTCAAAAAGTAATATTTGCATTCACCTACTCCTGGCAAAAGGGAACATTGGTTTGTTAGTGGGGTATAAAAATACGCTGTTTAGACAAAATATTGTTTCACTAAAATTAGCTGAATCAAGAACAGGTAAAAACGTTTTATTCAGATACTCCACATGCGCACATCTTACAACCTAAAGACGCACAACAATTGAAAGGCATTTGAACATCCACACCCTGAGTGTCTTTTCAGAGGAAAATGGTTTGAATATGGAGAATCCAAGTGTAAGCATACTGTTAAAGGTGTACATTTTAACGTAGTGTATGTATGTAGTGCATTAGCTTTAACTGTTCTGAAGTAACATAACAAGAATCCAGAATCTGTGTTGCCCTGAAATCTAAAATGCTGTCTCAAGAGAGCGCCTGGTTGGTGCCAGACTCAACAGACATGAGCCATTTTTTAAACATGGATACAAAACTCAGTGATCAGCAGGACAAAGACCTGCTCCCACAGTCTTCAGGCCATTAATCAATATGCTGGTCCCATAGGGTGAGAAACCTGTGGCCTCATTTATGGAAAGATTTTTACTGTGTGCTAAAAATAAATCTAAAGATCACCATCAGAACACTTAAATTCAAAATGACCAATGTTTTCCTGGCAACAGCACAGTTTGTACACTATCATCTTTGAAATATTCTGCTAAAATGTACCCCATGCTGTCCTACTGCCCTCTTTTCCATCTTTTTTTAGGAAATCATTTCATAGTGACTGTTTCCTTGACATCAGGGAAAACATCAGAGAACATTTTTATAAAAGCAGCCATCAGCTGCCGTGTACAGGTTGACATCACAGCAAAAGGTACCTATGCAGATCTCTGGGTGTAGAACAGAATATAGGCCTGAGTGTTACACACTTCCTCCACACTGCAAACCTTCATCTCAGAGTCGTTACAGTGGACCCAGAAACCTGGTGGGACAGAAAATTATAAATTATGCTTAATATGAAGCAGAATAATCAGATTTCATATGTTGTTTTGGATCTAGTCTCTTCCTCACCTCCTTCTGTATTGTAGCAGTATGCGGTGTAGTGCCCTGAGCCAAAGCCTTTACCGTGATGCATAACTACAGCAGATAGATCGTAGGTGTAGCCTCCTCTGTGAACAGAGTGACCTGAGCCCGTGCAGCAGTATGGTTTGATGTTCAGAACTTGGTCAAAGGCCACGTGGACGCCGATTTTCTCCCTATGGTTCCGCCCCGACCATCTGCCATACAACAGTGTCACAAGCATCCAGTTAAAACAAATGCTCCTTTACTTAATATTTTGGATTCAGTAACAGAACAGAAGAAAAACAACAGACTGGATTATAAAGGTTGAAGTCACTGAATGATAAGTTAAAAACCTTTCCAAATGAGGCTTTAAAGAAACTTGCCTGAAGCGTTTGAGGTGCAGCCGTAGAACCTGAGGTAAACGGTAGATCAGAAGCTGCTTGCGTGCCTCTGACAGAACTAAGGGTTTGTGGGATGACTTCCTTCTTCTTTCTGCCAAACCAGAAAACAGTAAGAGACAAAGTGATTCCCCTAGACAATATGACTGCGTATTAGTGTAGAGAAGAGGCTGTGCTCTGTATGAGGCTTTTCAAACAGCCTAACATTTATTGGTCTGGCTTGGGAAAAAAAGGAAACCAACAAATGTTTCTTGTCACTGTCTCCTCGAGTTAACAATAGTGGGCTAAAATCCTGAGTCCTCCCTGCTCTGCACAGTCACTCGGAGTGGCAGAGGACACGTGTTGGCCTAAAGCTGGAGGGGTTGCCTTTCAGGCAAAGCAACACAATCTTTTTTTTTTTTTTTAACTCAGGGAGCAGAATTTAAAGTTCAAGAGGAAATTTTGAAAAAATTGCCATTTAATTTTAAACTTTGCCTTACAGATGTTTTTGTAAACACAGCTTTTTGCCTGAAGGCTATAATGTTTTTGCTCTAGAGTAGGTCCTCTCATTCTGAAGAGACTCTGTGGAACACAGGATTGTTGGAGAAGCCATCAGAACAACACTGGGTTTATAAGGAAGTTTCATAATTACATTTTAAAAAGCATAGCATTTCATTGCTCTTAAGTTAATCACATGTATCCAGCTCAGGCAGAAGAAAGCAATTAATGACAGAGAAAAGAATGAATCAAAGGGTCTTTCATTTTTAAAACCATGAAAAAAGAACAAAAAAAACTATACTGACTGTTGCAGTGGTTGCACGCATAGATGCTGCCTTCAAGAGCCTCCATCTCTGTAAACTTGGACAGCATCTCGGTGAGGGTGCAGCTGCGTTGGTAAGCTGCGGAGCCTGAGCCTTTGTCTATACTGTGGTAACGCTCTGGAAACTCCAAAGACAAGTCCCAGAATGGCTCAACTGTGTTTGACTTGTGCTTACAGGACAGACATGTAACCTAAAGCACCATGACAGGGAAGAAAAACAGGTGAGGACACTCACGGGAGATTCATAGTATAAAAGACAAATTAATCACTCGGCATCAATCTATATCAATAAAAGAAAAACCTCAAAATAAAGTCTATAAAGATTCATCTAAATTCTCTGACACACATTCTAGGGGTGCTATTTCTGTGCTGAATAGGATAAGCAAAAACATTGAATAACCCAGCTCTACCTTAAAAAGGCAGTGTTACAGGAAAGGCTGTGCACCCTGTGGTTACACTGGGTGCTAAAACTTGCTCTACCCCCCCCCCCCCCCCCCCCCCCCCCCCCCCAAAAAAAAAAAAAAAATATAATAAATAAATAAATAAAAACACAAAAAACATTAGACTAAGCAGATACACTAAAAAAGACAGATCTGTCTCTATGCTCTTCCATTCAGCTTAATGCAGGGACCCAAAATGACAGCTATTTTAAGCTCAGTATCAGTAAGCTCTCCCTCACACACGCACACACGCACACACGCACGCACACACACACACACACACACACAAACACACACACACACACACATATATATATATATATTCATATGTTAAAGGTGACAATGATCACATTTTTGTTTCAAGTTCTCTTTTTCTGCCGATGATCTGTCTTACCTGGCTGAGTAGCTGCCCATGAAAGATGGTGTTTAGAACCTTAAGCACTTGCTTTGATAGCTTCCTCTTTGTTATGGGTATAACTATCCTGCGTTTGGACCCTTCCGTGTCCAGCTCCTGCTGCACCTTGTCAAGCAGTTCACACAGGAACTCTTGGGCATCCTGCTGGTCATAGCCTCGAAAAGCCGGGATGAGGTTCCACACGGAGTGCAGCATGGCAAAAGGGGATACTAAGGACCATCGGCCTGACCACATGACCCTGAAAAGTGTGTGTAATTCATGGCACAGAGACATCTGCTGGCGGGTGGAGCATCGGGACTCCTTGGGCTGGACCAACTCTGCAGCTGGTGAGGGAGGTGGGACACTTTCTTTTCTGCCCAAGGGTAAGTTCCAGCTGCCCGTCTTCCCCATACGTCCAAGAGGACATCCTGTCAGTGACGCGTTACTGCTGACTACACCTCCCGTCACACCCTTCACCCCCTGGGAGTGGTTGGTCTTTGCCAGCAGCTCCTCAGTCTCACACAGGTCCAAAGTGAGAAAACACTCCCTGAATTTCTGCAGGTGGCTCAGCACTTGCAATATTGAGTTCATGTAGCACGTGTTTCCCAAGTTGCGCAGACCGGTGACACCTGGAGCCAACCGCCGGCGAGTTACTGTGTGTGTGGAGTAGTATCTCCTCAGCTTAGCAGCTCTGCCATTCTGAGGGGCCTTTCGGGACAAAGTTAGGAGGGAAGGCTTCTTGGGAAGCGGAGGAGGTAGGCGTTCTGGAGGGTCGCGAAATTTGCGAGGAATGAGTGTGATGGTTGAACGTGGTGCCTGAGTAAGAAGCCTGGCACTTTTCCTGGGAGGGACATTGCCAAGCTCTTCCATGAGTCTTCTTTTCACCTCTTTTTTTTGTCTTTTAGCTTCCTCAAGTTTCTCTTTGCGCTGATCCTGCAGCTCCTGATGCTTGTTTATCCACACCTTAAGCATCTTCCCAAGAAGTGCTTTCCTCCTGTGACGCAGAGCTAGCTGCATGGCAGGCTGCGGCCCACCTTCTCCTACCCAGGGGGTGCTTTCCCTCCCAGTGGAGGAGCGTAGTGAGCGTCTACCCGGGCTACGAACAGTAGAGAGCGCCCCTCTGAGGAGTTTGAGGTCACCCTCCGCATTATCATTGAGTACATAGTCTCCACAGGCAAAACAGAACACATCCAGCTCACGCACCTCCATAGCCAGAGGGTGGTGTGTCTCCTGAAAGTGTTTGAGCGAGTGTTCTTCTATGAAACGTCCACAGGCCACGTGGGAGCACTTGAGGCAGGCCCACACTGAATCCGTGGTGCTGCAATCGAAGCAGTGCCATTTTTGTGGATTGAGGATAGAATGGTCCTGGCCCAGACGAAGGCGTCCCACGTGCTTACAACGATCCATCGCTCCAGATACACATGAGGCCTCAGTGATAGGACACACGTCCTGTAACCAAGCAGGAACTCATTCTGGAGTGAAAATAATAGAGAAGAATAAGACAGTATAAAGGTTAAAAAAAAACATTTCCTACAACACAGCGGGCAGATATTAGCAGTACATAAAAAGACATACTCACAGAAAAAGTAGTCTGCTTTATCAGATTTGGTGTAATACATCAACTTCTAGCTTGATGAGCCATGCCTAATGTCACCTTTAGCACCCACAGGAACACTCTGAGAAATAGGAAAAATTTTACATGAATCAGATTAAAAATGGGGTGATGAGATTTGTTTTTGACTGAATAAGCATTACAACATATTGTACACAATGTATTAAAACCAGCTGATAAACACCAGTCTAAAAACATATTCCCAAGCAGACCCCAGACAGGAAATTTGTACAAACTTTTGTTTAAAAAACACAAGACAGGGTACTCATTGCTAATTAAAGGAAATAAGATGAATCAGTTGAAATCTGCTGAACTGAAAGCGCTGGGAGAATTTTGACATGAAGAGTGCTTGTCTCCATTTAAATCAAGTGGTAATCCATGTTATTGTCTAGACTCTACACCAACTGTACCAGCACAGTACCAGCACAGTGCAACCTCTACGATTATGTCTGTGTATATAACCCCACCTTTTTAAATAAAATAGCAAATTAAAAAATCTAACTTGCATGACCTGTCTCTGCAACTTTCCGAAGGTGGTTCGTGGAAAGTTGCATCGTTCTCTTCGATTGAACAACTGACGCTGTTTGTCTCTTAACACAGGTGGTGATTCTGATAAATGTAATATCCAATCTGTGCATTGTCGTCTTTTAAAGCCTGCTGTCTAAAACAAAGTGGCTGGCTTTTCACGCCATGCTAAACTACCCTACGATCACCATGTTCAGCCAGAACAAAGAACAGCCGAGGAGCCACTCCACTCTCCAGGAACATCCAGCAACTTTGTTGGTGTGAGACAGCCCAGCAACCAATAAGTTAGCTCTCGCCGCTAACCGCTAGCTCCGGCAGTTGTACTCAGGATTAGCGCTCCTTAGCCTTTGGCGACGTTTGTAAAGGTTTAATGTTAAAAACAGATGATTTGTTGGTACCTTTATGTTATTAGCTTGCCACCGTGGCTAGCTTTAGCTATGTAGCTAACACGGTTGCCGAGGACAATCGAAGTTAACCTAACGGTGTTTGTTGGTCGCTGACGTTCACTAACTATTAACACTGTGCGGCTTAGCTGGCTAGCGACCTGCGCCGTTAACCGTAAAAGACTCCCTGGTGACTTTCATCATAGAAAGCCGGGTAACAGAGGATGCATTAACACCGGGCCTTATCTGTGTTTGTTACTCCATCGTAACATCTGATAATGGAAGAGTAGGGTAACGTTACCATAGCCAACATCCATCCATCCGGTTGGTACTCTCAGAGCTGGTTGTTGTCCTCTTCACAGATTGAACAACCCAACTCTCCATCCGAGTCCAGACCCTGCCGCTCTCATTGGACTGGGACTGACTGGCAGCCGGTCTCTCATTGGCCGATTGGCTGAACAACAGGCAGCACGGTGGACCGTCCGTCCGTCCACCCACCGAGGCCACATGGAACAATAACTAACCGAGGCTAGACTGCCAGGCGGGCGGAGAGGACGGCTGCTCCTGAGCGCCTGACCCCGGTGTCCCCGAAAGCCCCGTGCCCTCCCTGCGTCAGCTGGTTTGTGGTAATCTCGTAAAATGCACTAGAGGGATGAAGCTTTTAATCACAGTATTAGCTGAATCCGGTGTGTGGGGGACTTAAAAATGAAGACTTGGGGCTTTATAATGGTTGTGATTCAAGTTAACAGGGTATAACACAGACTGAAATTGGTGCCAAGTGCTAATCCAGCAAAAGGCTGCTGTCTGTACAAATCTGGATTGTTTCAAATCATCATTCTCTTTATATTTTTGTAGTTTTCAAGTAACCCGTTATAAAATCCCGTGGTGATGATGTTCAAAAATAGACATTTTTGAAGACCTTAGTCCACTTGCCTTAACAGACCTAAACTCACTGTTCTAATGACTTCGAGTCCATTTCTGGGACAGTTTTCTTTCTTGTCTTTCGGTAAATCTCTTCAGAATATTTGCTCTGATACAATACCACCCTTCTTCACAATTGAATAACCTCTTATTGAATGAACATCACCAGTTTCAAGAAAATCCTTGAAAAGTTATTCTTTGCACTTTTTTATGATCATTATTTGCTGATGTTAATAAATAAGTGATTAAAGACTTCAAATAAACTTCATTTTCTCTGCTTAGACACCTCAAGAGGTCTTGCATAGATGAGGGGACTCATGGGGACCAGTCATTTTGCACTGAATAAATAAAAGCACATCACAATAGGGAAAGCCCAAGTGTAAATAATACAGTTCATTATGGATACAAATCCAGCTGGTTTACTGGGAGGCCCGGATTTATAAATCTTTGAGTTTTTTTCCAACTCTAACATACACATAGTAGAAGTGTAACAGACAATAGTAAGGTTTAAATTGACTTAAATTAAAATAACATTTATTTAACAGTATCTTAATGCAAGACATCTACATCTCACACAATTAAAAGTCTACCTAAAATCAAGACAATTGGAGAATTAAGATCCTCAAGCCTGTTTTGAATACACCCTCAAAAGGATTTATTAAAACTTAATGAATAAACTTACATTAGGCAGCACCTATGAATGGAAATAAAATTGGATAAACCAACAGAAAACTGTCTGTGATGTTAATTAACCTTTGGTTCTAAATGTGCTGAAGACAAAAGACTAAGTAAAATGCTAGTGAACATGACATAAAAAAAGATCATTACTGTATAAATTGAGAGCATTAAAGATTTCAGCTTATACAGCTTTATATAGTTTAATACAAGATGGCTTCACAAATGAAAATTAGAAACCCAACAATATCTGGTTACCATGCTGATAGATGGTGCCAGAGTTATACAAAATCAACACAAACATAGAAAAATAGATCTCTCCAGTGCTTCTGCCAACTCAACGCACGTTGCTCCCTGGGATCTGCAGTTTACGAAGTTTGTTGAACAGCTCCAGGTACTGTGTCATGGTGTCAACACAGTCTGCCGGTGCAAAGAGCCCTTCAGGTTTGGCAGCAAACACAGATGGTAGCTCAGGAACACTGGAGCTGAGAAAGGTTGTCATAAACTCCCTCATGAGATTCCAGCAGTCCCCTGGAACCACGCAGGGGCAGTACTCCACCTGAGGGATGAAACTCAGAGTTATAACACTCACAGAAAATGTGTTGTTTCAACTCTGAGAGACGTGACTTTCAAAGCATACCTCTACTGATATCCCTCTGGCGCTGGAGCTCATCGTCACAGTACCAACTTTTATCAAAAAGTCACAGTAGCGGTATCTAGAACCACGACACTCCACCTTGTGCCCCTTGGCATTTTGGAAGTGACTTTTTAGCTTCACCATGAGAACATCAAAGTTTGAATCAGCTATCAAGCAGGGTCCGCCTTCAAACAGAGCCAGGCAGCTTAAGGGAGTTTCAGAATTATGCATCACGTACAAGAGCTTGGAGGGCTGACCTGAAACACACATGCAATAGTTATCATCAAAAGTGTCAAATGACAGAGTTTATCCACTCATGACAGTTTTTAATAATGATTTCATTGCTTAGTTTTCGAATTCTAAGACACTGAAAATTGCAACATAGTATTTTTTACAAAAGCATTACATTCAGAGGGCAAGCTTTGTCATCACAGTTTGTGCGTTAACCAATCACACCAAGATATGACTCCTGTAAAGTTTTATGTACCTGCTGGCCAAACAAGTATGAGAAAAATCCATAAGGGCTTTATTTACTTTAACAATACAGACATATTGCATGCCATTTTTTGTTTACAGGGGCATCTTGATATGTTCTAGAAAAACAAATACATTTTAACATGTATTTATAACATGTAAACTAATATGTTTCAAGCAAATGTCTATTGGTGACTATGGTCCACAGCTAAATTACGTAAATAAATAATACAATAAAATAATAATACAGTAAAAAAATAAACACCTCCATATGAGAAAAATTACTATCTTAATATCACATGACATCTCTCAGTCAAATTCAGAACAACCACAATTGTAGGGACTAATTTTATAATTTCAGATACTGGTTTTGGGATTTCATTACCTATAAGCCAACATCATTAAAAGGAAAATAAAAAAAGGCTTTCATTTTTCAATTAGATTTGACTACTTTCTATGGAATTCCAAAAAAACTAAAAATGTTTTCATTACACATGCACCGATGGGAAGGTCTGACAGCCAGCCATTGTCACTTTTTGCTCTAAGACCTAAACTCGGGACACTTTATTGGTTGTTTAAGTTAAAACATAAAGATTGTATTTTTAAATGATTTTCAATAAAATGAGATTGGAACATTTAAGGTATATGCTGTCAGTTATAAAAAATGAAAAATAAAAACCAGTACCTGCCCATATCGCTATCAGCCGGTCAGGCGTTTTAAAGATCGGTGATTGGCCAGGAGATTGTGATTGTTGCACCCCTAGTTTTCATAGTATTTTAATGTATTGCAGTGCACCTGTATATGCGAAACTATTTTGCAGTGCGTTCAAGAACCATAAGATGACAGTCACAAATTTTAATTGTTGTCTAAGACCCAATCATCTCACTGAAATATCATGTAGCACAATAAAAGGGGTGTAGGTAAAAAAATGAACTAAAGAGATGATAACCATTGCAATTTTAAATGCTAGGGATGGATACCTTTCACATTCAAAATGACACAGTGACACAGACAATTTTTGATACTTTTGTGTGTTTATGTGGTAAAAAAATATCAATTTGTGTAGAATAAAATGTAAATTATTTTCAATTTAACATATTTTTTCTTCAGTTTATAAACTTGTAATGCTGTGTTTATGCCCACTATGGAAAATCACCTACTCTTCCACTCCCTCACAGTCACAAGAATGCAATCAGGTACCTAAACATGGTACCTTTTGATTTTACATGGATCGGTACTTGGTACTTTTGGCAGAATTTAGTCGGTACCTTTTAAAGTACCTAACTAGGTACCCATCCCTACTAGATATGAATCAATTAAAATTTAACAAGTTGTAGTTTTTATTGACAGTGCTGTGCAAACCTTTTTCAGTGATGTACCCCCCTGTGAAAAGTTTTTCGCTGCCAAATACCCCCTAACAAGCGCATAGCAGTTTTGATTGAAAAAAAGATGCAAAACACTGTACTATCATTGTCTGATTTACGAAATATTATTCATTAATGTAACATTGTTGTCAACCCCAAAATTGCGACCACATAGGCAAAAACCTTATAACTACATCAACTCTAAAACAAAAGTAACTATACACATGTCTAAAAGGTAAGATCTGTGCACATAAGAACACAGGTATGTGTACCCCCATATGAGAACCACTGGCGTAGTGCATTACCTTAAACAGCACAGATTAAAGCAGATCAGATTAAGTGTAGTATAAAAAGAAAACCCCTTTTTCCCTTAAATTAAAATGAGTGGGCTGGATATTAAATCCTGCCCCTTGCCCCACTGGTACAATTGAGTGGCTCACATATTTAAAACATGAGGACTGCCAATTCAGACAATTTTTTATTCACTGTGACTGAAAAGTTTAACCTGAAGAGAAAATACAGCTGTTACTATGTGATTACCTTAGGAATTTAAGTTTTGAACAAAGTGAGACAATATATTTTGAAAATTTGCATATTCATCATTTAAAGATACAATTAGAGTCACTGTTGATTTGCCTTTTAAGTGTGTGATGAATACTGTATACAAAAGGTCTGGATATCTCAGCCCCTGGCATTTGGACAAGAACCATCCGAAAGCTGTATCTTCAATGCCTCAATGCTCCAGGGGGGTAATTTTCAAAATACAAAGTTAATTTTATCACCAGATCCACAGTGTAAGACTCAATGGTAGGAGAGAAAGTATAGGATTACCGCTGACATTTCCTGTTGCATGGTAGGTCTCACAGTCTACACAGAAGCTGCCCTGCTTCACAGCCCCAAGCTGCTCCAGTTTTTTGTGCAGGATGTCCACTGTCTGCTGCACGCTCTTTCCCTCTGCCACAGGCACCTGGCACACACTGCAGGGCAACAAAGCACCACACGACACAAGAGAACGTAAATTCAATGTGTATAGTAGAAAGGAAAAACATTATAAATCTGCTTCTTAATTGTAATAAACATGTAATGTCATAACAACTGCTCCCTCTTTTGAGGTGCACCCCAATGGGCGATGCTTCTCTGCATACTGACAGTGGCGTCTGTATGCAACGGTTGAGGCGAGACTGGTTGAAATTATAGCTAGCTTGTAATTTGAGGTCGTGGAGATAATGCGAATCAAGTTTAAATGCAATCTTAAAACACAAGTTAATCAGCTTACCAAGTGACACCCATTTGATTGTAGCCTTGTTTTCTGCGCTTTCGTTGACTACTTCCGGGTCAAAGGAGTTCTTCCGCTGGAATTATCTCTCCGCTTTGAGGAGAATAAAAATAAAATTGACGTTACACAAATACAAAAGTAAATCTCTTTATTTTTGTTGGTAAAAGCAGTCCGTTGACGAATGAAGCATTGAAAATATCAATACAATTTGTTAAAAAGTTTAACTGCCCTCCGCTCAACTGCGTCACTTCCACTTGCTATGGACGTCTGCACGTGTTGAAGGGGACTGTTTACAGCGCGGAGGCTTCAAGAGGAAAGCGTCTTTTAACTATTGATTACGGGACCCGTCTTTCAAAAACTCAAGACAACACTGACAGCAGAAACCAAAACACGCAATATATCACCCCTGCGATGCCGAAAGTGAAAAAATCGAAAGGTGGAGGGGAAAAGAGCGGAGGCTCGGTGGCGTTGGCTGACCAGATCCTAGAAGCAGACACGGTGCGAGCCCGAGGTCGAGTGAAGAACAGAGACAGTCGGGCGGAAAATGAAGACAACTACGTAGATGAACGTCTTTCAAGGAAGATCTTGCAACAGGCCCGAATTCAACAAGAGGAGCTTCAGACCGAATATGGCTTGGCACCGGAGAAGAAGAAAACACCAGTCACTGTTCTCGGTGATGTTGGAGGTATGCCCCCCTTACTGTAAGCTGCACCTACATCACTGAGGATGTTAGGTTTTATATAATTTGTAATGTTTAAAATTTACTCACATTAACATTGCATGTTAAATACATTGTCCAGTTCAGTGTTTTGAAATGTTATTTTATTTATTTTTTGACAGATGTAGTAATTCAGTTATACCTGGTGCCAAAAAAAACCCTCGATGGACCAATCAACCATGATTTACTTGTTGGTTATTGGAACATTGCAGTGTGAGTATCTAATAATCCATGTTACCCCCGAATCCTTCAGGGTCTGGTGCTCAGGATGCAGACTCAGATGAGGAATGGCCAGCACTTGGAGCAGGAGGTCCTGGGGATGTGGAGTACGACACAGAAGTTGTTGTTGATGCAGATGATGAAAAGGCTATTGAGATGTTCATGAACAAAAATCCACCAGTGAGGCAAGACAAAACCCTTTCTTAATAGTTACAATAGCTGCAGAGACTAAACTGAAAGCACACACTATAAGTCTGAGTGGTAAGCCATGTTTTTTTTTTCTCTTTATTTCTATTTCAGGCGAACCTTGGCTGACATCATAATGGAAAAGATTACGGAGAAGCAGACAGAAGTTGGGACAGTAATGTCAGAGGTGTCAGGATGTCCTATGCCCCAGTTAGACCCCAGGATAATAGAAGTGTACAAAGGTGTTGGAAAGGTAAGTTAAGTCCTCATGTTTCATGATATCAATTCATTCTAACATTTTCATATACTGTGCTCATTTGCAGCAAAATATGTAGACTTGTTTAATAAGAAATGACATCCAAAATCTTAGCATTTATATGTCTGTAGTCAAGTAACTCAAACAATAACATTCAACTTGTTTAATTTGCGGAGAACTTTTTTCAGGGGTTACAAAAAATGTTGCATCAGTAGTTAAAAGGCCAGTGAACCACACACAATGCATTTTAGGTGGCTCTGTGTGTAAATCCTAGTGTGATGTAGCACATTTTTTTAATAATAATAGTCATTAAGTGCATGGAATTCATAAAAACGTACTTGTCCATTTAGTGTTGATGATTTAATGTTCAATCAACATTTACCCACAGCAAATGTAATGTTTTCTTTTACCAAGTGATTTAAAGTGGTTGTAAATCTAATCCATGGGTTCTGTGAATGGGATCGTTTTTCCAGTCTCTTATAACATATCCTGTTTATTGTAATACTATCTTAAATGTATCAATGTCTCACTCTTTGTTAGTTGACAGTAATGAAAACTAGCTTGTTAGCATTGTGGTTTAAAATCCAGGTATTTGCTGTATTGCAGGTGAGGGGAAAGTGATTATTTTTCCCCATGAGGATGTGACACCAACTGTATCTATAGCTCATTAGAGGATTGGTTGTTAATAGAGTGGGGAGGAGGATTAAAGAAACAGCTGCTAAAACTAAGCATTTCAGATAGGGGCTGAAAGAAGGTTTTTCTTAAACACCATTGTGGGGAAATATGGACATTTTTTGGCTGTGAAGCTACTTCGGGTACCAGAAAAGCACAACACCCTCTTTTTAATGTGAGTTCCCTTGATAGTCTTGAAATAATACATGCGTTGTCTGTTTTCTTTTTCTTCTTTAGGTGCTCTCAAAATATCGCAGTGGTAAATTGCCAAAAGCTTTTAAAATTGTCCCAGCACTTGCAAACTGGGAACAGGTTCTGTATTTGACGGAGCCTGAGACCTGGACAGCAGCTGCCATGTACCAAGCAACAAGGTAAGACCTTAGGTGGCTTGTGCAAGGCTTTACATATTGTCAATATCACAGACAATGCAGTGAAGGATTTTCTACCGTTTGTTCTAGGATCTTCTCCTCCAATCTGAAAGAGCGAATGGCCCAACGGTTTTACAACTTGGTGCTGCTGCCCCGAGTGCGGGATGATATTGCAGAGTACAAGCGACTTAACTTTCATCTCTACAGTGCTCTAAAGAAGGCCTTGTTCAAACCAGGAGCATGGTTCAAAGGTAAGACTGGATGTTGGCAGAAAAATATTATGTAAATAGTGTTGAACCCCCCAAAAGCCCTATGAACCCCCTTTTCTTAGCACATTATAAAATGCTAGACAGATCATACAATCAGGATTTTGGATACATGTTGCATTGTAGTTTTTATAATGATACTCTGTCGCAGGAAAATGGCCTCTACAGTTGGGGAGAATAGTTTACTATCTATGGAATTCTTGCTAAAGAAGTCCCCATGAATAATTTTTGCATCATCAATCAATTTTGGTTGCTATGATCACGTTTAAGGCACCAAGTTGTCTTGGTAAGCATTACTTGTTATTGTTTTATTTAAATAACTGAATGTGGGACAAAGCTTTAGTCTTACAATCCCTGTTGAAAACTAAAAAACTTAAAGATGTAAATGAAAGAGATTTCATGAAACCTTCCCCAGTCTATCACTCTGGGACAATTCATGTTTTTAATTACAGCTCTGAAATAAGAACCCTTATTCTGAGCACATTGGGATGACTTGCTCTCCAAATGTTTAACAACACCACTGGATCTTCAAGCTCAGGAATTATATAACTCCAATTATCATTTTTTTTGTTCTCTTAGCTCAGTATGATCACAAAATGCCCCCTTTTAATGCAGTTATTTTCCCCTACTTCTAGCGACCCTGTTGAAACATTCAACAACCAGTAAGAGACAATGCCTCTAGGTGGCAGTGTTTCATAGAAATATTAAGTATGAGTCAGGGCTTTGTACCATACACCAACATTAATTTTCAATTTCAACATAAAATATTGCATTATCTGGGTTCAAGAAGGAAGGAAGGAAAATAGCATAAATTTGAATCGCATTCATGTCACGATCCATGGATTGTTTTGTTCTCTTTGTGACTCATTTCTTAGGTAATTCAAAAAAAGTCTATGTCAGTCAGAGCTCCTACGAGGAGTTTTTAGCTTGAACTGAAATTAATACTGATGCCTCTACTTGACCCACGAAAGTAAGCGTTTAAAACATTAACAACAAGATGGATATTTCTTCAAAATAGTTTTTGTGGTTGTAATCTGTGCTGGGGACACATCAGAATTGGTCAGAAGCACCGCAGTGCAAGAACAGCATTGATGAAACCAAAGTAATGAGTGAATTATTTAATACTTAAGAGACCACACAAACAAGGATACCCTTGATTTCTTTTTGACAGTGTAGTGCAGGAAAAGTCTTTACCATTTGTGTCTTTTCCCACAGGTATACTGATTCCTCTGTGCGAATCAGGGACGTGTACTCTCAGGGAAGCTATTATCATTGGCAGCATACTCACAAAGTGCTCAATTCCTGTGCTCCACTCGAGGTGAGTTTTACTTTCACTGACTTTTGCCAGCATCTCATCATCATCTCTAGGTGTGGGATTTAGCCAGTTGACCTTAAGACTTTATATTGTCTGGAGTTGGCAGGTTTAAAGAAGGTGAAGGTTATGTAATATGAAAGGTTGTAGAACAAGCAGTCTCTCTTGTCTTTCAGTGCTGCAATGCTTAAGTTGGCAGAGATGGAGTACAACGGCGCCAACAGCATTTTCCTACGTCTCTTACTCGACAAGAAATATGCCCTGCCTTTCCGTGTCCTGGATGCCTTGGTGGCCCACTTCCTGTCCTTCCGCAGTGAAAAACGTGTACTTCCTGTACTGTGGCATCAGAGTTTACTCACCATGGCTCAGCGGTACAAGGCTGACTTGGCCTCTGAACAGAAGGGGTCACTTCTGGAGCTGCTCAAAATACAAACACACCCTCAGATCTCTGCAGAGATTCGCAGAGAACTGCAAAACTCAGAGTCCAGGGATATTGAAATTGGACTCCCTGTTACAGTTGATATGGACTGAGGTCACTGTTTATTTTGGATCTGGGGCATCCTTTTCCTCTTTTCATGTCAATGTGACATGCTTCATATAGCAAGAACAAAAGTCTAACAATCTAACAACTATTCTTTTCTTATCAAGAAACTGTCTACAGAAAAGTTTCTCACTATGATGTCTCAGGATTGTCTTCTCAGCATTGAATGTTTTTGTATCTGCTTTTTGCAGTTCATTGCTTGAGATTGGAGACTGGCATTTCTGTATAAAAAACAGTAGTCATTATTTTATTTGGATTAAACAGTGAATTCTGAAAGGCAAGTCATGAAATATGAGGTTGGTTAAAGTTGGGCTGTTTAAGCTGTGCCTACTATGAATGGTCATAAAACAGTAAATTGTGGACTTTAGATGGTTTGGACAGTGATGCCTGCTTATTCATATATTCACTGTCCCTATTATGTCTTCAAAAAATACAGCATACCATGTTAACTGGAGCATATTAAAACAGGTGAAATGTGTTGGGTTTGGTGTTATGTTTCTGTGGTCAGTGGTATCAGAAACAAACTCTTTGTTAGTTATTACATTTAAATGTGTTAGGGTGGTTTTTATTTTTTTTATTTTTTATTTTTAATCACATTCTTGAAACCAATGTGTTATCTTGACAATTAGAATCAGAAAAACACTTTTTGAGGTGAGGCTTGTGCGCACCAAAGCTATTTCGTGGTAGCACTTTCAAGTGGACCAGGGAGCTGGGCTCCGTTCTTAAATACGTTTTTGACACTTGAAAGATGAAAAAAAAAAAAAAAAAGAAAAAGAAAATTATAAAATGTCAAGTTTGAAAGATTACGAGGTGTCGAGTTAAGCAGTCAGTGGATTCCTTTTCTCGGCAAATGAGAAACACTGATGACTATTAGCATTTGGTGAACGTCACTCAGCTAGCTGAAATAAGCTAAAGGAAACGTCGTGATGTCAAGAACAGTGAACCGGGAACTCAGCGGTTGACGTTTAAATGATTCCGTTAACATATAAAACGGTCCGTTATTGAATTCAATCGAATGGATCCTTGTGAGGACAGTAGTCGTGAAAACCACTCCCGTGATGGAGCTCCTGGTGAGGGTTTGTGTGGTGTGGTTCTCCGAGCTGGTTGCGACCCAGCCGTGACCGGCGACCTCCGGGCACTACGCAATCTAACGGCCCTGGAGAAGGTATCTCATGTAGCTTCTGACTTTGACAAACTCCAGAAAGACATACAACCATACATGCGAAGAACACTGGCTGTATGGATGTTTCAGGTACTGAAATAATCAGGTAGAACCAGCCCAACGTACTGTATGGTTCACAAGGATGGCTTGAAATCCAACAGATGGCTCTCTTACAGGTGTGTGAGGAGCAGAAATGTGAGGAGGAGGTGTTCCCGCAGGCGGTGCGGTACCTGGACTGCTACCTGAGCCGGTTTGCAACTGAGAAGTCCAACCTACAGCTTTTAGGGGCAGTCTGTATGTTCTTGGCATCTAAAATGAGAGAGACTGTCCCTCTGACTGCCAGCAAGCTCTGTATCTACACAGACAACTCCATTTCAGTCTCAGACATCCTGGTAAATTACTATTAGTAATTTTTCATTAACCACAGCGTTTATGTTAAGATATAAACACAGGGGATGGCCATGGCCCAGGGCACAGATTCCTAAATTGCTGAACAGATTGTGTGTTTATTGTAAAAGCCCTTCTTTTTTAACTTAGCAAAAAAAAACAACACATCTGACTTGCAAATTACCAGAAACCTGCATCCTCCAAAACATTGGATTCACTAGGTGCAAGATATTGCAAGGCTCCATTGTCTAAATATTTTTAATAAAGCTGAATTGCAGGGAAATGCAACCTCTTATGAGATCAATGAGAAGTGTTAAAATAAATGAGGATCATAAAATGCGGTTATGCGGTGGTATGTGTGTGTTGCAGCAATGGGAGGTGGCAGTGGTATCCAGGTTAGACTGGTGTTTGGCTTCTGTGGTGCCCTCTGACTTTATGGAGCCCATCTTTCATGCTCTCCCCATCATTCAACCCCATCATCTTCCAAACGTGCGTAGGCATGTGCACTCCTACATCTCACTGGCAGCCACTGGTAAGTTACATAACTGAGTTATCAATGAAAGATGCTTTCTTGCAAATAAAACACGTGAGAGGTCAATGTGCATTAAGACAGGAGATATTTTCAAATACAAATTTATGCAGTTATTCTTGTATTTCTATGCCTTTCGATAAGTTATTTATAATCAATTTAACTTATACACCATTTTATTCAAAGCTGTACTTTTTAGGTAATACCATAATTTTTTTCAAATTAACTTCCTGGCCGCAAACGATAGACACAAAGCAGCTATGACTGATCACAATGTGTCAGCAGTTCATTTTGAAGTCAGAGAGCTGAGTTTGTGTAATCCCGTATTGTCTGCTTTGAAAGACCAGCGTCCAACCATTCAGCTGGCTGATTTCCCACGAATCTCTTTGATGCGGCCTGAGGCAACAATGTCACAGGGATACAGTCAGTGGGTGCTTTTTTAGACTAACTATGACATTATAGCCCATAAATTTAGAATCACTCCTGACTCCTGACATTGTGTCCCATTCAAAAAGGTGTCTGAGCACAGATTGTATGGCTGACTTTTTGTCTCAGCTTTCCTCCTGTCTCAAGTGTTCTGGGTACTGTGTCAGATTATCAGGTTTTGGGAAATGTCTGCTTTTAGGTTCTACCTATTGTCCATTAGGGTAGGTCCACATGGATGGCATCTGTCATATTGTCAGCAAATGACCTTTTTGACCTTTTTACCATTGTATTCCGAAACTTCAAGTGATCATATGGAATCACAATTCATGATATTCCTCTTTTCCTCAGACAGCAGATTTTCAAAATTCTTGCCCTCCACTGTTGCATGTGCCTGTGTGAGCATTTCCATACAAAGGCTTAAGTCAGTGGATTCTGCCATCTCTCCTGATTCAGTCATGAAGTTTTTGGCCAACCTTCTGGCCATTGATCTGGTGAGTCTAATGTTTAACAGACATCCTTTTTTGACTTTGTCCTATTGTCAACACTAACTGAAAGGACCCTGATCAAACGGTCTGAGAAACGAATCGTAAAAATTCACGTTTTGAAAACCAATAATGCATGTGCAGAATGTGTTTAAAGAGACAATCTGTCCATGACCCACTGATGAACCTCTGAGTGTTTTTCTTTGGATGTGACCCTGAACAGAGCTCTGTCCTCCTCTGCCATGACCAGCTTTGGGCTGTGTTGGAGCTCAGTCTGCCCTCATGTTTCCTGGATAATGTTTGCAGACCAGGAGAGCACAGTTCAGAGATCAGTTACACCCCTGCTGACATTCAGGATGTTGTACTGACATCGAGTGAAAACACTGCCAAGAATTGCTTGACTGACTTTTAAAACCATTTACTTTTCGGATTGTTTCCAGAGATTCCATTTTCGCATGGATAGTACAGTTACCACAGTTTCAGAAAGGATTTGTCTTTTGTGTTGCTAGGTTTACATATTAGTGATTGCTAAACAGCTTGTGAGAGGAATAGAAATGTGATTGTTTTTTACCACTCAACTTGTATTTGTACTTTGAAAATTAACGGTGTCTAGACAGTTAAAACAAACCAAAAAACGATACCAGAGAAAACGAGTGGAAACTGAAATGATCTCAGATAAATGATTTGAAGTGCCCTGGAGAAATTGGTGTCAACCTTTAGAGTCTGTTGTAAATGATAACATGTTTAAACACCAACTTTGTTACAGTGTTGGTATGTCAACAGAATAAAATGATACAGCTTTAGTTCCCCTTAGCAAAAGTTAAAGGGAAAGTTTGATACGTAGTATAACATTTATAACCTTTAAAGACTATGACCAATGTTTGCACATTTGTATTTATGAATCCATAATAAATTTATATATATTTATAAATATATCTGGATGGTTTAAGCACATACCGGGAACAACATCTGAGATCTCGGTCCAGAAGTGCACACACCTCGGAACAGCTAAGGTCCTGCACAGAACCCTCAGGCTCATAGGCCTCTATGGATAACATCAGCCAGCATTTAGTTTTTTTTCATTTTTTTATTGATTTACTTGTCCCAGTTGCACAACAGCATGGCAAAATCCCACAGTTGTATAAATACGAAGCCAGTCACTTTGGCAGCCATGGTGCTGTCAAAGAAAAAAACTCATTCACAGATCCAGCACACCTACATCTCACTGGACAAGTTATAAAAAGAAACTTATGAAATACCAAAAAATGCACATTACATTTTTCAAAAACATGAAACCAATAAAACCCTAGACCTGGATTTCAAAAGGATTACTGTGTTTTTCCTTCTGTGTGACAAACCCGATCATTAGTCCATGACTGATTAGAAATGACATGTACATTCCAGTCTCAAACAGTGGTATCTGGCAGTCTCTTGTCAGGTGAAACCCTTGTTATAAAACTTAATGCTTACTTTAGCTGTTAAAATAATTTTATGGTCACCAGGTTTCCATTAAGTATACTACTCTAAAGTGGCTTGATGTTGTAATTTAGCATACCGATTCAATTACATAACTCCACTGTGCAGCAGAAATATCGCACAACATACATATGTACCTGTCTCTGACAAGCAGGAGGTATTTCATTTAGCAGGATTAGGATGTCAACCTAATAAATAAACAAAACGAGAAACTTGGTCTTGAGATACTCAATCATTTTTTCAAATCAGTGTTCCTATTTTTGCTTTTGCAAAAGAAGTTTTGTTTACCATTTAAGCTCCTAGGGTGCATTCCTTTTGTCAGTTTGATGGCAAAACTTTTAATCCAGCTTTGTGAAATATTATTCCACCCCAGGTGTCTACATGATTTGAATTAAAAGTTTAACATCTCTAATCTCCATGACTGATCCAGTTAAATCACATGAGGGGGTCATACATTTAATTTGTGTGTGCCTCACAGTAAACAGCAGGTAGTATTTCACCTGGGCTTATTGTTTACTTTTAAAAACACACTCGTTTTTCCTATTTCAACTTGTGACCTTCACAAAGCTTTTAAGTGAACAAGCTCCACCTTCAACATGAGACTGCCATCTGCCTGGGCGCCTGCATCACTTTGCTTAAAAAACAAAAGCAGGCTCTACTGGTTTTGCTTGATGTGACTTATGTATTAAAGTCAATTATTCAAGTCATTATCCAAAATTAGAAGAAGCCTTAACAATCATAAAAAAAACGTCTTGACAGCTGATGTTCCTGTTAATAACATTCCTCTCAGGACTTTTCGCTCACAGCCATGTAAAGACACAGAAAATCCCTAAATTTGGTCTTTGGTATCCATAAAATGTCATTTTTCCACATCATCAAGTAAAATTATGAGTAAATCCAGTGATTGAATTTGTGCGTTATTAATATAACCCTTGATACACATCTGGTTATTAAATGATAGTCTGTAACAAAGCAAGAAGAGCTGTTAAGTCATAAACACTTTCTCAAACTGTCTTTTAACAGACAAAGATCTTGGCTCTGTTCCTTATGCAGTATAATGCTGAAAGCAGCTTTATTCTCCTGAGGATCTTTGAAATGCACTGGTGGTTTTAGCCTGATTTTCTAGATTACATGATACAATAGTTGATCACCATCAAAGCCACAATATGGTGCTTCACAAGTGGCTGCCTCCATTTTTGGTTCTGCATGGTCCTGAGGTCAGCCAATTAGTTTCACATAATGCACTTTGGCTACCATTTCATCAATAGTTAACAGTCGTCTAAAATCTGAAATAAAAAACATTTTAACCAGAGTCCTGCACTCGCGGTAGACCTTCAGCTTGCTGCAGATCCTCGAATGACCATGGCCTGTTTGTAGGCCTCTGTTACATTATCACAGTCTGTGATAGAAAAGGCACTGTCAGCCACACTAGACTCATAGCCGTTCCATGGCCGTAGAGACCCTTCTCGAAGAATGCTGTCGTCACAGATGTCCAGCAGGTTGTCAGCAGAGACACATCCTCTCATCCTAACCTTCACTGGTTCCTCCATTTGTGTTGGGGGGCCAACACGGTCAGGAAGATCAAGCTGGTCAAAGGACTCAGAAGACAGAATGCTGTCCTCACTGATGGCCCCGCTTGGTCTGGACCTGGTTCCTCCGCGGGGTAGAGAAGCTGCGAGCTGGTCTAGAGAGCCGAACTCCTGCAGGCAACCAGAAGAGAACTTGCCATTGCGCTTCAGGATGCCTTTCCTGGAGGGTGGTGCTGAAGGGCACTCTTTCGGACGTGGTGCCCAGCCAGAGTCGCTGTTCTCGGGAGACGATGAATAATACCCTGACTCTTGCTCTGAGGACTTCTTAAGAATACCTTTACGAGGTTGCTGTGCAGCTGATGGAGCATTTTCTGGTGTAGACAAACCTAAAATGTTTGGTGGCTCCCCTGGACTCACAGCGGGGGTCTGACTCATCGTCTTCTGCTTCATACTGTTGCGTCTTTTTAAAATACCCTTTGAGGGGTGACTGTCTGTGCTTGATTCATGGACACTCTGAGAGACATTGTTTTCTTTGCGTGACCTTCGCAGAGAGCGCTGTCGGACCACATCCCCTCCTCCACCCTGTGAGCGGAGCAGGCAGCGCATCTTGGAGCCGTTCTCCAGTAAAGGCCTGGATGTACGACGCAGCCAACTAGCAACACTAGCCAGCCCAGCAGGGTGTGGTGATGATGGAGAGGCTGGTGAAGGAGCCTGGTCTGCTGGACTGCTCTTTGTCTCAGACAGTATAGGCTGCTGATAGCCCCAGTTCAGCCACCAATGTCCTGCGATCTCTTCTATTGTGGCTCTGCGATCAGGATTTACCATCAGCATCCAACGAATAAGGCCACATGCATCTAATGGAGAAAAGCAACAGAAAAAACAATACATTTTTTAATCAAGCTAAGAAAATTGGAAACATTAATTTTGATGAAACCCCAAAAAGGATTCAATCCTTCAAAGAGAAGTTGATCTGAACTGCTCACCAGAAGGGTTGGTGGGTTTCCGGTAGTTTCCGGTGCTGATCTGCTGAACCAAAGTCTTGTGATTGTGTCCATCAAATGGCATGGTGCCATGAACCATGGTATACAACAGCACACCCAGGGACCAAGTGTCCACCTCTGGGCCACGGTAAGGACGTCCATTGACAATCTCTGGGGAAGCATACAGAGGGCTGCCGCAAAATGTTTGGAGGTACTCATCACCATGGTAGAGGTTCGACAGGCCAAAGTCAGCAATCTGCAAGAAAAATGAAAATGTCATGCTGATGATTTTTGGGTGTTATTTTTAAGTCATATTATTAATACTTCCCATGTACATCATCCTCCCTTTTCGGTTACTCATAAAAAACACTGCCGATTTCTGATATTTCAGACAGTGAGTCACATTTACGACAGAGCATTCACCGCTGCTGCCCCCTCCCACTGGGACTCACAGAACTACTTTGAACTATTGATTTTCTAACCTTTGTTTTACTGAGTTTTTTCATTAATGTGTGTTTTTGTGATATAAAGAGCATGCCAAGAAGTGCTCTTTAAATAAAAACATTATTACATTTACATCAGATTTAGCTATGGATGTAGTGACACTTCCAAACAATGTACTCTAATTCGTTATTGGTGTGTAGAGCTGATGTATAAATGCTTGTGTCCTTATGTTTACCTTCACATTGCCGTTGCCATCCAGTAAAATATTCTCCAGTTTCAGGTCCCGATGTACTATTCCATTCTAGGAAGTAAACAGAGAAAACACATTTTTCTTTTACATTACATTATTTTAAAAACAATTTCTTCATCCAGGCCACCTTGTGTGAGTTCACTGAAGGTGTCTGCATTACATAAAGGGATTAGTTTATTACTAGGTCAGAGCACATTCTTTTCCAAGGGAAGATTGTTTTATGGTACGTCAGCTATGCCACATTGTCCTCCGCTCTGCAGGGGGGCATACCTTTGACCAGAAGAGTTTGAAATTGTTCTACTTTGAAAAATGCAGGTAAACTATTTCCTAGGATGGGGAGTTGCCACATTCTTTGTTGGTTGAGTTATGTACAGTTAATTAAATGTTTTTTTTTACCACATAGATGAGGTCAGATGGGTTTTAATACTGCTGATAACATGAAAAGGCAATATCCATCGTAACAATAACACTCAGTACAAGTGAAACATAGGACAGATGGTTAACAGAACATTACGGAGCAATATTCACTCTGTAAATATTGTCCAACTGACAATAATGGACCTCTGCAAAGTATTAAACAGCTTCACTAAAGTATAATTTCTCTTCTCTCTCTCATCTCTTCCTAATTACACAGTTCTGGACTACAAGAACAACTGATTGCGTGTGTGTGTGTTTGCAGATCCCTATGTTCCCTCACACCCTCATTAGAGTGTGAGACCATGTGTGTGTGTGTGTGTGTGTGTGTGTGTGTGTGTGTGTGTGTGTGTGTGTGTGTGTGTTGGACGGCTGGCCTTTAGCCCTGACGCTGCCACTCCACAGACCAACTGTTCACTTCCCCTGCACCATTCTCAGGCGGGCTCACAGTGAATAATGCCCATTATGTAACTCTGGGGGTGCCAGCGCCCTAGAAAAACACAACTAGGAGGGTGGCTGGACTGACTGAAGCTCTGTGCTGTTAGCTTTGATGTAGCAAGGATACTCTGCTGTGATGGCAGCTTTTGGTTTATGCAAGATTTATGAAGGCAGTTCACTGTGAGTAATATTTATGTATAGCTGTTATTTTTGTGTATAAAAGTAGCAAATTGAGAGATATCATCTTACCTGATGGCAGTAATGCACAGCAGATACAATCTGTCTGAAAAAGTGCCTGGCCTCCCGTTCAGAGATGTTCCTCTTGTCACAAATGTAGTCATAAAGGTCCCCCCGGCTGGCATACTCCATCACTATCACAATCTTGTCCTTGTTCTCAAAAACTAAAGAACAAACAAAAAATAACATCAGTGCAACTTAAAGTCTGAGTTTAAAAGCCAAATCATCATCAAAACAGAAATTAAATTGAATTTAGTTTGTTCAGTGAACTGCGTTTTGTGTTAATGAGGCAAATGTCACGTTTTAACTCGTGCTTTCCTGTATGTCCCCGTGTTCGCGCTGATTAGGATACACAGGGCCCCATGATAACAGTATTGCAAACAAACATGTGCTGGGCTTGAGAAAGAGTGAGCAATGACCATCTCATCAGGCGTGAGGGGGCACCGGGAGACACGAGGCCCTGCACATTATCCTGCAGCGCTGACAGGGTGCCACAGGGGTATCATCCCTTATGTAACCTTGCATCAGCCTCCACAAAGACTTGCGTGACCAAACTGGATCTCAAACAGAGACTGACTGAATGATGTGCCTTTTCAGGTATCACGTTTCAATCCGCGTGTGGCTCAGAGATGAAGTCAATTTTGATTCACTCATAAAAAAAAACACAAAACCATTGATACTCTGATACTTTACCCTCGTATATGGTGATGATGTGTGGATGGCTGAGTGTGGACATGATCTCAATTTCTCTGCGAATATGAACCAGGTCTTGTTCATCCTTAATCTTCTCTTTTCTGATCGATTTTATGGCAACCTTAAAAAAAGAAAACATTTCAGTATTTTTGTTCAACTCTTTGCCAAATACAACAAAAAGTGAGCTTCAAATGAGGCTGAATTCAAGGTTTTAATATTAGAACAGGCAATAGTAATAATACACCATAAAAAAATCACAACAGGTACACAAGTTAAGTTGAGTCATCCATTGAGAAAAAAACAAGATTTTTTCTAATTAAGTATATGTTTTTCTGTTGTCTTTAAAAACAACTTGTGGGTATTGAGGGGTGAAGGTGTACTTTTCAATGTTTGTGAATCCATATTTTCATAAAAGCTGTTAATTAGTGAGAATTTACTCTTATCTTAGGATTGGACCCTCATGATGGGAACAATGGCCAGTGAACCAGAAACTCTGCTGTTGTTTCCAGTAAGACAGAAGGACGCTGGGCTGAGCATCATCTGCTGTAAAGAAATCTATTGTCTGCTGTAACGTCCGTTAGACTGTTCAAAAAGGACATTTTACACTGTAAAGTGTCTGTGAACATGCCCTTGGAAGTCCATCTACACATATTTATGTTGCATGTGTCTGTCTGAGGCTTAGATGTCTGACATTCCACTGAGCACAGAGTGCGTCACCCGTTGACCCTTATGTTGAAGGGTGTCATGAAGCGCCAGGTGCCACTGGTGGCAGGGGGTTTTCTCTCTATTGTAACCCTTAAGGCTACAGACACAGGGAAATGAGTAAAGCAACGTCTTGTCATATCAGTTTCAACACGCAGCCGCCTGGTATTGTGAGTCACTGTCTGGGCTGGATGCTCCTCCAGCTCAGCGCTGTATTCACAACGTACGAACCTTCCCCCTGATTCTGGGAACTGAGGTTTCCTGCATTTGTTTGTATATCTGACGGACGGGCTGACCCATACTCATGATGAGTTTACACCCCTGTGCGGTTATCTCTGTGTTAGCAGTCTGTCACTGAAAGTTTGCTCTACGCAATAGGCACTGAGGTTCAAATGTTCGATATTTGACACTGAATTCCTAAACTGTCACAAAAAAAAGATTTTTGCATTTGAAAAGTATGCATAAAAAATGTATTGTATGAAATAGCACATATATAATTTTGATTAGATAACTTGGGTGTCAGTATAGCCCAGTGGTTGGGTTGTGTACTCTGTGTAAAGAGGATGTGATCCTGAAGTGGGCAGTCTGGTTTGAGTCAAATCTGTGGCTCCATTCCTGCATGATATTCTCTGATTAATGCTCTATTCTAGATCTTCTCTTACTGTTGGGAATTATATGTATAAAAAAATGAGTGTATGTGTGTGTTACAGCAAAATGTTTTCTTCATTATCCCAGATTCCTCTAAAAAAATCTGCTTCTTAAAAATCAACACATTTTTATGTGTTTTATGTTAAAGTGTGGATCAAACTTACAACACTACTCTGCTAATACACAAAATAATTTGCTAACTGTCTGGAGTGAATAGAAGACAAGTGAAATGTGATACATAACCTGGCTTTTGTCTAACCAAAAATATGAAAACTTCAGTTGATATATACAGTATTTCAGTCCCCTTAAACTGTAATTTACATAAGTTATTTGGAAATGTATGATTCTTCCATAGATTTTGTTTAGTTGTTTGTGTCCATATGACAAATTATTTGTTGCTTACCATTTGACCCACTCTCTGATGGTTTACTTTTTTTTGTCTTGCTGATGTTTTTTCCAAGCTTTTAATCTTCCATGTTAAACCTGGCACTTTCAAGGAATACTTCCGAGTGTGCAGGACATTTTGTTCCAAATGCACTAACGGTGAGGATAATAAAAGGCCATATCTTACTTAAAAGTAACACAATGGTTAAGCTCTAATAAAAACACAAATTATAGTCCGACACTGTTAAGTAATGTCTTATCTTCAGGAAAAACACAAGCTACTGTATTCTTTTCAAAATTCTTATCTTCATCAGTCTGATTGAACACATTATTTTCCTGTTGGTCATGGGGAATTGGAACCTACCTTAAGGGCAGTTTTGCCCTCTCACTTCATGAAGACTTTCAGAACAACCAATATTGTTTATCACATTAATACATCATCCACACGCCCCATACTAACACAAATTTTCAGAAGTTTGAATTATTCAACCAAATAAATTAGCTGGCAGCTACAAAGTACCTGGGAGAGACTTCAAACACAAACAATGTAATTTATAATTAGCTTGTGAACCACTCTCATTAGGGTGGCTAATGCCTGTGGGTACACACCACACATGGCGTGCAATGAAAATTAAGTCAACCTTACATGGGTGTATCCTGAAACCCCTACCTTAATGGGTTACGTAATCAAACTGTCACTGTGAAACAATGGGAACAGCTGTAGTGCCACGACGCACACAAGATGAAGCCATCCTTTGTGTCATGTCCCTTCCTGGGTCAAATTACATATCTACGTCCATTACACTGTCACTACTGAGGCAGACAGATCAAAACAAAGCAAATGAATGTTTCTCTTCTCTCTATTGAATGCTGTAAACTGCTTTTTAGGACACGCTTTTCTACTGAGAACTGACACAATGCAGTTGGGTTAATCAGTATTTACACAAGTGTGGCAGAAAGCTTCTTTCAGGGGAGAAACTCAGACAACAACTCTCATCTTACAAAAAGCCAAGTCTGGCAGCAGCACCAAGTCACGTCAGGTAGGTTAAGAGCAAAGGAGGGTGTGTCAACAGGAATGAACATGTATCACGACCTGTTTACTGTGCACTCAGGAGGGGAATTACGGGCTCTTACTTCCTCAACCTCTCTGAACTTACACTCAAAACAAACATGACCCACAAACAAAAAGCATTTTTTAATGCACGTGAGGGAACTGAGGACAGGAATGTTCTTCTTCAATATCTGAAGCTAACTTCCAGAAAAAAATAAATGAACATATGATTAGATCTCGAAATTTTCCTTTATGCTATTTTTTTCCCGAATGATTTGATTAAATCATGATTCAATTTTGGATAAATCTTTGTGAAACAAGGTTAAAAGATAAAGTAAAATGCAAATATCTAGAGTATAACATGGAGTTGAGTACATATGCAGGCGCCAGTTTATTTAGTTAGGTTATTATGTAACCAAAGGCTAATAAAACGCCTGGTAATAAACTTGTCTAACCCTGTCACACTTTCATTTTTTTTAAGTAGTCTGGTTGGTGCTGCTTCATCTTTCTGTAGAATTCTGATGTTATAATATCTTAAAGGTTTTCAGTGCTGTATTGTATTATATAGGTGGGTTTAGTTAATCTTCAGTGATACCAAGACTGGCTTAATAACAGATAGTGCTCGCAGGGCCAAGAAAAAGACGCACTGATTGTTGATTAGATAAATGGAAGAAGTGTATTTTTTTCTTTTCTTTCTTCTTTTTGAACAAAAGGTTTTGTAATTTGTTTGCAGTCTCCTCTATGTACCTTTTAAAAAGCTTATCTCACTCCAGTCTGTCTTAAATACCTCCCAATTCCCATTAGATCATGGGGCTCTGGATTCCACCTAAAAGCCTTGTTGCAATTTCCCCCTCTCCCTTCATCAGGAGCAAAGAAAGAAAAGTTACCTAACTTCCTCATCTACAGGACTCCCTACTGTGCAAGGTCCCTCAGATTTTCCAGTAAAACGCCTTTCCTCCATTTATTTCTGTACCAGTGACTGTTACACTTTTTGTATGGCGACACATTAAATTGATTTATTTTTACTTCCTTCTGTGAGAGGTGATCTCAGAAAGACGTACTGCAGTCAAACAGGATTTTTCCTTGCAGATCAAAAAAACAGATACTCAGTTTGCCTAAGGCACAGGTAGCGTAATTAGTGTTTTATAACTCAAATTTGATTTACACAGAAGAGCAGCCCAATGTACTTTTCAACCCTTTTAACAAACAGCATTATGCAAACATTAATTCACTGATGTGATGAGAGGAAACTGTATAACTAGATAATTGTGCACATATGAGTTACAACAATCAGGCTCATTCGAGGAGCTTACAGAACACTTAAAAGTCTCAACAACCCCCTAAAAACAAACAGTGAACTCTCAGGCATAGTAAAGCTGGTTTGGCAGCTGACACGTATCCCTGCAGAAGACATGCTTCACCTCTTTCTTTAAGTACCAACTCTGATATAGAGCCACAATGAATCCCAAGGAGAAACAGGAAACAAACAAAACAGAAAGAAAAACCAGTAGACACATTTTTCTCTACCGATACCTGAATGTAGTCCACCTGTATGAGGGCAGTCTAAAAATAGCACTGCATGTCTGAACAACAGGTGGCCGACAAGAAGAGCAAATAGACCTCAATACCGACTGCAGATGTTGGCAACCCTAACGAAGGCAATACACTTGGTCGACATAATACAATAAAGGTAAAAAGAGATGGGTTTTCTGTCCTTACCAGTCTACCAGATCTTTCCTTGGCTTTCTTCACTTTGCCATACGTCCCTTTCCCCAGGGTCTCCAGGAACTCGTACCTGTGCTTCAGGTTGTGTTTGTGGTGGTGTCTTTTCACGGCTTGCTTTTTCACTGGGATCTCAGATGAACCTTTCCCCGTCTGAATAATTTCAGTCAACGATACAGTCCCTACAGACGGCCTGCGGTTTGTTGAAAATCGGGCAACACTCAAGCCATCCATGCTGACGCGACGTTGTATGTCTCTCTCGTTGTACCGACGCAGGTGTTGTTTTTAAAGTAGCCTACATTCCTTCCTCAGAGACCTGTTATTCGACCGAGCTGCACACTTGATCAGACAGCAATGAGATGATACAAAACTTTTATCTACAACTAAATACACAATAAAGACGCCGTGTCTGCCCGCTCAGCGGCGCTCCGCCCTTCTAACAACACGTTCGCAGCATGCTGCGACCTGAGCAGAGCGCAGACAGCAGACAGACACACTAAATAGTCCGGGGGCGTTACAGGTACACAGAGGAGCGTTTGATTCGTTAAACTTGGTGGTGCCGGCCATTGAATTGAATCTCTAAATGTTCTAACCCTATATTTCTAAAATAGCTATGTGATCGTAGCTTTAACGCACCAACCTGCAATTCACAAGTTCATAATTTATGGGGCACAACACATTTTCTCTTTTCTTTGAGTTGGTTCAGCCCCACCCACAGTCCGCGGTTTGTCCTCTATCCAAGCGACTTTTTTTTTTTTTTTTTTTTTTTTACTTTACCTATTTTTTAATCCGACATAGGTGATTTTGTTAAAATGTTTCTAAAGAAGTGAAAACATTGACAACGTGTTAAAGTGAATGGGCCAGAAAAAAATGCAGAAAAACAATTTAGATGTAACAGCCAGACATCGGTGTGCCCCGAAATTTACAGCAAACGCAACGCAAAGATGTATGGCAAAGTAAGGCCATTCAGTCGAGCGTCGGGTTGCAGAATACAACCAGCAATGGAAAACAATTTAGTGACCAATTTATCGTACTTTGGTGGAGTGTTGTCCTGAGTTAACATTAAAAATTTCATACGAAATTTCATTGTATCATCTACATTGACAATAAAGCATCTATCTATCTATCTATCTATCTATCTATCTATCTATCTATCTATCTATCTATCTATCTATCTATCTATCTATCTATCTATCTATCTATCTATCTATCTATCTAACAACAAAGAAAAATGTCTTTCTTAACGTTTCCCTCGATACAAGCAATTGGACATCGAATGGATTAACTCTGTTGGAAAGGTAAAGCCAAATATGACCGCATCCATCAGCTCAAAATGAAGTGTTTCATCAGATGTCAAACTTTGATGAGTCACCATTCCCTTTGGTTTATGGAACCCAAAAGACAGTTCAAATCAGATTTTTCCTCAGAGCATTGCCAGAGGCACTATGGACTTGGCTAAAGATGAATCCCAAAGAAAAAAAGAATCTGAATGGCACACTTTCTGGTCATGGTGCAATATTAGTAAAAGAAACTGTTGTGTACTCATGATACAGAAGACGACCAAACCTAAGTTTATTAGCTGAACATGCTGCAGGGGCTATTTATGTCAATTTGTAGGTGTCAATATATTCCACGCTCATCAAAAAATATCAGTGGTCATTATTTTATTCTTTTTATCAATAGGCCACATCCTCCGGTGAAATCTCAGATTTTGCAGAGCAACTCCTCAAGGGTTGCCTGAGCAAATTTAATATAGATGTGTTCCAAAATGTCACATAGTAATAAAGGAACACTGTGACGGTTAATGTGTTTTATGAGGTATATTTATTATGAGGTATATATATATGTATACCCATCTGATATATAATGGGGGGGGGGGGGGGGGGGGGGGGGGGGGGGGGGGGGTTAGGATTGGAAAATGGATTTCTAAGATTAAATTTCTCTCCAGTTTAATTAAAAAATTCTACTTTAGTCCATGCTCAGTAGGATGTTAGTAGTTTCAAGACACCCATGAGCCACTAGAGGGTAGCATGCAGCCACAAGCTGCAAAAACAGGGAGTCTGTGAACTAATTTAATAGAATTAATTGTTGACAACCAAAACAACAACAAAAAAAGATTTATTACAAAAAGAAGAAAATGGATAATAGATACATATATTCAATAAAAAATGTCATTATTCTCAGAATGTTTTCTTCGATCATTCACATTTAGTGTCAAATTGTGTCAAAACTGAGCCAACTGGCTGCTCATCAGAGAATCTGTCTAATTTGACCTCCTAACCCATCAGGACCTGCCACTGTGTTTGCCATTCATTTTTCTGAGTAACATGCCAGTGAGTCTTCACTCATGCATGCAGAGGAACACTGTGCATTAACCAAACAAAGAGAGGCTTTTGGTGCTTAGGTCACCAGTGGTCAACATAATCTGGCAGCCTGTGAAAATGAACACTTCATCTAATAGAGCAGCCGAAAAAAAAGAGCCTATGAATGATTTTAAAAAGTTCAAATTGTACATTAATATAGAAGACTACAACTAAATGTACGGCAAACACATTAATTTATTAATAATTAACATTTTCTTTTCATATACACCAATGTTTCTTGTTTGAAATTAGGCACAAAGGGAGTCAGTAGCAGCATGCTGTGGAGCCACTGCGTCCAAAACGGATATTCTGGAAAAGACAACTTAAAACGTTCTTAACATTTACTGTAGATTGATTAAACTAAATACAAGGATGTGAATATTTGGGCTATTATGTAATACCAATAACTCTAAAAAGATAATTCATTAGTATTTGTGATCACGTAGAAACAAAATAAACAAATATGAGCGTGAAAAAAAAGTATAAAGCTACAGGTGGTCCGTTCTCCACTATTGTGTTTTTAATTAACATCGTGTGGCCACCTTGCTATATGCCTTTGTTGTATGCCTACATTTCCCACTGTGCAGTGCGTCATCCCGAACCCCGCCCTTTCCTTCCCTTCAACTTCGGTTCATGTCAACTTTCTGTTTTGCAGTGATTTGACTCCCAGGTCCCAGCTTTTCGATTTGGTGCAGGCATTACTGTCCTACTGCACCGTCCCAGACTCACCTCTCCAGAGACTCACCTCTCCGCTCGCATCATCGGCTGACCAGACTGTCGCCTTCTTTAAGCTTTCATGTCGTCATAGTGAATATGCCCACTAGTTTCCACGGGCCGGAGTCACATTAGGAAGATTTCTTTTTCCCTACGGAGTCTAACCAGGAAAAACATCGCTTAAGGCCGTTGACATTTTGAGGCACATTCGAAAGCTGGGTCCTCTCTTCTAAACACGGAGCTATATGGATGTGAAACTGTACCCTGGACTGTTTTCGTGAAGTTAAAGGCTATGTTTGTTGTGCCAGGCCAGCGCGAGGACCAACAGGAGATGCCTTCTGGTTAGCCGCGCTAACGTTTTCTGGACTCAATGTTAGCGCAAGATTTGTCACTTGATTTCTTCTGTTTTTAGGACACTACACATTTTGCAGGGAGTAACACGGCTGGGGTTAACTAGATAAAGGGGGCATTTAACACATAATTACTGAATATCTGTTTGTTGGCGAAGGTAATTGTCAAATTTTGCATCGAGTCCGTAGTTATCTCGAGCTCGACGCAAGGCGTTAAGCTAGCTTGCTGTGCTTGTCTGCTCAATAAGTTAACGACAAAAGCCAAATGCCTAGCCCTTATTTACTGACACAAAACACTCTAGGAACTGATGTATGTGCAGCACCAATAGACTAATGTTATTTTATGTCAATACGGGTTAGAAGTAATTAAAAGTGCACATATTTGTATTGTTCAAAATAGCCAGGGAGGAAGGTTGGTAAAGATGAAAACTAACTAATTGGTACTCGTCGTTCAATGTGCGGTTACCAGGACTAAACACTAACCGAAGCGTTACATTTGGGTGCCCCTGCACCTGCTTAGCCGTCTCTACGAGGAGAAGACGGTTATCTCAAACTGATGACCATGGAGGGAAATGTACCACAGAAAGCGACTCCTTTGGCTCGTGAACTGACAAGGATATTTAGCAGCTACAACAAGCACACAGTCCAGCTGAAGAAGAACCTGAAAGAGACGAATGCATTTTTTCGGGAAATAAGGCAAAACTACAGCAATGCTTGTGCATCGACCGTGAGCTCGGATACGTTTTCTCTGGAGGCAGGTAGGTCTGAACTCGTGCTGCAGAAACATTTGTACACTCCCCTTTCTGTGCACCTACATGTTGCAGTGTTTTAACCATGTTTAAAGCACTTCAGGTGGTTTCCAAACACACACATTCACAGCCGTACAACTATTGACATCTAAATCCCACAGAAACAAAGAAATGACTTAAAAATGTCCTCTGCCAAGTGATTTCTCCACCAAACTTAGACTGAAAAATGCATTAAATAGGGTTAGAGAAAACTAAAGAGATTAAGCCCCCTCTGAAAAGCATGAGCAGACTAAGTGCACCAAATATGCTGAGATTTCTGCACTCGGTGGCTGGCTGAAAGCTGGCGGATATCAGACACTTATTCTTCCATTTAGCATTACAGTGCCTTGTGTATTTCTTTGTAACTTTTGTTCCTGTTGGCACATTCTGGTGGCGTTTAACCCATTATTAAATGATGTCAAAATAATTTCTGTTAAAAAAGGAACATTGAAACAAGTCCCTGATTAAGAATGATGTACAAAATGTATTGAGTGATACTGGAATTGGCATAATAATGTAATGTTTGTATAAAACCTAGATCAAACACACAACAGTAATGGTATGCAGATAAAATTAAGTGCGTCACATCCACAGGAGTGGCTACTCCCTTGGGGCTGGTGTCCTGTAAACACAGAAGGTCAAATACTTTTCCTCGATGTTGAATGAACAATACTAATCCTAAGATTAGCCGTAATCAACTGAAATATGGGACCATAGTGCAGCCTTTCATGGGTACAGACATGCATTCACCTGCAAAGAAGACTGATCCTTAAAATGCATCCGTTACACTTTTCCCCGGGTTAAGATATGATCACATGACACAGAAAAATCCATGAGTAGTTTTGATCTATTTTTAATGTGGGATTCCTTCACTCTCTTCATGCTTTGTGGGGTCTGTACAGTACTGCGCAGACCATGCAGCAAATCTCAGGTCCATCTTGAATGCACAGCTTTGATGCATGATGGCCTATGAATAAGATGTGCGTAATGTTGCTATTAACAAAAGTAAATTGGTCTAACTACATGTCCAATGGGCCGTAGCTGATGTTGAGGTTATGTAAGTATCTGTGACTGTGACTCAGCATCACCGAGGATTATATCTTATACCCTTAGCATTAAGGTGGAGTTAGTTCTGTGTAAGGTCCACGACCAAAGTATATTATTGCTATCGCTTAAGGTAATGTATAAGATATGAAATGTTTCAATGCCCCCACCATGAAGCAGTTACCTGCTGCATATTCTTACTCAGACACCAGGGAGAAAAGCCCATCTGTACAGTTCAAGAGCTCCCTGGAATTTACTCAAAGTCCTGACTGTACAGGGTTGGTTTGGGCTGGGACAAGTCATGTATCCCTTTTGTCTTGTCTGACCCTCCATAGGCCAGCTCAGCTGCATCTCTTTCCCAAGTCATGAGGAGGAGTTCCTGCGTAGCACTGTAGGTGCTGCACCGTACATCCTGGTGCTGGGCCAGGACTGTGCTGCCCGCTACCAGCTGCTTAACTGTCTTCTGGGGGAGAGGTTGCTGCCACTAGGACCGGAGGCTGGAGAGGCATGTGAGGGAATTCAGGGCACAGTCTGCAAGAGGCGGAAGCTGTGTTTCACCCATGGGAGACAAACACGGCTAAGCCTGGCACTGCCTGGTCAGTACGAGCTGGTGCACCAACTGGCGGCTAACTGTGGCCGATGGGATACTGTGCCCCGGGAAGACCTAGAAATACACGAAGAGTGCGAGGACCCAGCCCACAGGCTTGCAGAGCTGGAGATCACTCTTCATCACCCCCTGCTACAGGTAGCCATGTACCAAGTGTCATTACCTTAAAGAATGCCCACATGATGCCAACTTATTATCATTTGCTGACAGCCTAAATTCCAAGTGCAAAAAAATAATACATTTGTGATGTTAGCTGTACTGTACTGTAAATGTGCTTTTTATTTTGTTGAGCTAGAGTGATATTTCATTTCTTGTAAGTGGGATTGTATGGTTTTCATTTGACTAGTTATTGTTTTAGCAACAATAGGGACCTGGCAGCTTGGCCCCTTAGTCACTAGCAAGGCTAGCATCACAATCAAAAGTTTTTGCACAAGTCGGAGAAGTCAGGAAACAACATAGACTTGCATGTAGTCTGCCACAGCATTTGTAGTTTGTAATACAATAACGAGTGACATATAATTCAAACAACTCTACCCACAAAAAAATCCTAAAATATCCCTTTAAGGCCTGGCTCAGTCAGTGTCACAAACACTAATTACTTGACTGTTGTACAACAATCTGGAAAAATCAGTGTACACATTGCTGCTCTAGAGCAGAATGAGCTAGTTGCTGCCATAATTATGTTACCGCTTTTTAGACAAAAAAAAAAAGTTATGAAGGGGGTGGCAGCATTGGAATTGACCTGTGACGAAGCCACACCCCCTTCATTCCTTTGGACAAACAATGAGCATGACCTTTGGTGACAGGAAGATCATTCATCATCTAAAAGTCACTAAAAGGGTCTAAATTACACATTAGAACAATATTAATCATTGCATTGTTGAGAAGGTTGATGAAAAGCCTCAGTTACAAGCCAAAATGTACAGGTCCCAGAGCAAATATGATAAACGGCATCTTGCTACCATCACCATGTCAGACAAAAAGACAGAGAGCCAGCATCGTTGTCCATAATGATGGACAATCACCAAAGTACAAAAACTAGAAAAAAATGGACCAATGAACTCTCAACAAACAAAGCGACATGATTAACATTGCTGTTAGGAGCTAACCTTAGGCTAACTCAAGCTAATGCAAGCTAACGTTAGAGATGTTAAAGGTAACTTTACGTTTCTTTCCAGCAAAGTGACAGTATGTTGTCTTTAATGTGATGTTGACTTGCCGCAGAAAAGATGTAGACATCCGTGTTAATTTTTCATGTTGCGTTGATGATGTGGTTTACCGCACAACTTCATCCAAAGTGCACACTCTCCTAGGTTTAGATGTGGCTTAGAAAAGGATAAAAATACACCCCATCACTGAGTCTCTTGGCTACATTGTTGGACCATTTTTTAAACTTAAAATATCTCTTAAAACCAGACAAAACTGACTTTCTGCAGTGCATTTCAATGGATGTCCATGCAGAGAATGTCTGAGTGTATGATAATGGCTCTGTGCACTGTGATTGGCTTATTGTGTTTCAGGGCGGGACTCAGCCATCGATCAATTATGTTGTTTATTAAATTCTTTCATACTGTATTTTGAGCTTCTGAAGTCGATTCCCATTATGGATCGAGTTTCTAATTAAGTTTGATGCTTGACTTCCTTAAGTGTTACACTTCACACACCTGATGTCAAGCCATCTTGAAAAGCTGTTGAGCTGCACATCAAATGCTTCAAAGAAGTCATGGCAAACAAACAGTAACTTGATGTCAGTTAAGTGGATATTGGTGGTCTTTCAACAAGCAGTTTCAGTTAGTTAGCTCAGTAGAGTGTCAGAGAGACACCAAACTGTAAGCTGAAACCTCCTATTCTTCTGATACAGCTTTACAGAATGTGACTATGGGGCCAATTGATTCCTTTTTGAAATGATAGACTCCTATTTAAAACCTTGCAGGGGACGAACATGCCATGAAACAAGCTGACTTGATGTTGATATCACCTCAGTCTGCACTCCACAATACATAATAAACATGTTATTTGTTTCTGTCTTCAGAGTGTAACGCACACTGTTTCAGGACAGCAGGGTGGTTTCTGGGATTTCTCCTTGAGAGAAAAAAGTTTGTTTGGGGGGTTAGCACATGAAGACTTCCACTGTGTTCAGCAATGTGCGTTTTCTATGCAAATGTGAAGCTCCATCCAGTTGCATGTGCTATTGCCACCCTGCCAGCTACCCTAGTTGAGCTCAGCCTGTGATGCTGTTGACAGCTCTGAGGTACGCATCGACCAGCTGTTCCCAACCATTTTGCTGGGATCACAACTTTCCTCTGCTGTTAACCTGACATATCTGTGAAAAGCTTAAAATGTGTTTTACTTCAGCTTCTGATTCAGTTTATGATTTTTTCTATCAACCTTTTAGAACAAAAGACAGAAAGCTGTGAACTCACAACACCATGCATCACTTTTATTTTGTTGATGTCATTGGTTTGGTTCATATAGCTGGCCCTTAACGGTGTTTACTTTCTGAGTGAGGATATTTCTCTCTATAACCTATGTGTTCACACGTACACAGGCTTTTCTCACAAACAGATTACTGAGCAGAGCTGATTATTTCCTGTGCTGCACTCTGTTTCACCGATTTATGCTACAGTTCAGAAATGCATTCCTTCCAGTCACGTTTCTCTGGTTTCTAAATTCAGAATTATGAGTTCTGCTACAATTGTTGGATACAGTGTTGCTGTCATGCTGGTCTTCAGTCAGTGAAATTGGAAAATTTCAATATCTTGCGGTGTGGGTGAATTGATTAAGTATTCCGTAAAGACTGTACTCATTCCTCATTATGTGTGACACGTGGAAATTAGTCTCTAATCCTTTAGATCGAGGCCCCTTGGAGAGCATCACACAGCCTCAGAAACTAGGCCCAGCTCTGCCTGAGGACAGCCCACCCGCCCTGCCCCCTTACGTAATGCTGCTGGTCTGGTGCGATTCACATGACTAGGTCATGTTTAAAAATCCCAAACCCTTTGCTGTGATGAAGTTACCATGGTTACAACTGAATTCTGAGACACTGGTCCTTCATCTTGTCACAGAAAACTTTTACTTTTTCAAGGCCTAAACCTGCATTTATCTGAGCTGTGTGGGAAAGACCTCTTCACAGCTTTTTTGTTCTACATTTTGTGCATAAACTATTGAAATATATTCATTTTAATGACACACTTTGTGTCATCAAGTGTTGAGAAATAAATTTATTCTCTGAGAATTTGATCAATTTTTGTTTGTTCCTAGTTTTAATGTGTCACTGAATTTTACACCCTGTGTGGGTGTTTCACCTTTTCCATGGAAAAGGCATAGCTCCTGTTATTTTATTTAAGGTCCATCAAAGGCACGTCTGAAAAGCAGAGAAATTTAACTTCTATGTAACGTATTTCACATCCCTGTCTAATGTCACGTGTGACTGAAAGCTTGGGGATCATTCTGCAATCCCTTATTTGGGTCAAAAATTTGATACACTTTTAACATATTAAGAGGGTTTTAAAGGGAAGTTAAAAAAACAACTTTGTCACGGTTGATGAAATTAATAGTTTATTCTTCTGTCCCACCCCCAAGGGATCAAACAGGTAAAATATTAATGACCAACAGTGTCAGTTTCTGAATTTCTAGCAATTGCAAGTTTTGACATTTAAAATCATGACTCAATTTATAAATCATAACTTGTTTTTAATTATATGTACTAAAGAGGATCAGGGCCACTAAACAAAATGTTCATAGGTTAGTCCAATAAAAAAAAATAAAAAAAAAATTGGGCCTTTGTCTTCATCCTCCTCTGTTAATATGTTCGTCACATGCTTTTGTGGTGAATAAATAAGAGATCAGCACTTTCAGGTCAGAGTAAATGAAGGCACAGTATCTCCATGCTCACTGTGGTATTCACACACTCCTACTATAATCACAGGCACTTGTTTTAGGAGCCAGCAGATGAAAACCAGCTTGCTAATTAACTTTCTCCTTGCTCAAGGATTCACCCAAGCTCTTTGCAGCTCAGAGGACATGAAGAGGTGCTAAATCATCACCATGTTTCTGGAATCCTTTTAGAGGCACTTATACCTTCATGTTCATGCCCTTACTCTAAGAATTCGCAATCCATATTCAACATGCTAACAAAGGCCTGTACTATTTGCAGTCACTCCTAAGTGTGTTCATAGAGGAGGATTATTATTTTTTTTATGCTGGGCTGTATCTCTCCACTGTTTCTCACTAGAACTAGGTGAGCCCCACAGACCAGGCCACAATACAACATTTGAAAAACTGTTGCTTCAAAAAGACAACAGGGCCATTTTTGAAGAGTCATTGCTAAAGAAGAACTGTAGAGAATTCAAACATTATAGTTATTTGACTGGCTGTGAACGACTGTTTGCAGGCGATCTTTGTTCCAAAGACGCTGCTCAGATAGGTTCGGCTCTTGTTTCTTGGAGACAGGACTGACTGTCTCCTTTGTGTTGCTGTGAGTGGTTTTTGCCTCAATTCCACGGTCTGTCTTTTCCCTCCAGTCATGGTCTTGCTCTAAAGCACTCTGGGTGACTATTTCTGTACTGTTGTTCCTTATAGGGGGTTAAGAAAACCTTTTACTTGTGTCATTTTCTGCCCTGTGTCTCAGGCGTTCCCAGGACCACCACAAATATTTGTTTGCCACTCTGTGTTCAGAAATAGAGGGAGCGTGTGATCGCTGTGGTTGCATTTCTGCGCCTTTTGAAGTGCAATTAGTTTAAAAATCTTCTGACATCAGTTATTTTAACAACTTTGAGCTTCAGTTGCATTGAATAATTTATATAAGTTATTCATATTTAGCTCAACATTATCAGACTTCAATGGATCGGACTTTGTTCATACTGCACTTTTCATGCACAAAAAGGGTAAGACAAAGTGCTTAACACTCAGAAAAGAATAGTAAAAAAAATAATAATAATAATGAAATAATTAAGTGACCAGCCAGACCCCCCCCATTAAACACATTGATCAACACCCCCCACCCACAACCCTCAGTGCATACAAAGAAAAACAACATAATCAAAATCTGTGCTGATGAACTGAGATAACGCTATCAAGGAAATCGTAATTGGGAAACTGAAGGTAGAAGAAGATGTCAGAATTCAAGAGAAGAAAATAAAGCTAACAAATTAAAACAAATAAATAAGGAAATAAAATACTGAAAGACCAAAGCAGTTAAGTGGAATAAGATGTAAAACTAAAACTTAAAAGTGCAATACTTAAAAAGCTAATAGAAGCAGTAAAGTGAATAACTAAATAAAAAAGAAACCAATAGTTTAACAGATGAGATAAATAAAAATATATTTCACTATAAAAGGTTAGAGTTCTATGATTTTAATTAGATTAAGAGCGGAACTTGTTGAATAACTAAAAAATTAAAGAAATAAGTAAAACTTAGTAAAAAAAAATAGAATTAAAGGTTTTAAATTTGCTTTTATCTCACACATTTTATTCATTTTCCTTTTTTTTTTATTTAAAGCAACAGTCTGTTTGACCACCTAAAGCAATTGGATTAAGTTGTGAGAAAAATGTGTTTTCATATTTTTGTTTAAAGAGGAACATTTTGTTTAAAATGACCTCTGAAAGTGGCCAGCAGAACTGACGCTTAATTAAATACAGGTTAATTCCCCATGCATTGATTCATGGGTCACTTTATGCTAGTTTGATGAATATTAATGTTGTTATATTAATGTTGTTAAATTAGTTTTTTAATGTTTTCTTCTGCCGATTATTTACCTTACTCTCATTATATTGATTTGTGAAGAAGCTTATCAGAGCCATCATCTTACTGAGGAATAGGGAAACAGTGGCTGTAAAACAGCTTGAAATTCAGCCGGACCGATCTTGAGACACATCTGCCATGTTAAAATGTTGACATGTAAATGCTCTGAGGAAGAGATTGCCAATTTCTTTGTAAATCCTGAGTATTCAGTGGGTACAGATACACAAGACTTCCCTTTTTAGTGCACTGCATTGTTCAGAGTTCAATGAGCTACTTTCAAAACATGTTTATTTCAAAAGTGAAACTCAGTTTGGCCCCACAGATATTTCTTGATTTATTACCCTGTATGAGCAAGTGTTCATCTGTGTTTGATGAATCTCAGTTTTGCTGTAAGTAGTAAGCTAAATAAAGACTTCCTGGCTTGCTTTGCTGACACGAAGGAATGAGAAAGGAATACATTTTCTTATAAACTTGCATTTATTGTGTCTGAACATCATGAAATAGATTTTTTAAAAAAGTATTATTTTGCCTGGCCTGACACCAAGAGAAGAAAACCTCTTATGAGCCACTTATTTATATAATAAATCATTTCTGATGTGTTCCACAAAGTCAGGAAATCAGAGTTTAATGACACTGAGCAAAGTTGATTTTTTACCAAAGAAAAAAAAAATATCTTACACATTTTAAAACATGCTCATCATCAAGAGCAACCAGACTCCACTACTACAGAGCCATGTTGTTGTGATTTGTGTAAAATGTGAAAAGATGGCTGCAGATAGATTCTCACAAATCTTCACATTGTCAGGTTGAACCTCATCAGTGGTGAAAGCTGCCTCTGCCATAAGCTTTTGTCTGTCTTCATGCAGCACAGAAGCCGGGGAGTTCTTCTCTTAAATGAGGAGGATGTGGTGTTCATAGGGGCTGATACCATTTATAAATACCTGTACTCTGATTAATAAGCTGATACACTATAGAAACAAAGGCTTTGAAAAAATGAAAACATTTAGATGGCTGGAATGAATGGGTTGTGTTGATAATCAAGAAAAGCTATAGGTATATCTTTCAGTGCTCATTTACCAAATCCAACCTCACCAAGCAGAGCAAATGTAACCTCACTCTTCAATTCACTGAAAGACTCTCAAGTCTGAACAGACCACTGCAGAATAACTGCTGTATGTGGGTTTGAATGATCATTATCACAAACAGCTTAGCCCGTGTTTTAGCCTTTAGCCCCTGCTCTATTACTCTCCCGTTTAGCTTTCTCCTGCTCTTCTGTCCTTTTTCCTTTTGCCAGCCCAGCTTCAGTGTCCACCATTACTACAAAATAAATCCAAGAAATCCTTTTGGCAGAGAAAAACACAGATCTTTCTTCTCATTGCTCGATTGTATGGGCTGGCGTGGTATTGTCATAGCCGGGTACAGGGATGGGTAACGAATTAGGTACTTTTATAGGTACAGACCAAATTCTGTCAAAAGTACTAGGTACTGATTCACATAAAGTCCAAAGGTACCATGTTTAGGTACCTAAACATGGTACCTAAACATGCATCCTTGTGACTGTGAGGAACTGGAACTGGACATAAAAACAGCATTCCAAGGTTGTATATTGAAGAATAAATATGTTAAATTGGAAAAATGTGTTTTATTGATAAACCAATTGATATTTTTTACCACACAAATACAAAAAAAGTACTGAAAATTGGTACCATTGAGTACCGATACCGATTGCCAGGTACTGGGCATTGAAAACGTACCATTTCAAGTGTGAAAAGTACTCATACCTAGCCAGATATTGTCATTTTTGCATCTCACAGTTAGGGCTGGGCGATAATGGTAAAATTAAGAATCCCGATTATTTTAAGTAATATTGAAATCACGATTAATATACACAATTATTCATTTATTCAAAAACTTCAGCACTGATTTAAACACAACTTAAAAGAACCAGCAAGTGGCACATACAGTATTATTGATACACATAAGTCACACACACTCGCTGTGGCTGCACATGGAACACAGAAGAGCTATGAAGCACAGGAACTTGCATACATCTATACTGTGTGGCATTTTAATTGTTTTTTTTTCGATTATATTGTTTTTATGATTGTCAGATGGCAAAATTGAAATCACGATTAAAATACGATTAATTGTCCAGCCCTACTCACAGTGTATTGGCCCAGACAGAGACAGTGAGAGAGAGCGGTGTGATCAGAAGTACAGACCCGAAATGAAAGAGTTAATGCTGTCTCATATAAACAACCCTCTGGGGGCTGAAAGAGCATCAGTTGATCCCCTTTATTAGTATCAGAAGTAGAAAATAATCAGAGTCTGGAGATTTTCAAGCAAACCGTTCAAAAAAGTGATTTTGCGACCTGAGCAGCCACCAGCCACTTTAATTTCCAATCCAAAGACTAAAATTTAAATTTCACTGCACAGGAGGAAGAGTCATGCTTTCACAGTGGGTTCAGTATTGAACAGTAGAGGTACAACATGAGAAATAAATAAAAATAAACTCTAAGTGTTCAGCAGCTATTTGCCTGTGTCTGTGTTTGATGTTTGGTGATATATTACGTTGTATAAAACTTATGTGACTAAAAATTTGTGCAAAGTCAAACTGAAACACGCATAACGAAACCAAAACCAAAGTGCCTGTCAATGATTTGGTTAAACTTTACTGCCATCATACTGGAAGGTGTGGAAAGCCAGAGGGTGTGTCACCTCAAGAACAACTTACACACTTAAACTATTCATGTTAAATGTATATTAAAAATAGTGGCTGCTGCTTTGAACTCCTGCCCATCTTTTTGTTTGACTTGTTATTGTAGTAAAATTTTGGCATCCAGGGGTTATGGGTGGCTTATTTTTCTTTGTCCTTCTTATCTTTTCTTTTAGCTGTAGGATACGCTGGTCTTTTTGTTAGGACCATGCATGCCTGCATCATGCAAAAAATTCAGTTGAGTTTTTTTTGTTTGTGTTTCATCACCAGGAGGCAAAGGTTATGGTCGTACCTTGTCCGAGTGTCCAGCCCATAGAGGAGGCCCTGGAAGACTGCACGCGCAACGTGATCCCCATCATACTCTATGCCATAAACCAGGACTCCCTAAGCACAGAGCAGGTGGCTGAGCTCTGGAAGGTCAAAGAGATGCTTTGCTTCCCCATCTGTTTTGTTCGTATCCCTGACACTATCCCAGCAGCCTCTCCGGCCCCAGATCGCCGCGCCGAGAAGGAACGGGAGAGGGAGAGGGAGAAGGAGAGGGAGAAGAGTCCCCTCCACAAGCAACTCCTCTCCCATGGCTTCCTAACCAGCCCTGCAGGGAACTGTTCCTGTGGTGCCCCCTCACAGATGTCTGCTCCAGGTGCCAAGCCTCAGAGCATGCTGGGTGAAGCTTTTGAAAGACTGCATAGGTTACTGGTGCCTTTTGCTCGCCAAGTTCTTCAAAACCAGCAGGTGGAGGCTGCCAACCTGCTTAATGGGCTTCACTGTCGGTGTCTGGATCTTTTCATCAACCAGGTGAGAGGCTAATAACCCTGACAGTGTTCATCTGTGGTCAATTTTCTTTGGTTTATATTCATGTGACTGTCTTGTAAACGTTTGGGCAGAGTCAGTGCTAACCCAGTATACCCCCAACAGAAGTCTCAATCTGATCTCTTATTTTCCTGTCTCCCTCCCCTGCAGGCCTTTGACATGCAGAGGGACCTGCAGATAACTCCTCGCAGGCTGGAGTACACCCGTGAAAAAGAGGGCGAACTCTTCATATCCCTCATGGCTATCGCAAACCGCAAACAGGAAGAGATGAAAGAGATGATTGTGGAGACACTGAGCAGCATGAAGGAGCAGCTGCTGGAGGATGCTGCCAACCTGGAGTTTACAGGTTAGTAAGTTGACTAGATGCTTTCCAAGACGCGCTCAAAGGAAAACATCCCCAAACTTTGCCTTGTTTTTTCTGTTTGTTCCCATCAGTTTTAATTAAATGACATCTTGTTACGTCTGACGATTTGTTTTGCACTGACAAACTATTCATGTAATTATACTTGTGTGTTTTTAATGGATATTGATAAAATTGTGTCTTCATAAGTATGATAAGTAGTGTGTTTATTTCAATGTTTAGCGTGCTGTTGTCAGTGGAGATAGTTTGTACATCTCTTCGAGTTTCTGTCTGCTGCTGTGGGCCATCTTAGGACAGGACAACAATGCGTCTTTCACACACACTGTATTAAGTTATGTTTTTGGCATGTCACATGTTTTACTTTATGACTTCAAAGCATGCAGACAGGATCTGATTCATTAAGTGTTTTGATTTGCTTGTTTTATTGTTAAAAGGCCATAATCTCTTAGATTCTAAAGGAATTTGTGACATTGTGTTTGGATTCAGCGCCAGCAAGTTTCTCCCCTGACTAAAGTCACAGTTAAGGTTTGGTCTTTGGGTGCACTATTCTCTAAAACGAAAGAATCGTATGTTAATTAAGAGCAGTGCTGTCTTAATGCTGTGATGTGTGTGATTATAATCTGTGGAAATTATCTTTAAAGCCATGCACACTAAACTGGAGCAGACACTCCAGCTACGTATTTTATTCATGATTCCAGGAAATGCAGGAAATTTGTTTTGGATTTCTCAGTAGAAACCCTAATATGTGCTTTGTTTTTCTTCAACTCAAAGTTTCTACTTAATGAGGAAGGATTTCTTCTCTATGATTTCTTTATTAAAGAATGTGACTGACTCGTGGTCCTCAAACAGGAGCTTTGTAAAATTATTTTAGTGATCTTTTCTCTCTTAGACTTCTGATATCTCCCTGCTTTAGACTTGCCAGACAACTGACTTGTTTTCCTGACAGGCAGGGATTTCTTTCTGGTTTGCATCCTGAAAAACTGAAAGCCAGATTCTTTTCTGTCTTCAGACTCCAGTCAGAGACACAGCTGTGCCAGCTGCGTTTCACAATCTGCCCACAAAGTTTTTGTACTGTCTGAGTCAACGGTTGCGCGTAGCTGAGAAAAGCCTTTCACTGGTTATTGCGATCTGCTTCCTTCCTTCCTCCCTCCCTCATGGGCTTTGTCCAAGAAGCATGTTTACTGAGTTTCTCTTTTTCTGGACATCACTTGTCATTCAGGGAACTTGCCCTGTGCAGTACAGGGGGTTAAAACAGCTTTTGCATTGTGCAAACACAACTCCAGAATAATTCTGGCAACGTGAAACTAGCTGTGACCAACAGATTACAGGTGCCAAGAGGATTTTCTCATAAGGAAACAATGTTTCTGTTTACATTCAGTGTAACTCCCAAAACGTCTCCTCAGTCCCCCAGCTCTGTCAGAATCATCAAACACTTTTTCTTCCGAATAAATCATCAGCAAGAATGATTATTAGAAAAACTTAACCTTTATTTTTTACTTCAGTGTTTAAGCTGGGAAATTAATTTAGGAGGAGCAAAAAAAAAAAAAAAAAAAAAATAGAGGCACATTGTGCTCTCATAACCCATTGCCAAACTTTTACTATGAAAGCCAGAAATACTAAAGTATTTCCATTTATTTTTTTTGTTCAAATATTTGATAAAATAATTGCCACAGGAATCCTAAAAGAAGTACAAAATCAGATCTGAAAAACCATCTTCCCCTTCACTACTGAGGTTGGTGCATTGCTTTTTCTCATTGGCCAGTTTGAGGATGCTCATTTGAAGCATCATCAGTGACAGATCTTTGTAAATGTAAACAATAGTTGGTCAGGGATATTGTCCACTTAAAATTTTCCTTTGAAAAAAACAAAAACAAAACTATATTTTACCCTCTTGAAAAGCTGCTCACTATAAAGAGCAACCAGACTCCACTACTACAGAGCCATGTTGTTGTGATTTGTGTGAAATGTGCAAAGATGGCTGCAGATAGATTCTCACAAATCTCCACATTGTCAGGTTGAACCTAATCAGTGGTGAAAGCTGCCTCTGCCATAAGCTTTTGTCTGTCTTCATGCAGCACTCTCTTAAATGAGGAGGATGTGGTGTTCATAGGGGCTGATACCATTTATAAATACCTGTACTCTGATTTATAAACTGATACACTAAAGAAACAAAGGCTTTGAAAAAATGAAAACATTTAGATGGCTGGAATGAAGGAGTTGTGTGGATTATCTGGAAAAGCTAGTGTTTTCTGGCATTAAGACTCCAGTTCTCATGAGTACTTGCATTTGACCTGTCTGTAACTTGTAATGTTGGTGAGTCCTGGCTATATCTTTCAGTACTCATTAACCAAACTCAGCCTTACCAAGCAGAGCAAATGTAACCTCACTCTTCAATTTACTGAAAGACTCTCAAGTCTGAACAGACCACTGCAGAATAACTGCTGTATGTGGGTTTGAATGATCATTATCACAAACAGCCTAGCCCGTGTTTAAACCTTTAGCCCCTGCTCTATTACTCTCCCTTTAAGCTTTCTTTTGCTCTTCTGTCCTTTTTCCTTTTGCAAGTCCAGCTTCAGTATCCACCATTACTATAAAATCCTATTTGGCAGAGAAAAACACAGATCTTTCTTCTCACTGCTCAACTATATGGGCTGGCGTGGTATTGTCATAGCCGCGTATAGCGATGGGTACCGAATTAGGTACTTTTATGGGTACCTATTCACATTAAACCAAAAAGTACCATGTTTAGGTACCTAATTGCACCTTGTGACTGTGAGAGACTGGAAGAGTAGGTGATTTTCCATGCTGGACATGAACACAGCATTGCAAGGTTGTATATTGAAGAATAAATATGTTAAATTGGAAAAAAATGTTTTATTATTGAAAGAATTGATATTTTTTTACCACATAAGCACAAAAAAGTACCAAAAATTGGTACCAATGAGTACTGATACCAATTGCCAGGTACCGGGGGAGCAAAAAAAAACAAAAAATAGAGGCACATTGTGCTCACATATCTTATTGCCAAACTTTTATTATGACAGCCAGAAATACTGAAATATTTCCATTGATTTCTATTTTTTGTTCAAATATTTGACAAACTGATTGCCAAGGGAATCCTAAAAGAAGTATACAATCATTTGTCAGGGATATAGTCCACTTAAATTTCTCCTTTGAAAAAAAACCCCAAATACTATATTTGTTTACTACTTCTGAAAAAACAAACACGCTTTACACAGCAAAATAATAGAAAGTTACATTAAGTGTGTCATCGTTACAAAACATACAGAAGTATCCAAGTAGTTTACAAATATGAATATTAATAAATTTTTCATTTAAACAGATTTTCCAATCTGCTGTGATATTCTGTTAATTCAATAATGAACCACTAAGCTGTAAAGGAACATCAGGCTCCAGAGTTTTATTACAGCACCCAGCTGCTGTGGATTGGTCGGCTTCTTCTGTTCCTTTGGGTCCCATGATGACGGCTCCTCAGCCCTCTGTGCTTCATAGTTCATCTTCGTTTTTAAAGGTTAATGGAGGTTAACGAGGCTCTGTGTCCACTTTAGTTGAGAGCTCGGAAGTAAGAGTCATTCGCAAGTGATTATTACAGACACATTTGAAGACTCATGATCTGGTCAGGCGTTAACCGCTGTGCTGTCCACTTCTGATTACATCAGCCAGAACACATCATTAATGTAAGGCTTGAAACCCTGTGCCACCTGTCACCTCCCTCCCTCTGAGTTGGTTATTAAGGAGCAGAATACTTACTATGCTTCCTCACCTTTCTGATTGTTTTTATTTTGTTTGACAATGACACTACATGCTGATTGTAAGATAAAGAGGATCAAGTTTTTTTTTATAGGGGGCGACTGGAGCGGCCACAATAGAGCAGCGAGTTCTCCACACAGTATCGGTGACAAATTAGCTCAGTGGTTGATGGCAGACATCAAATTTTAACTTGTCATACTCGTTTCTTTCATCCTCAGATATCATTGTGACAACAAATGGAGAGCCTGTTACATCGAAGGAGATCAAATCATGTATCCACCAGATCCAGGAGCTGATAGTGGTTCGTTTGAATCAAGCCGTGGCGAACAAGTTGATCAGCTCCGTGGACTATCTGAGGGAGAGTTTTGTAGGAACTTTGGAGCGGTGTCTCAACAGTCTGGAAAAGTCTCACATTGACTCTTCGGTCCACAATATCACCTCAAATCACCTCAAACAGGTGAGCACAAGATTGTTTGAAGAAAAGTAAAAAAAAAAAAGAGTTCAGATTAATGCATTAATTAGATTAATTAATTACACTGCAAATTAACGCGTTGTAAAAATTAACGCAGATTAATCTGGATCCCAAACCCGCGGGGCGTTCAAAGGTATTTTTAAATGTCTGGCATTCACAAACCGTGTGTCCTACTTGGAAAAAGAGGTATTCTCGTCAGATTTTCAAATTTCCAACGGTCCCTGAATGTATCACATGTGACGTCAGCAACATGCTTTAAACCCGAGGGAGGGAGGCGAGAGTGATTTTTGATTGCCGCCCACATCGCGTTTATTCACACGTCCTTTTTGAAAATCTGCAGAAAATCAACCGTTTGCTCTAGCTCAATTCTGTAACAAACAGATAATTCAACACTCTATACTGCATTAAACAAGCCCTGAATGGTCGATATATATCCTGTATTTAAATCTAAAGAATTCTTTGAAAATTTGCTTCCATCTTCCTGGTGTCATGTTTCAGCTTGGGGCTGCTCTGCACCAATCAGCAACAGTTTTTGTGTTCAGAGCATGTAAAACTGAAAATACTTCACTTATCTTTGATCCAAGACTTGAATTAAGTGTTTTGTTCATAGTTCCTCACAGTTTTTAGCCTTTAGCCCTGGTTCTCCTGATCTCATAGAAGTATAGAAGTTCATATTGCAGTGAAAATCGAGTCAACATCGAGTAAAAATGTGACAGAAGCAAAAACCGTCCTAAAAATCAAATCAGCTTGTCTTAGGTGCAGGAATGTGTAGATTTGGTAAAGATAGAACCATAAAACTTTTTTCATGTGTTCCTTATTCATCAGGGTACCTAAAAATGTGTTGTATGCATTCCCACCTTATTTTTAAATGTTTTTTTAGTGTCTTTTAATGTAATTTTAATGTCCTGGAATTCAAATTCTTTATTTTGGGACCTTAAGCAGATATGAGATTAAAATGCAATTAATTTGATTAATTAATTACAAATCCTGTGATTAATTCGATTTTTTTTTTAGTGCCTGACAGCACTAGTTCTCACCAAAGAAAAAATCAGAACCAAAGTTTTTATGTGTATTTATTTTTTTAAGTCATAAAAGGTGACATTTAAATAGCATTACATCATCCATATTAGGCTCTGCTAACCTCCTTTGACCCCAGTGTTTTAGACATGTAGACATTTTTCTTCAGCAATACCTTTTCTTTCTTTCACTCCTTCTTTTCATCTGTCCCAGTTATTAAATGCTGCCTATCACGTGGAGGTTACCTTCCATTCAGGATCTTCCGTATCAAGACTTTTCTGGGAGCAAATCAAGCAGGTCAGTTCCTGTGTTGCTCTGTCAACAGAGTTTGAAACTGCTCCAGCTTCCAGAGGGAGTGTTCACTGTTTGTGTGTTTTTCTTCCAGATAATCCACAGGATAACATTTGTAAACCCTCCATCCATCACTCCAGAGTGGAAGCGTAAAGTGGCACAGGACGCCATAGAGAGTCTTAGTGCAGCCAAACTGGCCAGAAGCATCTGCTCCCAGTTCAGGACCCGTCTCAACAGCTCTCATGAAGCCTTCGCTGCATCTCTGCGCCAGGTGAACTTTTTTTCTCCTTTGCTGCCTAAAACAAAGATGCTGTATAGAAAGTGACTTTTACAACAATTATAGAAAAATGTTTTGCCAATTATTGCAACACCTAACACCGTGCAACAGGTGTCATCTCACCTTTGCAAGTGCATGATAGACAGCACATCCTAGGACAAGATATGTTTAAGTGAATGCTGAAAGGCAGCAGAGATGTCTTGATCAACATTTCATGTACTACACACCTAAAAAAAAGTTTATCTGGCAGAGATTTCCTCAAAGTTTAAAGATTTAAAGAAAACGTTTTGCTTTTTTGTCTGCTGTTTCACCTGAATAGTCAAAAATACTTATGTACCTGCTGTATCTGGGGCTGAGTGAGTGTAACTTCAGAATTCTCATTTGGTTTCGCTGTCACACGGTGTAACTGTAATAACTGATGGACAGTGTGACGGCTCCTTAATGAAATCTCTCTATCGGTGTCTTTTAGCAGCTCCCAGACAGTGTACTGCTCATAATTCAGCGGTTTATTCCTCTTCACTTGGGTTGTTTTGCCTTTTAAGCTCCAGCATGCAGATGGCTGTGACTCCCTCTGAAGTCCCTGAAAAATCATTTTCAGTCAAATTGCTCTGATGATTATTGTCACATGATAGACAGTGTGGGCCACATCACTGCCTTGGTTTTCATGCTTACACAAACAATCTGATTAATGTCTCAGCTTCACAGAGGAGGTGATGTTCTACATGTTCAGAAATACTCTGATTTTATTTAGTCATTTAGAGTGCAGGGAAACACAAAAAATGTTTGGTACATATATCACATTAGAGTTGAAAAACCAACTTCAAAAGGAAAATGTCCGTTACCAAGTAGAGATAAGACGTCAACCCTGCTCTGCACTGGTATGCACTTTGATAGGGGGCGCTGATATGAAAGGTAATGTTGGAAATATTATCAGTGGAAAGCTCACAGGAATTTAAAAGCAGGGTCCTTTTTCTATCCTGGACAGAGTACAACCCAGGATACTCTGGACTTTATAAGGTTATCTTTGTTGTAACTATGTGATGATAATTGCACAATAGTTAGAAGGTGGACTGTGCATGTGTCTGGACCAGATATCCAGCTCTTGATTAAACACTTTTTTCCTTTGGCTCCGGCCTTTTGCACACGTAGCCAGGCATTTAAAAAACGAATATCCCCCTTTCATTCATTTTTAAAAACACTTCCACAAGCACCAGGCAAATCTGCCGGTGAGTGTGGTGTGAAGCACGCCTAACCCTTATTTGGCAGTGTTTTTTAGACATGAAACCCTTGCCACCCAATCAGGATGAGAACCAAAAAAACAGTTTACTGGCGCCGACACGAAACCATGAAACCAGAGTTTTCCAAAATCTTCACTTCAGCCAGAGTTTTCAGAAAACATTGTTTTAGTGACGTAAAACTGTGTTTTTGTGTGGACGACGGGCCTAAATGTATAAAAACTATGCAAACACTATCCAAACACCCGGCTACGTGTGGACATGGCCTCAGTTTGCAGCTGCTCAAAGAGATTCTAGTTTCAGTCCTTCATTACTATGCTACAGGTAAAGCTTCCAAATTCATTTTTTACACCATCCATGATCTGCAACACAGTGTTTCTGCTCCAAACAGTTGTTCTAGCCTGTGACTGTGTGACTGATGTAAAAATAGACCAGGGAAAAATGTGTAGGCAGTCCTGTGAACATTTTAATTCATGAAAGATGAGATACGAGGAGGTAGAAGAGCAGTGTTGCATCAGCAAATAGTGCAAATACCTCTGGTCTTTCTGTTGGAAAAGTGAACTGCAGAGTGTAAACTGGGATGAGTGCTTGGGTCAGAGTCTCTCAAAAGAAGCAAGATTACAAGGCAAAACTGGTCCTGTCAGCAGAGAACTGTAGAACCAGCTCCTGTTGTGGGTCTTTTTGTAGTTTCTTGTTTAAGGGGCCGATCTGACTGTTATCTGCTTTTGTTAATAAAACGATTATTGATATTTAACTCACACAAAAACTTACATATTCCTTAAATAACTAAAGAGGAAGACAAGTGTCCCTCAAATTAAAGTTTTTTTAATTAACTTTTGTAAGTTAATTTTTTTTCTTTTGGGTGGTATTAGCTTGGGGTGCTTTAAAACTTTGAGTTTTGCCAAAAGCAGATCACAAGAGTGTAAAGGTGCATTTTCAATAAATAACTTAGAAATTATTAAAAGATCAAAAGATAATTAGTTCAGTTTTTCCCATCAATCCTTCTCAATCTGACTGAGATGAATAAATCAACAGTACCTGACAGTTTTCCACAACACCAGCAAAATATTCTCCTAAGTCCACTCGATATGGATGAGATCAAACTTTACGGTGTGTCTGCTCATATGTTGACTCCACCTTTATCTGAGTAAACAGCAGTGATGTGAACTCACACTGAGGTGCATTCACATGAACCAGTGGTTCTTAAACTTTGGCTGTCATGCCCCCCCTCAGAGGCTGAAGAAAAATAATGTCGACCCCACAGTTTGAGAACCACTGGCTTAGAGACACTGCAGTTTATCTTCATGCTCTGGGTCTAGAAAAATGAGATAAGTAGCTCTGTGTTACTCCGCAGTAACTCTATCTGAAAAATGACCACATGTGACACAGGTCATGACAGCCGAGGATACAGGCGGTCATTCTCTTCAGTCCTCTTGGTATCTTTACAATGCAGCCAACGTTAATGTACCATGATTCTTTGCAAAGAAGGTGACTGTCATCCAGAGTGCTGTGACAATCTGTGGAGAGGGATAAACTAAGATGAAACAAAGCTTCTCATTAACAATCTGTAGACCTCAGTTCTTCCAGAAGAGCAGGAAGAAGGGTTGAACTGGTTAAAACAGTTCACACTTGTTAAATTTTGAAAATGCAAGCTTATTGCAGAATTAAAGTCCATAGTGTTTTAGCCAAAGACTCGTAAGTCTTTAAGTTCTTTTTGTCCATTAGTCATTAAATGTTTCATCAAAGAGAGATACTCCTCCACTCAACTCCTCAGGTGAATGTAAAGAATTGTTTTCAAGTTAAAAAGTTAAAGTTATTCAACCATTTACAAAGACAGCTAATAACACTACAAAAAAACTGAACCCAGTGATTTAACAGCCTTTCTTAATTCTAACCATGAGATACTTTGTCATGTGTTGGTGTCTGTAGCTGGAGGAAGGGCACACTGGGCGTCTGGAGCGCACTGAGGACCTGTGGCTGCGTGTCAGGAAGGACCACGCCCCTCGATTGGCCCGCCTGTCTCTGGAGAGCCGCTCCCTCCGGGATGTACTGCTACATGGTGAATCATCTCTAAAACCTTCCAGTGTTTACCCGTACAGCTTCAAACCAACAGTGGTGCCAAATAAACGAATGCTTTTTTAGCCATTCTTGTTTGAAATCTTGATCTGAGCTAAACACAAGGTGCTTGTGCTGTAAGAAAGGATGAGCGCTCAGTGAAGAAACCCACTACTGTCTCTACTGATGAGCTGCATTCTGCTGAGCTCCTGAAACCATAAAGACAGATGGGCAGAGTGCTAGTGGCGTATAGCCACTTCCACCAGCAGAAAAACAGCAAAAAACGATGACTGTGAAGTGAGATGTTAGAAGAAGACAAAGCCAGGATAAGGACCGGTCTAGGCTGGAACCCATCCCAGCTGAGCTAGGCTGCTATCTTAGCGCCTGAATCTTGTGCATATCACAAGATCCCTTTATTCCTCCATTTGACTCCATAATACCCATCAAACTATTCCTCTCAAAGTAACTTACCAGCTGCTGTGTCATTGTACTGAAGAAGATCTTATCTGCTAGATTAAGGAGAGATGTAGCCCTAAACTGTCTGAAGTTTGGGAAGTCTTTCTCCTTGGGGTTTAGGATCCCCCTGCTCTTAACAAGCTTTTGGGATGACTTGTTTATTCCATACTATTCTAAATGACCTCAACAAGAATAGGAAAACATTAGGCACACTCACACTGTCCCCAATCTTCTCCAGTTTCCTTACCACTGTTCTCCTGACTCTTTCTTTCATTGTTTCCAGATCCTCATTAACTCTACCTCTCTGGGATTTTTCTACGTCATCTAAAGCTAAATGATGATAAAAGCGTGTAACAATCTAAATGAAAAATCTCTATCAGAGATTCTGCCCTCATCTGGCCAATGTGAGAAAAAAATGTGAAGATGTTTCTTTTTTGTGCTACAGAGTAAAACATGGCTGCATTATTTTTTGACAGGCAAACCAAAGCTGGGTCGAGAGTTGGGTCGAGGTCAATATGGAGTCGTGTACTTGTGCGACAGCTGGGGAGGACGCTACCCGTGTGCGCTGAAGTCTGTGGTGCCGCCTGATGATAAACACTGGAACGATCTGGCTCTGGAGTTTCACTACACAAGGTGTGTTAGTTCAGGTGTAAACAAATCACACACACCTGACACAGACGTGTGGAGACAAGTATTTGGTAGCAATTCTGATTGCTTAGAAGTGGAGTCAACCGCACAGGAACAAAAACCCCAGCACCCATCACAGCAGCTTGTGCATGTTACTGACGCATGGAGGTGTTTATGGGAAATGCCTTTGGACTGCAAGAGGCCGCTTCACGAACACCTCAGTTCCCTTGTTATGAACCCCACCCAGCACACCTTTAAGATATTTGTCTGTTAAAGCCTCCAGGCTTCTCTGTTCACACAATAACAGTGTGTGATTAATGGTTATCTGTTCTGACTGCTGTGACAGGAGTGAAGCAAAGCCATGGGAATCAAAGTAATGCTGTTAAAATGTAGACCAGCCATGCTTTCTAGATCTGGGGCTCAAGTGGTCCCCTCAAAATTGGAAAAAAACATTTTTCATGAAAACTCTTCTTGATGCTGAAGATACCTGCAGGAAACACCTGCCAATAAGACATGAATGTAAACTCTCTCACATTAACTGAAACGCATTTTAAGATCAAACAACTGACAGTTTTATCTTCCTCTTTTGTGCTGCTTCAGGACTTTGCCCAAACATGAGCGGCTCGTCGACCTTCACGGCTCCGTCATTGATCACAACTACGGGAGCGGCTCTAGCATTGCTGTGCTGCTCATCATGGAGCGGCTGCACAGAGACCTCTACACAGGCCTAAAGGTGCTTTGATCAAACAGCTGTTATTGACTTTTTAAGGTTGTCCATCTTAATCTCACATTTTGACACTAGTCTCCTGCTCCACCTCTGTCTCCACCTCTGTCTCCACCTCTGTCTCCACCTCTGTCTCCACCTCTGTCTCCACCTCTGTCGCCACCTCTGTCTCCACCTCTGTCTCCACCAGGCTGGTTTATCACTGAAGGAGAGACTCCAGATCGCTCTGGATGTGGTGGAGGGGATCCGTTTCCTGCACAGTCAGGGTCTCCTGCACAGAGACATAAAGCTAAAAAATGTGCTGGTAAGTCTGCTGCACTTGAGAGCATGAAAATCTAAAGTTGTTCAGTCCTTTCCAGTGTCCAGCGTTTTGCTGTGTCAGGGAAACTTCGGTAGCCATATTTTTGCTCTCAAAACACTACTGTCCAAAAGAACTAGAGAAAAATAAAAGTTTTCCTTGGTTTTAAACACCTGCTCCTCTCACTTTTTCAGCTGGACAAACAGAATCGTGCTAAGATCACAGACCTGGGCTTCTGTAAACCAGAGGCCATGATGTCCGGCAGCATTGTTGGAACCCCAATCCACATGGCTCCAGAGCTGTTTACAGGTACAACTCCAGACCAACCAGTGGGCTTTAGTTTAACTATTGAAGGAGATCCTAAGGTGCAACATTCAGCTGATTTTGTTGGCGCACCTTTTCACAACACCATCCATCATTGTTTTTATTGTCTCTCTCTATGCCGTGACCCTCCTCCTGACAGGAAAATATGATAACTCAGTGGATGTTTACGCCTTCGGGATTCTTTTCTGGTACCTCTGCACTGGTTCAGTGAAACTCCCAGAAGCATTTGAGAAATGCTCCAGTAAGGATCAGCTGTGGAATAACGTTAAAAAAGGTAAAGTAACTCCTACTACTCACACATTAGCTTTAGTTCAGGTCCAGTTCTTGTTTGCATGAAGTCAGGACAGGACAAATATGGAGAACCAAAATGGAACTGATGCTTTTTTTAATCAAAGTAAACCCTCAGAGACAACTCTCAAATTTAAAGAGTAGAAGTGTTAGCTTAACTGTACAAAAAGAGTAGGGCTGCAACTATTGATTATTTTTAAAGTCGACTAATCTATTGATTATTTTTTCATTAGTCGTTTAATCACAATTATTTTGTGTTACAACCTAATTTGGCCTTTAAAATGTGCAGACCTTTATAATTCAACCTGTGTGTTGCATTTTCACTGCATTTACCTAGAGATGCACGATATTGGATTTTTGCCGGTATCCGATATGCCGATATATCGAAACCCCTTTTGGCCAATACCAATATCAATACCGATAATCACAAGTTTGTTTGTTTTTTTCACTGTAAAGAAAGCTAAGTCTATCCTGTACTGGAATTTATATGTTACTCTTATTGTGACTGTCTTATTTGTTTAAGAAACACACATAAAACAAGACAAAACATTTAATTTTACCATAAATAAGAAATGTATTATTTTTTCAAACTCAAGACATTCAGTATTGGAATACAGAAAAATAATTTCTTTAGATCACATGAACTTTAAATGTACAATGCATTTTTAAACATAACCAAGTTGCATTTGATTATTTTAGAGCTACTGTAACAACCTGGTGACAGACACAGAGCTCTGCAGTGCAAATAAATGAAGTGCTACATTTTATTTAAAGAGCTTATTTTTCAGATGGAAAATAATACTTATCAGCTGTGCATATCGGCAGAAATTTTCATATCTGCCGATACAGATAAACGTGTTTTTAAGCTTTTATCAGCCGATACCGATATTGTGCCGATAATATCGTGCATCCCTACATTTACCCAGAGTTAGGTTCTCACCTCTGATTGGTCAGCCCTGTGTCATGTTTGTTTGTTTGTTTGTCTTTATTTCATTCATGACATAAAAAATATAAGGACTACACAAAAAAAGAAAAAAAAACTTAAAATGAATGAAGCAGGTAACAGGGAAATGAAGTTGTTGTACGCAGTGTTGGACAGACCACTTATTAGTGACTTTGGGCTTGTTTTCTAATGTTTATTTGCTTATTGGGGCTTTGCTCTCTGTATGATCCTGCCGGACTCTCTCCCAGCTCTCCATGACAAGGCGTTTAGTTTCATTTCTCTACATGTGCTATTTGGCTCATGCGCACTCCGCCCCTCCTCCTCCCCGCTGAGTGTTACCGGTGCAGTGTGAGCTTGAGAGTGAGAGCTCCATCAGATAAATGTCCTTTCTTTTCAAAAGTTAGGTGAGTTTTGACACTAGTTTGTGACGCAGATCCTGAAAAACTGTCGGTAACAGAGAGTGAAGGAGACGCTCTAAATCACGTTATCAGACGCTAAACTCCGGGAGCTGTCAGGCTGTCCAAGCCGGAGATGCAGAGCCTCCGTCAGCGCACAGCGCTCTCTGGGAGTGGAGATTTTTCCTCATCAATATTCCTCACGTATGAACTTGGTGATCTTTTCCCATAAAAGTATCCAATAACACAGCACCTCATGCTGTGAACTGAAGTTACTAATGAGTATTACCCCCTGGTATTTGATTTCACCATGTGACAACAACAATAAAAACAATAATACGATGCGTCGACTATTAAAATTTGTGTAGATGAATTTTTATTGTCAACGTAGTCGATTATGTCGACTAATCGTTGCAGCCTTAAAAAAGAGGAGCTGTGTCCCCACCAAACAAGGCCTTTGATGCAGAAATACAGATTCCACTTCTGTGATCTTGTAAGAACATAGATTTAGTGCAGATGGTGGAACATTCCTAATATTGATAGGTTTATAAAATCTAGATCTGAGAGTTGTAATATGTTAAAATTAAAAGCTTCCCACAACAAAACGCCTGATATATTTTTCCAGAGCGCAGTACAGCCTTATGATCCCTTGACAGATATTAAAATCTGAACAAGCTGATTTGCTTTCCTTCTCTTCAGCATCAAAGTAGTTTCCTGAAAGTGGTTCTTCTTGTCTGTTTTTTTCCACACACAGCAAAGTTTCCCCCCTGCCTCAATGGATCAAACTGTAAAGCTAGTTTTAGTTAACTGGTACAAATCAGGTGTGGCATTAAAGCAGAGGGATGTAAGTCTCCGTGGCATCAATACGATACTGTGAAACCCAACCTCCAATATCTGAAAATGATGAGTGAAAACCCTCAGGAAACACTTTTCAAACCCCTCAGACCGTCATGTGTTTGCAGACTCACTCACAGGAACTTTTCTTGAGTCCGAGTTTCACTCTGGTCCCTGTCATCTGCAGGAGCCAGACCGGAGCGGTTGCCTGCTTTCGATGAGGAGTGCTGGCAGCTGATGGAGGCCTGCTGGAACGGAGACCCTTCCCAGAGGCCCCTGCTCGGAATCGTGGAGCCAGGCCTACAAAGCATCATGGTCCGGCTCTGCAACTGCGGCTCAGAGCAGAAAAGCAGCAGCCTGGAGGACTCAAACTGAAAACACTCCAGACAAACTAACACGTGTGTGATAAGGAAAATATTTTTCATGTATTTATCAGGAGTGGAGGTAAACAGAGGAATGGCAGAGAAGAGCTGAATGATGCTCAAGCTTTTCCACCTTGTTCACAGTTGTTGGATTTACATTATTTATGAAGAGATGACACAGACCAGATGTTTGCAAATATGTGTGTTTTATTGTTTGTGTTGTGTATTTGTGTACAAACTCCACAATAAGCTTTTGTCGTAGCTGCCATGCTAATTGCTACTTTGTCGTTAGAATTGTTACTAGATGCAAATTGTTTTAAAAGTAGTCCATTCCCAGTATTATGAAAAATATAAATATATAAAAGATTAATTTTAGATTGTATTTAAACTGAACATGTCATCTATACAAAAAACACATTTTTTAATAAAACGATTTCTGTCAACATCTTTTTTAGTATTTTATATTTGTGGGTTAAAGGGGGTGAAATTAAATTAAAGACGAGTTGATTTGATGGTGTCCCAGAGCAGGAGAGGAGCTGAAACATGGAGCTAGATTATAAAGTAAAGTTGCTGTTTATCACCAGTAGAAAACTGTAATGTTAAATAAGGTTCGTCCCCTTGCTTTACATTTATTTTAAAAATGAAATAAATAAATAAATAAATAAATAAATAGAAGAAGTCTGGTTAGCTGTTTTATGGAAGAGTAAACCATTAAATTAATACTGATTTATTTTTGCTGTCTAAGTGATCAGCTCATTTTTTTTGTTGTTGTTGTTGTTTTTTTGTTTTGTTTTTTTTCATTTTTAATTTTGAAGCAGTTTGTCTTTTTACCTAAAACCTACCTAGACCACTATGTCATAAGTACCCCAAAATCTTAATCATTTAACATGAGAAGCAGCTCGAGCTCAGTGGAGGTGACACTCTGAACAGCTGAGTCAATTTAAGAGCTTTACTTCAGTGAGCGCTCCTGATATAAAGAAAACAGGTAAGACACTTTAGCACCACCTAGTGTTGGGTTATATGGCGACACGGAAGTTAAAACAGATTAGCTTTTTGGTTTTGTTTGGATGAGAAATAAAGCTTTTTTAGTATTATTACAGAGTGGGGAACGTTTTGAATAGTAACAGGTCATTAACATGACAGGGTATAAAAAGCATCCTCCAGACTGACTGAGGCTGATGTAAAAATGGGTCATTATGCTGTGAGACTGAGCAAATAGTTCAACAACTAAAAAGACTGTTCAGTTTAAAAATAATTTTGAGGTTTCATCATCTGCAGGACATTTTGGAAAACTCTTTAAAAAAGAATATGAAGTTAAAAACCAATACTAGATGACTGACCTTAAAAACAGACCTGACTGTAGAGTAACTCACTGTATGAGCTCAGTTCAACTCTAGCAGTTTCACTTTTTATACACTAGCTGGTTAGTTGATAAACACATTGAAAAGAGGTTATATTAGTGACAGTGTTGTATTAAACATGGCACCCATAGAAAGCTGAGGTAATATTGAAATGATAGAAAACAGTTTAATCGGTAAAAACAGGAGTGACAGAGAAAAACAATCAATTCTCTGTTGGGATACCAGACTGATATGATTAATCTGGTAGTGTGGACTCATGGCATGAAATCTATACAACAAAGTCATATTTCTGATGAAATGGCATCCACAGACATCACATCAATGTGACGTAAAGTATTAACTCAGATAAAAGGTATTTGATAAAAACAGTTTACATATTTACTTACATTTAAAGATATGTCCTCGATTCATTTACAGGCCACTCTGTACAGTAAAAATGGATTACAGCTCAAATAGTATTACAGCACAATTCAGCATGTGTTTATTTTACAAATGACAAAAAGCTGCAAAGCTAGTCTATAAAATACAGCTAAATGTCCATAAAAAATGTGCCCCTCAGTGATTTACAAAAGATGTATCAAAAGTCCTTTGAGTCTTTTGTGGGTCTGCACATGCAGGTTTTTCCTCCTGATCGGCTGAGTGATGCAGTCCGTCAGCTCCGAACATCCTTCATCACAGAGCGATAGCTTATTCAGAGCTTCCACTGATGGACCATACAGAGATTTATCAAGTCCTCCTTCTTCATTTCTGTAATCCACTGAATGTCTCTGCCTTGGTAATGAGCTGCACTTTACCACTGTGTGCCTCTCGGACGTATGAGGCATTTAAAATAACCCAACAAAAGCCCAACTTCTCAGACTGGCACTGAAAGACAAAGAGCTATGACAGAAACAAAAACGGGCAATACAAAAAAAAACAACCAAGAAGACACGACAGAGAAGTTCTGCTGAAAATGGAATTTCCCTGAATGTTTGCAAGTCTACAACAAAACAACCCTCCCCAAATCAAACAAAACATGACCACAGTCTGTAAAAACAAATACGTCCTTAAACACGACAACAACAACAACAACAACAAAAGAGTCAAACTGCGCTGTGAATTCAAAAGTGCATTGCTTCAAGTATGAAAACAAAATGATTTGTTTAAAGGGACAGTGACACTCATTTTTTCAGTGTGTGCATGAGTCTGGACCAGTGCTGGGACTCCTGAGGTTTGGCACACATGTATGAACTCACACACACACACACTCACTCACGCACTCACACACACACACGATAACAAGGGAATTCCTTCTTTTTCCACATTTGTCTCTTTTTTTCCCACATTTGGAAGATCCGCTGCTTCCTTTTTTCACTTGTTGTTGTTGGGGAAGGAGGATCTATGACCTGCAAAGACACACCCCTCCGTCAGCGTGGTCACATGGTGGTGTTGCAGTGGCTGCTGGGAAAACAGGATGGTGCATGGAGGAGGAGGTGGAGGAGTTGGATGGTGAGGAGTGCAGCATGACACAAAAGAGAAAAAATAAATAAATAAATAAACACATGAGGCAATGAAGCATATGTGCACACAGACAGACAGACAGACAGACAGACAGACAGACAGACAGACAGACAGACAGACAGACAGAGGCAGTAAGAGGTGACGGATGCTAAGATGATGCACCAACTAAAGACAGTGGTCCTGATTGTGTTGGATGAGGATCAGAACTTTATGGAATAAAATTAAAAAATAAAAATCTATGATTTTAGAAGAAGAGAAGGAGCAGAAAGGGATAGTTAGTCAATCTTTAATTTTCATTTTTCCTGTAATTGACCGAATTCAGCCAAGGGCATCGAGCATTTGAGAAGTGCTAATAAACATACGCCAGCATGCTGCATCATGTTTTAAAACTGCATCGTCAGAACTAAGAGAACTGAGAGGCTAAGCTTTTATGTCAAAAATTAACAATGTTTAATGCCAAAATTAAGTTTTATGGCGGATTTCATACTTTTTTTTGCCTGTAAATAAACGACTTGGAGCTGAGCCTTGACACTCCTTGATTCTAATAAAAACTTGATAGTAGTACTTTGACTTAAAAACTGAACAGATACAAGAACATTGAGAACATTTCTGAGGCAAAAAGGCTGCCTGTTCTTTTTTTAAGATACACAGTTTGTCCCTATATTCTACAGGTGATATTTGCACTATTTTCTAATTATACCAAACTGGACTCTCTCAGCACAGCTCTGATTCCTCTTTTTCTTTAGGCTTTAAGGTTTCTGACACTTTTGATATTTATTTTTGTACTCAATAAAAGGAGAACATTAGATTGGAAAAAATCTGTTATCTCTTGAACAAAACATGCTCGAGGCTGTAAAGGGAGTAAACAAAGCTCTTCAACTGCTGTTCATTTGACTGCAAGCCTGGGGATGCGCAGAGGCATTACAGCTGACTTGTGACTTGGGAGAGCAGTGTTGAGACTCGCCTGTAACAGCGCGAGGGGCGGTCTGTGTCCACCTACATTAAATAATTTCCCCCCGGGGGGTCAATAAAGTTTTATCTTATCTTAATGCTACATCACTGCGGGCAGACTGACTGCTGTGGGTCCAGTAGTAATGATAATCATGTTGGTATGAGACGGACCACAAACAGAAAACAGCACTGAGGACAGCAGCGTGTATCACAGTTTGACGCAGACACTTAACAGAAGGACTGTGTGACACATGAACAGACTGAAGGAGAGAAAAACACACACTAACACACACACGACATGCTCATGTATGTTTGTTGTGTCGTGTGAGCACTCACTCTGATCCTGACGAGTCACCGTCCACAGTCCCCGCTTTGATACTCATAGCCACGCCATTCAGCTTATTGGGGACGCCAGGTTTAGCCGGGCCGGCTCGTCCGTCGCTGGACGTCGATCCCTGCGGGGACGCTGTGCCTGGAATGTTTTCACAGAACTCGCTGTTGATGCGACTTGGACCATTTCTCTCCACTATCGGAGAAAGCTGCTTCTTCTTCAGGATGCCTGAGCAGGATAAAAACAAATGACAACACCCTCGTTATGGACAGTCGTCTTTTCTTATCTACTGCTCAATAACCTTCCACAAAGTGAAGCCCCACAGATCCAGGTGATGTTTTCTCTTCATTCCTTCATACCTTTGTGAGGGTGTGGATGGAGGGTTGGCAGACTGGGTAGCAGAAGCATCGTGCTGTCCTGTGTCCGGCCTTCTGGTAACGTACGGGGATCTCGGCTAAGACTCTGCTCCTGATTGGCTAGGATGTCTGGATTCTGTCTGTCACCTGTGAGCTCGCTGTCGCTTCCTGTGGCTGTGTAACCTGCAGGCCAGTACATCTTATTCAAAGTGTTGTCTGAAAACAAACACAATGAAAGACATGAAAGGAATTGTTCAAGAGGGGACAAACTGAGCAGACGTCTTTGTCACTTTTATGATCTTTGATGTTTGCTTGGATGAGGGAATTACCTCTAATTAAGGCACTTTTATTGGAATATTTGTGTTCAAGACACAGATTTAGATTTGATTGATACACATAGTTTACATTTATATCCAAATGTAATAAAAACTCAAAGAGGAGTGAACTCCCATCAGGTGAACTCTCATACCGTGTGGCGGTGGTCTCTTGACCCCGTTAGATGCCAAGTTTTCCCAGCATTCCTCAGGAGGGAGTGGACCCTCCTCATCCTCACTATCTGAGGAGTGTGTGGAGGCGTAGGAACCACTCTGGTCATCCTCCAGGGACAAGTCGCTGTCCGAGTCAGTGTCACGATCTGCTCACAGAGAGAGGATGTGTCGGTGTCGTTACAACAATCGCTCAAGTTTAACTTTAAACTGAACAAAGACAATCAGAGAAAGTGACGGAGAGACGTACCATCGAGGTGCTCTTTCGTTTCATGGAAAAGTGACGTGTGGTCGTTCAGAGCAATTTGAGCCTGGCTGTTACTTAACCCGTCGTCCCTGAAAAGACACAAGGGATTGTTTTACCGCTGTTGTTGGAACTCTGTAAGGTAAAAACAGTTTTCATCTGTGGTTTCCGTACCTGAGGACGAACGGCACGTAGCTCTGCTGGCTTTTGCCACTCTGCACCGTCCCGTTCAGAGAAACACTGGAGTCACCAAAGGGAAGGTGGTACAGCCGGCCGTCCATGTAGTTTGTGTTACATTTGTACCCCTAGATGAAGAGGCGAGGAGATCAATGGGTTAAAACGATGTGTCAATAAAAAGAGGAGCAGCAAAAATCTTCACACATCTATTTCTAAGGCAAAATAAGTAAAGAAAAAGTTCCTGCACACTGGCCAACTTCCTGAATTAAACTTTAACATTTGCTTGAAAAAAGGTCAGTGACCAAAACACCGCAATGAATTCTTTATCCTGTGAGTTGGCCAGCTGTGGACATTTTTTTTCAATGAAAAGTAAAATGCTTTCTACAGATGATCTTTAATTTTTTTCTTACCTTCAGTTAAAAACCCTAAAAAGTATTGTAATAATAACCATTTGGGATGATAAGTTAATAATTTTAAAGTGAACATGGTGAAACATAATGTCAATAAAAGTTTAAAATAGTCAAGAAAGTTGTGTGCAGACTTTTGGAAACAGCTGATTTAAGATTTCACTATTTTAAGTTTTGACCCAGGGACACTCACAGAGGCCTTTGATTTGATCACTTGATCGGGGCGCTTGCGGCTGCAGCAGTACTTCATGGCATTCCTGGCTTCCTTGTTGAAGACGATGCGGAAGAAGAAGACAAAGGGACCCTGGGGTTGGATGACAGGAGAGGAGAAAAAACTGAAACCAATATTTTACAGTTAAAGGCCGAGAACATGAATGTTTCATTCTGTTTAATTTACTCCCTCAGTTTCTCTTTTTGTTAACATGAAATCAGTGACTCCTCCACTGTTCGCATGTGTAGGTTATCACATATGTATCATCATTTTTTTTCACCCTCCCTAACTCTAACCTCTTGTTTGTGTGTGTGTGTGTTAGGCCTTGTCCAGTCAGTGGTGTGTTGTTATGTCATCAATTTGACGTGCGTGTTATGGACACTCACCTGCACACAGTTGAAGCCAGCAAACAGATAGTGGAAGATGATCATGTCGCTGTTGACGGAGAGCAGCGCCAGAAAACATGTGACAGAAACCAGGAAGAGAACGCCACCTGCTGTCTTCAGGCCCGAGCTGCAGGGTACAAACAAATCACATGAGAAACGAAACAAAGGAGTGAGTTAGATGCTGTGAGGATGCTTTCAGAGCATTCACAGTATGAAGTATGAGGTTAATGATGAACAGGGGCGTAATTAGTCGTTTGGGGGCCCAAGGCAAACCCAGTCAATGGGGCCCTCCATGTCCTTGTAACTCATCTTCCTCAGAGCTAGACTGGTCTTCCTGGGGTCCACTGTCTCTTTCCGAGAATCAATGCATGAGACAGTGCTAATCTTGTACATGGTAACTTAACGCAACTAAATGCATTTCCTCAAGTTCTGTACTTTAGTTTGATTTTGAAAAAAGTGAATACATAATTTAGTCCACTTTGTCCTGGATTTTAAATCTTTTATGGTCAATTGACAGCTTATTTGTCCCATAGTGGGGAATTTAAAGAGTAACAGTAACAAACAAGAAAGTATGAAGTGAAAAACATTACAATAGGTAAATATTGAAAAAAATAATTTAGTAAAGAAAAAATATGTAAATATCAAGCACAACATAAAACTGGAAAAAAAGAGGTGATATTTACAGTTACCATACTTTTTGGTACTATCATTTTAAAGTTGATGTATTTTTATTTGACCCCCTGTCCAGTGAGTTATGGATCCAAAAAAAGAGATTTTGTACAATAATGTTTATCACCAACTCAAAAAGTTTTATTTTGAGAAAATTATCCTGTTTCCTGGGCTAGAAAAAGTCCTTAAAATCCTAAAAGTCTAATATGTTTATCTCAGATCTCAGATCTCAGAGCAACATCGTTTTTTATTTCCGACCTGGTTGAAAATAAGAAAAAATATGGGAAAATAAGTGTTTTTTACCACTTTCTTCCTGAATCAAAATTTCAGATGTGTTGTAACATGGAATAGCCCATTGAATGAGAAGGGAGGGGGAGTACCCAAAACGATCATTAAAGATCAGGCCTTTTGATGTATTTTGAGGCATTTGAAGTATGATTTAGAAAAAAGAAATGCTTTCAATTGAAGAGAACTTCATAAATCAGTTTTTAAGTGATGCTTTGGGGGGCCCTGGGAATCTTGGGGCCCCAGACAACTGTCTGTGTTTGCCTAATTGTAGCCACGCCCCTGCTGATGAAGTAAGGATCAGGACATTGGATTTACTCACGTAAATTACTTTTTTTTTTAAGCCTGAATCCCCCTATTAACTATAAATTGACTATTACAACTATTTTATGACAAGAAAAAAATAATGTTTAATCCGATGTCATGTTATTTACTGCTAATGGAGGCTTTATTGTTAAAACTTTATTAAATGCCATTGGACCAGTTTTACAGGTTTGTGTAGAAAGTTGGAAAACACAGGGATGAACGTGCTCCTGCCAGATGACTTTTGCTCAAAACTATATTTACACAGCATGTGAGCAGTGCTGGTGTTCAGTACAGTAATCATGTCACCAACTCACACTTGAGGCTGCTTCTTCTCCATGCTGTGGTGCCTCAGCGAGCAGGACGCTCTGGACGACAGGACGTACAGGAAGATGTTCATCTGTGGACGCAGTGTCAAATCATTCATCACAACACGGCACAAGTGTAAAATGTAAACAACACATTCACCTGTCTGTCTCAGCATTGTGTGAGACATTATTAATCATGGTGAGTAAACACACGTTGGCTGAGGGTGAATCAACTGGACAGTGACGGGTGTGTTCTCTGTGAAAACAACTGGAGCCATAATGAGCTCAGCGTGAGTCAGCGTGTTCGGTGCACGTGAGTCTTTTGTGTCTGACTAAAAGGATGCATCTGGCTGTCACATGTTGAAACAATGATGAATAAATCCCACTTAGTAAACAAACACTGATGAATCAAAGGAGGGACGTAAGTGAAGGGACTCACGGAGGCCACCATGGCGATGGGACCAGCGAAGCTCCATATGAGCGTGTCGTATATGGAGAGCCAGCAGAAGTCTGGGTTTCCGTAACCTTCAGGGTCCAATCCCACAGCCAGACCTGCACGTAAACAGACGAGCAGAGTGTCCATCAGACGACAGCAGCAGCAATGACAATGTCAACATTTTGTGAGAGTTCTTAATGAACCTCCATGGAAACTTTATTCAAGGCTTTTTTAATCTGAGGCAATCTAGTTTAAAGGGATTATTTTTTTTAATCCAACCTGACATTTAACGAAGAATGTTTAATTACTGTATTTTCACACCAAACACACCTACAGAAGAGCCACAGATTTCATACTTTCACAGTGTGAGCATGCCTGATAGTGAAATACTGCTGCGACTGATTAAAAAAAAAACACATGTGAAAATGGAGTTGTAGCGCTTTCCATTTTAGGACTGAGGACAACACCTTAACTTTAGCAGACGGATGAGTTTTATTATGAAGGGTCAAACCTGTAATGAAGGCAGGAACTCCCCAGCCAATCAGGTAGTAGAATCTCATGGGTCCATAGTTGATGTCTCTCACTTCGCTGATCATGCGGTAGACGTGCAGCCCCTCCAGGAAGAGCCAGGAGAAAGTGCAGAGGTAGAAGAAGTGCAGCAGGATGGCGATGACGGTGCACAGAAACTGCACAGAGAAAGAGAATCAGAGACACGTGATTAAACAGACAGAGACACAGGAAGAAAAGGGGGGAGTTGGATCAGAGACGGGCTGAATACCGGATTATCAGCCTGGTTGATGCCCAGGATGAAGATGAGCTCAGAGAGGAAGAGAGCGGTGGCTCCGTTGTTGATAATACTTGTCTTGTTGCTCTGCATGGCTCTCAGACAGACGAGGAAGACGGTGGTGAGGAAGAGGAAGCTCAGCGTCACTCCAACTGTGCTCCATGTGATGATTTTGATGGGAAGAATTTCTCCGTTCTGACGTAAACGACAGAAGAGAAAGAGTGAGAGCATGAACAGTGAGCATGTGATGTGTGTGTTTGGATGAAGCTGGAAGTGTTCAGGTCGTCTCCTCTCACCTCTCTCCTGGAGACGTCCATGAGCACGGCAAAGCTGGTCATGTGATAGCACTGACAGCTGATGTGGGTGCTGTTTCTGAAAACCACTTCGCAGCCTTTGGCTGACCAGCCGCCGTTTCCACCACTGATATAAAAGAAAGATGAAAACAGTTTTAAAAAAGAAGACTTAAATCTCCTCCCTGTGTATGCGCTCCTTGTGTGTGCTGATGTACTCACAGGATGGTGTGGTTCCAGAAAACACAGATGGGTTTGGAGCGCTCCTCAGTGGTCACCAGGCGGAACTGCACAGTAATGGGTTTGTCCAGAGCGCGCTGCAGCAGCTCGTCATTGTCATGAACTGTGATGCTGACCACCGGGGTGTTGATGACGGGACGCTTTGGCACACTGAAGGTTATAAAAAGAAGGGAACGGAAGCTTTACTTCTTTAAATCTAGACTGAAAAACTAATTGCACAAAGAAATTTTGAGCTTTTTGAAAAATTAAACTGAAGAAAACTTTTTCAAACTCAATTCATGTCAGTGTGTGGAGGTCCATTCATTATTTTCATTTTTGTCTGACAGCCCTTGTAATCTTTCTTTATTGGAATTAAAAGCTTTCTGATAAAATCAGATTTCATATCTCAAATTGGGGGGAAAATGATTGTTTCTTTATCTGGTTCAAGAAAAACATGAAGAAGAAAAAAAGTCTGCACACAACATTATTCAGAGTCACTCCTCTTTGAGTTTCCCTGATCCGTCTTACCGCAGACTCCTCTTGTCGGGGTCATAGCTCTCTGGCAGCAGCGAGGCCAGGCTGTGAAAGATGATCACACTGGCAATGGCGTCCTGCTGGCGGTCCTCGGGGTGGCGTCTCTTCCTGTTGGCCGAGCGATTCCTCAGCGATGACTCTGGGAAGACGTCCAGGTGCCTGTGGCCCTTTGTGTCCACAGGTGGTTGGAAGACTGAATCGGGCAGCGTGACAGCTGTCTCCAGATCCACGGGACGGGGACCCCTCAGGGACTGGTATCGCGGGAGTTTGGCCCCGGCGAAATTCATCTTTTTCAGACGATCCACAGAGATGACTGGAAACAGAGAGAGAGTCTGAGTCAGCGAGGAGGACGTCTAATTCTGCTGCAATATTATCTGTGTTTAAATGATCTGGGACCAAATCTACCTCTTGATTAGACAGTGCTTTCTCACTGTTAAAAAATGTACATTTCAGTTTATTTTTTTTATTAACTAGCACTAGTAAGTTGACAGAGAAACTAATTTATAGTTTTTAAGGTCAAAGTTAAACCAGGCCAAGAATTTATGATTGCATCTTTGTTTCATGTATTATAAGATTTATGATCTTGACATTTTAAAAAAATACAAGATTTTTATGAATAAAAGTTAACAGCCTTCAGCACAGCCCAGCAAGGATTATTGGATTGAATATTTCTACTGTTTGGTTATTTTTCAACTACATCCATCTACAATAACTGAAAGGTTAAAATTATAATAGAAAATATTTTCTTTTGAGTCTCTGTATCCAAGGACTGGTGGTGATGAAGAGTTTCAGTAAAGTTCAGCTTTGTATTAAAATCTAGTAGGACCATTTTTGTGCTGCCCACATGTTCTTTTTTTTTTTTTCAGCCATCTGTTCTTGTGTAATGTACAGCGAGATGCTCCTGGTGCTGTTATTTTGTGTCATTAAGCTTTAAAATCAGTTTAATGACTCGTCACATGACTCCCCTTAAAGACAGGTCATGGTCTGTGATGCTTCTCAGCATGTCACATGTCATTCTCCAGGTGAAACACTCACCTATGTGGGGTGTGACGATGGTGAAAGGGCTAAGGTAGGTCTTCCTCATGTTCTGTGCCAGCGTGTTGGCGTATTCCTCGTAGTGGCGAAGTAGTGCCGCCGTGCCGCCCTCTGAGTGCTGGATGAGCTCCCAGTGCGGCTGCGTGTCCGGAGACAGGATGGAGCTTCCCACACGGACCAGATTCTGCAAGATAACAGCAAGATTTGAGTGTGACAGGAAGCTAAAATGAGGCAAAGTGTGACTTCTCCCCTGCAAATCAAACACATCGAGCTGAGAAATCTCACTGGGTATGAAAACCTTTATTTTTAAACCTAATGTGATGTATTGTTCTCCTGTGGAGACAGATCCACAGAGTGTGTTTTCTCACCTCAGTGAAGTGGACGTCCTGTGTAGCTGTGAGGTTGAAGCCCTGCTGGCTGCTCTCGTGCTGCAGCAGACTCTGCATGAGCCGGTATGCTATCTTCACATCACTGCCAAAGTACCTCTCTGTGTGCAGCGTGGCGTTTGCCAACATGGCCGCTGTCTGCTGAACGTGTCCAGAGTCCAGGAATGTGACATTACGGGAAACCTTTTCAGACTGTAGAAGAAAAAGAAAGAATACATTTCACAGTCCACATCCAAACACCTGAGCATTGACTTTCTTTGAGTGAGTAGTGTCACGGTTCCCCAGGAATAAATCTGACGATTTTTCAGATTTTAGCCCGAGTAGAAGAGCTGAATGCTTAAAGAGTCAAAGCCTTCTTGATATAATTCTTATGTCCTGCTAGTTTCAGGGGTAAATTTAAAACTGACACTGAGGAGTTTACTCACCAGGGCCTTCAACTTGCTGAAGGTGGCGGAGGTACAGTTAAAGAGATTGGGAGGAAGCCAGCCCTTGTGCTCATCACAGTGTCGGATCGCTGTGCCTGAGAGAGGAGAGAGGAGAGAGGAGAGGAAATGAGGGAATGAGGGATTGTGTTATCAAATAAGAGATGAGGAAAGAGTCGGCAGCTGAAGAAGAGCTTGAGGCGAGTTTCCTGTATTGCCATTATTTTATGGAAATTTGATGAGCTGCCTGAAAAACCATCTTACCCAGAGTTCCCTTGGGACAGGGAACCGCTGCAGGGAGACCGAACTTAGTCCTGGGCCACCAGATCCCGGCTTCGATTGCCTGGGGGCAGCTGTCATAGATTACTGAGAGAGATGGAGAGAGATGATGAGGATTATCATGAAAAATGATTTAGCCAGTCCAAATGAAACAGGAGTATAAATTTAGCATCATGTTAATAGTGATGTGATTAATTCCCACCTTCACAGCCGTTAGGAGAAACTTCAGCAAAGGGGTTATCACAGCGGTCACACTGGCGTCCGATAACGCCGGGCTTACACTGACACTGTCCGCTCTCCCGGTCACACGCTCTGGAAAAAGAGCCGATTGGGTAGCAGTCGCACAGCAGACAGGTGTCGCTGCCATCAGGACGGTAATGGTTGTCCTGGAAACAGGAGTGGAGAGAGGAAGTCTTAATGGCACAGGTTTTTTAAGGAGCCTTCCTCATTTTCATACCTCACCACACATGGCAGCTGTGACAGGCTGCAGCTGCTGCTCAGAAACATCTGGACGCTGAGGAGCAACTTTCTCACTTATTTTCACCCTTAATTTAACAAGACTCGAGTCACTTCTAGGTATCATTAAAATACTGTCTCTGAGCAGGTTTTAAGTGTGCTGTACTGGAATCTAAGCAAGTGTTAATGTCTTATTTCTAACAAAAACTGTCTATTAGACCACTAAGGTGGTATACTTACATGTTCTTGTTACCATGTGCCCACATATTATGCTGTTCTTAGAAACTATATGCACAGATTCATAGGTCGTCTGATTGATTCAGACAACAAAATAATAATGTCACTTACTCAGCTCACAATGAGCGACACATGGTTCACATCCTGCTATTGGAAACATTGGAACAAATGTCTTTTTGTGTTTTAAATTGCTGTCAACATACGAACTGTATTTTTCCTTTTTATTAACTATTTTTGGATTCATATGGACCTAAGGGTCTGGAATAAAGTATAATAAATAAATGAATAAATATTATGAGCCACATTCACTGACAAGAGGAAAAAAAAAGTTGTACTTTAAGATATCTAACCATTTTCTGTCTCAGTTTTGTCTCGTAATACACTGAAATTATACAACTTGTCAGGTGAATGTGGCTCATATCAAGCATAATAAGACATGTTTTACTAGACATAAAACATAAAACACTTGTTTAGTCTTGAGTTCTTGCAGTGACCTGCAGGAACAGCTGGTGTCTACAAAAATAATGTGTGACTTTGTACAAGGTTATAAGGTAAATGCACTACAGCATGCATCCTAATGTGTTACAGAAAGATGCCTCAATCCTAGAATATTAAGTCGTCTGTGGACCAGGATAAACTGGAAAAGCGCCCAGAGAGCGCAGACCTCCGCCAAGCATATTGTGATTCTCATGCAACACTTTGGTCCTACTTTAATGTTTTACTCCCTATCAGCAGACTGTGTGCTACAATTTGGTGTTAGCTGCAGGTTTGTACGATAATTTTTTACCTGACAGTGTTGAAAATTATGATGACCCAGTACATATTTCATATTCAGGATCTTAGTATCCAGAGTATTGCCAGGATCTGGATCGTACTTTCATATCTGTCAGAAATTATTGTGACCTTGTCTTGTGTCGTTTTGCAAAGCAATCCGACCATTTTTGGTGGAGTTATATACACATATGGTGAAAACAGCCCTATCTCACAATGATAAAGAACCCTTTAAAAAAGTCCTGGATCCATAAGGTGATCCAGATTGCCACCAAAATTGAATCACTTCTTCCTTATCCCATTTTGAACATTTCCTGAAAATTTCATCAAGATCTCTTTGTTACTTTTTGAGTAATGTTGTTCACAGACAAACAGACAGACAAACTCTCCCAAAAACATGGCAGAGGTAAAGTTAAATCTTAACGATTTTTAGATTTACATTTGGATAAAACAACATGGAGAAGAGTGAACATTCCATGGCGTAGAAGCTTTTTTTTAAGTTTCATTAAAAGCACTCAGGGGCATTTTTACAGCAAAGTCTACTGAAAAGTCTTCTCCATAGAATAACTTCACCTTAAATTAAGATCCCAGAAAAAAGAATCAGCTGGAAAATAGATTGGTGTTTATCAACCTATGATGTTTGTTTCAACCTTAAGAGGAGATTTATATTCATAATTAACTTAAATTCTCTGTGTACTGTTTGTTTATAATGTATCAACAATTTGATTAATTTAGGAGTTTGATTAAAGGTCTTCATGATTATTTTATCTTCTTTTGTTGTTCATGTCTGATCAAAAGGTCAGCACAAAGAAAGCTGTCAGAAAAAGAACACATCATGTGAGTGGTGGTGGAGGGGCCACAAGAGAGTGAAAATAGTAAAGTTGTTTTTTGTTTGAACTCTTTGGGAAACAAACTGTTTTAGTAGCAGGCCTGTATTTGTCTTTTTCAGAGAGTAATAAATTCAGTGCTGCAGGTCAGCGTACACATACCTTGCAGCGACACTCTCCACTTGTCTTGTTGCAGTCAGAGTCAAAGCCTTTGTGTGTGTGACAGTTACAGGGGCCGCAGGTTTTGTGACCCCACCAGCCTCTGGGGCACGGCAGATCAGTCCTGGAGATAAATCAGCTGTTAATTACCCCAAAGATCGAAAATCAAACATCTGGAGTCAACAAACAGTCTGCCATGAAGATAGAAAAGGTTACTTTTTCTCGCAGTAATGACCGAAGTAGTTGCTGGGACATTCACAGGAGTAACCACGATGGGAGCTCAGCTTCCTGGTGCACGCCGACTCGTGTTCACACGGGTTCAATGAGCAGGCATCAGTGCAGTTTGTGCCATAGTATCCTATGAAAGAAAAGTGAAACAAAGAAACATAAGCTGATATGCTTTATGTCACATGATTTGATTCTTTTCATCATGACAGCAGACGAACCAGCGAGGCAGGTGCAGGAGTGGCTGTCCCAGTCGTTGCTGCAGTAGCTGTTGACAGGACAGGGGCTGGAGCTGCAGGGGTCTGGTACGCTGCAGCCCGGCTCCACATTCACCTTCCTAGCATGAGACAGACTCAGAGCGCCGCCCACACGGAGACCCTGCAAGTATGAACACGACCAAGTTAATGATCATGACGCGATGATAAACATTCCTGACTGCTGCTAAAAAAGCAGCACATGAGACTCAACTTCAACATTTGTTGAAAGCTCTGAAAATTTAGATACAATTTAAAGACATAAATGGAAAAATTTAATAAAATGTCACCAACTTAACATGTTAGTGCTAATACTCCTTATTCTAAAATTCCTGTCTTGAATATAAAAGATCCTAAGGAACCTACTTGTATGCAGCCTCGGAAGCCATGCTGAACTTTCCCATCAGGCTTTGCCAAACCACCAACGCTCACAGTCTTTAACTTGGAGTCTCGCAGCTTCCCGTCCACCTCCATACTGGCCTAATAAAGGAGTATGACACAGAATTAATGGATGCAAAACAGAGAGAGCTAAACTCATGACGACTCTGCGCAAAGAGGATCTGACACTCACCAGGTAGAGCCCCTGATCCAAGGACAACACTGCTTTGTGGTTGCTTAAGGCGCCTCCCATACTGCTGATGTCGAGCTGCAAGTGATGCCACTCTCCATCATTCACCATCACCTCCTCTACGCGGGAGAGAGTGGAGTTTTCTCCTTTGTGCAGCCCCATCAGCACACTGCCCTCACGCAGCTACAGAGACAGAGGAGGAGCAGAGCAAAGGGAGAGTGATTCGAGGTTCAAAAACAAGAGAAGAGGGCTTTCAAGAACAATAAGTGCATCATGCCATGAACAGAGACAGAAAGCTCAGAAAAAAATGAAATCTTATTAAGTGTTTTTGTTATGTTTTTATTAGAAAATGTCTTTTTAGACTTGATTTGAGCCTTATTACTTGAAACCAGTAAAAAAAAAAAAATCTGTCAATGGAGCAAGAGAAAATTTACTTGTATTAAGACATGACTAGTTTCAAGCATTTTTATTCTTGTTCCATTGGCAATTTTTTTTATTAGTTTCAAGCAATTCAGACCTTATTTTTGTGTTTGAATAATTTGAAATTTTAATTTGAAACAAGACATTTTTTGGACTGGTGAATGTGGCTCAAATCAAGGATAACAAGACAATTTTTACTTGAGATGAGAAAAAAAACTTCACTTGATAAGATTTCAGTTGTGGCAGTCCCTCGTTTTTACTCTCATGCAGTCACAGATTAAAACTTGTGTTGCAAAGAATAACAGGTGATTAGAGCTGGAAATATCCTGCAGTTATTACCTTAGCTGAGGTGTAATGAGCTACAAAAGGAGCTCATTACACTTCAGCTGAGAGGGCTTTGAATATTACAGCAAGTCTAAATCATTTAGATTTTGTGTCATCTTCTCAAACGACCAACAGGTGGAGCTTCAATCCAACAATCTCTCTGACATCTTCAGCTGTCAACTGCTAGACCTTACACACACACTCATTTCTTTAAAATTAGAGTTTCTCTTTGAGGACAAATTGCTGTTCATTGCAACATCTCAGTGAAGCAAAATGTTGCAATAATGATGCAACTTGGCCTCAAACAAAGACCTGATAATGGTCGTTAAAACTGTGTCTGTGAGGGGTAGTGTGGCTTTGAGCTGCTCTCACCTGCAGAGTGAGGTTGTGCTGCAGGCCGGAGGAGATGTGCAGCAGCGTCGCGTTAGCCTGACGTGTGCGGAACATGAGCTCCACGTGCCAGGGGACAGAGGCCGCCGCCAGGTTGTTCCACTGCAGCAGACTGTTACCCAGGAAACGCTGCGGGCTGGCCATCACTACGGCAGAGATGATGAGGATGATAAGACACAGATAGAATGTGAGGTGAGTCCGAGGATTGGAGAGAGAGAAAGTTTTACAGAGTGAGTCATGTCTGTCACCCACGAAGTCCGATATGTTCTCTGATCAGGTCCAAGTTATCTCAGCTTTGAAACACTCTGACACTCTACTTATCTGCATGTTTTTTTAATAAGATGGTCTGGAACTTAATCAGATGCTCTGAGAAATCTTGTTCCTCTGGTAATAAGACCCAAGACGAGGAATGAACAGAAGCATAGCAGTTAAATCTGGTGCCACTCAAAAATCATAAACTATAATTGGTTTGAAGCCTTGTCAGGCAGAACTTATCGCAATTTGAGTCCTGACAGACCACCAGCATCTTTATGTGCATTTCATCATACATCATTACATGTCAACACCTCCAACTAAGACTTTATTCAAAAAATCATTTGCTTGAGACCTGGTGAAGTGATTTTGGGGAGAGCCTGTTTATCTCAACAAATAAATCGTACACCTCATGACTTAAAGCATAATCCTCCATACAGTTGGCCTGGATCCACACCAAGGGTTTTTGCTGCAATTTGTTCCTCTCTCTTTCCAGTTTCCCACTTCATCCACTGTTTTATCTGTCACTAAAGATGTAAAAGCTCCAAATTAAATTTAAAACATATGATGTGTCTTATCTAGGTAACTATATGATAAGTGAAGTGTAAATATGATAAAATGAGATAGTGAAGCTAAAAATGCTTTTCCGTCATATTTGTGCACACAAACTTCTCATCATCCCTGCGTGGGTCAGGGCCCAGTTAGGTCACATCAGTCAAAGAAGTCTGAACACAGCCCTGCTCATTGACTCTAATGTTATAGCTTTTCTGAACAGCATAATGTTTGTGCTCAGATTTATGCTTTCTTAACTTTTATCTGCAGGAGAATACAAAATGCTCAACCTACGATGAGGAAGTGCTAGAAACTGCAGTTCCTTGATTCTCGAAGTACTGAAACCCATTTACACAAAAATTCACAGAAGCTGATTTTTACAGCACAAATAAACATACTTACAGCCTGGTAGAAAAAAAAAAAAATTCTGACTCAGTAATTTAGAAGATGTTAAGATCACAAGTGATGTGACTGTCAAGCAGGCGCAATAAAACTGTTAGTGGTGCAGCTCAAAGCCTGTCTCTTCACCTCACACTCTGGATCAGAAACAAATTGGTAATAAAATGGAGATTATGTCCATATATTACATAGTCTATGATAAAAAACTGACTTCTGGATGTGTTATTGTTGACCTGCATGATTTAATACCTAACAACTCGGAGACCAATCACATACCAAAATAACCAACCGCTGTACAGTGAAGAAAAAACATAAAACTCCCAGAGCAGACTTTTGAGGAGGCGTCTCATGTTCAGTGGTTATTTTGCACATTCATGGATTTTACTTTCTATCGAGCAAAGGAAATGTTACTTTAAAGAATTTTCAACAAGGGAATTGAAAGTTTTGCCGAAAAACATTTCAGACATAAATTATTATTCAAAGCAAAGTATTTAAGTGTTTCTAGAGGGGATCTTTTAAACCCCCAATGACTGTGCTTTTAGCGCAGCAGCTACATTTAAATTTTATTTTGTAGATGATGAATCATAGGGAAGGTGAAGTAGAGTGTGGTGGTGCCCACATGCACTGACTCTGGGGTCCAAGAGAAGCTTTCTATTGCTTCTTACAACAACAACAAAGTGACAGGAAAGGACACTGCGTGATGTGAAGCAGGTTTCCTCTCATTACTCCGTCTCAGTACAAAGTGAAGAAAAGCCCCTGATCGAAATAATTGATTAGTGATGGCAAATAAACTTGATGTGCTGTGACAGCCGCTGCTTGCTGCTGCTGACAGAGTGGGATGCAAAGAGAGGCACTGCAGTTCCAATTCTGTTAAAATATCCTCAATGTGCACTTGAAGGGGTCGTTTACACAACAACGGTTTCGAGGTGAAACACAGAAACGGCGTTTCAGCCGACCTAAAACGCAAAGTTTTGAAAACGGTCTCCGGAGTGGAATATTTCTGAAACGCCCTCGACACCGTTGCCATGTAAACAGTAAGCCGGCGGTTTCAGTGGAAACGCTGACGTCACTCTCCGCTTGCGCGCGCCACGCATACAACAGGACAACTGTTGTTACGATCATCGCGAACTACCATGTTGTGCTTGTGCTGCTGAATCTGCTGACTGTCCATCAACAAAATATGCATCTGTTGTTCCACTTTTTAACTTAGTATTCCCCAGTACACCAGATGACCGGCTCCACTCTACTTCGGTGGAGGTATCCCAAAAGCGGCTTCTAGACAAGACAGTTAGCCTATAGCACTACCTACAGGCCTGGCATGCTTATTACAGCGTTTTCAGTCCATCAGCGTTTCCGTGTAAACGCAGATTTTTTTTCCACTGCGTTTTAGCATTTTCAGATGAAACGTTTAGTGTAAACGGGGCCTAAATGTATAAAGTATGAAATAAATCCACTTACTCTATGTGAGATACAAACCTAATCAAAATCTTAAGATCTGATGAAAAATTGAACAAATTTACATTTTGCACTGTTGGATCTTGAAAAGGTACTGATGTTTCAACATGTGTTAACGTCTTTGAAGACCTCGACTCCTTGAATGCCACAAAATTTCCTGTTTGAAATTTTAAAGAGAGCACCAAGACTGAAAGGTAAAGGAAGTTTTATTCTTTGAGAAAAAAAATTGAACCTCGACAGTCTTGATGGCTTCCAACATTTCTGGCATGAGAGGGGATCCCACTTTATCTGTTTTCTACGCGTTTTCAGAGTTTTTAGAAGTATGGACTGAAACTTTGACCCAATAACTGTCACTGTCATTTCTTTTTATGCATTTTGAAACGACCAGACCATGCAAAATGTAAATTTGTTCATTTTTTCAACTTAAAATTTTGATCAGGTGTTTACATGAGCAAGAGTGGACTGCAGTAATACAACAAAAGGCAAAAATTATCTTACTGAAAAGGAAGATTAAATTATTCTTCAGTAACTGTGCCAGAAAATTGACTCAAATTGAACATTAAGAAATGACTTCTAATTTTCTTATCAGTTATTAAAGTTCACATTTTACGTTTCTTTATGGTAATATATTCAAGTTATCAAGGCTGATGAAGTCACATATGGAGATCAGTAACACGTGATCAAACAGCCTTATGGCCCACTTTCCATACGGCTCATACACTTTAATGAACACATCTGCTCTCCTTTGAATATCAAACTCTACCTCGCAGCAGCAGCACCTCTCATTTTCTGTTTATATAACCACTGTACACTGAGAAATGCTTACTTCTTTAAATCCTTCTTTTCATATTATTCTTCCAACTTAAAAACAATTTTTTGTTTTGCTGGAGCTGCTGAGACGGCTCATTTCTCTTCCTTATTTCTTCTCAAGTTGCTGAAAACCATAAATCAGCAGAGGAAACAGCTGCAGAGGATCAGGTGAAACAAAAACAGAAACAGGAGAACACGGGGACAGAAATATAAGTTTACTGTATGTGTTCACATGTCAGAAAGCAATTACTCTTAAACGGTTCGACATCCTCAAAACATGAGAAAATGACCGTATAGCAGCTCGTAGTTTCAGATCACGTTACTGTTGATGAGCAGACACCACGACACAGAAAGGACACCACTGAATTTCCCACTTTGGATAACCTTACAGTTATCATAAACACAGCAGTGTCTGCCTTTAGTAATGACAGTTTAATATTGATGGCAAGTTTTTTCTCTGGTCACACATGTAGGTGACTATCTCAAGTCACAACGGCAGACGGCTGCATGTCAGAGGTCATCTAAAGTAAAAGATCTCTTGATTTTCTCTGCTTGACACACTCACCTCTTTCACAGTTTCTCCCTCCAAATCCAAGAGGACAGTCACAGCTGAAGGAGCCCCACAGGTTCACACAGGTTCCTCCATTCAGACATGGGTTGTTGTTGCAGAAATGCCTTTTGGCAGAGCAACCTGAGAGTGCACAAAATCAGAGGATGAGATATCTCTTTGATCTGCACTACCTCATTATTTTAAAGAGTTAGACTGTGGTAAACTATTAATAGCAGAGTCTGTGATCATTTCCACTGACTAGACTTTGCTCGCTGTGTTCATTACACTCTTTTCCATTTTTTTACCACTTGCTTGTCTCTTCCTCACTTTCTTATCTAACAATAAAACATCGTTAGACTGCAAAACAGCCGCAGGTTTGAGAGATTCAGTGGAGAATGACCCTCAGGTCAGATGGTGGCTGCGTACCTGGCAGAGTGCCGTTGTTAGCGATGAAGCTGGCCATGTCTACGTGCTGGTTGTCGATACGAAGGTTCTTTATGCAGCCCACGAACTGCCGGTTGCGGACAGGGAAGTCCTCTGGGAGTTTGGGGACGCCTCCTAGGAGCAGCGGGCCTGTCAGGTCCAGTGATCTAAAGAACACAGAGACCCATGAACACTTCTGCACCCACAGTTTTGCCTTAACTTTAACTTTACATCGTAAACACTAACAGAGGGGGTGGGGGATGCATGAAATATTCATCAGAGAGTTTTGCAGTTGTATTTCTTGTGTTTCTCCCTCTGGAGATGAAAACAGAAAAAAGGATAAACATCACTATAAAGAGAAAAAAGCAAAGCTTAGCCAACACCCTGGAGATGTGGATCTTCTTTTCTAAACAACTTTACTTTCTCTTTTAATGAGACTAGAAACTAGAAAGAATGTAATCAATCCAGCTAATGAAGTAAATAGAGAAGTTAATAGTGTAAGGAGTAAATAGTGAAAACTAAGCTTATTTATAAAATTCAAGCTGCAAAAATCTGTTTTTCTTCTAAAACTCTGCTCATGTCTTTCTGGTACTTACTTCTTCGATCCTGATTGGCTGCCCTGAGCAGAGCAGGTGTAGTTCCCAATCATGTGACCAAACCTGAGGGCCACAGATGTGTCACAGTTGTCCACAGTCACTACCACGACCTTCTGGTCTGAGGGGCCCTGCGGCAGACCGGCCTGGTTCAGGATCGGCTAAAGGAGACAGTAAAAGATGAACTCATGAATATGGAGATTATTTTTTAAGTTAGAGGGGATCATAAATTCATAATGCTTTGTTTATTCCAGTGCTTAAACACACCGTGTCTGTGTGCACTCTGGAGAATCTAGATTTTTGTAATGTTTGGTGAAATGCTTTTGTCTCCAATCAGCTGAGGATTCATGGATTCCAGCTTTGTTTTCTGTTTTTGTCAGTGTGCGAGGATTTCAATCAATACAGAAAAGACCAAACAGCAAAAAATATCTGGAAATAATGGAAAGATGAATACAGGTATCACACATCTATATCATCATATAATTAAGTTTTCATATATGATGTCTGAATTAAAGTCATGAGAAAGTGAAAAATCATAAAGCTGCCATTTTTTGATGGGCTAAAGTATTTTGGCCACTGAAGGTGATTTTGGACCTACTAACTGGAAACAACAATAACATAAATGATCTTTTACATCACACTCAGTTCAATTCCCATTTATCCTTAGACCACCCCATTAAGCATTTCAATAATTCACACAATAACAGCTGGAGCTAAAGGTAACGTCTGGCAAACACACACACACGCAGCACACATGGAAGAGGAGCTTGCTCTCTGCAGGACATCAAGCCCGTCGACAAAGGATCTTCATTGTCTGAGAAATCAGTGGGGGAGAAACAAAAGGAGGAGGGGTCTGTATGGGAGAGAATGATGATCCTGTCAATAAAAGGTCAGGACCTCTTCACAAACTGGCCAGTGACTCTGAGGTCACGTAGAGCTCATATTAACCTTAAGTGTGGGTTCAAACTGGTGTCGCTAGCTGAGAGGGAGGCAGTCGCCACCCCTCACACACCGCCGCCGAGCTGTCAGCTGCTCAGACAGGATTTAGCGGGAATTATCTCGTCTCATGAGTGGAGATGATATGAAGAACTGGCTTCAAACAGCAACACGAAGCTTTTACCGTCTGGGTCTTTGTTCTTTCATGGGGTTAAACTAAAATAGATCCCACCGCTGATTGTACGAGTCTTAGGGATGATAATTTCTTGATTGTTCTGTCATTCTGAAGCTTTGTCTTCCCTGTCTGGTGCCATAAATCAAAGCCTGGAAAACACCACAAAAGTAGAAGATGTACTGTAGATTTCACTGGCTTGTGCAACATCTTTAGTGGCTAAATCAAAGGAAATCCAGCGAGACAAAGAGAAAAACCCCACTTCATCATGCAATGAAGTAACGACAGACATAATTTTAGCCTCAAGGCAGTACAACAATTTAATTTCTCTCACATGATTTTTTCCCTGGGGTAGATTAGATTAAATCTTTTGTGAGCCTTTAATAATATGACTCTGTAACTGAGAGGCTGCAGTGAGTTAAATTCCTGAGCTTGCTCCATGTCTTGTGATCATAGAGTGTGCTGAGTGTTAGTGATATGAATGAGACAAGGCAAAAGAAGAACCATCAGGCTGTTACAGCAGCTCACTGAAATGACATGATCATTAAGGGGAAACAGGAATGTAAACACATATTGCTTAGGCTGTTGGCACAATAATATCCTGTATTTAATCTCCTGTATTTTAAAAAAGGTGCAAAAAAATCTTCAACATTAGTCAAAGTGGTAAATTATCCTTGACTTACTTTAACATAGAAGCAAAACATGTTATATATTAACATCAACTAGTAAAACAAAGAACTCTAGTGTGAGAGGTTACTGCTATGCTAGCTGCTCAGCACACATGTTGTAAGCTAACAGCTAAATTAAGAATGCTAACATGTTTACATTAACTAAACTAACATCTGCTGTGGCGTGGGTTTACTGAGCTAACTGTTGCTTGTGTTTATCAACTGCCACTAACCACAGAGCAACTAAACTGATGACACAGTTGCTAAGTGAGCATAACGGTTTTTAAGAATGTTATGACTTTGCCTCAAGTCCCACCATTACTGCTTCTTAACCACTCATTGAAGAGAGTATTCTGGTTTATAGAGTTTAGTGAGTCCTGTTATTCATGTCTTCAAATCTGTCAAACAAATGCTGCAGCAAGTTAGCCAGAAGTTTACAGCCCCTTTGGCACTCAAATCACCAAATGTTGGGCATCAAATAAATCTTGAGTAAGTTTTAAAAAAACAAGTCTGACATTAATAGATGAAACCTTGAGGACTCAGCAAAACCATGAGGATTCATCTTCTGAGAATGATGAATGTCTGTGTAGAATGTTTTTCAGCTGCTATCCAGCCTACCTAATGTACAGAAGTGGCTCATGCTGGTTTTTGGACCTTATGTTTCTTACTAATCTTTCTTACCAGCTTTAATATTTTGTTCCATTTTAATGAGTTCATTTTCTGTCTTTTTAGGCCTTTATTTTAAAGAGGTCAGGGCAGTGCATGAGGCTGGAAACTGGTGAGAGTGGGGAGTGACATGCAGGAAAGGGCCACAGGTTGGACTGGAACCCGGGCCCCTGCTGAAGGACTGGCCTCATGGGGTGCGTCACCTAACCACTAGGCCATTCTGGTGCTCAAGCAGTCTTACTTATTAAAACAAAATATACCTCCAAGCATCTGTTAATTTATGGCTTAGCAGGAAAAAAGATTTATTTAAATGCAGATTGCACTTATAACAGGAGACTTCCTTTCAGCCTCATGTTCAGATTGAGTAATTCCAGGATGTGAAGATGCTTGTGGTCTCAAAGTTATTATGATGGTAGCCATGGCAACAATACAAGCTTCCTCCTTGGTCTGCAGTTCATGTGACTGATGTTACTTTTCACAACAACGAGCCCTGTTGTTGAGCACTTTTCCCACAGGAAGTCCAGACATTTATTTTTGACTGTGAAACTGGCTTTTCAGCTCTGAAATGTTAAGTAGACGGGAACAAACTGGAGATGGCTTTTTTACTTCTCGGCCGATGCTCCTTGAGGCCAATCTGTTACTAATTTGCTGATGATGAAACAAGCAAACACAGGGTGTGAATTGCCAAAGGTGAAATCATCTGACATGCTGTTTTCCACGCTTTGTGAAAGCGGTGGAACAGGCAGCAGTCCAGATTGGACGCTCCCTTCACTGACCTCTGCTGTCATCAGTCACGCCTGTTGACTCTCCAATAATGACTGTCTGTCAGGACGTCTCCCCACCAAACAAACCCTGTCCTGTCAGCGCTGATTGGAAAGCACATATTGACTCTGGATAACATTAAACACTACTCTCACTCGCCGCTACAGGAGATTATGGGAATATGAGTTAGCTGTCACAGAGGGCCACAGTGGTTTCTCAGGAGGGACATGGCAGCAAGCAACACAAATATGGGATTTAAGATTGACTGAAAAAACCATAGCAACACAAGGGGTTGGCCCTGAAGCGCAGCATCCCCGTTCAAGTCCGGAGTCAATACGTCTCTCAGCTTTTCTTTACCCTCCTTTCGCTTCTCTCCTGCCCCGCTTTTCTGTCATGCGGGAGAACAGAGAGAGAGGGGCACCTTCCCCGGGGCCGCATCATTCACTGCCCATGGTCCCAAAGGAAGCAGAGCCCGACACAAAGGCAGCGGTCATTGCCATTCTCCACAGTCCCCCACCATCCTGAAAGCCACATTTCAATCTGAACTGCCCTCCCCCCTCCCCTCACTGCCTCACCCTGCCCCACCCCCCCTGTGGACAGGGACGGGTCAGAGTGGGCTACCTCCAGTGGGAGGAGCTAGTTTTCTACCTCAGCGACTCACAGGATGCTAGAGGAGGATAGTTCAGCTTGAGCTGAGGGGAGGAAACCAAAACCACCAAGACACGTCTGCGGTATCTGTCACAAAACTTGTGGTATTTATCATCAAAATGACCACACATGGGGAAAGTGCTCTGATTTCACTCTATACAAAGTGAATATATGAAAAAATCACAAGCAGTTTGTACTGTTTGCTGGTTTGGATTCTGAGTTTGTGAGTTTGTTAATGTTAGATTTGACATATGTACTGTTTTTACAATTTTACAGTTTCTTTTGTTTACAGATAACACTTTCCATTCTTGAATGGATTTTAAGCTAATTAAAGATACTTAAGAGGGCAAAAGTACTTCACTCAAGATGGGAGTGGATAAATAAACTATTTCTGTACTGGAATAAACCTAAATTCATTGTTTTTGGTAATCAGAAAAAAAATGACCTAATTAGCTTAGATGTAAACAATGTTTATGTAGAAAGAGTGTCTGAAGCATAATTTAAAAATTTCTGGGAACTGACTCGGAAACCAAATAGATTACATAAAGATAATGAATGAATGAATGAATGAACCATGTTTAATACATTCGATGAAATTCCTTTAGCGCACCATTAAGAAATGATCATATTTCTCTGATCTCAAGTGGCTAGTACATTCTTAATGAATCATCAATAAATGAAAGTTACTTCAAAACGAGCAACTTACAAAGCACCAAATAAGCTGCAGCTCTGCATCAAAGCAGATCAGCTGGAGTTCTTATTAAACTATAAGTCTACCATCTGCGTGCCCCATTTTAACTCAAAGATCTGGCTCGAAAACTTGTACTGTACATACAAACCTCACATGAGAAGACATTTTCCAATGCTCACAGTTAGTCAAAGCTCAGAGATCAGTTTAATAATAATAATAAAAATTCAAAGTAGTTGATTTTCAGGTTTTTGTACGAAAGTGATTAATGAGACTTTCATGTCTTTCTGGCAAAGAAGCGACAACTTTTCATCCAAAAGTCAACAACTTTCCCCCCTTCATCACTTTTTCCCTCTTATATCTGACACGGCCGTGTTATCATAGACCCTCAATAGAAAATGTGAACAGCAGGGGTGTTGCCTAGCAACATCTTTATGATGCAAAGTGACTTCCTGAATAGACCAAAAATGTGACATCCTGTGTGTTAGGTCCTGGGTGGGAAAGCACTGAGAGCGCACAGAGAACAGCTCCATGCATGTCTTTGCTGATTGAGCTGTTGTGGTGTTTTTACAGCAAATGTATCAAAACATATTTAGTCAAGTCCAGAGGAACATTGAATTCTCTCTCTGGCTTTCATTCATTAACCCTCCTCCTCCTCCTCCTTCCCCTCCTCCTCTCTTGTCTGTGTCTCCGTCAGTGTCTCGATGGCATGTTGGCTCTTTTTCAAATCACCCGCCTGTCAGCAGCGAATCTGACACTGAAGTACAACAAACTCGCACAGTTCAGGGTTTCCTCTCCCTCTGCTCTGCTAACACAGTCTGGAGTTATGAGGCATCATGCTGCAAACTTCACAGCAATAAAAAAATACTCTCTCAGATGTAAGCATGAAAAAAACCTGCAGCGTGTTTTCCCTCTGAACATCTTCAGTAATATGTGGTGCTGTCAAACCTGATGAGAGGGGTAGCAGCAGACACACTGGTATTCAACCAAAAGGTATGTGAGCTATTGAGAAGCAATAAAGAGGAAAAGTAGTAGAAAACGGCTGTGCACAAAGCACAAAATGCATCATCATCTCTTCTTAAAACGTACAGACAAAACCAGCAGGTAGTCAGCTTAGCTTAGCAGAAACAGACAGATGTTTGGAAACAGGTAGCCTGGCTCTGTCAAAAAAGTAACAGAACCAGCAACTGGCCTCCTTTAAAACAATAATTAGCCTTTTGTTCTATAATTTATATTTAAAAAAGATATAAAATGTAGATTAATGTATTTAAGTGCTGACTGGTTTGTGTTTTCTTTGGTCTGAACTAGCTTTGCTTTTCAGATAAGTTCATATTTATTGATCTGATACATGAGAGTTGTTTTTGATGATTTTTTTCTCCTGAAGTGTTTCTTAAAAAATTAACTTACAACAAAGTTTGTCAGTATCCAAAAGAGAGGTGAGCATCTGTTTGCAGACTTTACAGAAATTAGCAATGTGTTTTTCTTTTACATCACGCCTCATACCTTGTTGTAGTAGTGGACCTCCACCACGTGCCACTGGCCATCACTGACTCCCCCGAGGATAAACGGTGAAACTGTAGTTTTGGTCTCGCCTGGAAGCAGTCGAAGCAGAGGTGAAGAACTGCAAAACATTCTGGATATGTTTTTATAAAAATGACAAAATATGGATTAAAGAGATAAGTGGTCTGTGATAATACCTGCAGAGAAGGTGAGCTGTATCTGCTCATTGATGATTTCCATCGCAATGAAATCGTGTTTCTCATTAAAGCGGCCGTTATAGAGAAGCAATCCATTTGGCTCTTTAGTTGCAAACCTGGAAAAAGGAAAATCCATATTAATACAATTAGGAATTAGGAATAGTGCTGAAGATATCATACTATTTACTGGTAACAACATCTATTTAATCTATTTTAATAATAATAATAATAATAATAATAATAATAATAATAATAATAATAATAATAATAATAATAATAATAATAATAATGTTATTATTATATGTTATATGTTATATATTTAATTATTGTAAGATTGAGCATTTGAAGACAGATGGAAAATGTGAAGAGAAGAGAGGGGTCACTGTCACAAATTTTTCCTGCAAAATAGGAAATTTTAAGAAGTGTAAAAGTACTTTTTAGGTAAAACTATCATATTATACTAAATATGAACAACATCCACCTGACAACTCCAGAAAAAAACATCAGTAAGTCAGAGTTTCCCTGGATGGCATTCATAAACTAAGACAAACCAGGTTACTCTCATTTATTATTGACTGAAGAACACATTTAGCACAATTCTCCAGGAAGCACCCTCTGGAGCGCCTAATGAGCAATTAATGAGCCTCCTTATAAAAAGAAACAACATAATCTTAACCTTTCTCAATCATATCCCCACTTGGCATTCACTTGAAAACTACTGAAGTGTTGAATTTATTGAAATTTTTGAGAGGAACACAAAGTGAGTTTTGGCCTGTTCCTTGGATTCGATGAGATAAAAATAAAGACATCTTTATGCCCTTTGAGCGTAAAGATACAAAACTGCACGACAGGAAATGTGCACGTGCTGTGGGCCATGCCTGTAAACCCCATTAGCAAAGAAAAAAAAGGCTAGAAAAGAAAGAGGGCAGTGGTCCTTCAGTCTGACCCATTTAAAAATATACCATCCCCTCACATCCACATTGCTTTCTTTTTCACACTGAGCGCTCCTTTCCTCACACAGAAACATGGCGTGAGGTGTAGCCTAGTGTTCTGGTCACAGGGTCAGGATTTAACAATACTGATGATGTATGAAGAATGGTGAACAGATAATAAAGATAATTATAAATAAAAGGCCGAGCTAGAGGGACAAAAAGTGAAAGAAGACAATCTGCACGGCATGAATAGGTATAAGAGCCACATTGAACCACACTCCAACACAGAGACAAGAAACTGGGGCAATGTCAAAGCAGCAGGGTGGAGGGACACATTAAGAAAGGAAGAAGCACACAAGAAGACAGCTCTGAGAAATGGCAGCTTTTCTGAAAGAGTAAACAGCTGTGAGTGTTGAAACCACAGCCTCAGTTTCGATTCAGTTTGCATCTTAATGCTTAAACCAGATCACTCAGGGACAACGTGTGGCACGATCAATGCATGTTAGCACACGTTTCAATGTAACTGTGCTCACATAGTTCATACCCAGGGACCAGACGGCTCACTCAGGATCTAGGATCAAAGTACGTGGTTTTGAAATTATGACACTTCACCTGTCGGCTGAGGTCTGTGCTCGTAAATCTGAATCTGTGGAAATGGGTCACTGTGATGTGTGAAAGTATGTTACAAAAAAAAATCCTCCTCTAAAGACAGGGTGCATTCATTATCCATCCCACAGGGGACACAACTACTACTGAGACTCGTACACATCTGCCAGCTGAGGGGCACGTGTGAGTTACTAGCTTCTGCATTTTCTGGTCATTAACTCTGTTAACATGCAGCAAGATTTTCCTAGAAAGCCTAAATGATAATGTTTGAAAAGTGGTTTCTGCACATAAAATGAATGGACTTCTTCTGTTGTTTTCCCCTTGAATAAGACTCTAAAAAGCTGCAGTTTTATCTAGTGTACTGTGGTTTCCTCGTGGATTGTGGGTCTTCTGTAAAAGACGCCGCTTGTGTCATGTTTTTTAGCTTGAAAGAAGCCACAGGGCACAGCACCTCTGACCTGCTTTCAGAGGAAGACGATGGATATGACCTCGGAGGAAAGAGTGTGTCGATGCTCCTGCTGACAGTAAGAGCAGAGACAGAGCCCAGACAGTCCATGGCTGATATGTATATGCTGTTAAGAACACACAACGCCAACCCGAATACAAGTCCAGAGTCTATTACTCCTCAGACAGCGGCTTTAGTCTTTGATGGATCGATTTAAAAGGCTTCTCCACATTGCCCCCCTGAGCCCTCTGAACTATGAGAGTAATCAACCAGAGCTAAGTAGTGACTCAAAGTGGCATCACTGTGTGTCACATTAGGCACCCATCAGTAAAAATAACAACCAGCCTGCCCTTATGTAGGGAACCATGTCACGCAATGCTTACATGCTGCATTTCATACGATGTGTGCAGCGAGGAGGAAAAATAAAAGAGCCTCATATTGATTTTCCAGCCTGTAAGAGTGGAATATAGATTCAGAAATCTGTATGTAGAATATATACACCTGGAGGAGGAGAAGCCTCTGTTTTTATATCTTTAGATATTGTTTTTGGCTCCAGGGATGGCAGCGTCAGACTGTTGAATCACAATTTTTCTTCCAGCCTGAAATATCTCAGGAAATATTTGTGAAATATTGCACATGCTGCACAGAAAGGATTAACTCAATCCACTGACTTTTCACAGAAAACACCAACATTTACTTTTTTATTTCTCAATAGAAGATCTCAGCAAATGACACACGGATTACCTAAGAGCAATACATTGTTTTCAGAGTGCAGCGGGAACAGACGCTGCCTGTTGAGTTAAGATACAATCATCTGACAGAAAGTTTGGTGAGTTTAACCTCAGACGCAGAGTTACACTCTTGTTTCTTCTGTTCCTGTAACACACCTCATCTTCCTCTCCTGAATCTCAGCTGTAACTGCAGAGGCCAACAGTGAGAGCTGTGTCGACTGTGACTTAAAATTAGCAGTCACTCTATGAGAACAAGATCCACATCCTAAGTTTTTCATCAAAACAGAAGCTCTTTCTGGGAGAACCTGATCAGCATAGGCTCAGGTAACAGAGATACCTGTTGACCTCACCTGCCTGGAGCTCTGAGCATCGGCACCTTTTACACCACAGCTACTTCACAGCTTCTGTGACCTGCCAGTGAAATGCAGACCACTTTTTAAAACTGGTTCGTGCAGTTCTGCATCAAAAAACAATGTCATCTGAACCTGGCTTAAAGGAGGGCCGTGGCCATAAAGCTCTCAAGGGGTGTATTATTTTCACCTGCAGCTTTTGTGAGAGCCAACCCCTGCCAAGCGCGTCTAAGGTGACAAGAATGACAATAAGTGAAGCAACAAGGCCGGACATATTCTCTGTGATACCATCCGAGAGCTGATACTTGTTGTCGCTTGTTGTGACAGAAATCAAACAGAACGGGGCGCTTTTATCGATGATTACATTTCATCACGTGGAGAATTCATGCAGATTGAGAGTCCTGCTGTCTTTGCATGTGTTCAGTGTTCACAGCTCATCTGCTTGTGTCTGCAGCCCTTCCCCCTCCACAAATGCCCTCCTAATGATCCACCACATAGATTACAACGCTTCAGCCCAAAGTTTTTCATCCTGCTACGCAAATAACCTGACACAGGGAAAACAGAGAGTTACCCAACCCCAGAACAACGCCATCACAGAGCTGCCTCAAGGTGGAATAAAAGCAGAAATGAGACCTTGCAAAAATTTAAAACTGTCTACTTTTAAAACCAAGGTTATGAAATTTAGATGAGAAGTTTTCAAGTTGTCTTTTTTTCTGCGCTGGGTAATAAAAAAATGAACCCTGCTCTCAAGGCTCAGCTATTTCATGGAATATTAATTACGGCAAAAGATAACACCTTTGTCTCTGGAAAGAGCGCAAGCATCAGCAATGACATCTCTGTTCTTACTTCTCTTGTCAGAGAAAAGTTCAACCTCAAAATAGTCTGAGGTGGGATATATTTTCAATTCAGCAGGTGTTCTTTTCTGAAACCAGGTGCCCCCTGGTTAAAGGGGAAGTTAACATTTTGGGGAGTCAGCACAATGAGCAACTCAGCTTAGCTTGGCAAAAAGGAAAACTGCAAAATCTAGCCTGGCTCTGCCCACAGGCATCAATATCCACCTCCTTCTATCTGTAATAAGGACAGATTTTATTATGTTATATGCTGTTTATTCTATCACCCAAAGAGTGAAGAATGAAATAAAACAGCAGGAGTTTTGTCCTCATTAGCTATTGTGGTGCTTGCTTAAGCTCAATACAAGCAAAAAAATCATCAAAGTGATATAAGTCTTTTCCTCGTATTGTTCATAAAAGTTTTTAACTGTTATTTTGTGCAGAGCTTGGTAGATGTCAGACGATTCGCAAAAGCAAAAACATGAGACAAAAGCACGATTGCAAATGCCACAACACAATGGAGTACAGCCACAACGGAAGTCAAAAGAGGAAGTAATCTCAACAGACACATAAAAGTTGTGAAAGTAAATAAACAATTTTGTTTTTTAACTTCAGCGATAATAAATAAAGCTCTGTAGGGGTGTCACCTTGTGATATCCTACAGAGTACTCATAATTCTTTATTTACCAATACTATTTAATCTTATACTTAGCTTTTTGAATCAGTGATGTCACAATGTTAGCATCACAGCTACATTTATCATAATTTTTCTGTGTCCATTGGGATAACTATCCTCTTCACTTCTGTTGTGGCTGTACCTCCATTATGTTGTGGCTTTTGCATTCTTGTTATTTCCTCTGCCAAGGAGGTTATGTTTTTGGGAGAGTTTGATCGTCTCTGAACAACATAACTCAAAAAGTAACGAATTAACCTTGATTAAATTTTTAGGAAATGTTCAAAATGGGATGAGGAAGAAGTGATTACATTTTGGAGGTGATCCAGATCACCGTCTGGATAAATGGTTGAATTGCTTTGAAAAAGAATAAGAGACAAGGTCACAGTAATTTCTGACGGATGTAAAAGTAAGATCCAGATTCTGGCAATATTCTGGATACTAAGATCTGGAATATGAAATATGTACAGAGTCATCATCATTTTCAACACCGTCAGGTAACAAATTATCAGACAAACCTGCAACTAACACCAATTTGTGGCAGACAGTCTGCTGAAAGGGAGTATAACATTAAAGTCGGACTAAAGTGTTGTCAATGACAACATGCTTAGGGGAGGTCTGTGCTCTCTGAGTGCTTTTCTAATTGCTTTTGCAAAAAGGCTGACACCTACCAGCATCCGAGACTTTGGGTTCTTAAATAAAAGAAGCTGGGATATACAAAAAAAAATTTCTCCTGAGTAATGACCCTCCCAGTGAGACAAAAACTGAGGATAATGTATGCTTACAGAAAACAAACCCAGACGAATAGTGAGCACCTAAGGACTCCAAACTTTCAATATGATATCAACCTTTTTGCATAAGTAATGACAGCAGACTGATCCCTCACAGGCCGTGCTGCTCTTGGCCCAGCATTGACTTGCAGAGACCCTTGATACTGACAGGAATAAGATCAGATTCTCTCTTTCTTTGCTTTGAAATTAACTTATTCATCTTATGCAACCCTTCTCACTAAAAACACAGCTTCTCCAGCTCACCTTCTGGCCCATTTTTTGCGTCACAGCCTGCACTCCTCTGAAGCATTCGCACCTCTGACCTGAGGTATGTTTCAGTGCTGGTTCTGTATTTATAGAACATGAACTATATTCTAATCCTTAAGTGGCTCCACAGAAGATGGCTGTTGTTCAGTGAGCCCATTACGTCCATTAAAACCATTACAGTTATATAAATGTGAGGTGGTGGACACACTTCAGAAGAGCGAGCATGCAGGAGTATAATGTGGAGGTGGGTAGAGTGAATCACTGAAAGGTGACAGAGAGGCACAGGTGGACCGGGAGCTCTGCAGCAGCTGTGGAGCAGGGGGTGCTTACGTGAGAGAGAGGGTAAAGTGGAAGCGCTGGCGGAGGCCCTTGAAGGTCAGGAAGGAGTGCGGGGGGAAGTTGCGCGTGGTCATCTCACAGTACGGTTTCTCGTAGCCGCCTTGTGGACACTCGCACTTAAATCCACCCACCAGCAGGTTGACACAGGAGCCACCGTTCTTGCAGACTCCCGGAGCACAGCGTCCAGAGCGGGATGACAGCTCGCAGCGCTCTCCTGGACACAGGGAGAAGGAGAAGTAATGAGGATTAATATTGTTTCTGACAGGCAGCATAAGCTCAGACATCCCTGTATGTTCCACCTCAGGGACTTCACACTCTGTGCACTCTGTCACAGCAGCTATACTGGAAGAGCCATCTGACTTTATCCATCTGAAATATACAGCTTAACATTTTAAAAACACAAAGGTGGAGGAAAAACAATCGACTCCTGCATCAGAAGAATCACAAAATGAAACCCTGTTTTCTCCATGGATGTGCCATCAGTGTGAACATTTGTCAGTCCCATGTGTCACACCCAGCACTGCTCCCTCTGGAGAGATCATGCCGTTTGCACATTTAGTGGAAAACCTTGATATCTCAGAGCATTGAGCTGGAAGTGTGAGAGCTCCAGAATCTGCTGAGCTGTTGAATAAAAGCCTCGCCTTTTCAGCACGATCATTACTGTCAGCTTTCCTCATTATTCCCAACAGATGTGATGAATTCATTGTTAAAATGACAATGTCCCACGGTAATGCAAAAAGGTGTTCATCTTACATATTATCACACTCTGAGACACAATTAACTTCAGAAAATGCCTTTAAAAGTATATCTTTTTTATTGTATGACAAAAGGACAGGGTGATTTGTTAAAAGTCTAAAAGTGTTACATTAAAATATTAAAAATTGTCATAAGAAATGCATGCTGTCATTTAAAGAGTTCGGAACTGGAGAAATGTATCTCTAACTATAAACATTAATTCAATTTGTTTAATTTGCAGACTAAAATCAAAACGTTTCAGCCCTATTAATTAATTTGACTGTTTTTTACCTAATTAATAAAAGCTATTTTTGGTTGTATTAAATCAGAAAGACTAAAAGGATCAATTATAAATGAAAATCACATTTTTGCAGCAACGGAGACTAAATGGGATTAAAGATTTGAACCAAAGTAACAATATATAGTTGCTTTTTTATCTTAGGAATGGAATTATTTTCTTTATTTTTTAGAATTAAAATCTGAAAAATAAAATCCCTTTCACTTTTACCTTCAAATAAAAAAAGTAAGTGGTGAAACCATCTTCTAAGTGCTTATTTTGGGGTTCCAGGTCAGCAAAAACCTGTCCGAGGTTTCTGCTCGTTTAAGGGAAGTTTTTCCTTGCCATTGTAACTTGCTAAATGCTGCAAAGTTCTGTACTCATGGTGGATTAAGATAAGATGAGATAAGACTTCTTATCTTGTCTTGTTGTTGGGTTTCTGCTAATAACATTTTATGAACATTTATGGGTCTAGACCTGTGAATGTTTTCGTAAAGTGTCTTGAGATAACGTTTGTTATGATTTGGCGCTATACAAATAAATACTGATTGATTGATTGGTTGAAAACTGTATTATTCAAATGTAACTTTCTGATACTTAACAAAGTAAACAACGGGTCGAGTAACGTAAAAAAAAATGTCAGACATCATTCACTGATTTTTAAAAAAAGGAAAAATGTCTTTAGTTGATCTCACTGAGCTGTGAGGATCACAGAAAGGCGGAAACATCAGACCTACAAAGCAAGTTTTCATCAGTCTGAAGGAGAGAAGCAAAGTAACATTGGGGTCAGACATGTGCAGACAGTGACACTGTGTCTATCCATCCTCTGCCCTCCTCATCCTCCTCTGCCCCTTGTTTCGGCTCACATGTGTTGTTTGTCTGAATGCTTAGGATGGAGGCTGCAGCAGTTGCTCAGGCGAGACTGCACGCTCCCATGCTCGAGCTGGAATCTGTGTCAAAGCCGCTCAGTCAGCAGAGTGGAAGACTTCCTGTGTGCTATGGCTTTACAGTAACAGTGACACACACTCACCCACTGACACACAGGCCTTTTATTTAGTCTCAGACTATTCATTCCTCCACTCACAGTCAACTGAGAGCAGGTTACTTAGTTTAATCACTGCTGCTGAATACTTCTGTTCAGTCAATCACTGATAAGATGGTTTAGTGACTGATAATGAGCTTTTTTTCAATTTTTTAGAGATAATATGACTGAACTGAGCTGCATTGAGACAACACTGTGATGGCATTACATTGTGAACCTGTTCTAATAAAGATGCCATTCAGTCTAGCATCAGCTTATTGTTTCCATGTGCCAACATAATGTGTTGCTGCATGCTTGAAATGGCATATATGATCAAACATTAACAAACTGATTGTTTTGGCTTTTTAATTTCTGCCTTCTTGGGAATTAAGTTCACAAGAAAGGACTCTTTTCACAAGACTTCAGAGCCTTTTGTTAAAAATTAACCCACACCTCCACCCACAGGAATGTTTCATTGTTCCACTAGAAAACACTCAAACTTCTAACCCCTGAGTTTTTCTTTGAGGATATTTCTGTGATTTGTTTGCTCTGCTTTAAAATGATTTTCTGAGACCCATCTTTGTTCTATAAAGACAGCTTAGACATCTTTATCAGCATGTCACACTCTTAAGTACCACAGTTTAGAAAAAAAACCTCTGAGACATGTCACTTTGCCACTCTGCTCCTCCTAAATGGAGTGAAACAGCCACCCTGTCAGGGCCAAACATTTTGCTGTCATGTTCTCCCTGACGCTTCCTGGTGACAAACAGCCTCGACTGGCCAGCCAGCTGGAAAATAAAGCCTTTCTGTTACACTGCGGTCTGTCTCGTTATTAATTCAGCAGCTAGCTGTTGGCAATCAAACACTTGTGTGTCTTTTAGCGCTCACACAGGTCAAACGTCACATCAGCAAACAGAGCTGTTCTTAGACTCAAGTCACAATGACACTGAGGCTTCCTTCACCGCTGAAATCACACATTTAAGCACCCATTTCAGCACAAATGTTTATGTTTCTGGCTGAGTGAAAGCGGGATAAAATGCTTTTCAGTGTTCAGCTCCTCCCTGTGGGACGTCTCCAGCACATGCACTCCTGAACAGCAGCTTTACGTTGCCAGGTGAGCGGCACAGCGGGGTGGGGATGGGCTCACAGTCACAATCTGACAGAATATCTCAATCAATAATTCACACACGTCTCCCCTGCTCTATTTACAGTCGTCTGTAAGTCCATCCTGGTGCCCACACCCTGTGTTTGCTGCCTGCATGAATCATTAAAGCAGCAAATCGCACAGATACCTCAGAGATCCTGTTTTCATTTAGAAAGGAGGAGACTCATTGCCTACCGCTGTTTGGTGGTGGAAATTGCTCACTCTCATCTGGCAGGGTCAAAATATACCATATATACTGTATGTAACATACTGTATAGAAAGAAGCAGACTATAGATTACTCTGTGCTCATAATTATATTCATAATGAAAGCTGACCTGTGTTTCAGATAGAGGAAAAACAACAAAATAACAAATTATAAGTTTATCTAAATGCCAAAGCATCATCATAGAGTATAAACTTAAAACAAACCACGGTTAAATCTTTTAACATCACATATTATAAAAAGATAACAGAATGATCCAAATGCAAAGTACACCACCCCTGTGTGCTGACCATTTCTTCAGAGATCTTTAACCTGAGCAGGTGTGTTAGTGCTGCTAGGAAACAGCAGAGTATCATCCAATGAGAGGATCCCAGCAGACCAACCGAAGACACCCCGCTGAGAGCCAGATAAGAAGAGACTCTTCCTCTACCACTCAATAATATGAAGGAGAATGAGACGATGAGGTGATCAATAGCTGCTTACAATAATGACCTCGAGCTGTATCTGTGATTTATTCTTCTCATCATTTCACATACAGAGCTACAGGATCACAAACACTCCAACACTATTTACACAGAGATACTGAAGACAATAAGCCATATTGTAAACATGGGGCTGACAGAAATATGTTTCTTTAAACACAAATAATCTGAATGGTAGCGCCACACAGACCAGGAGAGGAAAAAGAGAAAACTCTGTTCTTAAAGACATCTGTGTAAGTGTGGATGGAGCCTAACTGACCTGTCGTCTTTGTACAATCCACCGTTTAAAGAATCATTTCAGTGTGAGAAGTTGAATAAAATAAATACCGATGCCAATTTTTGCTCTACAAAAGCAACCAATCAAGAAAAACAATGACTATAGTTTTCTAGTTGGCCTGGGACGATAGTCAATAAACCAATTAATCGTGTGATAAATTAAATGAACTCAATGATTTTGCCAACCTCTCGTCGGTTGCCTTCAAAACAAGTTGGATGTCAAGAGGCTTCACTCTGGATTTACATGGACACAGTTGTTTGCTCTACATCACAAAAGAAATGCTGCACTCTATAACACAGTTTTTTATCCAAGTGCAATTTTTGACTGAGAGTCCATTTTATTTTTAATGTTTTTATTTTCTAATGACGAAATTTGAAACTACTTTAGTCAAAAATACTCACAAGAAATAAAGGTTTATTGCATTCAAAAGGGTGTATGGCATTATTGTAGTACACTATCATTATATCAGTCGTTCATTTGGTCTCAGAATAATATTGTCAATAATATCGTTAATCGTCAATAATTGTGGGGCAATTTATCGTCCAGCAAAATTTGTTATCAGCCCAGGCCTACTTTCTAGCAATGTTTGATGCTGGTCGCAGCTGCCAAAGGGTTTCAATCACCAAGCATTCAAACTGAAGAAAAAGTTGTCAGGGAGGAGATCAGACAAAGATTTGTTTAAGAGACTTTTATGTGTTCAAGACAAGATCAGGAGTAAGACATGATATACTGAAAGGATTAGCAAAGTCTAACAAAGAAACCCCTCAAACACAAACAGGATTGATTGGAACTGATGGGCAAGACCCAATCAGCATTAGATCACTGCTGAGAAGTTTGTGTAACTCAATCTAAAGTTACAGCTTTTATTTAAGCAGCAACAGCCAGTGTAAAAAACTGAAAGCAGTGAATAACTGCACAAAAACTGCAGTTCCTGACATGTCAACAAGATAATGGCTCCAAAAGAAAATGAAAGCCAATTCAAGCTCGTAGAATGATGCCCATTTTTAAAGCAAAGATAATCAAAGATGTACTGTGCCTTGGGATAACAATGCTGTCATTTATCAGATCTTAATATCTAAATAATTTTTTACATTTTTTTTATTTTCAATCACTTTATATTTAATGTTTTTTTTGACTTTTTGACAACCATCATTTAGTTTCATAACACCTCTTCAGAAATCAGCAGATGTTATTTAGGCTACGCCCATTTTTTAACACATGGTTCACTTTTTCACTTTTATTTGAATTTCACCATTTGCGACAGTGCATGTGTGTGATACATTTTTATACATTTGATGCTTGAAGATGTAAAGAATAACCCAGTGTCCACTCAGAACATTATCAATAACTCTGGGTTTCCAACAGGAGCAGCCAACAAAAACTGTTTTTTATACTTCCAGTGGAAAAATATTATTGAGTTAAATTTGATATTTCATTTCAGTGGTCACATTATCAGGCTAGGTATTGTGTTTAGAGGGTTTTTCCTGTTCATGACGTCGATCTAAAGCTAAATGTAGAAGCTCTGAGTGTTTGGCTGGCTTTAAAAAAAGGGTTCAATCATTCATCTGATCTCGTTCCAAGCGCTGTGCGCAAACCAAACATCAACAAGATGTTTTTGTATTTTTCGATAAAAATTCATTGATGGAAAAAACAGACTCATCACAGACAGAGGTCAGCAGCTGATCATCATAAACACATTAAGAGTGATTCTATTATCGCTCAGTTTTTAATAGTGTTTGATCCTTGCTGCGTGTTAAAAAGAGACGTGTAAAAAAGCGACACGGGATAACAACCTGTTTTCAACATATTAAGTGTGACTCACATGAACAGAATCATTCACTTCATCCATTTCAAGGACAGAAAAGATGATGGCTGATACATATTTTTTTCATCTTCTTTTATGCTACCATCTGCCAACGCCCACAGCCCAACAGTTACACACACACCACCACACACACATGCCACAACACACACACTTATTAACGCACTATTAACACGTTCCACAAATTTTCCATCCAACTCCAATCACTGTGAGCAATTTAGCACGTACAGACACACACACACACACACACACACACACACACACACACACACACACACACAACGTGTGCAGCAACACTCAGTGAGGCAGAACAGTGGAGTCGTGGATCACAGAGGAAAATACATGAAATCAAACATGGACAGCCTTGTTTGATCAGACAGTCTGAGAGCGCGATTCAAACATCTTACATCATAAAAATCTCAATCCCTCTCTCAGATAACTCACACTCACTGGATCTAACAGCTCCACCTGCCTCTACAGCCCGCACTGATGGAGATAAGCGCAGTTGACTGTTCTCTCTGCTGCCTGCAAATGAAAATACGCCCACTTCACCCACTCACTCATTCACTCTGTGTCTCTGCTTTGCTTTAAAAGCACCTGCGGCTCCAGTTCTGACACCCACAGCTGTGCACAGGAATATGTAAGTGCCACTCAACCTGGACTTTGAGTGACTGAGCCCACACGTTTAAATACCGACACTATTTCAGGCTTCACAGCCGCACAAATAGATGAAAAAAAAAGTTTTAATGTGCGACAGGAACAAAGGAAATTACTTTAAGACACAAAAACACATATACATTTATACTACATGAATATAACAGACCTTCCTTTTAGCATCAAATACAGTCACGTTAGTCAAAGTAATTATTTATCAGCTAACGTGAGAATCCAATCTTGCTGAAGAGGAAGAAAAGTGGTGCTTGGGCAGATTCTGCACCTGCTATGAGAAAAGACGAAGACCAAGAGTGCACAGCTGCTCAACATCTGCAAAGAAGTGTGACAATTCTGCACCAAAACAACTGAAGTTTCATCTTAAACAACAAATAATAAACAAACAACAACTACACAATTCTCTTGCCAAACATTCAACAATATAGAATGTCAAATTAGTTTGTATGCTACAGATGTTGTTTATGAACTGTTCATAAATTATGCTCAGGTGACCTTGATGTAGGTTTTCATTTACACAGTCGTAATCCTACAAGTATTTTGCTGATATGCAAACTAATTAAGATGTCATCATAGTATTAATTAGTTGTATAAATATCAATGTTTGTCTGTAAGTTGTTTTTAAAATGGGATTCCCCCCCCCCCATGGGAAATCAATCAAGATTCTTTTTTTCTATAATTTAATTCTATGCATTTAATTAGTGTTTATTAATTCATTAAAACTTCTCTCTCAACAGGAAAACTTTTTAAGTGTTTATTTGATAAATTCAAAGAGAAATAATTGCAGTCTTAGTGAGAAATGTAGAGGGTGAACCTTGAGCTAAAAGAGGGGGTGTTGTGTTTTTGTTTTTAGGCTTTATACTCTCCCTCTGGTGCCCCCCGTAGTGGCTTTATGGATCAAAAGATCCCTTTTTTCTGGTGTTTTGAAAAAAAAATATTTAGCCTCTCTCTGAAAATCTTTTGTTTAAGCTTGTGTCTTTAAAGCTCCCTGCTCCAGACACGTTCTGACTGACCAGCCCCCTAGAGGCCTGTTTGGGGCAAAGCTATTTGCAGACCTTGGTGTTTGAGGCCCCCTCCCCCCAACGGGTCATTGACCAGTTAGGAGGTCCTTATGTGATGACCTCATTATCTGAGCAGGTCTCATGAAGACCTCAGACCTTTTTGAGCAGTTTAAAGACAGATTCAGAAATGTCTACAACATATGAATAGGTTGCGGTTTGAAGATTTGCACTCTTTTAGTTTGGACTTTCAGCAAAGGGAAAGCATAATATCTCCTCTCAAAGTTTTAAATCTTATTTTGCATAACAACCCAAGTCTGTAGATTAAAGGTCTTAATTTTGTTAGTGTTAAAGTAATATTTGACGTCAAGCTGAGTGTTCTATTGCAAAATATTCCTAATAATTGGTTGCTAGGTGCCGCCCTGTTGGCTATGGCTGCCTTTTGCAGCAGCTTTCTTTTTTGGTCCGTTTCTTATCATCTCTTTCGTCTCTTTTTCGTAATCTTTGTATTTGGAGTGGATCACTACTTTGTATGGCTCATTTGTTGGTCATGGACACCAAACTTTTTGTGGCTTCAGCGATATTTTTGCTATTTTTGTTTGTTTGTCTGGAGATCCTACATGTAACCATAGCCACATTATTTACATGTAAAATCAGCTGTTAGCAGTCTGTAGCATGTCATTGCTAACTGGTGTAAGGCCTGATGTTTCCCTAAAAAGTGAGGAGAAGTAGGTGAGGACAACGACCTGTCCTTCCATCCATTGTTATTGGGAAAGTAAGATCTGTCTCCAATAAGATGGACGAGCTAGCTGTGCTAACCTAGCAACAGAGGGAATACCAGAGTGCAGAGTAGCATCATGCTATTCACAGACATGGCTAACAGAGCTAACATCAGACACCAACGCCACATTGGAAGAGCTTCACCTGCTGTGAGCAGACAGAATCTCAGAGACAGAGATGGAGTATGACTGAAGAGCTCAGTGCTGGACCCTGTGGAGGTGGACCCCTGTGAGCTACAAAGATCCATACAGTCGAATGATTGTGGCGGGCAGAATCATACCCCTTGTAAACTTCATTCTGTATGGTGTTGGAAAAATTTCAGTGTTCCTTCTTCTTTTTTAATTAAGAAGTGCAAAAAGACTTGTTTAAATGTTAGCAGTATCCTTTGTTGTGTTGGTCATACTATAAAATGACTTAAAAACGTGTGTTTAGCTAACAATGCAGAAGATAAACACCTCCCCTCCCAAAGAAATGGCATGCAAACAAAATAGCAATCCCAATATTGGTCAAAAAAAATTGTAATTAGATTATTTTTCAAAATCGTTCAGCCCTAGTTGAAATGTTAAATATTTCCTTGTGACACCTGGATAACCAACAGTTAAGACACTGTAGAGATGCACAGGTACACCACAGCTGTACCCGTGTACGTCGTTGGAGTAAATGCATTTATTTGCTTTAGCATTAATGAACGTAATAAATTAACAAGCGTGATGCTTCAAAGATGAGATTAATCTTTTACTCACATTAAAAAGTCTGAGTTTGACCCACTTAACCTCTCAACAAGAAGCTGAGGCAACTACCCAAATATTCATACTGTATAAATCAGCATATTTTACCCCTTCCTCTTTAAACTCTTTTTCAACTTCTTCCTTTTCCCCTTAACCAAAAAGCGAGCGAGCAGTCAGTCTTTAACCCTTTGAATATGTGAATAAATTTGAGAGCAGAGACTGAATAACTGTTCCTCTAATTCTGCTGCCAACAGTCATAAATTATTTCTTGATTACTCCTGAAAGCTGAAGTCCTCTTTGTGACACACAGTGTGCTTTGTGATAGATTTTTGTTATTTTAGGTATATTTTACTACCGGGCATGTTACAGCCAGGAGACACTCTCCATCTGTGGCCATCAATAATTGATGATTTCCTTCCCGGATTCAACTCAATAATACCACTCTTTTCTACTAAACACTTTTTTTTCTTTTACTGTCTAACATTCAACACAAATTTAAGATTTCTCTGAAGATCTCCAGCCTTTAAATAAACATCAGCTCCATTTGTTACATCAGTGTTCCTCCTGTTTGTTGATACTTCCTCCTACAGATCAGGATAGAGTTATGAGTGTGGGTGGGAATAACGATGAAGGTAAACAGGTTTTAAAATAGCAGCAATGTTTAGGGAGATGCTTGTTTGTCCTACAAATAAGGCAACCATGTTGTGCATGTAAACCAAAGTATACATTTTTTTAATCTTCAAGCAGGGAGTTAAGATAAATGACCAACTTTGAATAAGCCACTCAGGATTTTTCTTATATCTAAATCGAAATTAAGCAATCAGACTAAACTAATAAAGCATCCAGAAGTTTATAAGTAAAGAAATCTGAAATGTGTTCCGTCTCTTTTCAGGCCTGTCTATTTTTTGGCACTCTCCTCTGCTTTTGCTGACTGCGACAGTAAAAACCAGATCAATAACTCATCACTCAGTCTTTGTCTACAAAGCCACCGTCAGGATACAGGACAGCCTACATCTACGAAGAGCCAGGTTCAATTAAGAACCGAAGAGAGAGCTGAATGGGACAGATGTAGACATTAAAGCTCCCACGGGACTTTTGTGAAGGAGAAGAAATTAACATTTTGAAGGCTACAGGTGGGCAGCTTGACAGAAATTGCACCCTTTGACCCTTTAGTGGTGCTACGTTTGAAGACAGGAAATGATTCAGTGCGGACTCCTTTGAGACACCTTCTGCCTCTTACAGTGAATTTCCAATCACGACTTAAAAACTGGAGGCTAACCTGGCTCCATATATCAAACTGCACTGCGATTTCACAGATTTCTTACTGTGCTTTTAATTAACAGCCTTACCAAAAACAAAACAACACAATCCGAAATATTTAGTGCTGTCTGTGGTAAAAGGGCATGTCAAGCCTGCCAGCTTACCACTTAAGGCAGCTACGCTAGCAGCTCTGTCTTTCCTCCACACTCAGCCAAATTTACGACAGGAAATGTCTATTCTTGAACAATTTAACTTTCCCCTCTTGTTCAAACACACATTTCGGTTTAAATGGCCTTGTTTTTTTTTATAAGGATTTGTGATCATACTGAAGCTATGATTCAGTGTTAACCAAGAGTTAAAACCACTTTACTCTGCAAGATCATAGCTGTGTGCTACTTCATTGTTCTTATGTCTTTGTCAGCTGGTGGATGCTAACACTTGTCCTGGTAGCTGTTCCCTTTAGCCTCTAACTTTGATTTTTTTTTATTTTTAAAACTCTTTAATGTTGTTCTTATATTAAATCTATTAATATATTTTCAGCTGACTTAATTGTTCAGCATTGTTTAGCTAGCTGGATATAGCTAGCAAGCATTAACCAATGTGTTTTCCTGCCACAATGCCTGCTTTTTTGGGGAATCAGAGACTCAGAGACAGTAAACTACATTATGGGAAAATGTCAAACATAATGGGTACTTTATACCAGCAGTATTTACAGGAAGTCTGTTGGCTAATAAAGCTATGATGTGAGACAGTAAAGAAACAACACTGCTTCATCAGTAAGGAAGTCAATAAAAAAGGGGTAGGGCTCTTACCTGTGTAGTCCTCAAAGCACTCACAGGTGTAGCCTCCCTCTCTGCTGCGACACACCCCGTGGGCCCCACAGGGTTTGGAGTAGCAGAGGTCAATCTCTGTCTCACAGTAGTCTCCTGTGAAGCCAGTGGGGCAGCGGCAGCGCAGCCCAGCGATAGGATGGATGGGTCTGAACAGGATGGTGTCTGATGCCACAAATGGTGCCAGGCTGTCAAACTTCAGCACAGACACACACTTCATGTAGTTTTCACATGGCTCACGGAGGCAGATATTATCATCAAAGGGAAGGACTTCCTGTGAGGAAATCTTAGCCAGGAGGCTGCGGTTCAAGTACAGTCGCTCCTGGAGTTCCTCCGAGCCAAAGTACTCTCCCCCTCCACTCTCGACTCCTCTCCCAGTCTGGTCCATGCTGTGTTCGGGACCTCCAGCCCTCTGATGTGCCTCTCCCAGCACAGGCACGGCTACAGACAGGCTGACATTGAGGATGCGGGCGCTGACATCCGTGTCATCTTGGATGTTGAAGATGACGACATCCTCTGGGGCAGCAGACAGAACACGGGCCACTCCGTCCAGAAACTGAGCAAGCAGCAGAGAGAGGAAGTGCTCCTGGGAGGTGTTGGCCAGCCTCAGGGTGATGCTGTTGGAAAGCATCTCATCAGTGATGATCGTGACTTGGAGAAGACACTGAGCTGACACTGAGTGGACACCATCTGAAAAAGACACAGAACGATAGAAATGTGGTGATTGAAAATCATGATCAGCGGTGAGATGATGATTGGGCTGAGGTAAGATAGATGGACATTTTCTGTATTATGTATGCCTGTTGGATTTTTTTTTTACACAATTGACTCTTTTTTTTATGATTATGTTTAATGTGTCCTGTTTGCTCCATGTTCCATAAGCTGAAATACAAACTTCCCCTTGAGATAGAGTTTATTTGAGGATGAAACATTAATTAAATCTTCTTGTCATGTGTTTGTTGAGTCTGTTGTCTTCCTGAGTTGTCATGGGGACAGATCTGTTCATATCAGAGCACAGTAAACTTAATAAGAGTCAATCATCTAATAAAGGCTGTGTGATAAAGGTCAGAGCTTCTGAATGACTCATTATTAGGCAGTGAGTTTGTGTTACTGGTGTTGGGGACAAAGGGGACAATGTTTTGCATTTTTGTAATCCTGAACAAATGATCCTCAGAGTTTCAAACCCAGCAGTGTCTGAACAACTTTAAAACAATCTGATGCTCTAATGATATCTCTAGCAGCATGGGCAGTGTGCACACAGGTTAACTGAAATAGTCCATCAATGCAGCACTGTGTCTCATTGCAGTGTTTCCTTAATCTACTGGGACAACAGATCTCAGGAATTTGATATCAGAAATGTTATTGTTTTTGTCTGTAGCCTGAATTTATTAACAAATACATCAGAAGCTATTTGCTGTTTGTTGTGTGCAGGAAAACAGTCCTTGTGCAGAGCAAAAAGAGGCAAAATGCAATCTGCCAACAACAGTGACACACAAAAGGAAGTCCCTCAAAGCTAACCTCTTGCTATACCTTTAAGATGCCATGCAGTATTGAGAAAGAAGTTGACTGATTCTCATTGGTTTATTTCTTACGTCCCATTGAAAAAAAGCAAGCAAAAGGTTTTCAAATGTTGAGTGCTAAATTCAGTTAGGGCTGCTCTTGTTCTTGTAGCTCCCTGCCCCTCCATGTACCTACATGGAATGCCAAAACCTAAGGTTGGGAGACTACACCCCCCCTCTCATTCAGGTGCATACATGAAAAGCCAAGGTAGGGAGAGTGGCAGCAAAGACTCCAGGTGAACAGAACAAAGCGAGCATCAGTAAAAATACTTATGACTCAGGTAAAATCAGACACAGCATAAAAAGGAAAGGCTAAGGTGAAGGTGGCTTGCAAAGCGGTTTGCAGAGGAAGCAGTGACAGTAGGCTGGCTAAGGGGACGTTTACACGACAACGGTTTTAGGGTGAAACACAAGAGTTTCGTTGCGTTTCAGCCTCGAGTTTACCTGGAAACGGTATATCAGCCAACCTAAAACGCAAACCTTTGAAAACGGCCTCCAGAGTGGGATCTTGAAACGCTCCTGACACAGACGCGTGTAAACAGTAAGCCGGCGTTTTTAGTGGAAACGCTGACATCACACTCTGCCTCGCGCGTGTGTATACAACAGGACAACAGTACCATTGTTACGATCATCGCGAACAACCGTGTTGTGCTTGTGCTGCTCAATCTGCTGTATCTGCTGACTGTCTTTCAACAAAATGTGCATCTGTTGCTCCATTTTTTAACTTAGTATTCCCCAATACATCAGATGACCAGCTCAACTCTACTTCAGTGGAGATCTCTCAAAAGCGGCTTCTGGATAAGACAGCTATAGCACCACCTATAGGCCTCGCATGCTTACTACAGCGTTGTCAGTCCATCAGCGTTTCCATGTAAGCGCAGATTTTTTTTTGCTGTGTTTTAGCATTTTCAGATGAAATGTAGTCGTGTAAACGGGGCCAAAAGCAGTTTGCCAATTAGATGTAATCAGATGAGCTGTTAGGGGCTGGTGTTGATAGCAGCTAATGATCGGTGGGCCGAGCATGATGTGACTGAACTCAGCAGTGCATCCTTATGTTTTTGTATTCATGGAACTTAATTTGTAAAACAATGTAAGACTATTGCACAGAAATTGAAGACATATTAGACTTTAATTGTACAAAAATGCAAATATCAGTGGATTTTATGTTAAGTGGTTGAATAAAAGCCAATGTACATATCTAAGAATAGCACTGTTTATCCGTTAGTGTTTTATCTGATTCAAATTTAAAGATGAGCAGACAAACCGGGTACGTGAAAGGCTAAGTCAACACTGACTTCAGTACCAGCACATGGAGCAGCTGCTTCAACATCACACGCAGATGTATGCAGGTAGAAGCATGGTGGCAGATTTAAGCAGCAGCTGCTCCTGTTTACAGTTAGACCCTCATATGTAAACAGCACAACAGCATTGTTAAGACAAAAAAACAGGTGAAACTGAAAAACTCACACCCATAGAAGCCTAAAATTATGTTTGTATTATCACTTTGGTGAATTTTACACTTTTCAATAATACATTCTTGGCCCCAACTGGTTGGAGGCTTCTTGGGGATGGGGGGTCTAATGTGCCAGAACAGATAATGAAGAATGCCAAGACTCAGACTGAACAAGAGTATCTCTTCTTTCAATACACTCCAAGTTTTTATTCAGCCATTTCACGCCCGCATTCACGACTCTCTCTTTCTTTTCTTTGTCCGGAAGCAGAGATGCTCCCTCCCTCATTATACATGCCAAATTCTACGGTTACAGCGTTTCTCAGCTGAGAAAATCTCTTGTCTTTTATCTTGTAAGTTTGTTGTTTTATCCTCTATACATTCAGTTCTTTGGACTTCACTGTACACATGTCGTGTTTTGTTTGCTATTATGCTGTAACTCCTGACTGTACAATACATTAGTTCCCATGTTAGGCTTTTGTTGTTTATATTGAATGTGAAGAGTCAATGGTGCTGCTGGGAAATAACGTGATCATTTCTGTTTCTTCGTGTTGCCGTGCTCACTTTTATCCTGGACAGCTCTGATTGATGATGCTGATATGTGAGTTTTTCTGCCTGTTTTTCTGCTGTTGCAAAAAAACCCCTCTCAGCTGGACATCACAGACAGGAGCAGCCAGAGTTCTGCTCACTGGGGAGTAAAATTATAATGAAAACAGACTTGATCCTAAAATATCCAATCACAAAGAGCAGAGAACACAAAGGAGTCATCTCAGTGCAGCTAACAAGCACAAAACCTATAAAGTGAGTCTGTTACAGCCTCAGGTTGTTCTAAATCCAGCAGACAGAGTAAACTCTAAGGATAACATGTAAAGATCTTCAGTTTTTCCTCTCAATGAAAAGAGCTCTTAGTTATCTCGTAAACATGGTGAAACAAAAGTGCTTCCAGTTTTTTAGAAAAATGTAAAAAAGGAGCCATCCTTCCCATTGAGTGATCTGAGATGTCCTGTTGAACATTTTCTGAAATAAGAAAAAAAGGGAACAACTCAAAACTATGGGGGGAAATGAAAGAAGGGAGTATTCATTTTTTGAATCATGAACTCCTGGATTCAGTGAGGCAGCTGCAGTGAAACCCTTGAGTGTATCTTTTGTAAAAAGGATATGTCCGTAGGTAAAGGACAGTGTCATTAAGCATATCAATAGTCACATAGTTTTACTCCAAGGTCATTGAGAGAGACCACTTTCGTTTTGTCTTCCTCACCGCTGCTCTACAGGTCTCTGAAACCTCGAGGCCAAACACAAAACAGGCTTAATCAAATCAAATGTGTCACAAAAACAAGGCCTGGCCTCCCTCTCTGAAATAATCAATGGGATGCTTTGTTTTGGGGAGCCTGGCCGCCGGCCAGAGAGCAGAACCTGTGAGTTGAACTCACTCAAACAAACAGCTCTGCCCAAAGTTACCAGATCCCTGTTCTGGCACAAGGCGAGTTCAAACACAAAGTGCCAGGAGAGGGGGAGGAAAAAGAGGAGGGGTCATAGAGGAAGTGAGACAGAGGAGCATGTTTGACACGGCTTTAATCCCTCTGCTCTTAGTCAAGCGCTTCCAGCACTGTAATAATACAGGGCCTAAGCAGAGGAAGTGAGGAAAATCAAAGAACAGAAGGACGCAGGGTCGCTCCTCTACTTCACACTGTACTGTAAACACACACACACACACACACACACACACACACACACACACACACACACACACACACACACACACACACACACACACACACACACACACACACACACACACACACACACACACACAAACACCTGTGTACACAAGAAAACACTTGCTTATCAGAGGGGTAAACTCAACAGGAGACCTCCACAAAGACACATCATTTCACAGTTCAGGCTCCATGCTCTTCAAAACTCACAACTGATGATTGTTTTAACTGACCGTTGAGCTGAAGATAACTAATACGAGTACAGGATTAATCCTAAACTAATGATTATTACTTGGATCTTTCTCTTATTACCTGGTTGTATTAAATTCTTGATTCTAATTGGTCAAAACCCCATTACAACTTATTTATTTTGACAAGCAAGAGCAAAGCCAGGGGAAACCAGAACACGTGACGAATCAAATTAGTCAACAAAACTGAAGACAGACAGCATCAAGATGTTAACAGTGAAGCTGTGGTTTTATTTGAGTGCCACAAAATTGTGAGAGGAATATTAAATAAAAGCAACTTCAAAAATTGTAGCAACATGCCACAAAATAACTTAATCTACCAGAGGGAAATATAAAGAAACTGTTTCCTCGTCACTGGTTGGGCTCATATTATGACAAATCCTCTGCTGCAACAGGAGCCCCCCAAAAAACACAGTTCTCAGTAAACAGAAGCTCTTAAAGGTTAGCCCACATATAAGGACAGACATCTCCTTAATTATGTCCTCTGCCAATTCAAATTCTTGGTTGGGAACTCTGGCTGTGATCCAGACGTGGACGCAGCGCTGGGAACCTGAGCGCGAGGAGAATCTGCCCTGAAAGGAACCAGACCATCCCTCAAAGAGGTCATTCTCCATGGGGGGATCCTGCGCTCAGAAACGGAGGGTAAACTGAGCATTTAGGGCCAAAAAGGAGGAAAAAAAGATGGATGCTAAGTTGGTAGCGGGATGAGGTGCCAGCTCTGAAGTGTGACACTGCTTTCAACCCACAGTTCAACCCCCTCTGGGCCTCTGGGTGCCAGGAATGCTCTCAGCTAGGAGGTGGCGCCAGGGAAAAGATTAAACACACACTGAAGCAGAGGGACTGCCAGGGCTGTGTACAGCAGCGTGAGTGTTTGTGTGTGTGTGTGTTTGGTCTTGATCCATACATTGACACAAGCAGAGTGTGCATTTTAGCAGTGGAGGTTTGTCATCACAGACTCACAGAAGCTGAGAGAAACGCTGGGCCCTTCTGACAAAAATCATTTAGAATGAGAGAATTAAAACCAGTTTCATTTCATATCACTACACACACACACACACACACACACACACACACACACACACACACACACACACACACACATACTTTGTATCTTTATTTTACAGGAACATGTGGCTGTTTGAAACAACTGGATTTCTAGACTTCTCTAAGGTGGCAGACACTGGCATTTAGTTGCACAGGAGAACAGAGAGATGATTTTAATACACTCCAGAGGCTTTTAAATCTGATGCGCGAAAGCTTTTAAGTGTAGCCCAGCAATGAGAAAAAAGAAAAGGATTTTCAATAATGGAAGACAGACACTACTCAGGAGCTCTTGTTTTGTGTCTACTTGTGAGGATGGGCTGTCAGCATCTCTTTCCTGCATAGAGCAGCTTGGTGTTCTCTCATCCTAACAGGGCTCTAATCTGTCTACATTAGCTACACGGAGAGGAGACAGCTCCACACATGTTGAATAATTTGCCCCTATGAGCTGAGGTTGAGCATTAGACTGATTTAATTCCTGGTTGTAAAGAAAAAAGGCAAAATGTCAATGTTAAGTTTACAGACTTTGTGTTCAGATACTTTTTTCAGGTCACTTAAGCCATGTTTACACCAAGTGGCAACCTCTGGTCTAAGATTATGAGACAATGTGGAAGTGCTAAAATCTGCTGTTTCTCAAGTGTTCGCTTGAGGCTGGCTCCGGAAGTACCGGAAGTCACAAACACACCAAGCCAAGAAAAGCAATTTTCAAAGCAGAAATTAACCTATTTACAGCCTGGTTCAAAAAAACGTCTCCTGCCTGAGTCGCTAATTTTACTACCGGCACCCACTGTACGGGGGTGAATTTTTTTATAACTCAGCTGTTCTGAGGATATTAAGATCGCAAGCTCACCCAACAAGAGGCACAGCTGAGGGTCAAGTGACCGACAGGCGCCCTATGGCTGTAGCCGAAGCCCTTGCCACTGCCAATATGGCTGCTATAGCAGATGTGCTTCATTTTCCGTTTCAGAAACAGATGGGTGACGTCGGCGAGACTACGTCCATGTTTTATACAGTCTATGGTTTACACCAAGCAGTCTGGTTTGGTTCAGTCCGGTTTGGTACAGTTAAGCCTGATCCTGTTTCAATTTCCACAGTAGAACTGTGCCCTCTCATGGTGGGCGACGTGTAAACTGGATGCCGAAAGCTGCAGCTGTTGAACAATAGCGTGACTCCGTAGCAGCACTACACAGTTTACCTCGCTAATTAATCCAACGAAGAAGAAAAACACGACACAGTAAACAAAGAGTATAGATGGAAGACATGCAGCATTTCGTCCTCTCTGTGATTGAAATGTAGGTCTTTGATACAAAGAACAACCAAGCATTGTTTCAGATAAGTCTGTGTGCTGCTGCCGCATGGTAAGTGACGATTCTTTAGACCAATCAACGGTCTGCAGTGTTGTTGCTCCACCTTCCGAGAGCGGAGCAGTTCAGTCTGGCACCCATACGAAAGGGTCCCAAAAAGTGGGACGGCTCATCTCGGTTATTTGGGGATCTGTCCTGGGATAAGTCAGTGCAAACGCCACAAAATGCGCACCGTACCTAGATGAACTGAACCCGTCTGCTTGGTGGAAACGCGGCTTTAGAGTTGAAGTTGTTGTAATAACTAGAAGGTTAGAGTGAGGTTAATGTGACGCATTGGCCACCAACTCACAGCATACAGTAAAACGTTCACTTCTCCTGCGCACACCCTTACGAAAGTAAAATATATGTACCAATATATTTTTTGAAATGTATTGTAACATATTATTGTATATTATGATATACATGGAATAATATATTGAGGGCACATATACAATATATCATATATTCATGAAATATATTGCAATATATTGCAAAATATACAAATAATTGCTGCTTTCCATATATTGCAATATATTGGAAAATATAAATACTAAATCTCATATATGGGAATATATTACCTAATATATAACATGATATTTTCCAATATGCTGCGATATATTTTTCTTTTGTAAGGGCAGCCATGTTTGTAACACTTTCCTGCACAATTCAAGGGGCCAATTTTGCTGTGAGTTAATGCATAATGGCTCTGTCATACAAGAATAGACAGCACATGTGTACAGAAAACAGAGTTTTGTGGGGCATTTAACCTTTAGCGCGGCTTTGTTAATTTGTTAAACCCACACAATTCCTGGAAGGAGATGCTCTGATTGGAGGAGGACAAAGAAACCCACAAGACATCTTGGATAATAAACTGAGACATGTTAACAAGATGACTCATTAGGTTTTACGCAGTAGAGTCTCTCAGAGAATCTGTGTTCGACTCCTGGTTGAAGAACATGAATTATCAGCTGGGAGGTCGAGGAGGTGAGTGTAGAGCTTTTATCTGTGAAATATTAATGAAGCCCAGTTTCAAGCAGCAGAAGGATTACGAACAACAAACAGTTCACTGACACAGTATTTTGAGAACAGACAGCCTTTGGGTCAAAGTGTTGACTAAGAGAAAAAAAAAACATGTTATTCAAGCCCTGATATAAATGAATTTCTGTCTCAAGTCTACCAGGGGTCTCAGCAGCTGAGATAATGGAGTGCTGAGAGAGAGACAGAGACTCAAAGAACAAATCGGTGAGACTGGCCTAATTAGAGCACAAAGTTGCCATCAAATCTCCCCACTGAATCCCAGAAAATGTCAACAAAGTCATGGTGGATAAAGACCAGAGGGACTGTGTAACCAAATTACTGAGGACAGAGACATCAGCCTTCAGTTCCCCTGACCCTCTTTCTCAGGACTCCCCATGTGTCTTTGAGTTCATCTGTTATTCATGCTTCTCTGACTGTTTGAAGATCGTATCCACATTTATTTGTTTCTCTGCATATAGAGGAGAAAATTGAAGACGAAAAAATGTGGAAGAGTCAGCTACAAGGGGACATGGGATAAAAGGGACACACCTATAAGAGACTAAAGGTTTGTGGGCTCTTCTCAAATAAGACTGAAACACATCATAACTATTACAGCGTTCAATCGATTCTCTTCCTTAACCAGAAATCTGCATTCAAATGACTGATGAAGTGGTTGAAAACAGCTGTAAATTCCAGCTCTATGACACACAGTTTTTACAAGCTATGACGTAAACAAGCCAGATAATGATAAATATAGGGTGGAACAATAAATTACAGTCCTCTGTTGTAGAGCATGCAGATTGCTGTTACAGTCGATGTACAGCTGAGAGATATTCAGAGGAACAAACAGTGATGTTCAGGCTCCTGTTGCTTTCCGTTTAAGCCTTTGTTTCATTGTTTGATCATTTTTGCATGTATCTGAAAGCGTTAGCAGGTCGAGACCCCAGACTGTATAATCTTTAAACATGGTCTCTGTGATGTCTGCCATTTGTTTCTGATACAGCGTTAGTGGTAGTGATAATGCTGAACTCAATCGAGCCATTGGGCCTCTATGTAATGTTTGCTCTAACTGGCTTACATGTTAGCGCTTGGCATGCCTACATGCAGGCACATGTATTCAAACATTAACTTCCATGTCAGACTAACAGGTCATATGTTTAAGCCCCTTAGATAGAAATAAAATGATATACCTCTTAAACTCTTTAATTTATTAAAAATGCAACTTGAAAAGATTTGAAAAGATTCTGTTTGGAAATTAAGCTGTAATGACCACAACTCCAAACTTTATTGACCCAATAATACAGACCAATTCGAGGCAGTCTGCAAGGGATAAACACTTTGCTTTTTTGGAGTTTATGTGAACATCAAAATGTTGTTATTCTTGACTACTTACCTTGGTTTCACCACCCTCTAAAAACTACATATTCATATCAACACTGTAGTTGTCAACATCAGGGTCTTAAACTTTGCTGAGCTGCTTCTTAATGTGCAAGTTAAACACAGAGCCAATGAAAACAGATCCTAGATTAAGCAGAGAGGGGAAACGTATTACAGACACTATAAAAATACTATTTATCATCACGACAGCAGAGAGCCGATAAATAATCGCACTGGAGCAGCTCTCTAAAGCAACCATTCATCACATGTCTAATGACGCCACATTAAAAACGCCACAATCAAACAAAGCCTGTTAAATCTGTAATCCCGAGTGGATGGTTCTCCCTCTGAGGCAGCTGTGTGTTTTTCTCCAGAAGTGTGTCATGTTGGGGGGAACCTCCGGGTAAGAAGGTAATGAGGTTCAGCAGAGCCTGTCTTAGTTGTTCAGCATCAGTTCACTACAGTATGTGCAGCATGCAGAGAGAACTGGGTACATCAAAGAGCGCAAAGCTGGAGTCCCGCTTCCAAGATCAATGAGGAGATCATAAATTAAAAATCACTTTGCAGGGATAAGGCCGGAGGATGTCTTTACAGTTCTCAGCCTTGAGACCCCGAACCAGCCCGCACACTTACAGGCTTTTAATGATTCTCTGGATCAGGAAGGAGAACACAGGGGGGTTACTTTGTGTGGGCTTGTTTGTCCTGGGATGGTACAGGGAGACTTGGGACCAAATTTACATTACTTCTAAGAATTATCAGAACAGAAACTGCCCTGCAGAGATGCCAAATAGTATAGTTAAAACACTTTTATCAAGAGATATATTCTTACTTTACAAAAAAGTGGAAAAAGCTGAAAAGTTGAGGAGTTGAAAAGTAACGATCAACTAAAAATATTTTGACCACTAGAATGCAACAAAATGCAATGTGTTTCCAAAATGTCACTCCTGATTGTGTCACTACTTATTTCTGGACTTTAAAATGATCTAAATATATTAAGGTCACTCTGCACAAGAACACCATGATGCTCCAACACCAATAAGCCACCATAGAGATCAATGAAAACACTAGTTGAAATGGTCCAGCTTCAACACAAATCATCAAGTTTTGCAAATATTGGGCTGGATGTGTCTTATCCAGATGAAAACACATTGTTTCAGATGTTTAATACATCATGTAAATGTTGTTCTGTACAGTCACTTCATAACACGTCCTACACAGGTTTTGTCCTTATTCTTGAAAACTCCAGAGCAGCCTTCAGTGCAAGTTATATTTTCAAAAATTTCAACTTAATTGGACAGGACAGCTGAAGAGAGACAGAAATGTGGGGAATAAAAAGCTTTTTTATGTTTGTAAGTTTTTTTTATCATTGCATTTCCATTCTGTGAATCAGAGACCACTGGTTCTTCCTTCTTCCTCCCCCCTACATGTGCTACCCAGTCCCTCCAACCCCCATGAAACAAAAAGGCTGTTATAGGTACAGAGAGCATGCCTGACACAGATAGTGCCCCGCTGTGATGTGCATGTGTGAAAATATCAGAGCTTAAAAGGCCTTAAATTATGTAGAACATGTCAGCGGCTCATGTGTGAAAGGGGGCCTGTGACTTAACTCTGCAACAGGAGGGACAGCTGCCTCTGCCAGTCCTCTGCAGCAGATACTTAGTGAAAACACTGTTTACAAGGTAATACAGTGTGAAACCACCGTCAGAAGTGTCATTTGTGCATTCTGCTGACAAACACCACACCACAAAGCCCACACAAGGTCACGAGAGACAACACATCCGCATACCACCCACCAACCAACAAACCACAGAGCCCTGACCTGACAGTGAAATCCCTGCAGGGCCACAAACAGGACACACTTTAATTTAATTAGAGTTAAATACTCTGCCCTTGGACCAGTCTTGAATCACATGCATTAATTACTGGAGCTCTGCTGCTGCTGTATGAGTGTGTGTGTCTGTGTGTGTGTAAGAGACCCGCACTAATGTATTACGTTTCACTCGTTCAGTTGTATCGTCACCTTGACACATTTATGGCCAGAATGAGACTAAAGCTTGCAGGTGCTGGGACCCGTCAACACGGGGCCCTCTGGGTTGTAAATCTGCGAGAGGGTGAAATCAAACAAAGGCAGGAAAGTACAGAAGACAACTGGAGTTGGAACTATTGAACCTTTCCTTACACATACAGTGATTTCAAACTTCTAACTTTGAGAATAGTAAGAAAGGATTGAAAATTGGATATCATATCAAACTAAAACGGGATAAAATCCTGGAGATTGTTTTTAGGATCCTTGTTGAAGAAGATCGAAGGGACTTGAAAAGGACATTGAGGAACAGAAAGCACTCAGCAGGATTTAGTTTCTTACAATACAAAACCCGGGGTTCAATTAACACTCCAGAAAAGAAGAGACATCAGTCCTGGAAAACACTAATGAGGGCTGATGTGGGTTAAAGAGTAAAGCCCAGAGGTTCATCGTGATGCTGGTGAAGTTTCTGGAGATCAAGATTATCGGATGTCTCCTTTAGCAGCACTGAGTGCACTCTGCTTGGTGCTGATTTAATTTAAAAGCTGGAATTTCAAGTCCTGCACATCAAAAGGGACGCAGTAAAATGTGGCTGAGGAGCGGCCTGCTTGAATTAACCAGGGCTGAAAGGTGAAACTCACTCCAGCGCTGCTTGAATGGAGGCTAACGACTGGCGTGGGGGTGTGGGGGTGGGAGCTACGCATTGCAAAAGGAGGGACGGATTTTTCATCTCATTACCCTCGTACTCCCTCCCATCCCCTTCTCCCCTCTTCCTGACCCCCTGCTAGACAAGCAACGGCCGAAGCTGACACCCCACTGCCACCAACAACACCACGCTCTGCATAAAATACTTTAACGACACCTGCCAGGCCTCCTTCCAACTACAGCGGCTCACTTCACCATCAAACCTTCAGAAGTCAAGAAAAGCCTCTCAGAGTGCAACATGTCTGCCCAAAGCCTCAGCTGGGGCTTAAGGTTCAAATTCTCCAAAAAACTTCCCTTTCAGCTGATGAGCCAACATTTGAAACCATTTGCTCTATATGTACGTTTTGAAATGATTCTTGGAACATTTGGTCTCATCACAAATCAGAAACTCTTCTTTAAATACTAGTTGTGGAGCACCTTACAAGCGAAATATGACTGCAGGGCTGAGGTAACCAGAGTTGATTTTTTGTTACTCCGTATACCTCAGTGTACTAAACGTTTTGCCCCCTTAGCCTGAGTTTTTTAACATGTTTCTAATTAAAAAGGACATTTTCTAAGCAATGCGATGTTATAAAACAATTAAAATGCTTTCAATAGGATCTTGATTCCTGGTCCGGGCAGTATTTGGTGTCCGTTACCTTGCACTCCCTGACTTTTTCCTTAAAATTAACCCCTCATTAAATAATACTTATCCTAATATTTATTAAAAAATAATAAAGAAAAACTGGGAGGAAAAAATGCTTCACAGTGTCTGCTGTACAAATTGATCTTTGCAGCTGTTTCCCTCTGGTTTCAATCTCTAAACTATGCTTAGACCAGGTAAACTAAGCTAAATTAAGCTAACCAGCTTTGTGTTTTTATAGACATAAAAGTTAATTAAATCTTTTGAATTTACTCACAGACAGATATTGAGACGTGCATTTTCAAACTTGTAATCCTTCAATAAACACCTCTTGTTGATTTCACTGTGCGAGCTGCGACATACTCCAAGCTAACAGTTGGCTGCATTTGCTGCTGTTGGCAGGTTTACCAGCGACCAAATAACATTTTACCATATAAACTCTGAACAGCATACAGTTTTTATCAGTTTTTTAATGTTCAACAGAAGATGAAGAGAAAGAGGCTTTAGTTTTGGGGATTTATATTTTATTAATTTAATACATGATCCAAGAGTGAGCGAGGATTTAGATTCAAAGACTACTTTCCTTTGTGGGATCTATCTTTATATTGTGCTTCTTCATTTAATTTAAAACACTTTAACGGTGATTTGTAAATGACTTGGCTTTAGATGTGTGGTTGTAGTTGAGTTACTTGAAAACCTGCCACAGGAGTGGAAACAAAGCAGAAGCTACTCTAATCACCATAACCATCCCCGAATATTCGCAGCTCCGGGGACTCTCGGCACACAATGACCTTAGACTGGAGAGGATTTATGGCTGGTTTTCCATAAAAGCTCCCCACCTTCATCAAGCTGAGCATTGTTGAGTGCTGTCATATTGCTTCCATTGTTGGGAAAAAGCTGTACCGCAAAATGAAAACACACCCGAACACAAGAGCTTGTGTACAAGAAAAAACCTTGCATATCACACCCTCAAAGGAGGGAATGGACGGCATGCTCTAACGCCTACGCAGCAGATTGGCTGTTATCAGTGTGTGAGCACTGTTAAAGCTGTTATATCAGGCCTACAAATTACATTAAGCTTCATTATGAGCAATTATCATTTCCTCTGTGTAAAGGATTGTTTGTGTTTGTTATTCTTTTTTTGAAGAAAAATAAATACAGGTTTGAAATTAATCATTCCTCTGACCTCATTTGGAGATAATGGTGTTAATTGTCATCCAACAGTACCTAACCAGCTGTTTCATCTTCTGCTGCACAACAAATAAGTGTCAGTAGGAAAAAAAAGAACAAAGATCAGCTGTAATAACAAGCACAACACAACACTGCCTAAATCCTTCAGCGACTGAGGTGTCAATAATGAAAACTGCTTGTGTAGCTCAATGTCAGCCCAAGGATTTCCACCCGAAGGAGTCAGAGCAGACCCACAATCCCTCTCCTGATTTCTCCATTCAGGAGAAAAGCTGACTGTGTTGGACAGAGGCCATTCGTACTTATTTGAGGACGCTGCAACAACAACATCCCCCTGATGATACTTTTCTGCTGTATCTGAAAACCACAAAAAGAGGGCATTCCTCAGATTCTTTCTCTTTAGCGAAGCGGCTTTAGAGCCACAGAAAAGCATCTGAACTCCTCCAATCAGTGCATTTGCATATCAAAGGAAAACGGCTGTCAGCACAATAGTAAAGAGACATTAGCATGCAAAGACGTGACCAAGCATGAGGTCGTTATTTAAACATACCAATGGCCATGTGATAGATATTAGATACTAAGCATCTAGTCGCACAATAACAATGCTGACAGTCATTTGGATGCTTTGAAAAGGATCAAGAAAAAAAAACTGTAGTTTGATACCAGAGCTGTAAAGATTTAGGCTGTTAAGTTTTTCTCACAGTCTGAAGTTTGAGTCCTGTCATCTGTAATAAAATTGTACAAATAGGAAAACAGAATCCACCTACATCTGAGCGTATAAATAGTACCTCTGGTTCATTAAACAGCATCAAACTGTGAAAAGCACAATCATTCCACTGTGGCAGCTCAAGAGGAAACCATCTGTGTTTGTGAGTTCAATGCCCTCCTGTCAGTGTTCGTACAAATGAGGCAGTAATGAAACATCTCAAACTGCTGTGTGCTAAGGTTCACCACCTCCATCGGTCACACCTCTCACCCTCGTGTCAAACGGTTTCATGTTGACAGTTTTCCCTCAGAGTTAGAGCAGATAAAACCAGGTCAGTGTGAAGAGGGGTTCAGGTCTGGTACTAAATGGGCGCAATCTAGCGTAAAGGTAACAGGCTCTCAGATTAACATTTTCTGCCACAATCACAATGTGAGAATCAAGTAGTTAGAAGTATTTCTGCACACCAGTGGGTATCTAGAATCAATCTAAATACACAAAAGAAGTGATAAACATATGCCGTCTATTGAAAAAGACCAGTGTTTCCTGATACTTACTGTCAGACAGACTCTCAGATGAATTGGAAGCTGCTTGCTTTACAGTCTTACACATCACTCACTGTCATCAAAGGCTGTTCCTGAGGCATGTTGTTACTTGCATAGTCTGACAACAACCCGGTTTCAGTACTTACAAGCATCAAAAATTTACATCGGTATGGCAATCTTGTCGCTGATAGTCCCGTTTGCTTTTATAGCTCATACACAGGAATCTATATTAATAAATAATCTTACAGGAGTTTTAAAGGGATATTTCAGTTTTTTTATGAGGGGTTGAAAGAGTTACTTCACTGGTAATCATACTAGCAACAAAAGATTCTGGTTAGCTTTGTTTGATTGAGGAGAAAATGCTGGGAGCAACAGAGTAAAGCTAGGCTAGTTTACTGCAGATGGGGCTGAGTCTGAACTCATTTTAAGAGACTTTTCCAGCACCTTACTTTGTCTTTTTGATAGCCTGTTTGTTGTTGTTCTATGTACAGAGACAACACAGACATGCTCTTATGCCTGTAGGGCGCTGAACAGAGTTTTGGATTGATGATACACGTGGGATACTTTTGAATCTCAGTTTTGAAAGATGTTAAAAACAAAATTCCTGAGATAAGACAGTTGGTAACAAGCTGACAAGATTATATCTAAAATGTTACTTTTACACAACTCAACTATTTACCTTGAATCTACGTTTAGCAGCAGTAGCGCCAAAATATGGACACCTAGACCATTTACCCACTTAGAGTTTAGATTTAGGCTGTTTTTTAATCACATCAGCAGGGCTTGACATTAACACCGGCCAACCGGTCAAATGCTGGTGGATTTCGGCAGTGGCTGGTAACACCGCTGCTCCCACTGGCCACTTTGGCAGGTTGAATTTTATCTCAAACATGGAGCAGAGAGACAAGCAAAAAGATGACTCTGATGATGAAAGCTCTGAGGAAATTTAATTGACCTCTCCTTCATTGTCATTCTCATGAAAAAAGAAATGATTTTCTGATTACTATCGTTAATAAATATTTAAGCAGACAGTGTCTCTTGTTGAGTTTTTATCAGTTCAATTAATCCCCTTTACCATTTTATTATAAGCAATAACAAACTACTATTTTAATTACTATGTCTTAATAGACTGCATATTTTCATATGAAAGGAGCACAATGTTACACACAACTTTATCAGAGCTGAATACACTGCAAAAACTGAAATCTTATCAAGTGTTTTTGTCTTACTTTCAGTAGAAAATTCCTTTTTCGACTCAATATGAGCCAAATTCACATGACCAATCCAGAAAAATGTCTTGTTTAAAGTTATTTTAGGACAAAAATGAGGTCTGAATTGCTCGTAACCAGTAAAAAAATCTGCCAATAGATGAAGAGAAAAGTTACTTGTATTAAGACATTGTTCTAGTCTCAAGCAAATTTTCAAGAAATTTATTCTTGTTCCATTGGCAGATTTTTTACTGGTTTCAAGCAGTCAAACCTCATTTTTGTACTCTAATAACTTAAAACAAGACATTTTTCTGGATTGATTAGTTTCAAGTGGCTCATATCAAGTCTAATAAGACCATTTTTACTCAAAAAAAGACAAAAACACTTGATAAGATTTCAGTTACTTGCAGTGTACCTGATTAAGGACCTGTGGATTTTAACATTGATGTAGTCTTGTTTTGAGTGTGCATAGAGGTCAATTACATCTAAAGAGGTTGTAAATCTTTTTTAAGTAAACTTTAGCATGTCGTCACCGGCTTTAATCCTATTGAACATAATTATCCAACAACAAATTGTGGCCAGTGAAAATACTGAGTGGCTAGTAACTCAGGGATACCACTAGCCACAGTGGCTGGTGAGCAAAAAAGTTAATGTCAAGCCCTGCACATATGGGTTACTTTTTCCAATCATTATGCTTCATAACCCCATGTTTAGGTAAGGATACACTTTTATGACTAACTTATTAACTGAATCCGACTTTTTAAAACTTTATTACAAGTTAACTCTCTAATTTTTCCAACTACCTGACAGCCAGTGCAACAGTAGCCTGGATGTGGTTCATTCCTTAGTTGTAAGAGCATTCATGCCCAGTCAGCAGTTCACTGGATGGGAGAGTGTACAGTAAAAGGATAATTCATGGATGAATGGCTGGCCTGGTGGAACTGTCGTGACTACGACAACACGGGGGCAAACAAGTGGACACAAAGACAGAAAGAGGGGGGGGCTATCCCAGACAGAGCTAACGCCATTGTCTGCTGGGTTAGCAGGGACAAAGCAGGACAACACTGAGATATATGCAAGCACCGCGAGGTCTCCTCACCCCAGTTATGCACCAGCCCTAATCCCAAACACCTCTTCCCGTCCTGATACACAAATGATGTCATCCCCCTCCTTTTCCCCCCACCCTCACCCACCTCAGCTCAGTTCCTCTGGACATTTGATGCAACAGAGCGAGGAGGAGCAGGCCCACATGAGGATGCTCTGAGCCTAAAGAAACAGGCTGGCAGGAAGAAATCGGATATCCTCTGAGTGCATCTGTGTCACAGCTCAAAGAGCTGAAAGACTATATCATATCACCTGCAGCTTTAAACGCTTCACCGCCTCATACGCAAGACTAGTCCCTGTCCCTCACTAACACCGCAAAAGGAAAGTTTATCTGTAGTCAGGTGTCGGTTGTCGGCTGAGTTGATGTGGGTCCTGTAAAAGGTTTGCAGACGACAGGACAGGCTATCGTGTCCTGAAGCAATACAGGTCCTAAGAAAGCTTTACATGCTTCACTGGAAAGACGGAGAAAGAGGGAGTGGAGGGACAGTTGCTCTTTAGAACTTTATGTGCCTCCCCTTCCCCCATCTTCACTTCCACAAAAGGGACCTTACCCCCTGTCCCCACCCACAAGGAATTTCTCAAGCATTGCTGGGTTCACCATGACAACTGGGCGCTTAACAAAGCATTTCTCTTAGACATTCTTCCTTTCACAGGGGAGAGAGATGAGGGTGACAACAGTCAAAGGAAGGAGGGAGGGACAGAGAAAGAGAGGATGAGGAGGGTAAAGAGAGGGGGTGGAGGAGCTTGAAATGATGGGAGGGATCAGTGCAGGGTGCAGGGGTGAGAGCTATAAGACCCGGCAGATAGGAGAAAAATGGGAAATGGTGACAGGCAAACAAAAAGAAGGAAAGAGAAACAGGATCAAGGTGATAGGTGATTCTAAAAGGCGAGAGAAAGAAGAGAAACAATGAAACAAACATTCCACGCAAGCCTGCAAGTGTGACTAACGCCAACCAAAGAGAGGAAGGCACGAAGAATAAAGAGGGTGCATTACAGATGACTCCAGTCACACAGGACACAGGCCAGCGTCAGCAAGCTGTGACTTCAAATCCAATGAATCGAGCATAAGGCAAACAGAAATTCATCAAGCATAAAGAACAGAGAAATCCAAGGTACGCTCCGCCTCGCTGAAATAATTATATAGACAGCAAGGCGAGAAGAGAGGCAATCATAGGGGTCCAGCTGTTGGAGGCCACACACACACACACACACACACACACACACACACACACACACACACACACACACAACAGATTTGATGGGCTAGTGTTACAGAAGACAAACCCCTGAGAAAGTCCCTCCTCAGACAGCTCAGAGCTTTAATAGATGATAATGAAATTATGCCGGTTGTTAATGTCTTGGCTCCTACTTCTAGAGTCTGGGATGAAGCATTAAAATTCCAGTCCTGAAGCTTTATCTCATACGAGCATGGCAAAGGGCACTGGCAGAGGAAATGTAATACAGTATAAGGGCATTTTCAACAAAAGAAAACAGACCTATTCTGTTCTGTGTACCACCAAACCACTCCACAGGTCAAACTGAGCTTTTGAATATGTAAAGAAGTTTACATTTATGTGGTAACCTCAGAAATCAAAAAAAGTTAAATGTGTGAATACATAATTTGCTCCAATAAATTGTTTTAAAAGCCAGCGAGTTTGCACAAAAGTTTGACGCCAAAGTCATCAAACCTTGAAAAATCCACAAGCCGCTCCAGACTCACACTTGAAACATAAGAAAAGAAAATATATCTGCTGTCCACCATGTAATTTCAGTGCCCGTCCAACCTGCAGTGTGATGTGAGCTGAATCAAACTGCCATCATTAGTTGAGGAGGCGTGTTTGTCTGTTAAATCTCTGCATTGGCGTTTGCAAAGTGAGCACGGGGGCACAATATTGGCTTGGACTGTGAATCTGATTAAAACAAGGACAAAGTGTCCTGATGGCTTGGTTGCTGTGATGTATACACTGTATATTAGCCACACAGAGGGGGCAAACTCAAGTGTGTCAGTGTTAATTCCTAACCTGAGGATGGGCTCGCTGTAACTGAGAGAAAACAACTGTAAAAGACAACAAATCTACCACCACGCATAATAACATGGTCACAAATGAAGGATAATGCAGGATTAGCTAAAATGTCTATACGGAAATTAGAAGGCTTTAAAAAGAAAGGTAAGCAGGGGAAAATCTTTATCATCAAACCCAAACACCTATTTATGCAGGATCACGCCTGCCTGGGAACAGTGGATCAGTCTGTGAGTGTGTCAACACTGGTCTGACGGATAGCAGGATACAGATTCAGCTAATCTAATCCCTCAGACGACAACCAGCCCGCCGCTCTGTGGTGTGACCACAACTCTCTTCATAATGCAGAAGTGACACATGATGAATATTATCATAACTCACTGCGTGCCTGTTTCATCCCCACCACGGCAGGAACGTGGGCTGCAATTTAACGCATCAGCATCAGAAATAAAAACACACCAAAAGAAAAAAGAAGACTTTATGGTCCCTCCACCTTCCTTTTTAGTGTTCCTCTGACTTGATTAGAAGCTAAGACAACTAATTGGTTATGATCACTTGATTTGTGCCAGTGCACTAAAGCACAGGAGGGCAGCTGCATCCACAAGTCATGCTTCAATCAGATTTGTTTAAAAAGGCTGCTCATTTCATTTAGATGATTAAAGTTTAAGTCCAGAAGCAGTTTGAACGTTTGACATTTATCACCCCATAACTAAACTAGTAAAATGGTTATTTTTTCTGAATTGAGATACTTTTAACTGACTTCTTCTATTTCCATCACAAGAAGGGACTTTTGACTAATTCTTCAACCTGGTTAACAACTGTGATTGTTTTAATCTAAATTTAAAAGTGTTTTTCTCTAATTTCTTTAATGCATATAATTGTTTATTTACTTGCCTTTACATTGCTAGTTAAAGATTTTTCTCAATTTACATAAATTTAAAACGAACATCAATGTTGTAAAGGGATGTAAATATAACAAATTAAGAAAAGAAAAGTGATGAATTTGTCTCATGTGTAAGACTTCAGTTTATTATCTTTAACTCTATTTTCATGTTACATTAGTTTAAACAGTGGACTGTAGTTTTAGGTGCACATGCAATGTGTAAAACTGTTGATGTCATGATTAAATGAGATGAGTATGTCTTGATTTAATGCGACCATTCAAGGGTCATTCAATACATTGCAATATAAGAATCATATTCAGGAAATCATGGCATGATAGTGCTAGTTTTACAGATGCCGAGTCATATTTTAGATTTATTTTTCCAAAGGTGTCTCTAAAAATGATGACTGTAAATCAGGGCAATGTAAAACATCACACTCTTGAATTCAACTTCAGAAAGACCATCATGATCTGTAGGCTATTGAAAGGTTAATATTAAGGAGCTGTGCACATTAAACCTGAAGTAAAGTATATCTTCATTAGAGCTGTTACATCCATTTCAGGATGAAGAGCAGTACTCAGAAACGATGTTAATCACAGTCCAACAACATACAAAAGAGCCCATCAAATATCCTCCATCATAAGGGGCCTCTTAAATGGTAGCATAAAGAGACTGATAATGGAAAGACTTGGGAGGTCCCTGGAGGGGGAAGCCTTTGAAAATTGGGGTCAGCAGCATCCATAGGAGAAGCTCATTTTCCTCCCCCATCTCCTCCCCCAACTGCCCCAGTCTAATAACTTTCCTTATCCTCTCTTACAGTCTGACTGTATTTTTCAAACTTATTACCAGTTAACACAACCAAAACATAACCCCTCCCTTCCTCCCCCTCTCCTTCTGCCTCCCTCCATCTCCCTCTGTCTCCTGCAGGGGTGCTGACACATAAACCCCAGCAGGTGCGGGACGCGCTGAGGAGACACTGCCTCTAATTGGTCCTTGGTGGAGTCACAGCTGTTGCCCCCAACCACAGCCTGGTATGAGCTGAAGCCCCTGCCCTGAAATTGACAGATCACTATTGTTCTCTAGAGAGGCAAAGCTTTGCTCCAATCCATCATAACGACTACCCACTCAGGCTGTACAGTATCTGCTCTGAGTGTCAACAACTCATCAGTAGAGCACTTCCCACTGTCTCATTCAGTCAACTCACATAAATAAAATCCATATATTGACCCTCTAACAACCCCTGTTTTTCTCTCTTACTTATGTTGTAATAGAAGAAATAACATTTATGCTTTGTCAAATAACATTAAACAAAATGTAACAACCTACCCCTCCACAAACACCCACAAACACATAAGCATGCTCTCTCTGTCAGTGCAAATGAAGTTCAGGAACATATTTAGCACAAATAAACCCTGTAATCTGCAATGGCATGAAAAATTAAAGGTGCAGGCAGTTGAAGGCATGCAAGATTGGAACGACATAACCAACAGTGAGCATTGACAGGGAAGGAGAAGAAAAAAAATGTTCGTTTTGGATCTACATCCGCTTTCATTTCTCAAAACACCATTGAAGCCAACATCATAATCCTAAAACACTTATAACTCTTTAGTGTCCAAAGTCTGGTGAAAAAAAAACAAGCTGCTCCAACAATCAAGCACTTAAGGAAGATTAACTCTTACTTCTACTTTTAAACAAGCCATTGAAATAGGCCATAATTGAATTAGGTCTCTCATTGTTTGTGGTTGGGGAGGGCCGTGTGGTGGGCAATAATGGGGCATGATCAGTCTGCCCACTGGAGTGTGGATCCCACAGGATACAGACATGCTGAGACAAACAGCTTTTAGAATCTACACAAAAGACAGTACTAAATGAGTCTCCTGTAAACGAGAAAGCTCCTTAATGAGAGGTCTGAAAAAATTCAGAATCCACATGAACCAAAGGAAAGCATTCACCTCGCAGAATCCAAATGCTTTAATACAGCTTTGTTACTGTGACTCTCAAGGGCTGGGATGTGGCTCACAAACATGCTGCAGTGAATAATAATCCTCCTTCATGAATATATCAATAATAAGAAAATCACTCCGGAAAACCGAAGCCGAGTGAGACATACTTAAGCCATCATCACTTCCATTATCCGGGGAAGTGAAGCGAATATGTAAATAAAGGAGAAGACATGTTAATGGAAATGGAACACACCTCAGAGAGGCTTCTCTCCTCTCACCACTCTGTTTGTCATTGTCTGGGAGGAAGTTTGAAATGAGTAATCTCACAGACTCACCTGACACTGAGATCCTCATGGAGGCCTCCAGGGGACGGTTGTTATCCAAAGCCTGGCTCAGCTGGATCTCCCCTGTGCTTTGGTTCAGAAGGACTAGATTCAGCTCATTTCCCACCTCAAAGCTGTAGTGAAGCTGGTCTGAGACATCAGGGTCATGCGCAGGGATGCGTCCTATCACTCCAGTGGGGAAGCTGCTGGATTTGTCCGTCACGTAGTTGTTGAAGATGATCTGGAAGTTTTTGAGCACAGGGATGTTGTCGTTCTTGTCTACAAGTTTGATGTGGACGGTGGCACGGCTGACGAGAGGGGCAGAGGTGGCCTGGACCACAATGACATACTCAGACCTGGTTTCATAGTCCAGGTCTATTAATGCAGTCAGTTCTCCAGAGAAAATGTCCAGCTGGAACACCTCAGGTATGTTACCCTCCACTATTTGGTACATAATTTGTGCATTACTTCCTTCGTCTGGATCTGTGGCGGATATATGTGCAACCACAACACCTATGGGGCTGTTTTCTTCCACCATAATGTCAAACTCATCTTTCTCAAACACAGGGGGGTTGTCGTTCACATCCAGGATTGTTACCTGTATGTTTACAGGTGTCTTCAGAGCTGGAACTCCTTTATCTACAGCAAAAGCCTGCAGGCTGTAAACAGGCACATTTTCTCTGTCTAATCTGCGCAGTGTACGAACAATGCCAGAAGTGGATTCAATTATGAAATCTCCATCACCATCCTCCCCGCCCTGGAAGGTGTAGTACACACGGCCATTAAGCCCAGAGTCTCTGTCTGTTGCTGAAACTTGGACAACACTGGTGAAGACAGGGACATCTTCCATAACAGAGCCCACATAGTGGTCTCTGAGGAAGCGGGGGGAGTTGTCGTTGACATCGTTCACCAATATCTCCAGGTAAGTGGTGTCAGACTTTTGTGGGATCCCGTTATCTCGGGCTGTGATTGCTAGAGTGTATGAAACCTGATCCTCATAGTCCAGCTCCATCTGTGTGGTGACAGCACCAGTGTCAGAGTCGATGTCAAACTGAGGGATGCTGTCATCCATGAAATAGGTGATGCGAGCATTCTCACCTGTATCCTCATCTGTGGCACTGATTACAACCACAGTTGTTCCAACAGGCCTGTCTTCATTAATGTTGACTGTGTAATGTGAGCTCTGAAACACAGGCCGGTGTGTGTTGGCATCAGTGACATTAACATACACTTTGGCAGTGTCAAACAGTGTACCATCACTGGCAGTCACAGTGAGGACGTATTGGCGTTCTAGTTTGTAGTCTAAAGGTAGCGCCAGTGTAATCAACCCTCCCCCGCTCTGACTTGTGATGGAGAACCTGTTGCGGGTGTTTCCGCTGGATATCTGATACGTCACCACGCTGTTAATGTCCTGGTCCACAGCTGACACTGTCACCACGCTCGTCCCGACAGCTGCATCCTCATTCAGCCGCATGTGGTACGCTTTCTGAGTAAACTCTGGGTTGTTGTCGTTGACGTCAAGAATAGTCATACTAATGCTGGCTGAAGAGGACATCATAGGATATCCATGATCTCGGGCCTCCACCCCAAAGTTGTAATAATCTACGCTCTCCCTGTCCAGCTCGGCTGCCACTACGATCCACCCTGTGCTGTTGTTGATACTGAAGGGAAAGTTTGGCATGGTCCCAGTCAGACGATACTCCAGCCTGGAGTTGTCTCCAGAGTCTGCATCTACAGCTTGGATGTGGATGATGGAGTAGCCCAGTGGCACGTTCTCCAGGACAGTGGCCTGGAATGGCGTGCTCACAAAGATGGGGGCATTGTCATTAACGTCCAGCACCTGCACAGTGACCAGGCCACTGATGTTGGACAGCGGAGGACGTCCTCCATCCTGAGCTCTGATCCTTAAGGTGTATTCTTTGTTGGCCTCATAATCCAAGTGACTCACCAGGTCCATTTTGCCTGTTTGAGCATCGATGTAGAACTGTCCCCTGGTGTTCCCGCTCATGATGCTGAAGTGAACTATAGCGTTGCTCCCCCTGTCTTCATCAGTGGCAGTGACCTGAAGAATCTCTGTGTTAGGGGCCATGTCCTCTGGCACCTGGACCACATAGCGTTTCTCACTGAACTGGGGAGCGTTGTCATTGTCATCCTCTACTACTATGTGAACAGTAGCTGTGGCGCTGCGGGGCCCAGGGTCACGACCTTGATCATTTGCCTCAACTAACAGCATATATGCTTCTACTTCTTCTCTGTCTACAAGACCCTTAGTGCGAATCACACCAGACCTGGAATCGATTTCAAACACATCATTGGACTCGTTACTGTTGATTATACGATAGAGGATGTTACCGTTAACAGGTGCATCCCCATCTGTGGCCCTCACAGTCAACACCTCATAGCCTATCTCTAGATTCTCTCTGATGCTTTCCTTATAATCCTGCTGCTCAAACACAGGGTCGTGATCATTTGTGTCACTGACTGTGATTGTGAGGGTAGCCATAGCTGTACGACGGGGCGAGCCATGATCAACTGCAGTAACCCTAAACACATGGGTGTCTTTAGTCTCCCTGTCCAGCACCTCGACTGTGGACACATCTCCGTTGGATGGATCCACAGCAAAAAGGTTGTTGGAGCGGCTATCAAAGAGCGCCTCTATAAAGTACTCTAGGCGACCTGCCTCTCCTTCATCCACATCCACAGCTTTCAAAACAACAACAGGAGTCCCAGCTGGCTTGTTTTCTGCAACAGACACTTGGTACATTGGAGGCTGGAACTGGGGGCTGCTGTTGATGCTTCTTCTCCTCCTGCTCACAATCCCTGAATCAGACTGAGCTGCTTTTTCTAACAACTTCCCCAGGTGGGCCTGCCTGAAGGGCCCCTGTCCGATACGCCAGTGGATGGTGATTTGCTTGACTTTAGCACTCACTACTTTTCCAGTGAGTACATCACACAGCAAGTCCATTTCATAGAGAGTGTCCTGTCTCCAGCACAGAGTCTCAGACACAAACAGGTTCCCCTCAGAGAAATAAAAGTTACGGCTGTTGGTCACTTTGCATCTCACTGGGACTCCAGGTAGCAGACCCCCCACTGAAAATAGAGCAGAGCCTGCCTGGTGGCATTCTGAGTTGTGGTGACTGTGAGTGTATAACAAACTAAGCACCTCCATGTCCCACTGAGGTTTTCTTACACGTTTGTTTGAACAGTTCCTACCGTGTACATGCACTTCATGCTGGCTGGTGAGGAGGTGTCTATAGCCGGAGTCTGTGCAGTCAGCCACAGTGAACACAGTGAAGGGGTTGGAGCGCAGCTTGGAGCACTTTACAGAGTCCGAAACAAACACAATGCCCGCCGCAGAGTCAGTCTCTAGGAACCGCTCCGTGAATTTAGGAGCAAGAACCTGATCCAAAGTACACCGTGCGCCCTCCTCCAAGCCGGCCACCACTGTCCTTGTACCTGCATCCTCACTGATATGGACGGTGTAACAATGCGCCAGCGAAACCAGCTCACACCACCAGAAGAAACACAACAAATCCCATTTGAAGAAGTACATCGCTCCTGAGTTCGTGTTCCCTCGGACCTCCGAAAGCGTATTTCTGCAGCTCCTTATTCCTTAAACTTTCCGCCTGTGAGTTTCTCTTTGTTGCAGAGGAGCCATGCTCTCAGTGCGCGCGCTTCTTTCCGGTCACTTCAGTGAATTTGAAGAAGGTAAATCCGCAGTAACCTTGGCCTGGGCGACTCATACACTCACACTCACACAGCACACACGCCGGTAACAACAACAGAAGCAGCAGCACCTCCGCTCCGTTCACGCAACTCTGCCTGAATGGTGAAAAAATGGCTCCTGCTCCCCCTGCGCCTTGAGGCTTCTCATTACCATAAACCTGTGCGTGTGAGAGGGAGTGAGAAACAGAGGGGGGACAACAGCCCTGTTAGAGGTCTGAAGACTTGACAGAAACCCCCTGCCACTTGTGATAAATGGTAACTTCCTAGACGCTTCATTATTTACCGTGAACAACAACTTCCATTAGTTTACTTGACAACAATTTATTTATCAACTTTTATTCGAGGTTTGAATGCTCACTGCTTTACAAAGTGGACCCCAGTTATAGTGACAGACTGAATTTAAAAATTTCATTTCAGGGATAGACAACTTAAAAGAGTGATATTTTGTATATGTGGTTGCAAAAAAGAGGGAGGTTCGTGTACATTAACCATCCATCAGAAGGGTTTACTCATTAACATGGGCACATTCTTCAAAAGTTAGAGCTTTCTGTGAGTATTGAAGATTTGTTTTTGACTGGTGCCTGACAATAAGATTTTTTTGAGAGAAAATGTACAAATTCAAGCCTTATTTCAGTCTCATCATTGCGTTGCTTTACCAGCAGTTTCCTGGTCCTAGAGTAGAGTAAGTCCTGTAGGTTAGCCTGTTATGTGGATCTGGTTTCATTCAGCACAGGATAGCTTTTTAGTTAGTTTATTTTTTAATTTGAATTAAAAGAAAAATCGATAGATAAATCCACATTCATGGATCACTTATAACATCTTACAATCTTTAGATACTCTTATTTCCAACCTGGGGATGCTGAGAGGCAAATAACCAAAGTGTTGTGTTTTGGCAGAGTAGAGCTGTGAACCTTGGAGCTAAGCTGAGTGTTACTGACATCTTGTGGAAAAGCTGTGCTCTCACAGTTGGAAAATGAGCCTCTGTCCTGGGGTCGTGGTTCTAGTTGCTCATGCCCCATCCGCAGAGCTAAACAGGTGTATTCCTCTACACCTGTTGAAACAGTTCAATTGCCAAACACGTTTACCCTACACACTATATCAAAAGGGAAACGCTCCAATCGGAGGATCCATTCATACATTTTGAAACGATGGACCCGATTCGTTCTGACCAGGATTTGTCTTCAGCTGTCACTGATATCGTGGGTATTTCATTTTCACTGACACCAACAGGTCTTAATGGATGCCTCCATTTAGAGATTTTTAAGTTTGGGCCATCCTCGGTTAAAACAAAACAAAACAATAAATAAATAAATAAATAAATAAATAAATAAAAAATAAAGAAAAACAGAAAAAAGACTGAGAAGAAATTATTTTTTAACATAAAGTATCAATCCTAACAAAATTAGATAATAATAATAATAAAATAAAATAAAATAAATCTTATTTGAATTTTTTGTGTGTGCCATGCAAAAGGAGTCTTAAATTTGAGCCAACATATTGGAATTCTCAGATTAATCTTTCAATGTATAATCTATTATGTCCAGTAATCAAAGTTAATAAGTAAATGTTTGAAAAAAAAAAGATTTTAATCAACACAATATTATACTGTTAATGTAGGTGGCAAACACCTTACATTGGGTGGTCTATTACATTTGTGAAGCACATTGCATACATTTTACATTGTAACTATAAGAGTGGCACGCAGTTTTATATACCAAAATGCAATATATATATTTTTTCTAACTCCATAAAGCTCTATTTAACACAACCTTAAGTATGTCACGCTAAAGTTTTTACATTTTTTTTAATGCAAACACGCAATGACACGTAGAAAGCTGTGGGACAGTTATACCAACTACCTCACTGGAGCAACTAGCATGACTGTCAACTAGTTAACTTGGATGAAAAGAACCGAGGCTTATGACTGAGGCTTGTCAACAAATAATCAGCCAAGTCTTCTATTGAGCACAGTTGACATTTTTATCTATTTAACATATATTTCACAAGACTAAAAGTATGTTTTATCCTGCTCATACTCTCTATATACTTCTCTTCTAGATTTCAGTAAGTACCTGATCATGTGGTAAATAATAAATAAAGTACTACATACAAACAAATCACAACAAAGATGAGACGAGTAAAAATTGAGAAAAAGATTAGCTTTTTACTGTTTTTATTGTTGCTGGAGGCTCTAATACAATATGAATCATAAGCTTTACAAAATAAAAACAAAACAAAAATACAACAAAAGATTCCCCTCCAAAATGGAAACAAATGTTTCCACTGAGACACAAAGACAAACCGTGACCCCCAACAAAGACGTAGTAGGTGAGGAGAGAGAAAGGTTGAATTAGCAGAACAGAGGGGAGGCAAACTGTCATTTCGTACACAGTGCAGGGGGTTGGGTTGACAAGGTGGGTGCAATCACCCAGTGATTATAACAGTCCATCCCCATGTTTGATAAGTCTACATTTCCACTCACTGCAGCCCCATGCTCCCTTACAGGCGCACATGCATGTGGACAGAGTGGAGTAAGGAGTGAAACCACAAACCGAAGGCCACCCTCCTGTTCACACTGTTTGCATCGCCCAGAAGAATGACAGTTATACACAGACGGTAATATTTTTATACAAATATATCATGGGGGTGTTGTAGACAAAAATAGGTGCAAGAATTAAATTTGATGTACATAATAATGACAGCCCCGCCCAGCCTACACCACCTAATGGAGAGTCCATGTCTTTTTCCTCGTCACAGAGGAAGAGCGGGGCCATAGTCGCTCACTTGAAATCGACCGTGGACACATCAGCTGTGAGAACATCAGGGATTATTACTACAATGATCCTCACACTGTAAGATTATCATTAACCGTGGTAATACTATCATTATTTTTATAACATGGGAGAGAAGGGACAGAGAGAAGAAGAGAGGTGAAGAGATGACGGAGAGCGCGGGTGAGTGAATGGCTTCATGGCAGATGAGACACATGAAAATAAAAAATCTGACAGGAAAACAAAAAGAACAAATAAAAAGCTAAGCATTTTCTCCTTTTTTGTTTTTTCCACAAATGAACAAGAGTGCAGCACTGAAACAGGCATGGAGGGAGAGACGTAAAGAAACAGAGAAAAGATGGCAGAGATGAGGCGGAGAAAGAGAGAGACAGACAGAAGAAAACCAACAGTAGCATCTCTAGCTGTTCTGTTTGCGTTTGAGTGCCTCCACCAGGGTGAACTTCAGAGCTTCCTGCTTTGACTTGTCAGCCAGAGTCTGAACACTCCTGCGAGGGGGAGACAAAAACAGAGTGAGAGTCAAGTGTGTGCAACAGATTAAAAAACAGGAAACATTGGGGGGCTCATAAAAGTTTCTCCAGTGGGACAGAAAAAGTCTGTAAGTGAGAAAAAAATGAACTTCTTGAAAATTTTAGTCTGATTCTTTATCTTTGTGAATATTAACACAAACATGAGACATGAAACACTGCACACGAGAAAATATCAATGTTAGACAACTTAAAACTTGTTATTTATCATGCAGTTAAACCAAGTTTTCGGTCTTGATCCAAAAACAGAATATGATCATACTTTGCTGCTGACCTGGTAATAATCAATTAATAATCCAGTAACACTGAACATGCAGCTGGGCGTACTCCCATGCCTTACCCTTTACCACTAATTAAAGTCTTTCATGATGTTTTGAACTATACATTTTTTTACAAGGACATCTTTTCACAGACCTGTAAATTGCCCACTTTGTAGTTTGTTTACAAGACACAGCTGTATGTAAACAGACCAGAGGCATGTGTTGGGAATAAAGTAAAACTCTTAATGAGAAGCATATTCCATAAACGCTTTATTCATGTCTAAAAAAAGTTTCTGAACCACAAATAAAAAGGGCTGATTCAAAATGTCTTTATCTTAAATAGGTATATTTTTTCTGATCGCTCACTCCTTTCACTTAATTATATTAAACTCTGACTCATTTCACTGATACAATCCTGTTAAACACAGTGGGCTGATCAGGTGTTCCTGTTTTTCAGTGTTGATCATTTACACACACACTTTTCTAACACTGTTTGTTGTATCAATGTACTTTAAACAAGTGCTACAACTCTGAGTAAACACACCATTTTAGGAAATGTTATGAGGAAACTGTGAAGTGTTGTGCTGCTGCATGGTGGCTGCTTTGAAAACTCTTGACTCTGCTTTGCACAGAGACTCACAAGTAAACAAAACCTGCACAGCAAACAGATGCTCACTCTCAAACACTCTGACAGTCATCCTGTTCCTTTTATTTATCTGAGTTGTATCATGTTGTACTTTATTTCCAGTTTAGGCTTGTTAGTAGGGACATTCTGAAGTGACCAGTTGTTTACATAGAAATTCATATACTGACTCACTGACTTGTCTAAAAGTTAGTCTTTTAACACAGCTTAACACCTCACCAAGTGTTTCATTCACTTAGAAAGCAAGCTATTAATATAAGGTGCCACTGCTAATTATATGAACCACACCTTACCTTACCCTTCAGCGTCAGTGAGACTTAAAGTAGTGGGCACCAGATATAAACGACATGAGGAGAGCTACATTTCTTCTTTCTTACTGTTAACATGCCCACACAAATGTACAAAAACAAGTTCTCCATGCCAGGTTGTACCTCTGACCCTAGTCAATGAAGATCTGACGCTGGGTGAGCACCTGCGACAGCTCCTTCTGGAGCTGCCGGTACTTTTGGTTATCAGGCAGAGACTCAATAGATCTGGAGAGTAGAGGAAGGGAAGAAGCAACAGGGGGAAGAGGCAACAGAGGGATTGACATGAGGACAGACGGAAAGAAAAATGGCAGCAAAAATGTTGGGAGAAAGGAAATAAAAGTAAAAATAAGATCTGAAGAGCAGATTCAGAGAATCTGCTGAAGAGATGGAGGGGTGAAGTAAATAATGATGAAAACTGAAAGAAGTGGAGCAGAGTCGGGCTTCACCACGGTATCATGTATAATATAAATGGACCACAGAAAGGTTAAGACATAATCTGTTGATCTGTACATGGCAGCCCTGCTAAGTTGAACACTCTTGGGAGTGTCATTCATAAATCTACAACCGTGTTACCTTAGGCCGTTGACGATGTCCTTGGTCTTGCCAAAGTAGATTTCGTTCAGTGTGGAGCGAATCTTGTTCTCCATATCCTGGCAAGAAAAAGAAAACACCCAAGCATGATTCCTCTATTTTCCTTCTGTACACAGATGATGGTTCACTTGATAAGGTTTTGATTTAAGTCTAAAGTCATCGATATAAGTCAACAGAACTGGTTAAAAGAAACTACAACAGCTGTTATACTGACTTCAACAAGGCGGCCAATGTTGGCAATGTGGGGATTGTTTTCTCCAACTGACTCGTCTTTTTCCATCTGTAGAAGAAAGAAACAAATTCATGGGATGAATATGAGATGCAAAACACAGGCATGAATATGGTCAGGAATATGTGACGATACACTCAGCCCGCAAGACAAAGATGATACTTTAACAGAACTTTTAAGAAACTTCAGTGATGAAATACATGTCAAGAGAGATAATTTTTCAATTGTTTTTTAACAGGAACATTATGTGCACTTTAATATTTGCACATATTTTTGGGGTTTTTGCGCAATAAATAATTGCCTCTTCTCAATTCAATTCCCAGGTCTGAAATATAGTTATGAGTATGTTGAGGTGTGTACATGACTATACAGGGATAAAAATCTACAGCCTACGATGTTAACAGGAAATACTGTCATGCCCTCGTATCCTGAGATCTCGTCACACCCCTAGAGTCAGTGCTCCTGATTCTGAAGTTCATCACAGCACCTGTCTTGTGAGGCTGCCACCCAGGTTCATGGTACCAGAGCCGGTCTTGGTTGTCTGGAGCCACAGCATGACGGTGGAGGTGAGTTTGTAGTGAGCAGTGCGACCGCTGGTCTTCTCCTGCTCAAACAGACACAAGAAGCAATGAGACGACAAGAAAGATTTACAACGTGTCACTCTCTGATCATGAAAGTGGATCTCCAGCATATAACGTTATACTTTGCAGTGGTACGTAAGGTGCTTATCAACATCAGGAACTTTCCCTAGGAACTTCTTTTTGAGGAACTGTATTTTAACAGCAGGAACTAGAGTCTAAAATGATGTTCTCCTATCTGAGTTCAGTTGAACAATATTCCAAGACCCAAATAATATTGTTTTCAATGACTATGTTAACACTAAAACTACCTGAAAAACTACCTCTTCTTTTATATTTCGCTTCCTGTTTTTGATCCAACAGACAGACAGACAGATATACTAAAAGATAGATAGATAGATAGATAGATAGATAGATAGATAGATAGATAGATAGATAGATAGATAGATAGATAGATAGATAGATAGATAGATAGATAGATAGATAGATAGATAGATAGATAGATAGATAGATAGATAGAAATTAACTTCATCAAACGGTCTTGAACTGCTTTAAATTCATCAAGATCCGTCTCCTCTGGGCCACAGTAGTGTGAGGAGCACAGAAACTCAGTGTTGATTTGCCAGCATGGTATTCTTGAACCAGCAGCATTTCTGGCTTTATTAATTGCAACCATGTTGCCTTTTATGCAATTTTCCCCTTGTAGTCCTCATACAACTTGATGAAGAGTTTTTGCTCCGCTAAGGAAAATGTCTCTGCTCTTGGTTTTGACATGATTTCGTCATTTCGACAATCTACACGATGGGCCTTTTTATCTTGTGTGGACACGCGCTTCGCTGCAGCTTGGATCAGCCTGGCTAGAATAAGCATCTCTGAAAAACAGCTGAGCCTTGTTAGTGGAACGAGTTGCAGCTAAGATTAAAGTGGCTGCTTATTCGAGCCACACTTACTGGCGACAGCCCAGCCTTTTTTAGCCAGCTTCGTGGAATACCCCATTGTTTCCTATCTGCTGACTCTCACCTGCACCTCCACCACATGGATAGAGTCCCAGCACCCTTTGATCTTCTTGGATCCATCTCCAGCTTTCTTAATAAGAATCACTCCAGCAAAGCCATGATCCAAGTCCCAGAGGTACACAGAGGACACACCACCCTCAAAATACCTTACAAACAACAACAACAACACAGATGTTAGAGGTCACAAGAGGCTGCTTTCACAGTTATTAAAAACCTCTTTTGACATCGCTTAACTGGTACTCACAGGTCTCTGTACTGATCAAAGGCGTTATTGGCTTCAACCTCAAGTTTCCTCAGGCGAGCTGAAGGCATTGCACCGTCTTCAATGGGAGGTTCATACTTATTACTCCAAGGGGATCTAAAACAACCGAAAGGAAGAGAGAATTCAGTGTTGGTAAGCATCCTACCTACTGTTGTGGACTTTCATCATTTTTTTTTCATTAACTGCAACCTCAGGTGACCTTACTGAGACAGTAGCAGGTTAATTTATAAACTCTACAGCTTCCTGGCTCTAGTTTTTAACTTTGTCTTTGTTATCTGCTGTTTCACACACTTCACAACCTTGATCATTGCTGGCATCATTTTTATACTCGAGAACACACAAGTCTCGAAATCTTTGTCCAGATTTATCACAAGCTACGCAATGGATTTCAGTGCACTTATCAGCGAACAAAATCAAGACAGCTGACTTCAAAAACTTACAGAAAGTTTTTTTCTTAGGGGCAAAGTAAAAAGTAAAAACAAAGGTTTTTTTTTATTTAACAGCTGATCACAGAGTGGTAAGTGTATCACGGCGATCTAAATGAGCTGAATAAGTTATCTTCTGCCTGGATGTTGCATGGCTTTAACATGAGTTAGTTGCCTATTAACATGATATCTAAATGTAAAATGCAGTCATAAAGAGTAGCATTTTCAAAGCGTGACACTTATGACACTATCAGGGTGCTCTTCTTACTGCTCTTCTACTCTTACAGCTGCCAGTAGGCTTTTTCAGAGCAGCTTGTCAGGTGGTCAAATACCTCTCTGACACTCACACCCATGTTGGTGGCTGCTTCCTGTAAGGTGAGACCTAAGCCAGGGGTTGAACTCCTCTCGAGCTCCTTTTCTGATTCTTTGAGCAAGTTTTGCTGCCTGAATATGTGCCCTACTATCCTCACATTTAAAAATCCATCCTGTTTTTCTCTTTTAATAAAAGTTTAGCACAAGTACACTTCCAACATGGCTTCTCAGAACAACATTAGCACTTTAGATCTCCAGTAATGTTTTTAAACACATGATGCACTAACTATCTCTATTTTTGTTCACCTATCACCATATTAATTAAAACATGCCTGGTATCTTAAATAAATATCTGCATGAAGACTCAATCTAGTGAAATTATTTGAAATTCTACAGTGCAGTAATGAACTCAACCTGTAGGAGTCGCCGTCTCGGTTGTAATCACAGAGCAGATAGTCTTTGCCCACAATCTTGTCCCTGGCGATCTTCAAGGGCTGGTCCACAGAGGAGAGGAGGTCCTCACACAGACTGGGCACCTTGACACAAACACAGAGAGGAGTAAACAGCGTTATACGGCACAGGTTTGAAATTCTTTGTCTCCAAACATATGTTTTATAAAAGTAATGAGAGGAAGCATACAACTAACAGATTTTGATTCATATCATCTGAAGTTTCAGTGAGTTTCCAATCAGGGGTGCACCGATCACAATTTTCTGGCAGAACACCGATCTTTAAAATGCCTGACCTGCCGATACCGATTTTTACTTTTTATTTTTTATAACTGACAGCATATGTCTTTAATGTTTCAATCTTTTTTTTACTGAAAATCATCGAACAATACCTGTGAAACAATAAAATCTTTATATTTTAACTTAAATAACCAATAAAGTGTCTTTAGTTTTAGGTCTCAGAGCAAAAAGCAACAATGGCTGACTGTCAGACCTTCCTGGAGGTATATAAGATCAGTTTCATGTGTAAGGACGGGCCGATCACCAATCACCGATGCCCCAAAATGAGGGAAATTGGCATGTCCATTTCTAATGGTTTATATTATCAGATTTGAAGTTGTAAGGTTTGCTCATTGTAAAAACAACACTTACACTAGTAGGAATGAGGAGACAAAAAAAAGATTTTTGTTACATTTCAAGTATACAAAATGATTCTCTGGTCTTAAGTATCTAGTCTTAGCCTCACTCCTCAAACTGGGGTTACTGTGTTTAGCTGGAATAAAATATCAATGAGAAACATAATATCTGAGGGATAAGGGGGTACAAATTACTTCTCACAGACTGACATGGACCCCCCCTTTCCCTGTGTCCTCCGGTATCAGAGCTTAGCCACAAAGGAGGTCCTGTTTTCCTGAAAAAGCCCCCACGTCCCTGAACCACCCACACCTGGCAGCCCTGCCTGAGCTGGGAAAGGGGGGGGGGGATATGAGAGATACAGGACAAACCGGAGGAAAAGGTGATCTCAGGTGATGCCAGGTGGAGTTTGTGCAGAGGCAGCAGGGCCAAAAAAAAAAGTACCTAGCAGGAGGAGGTGACTGACAGCTGAGATAATGATCACTAACAACCAGACACTCAGAAATGGGTGAGGAGAAAGCTGAGGCTCACAGGGGGAGAGGTTAAAGGTGAGGGAAGAGGAAGGTGAGCAGGTCTGGGTCTGGCTGGCATCAACACACAAAACAAGGTGCCATGTGGACAATGACAGAGTGTGATTTGATTTATGTCAAATTTTGCTAAATGTTGCCAGACTGTGTGTCTCTTGGTGCCATGTTTAAACACACAGCACTGTTTAATGATGTTAAAGGAAACACTGAAGTCTTTTATGGGGACATATTTTATGTTGTTTTTACAACTTGGAAATAAAGTTTGCAATAGTTTTTGTGTGGAATCCTAAAGAGGGAACCCAACACACACACACAGACACAAAGTTTGGCTGACACCCTCTAGATGCACAAAGCTGTGTGTAAACCTGTTTTTTGAGAGTCAGAGAAAGGGATCACTTCAGCTCTGTTTCATTTTATACCCTTTAACATGTTTATAAGCTCACTCTCTTCTTCTCTTTTTAAGCCTGGAGGAACAGTCTGGCATGCTGTTGCATTTCTTTCAACCATACAGTCATACCCAATCACAACTGAGAGGGCATCCAGGTGGAGAATAGGGATGGGCATTTTTAGCAAAAACGCTCTGATTGTTGCTGAGAAATATTGGACAATTATTTTATAAATGCTTCTGCAGGATGACTTGCTTTCTGTATAATTGTTGAAGACTTCTGATATATTGGTTTCGCACTTGACCTCAATTTTGTTGAAGCTTTTGGAGGAGTTCCTCACAGTTTTCTGATGACTGGCAAGGTTATAATAGTTAACTAAAATGAAACTAAAAAAGAAAACTAAAATTTAAAATACATTGCAGTTAACTCAAACTAATAAAAACTAGAAAAGAAAACAAAAATGATAAGTAAACTAAAACTGTATCTTGTGTTCACAAAACTAACTGAAACTAACCAAAATTAAAGACAAAATGTCCTTAGTTTTAGTTTTTGACAATATTAATAGCCTTTAGGATTTAAATTAATCCAACACTTTTTCCCAACCAATTTTACGACAGTTTTTGGCAGTTGTCAGCGCCGTACGGCACCATCATAGCGACGTATAGGGCTGTGCTTGTTTACTGTACTGACTGGCTGTGCTCTGTGCTGCGACGAAACATAGAGGAGCAATGAATCAGAGCATCTGTAATAGTTTAATTTCATGTGAGTCTGACTTTATTGTTACAGAGTCCAAGTGTCTAATTATCAAAGCTCATATTATATTGTTTGATATAATTTATGTTTTTATTATTTTCATTTAATTCATGTTAACATTATTTTATATAATTTATGTTTAAATTTTTATATTAAGTTTATATTATTATTTTGTGTTTAAGGCAGCAGCCAACAGTTCAGTATCAGCATTGACTGAGCATTTAGCACTATGTTGAACTGGAAAATAAACTGTATTACAAAATATTTACTGCACCTGATTAATAAGGTATGAAAAAACTAAAACTAAACTAAAACTTAACTAAAACTAAACTAAAACTAAGCCTTGTTGCAAAAATTAAAACTAAATAAAAACTAGAATGCCTGCTCCAAAACTAATTAAAACTAAACTGTAATGGGGAAAAAAATGTCAAAACTAACTAAAACTAAACTAATGACAAATGCAAAACTATTTTAACCTTGATGACTGGAGACGTCTGCTTTCAACTGTGGTTCTAAATCTCTCAGCACAACACCTGTTTTACAGAGAGTAATGCTTTCTTCCTCTTCTTTTGTTGTCTAATGGTGGTTAGCAAACAACTTTCACGTGGACTGCAGCCACCACTGCATTACAACCTGTCACTGCTTGAAATAATATAATCCTTCTTCTTGAGGAGGGTTAATAAATGTATGATTTATTTGATTAGCGGCGATATAACTGTTAGAAAAGCATGACCCCTGTCTAATAGTGCAATTTCCGCAGAAAGGAAATATAAAAATCTGATTGGATCTTATCCCATTACCCAAATACTGGTAATACCTTCAAGTTCTTATGTGAGATGATTCACTCTTCCTCAGTGTGCAGACAAAGCAATCTCTGTCTTTCATTTTAGATATTAAACATCACAGATTCATCCTTAGTTCAGATTAGGTTTACAGGGGTCTGTTCCCACAGAACTAGGGACCTTTTGAGGAACTTGATGCATTTATACAACAGTAACAAGGGTCTAATTTTAGTTCCAGCCTGGGAAACCCCTGCCTGCTGAACAGTACAAGAGCTTCAGGCAATGTAAACCACGCAACTGTGATTTACTTAGGTTTAATGACTTTGTAACAACCATCAAACATCACCCTTATTTAACCTGAGAGCAGTAATGCATCTCTGTCAGTTCCTGGTGTAAAAGTCTAAGACAGGACCCTGTAAACTGTTAACTTTTGGCTGAAAAGGCATTGTTGAATCCCACTTTTGATTTCTTTTAAATATGAGAATATTCTCATCAGATAAATATTTCATAATATTCTTAAGGTATCTGTAAGAGATGCACTTGGCTGCGTATATGTGGCCACTAAACCTAAAATACTGCAAATACACTCACTGAAAAAATTGCATGTTAAACACTTATAATCAATTTTAAGAAACACAGTTTAAGATGCATCAGCCAGCATGAGTCATGATTTCACAAACACTGACAGCCAATAACGGTGCCTCACCCTGATTATCTGTCACATTCAGACAGTGTTTATTTGTTTATGGAGCCCAGTGCACTGGTGCATTGGCTTTTGTTGAATAGGGATGACATCATAACATTGACAGCTTCACCTTTATAAGATTTTAGCTAACATTTTAATCAAGAGCTGCTCCTGTCAGGGCAGAGCTGAGACACATGTCAAACTGATGGGATGAAAACCAAGTTGGTGAAACTGTCCAGGTTCAGTTCTGTTTGGAAATAACCAGACGTGCATTTGATCCACATGTGGAGGAGGCCTAGATTAGAATGAAAAAATTCAATATCTACACTTCTATGAAAAACACATCGAACCAGATGACTCAGCTGAAGTCTGAGTGCAGAGTCAGACCCAAACAAGTTTGTAAAAGAAGCCTTGAGTGCACATTTGCAGAGAACGGGTTGTTTCTCAGTAAACGGGAGACCTGTAGCGTCTCAGAGTCAAAATTTCAAAATGAACAATATTGTTTGTTGTTCATGTGAGAGGGAAGAAACTGATCTTTATCCCCCTTTCTAAAAAAAAAAATCTTTACACTTTTTAAATATTTGAACATCTAAAGTCTACATACATACGTACATGGGGAACTTGACATAGGAAAACTCACCAGGTCAATGAGGTCACTCAGGTTCTTCTCGATCTGCTGAGGAGGCAGACGCCTCATCAGGTCCAGGGCACAGTCCAGCTGCTGCTCATTCTGAAACAACAAAGAAAATACTTATTACATGATACTTTTAAATCAGTCACACAAGACAGTGAAATACTTCAGAACCAAGCTGCTTAGATTAATGTATCTACAACCTTTTCTGTTTTTTTTTCCACGTTTTGACCTGAAAGTCAAGGAAAAAGTCAACTGTTACATTTATCAGAATAAAAAATAATGTTTCATATTAAAAAATAATAATTAATGACATAAAAAAGTAACAAGAGTGTAATGTAAACGCTACAGTAACTGTTTGGTTTCTTGTTGTTCTAGCATACAATTTTTCATCAACCCAAGAGGTTTCCATCAGAATCACTAATTGATTCAGTTTGTCTAATGAGGGACATTTGTTTTTTATATTTTCATATATTTTTTTTTTTTAAACATTCATCAAATTCTGGGCCAAATTTTTATCCCTGCTGTAAATCTATTCATCTTGTGGCTAAGGTCCCCATATGTTCCCCTTTGAAAGTCGGAGCCTGACCAAAGCTGTTCTGACATGTGAACAACAGACAGACAGTCTGGGGGAACAGGTCCAGACATTTCCCAGACTTGTGCCTCAACACATACAGCGCGCACACAGAAGAGACTTATTTGCTGAGGAAGTTTGGTTCACACGTTGAATAAATCTTTTGTAACAGTGACTGGTGTTGGCTTAAAACCACTTCAGTTTGTAAAAGGAAAAGGGAAAATCTTCAAACTATCGCAAAATTCAGGCAACAAACGGGAGCAGAAAAGAGAATGATGCAGGGACTCTGACCAGCAGAAATATCAAGACGGCTTTCACTCTGTGGATTAATCTGAATAATCTTTGTGATTGTTTGAACGTTGGCCAAATTAGATTTAGGTCCAGTAACAAAAACCCACAGATAAAACAGTAACAAGTAAAATCAGAAGTTACAAAAGGGTGGTGGTTTTGGGCTTGCAGGGTGAAATCAACAGACATTCACATGATCCCGTAATTCAAGAGAACAGTGATTAAGTCAAGTGATATTTTATTTGCAGACACTATGGAAATTAACCAAATCAGGTAAAAGGTTTTTCACAAGTTAACTTTTTTGTCACATTTTTGAAATGCTGTCGACGTCCCTTAAACTTTAGAAGGACTCATGATTCAGGGTTTGAGGCGGATGTTCCAATCCAGTCCTTATCTTTGTGCTACAGCATTGCATGCAGACCTCTCTATCCATGGACACCAACACAAGATCCATCTGCACATGGTTTTTAAAGTGGTATCTGTCTTTATCTGAATATAATGAGGCTTTGGCAGTCTCTTAACTGAAGTGGGTGTCTTCCAAAAACAAACACTTTGCAGAAGATTTTTCTGTGTATCAAAAGCATTCTTCTGCATAAGACTGTCCATGAAAACAAATGAACAACCTCTGTAGTAAAAAAAAAAAAACATCTCTGAAGATCCTCAGTTGATAAGACCTGCGAAGGATCATCAGATAAACTCTAAAAAATATAATTTTGCTCTGGGAGAGGAATGTTGATTTTCAATGGTGTCGATCAGAGCCAGGGGAATGACCACAGGAAACACAACCTGTTGTCCACATGTGCATCTGAATAACGTGAATCTATCCTTTAAAGGAAATCCTTTCTAAACTGATGACAGGATATTGAGGAAGGATAAGGATCAAAACTTAACTTGCTCTCATGCTCAGTTGGAGTATGCAGTATGCAACTGAGTAAATGTGGAAAAATATATGTCAGTATTGAATCAAGACTGCAGGCTCTAAAAATAAAACATTACCACCCCGAGCTCCTCCAGGTCTCCAGAACGGCACACAGATAAGAAAGGCCTGTTACATTCTGTGTGTCTCTAAGAGAGGAGTGTCTGTGCAGGAAATATTCACACCCCTGAAGGCAAGCCCCGCTTGCAGAGTGAGGTTAGAGAGACAACTTATTCAGCTCAGACAACTGAACTGCACTTGTGGTTTGTCATAAGAGAAAGTGCAGAGAGACCAAAAAAAGTTAGAGATTTGATAGTAAATGAGCTCCTCAGTCAGAACTCTGGCTACACTGATTTTGAAAAGGCGATTGTGCTGAGGGTAAAACTTTCAGACATTTAGTGTTGTGCTCAGTGTGCTCTTTGAAGGCCACAGCAGTTAGGACAGGGGCCGGAAACATGCTTGTCTGAGATGGACCCCTCCAGGGTCTCAGCTTTGGGGATGTCTCTTAATGAATGCATTATGTTTTCAACCTACAGACACACACACAGAGGTTTAATCAGGGACAAATGGCTGGAAAGTAAAACAGCAACATTGGTCAGATAAATCCTGGGCACGTGCCACAAGAACACAGACCTTTACCCAGCTATCTATTATAGCTGAAACAATTCCTCGAATGATTCGAGGTACTCGATTACAAAAAATGCTCGAGTAATTTTTTCCGCCTTGAGGAATCGTTTAATTTAAAAAAAAAAGATCAAAGAGTGGTATTGATTAAATTGAGCTGAGGCCATATTTAGAGAGTTTTCAGACCCCTCAAGCTACCTCTTATACAAAATAGCAACTAGCAACAAATCTAACTTCTAAAATATTCGATAGCTGCAGCCCTACTATGTATACAGTGAACAAAATACTAAAAGCCACCAAAACTTTTTAGGGTTTATGGCAACTAGGGATGCACCAATCCAGTTTTTCTGGTCCCGATACTGATACCTGGGCTTTGGGTATCAACCGATATCGATCCTGATCCGATACCAGTGTTAAATATTAACCTGCATGCCCGACTGCAGGATAAGACTGGTAATGTTTTGTGTAAAAGACAAAAATGACTACATATGGAATTACTGAAGTTAATATTTATTTCAACTATTAGTGTTTAATTGTTTAACAGCAGTTTGGTTAAAAAATGCTTCAGAATTTACAGAAATTACTTCTTGTTTGTAAAATTTTAGACCTTGTAGACTTAATCATAGTTTAACCTTAGTGTCAAGTTTGGACCAATCCTTTCCCACAGACACACACACCCCCTTTTTTTTATTTATTTTTTTTAAATTTATTTTTTATTTTAGAGAATTAGCTATTCAGACAGAAGAATTTTTGTACCAGGCTGTAAACATATTCATTTCTGCAGTGAAAATGCCTTTTTTGGTTTGATGTGTATGTGGTTTTTGGTACCTCCAGAGCCAGCCTCACATTTGTAGACCAGGAATTGTAGCTGTGAGTTTCACTAATTTCACTTTTTGTGTTTGGAAACAAAGGTGGCAATATGAGTCTATTTGTGTTTAAAACAATCGGACTGTACACTTGGAGGTCTGTGAATGTACACCAAAGGTGTTGCGAAGAGTCTAACACCTTCACCACTATACAGACAACCCAGTCCATTAAAAGGCAACACTAGTGCAGTGACACTGTCATGATCCAATTCAGGGGATCAAAGTCAATTTATTTGTAGCAGAAGAACAATCAAAAGGATTCAGGACATGATGTGTTACGGACTGCTTTGAAGGCACGACATCACAGGATTCCCTTCAGGTGTCCGAGGGATAATTATCAAAACAAACCAGGGTCTGACCTGTAGTGTAATCTCTCATCTTTTTCATACACACCATGCTTGAATTCTTTCTGAATTGTAATGAGAACTCACTTAGAAAACACACAATGTAATCAACCATTCACCATCTGAGCTAATATTGACCCAACGTATATCATCTCTATAAGGTATCACTGAATATAGAAGAGAAATATAATTCAAGCATAAAACTCTAAATCATTACTAATTGAGTGAAAAGACTGAAATACCTTCAACTAACAAAAATACCAAAGACTTAGTGTTTTCCTAAGGACAAATGCTTAAATTTGCACCATCAACACAATCCACAAAACCACCTTATGACACCAAATCAATTCAGAGTCCTCCACACATCCTGCAACTCACTGCATCAAATGCCTTATTTGGGTTTCAGTTTGAGTTGTTTACTGTGGCTTGTTTTCTCATGTCCCCAGACACCCTCCACATATTTGAAAACTGGTTAATTCCCCCCTTCAGCCTGAGTTTGTTGAGCAGTAGGGCCAGTCTTCCGGCTTCTACAGATCCACATTCCTGTGCACTGCATCAAAGAGAGGAAGTTTCAAGAAGAAAAACCTTCACATTTACTGTCACCGCCTCCTCTAAGAACATGCAAATGTTAAATTGTTTTTCCTTTAAGCAGGAAAGTCTGCCTAGAAGAAATGATTAACTTCTGCATCATAACCTCTGAAGAAGACAGAAAAACCTGGACTGCATAGCTAGCTTTCCCCTGGGGAGTTTCCCTTTCCTTAAACATGCAGTAAGCAGCAGGATATTAGAGAGCTGGGAGAAGGGCAGACCAGCTACAACATGAATATCTGGGGAATGTGTCAAAGATGGAGGATAGGTATGTAATGGAAGAGGGACAACTCTCTGTTTTAAGCTAAACCTGCCAGCTTTGTGCTTCTATATTTTCACCTGGACTTCATCAGAGGGTGTCATCAAGCTCACTTTAACGTACACCTGCATATAACTGCATGAGAGGCCAGCGATTAAATGAAATTCTGTCAATTCAGTGTAATGCTTTAGAAAAATATGCAGGTCAATCTGAAAGCCTCATCTAACACACTTGAAATAATAAAAACGGAAAAACAGCAGTAGCTTTTTTTGCATCATTGTTGGTGTGTTGTACAGCTTTCTTTTGCCACACTTAAATATGTTAACAAAACCCTCTGTCTTAGCTTCTCTATGTAGCAACACCTCTTAAGCAAACAGACTGTACTAATACAGCTGCTGGCTAGCCAAAAAGCATTGACATGTTATAAAGAAGCAAGCCCCTTTTCCATAAACATTTTCCTCAGGGATGACCCTGAACATAACTGTGGTTTAAAGGAGATGTCTCTGATGCCATTTCTGCTGCCTCTATTTACTTTTTGCCTGTTTTTAACATCTTTCACAGTTGATGAATCAGGCTGCTCCATTAGACACCTGCGCTCCTTGACGCTCTGTTTACCAGTGCTCCTGTCTCTCTGTAAACACTAGCTCAGACCAACAAGCCCAGGGGTCAAGGGGAGACCAGTGAGGCTGAGCCAGAAGGATGGGTGAGGTGAGGCAGATGAGAGTGGGCGACTGCCGAGAACATCCAGCTGCTCATCTCAACTCTGTCACAAGATATTTGAGACCATGTGGAAGCTCCACAACCCCACAAACCCCACTATTGTAGACAGTGGGAAAGCAGAAAATGGAGCCTCATTGTGCTGAAACTGTTTAACTCAAATAGGAGTTTTAATCAAGCATAACTTATTTATGTTATTTTACAGTCATATCAGCTGACAAGGAGGCCATGAGCAGAGAGCAGTTGCTGGTGTGATAATCAAAGCTAATGACTCCCTTACAGAAAACATTATCATGCAAAGTCATAAGAAGTTACAGGGCAGGAAAACCTCAGTTGAAGAAGCTGGAGGCTCGTCATGGTAAGGAATAGGAGGAGCAAACAGTCTTAATTTAGCAACAGGCAACCAAGCACTTGACTATTTTGGCCTGTGTGTGCGTGTGTTGTGCACGACTGCTGGAGTATGTGTCTATGTGTGTTACATATTAGGACACCCTATAAACACTACACACTAACTTGCGTCAAATACAAAACATCCTGTGCTTACTTTGAGCCTACGGGGTATTTAGCTAGGCTATAAGCTAACTAGCAACTAGCTCAGTAGAGAGAAGAAACAGCTGCTAGCTGAGCCACAGAGCTCGTTTATTTATATCCGGTTAGCAGACGTTTTGCAAACAGTACATTCACATCGGTGGTTTACACATTTGGATTCCCTGCAGCTGCTCTCAGGTTACCACCCAGCCCCTTCAGCTACCGCTAGCCTAGCTTAGCACCCCATCCGCTAGCAGTAGCCAGTCGCCCCACCAAAGCCCTCTCCCCGCTCCCCTCTCTCCCTGCCAGCTCTGCCGCGGCCCTTACCATGTCTGCGGCGGTCTGTGGCGGTCTCGGCGGGGCAGGGGAGCACGGTTTCACTGATGGCTGTACACCTTGGCTTGATAATGTTTTAACAAACGGCTCCACTTGTCTCTTGTTGTTTTATTGTATCTTTAGTCCCCCACGGAAGATGTTTTGTTCGCCTCTCCCTCACTGAACCCAGCCCTGTCAGCGAAATTCACTTCCTCAACCGGGCTACAGGAAGAGGCTGCTGTCAGAAAACAGGCCCTGGTAGCATGTCCGGGTCACTCTGGGCTTTCTCTACAGCAGCCAATAGCGAAGGAGCGAGAACGGCATTGCCAAGTAAGGAAAGAGAGGAGTGGTGCAGTAAATATGCAAGCAGGGAGGGCAGTAGATCGGCAAATACACTGATGGAGCCAGAACCAGTCTACTGCACTGATGCCATGTTAATAATTTTCCAAACAACAACAAAAACAAAAATACAAACAACTCTGCTTTCCACTGCATTCATTAGAAATTGTGAAAAATCAAAAATCATCTATTTTAAATTCTGTCTTTTATTTTTTTTGTCCACGTTTTAGTAGTATTACTCTCAATAATCTGTTAATAAGTATATCACAGAAAAGGGACAAATGTACGAATAAAAGTTTTGATGTAGATTTTATGTTTTTTTATATAAAACGTGTCCATGTGACCTTAAATGTAATAGAGAATCTATTGTGTGTGTGTGTGTGTGTGTGTGTTTTCACCACGGGGGTGGGGTGGGGGCTGTTATTGAAAAACAGAATGTGCCTGAAAGTGAATAATAACACCATTACAAATGATAAAGTTCGACAAATGAATAAATATATCATCAAACATTTGTCGTAGTGTTACAGTGATGGTTCCGGTGATCATTAATAGTAATGGGCATGGTCAGACAAATTCACAAGTTAAACTTTTGCTAATGTTTAAAATACACACATTCAAGATGCATGTTTTCACTGTATAGAATAGTATTTTGTGTAAAAAAAAAAAAAAGTCTGATGTTTTACACCTTAAACATATATATCGATAGTGTCGTGAGAACACTACTCTCGAGAAAAAGGTAGGTCCAACTCAATACAAGCCACTAAAAAGCCATAACATACAAAAAATAGACAGCCGTGGTAATGGCGAAAGAAGTAAATCTGTAGAATATATTCGTGGCAGGTAAATTAAATAACTCCACCACATATTGTATAATGTAAATCTACACGAATACTTTTGTGAAGAGAGCTTGCAGTGGTGGAGACATATTCCTAACGTCACATTTCTCTCGCGATACTTCGCGCAACTTCCTGACAGGTGGAAACATGGCGGAAGCGCACGGACGGAAATGGGACCGCTGTCTGGCTGATACACTCGTGAAAACAGGTTATTATTTCTTTATTCATGCCACGTAGTATTTCATACGTCCCCCAAGTGTTTTTCAGGACATTTCAGGAAAAATACGCTGCACCATGGGTTTGAATTACAAACGAGGTCCTTTGCCCCAGACATTTGTGTGACCATGCTGGGACAGTCCCTGTTTGTTTGTTCAATGGATATAACTAACTTGTGATGTTTTGGTCTGTTCAGGGAGATCCGCAACATTCATCACACTAGGTACAAACCGAGGCATGAGTTTTGATACATAGGCAGACATGGTTTTTAGAAGGTCACCTTTGGAGCAACGCTGTTGAGTTTATTTACAGCTGTAAGGGCTCATTAATTGTCTGTGACGGAGGTTTTACCCAAGGCTCAAGTTTCTACCTTATCTCCATAACTCGCAGGTCATTCAAAATTTTACAGTTTCATACCAAATGGCACAAGTCAACTACTCAGGAGTTGATTATTCACAAGCTCTTAAAGCTACAGAATGTCTCAGAGACTCTGCAAATGCAAACCCACAGTATAAGAGGAAAATCAGAAGCCCCTGCAATGTGTAGACGGGGATAGGTAAACTGAGACCCACGTGAATCTGAACACCCCCCTCTCTCTCACACACACAAACATAAAGTATAACACAGTCATAGTGAAGTGGCTGTCTCTAAAAACCTGCAGCACAGTTTGGGAGAAATTAAAATGCAGGCTCAAGTTGAACTTCAGGCTACAGGAGAAAGAAAAAGATGCCTTGTTAATTTTTCCTGCACTGTGTGTTATATCACACTGATGACAGACCCTTTAAACACTAGTCCTGTTTTGTTGAAGACCTTTACTAATTTGACATTTGCACAAGTGATTTAAAATCTTTCTTTTAAATAGCTATTTACTTTTGTACAGCTGAAGTACCAATAGGGAGGTACAAACAAAACCACCATGCACACAAAAACTAATAAAAACGGACTATTTTTAAATAGTTTTTGATGAGATTAAATCGTAGGCCACAAATAAAATTACATTTCTTGTGGCTAAAGCTGGTTCATTAACAACAAGAACAGAATAAGATTCATAGAAGTATCAAACTCTGGAGCAATAGCGGAGGTACTTATTTAGTCAGTTTAACCAACTCCACTTCACTTTTTTTGATTTTCTGTCTCTTCAGACTGAAAGCAGAACATTCTTCATACTTAATTTTTTGTCTGTCCAGGTTTCTGATACTTAAATGTTAAAACAGTATAGTGTAGTGAGTACAATACTTTGAAACAGTCACACATGACTCAACTAATAAAATTGTCAGTTATACAGAACTGTAATGGCTAACTTTTCTGAAGGCCACACATCAATATCATCATAAATACTCCTTAAGCCTGAAGGGAGCTTCCCCATTTGACGATGGGTTAGAGGTGGGTAACACCCTGGACCAGTCACCAGTCTATTACTGGGCTAAAATAGAGATGAACAACCATATACACTCACTTACACCTATAGGTAATTTAAAGTCACCACAAATCCAGAGAGAGCTCACACATGCACACAGAGAATATGCAAACTCCACAGCTTGAGATTCAGAAACTTTCTTGGTGTGAGTCAGCAAAGCCAACCACTGCTTCGCTGTGCAACCCTTCCAAAGTATCTGTGGTCTCTCAGTCTGACAGCTGATGACATATCACCATGTGTCAGTGTTAAACCAAATTAATCCGCACACTAAAATACTCAGACTGGAAAACAATCCATCCCAAAACACACTTGATGACGTCAGCTTGAGCACAATAAATAAATACTCTTCCTTAGAGGAAAAACATCTGCAGTGTGGCATCTTTGAGCTCACTCAGTGCAGCTAACAGCCAAGTATGTATAAATGGCTGTAGCAGCTAGAGGATCTCTATGGCATGTGTTTTGCTCAGGGGGTTGTTTACAAGTTTGTTTTGTTCTTCCTGAGCTTTCTGGTTAATCTTATTAATTATTGATATCAGAAGGTTAATGTCACACATTTTCATAAAATGAGTCACAAAAAATGAGTCACAAAAAATCTTTGCCTCCTCAAAGCAAAACCCCACAGAAGATAAGCATGTTGCAACACAGTAAAAGCACTGTGGCGGTCAGGATAATAGTGGAAAATCTGACAGAGGCTAAATCTTACAGAGGAAAAGAGAAACCAAATGATTTTTCATTGATATATGAGGGAGGGACCATACACATCTTCATTTGAGGAAACATGAATTATTTCTAGAAATGTGGTATTCAATTAGAGGAAGTAAACACCACCAGGGTGGGCAGGAGAGTTATAGTCATCTGTACTACAGTCTCATCTGTTTCTGTCATTAACTTAAGACATATCACCCAATCCCATGGCAGTGAAGTCACAGGTCTTAATCATCTCTGATTCAGTAAAATTATCATGAGAGAACATAAAGAGACCTCTTCTTTCAAGAATTTGTGAAGCCATTAATTGAAGGCACTTTGAGGACTTCAAATGTGTAAGAAATTCTAAAATATTTTCACTTTTTGCATGTATGGCAAATAGACTGAAAGTCCCTATGACCTTGCTATACAATATGACAAAATTTAGCAGTAAGAAGGTATTGACAAAGTGAGAAACAAGATCTGGCTTTTTTTTCCTTGGAAAAAAAAGATTTTATGGATTTATATTTAGAAAAAAGACAGAACAGATTTTAAAATCATCAAATTAATAGATTTAAAAGACACTTAAACAAATGACTATGAAATCAAAGAAAAAGAAAAAAGAAAGAACAGAATATAATATAATACCCCTGATTGCTGAACTAGAAAAAAAGTGTGTTTTTTAAGCAATTTGGTATACTAATACTTGAAATCATGAACTAAAGTATAGCAACACAGTCTCCATATTTGGACTTTTATTTTTCTGGCAAAGCTACGCAGTGATTTCTGGCTTGTGGTTCATACATTTTATTCAGCTCCAGCACAAATGTTTTTGTTACAATCCATCCCTAGAAGATGTCCAGACAAAGAGATTGGATGCCAGAATAAAATTCTGATCTGCCTTCATATTTTACCAGTGCCTTCTCTCAATTATTGTCGGTGGGGACTCAAAGAAAAGAAAGACTTCCATTAACTGAGAACTTGAAATTAAACTCTGTGTTCACTTAACTTGCATGCGGAGGACATGAATTTGTTGTTGCCTCTAAATAAGGGTATGTGGCATATTTTGTGGTCTTGTTTGACATTTGTAAGTTGTGTAATAGAGAACAGTCTGAGGGTTCTGGTTCAGGCAAATCGGTCATGCTGCATAGCTCTCTGAATCCAATTAAGAGTCAGAGGGGCCCAAATGGCTGTTTTTATGTGTTTTCTGTACTGGCTGGCCTGCTGTTGGGTGTGGTGTGGCCTGCAGCAAGGTGGAGTTAAACGAACAAACACATTCCTCTTCAAGATCCTGCTCTGGTCTGAGCACTTTTAACAGTTTGATCAACTTCTGTGCTGCTGAGCCACCTTCTGTCTGACCAAAAGCACAGTGTTGCTCTACTGTGTCAAGATATGGCTACCTGTGTGTGTTTTTGTGTGGCAAGCGTGTTTGTACTCTTTGACCCCGCATCTCTTTTGCCTGCTACCACATGGACACTGCTCTTGCTCTTTTTACAGAATTTCCCCCCTCTCTAGCACCCCTTTTACTGTTTTCGTTCTTTCTTGGACGTTTGTGCTCTTGCTGCTCTTTTTCCCCCTCTTTTTTCCTTAATGAGCAATGTCTTGCTGACTCGTGCTTTTTGCCAACTCTTGCATCAAACATAATGAAGGCACCCCACTGACCTCATTACAACAGATTTACATCTGTGCGTTTTATACTAGATGAGACATGATCACATTACCTCAGCACAAGAGTCAAATGTTTCAGATGTGTAGTTAAATCACATCAGACAAACTTCACTTTTTTTTCTTCCTCTTTGCAGCAACTGGCCTTGGTGTGGGCGTTGTGTTTTCCGTCCTTCTCTTTAAACGTAAGTGCGTTTTTGCAACACAACCTGATAAATACATTGATTTAAGACTTTATTCATGGGAAAATGTTTTCCCCACCAGGTCGCACATGGCCTGTCTCATTGGGTTCAGGGATGGGACTGGGCATGGGATACGCCAACTGTCAGCATGACTTCAGGTCTCCATATCTCATACATGGTCACATGGCAAAGGTAAGTGAAGATGATAAGGTGTCTTTAAATGTCTTGATTTGGCCACACATCATACTACATTTCTGTTTGTTACAGGATCAGTAATGACGGACTTGGAAAGAAGAGGGTTTGGTCGTCAGTTTCCCCACGCTGTTTCTGTCCTTGCACCAAAGTCCATCCATGCATGTGCTGTGTTAATCAAAGGCCAGTTGATGTATATTTAATAAAATGATTGTGGAAAACACGCTCCCTTTCTCTTTGTTTTTCTGTGTGCATGTTTGAGAAGAATGAAATGTGGTTCTGGGGGTGGGAGGTAATTTTGTGTGTTAATGAGCTGGGAGAGTCAAACTCCTGCTGTTTTGGAATGAGGGCCAGGTTTAGCATCTGCAGCTCTGTTTGAGAGTGGGTGGATGAAAAGTTTCACAGAATGATAAAAGAAAGCATACATTTGAGAAACTGGATTTTGTAATGTTGACATAGACTATCAAGAAAGAAAATGAAAGAAGATTATTTGTGTATCTATTTATGTTTTTCTAACTTGCTCTCTTCTTTCTTTCTTGATGTAGCATGAATAAGGAGATGCCTCTCTGAAAACAGAGAAGTGACCTAGGCTGATCTCTCAGGCGAGGCAGTTGCACAGTGTTGCTCGCTCTGCAGTTCTGGTTTGAATTGCTTTGGTCAGACAGTTGTTGATGTGCCCATAACTGTCCCTGTCACAGGCAGTTGGAAAAGCACACGTCCCCATATCAGGAGGAGTCTCTTACCTTTAGTGTATTCAGTGCTCAAGTGTCTTTTTGGCCAGATTTTTTTAGCTTGATTGATGACTTATGTTTGGTTTCATGGGCTTGCCAGGAGAGAAGACAGATTGTTTGGGTGAGCGTGCACACACACGCACATTTATCCAGCCCCCTGGTGAAGCACAATCCATGGAATGCAGAGGAATGCCATTTCTGGACCGGAGCTCAGTCTTATTACAAACAGGTGAGTTCTGCACTTTGCACTCTGAACATAACACATGGTTTACACTTTCACATCAAAGAAAACACTGGCGCACACACACTCATATTTTCCCCTTTCCCCTGAAGTAACAGTTTTCTCAGCAATGCAAGCACATAATAAGCAGTGTCAGATATTAAGCCATGTCACTCGTCTCCTGTCCATTAGAATATTTGTTTGCCAGTGAAGCATGAAACAGATAGGGGTGCTTATGGACAAGAGCCAAGTGAACACCTGTGAGCAAGGCTGCACTGGTAGAATAAAGTGCAGGAATGGGGTGTGAGAGTGGGGGGAGACAAGTGACACAGCTCAGGTGTAGCAGGCCGGCCTAAAATAATAAATCATGCCTGTCTGTGCCTGTCTAAAAATTTTCTGTAATGAATCACATTTTCATGTAGAATAACACCCACTAATCATTTGTTAATCTAATAGTTCAACACTGTAGGAGAATGTCTGGCATGAAACATAAGACCTGACTTGTATACAGCTGCTGGTGCTGCTGGTATTACCTTAAAAAGCCAAATAGCCTGATAGCACAAGTGGAGATTATCTGAATGAGTTAAATTTTCTGCCTGACAATTTAAGATGGTTGCACACGTTATTTTCTGTAAATATTTTGATTTTAAACTTCTTTTGGACCTTGGAGCGTCCCAGCAGTATTCAGACTGGTTGGAGAGCTGTGGCCATTATGTCATGTGATATCAAATGTAATATTTCACAATACAAGGAAATTTAATGTTGATGATGTTGCTTGATATAAAATATTCCTGATGTAGTTATATGGAAGCAAAGTTTTCTCACTGTTGACATCAATGGTGGTAGATTTTTGTTGAATAGTTAAACAGTGCCGTCCTTCAATCTGACGGGTTGGCTTGTATTCAAAGTGAAAACCTATAAAGGAAGCACACTGTAAATGACATATGATACTGAACAACTCTTCCACATTTCTTCTGAAGTACAAGATTTGGGTGAAAAATGACTTCTTCCTTTAAATAATGTTCTTTCATGTACCTATTAGCCCAGAGTCAAAACAGCCTGGACCTAACGAGACATGGATTTCTGTAGACCTCTGAAGGTGTGCTGCATTACCTGGTGCCACACTGTTTTCAGTGGGTCCCTTAATTTCTTGGAATTACCAGGTGAGGCATCCATGGTTGTCCAATGTATCAACCTTGAACACCCTGTGGTATTTCTTCAGATGGCCTTCTTCCATGGCTCCACGGTCCAGGGATGCTCAAATGCCCATTGCAGGCACTTTAAGGACACAGGTCAGCATGGGCACCTTGCTCGGTCTCTTGCAATGCATCCTCACACACAACAAAACTGTGGAGAACTGTGAGTTCTGGTACCTCTCCATCAGAACCTGCATTCCCTTTTCAGCATTTGGAGCTCTTGGGAGTTGACCACTGGCCTTAATGGAAAGACATGACCCATTACAGGCTCACTTGTTTCCTTCCCTGGACCACTTTTGGTAGGATCTGACCAATGGAGACCAGGAACCTCCCTGAAGGGCTACAGTTGACTGCATCAGAGATGTTCTGAGCCTTTCAACCATCCATCACAGTTGGTCTTTGTTGAGGTTCTGCACACCCTCAACCACCACCACTTTCCTGCTTCCATCACATCAACCTCGAGGATAAAATATTCACTAGGTGTCAGGCGTAACATATCACACCGACTGACAAACAATGCCGTATATGGGTTTTCAGTGTTACTTAGTTCCCCTGTAGGTGGTCGTAAAGTTATGTCTAAGTGGTGTACATTGTGTGGTCTAAAGGTTTGGAATTCTGAAATTTGTAGTGTATCGTGGATATTTATTTATTTGAGGTTGTTCTTTTGAGCCAGAACAGACTCTCAAGATTTACTAGTTGGCAGAGGCATCATGTTCCAAGGCCCAAAAGGCGGGATCTTAATTCCTTTTTAAATTTGATTTAAAAGGCTTATGAGTGAACAAAACCAGGGTACATTATGTCTTTCAGCCAGCCAGGACTCTGAAGTGTTTTACTCAGAAAACACTGTGGGGGTGTAATTAGATCAAGTTGTAACTAGATTAAGTTGTAACTCATAAAATCTTAATGAAAACTTGTGACAGAAAAAGCATCAGACAACTGAATCTCGTCTTTTTTTCTACTTTTCAGAGTGTTATTGGTGTGTGAATCTGACAATATAAATTAAATTAGTTTAACAATGTCATGTTTTTAAAAAGCTGTTGATAGTCTGTTTGTGTATTTATCTCATTTTATGCCAGCATTTTTGCTCTGTAAATCTGATCTGAGCTCTCGCTTGCTCCTACTTTGGGAAACACTTGAAACCTTCCCAACAGTTTCCCTCCCTCCCTCCCTTCCTCCCCGTTTTCTTTCTCCCAGAAACGGCACAGCAGGACCCCTGTCTGAGGGCTCAGCCGCGCCTAACCTCTGCAAGAGAGTTTTACTCCAAAAAACAACAACTTGGACACTGTTTTCCATTGGACTTAGTTGGGAATTTAACAGTGGACGGGAAGAGAACAAGGGGAGGAACAGTCTGAGCTGATGGACTTGGGAGATGAGATAGTGCTGAATAACCTACCCCATCTCTCCCCATCCTTCCCCACAGGACGGACGCTACTTTTTGTTTCCGGATGATGTAACTGTTTTATGACAGCCTGGTCTCGGATTAATCCTCTTCACAAACAAAGTGCTCATATTTTCCTCTAATTATCAGCGCACGGTGATATCCGACGGCGAGCTGCATCCGCTGGCTTTAGGGGCCCGTGTCCAGGTTTCGGTGGGGGGACTTAACTCAGCAGGACGTTGCGCATTGCTCAACCGGCTGTCCTCCGGGGTCGGTGAGTGGTGGTAAGTGTCTACCTACGGCGGCTGCTGGAGCTCGTTACTTATAGAGTACTGAATTATTCGTTACTACCTCTAAAGTTGTTTTATTGATACTCCTGACAGAGTTATGCTTGATTACTATCAGCCCAAAGTTGCACGTTGCAGTCTATCTGTATTTTTCCTTCTATGGAAATATGATAACAGTGAAAAGACGGCTGTAATCTCTCTCAACCAAGTATATGTTGAATAAAATGACACTTAGCGTCAATTTGAGCTGAGAGAGGGAGATTTTTGTCGTATTTCAAACTTTTTTTTCTAATCTGGAAACAAAATAATTCATGACATTGACCTATGTGACTGTAATGCTTTGCTTCTCAAATCTTGGGTGCTCACTTTGTGCTCAGTGAGTGAGAAAATGGAGATAATTTCTCGCAGTAGAAAGCATAAAACCCCCTTGTCTTGTATTACCCATAGATAACAATAATCAAGAAGAGCAACATATTCTGAAAAACAAGGTAACGCTACTTGTGCCAGAGGCTGGAAATAAGCAAAGAAGTCAGTGTGGGAGACCACAGGACACCTTTTTTTACAAGCAGCAGGAGAAAACGATTTCGTAGGTTGTAAATGACGTGACTGGTTAAGGCATTTTTAAAGAAGAGGGTAAGGCAATGCAGGAAAGACTTGGCATTAGAGTCAAGGGGTTATAAAGCAAATTTTGCCTCCCTGACTTATTGTGTGTTTGAGGACCAAATGATCCAGTAATGTTCCCTGGACAGCTTCTTGTTCACATCTCTGACAAGTTTAGAAGAGCTCAGTATGATAATGAGGCAAAGGTAAAGCTCAGGAAAAAGTAGTCTGTGCGGTGACACAGATGAATGCACAGGTCAATTTTTTTTTAACAGTAAAAGTAGTAAATATGTCACAAATGGACAAAAGAAAACAGCAAGAGGTTTAATGACTGTTCATTAGCCTGTGTTTTTGTCCACAGTAAAGCTAACAGAGTGGTGTACACACTGTGGGTTTCTGCCCCTTTAGGTGCAGTCATGTGGAGGATTCAGATTTGCTGCGCACTGTTTGCACTGTATTCAGCAGCACCGCCTGCACACATCAACCGTCTGGCGCTGTTCCCTGACAAGAGCGCCTGGTGCGAAGCCAAGAACATCACACAGATAGTCGGGCACACGGGATGTCAGCCTCGCTCTATTCAAAACAGGTCAGGATGAAGGCCCTCTCTGTCTCTCCCTCTGTCTGACGATCTCTCAGCGCAGCTGAAAAGGGGAAATACACCAGGCACGGCTGGTCATTTCAGTCTCAGTGTTCTGCCTCCTTCAGCATGTTGGGTACATTTAGCTGTTACTGCAAAAGAACTTTAACTTTATGACCTTCATTATGCCTGCTATGTTTGCCAAGGACACATTTTAAGAAACTACATTTATAGACATTTGAATGTTTTGATCTTGCAGGAAGTTTAGGGAAAACAAATCTGTAGATAACGTATAAAAGAGAAATTCTCAGCCCAACATGTTAACCTCATTTGATAGTGTTAAAATAATGCATATCAGTGGCTTTAAAACTGCATCAAAATTTCTGAATCCATTATAAATCTGTTGGCAGAATATGTTCAAATATTGCTTCTCATTGGTTAAATATGTAAGTAGATCAATTTATTCATTAAGAGTCAATGATTTGTATTCTCCCTCATGCTGCAGTTCCCACAGAAACAGATGTTTAAACCTGAGTTGTTACTCTTGTGTTACTCTGACAAGTTGTGTTACAGAGATACATTCTTGTTAATCATAATATGTGTTCAGGATGAGAAATCAACTGATCCAAGTAACAGTGGTTATAGAGTTTTCCTAAGACAACCAAAAGCCTACAACTTACTCTCTTACAGGCATGGATGCCCTGCAGATGTGTCAGCATGCACAATGAAAATAACGCTCTCTATCCTCCACACAGAGCCTGTCTGGGTCAGTGTTTCAGCTACAGCGTCCCCAACACGTTCCCACAGTCCACCGAGTCTCTGGTGCACTGTGACTCCTGCATGCCTGCCCAGACTCAGTGGGAAGTGGTAAGAGTTATTGCACATTAGCTCATGAAGCAAGCACACAGCAACACCGACTTGTTGAACTTGCATTAAAACCACAAGTTCTCAACATGAAAGATGGCAATCGTTGCTCTCTGGCAAACACAGAGTGCAGGAATTTTTCAGAGGATTTTTATTAGATTTCTGCCACAATTTCTGCTGTTCCCCATAAACATTCAGTCTGTATTTGATATTCCTCTGGAGTTCATTGTCCCTCTCAGCCAGAGGGAATCCAGTCTTGCGACAACAAAGGCTTTGTGGTGAGGTGTATGTAGTTTGGAGAGCTGCCAGGTCTGCTAGGCGGGTGGGACCACAGGTGAGGTTTCCTCGTGTTTCAGTGGAAAATATTGTATCTTTTGGAGTGAACTGCTGTTATCTGATAGATCAGTTAAGTCACCTTCTATTTTTGTTGCACTCGACAGGCCAAAGAGAGTGCATTCACGGTCTCACCTTACTTTAATTATTTGGCAATGGGTGTTTGTGTCAGTGGTTGTGATTGTTGGTGCAAGACTTTCAACAAAATTTGAAACAAAACAAATCCTCAGAAGAGGACACTGCTCCAGGCTGGTTTGGCACTTGCTGTAGATTTTTGATAAAAGTGCTTAATGATAGTTTTGGTCTCAAAAATGAGCGGTGAGAGGAAGCTCTGTGAGGTCTGGAGAGCTTGAAGAGCTTGTGCAACACAGGCTCAAAAGTTTGTGTATTTTTTGTGTAATCCATCCATTTTCAGTCCAGGGATGGTTGACTTTATGAAGTAAACAGTAACTTAGTAAAAAATATCTTTTCTTTAAAAACAAAAACACAACACTGAGGGGTAACATGATAGACACACAGCTGCGTACATACACAGATGTCACAGCATGCATGTGAATACAACAAATGCATACAGGACTTATTTCCTCAGAAGAAAACTAATGGAAAATAAAGTGTTAATTGTATAAATCTGTTCAACGTAGGAAGTGAATATCAAAAAAATAACTTTCACTATTGATGAGAGTGCCCAAGTACATTTAGTGTTACCAGAGTTGTGTTCAAATTTATAGTCAAAACAAACAAAAAACATATTTAGATCTATTCTGTACTGTTACTTACATTTTTTTTGGTAACTTAATTGTTTTAGTGTGAGTCACCACTGTGATACAACTTATAATACAGTAGACCAATAAATGAATATACCAAGCTATCAGATAAAAGTAGATTAACATGTATACAATGACACTTAACAAAATACACTGACAAAAATAAATAAATAAATAAATAACATTCATAATAAAACCAAAGGTGGAACCACACAGAGAGATAAATAAAACAACAACAAAAAGGGATAAACAGCTCCCCTTATTGGTTGTTGAGGTATGTTTTACCAGAAAAACATGTTACTCTGTTTGCAGTAAGAATGATGTTATGGATGTTTTGCCTCTCTATTTTCTATATAATTTTCTCATTTTGCCCACAATATTTCATCCATCCATCCATCCATTTTCTATACCGCTTATCCTGTTTAGGGTCGCGGGTGGCTGGAGCCTATCCCAGCAATCATTGGGCGAGAGGTGGGGTACACCCTGGACTGGTCGCCAGTCAATCGCAGGGCTGACACATAGACAGACAACCATGCACGCACACACTCACACCTAGGGACAATTTGGTGTGACCAATTAACCTGGTAAGCATGTTTTTGGACTGTGGGAGGAAGCCGGAGTACCCGGAGAGAACCCACGCATGCACGGGGAGAACATGCAAACTCCACACAGAAAGACCCACCGGCCGAGGTGGGGATTTGAACCGGTGACCTTCTTGCTGTGAGGCTGCAGCGCTAACCGTTGCACCACCGTGCAGCCCACAATATTTCACCCTTTCTTAAATACCCTCTAATATCATGTTATATATAATATTATGTTAAAGATCTAATGTTAATTATTCATTTTCCCAAACTTTTTCAAACAGTTCTTTTCATTTATCTACCCCTGGACTGGCTTTCTGGAGACAGTATTTAGTTATGAGTTTTAAGGGCAGATATTTGAATGCTTTCTCAGTATCAAGGGTGAATATGAGAGCCTGTTTGTTATTTTTCTGTACATAGTCCTTTATATTTAGTGTAAGTCTGACATTATCTGACATTTGTCTGTTTTTATGATCCCTGTTTAATCTAAATATATGATATCAGACATGATTTTAGATAGTCTTCCAGCCAGTACATTGCTTAGCAGTTTTTGCTCAACGTTAAGTAAAGATATATGTCTTTATCCTCCACACTGTGATGGGTCTTTACCCATCTTATGAATAACAACTATAGTCGACTTACTCCAAGTGTCTGGCCATATTCCATGAGTTAATGTCCAGTTTAATACTTTGTGTGGGATAGGAGTCAGTTGTGTTTTAAACTCACTATGGAATTTACCTGAACACCGTCACATCCAGGGCTCTTACCTAGCTTTAACATCTCAATTGCTTTTGTCATTTCTTTAGAAGTACTTGGTGCAGTGAGATTTTGATTCTTTTCAAGGGTAACTTTTGGCAGTTCCACCTCTTGCAACAAATGTTTCAGTTGGCCTGATTGACTTCTTTTTCTGGGCTGTACAGTTGCATATGCAACTCTGCAAACTCTTCTGCAATCTCTTGATGATCTGTTATTATACTATTCTTATTAGTAGTCTTAATTAATGAGATATGTGATCTTGTTTGTTGTTTTATCGGTTTATAGGAGTGTAATTTTGATGCTTTTCATGCTTTCCAGGGTGTGCAAGGCATATTTTCATCATCAAAACACAGAAAAAGGAAATTAAGACTCAGTGTGTCATAATTTATTATACAGTTACCTGAGATCATCATAGTTTGTATGGTGTGAAAGAAAATAGGATTCTTTTTCTACTTCATCCAAATCACACACATTCTGTTTTCTTTTTTTTTTAGGCTTGATTTTTTTGTGCATTTACTCACCTCTGTGTTAATTTACTCATCTGTGTGTGAACAGGTGACTCTGGAGTGCCCTGGTGCAGAGTCCCCTCATGTGGATAAGTTGGTGGAGAGGATCTTCCACTGCAGCTGCCAGTCCTGCAGTAAAGAAGGCGGCCAGGAGGGGGCAGTGATGCAGCTGTATCCGGCAGATAACGTCCTGGATGTCCCCTCTCTCCCTGACACCCTCAGCAGCGCCCAGTCCCACCCTCTACCCCCTTCAGATTTGCACCCCAAGAAGCATGCTCATGCACACACAGACCACCACACACTACCGCACACATCAGATGGAGGGTAGGTCCCGCTCTTTCTGTCCTTTTCCTTATCTTTACTGTCCTTCACACCCTTTGTAGCACTCTATAGTAATGTAAAGGCACTTTGAAAATAAGGCTTCACACACACTCACAGTGTCATGCTATCAGAAAACACTCTGTTGTCGGTACAAACACACCAGCCTATGCACTCTTTATGTTGTGTATGATTAGACATGCATATGTGTGCATCCAGACATGACTATAGTCTGTTGGTAAGCTGTAGTCTCATTTTGTTTAATCTGCTTTAATGCAATAAATTCTGTTGTTGTGATAAATGTATTTTCGCCTTTAATTGTATTTACACAAGTAACAGCTTGTGCTCTTTTTTGCTGGAAGAGACGAGAAATTAATTGCTTGTTCAGTGTAATCTGTTTTAATTATTATTTTGTGTTTTGTTTTGTTCTTACTTCACTTCACTCATGATAAGATACAAGTTGGTACCAATACTAGATGTTGGTGCCACTTGTTAGAGCACAGAGGGGACATGATGGGAAAGACTAAGCTGTTAGCTACCCCATTCACTCAAATATGATCTCACTCCGAGAGGGAGTTTGAAGCCACTGAAAGTTTGACTTTTCTTCTCCGTCTCTAAACATTTTTGACATACTGTGCATACTTTTTAGAAGCAATCAGCTGCTGTGATTGTTCTGCTTGTTTAAAGCAGCAGTGAAATCATCCTTTCTATCTGTGACAATGGAAGTTGAGAATTGACAAAGATCTACAACTCCCAAGCTCTTCTAAAATGCCTTTAAAGACCAGCTAAGGCTACTCTTCGGCCAGCTTCTTGCAGAGTTAGTGTACTAATGAGGGAAATTGTCTCATCGGATTTGAGTGCATGTTGAGTGGCGGCATAGAGAAAGTACCACACAGAGGACATTTTTCACTTAAAAGACTTCATCTGGTTGCTTTGTTTTTTACTCTGGAGTCATTTTAGGAAGTGATAGCATAGTGAGAAATGATCACAGTCAGCATCAAATCAAAGCACAAATGAACCAATCCTTTTGAAGAACAATAGGAAAACTGTGCTGCTGACGTCTTACAAAACAATACGGGAGTTTTCTTACTGAGGGCTTAAAATGGGATGTAATTGATGCCAAAGTGGCCTGGAGGTCTTAAGAGAAAGTAATAAATTCTTATAACCAATTCTAAAGTGAAATGGTACCAAGAGAAAGTTGGCTAGCACAGGAGTTATGTTTTTGATCCAGATGAAAACCGAAGAAAGCCAGGGCCTGTGAATGTTTCCCTCACAATCCTTTTGAAAAGACAACACACCAAGATCTTCCAGAAAACTTTCAGGAAAGAGGTATCTTAAACTAAGATTCAAAGGAATTACAAGGTTTTGAAATGCATCCCTTTTAGGAAGCTAATGTTAGTTAAGTAAGAGATAATGTATGATTAGAAGGTGGTTATGTGAAATAGATTTACAACAGAGTGAGACAAGAACCTGCAAATCTGTTAACAGGATTGTTAAACAGATTCCAGTATGAAAACATCCATGTGTTAGTTGCTCCACTGTTGGTCAGCGGTGTGTGGATGGGTATGAATGTGTTGGACAAAAGCTGATGGTTCCTACACTATTCTCCCCACCATCAGTGTGTAAATGTTGTGTGGATGGGTGAAAAGGATAGAAGTGTAACGCACTGTAAGTACCATTTACCATGGCCAAGAGTCCATGTGAGACTGGCTGCAAAAATACCAAAAACCCCATACACACCTTTAAAAAAATGAAGTCTTTTTTTACAGGAAAAACAAATATCTTCAAGGTCTGAAACATTCACCTGCTGTACAGTGGTGAAACTTTAATGATCTTTTACCTTTTTTTAAGGTCCCATATTGTGCAAAAATCCCTTTATTAAGTTTTTTAGTGAAATTGGTGGGTGTTTGGCTTTCCTCCCAGCCCACAAAATGTGATATTTAATGAACAAACCTGTATTTAGTAGTGCTTGTGAATGTAAAATCTTGACCTAGAACCATAGACTGCATAAACCAACGAGCTATTTGGAGTTTCCGGGATTTGCCAATGTCAGTGATTCCCTTTCTGGACCAATCAGGAGCAAGTCTGACCTGATTGGTCCTCTGGAGTAGACAGCCCGCCTACTCTCCTCCCCTCCCTGCTGTTGTTCAGAATGCCAAAGCTGAAGCACTGCGCTGTTGTTGCAGCTACATAGTTCCTGCTCAAACTTCCCATCTCAGAAGAAGACAAGTTTAAGTGGTTAGAGTTCATTTATGAGGGAAATATGCCAGCTACACTCAGTAAAACTCTGCATATATGTGCTAGTCACTTCACGGCCGACTGCTTTTCCAACTTTGGACAGTACAACAGAGGGCCAGTCAATAGACTGGTCCTGAATCCAGGCGCGTTACCAACCATCCACCAACAAACCTCGGCCCCTGGTAATGTGAGTATTTTAAATGCTGTGTGCTGTGGAGCAGATGTAAGAACTTTTCCTCAGTGTCCCCCCCTGTCTCTGTGTTAGCTTCAGGATGCTAACTGTAGCTGCAGTTAGTCTGTTGTTTTAGCCTGTAATGTTACGGTAAACAAGCTTTGCTGTTTTCTAAACATTGTGCACTCGGAGGTCGTGGCGCCGCTCTCAGTGACGCTGAAGAGCGGGGCGGTATCAGTGGTGACTCATTTACATATGAAGGTCACACCCACTTAATCAGAGCGTTCTGAACAGAGGGGCTATGAGAGCCTGGAAACAGTGCTGCTGTGCTTGATTTATTGGCTTTTTGGACCAAAACATGTTAGTAAAATTTCATGAAGACATCAATGATCCATATTAAACTTCAGAAAAGGAGCATAATATGGGACCTATAAGCATGCAATAGCTATCTGCGGAAAAGCCAAAGACCCACCTTTTAACAAGTGGCATTTTCGCCTCTGGAACAAAATAAGTAGAACAAAAGAAGTGGCACATGCCAGCGATGAGCTTCAAAACTCCTCACCAGAAACAAATAAGTGATGCAATGCAGACATGGCATTTTGTCTTGGGTGTCACTCGTGCACGTCAGAGCTAATAATCATCATCAGTGGGTTGTCAAGGGGGTTGTGACAAATCAGAATCAAGACCTTAAGGAAGTTGGAAAGCCAGGTAATTAATGTGCCAACAGTCCAAAGTTTTAAAGACTGATGTCACTGATACAAATGCACTTTCTCCTGCTTTTTCTACCTCAAAATGTTTCATCTTTGCTTGACTTTTTTATTAACTCTGCCAGAAAAAGTCAGACCCTAAATTCTTAAAAAAAACAAAAACAAATAAACAATGTAATGCCAGCAATATAAAATCAATGAAATTAACCTGAGTGTGATAGTGTTTCCATTTTCCCAGAAAAAAGGCTTTTGATATTTAATGACGGCAGTATTTCTGCTCGTATCAGATAATAGAAATAGACACAAGCACCAGTTAATGGACAGATAGATGGACGGATGGATCAATGTTATCAGCCTGAGGTTAACTGCCATAGCAACTGTCAGGATGCTGCTCAGTAAATGGATAGTGAGTGACCTCGTGTGTTGCTCGAGGCAGAGAGGGACAGAATCAGAGGTGGACAGAAGCTTGATGGGAACATGAAGAAGGCTCAGCTGTGATCTGTTGGCTGTAAACTGAATTCCCCATAAAAGTCCAGGCTGAAGGACACTTCATTGTTTAAAAATGTCTGGTGAAATTATTCTGTATGTTTGTGTCTGTGTCACATTAGAAGTTCACAAAGAGTCCAGCAGATGTCAGCAGATGTTACAGGTAGAGTCTACAAAGGTTATATTTACCAAACATCTTAACTTTCCTTCTTCCTAAAACCAGAGGAACACAACAGGCCCCTCTCAACACTTCACATCATCCTTTCCTTATCTTTGTCTCATCTCTGTCTTCAGCCAGACAGTATCTCTACCTCCATTTCTCATCAGCTCAGCCCCACATCCATCCATCTTCGTTCTCTTGTTCAGTGTAATTAAATCTAAGCAGAAAAAGGTTGGCTGTCCGTCTGTACTGCAAAACAAATTGATCATTCTCTTATCTCACTGCTGCACAGCTGACAATTCCCCAAGTGTGGTGGAAGTCGGCGGCAGAGAGAGAAACTCAAGGGAGTATTTTTCAACATAAAACAGTGATTTAGTTTATTCCACTTTTTGAGGAGTTTTTGTCTGGAGCGTAGCATCTTTACTCACCAAACATTACTCATCTCAACACCTTCTACAGGCACAGTTTTGGTGATCTAATGTTTTTAACCTCTACGGCAATACAGGGGGACACTTAAAAGTTTATGTTAGAATGAATGTAAATGAAAAAAATCTAATTTTCTTGTGATGTAATCTAATTATCTGATGAGGCAGAAATAATTTTGTTATGTCCAGAAAGGTCGCTTATCTGGAAAGATAGAAAAATTTTTTTTAACAGATCCAGAAAACAAGCAGCCCTCTTTGTGATATACTGCAGCCTATTTTAGATTGTTATTCTTTAAATTCAAAATGGTATTCTCTTATCTCAAATGGTCTTTCAGAGTTGACATTAAGTGTTTTACTTTTTCTGTAGTATGACCTAAAATCATATCATAGGATGTACTGACAGCTCCCTAGAGAACACGTACATCTTTGTCACAAGAAAATTAGACAATTAAGTTTTTGTTCATCCCTTTTTGTAGAATTGAAAATGAAGCCCTGTTGATGTCTTGTCTGATGTGCCAAAAAGGAAACTGGACAAGAGAAAAAGAAATAAAAAAGGTAAATCAATTATAGTAAGAACCGTTTCCACGTATGCCTCATTTCCAAATCCCTTGTTAATATCACCAGCGGACCTTTGGACATCAGCAGCAACATGGATTCAGCCTTTGTTGAGTTGCTACTTGAGCATTTTATTTTTAGAGTGTATTTACATGCACAAGGTCATATTTTGGAAACCACAAGAGGGACCATTTTCGGGAAATTCAACAACCATTGGGTGCACATTTAAAGAACAAAGCAAAGCTAATGGCATAATGAATATCCTATCATCATTTTTCTTTTCTCTGTAAATCCTGACTCATTAAAAAATAGCAGAAAATGCATAATGGTGAAATAGAGGTCTTTGAAACAGATGTATCAGTGATGATACATTTGGTTTTATGGGGTTTACAACATCCAGTAATGCTGGTATATCCTATTAACTGCTGGTCTAATTTTGTGTGGTTAGTTTTAAACTTTTAAAATTATAAATTTGACTAATTATTTCGTTCGTTTATTTTTTAAGTAGAAATCCAACATTTTTTCTAAAGTAAGCAACTGATTAGTTGATTTAAATTTCAGGGCTATGAAACCAAAAGCAGACATGCATCTATGTAATTTATGAACAGTTTTTCGATTTCTATGAGTGAAAGGTTGGATGGTTCACTGGCCTCCTTATCTGAGATAACTAACGCAAAGTTTTCACAAAATAAAGGCTGGTGTCAGTAGCACGTTGTAAATCAACATGTAGTGCTTCCACGTGAACGCGCACTGGTTGTGCGCGCGGCCCGGAGTGGCTCGTTCCCACAGACGCACAGAGGCTCCTCACCTCACAGCATCACCACAGCACCGCTGGGATCAACTTACTGCTGCTTTCCTCTGCTTTGCCTCGAACAGCGTCCTCCACGAGAGATTTTTTTTGTTTTGTTTCTTACGGGAACGAAAAACTGCAGGACAACAAGCAAGTGACGAATTCAACCAAAACACCGGAAAGATAGACGGGATTTGTACTTGGAGGTAGGTAACTAAATTCTCATTTAGTGGCCTTTACGTTCAGCTTGAATGTTTATAATGGACAGAAAAAGCACAAAACCATGCTTGAACTAAAATAGGAGATAGATTTTACTATATTTTGTTTATCAAAACAAGAAGAACAAAAGCGAAAATGTACAACGGACTATGATGGAACTGCTGAGACCGCTCAAAGAGGATCAGGACATGAGTCCTGTCCAGAGGGGAACTGAACATCTCAGGTTTAGGTCTGCAGCTCAGCAGCAGGTCGTGCTGGGTTAAAAGGTGTAGGTCTGATTCACTTTGAAACCGTATTGACAAAAAGTCAAGTCTTTGGTGACAAAGACCCAATCGATGAGATCGACCTGCAGGAGTGATGTGAAGACAGATAATGCGTGCGTCCGTGTGTGTATGGGTGTTGAGTTGAGGTAGACTATAGTACCCACTTGAATAGTGTAATGAGGTATTGGCTGCTGGCCAGGCTTAGGAGGGAAGAAGACAGTGGGGAGCAGGACAGGGGTCTGTACGTTCATGTCACTTATTTATGACTTTAAAATCCACCATGTTTATAGAAATCAAAAGCCAACAACCTGAGCAGGCTTTTCTTTTGATAATTAAAGTAATTAAGAGCCAATAAATATACTTCATAACATGAAAATCAATTCAATTTACTATTTGCTTTTATATACACATTCATTCTCCCTGAAGATGCTTGCTGAGTCAACATCACTTTGCATCAGTGGCAGAGCAAGAAGTGTGTGTGTGTGTGTGTGTGTGTGTGTGTGTGTGTGTGTGTGTGTGTGTGTGTGTGTGTGTGTGTGTGTGTGTGTGTGTGTGTGTGTAGGGGGAAGGGGGAATTCTGATTGGTCACTTCATTGACTAACCTGTTAACCATGATTGGTTAATTTCCTTTTCATTAAAATCAACTATTTGCATTATGTTTCAGTTGGTAGGAATTTGAGCTTTTGTTTGGACTGAATGTTGAAGCATTTGTTTGGCAGCTAGCCTTAGAAATTGTACCTCAAACAAAGGAGAGTGGTGACCCCACCCCTTTACCATTTGGTTGACAAAGCTAAAATCAATTTATTATTATACTTAGCAGACACTTTTGTCCAAAGCAACAAACAACCCAAGCAGTCAGGAGGTATGGTGCCTTGCTCAAGGGCACTGAGCTACAGCTAGGGATGGGTACTGAATTTGGTACTTTTATAGGTACCAACCAAATTCTGTCAAAAGTACTGGGTACCGATTCATGTAAAACCAAAAGGTACCATGTTTAGGTACCTAAATGCACCCTTTGACTATGAGTGAGTAGAAGAGTGGGCGATTTTCCATGCTGGACATGAACACATATGTTAAATTGAAAAAATCAAATATTTTATTATCAAACAAATTTATATTTTTTACCACATAAACACAAAAAGTACTGAAAAGTGGTACTGTAGAGTACTGGTACCGATTGCCAGGTATCGGGCATCAGTATCGGGCATCAGTACCGTATCATTTCAAATGTGAAAGGTACCCATCCCTAGCTACTGCCGCCTATATCAGAGGTCCCTTCCTTTCTTGATTCTGGTGTTTTTGCGCTGAAGATGCAAAGTCACATTTGGTTTAAATAGAAAATAAGTGCTGACAGTGCAAAAAAAAAAAAAAGAAGACATGAGTACACATGGTGCCTTGAGCTTGAATGAGTAACTTTTCATAAAATTTTGTTTCTATTTTTAAAGTAAAAAAACAAGGATTATATACAGGGACATATTCTTAAAATTATTATAATTATTTTTTACCTTTCTCAAGAATTAAACCTTTAAAGCTGGACTCACTAAGGAATAGCTAGAAAATACTTCTTTTTGGGGGGAACTGAGATATTTATTTACCTTTTTAACAAAATCCACAAAAAGTATGGCTGTAGCACTTTGTTTATGATACTTCTGTTGTATCCCGTTTGACAAATTGAGCGATTTTGTCAACCTGTTTCAGTTAAATTTTTAGTAAATATTCAGCATTCTTTCAGTGCATAAAATACTTCTCTTTTAAAAAATGAGTAACAGTTAAGAACAGGTGTGTGGTTGGTTTCATGAGAGCAACCATTTATGCAATAAAGGGTTAAATGAGATGTGGTTGATGTTTACAATGTCTGGAACCCTGACAAAAGTAAGTGCTCCAGTTTGTCCACTGAAGTCAAAAAGTCTGAATCCATCATTTCTTTGTATCTCATGATTATTGTTCCCCCAGTGCATCTCCTCTGTCTTGGCATTGCTCCTCAGGATGTGCGGTATGGATGTGGACCTGGATGATGAGGGCTCAGGCGAGGAAGAGAAAGGAGAAGAGTTCTGGATGGGAGAGGGTGTGAAGATGCTCCCTCCTCCTGTGGCCCACAGTGGAGGCAGTGCGTGGGGCAGCCGGCGAGGCAGATGCGGCTGTGTGACGTGTGGGGTGGGCCTCGTCCTCTGGAACCTGTGTGTGGTGTTAGCCAGTGCTCTGCTGCTGGCCTTGGTCTTTTCGGTGGTGCTGCTGCCAGCAATGCTGCTGTTGTATGCTGGGTTCCTCTGTCACTCCAGGGTGAGTTAAACTATCACGTTCAGTTCAAGATAAAAGATGTGTCTCTGCTGTTTGAACGAATGACAAGGTTTCCGGGAGGTTTACACGAGATCCACAACTGGGATTTACACCACAAACTCCTTCAGTATGCATAAAGGTGTTTGCTTCCTCTGAATCATAATTTAGAGGATTATTTGTTGACTGCTGCAGTCAGCCCACCACCATGATGAGATGGAGTTTAGAAGTGATAATATTTAGCTTGTTATCACACATTTTTATATAAACTTTGTTGCCAAATTACTTGCCTTTATTCTCAGTTTTATTCAGCAAGACTGATTATCTTTTTATTTCCTCACGAACATGACTGCCAAGATGAGAGAAAGAACAATCCGTTACGCAAATTAAAACACAACAAATTCTGTATTCACACCAAAACATGCTAGAAAAACCTTTCTACGTTAATCTCCACAAAGTCTGATTTTTTTTTTAGCAAATGCATGATTGTACTGGAATTAATGTTCAGTTGTACAAATAACACATAGAAGGATCACATGTGGCTGAACAGCTTTTATCCTCTAAAAAAAAAAGATTTAGTTTACGACAGTTTGATAAAATGTTAATCACAGTCAGGGCCATGAACCCTTAAAAGCCTCATAATTGTCCAGATAGTGGTCTCTGGCACAGACTGTGTGGCTTTGGCATTCCTGGAATGGATTCAGGTGAGGACCTTTGTTGAACATCACCACTCCTTCCATGTTTTTCTCCTCTATCTGATCTCTAATCTGTAAAGTTGAATATATTTTTTTATCAATAATAACTGACGCTTTCTGTGACATTTCTTCACTACAAGCTGACCAGTTTCAACAGAAGGCTTTTAAAATAGACAATGATTGCAATATAACAGTAATGTGGCAAACTTTGTGCACCAATAGATTGTCATTTCATGGTTTTTAAAGAACAGTTGATCAGATGAGCACAGCATGACTGAGATCTATTCTATTCTATTCTATTCTATTCTATTCTATTCTATTCTATTCTGTCTTTCTCATTGTGGGCCACTTGTCTGTTGAGTTCCACTCATATCTACAGATTTGTTTCTGGACTTTCACCATCTTGACTTGTTGACTGAAATTTGCAAACCAACAAAATATTGCTCCTGATGTGATGTTTACACTTGCGGTGGTGTCTTTTATTTCTCAGTCATCTCTTGCTGCTAAAACTGATAATTAGCTTAAGAGTACTCTTAACAAATTCTTCCATGTCTCTTGTTCAAATTTCTCACGTAAAGTAGATAAATATAGGCTGCACTCTCTAGTATGCCCTTTAGAGATAGCATTGACAGATATGCTGCTCCAACACAAACATGTTTGTTTTATGAGTCAAACTTTTTGTGTCTGTGTGCACCTTTCCTTTGTTGACTTTAAGAAAAACAAGAAAGAAAACTTTTGAGTTGTTTACAGCCTGTTTCTGCTGCCCCCTAGTGGCCAATAATGAGTAATCTCTGGAGAAACTGTGGAAAAAAACTCACTGTATGTTCACAAATCATCAGCATCTTCTATATATTGTATAATAAGTTTAAACAAGCTAACTTGTGTTGTTCACAGGGACTGGAGGAATTATCTTTCACAGAATCTGGTACTAGCATCTGAATCTGCCTTGAGGCTGACCTTTTTGTCAGTTTGAATTAAACAAAGGTGTTTGGACTTATTTCTCATGTTGTTCTGCTTTGATTTGTTCAAAAGATAAAAACTGAGCTTCTATGTCAGAGCCTGTCAGAGGGTGTTCCCTTAATGAGGTGAGGTGATGGGTGCGGCTTATTTTTTTGTGAAGAGCAGACAGATCATCAGCAAAATATTGTAAGTCTTGCTGTCATGCCAATTCCTGCTGTTTAGATCTACAGCTCTGTCCTTGGATCAGCAGACAGGTCATAAAACAACACCCAGTCTTTACATCAGGGGGTCTCGGGGATGGTAAGGATGACTTATGGTTTATAATTTAATTAAAAACATGAACATTACTAAGGACAAATTCAAAACATGTAAATGCTACGTGACTGTAATCGTAAAGTGGGCAAAGCAAATGTCAGCCCTGAGCAAACACTTTGAGACATTGTCTGTCAGAGTCCTCGCTGTTGTAGCGACACAGTGAAATACCCGCTGAGGAGACAGGAGACTGTCTGATTTGCTGCCAACACCAGCTGTGCACTGACACACAGACAGCACGACAAGGAGGGAAATGTGCTAGGTGAAAGCACAGTCTGCACTTGACAGAGGTGTGTATGTGCATGCCTGTCTCTGTGTGTTTAACAAGACTGTTGCTATGGTAGGTTTGTTAGTGGCAAAGTTCCTTTGAAAAAGCTCACAATAGGAAATGTTCAAACATAATCAAATCATTGTGAGTGTGTCTGAGTGTTTGACGGATGAGATAATGGGCTTTATGTGTTTGTCGTAATGTGTCTCCTGCGTTTTTAACCCTAGTTTTTTGCTCTTTTAAGGATGCCACCATGTGTTTCTTCAGACTTTCAAAATCTCTGTCCTTCTCTACTCATCTTCTGCTTTTTTTCCCAACTCTTTTTAATCCTTTTCTTGCTCTTAGTCCCTTTTTCTTCTGCCCACCTCTTCCCACTCGTCTGAGTTGACTGACAGCTCAGAGGTTTACTGACAGATGCTGAGCCACTCCTTATCTAAACTGTGAAGGGAGGCTGAGGGAAACTCTGTCACAGCCCACTAACCACAGGGTCCCACTTCTGCACCCTGAGCAAATGCAAACACACACCTACACCCACACAAACACACACACTAGGGATAGACAGATTATCGGTCTGGCCGATATTTAGCACTTATTAAGGCATCGCCCTTTTTCTTAAATCTGGCGAAGAAATTAAATTTAAGACTATGTCATTTGACAGCCACTACTCAACCACTACTCTGTCTCTCTAATGATTATTGTTATGTGTTCATCCCTTTAGGTCCTTGGTGCCAGGTCTGCCATCTGCAGCTACCTTGATGACAACAGCTGTTCTGCCCTCATCATCTTAGGCTTTGTGATGATGTCGCCACTCGTAGTTGTGGCAGCTGCTGTCTTCTGTGGGCTTCTGCGAAGGTTTCGCCTCCTGTTTCTCATCCAGCCGATCACCCGTGCCTGGTACCGAGGACGGCTGCTGGAGATGGTGGGCGGCGTCCATGCCTGGGTCTGATCCTTTAAATAGGAGCTGATGGTGATGTGACACCAATCAGAAGGTCTGATTATTGTAAAATCAATCAGGACACATATACATACACAACACCTTACAATGTCATCAAGATGATGAAAGCTTTCCTGATAAGAGAATCAAAGATGGTATACCCCACAATAAATGAAAATTGTTTGTATTGTGCATGAGTTATAATGTTTTCTGTACCTGTATAAAAGGATTTCTCCAGCCATAGACTTTACTCTGAGATGACGTCATGCAAACAAAAAGTCTTTGTGCATCTAACTACTGCACAGTAACGGACTGTGTTGTGTATCCTGAACTGTTTGTTCCTCTGTTACTTTTGAGGCCATTTGTACAATGTTTTGAGGTGTCCCTGATTTCACTGGAGCAGTTTAAAGCCTTCCCCTCCCTTTAAATAAAAAAAAGACCACTTTGTGATTTTTAGAGTGATGTTATTAAACATTCAAAAGGAGGAGCATAAAACGTGTTCTGCCCTCATCAGGCATATCTCCCTTAAAATAAATATTGTCTTCTTTGAGGTACTTCTCAGTTTGTATCAGGCTAATCGTAGATGTATTCAGTCAAGTTTTGTGTAAAAGAAACTGAAAGAAAAAAACCCTAAAGACACACTCGAGTTTGAGTTTTTGTTCTGGCTGTTTGATGACTTTGTAGACCTAGTTTAATGTGGTTAATCCTCAGAAATGTAGTTTTCTAGAGTTTTTTTCAGGTAGCAGATTGCAAAACTAGCAAAAAGTGAAAATATTACCGCTAATGTTGGATTTGGTAAAATCATTTTGATGGAGTATGTTGGGCTGAACTCTACAGCAGGGCGTGTCCAGAGAGGGTTAGGTGTCTCTCTCAATTAAAAGGTCAGGATTATGATCCCATGCCCTGCACTGTCGCTGAATTTGACTGGGAAAAGCCTTTTTTGGCATATTTCTGTAACCAGCAAAGGACTGTGGGGAAAAAATAGAGTAATAATACGGCAAATGAAGAAATAGTAATGCCACTGTAAATACTTTCACAAAATACAGAAATTTATTGTAAAATTTACAGCAACCTGGGGGAAGTGTGCTGTCCACAGCAGCCTGAGCACAAATGTTCAACATTTTCTTCAATCTGTTCTCTAAATCCTATGAAATTACACTCACAACATTTATACCATAAATCAACATCATCATCATCTTCAAAAAATCTTTTTATCAATAACTTATCTGTAACATTGCTGACAGTATTTGACAGCATGCAGTTTTACTAATACTAATAAACTGTGACTGTGGAAGAAAAATGTTCTTGTTACGTACATCAAGCTTTACCCTTATGAAAGAAAAATATATTGCAGCATATTGGAAAATATCACGTTATATATTAGGTAATATATTCCCATATATGAGAATTAGTATTTATATTTTCCAATATATTGAAATATATGGAAAGCGGCAATTATTTGTATATTTCGCAATATATTGCAATATATTTCATGAATATATAATATATTGTATATGTGCCCTCAATATATTATTCCGTGTATATCATAATAAATCAATAATATATTACAATAAATTTAAAAATATATATATTTTCTTTCGTAAGGGTAAAGAGAAAGTTGCTGCCACTCAGTCTTACTTTCTTCATGCGAGGACACTTCACGTCACCCCTGCCTGAGTCTAAGTTTGGCCTTCCCAGTAAAAAAAGTGTGGACACACTCCTGTTCTCTCTGAAGCCTCCAAACACCCTGAAAAACTGTGTAGATATGTAAATGTAAGATGACATTTAGAGCAAAAGACCTATGATATTTTCTGTGGTCTGTACTTCAATGAACAGGATCTTTTCAGCTTTGGAGTCATGCCTTTTGTGAAGCTGTATATGAAAAAAACGTTTCATTTAGTGGATCTGTCAGATCGCTCAGAGGAAACAACCCCTCATTAGGAAACAGCACAGGCTGAGAGTTTTACAGAATAACTTCTGTCAGTTGTTAAAATTGGATTCAAAAGATCACAGCAGGGTTTATTTTACTGCGCCTTAGGGTCCCAGTCTTTTAATTTCACTAGCAACACACGTCGCTTGAATCCTTTTTTATCTGCATGTCACGGCTCTGTAATGAAGTGTTGGGATTCAACGTTTCATTTCTCAGAAATGTGACGCCTTTAGTATCATACTGTGATGAATTCATCTTGGATTTAAAGAGGAATATTTATGTGTTTTATGTACCTGTTTGTCTGCTTATCATGTGTGATCTGTTTGTTCTCACAAATGAAATCCTAAAAAACTGAACTGAATACCTCTTTTCTTTTTTTCTTTTAGCAGGTTTTATGCTGTAAGTATACCACGTCAAGATAAATTATCAGAATGAAAAGTCCTTATTTGAGACTCATTAAAAAAAACCCTTTCATTCAGCGTTATGAAAACATCCAATGGTTCTGACCTTTAACCAATAAATGAGGCAGTTTTCAGTATCCCGTCTTTTTCTAAGTCTTTTTTCTGATGTAAGGTGAACATACTAGTATTATAGACACACAGGAAACATTATAAAGGGACATTTTGACCCCTGATCATGAAATAGAATGGTATTTTTCTAAATGTACCTTATCACTGCTAATGCTTGTGCAGTGCTGATATTGTATTCAGTCCTATGTTCAGCTCCGCTGAACTTTGAGTACATCGACCACCCTCAGAGACCCTGCATGAGTTGATGCAACTGCTGCCGTCACACGACACGGCTGGTCTTCTTATCTAACAATTTGCGTGAACTTTTGACACAGACTGTCCTACAACGATCATGTGTATCAAATACACAGTTACAAATGGTTGGGGGTGGGAATCCAATCTCCTTCCCGGGGAAGAAAATAAAGTCCTTATCACAGAGTACCAGAAAATGAAAGGCAGGTGCACCAGACTGGGGCTTGTGAGGTGACTGTGTTTTTTTTCCAACCCTGTAACACATTTTGATTACAGTTGATTTGTCTAGGTGTTATAAAAATAAAGCTCAATTAAAAGATGGATTGACAACACAACCAAATCACAACCAAACATATAAAACATTATAAATATAGTATTATAAGCTGTCCCAGCTTGAACTAATTAGTTAGCATGCTGATCATTGATTTTCTATCTTATTCTGTCAACAGCTGCTTTCATAACCAAGACGGTGTGGTTATTTTAGGACTTGTTCCTCGGCTCATCTTTGCTTTAGTTCCATTCAAGCCTCCTGTCACAGCACACAGCATCCTCTAAACTTATATCTATATGTGTAGTTTCCCCTTTTTTAGGTAACTCAGTCCAGGTTGCAAAAGCCTCTTTACCTTAACCCTTAATATATTCATGCTCCTATTAGCTGCAAAGTGGGAGATAAAGAGGTGTGAAGTGGAGCTAACTGCCGGTTTTAAGGGAAAAATTCTCATCAAGTGTGGATGGGTAAACCACTTGTAACCTGGTTTTTGGGCTGTTAAGTGTTATTTAGGAGAATAGATTCAGAGTTTGGGGGAGGAAATAACAGAAATTGACCTGACATTGAGATGTGAAAGGCAGAAAGCAATGTAGATTTCTATTCTTTCTCTTCATTTTATAACGTTATTCAGTGAACCCATTGGACTAAAGTGATAAACCACATCACCATCTTGTTGCCATCTCCTCCTCAGATGAAAAGATAGAGGATCGGCATTGTTGTAGATAATGAGTTACAAAAACTAGAATAAAATAGAGCAATAAATTACCAACAAACAAGATGACATGATGAACAATGCAGTTCAGAGCTTACCGTAGCTAACATTAGAGATGTCAAAGAAAACGTCATATAACGTTGTTTGACCATTTTCAAACTTAATCTCAGGAAAACATCATAAAACGGAATAATAAAATGACTGACATTTCAGTAAACATCCAGGCAGAGAATGTACAAGTGTATGGAAATGTCTATATGCACTGTGATTATCTCATTGTATTCGAGGATCAGACCTTGTGATTCTTTTCAGATTCAAGCTGCTGTCACTTACACCCTACATTTCCATCACACAGGTGAAAATGTAAGGGATTAGTTTCCCCCAAAGAATATCTAAGAAATTTTCAAAGCAAGGAGCTGATAAAGTTCTAACTGGTTTGATTTTCAGGAACAAGACTTCAGTGTTTGGATGTTTTATGTTATGATACAATGAGGAGAACAGCAGCAGCTCTGAGTGCTGTAGGACGATTTATACATGGACCGTTAATTGCCTTTATCACACTCCATTTATGACACCATCTGAATCCTTAGTGTATACTTTAATGCAACTTTCTAGCAAACCATGCTGATTTGTCTCCATGACAACTTGGAATTTTCAGGTGTTTTCTATGGCAACCAAATTATCTCAGCAGGAATGCCCATTACATACAAAAGTCTAGGAGTGACACTTTGTCCCACATAGCTGAACAACTGACAAAGTGTTTTTGTGTGTTATGTGGCTTTTGAGATTGAACTATTTTTGCAGTTACTTTGAGGACAGAAAAAAGCTTTGACTCATAAAGATGTAACAGAGCAGGAAAAAAGGGAGTAACAACTTCAAATTTCTCTGACCAGCGAGAAAAAAACACATTTTCCATCAAACAGTGTGAAACAAGAAAAACATAGATGAAATGTGAAGAAACAAAGGGATGTTTTATTGTTAAAATTTGTCATGTGCTGGCAGTGACATGAGAAAGTATTTCATCAATTGCTTTGTACTCAATTAATTGAAAAAAAAAAATCAGTTGAGATTGAATATGGTCTTTAAAAAACAAGCTAAATGAAACACTGTTCCTTTTCCAATTAAAATTTAGTGTCTTGTTGCAAGTTACATAAATTCTATCCAAGGGGTTTGTTGCACAGTCAGCAAAACAACTCATCAAAAGCATGAAAAGAAACTCAAATTCAAAAGTGTCTCATAGAGTAACATGTATGTGATCAGGAAAACACCTGTTGACCTGTGGGAAAAGCTGCAAATTGAGCAGTACCGCCAGCTTGTCTTTTAGTTACTCAGCACAATTTGTTTTGGATTTGTTGAGTGTTTTTTGATTATGAGGCTTTGACCTGGAAAAAAGTTGTCCTCAGAAGTTCCCATCAGCAAAACAAATGACCTTCAAGCCAGAACAAGCAATGTGCAAGGCGGGCTAATGTTTCAAATCAACTCTCTTCCCTTTGATCCAGGCTTGAGGCTGAGAGTTGAGTTGCTGCAAACTTTTGGTCTGTTTTCTCTTTCTTACAGACATCAGATGAATGATGTGAGCATGAGATGTTGTAGTTTAATGTGCAGTAAAGTGACTTGACACACCAATAAACACGTACTCTGTATCTGTACTAATGTGTTGATTGATCTGGCGACCTGTACAGAATTTTACAGCAGACTCTAAAATTTGTGTCTTAGGTGTGTTTGGTCCACTTTAAATGGACCAGGGTTCGTTTCCCATGCTGGTCCGGACTTTTCATGCAGGTGTGAATAGACACAAACGAACCCTGGTGCGGACCAAACAACTGGACCTAGACCCACTTTTTGAGGTGGTCTCGGTCCGCTTCCAAACGAACCCTGGTGCAGTTCGTGGTTTTCCGGTGCAGGTCTGAATACAAACCAAAGTCCATCTGAACTAACTACAGGACATATGCACCTTTTGGGCCCATAAAGCCACCATAACCTAACCGTCTTTGGTTCATACCTGATCTTCTGTCTTCTGTTTAGCCATGCTGTTGCTAGCATGTTGTGGGTCAGGACACGCAGAGCATAGCGTCTCCTTGCTGCGCGCATTCGTCTTTGCTGTTCCAAAATTTGAAATGGTGTTGTTAAGCCTGCTTTGAAGGAGCTGCTCTTGAAACTGAAAATGATTTTGCAGCTCTAATAAGAGCACAAACACACGTTTACCTCCATTTCTGGGTCTGTATTCTGTGTGCCTCCCTTTGTCAGTGCTGTCCAATGAGAGCACTGATCGTCACACACATGGATGTGTTTACAGAATATAGTCCACTTGCAAAAAGTACAATCTGAATAAGAACTGCACCAGACGAAAAAAATAAAGTCCGCTTTTGGTCCGGACCAAACAAGTGGACCAAAGGACTTTTCTGGTCTGAATACAGCCTTAGAATCAGAAATTCTCCTAAGTCAAGACAGGCACACAAGACTGATATGTAGGGCTACTGGTGTGTCTGGAAGTTGTAGTAATCTGTGATGCCAACTCTATGGTTGCCCTGAAGTGCAAATTACAATGGCAAATAAAAAAATAAAAAAACACTGGGCAAAAAAAGACCTTGGTCATATTTAACAAGCGAGAAAACTGTCTCATAAAATTGAATACACCAGTAAGGCTGTGAAATTGTCAATTGGCTCATTTTCATGTGTTACATGTGTTTTAGACTGATGATATAGTTGTGTAGCCCTGATTAAAATGATACAGGTTACAGTGTCTAAAATTAATCTTCAAAGTTAAAGAAGTATTAAAATTTCATAAATTAAGAAGTTCATAGAAGTTCATTGTGATTTAAATATGTATAAATATGGCTAGATAAAGTGTTCCTAATATTTACAGTTTAAAAAACATCGCTATTTACAGTTAAAAAGATAAATATTCATAAAGGTCCTTTTTTACGTTAAAAAAGCCTCTGTGATTCAGGAGTAAAAAACATGTTCTTGTGTGAAACCTAACCTGTTGTCATGTTTTCTGTCAATCAGTTTAATTCCCATATCTTGTTTGGTTAATGTCATACTCACGAGCCAATCAGAATGGATTTCCTGTGTAAGGGGCGGGACTGGGGCATGTACAGTGTGTGTGTGATGCTGTGTTGACTGACGAAGCAGAGAGAGACTATCAGGAGAGCCGAGGAGGAAGCCTAGTCGTGTCGGGAGCATTTTAAGTTTATTCTACGGAGGTCGACTGCTCGTTGGTCTTTTGTAAAAGGTAAATATGATGTTTGTGTGTGCTATATCTAACAGTTGTAGTGTAAAACGGACTTTGAAAAGTTATTAGCGTCATGCTAGTTTGTGGAAGCTTACAGAGCTAATGCTAGTTCAACCCGATATAGTGTGTGGTGCTGTGGCTCAGCTAAGTTATATTTTAAGGAGACGGACGTAGGAGAAAGGAGAGAGGAGGCGAGTTTTCCACGGACGGCCCTGCTGTTTTGTTTCCTTCCTTGAAGACATCTCCGTTTGAGTGCCATTCCCGCCTGTGTGTGTGATCAGACTGCCTGCGAAAAGCCACGCCATTGCCATTTCCAGTCCCCGCCATCGTATGCCCCTTTCCTCTACTAACATACCAGGGAGCCGTGAGTACTGAAACAAATGCACGTGCTTTTATTTTATGCTCCACTGTGAGTGAAGCGGCCATTTTAAGTTTTTTAGGCCTCAACGCACCCTAGCATCGCTCCGAACAGGCCTGCAACGAGTGATGGGTCATTTATTAAGTGTGACATTATACATTTTATGGTGTTGAACTATAAGTGTAAGGACTGTTAGAAGTGTGTTTTTAAAACCCGAGGTATTAAGAGACGGTTGTGGACAATTTGAATCAAATTCAATATTTTTTTTCCTGCTACATTTATTTTGTTTTGTGTTGTGAGAAGACTGAAAGTGAATATTTTATTTCATTCATATAAAAGTTCCACTTTGCTTATCAAAATAAAACCTTATAAGGTTTATTGAATCTAAAGTATTCTTGTGGTTGGTCATTTTTGTCAGTGAATATTATTTGAGTAATCTAAAATTAGATGTATTGCTATTTACAACGAGCCCAGGCCCAGTCTCATCGTATTAACCACTCTAGTTTCTTACCTAACTACATGGGACCTGGGTTACAGTTGTTACACAAACATAGGCTCTGCTTTTGTTTACTGTAATTGTGTCTTGCTTGTGTGAGCTAGTTTTAAAACCTGCCAGCACAGACAGACACAAGTGGTTTTCTCTACAGGTTTTTTTTAGTTTATCCGCCAAACTCAACCTAAAATCTCTCTGGCTGCATGCTGGTACCAGGAGGGTACAATTTTTGAACTCAGTGGTGTAAAAGCCTGCATCTTTCTCTCTTCTCTTGGGCTATGATGTGCAGACATGTTAGAACCACTTAACGAACATGGAATTTCAAAATAAAATCATCATCCTCAAAATGTAATATCTTATGATGCATTTAGAACAACACACATTTCCAACTAAGTGAGTCAATTAAAAATTAAACTGAGACAAATTATTTTGATCAAATTTGAAACTCAAATAGTTCAGGTTTATGATCGCAACCATTACACTAGTCAAGGCCTTGGCGAAATCTTTATCATCTTTATCAATCATAGCTCTGTGGGTAAAGAAGGCCTCTTATAGGGATGGGTACCTTTCACATTTGAAATGATACGGTACCGATGCCAGGTACCTGGTAATCTGTACTGGTACTCAACAGTACCAATTTTCGGTACTTTTCTGGCTGAATGTGGTAAAAAAAAAATCAATTTGTTCAATAATTACATATATATTTTTTAGATTTAACACATTTCCTCTTCAATATATAACCTTGCAATGCTGTGTTCATGTCCAGTATGGAAAATCACGTACTCTTCCACTCCCTCCCGGTCACAGTGGTGCATTTAGGTACCTAAACATGGTACCTTTTGATGTCACATGAATCGGTACCCGGTACTTTTGACAGAATTCGGTCAGTACCTTGTAAAGTACCTGACTCGGTACCCATCCCTAGCCTCTTATGATAACATGGGTCTTTTATCTCAAAGATAACTATGTCCCTTTTACCTGTTTAGTTACTACTGCAAAATACAATAATCAAATAGGCTGTAAACCTGCAAGTGTCGTCCACTGACATGGACCAGCACACGAAGCTAAAGCTAACTCAAGTGAAGACTTGGAGCTAAATTTTTACGCACACTTGCTGACATTGTCCATGAGATCTTTAGGTTGATATAAGTTTGGTATATTGCTGGCATGCTTAATGGTATCAAACTACTGTGTTCACTAAATGAGTGAGGTCCATGTTTTCTGAACTATTATCAATTTCTTTCAAGCTGCCAGCCTGTAAGATGACCTCTTCCTCAATGTGTATAGAAAAATAGAGCAGTAACGATGCATCCTGACTGCACTTGAAAAATCCTCTTCAAAGCAATCACATGATAAACCTTGAGGCGATTCATCCAACCACTTTATATTGACTGTGTCAACAAGTAAAGTGTGTCCTTGAATTCACTCCAAAGTAAACAAAGGAGCATTGACCATTACATTATGTCAACAAATAAGCCTACAGGATTAGTCAGCCCAAACACTGTTTCTGTTCTGTCAAACACTTAGCAAAGGCTGAACATGAACTCCACCGTAAACACAGCGGGATTGAATGTAAATGATGCCAGTCGATGTTGGTGGTGGTGTGGACTGCAGCAGAGTGTGACGCACTGTCTGTTTGTGACCCTCTGCATCCTCTGGTTCTGTCATTGTCTTGTCAATTATCCTCTCAACTAACCGTTCCGTCATTGCCTCTATTTATAGGACACAAAACAGAAATTAAAATGTTGTTTTTCAGAGCAGAGCAGGAGGGTTCAGTATGTTGAAAGTGGCCGCAGAATGGACACTGTGCACTTCATTTGATCTGTCTCTATGGCAGCAGGTGGGTGGTATGTGTGTTTCATAAACGTTTAATAGTGTGATAAGTGCTCTAGTGTGATGTATGTGTATATTGTTAGCTCTGCTTTTTTCAGTCTTCCCTGTGTGAGCGTTAAAAAATTAACTTATGTGCCTCTGTAACCAGTCAAGTCAATAATCGCTGTGTAAGCACACAGATGCCCAATGTAATGGCGTGGAAACCAGATTCATATTCTTCATTTTCTCCACACATCCTGCTGTCACCAACTGCTAGTGATAAAGCTCAGGAATACAGACGCATAATTACCAACAGGCAGTGAGCCGCGGTGCCTGCAGCAAGCTATCAGAGGTGACAATGATTCCCCAGCTTGGCTGAGGCGTGTAGAGGTGAAGGCTTTTAATTGGTGTAATGAGCATTTTGTCTTATAGAGTTCACTTATGCACATTCATCCAATTAGCTCCTGACATTTCTGTGGTATAGAAATCCTCTGGGGATCCAGTTGAGAAGGAGGTGGAAGTGTCAAGAGCTGGAGATGGCAGCAGAAGCTCTCTGCTCAGTGATCCAGAAGAAGCAAAGTTTCATACAACAGGCCCAATCAAGGGCTCAGATAGTTTCAAAGATTTATATGACTGAAATTTTCAGTTTTCATTGAAAGAAATACTGGGGAAAAAAATTAAATAAATAAAAGCTTTCTAAACCTTATTTAGAAAATCCCTTAAAATCACCCCAACCAGATCAAAGGTTTTAAAAGCACAAATTAAAGAAGATGTGTACGATTAAAATTCAAGAAGAAATGCTGTCCAGCTGTTCAAGTTCCTTCAGTTGCCTACCTTGTCTAATAGTAATGATATTTAGCATGTAAATATCCCAACAGTAATCGTTAGACTGAAGCAACCCAGTGTAATTCTTTCCTATTAGCATAACTTTACAGGTTCATCTATTTCAGACCCCAAGGAATATCAGTCACACTTTGATCGAGGTGATATTCAAGACTGAGCTTTCAGCATCTGTTTAATGAGGAAAAGCTCAAGATTCAAAGTACTATTTGTCTTTGAAACAGATTTAACAAACGAGTTTGTTGCTAATGTAACAGATGAAATAGATAAATCAAATGCAACTAATGTAACAGATGTAACCAACAGAACATATGCATAGGTTTCAAAAGATAATGATGACTGATGTACAAACTGGGGTCTCTACAAATGATGCTACAGCTGGTAATGCTATAACAGGTGTAAGAGATTTGACTGGTAAGTCTTAATTGTCCCCAGTGATCAGACTGTTATGCAACCAAAAACATGTAGCACATAAAACATTAAATTTCAATACATTGCTACCAAAAATAACACAATTTTTTGCAATGATATGAAAGTCCTACAGTCCTGGCAACAATCTCTGGGCAGACTTTGACAATATTTCCCAGTCTGTCAACAATAAACGGTCTCAGCCTCTGCAACAAGAAAGTCCCTGTCAAAGTCAAAGATCCTGCAATATTTGACTATCACTGAACTGTCAGCAAATTTAATTACAAAGTATGACTCAACCTTACTTTGACAGCCATTTGTGAATAGCAGAGGGTGGCATTACACGGCCCTGGGGTGAACCTGTGGCAGGCAAAGAGTCATTAACAGGTCCTCTGAATCCTCAGTGTAAACAGGTTAGTGTCGACAGGTTAGAGCAGACTACAACTCAGAGCTGCATGCAAATAAAACAGTGCATCTGGTGTACCTCATGTTTGTGGTTTAAACAGTGGCCTGCACAGATTTTTTTAACAGCAAAACAGAAAAATAAGGCATATACAGCACCCAAAAGGGCAGTTTATCATATTTGACCAGCTAAGGAGGCAGTTCAGTGTCTTTTGCCAACCAGGAGGGCACTTGTGTTTTCCAACAATTGGGCCATGAGGGAGGTTGGGGCATTCTCCTGTGCACACCACTGGGTGTAAATGACATAACAAATCAATGCCTCAAAAGACAAGATATGAAGGACACTTTGGGGTCATTTTTGTCTTCCAAAAATCTGCAACGCCAAAAACAATTTAATGTTAAAATAGTAACTCTTTTTTTGTAACTTTTTTTTTTTTCAAGTTAAAGACTTAGACCACGGCAACATTGGCTATCAGCACTGTACCCAAGCATGCTTCAGTCCTCGAGTTCAGTCTGTTTGGCAACTGTGACCACAGGCACAGTAAAAATAACATTTGCTAACCTTTGTTATCTTGGCTTTTACGTATAAGTTAACAAAGCTAAGCTACAAAGGTTAATGTTAGATAAAGTAGAGCCCTTTGTACAACAGCTTAAAATGATTCATGTTAGGTAGGAGCTAACATAAGACTAACTTTAGCTATTGTTCAAGAAAATCCTAAACCATACTTCAGACTGCAGTGGTGGCTAAAGTGTTGAATATAACTTTATGTTTCTTTCCAGCAAAGTGAAAATATGTTGCCTCAAATAAAATATCAGCTTACCTCAGAATAGATATGGACATCCCTGTTTTTTTTTTTTTTCCACAATGACTTGATGTTGTGGTCTACCACACAACATTATCTACTAGACACTTTTCTCAGTTAAGATATCGTCTAGGAAAGGGTAAAAATATAAATATATAAATAAATAAATAAATAAATAATCAGTCTGAGTTACAGGGTCACATGTAGGTCGGTGAAGAGTGCCACAACTTTATGCAAGTGAGGACTTGCTCTGACCAATTATTTGCCTCTTTTAAATTGCTATACAAGATTGCATAATTATGACCTTAGAGATAGCCTCTAAGACCATCAGCTGTAAGTAGTGCAGGGTATATGGTGGTGTGGAATTATTGATAAGTCATGTAAAAGGTGAACCTTGAGACAAGAGACCCCCTTCTCACACTGGGTCTATTCTAAGCACATTAATGTAATTTCATTATACCATAAACTTTGCTCATTCAGGAATTCTGGGGAAAAAAGTTTTAGGACCTTGACAATACAACACTGTGCTAAGTGGAAGGCCAATAGAGGAAGTCTCCAAACAAATTGAAGGAAGAATGTGGAAGGCATTAAGCTTCTTGAATTAAAGAGCTGTTGTCAGGATAAGATCCTATGTTGCTGTCAAATAAAGAGCCCAATGAGTCAGACAAGCTGAACACATTAGCTTCAAATGGCTTCGCTCCTGACAGCTCTCTGCTGCAGGGCCACAGAAGGGCTGGAGCAGTTTGTGTACTAATAAACTCTTAAACCTACAAATGATGGAAGAGCATCTGACGGCACTATGCAAGAGACAGTCACATCCAGTCTGGTTGTCTGATACTGAGCCTGAGTGCAGCACTGTTGGATGCAAGGTGTTCTCTCCCTGCTGGCTGTGCCAGCTGTGAGAGCTGAATTATCCATTTTAAGGTCACAGAGGTAATCACACTTAGTGCTTAGAATCAGTGATTTTTCTTTCACAATCACAGGCAATCATTTAAAGAGCATTCAAAGTGTTGGTTTTTATAAAATTCTCATTGTTCATCGGTGTGACACTCAGAAAGGTTAAAAAAATCTGATCACGTTTCTCTAAAAAAGAAAGAAACCTTTATATTCAAAACAAGACAGTACTGACAGATAACACAATCAGCTGTAATAAACCTGCTTTCATAATGGTGTTTGTCTCATCTCTCTGCCTCTTCTCCTTCTGTGCTGCTTTCTGAAGCACTCTTGAGAAAATGAGTGTCTCCTACGAGCCGTTGCGATCAGGCTCTCTCAGTCCATCTCTCACTCTTGTACTCCTCCCCTTCTCTCGTGCTCACCTTCCCTTTGTCACACATGGATACACACAAATGCAGCCTCTTTGCTTTCACTTTCCTGTTACGGAAAATTAGAGCTCTCTTGATTTGACCAACTCTCAATCATTTCTGCAATCTTGATCTACACCTTTGTCCTCCACATGCGGTCTGCCACATATATATCTTGTTTCACTGGAGAATAAACATTTCTACTTTGATGTACATCTCTAAGATGAAAATGTTGCTCTGAATGATAATAGGTAGACCACAAGAGTGTAGCAAAAGACTCAGAACAAAAGGAGTCAGACAAACAAGGAAGGAAGCACAAAGACTAAGGACGTGGTCATACTGGTCATCCATATCGTCCCCAAGCACGCTTCAGCCCTGGGGTCCGGTTCATTTGGCCAGTGTGACCGCAACTGTACCGTGCTCAGGCACAGTACACTGCTCTGCTTTGGTGCCTTTCAGAGAGTTGTGCTTAGACACGATACAGTTTCATGCACAAGGGAGCTGTTGGGGGCAGGTTTGAAGGACACAAGACTCCCATACCACTCCGACCCGTTGATTCAGTCAGTACCATAGACTGTAAAAAAAATGGAACAATTGAGGTCCCCACAAAAACCGCTCCCCCTCGTGGCTGGCTGCAGTATAGGTTTAAAAATACGCCTTTCTAGCCATTCCAGATGGGCTGTGGTCAAACTTTAAAAAACTAATACACCTGGTAGAAATGTTTCTCACGTCCGATTGTTGTGGTGTTTTGAAGATATTATTTGGCTGTCTTGTATCCAAGTCCTCTTTTTTCTGAAGAGTTTCGTTTTTATTAGTTATCTGAGGTTAAAAACGAGGCTTTATGTAACATTTCACGATGATTAACAGCTGCCGTTCTCGTGTATTTTTTTCAGGGATTGTAAAATGTGTTGGGCGGTACAGTCAGGAAGTGATTAGACTCTGGTAAGAAAAAAAAAAAAAATATATATATATATATATATATATCTGCTTTTTGCAGATGATGTGGTCCTGTTGGCTTCATCAAGCCGTGACCTTCAACTCTCTCTGGAGCGGTTCGCAGCCCAGTGTGAAGCGGCTGGGATGAGAATCAGCACCTCCAAATCTGAGTCCATGGTCCTCAGCCGGAAAAGGGTGGACTGCCCTCTCCGGGTCGGGGATGAGATCCTGCCCCAAGTGGAGGAGTTTAAGTATCTCGGGGTCTTGTTCACGAGTGAGGGAAGGATGGAGCGAGAGATCGGCAGGCGGATCGGTGCGGCGTCCGCAGTAATGCGGACTCTGCACAGGTCTGTCGTGGCGAAGAGGGAGCTGAGCCGGAAGGCGAAGCTCTCTGTTTACCAGTCGATCTTCATTCCCACCCTCACCTATGGTCATGAGCTTTGGGTAGTGACCGAAAGAACAAGATTGCGGGTACAAGCGGCCGAAATGAGCTTCCTCCGTAGGGTGGCCGGGCTCTCCCTTAGAGATAGGGTGAGAAGCTCGGCTATCCGGGAGGAGCTCGGAGTAGAGCCGCTACTCCTCCGCGTTGAGAGGAGCCAGATGAGGTGGCTCGGGCATCTGATGAGGATGCCTCCCGGACGCCTCCCTGGTGAGGTGTTCAGGGCACGTCCCACCGGGAGTAGACCCCGGGGCAGACCCAGGACACGCTGGAGAGACTACATCTCTCAGCTGGCCTGGGAACGTCTTGGGATCCCCCCGGAAGAGCTGGCTGAAGTGGCTAGGGAGAGGGAAGTCTGGGCTTCCCTGCTTAGGCTGCTGCCCCCGCGACCCGACCCCGGATAAGCGGAAGAAGATGGATGGATGGATATATATATATATATATTTGTCACCCAGCTCCACTCAGATTCTCCCAGAATCCCTCATCGTCTCTTCTGCGCAGAATCTGGCTCCAAACTGCTTCAATGGTGGTGCCTGAGACGGCTGTATTTTGGCTTCAAAACCATACAATGATAAATGGCGGAGCCACGCTGTCCACTCTCTATACAGTCCATGGTCAGTACATACCATAGAGGAGGGGAGGGAGAGGGACTTGGGCGACTCCTTTGGGACAGAGAGAGACAGAAGACGGGAGAAAGGAGAGCCCAACTGAAGATGAGAAATGAACAAATCTTTTTTGTAAGTGATTCAATTCATTTAGTTCATCCAGATGATTTGCTTGTTTTGAACAAAATGTTCTAAAATCTCGTATCCCTAACCCTTACACAGAACTGAGCGGCAACCTCCAGTATTGGAATATGAGACAAAAATCTGCTGTTTCTCAAGTGTCTGCTTGAAGTACTGAAAGTCACATACACACCAAGCCAAAAAAAAAAAAAGCTGTTTTCAAAGCAGAAATTACCCTATTTGCAGCCTGGTTCACAAAACGTCTCCTGTCTGAATTGTTAAGTTTGCAATCAGCACACACTGTACTAGGGATAATTTTTTCCTAACAAGGCCGTAGAGAAGATATTAAGATCGTGAGCTCACCCAATCAGAGGCACAGTTCAGGTCAAGCGATTGCAGGTGCCCTATAGCTGTATGCAAAGCCCTTGCCACTTCCAATATGGCCACGATTCCTGATTTGTTTCATTTTACGTTTCAGAATCAGACGGGTGACGTTGACTATTTCCATGTTTTATATAGTCTATGGACAGAACACTAGATACTCCACGTATATCCCTATAATTCATTATTTTTGTACTAAAGAGTTATGGATTTCATATACTGAATAATGTCCAGCAGATTACTTTAAATATGTGTATCTAAAAATTGTACAGCTTATGGACAGGCTTTAGTTGTGATTTCACTGTATGCGTAGATGCTGCAACGGTGATCACATTAAAACATACACTTAAATCTACGGGAACGAGATTGGCTGAAAAGGAGGGAGACATCTGATTGGCTACAGACTTTCCCTGATGGAAAAATGCATTTGTGGACCAAAGCACGTCCGGGAGTCTCAAAAATCCACACACAAATGCAGCAAGGTTCACAAATGACAAATTTTTTTTTTTTTTTTTTTTACATTTGTGAATCCTTCCGTGTGCATTTGTGGATTTGTGAATGGATTTGTCAATACTTTACACATTTGCAAATCTGTTTACACATTTGTGGATTGACTCATACATCTGTGGATCAGCTCATGTATTTGTGGATCTTTTACACAAACGAATTTTGCATTTGTAAATTTTGAGACTGATCTGACTCCATAATAATCAGTCAAAGCTAGGAAACAACACCAAGAAAGTACAGAAACAGTTCATAAAGAGAACAAAAAAAACCTGTACATGTTTGGAAACAAGGTGTAAGGTTTTGTCAGTCTCATGTAGAGCTTAAACTGTCCAACCAAACTGCGTATTTCACCGGAACAATGCCCACAAGTAACAGTGAAAGAGGTTTAACAGAGGTTTAAGTGAAGTTAGTCTGTCATTAAGTCTTTTTCCGCATTTTTGACTGTCCATTACTTTTCCTCTAAACAGACCAAAAGCGACACTGTAATTGTTTTCCAGAAGATTCTGTCTGAAAGTATGAACCATTAATAACCCATTAGAGTTCCTGTGTCTCTCCTCCAGAATGAGTGCAGTCTTTTAGAACAGCGTTTGTCTTTTGATGGTGGCGATAAAAAAACAAAAAGTGGTTGTTTTTTAAGCAAGATAAGCACGGTTTTGTTTTATTTAGCGAGCCTTTATTAACCATGAGGCTACACCCTTGGGTCAGGAGAATTGTTCCAAATGAATAACTGGACGCACCGTCCCACCTCGTATAAGTGGTGTGCACCCACTCATTCTCTTTCTATTCTCCCAGTCAGGAACAGCACTTACCAAATATTTTGATATGACATTTCCCTTCATCCTCATAGTGTTTTGCTAAGTGGCCTAGCACTGGTACTCTTAAAGGGTGCCATGATGTGGCTGTAAATGACGGTGTATTGGTACATGGTAAGTTAGAATTTGACTTGATCATTTTGTCCTGTAGAATAGAATAGAATAGAATAGAATAGAATAGAAAATACTTTATTTATCCCCCAGGGGAAATTCAGGAGTCACAGCAGCAATCAAGAAAACAAAAGTAAGAAAGTGTATAGAAAGTGCAAAAAGGTCCACAAGAAAATAGATGATGGTATCCCGTCCACCACTCTCCAGCCCAGCCAGTCTCCACCTCCACAGGGTCCAGGACTGAGCCTACCCAGCAGTCTGTTCAGTCTGTGTCTCCCGGATCCTGTCTGCTAACACCAGGCGAAGCTCCTCCAATGTGGCACCGGCGTCCAATGTCAGCCACGTCCATGAACAGCACGATGCCACTCTGCCCTCTGGCAGCCCCTCTGCCGCTGGGCTAGCACGGCTAGCTCATCCATCCCACCAAAGACAGATCCCATGTTCCCAACAACGATGGATGGAAGGACAGGTCCACGTCGTTACCTCTCAGCTCACACCCGAGAACCAGCACGTCGTCCTCACCTCCTCCTCCTCACCTCGAGGGAAATCATCAAGCCCTACACTAGTTAGCATTGACATGCTTCAGGCTGCTAACAGCTAATTTCACATGTAAACAATGCAGCCATGGTTACATGTAGGATCTCCAGACAAACACAGGAGAAAAGTAGTAAAAATATCACTGAAGCCTCAGAAAGTTTTGTGTCCATGACCAACAATAATTCATACAAAGTGATGATCCACTCCAAATACAAAGATGACAAAAAAGAGACAAAAAAAATTACAAGAAGGAAAGAAGAGAGAGCTACTGCAACAGGCAGCTACTTGGGCAGCGCCTAGCGTAGTGTAGGCGCCACACTCCATGATACGAGTCTGTTTATACGCGCAATATAGTGACTGTAAGCACAGAAGAATGCAATTTGATAATAGAATTGATGTGAAGGGATTGGTATAAATGTGTAAAGCCATAGTGAACATGGCTGCGGCACATCAAAACATTTCAGATCTGCTTCAACAGCTCTGAATAGACAGCCACATCCTGGCACTGTATCACCTGCTGCCTCAGGTTATTTTGGTAAGTCTGACAGCTCCAGCTGTGGGTCTTCTCAGCAATTAAAGCCCCATGATGATAAAATGGATGAGGCTTGCACTGAGTTCTGAATAGGCTCAGTTCCTGCAGAGCCTGGGGATTTCTCTGTGGAATCCCTGCTGTCACGTGTGGCAGCAGCTGCTGCCGACAAACCATCCCCATCGTCTCCACTAGGAGACTCCTCACTCAATGGCAGACCTGAAAGCTGGAGACAGACCCCTCTGCCGGTGTAACTGGATTTTATAAAGTAATAAAAAGAGCTTAGGGCAAAACAAAGCGGGACTGGTGCTCCCCATGCTTCTCCCAGTGTCCACCACAGTGCCGCAGAGTAGGCCTACATGGTGTGACCAAGGTGGATCCTCTTTTTGCCCTACTGGCTGATGCTCAATCCACATGTGGTGGGTCTGCCACAAAACTAAAAAAAAAGCTGCACCTTTGAGAGTTCGGTCATCAAGACTTATCAGTCCACTGCTGTGCATTCTGTACTGGCCAGCACTTGGTGTACCAGGAAGGGCTGATCCAGGACCTGGTCAGGACTTGGACTCAGGGAGAACAAAAGGGCTCCTAAAAGTGCTTCCCTTTCCTGTCCCAAGCAATAAGGGCAGGCACTGGTTTACAAGAGAGGATCTTTGAAATACCTACTTTCTCATTCCTATAAATCCCAGTCACAGAAAAATCTCCAGGATTGATGGCCTGAGAAAAAAGCCTCCAAATACACAGTTTGTTCTCTGTAGTCCTCAAGAGATTTGAGATTTGACATTCACTTGCCCCAGATAAAGAGGTGGTGGACACTTTGCAAGTGTTGCAGGTCCTTACACTCACCTACAGTATTTAAGTGTGTGGGGAATGTTTTTTGTGTCCCCAAGCTTGCTGTACTTCTTCAGTTATCCTGTCCTTTTAGGAAATACAGGAAGCATCCGACTCAGGAGCCTCTACTGTTTGTCATGAGACTTTTGTCCGGTTTTCAGGTAGTCCACATATATGCTTTCAAGAAAGTAACCCCTCTTGATCTTCCCTCATGATCAATGCAAGATTTGTCTCTTCTGTGGAGGCGCTCCCATCAATTCTCATTGTCGTTTTGCAATCAAATTCAGCTTTCAGGTATCCGATGTCTTATTATTTCATTCCCCTTCAGAGTAGCATCACTATTTCAGCTCTTAATACAGCTCCATTCTTGTCATGTAGGATGTGGGATGGATGGTAGCAGAGGCAGCACATGGAAAAGGCATTTTCATGTTGGCAGCAGTGAATTATCACTCCTGAAGGCTTTAAAAACATTAGATGTTGGCTGGTGGGCTAAAATATTGTTTTTTTTCCTTTATTATTTTGTAGTGGTCTTCTTTTCTGGGTGTTGTAGCAGTGCTTGTTTATCTTTCTGTCAATAATAGAGAGCTTTTTTTAAACATGAGGAGAGGGATAGCGGCGCTCACCAAGAAGAAGCAACAGGCAGTTTCTTAAAGCAACTGGTAAGTCCTACTCACTCCGCCTTTAAACACCTGTGGGATATTGCTTTTCCCTTTTTTATGCTTCACCATGCGTGTCCTACATCTACTGTACCTCTCTGATGTTTCCTCCCCTTACGACCTGTGAACACCATGGTATCTGGATCTGTGTCAGCCACACTCCATCTCTCATTACCCTCTTTGTGGGAGGGGAAGAAAGCTTCTACTATAACACATTATCACCCTCCTCCCCTCTGGCTTTTCTCATTACCTCTCATCTCCTTTCACTTTATGACTTAGTACTTGGGTCTCTTGGTACGTCTGTCCTCCATCGTCCTCTTTCCATTTTCAGTCGTTCTGCTCTAGTCTCATTACAGCTTATTTCTCGTCTCCCGTGGCTGCGGGATGAAAAGAGGAATCAACGCAGGCTTTTCATGAACACTAATTTCTACCTCTGCAAGAGAGCAGCAGCAGCAGTCAAGAGGGGCATTCACTGCACCTGGTGGGGTCGTCTAGGTCACAGCACATACATCTCTGTGGTTGGAAATTATCTTTCTCTGTGTTAAAAATAGGCACATATCTTTTTTTCAATGAATGAGAAGAGTGAAGCTGCTGTGGTAAAAGCTCTCTTTCCCCAACCAGATTATACAGCTTTATTTTCAATGTTGTGAGGAAGCTGAAGGGCTCAGATGTAACCTTTTTTTTTCAGATACTTCTCTGGAGGGCATTTTTGAGGTATGTGTGCTTCCTCTTAAATCAAATTTTCAGGCCTTTTTATACTTTCCACTTCACATCAAGGGGAAAAACTGCCTGTTCTATCAGCCATAACATTATGAACATCTCCCAAATTGTGTAAATCTTCTTAGCTAAGTGTTAGAACAGCCCTGCCTTAGAAAGACATGGACTGTACGTGTGCTCTGGAGGGATATTAAGACATCTGGGATCAAGGTACCATTACAGACAAGTCCTGTAAGTGGTGTAGTGTGGCATTCATGAATTGGTTTTGGTTGACGACCTGCAGATGCTCAGTTGATTAGTTGATTAGGATCGGGGGAGTTTAGAGAGTAGGTAAGCTTGAGCTAGTTGTTGGCTCTCCTTCTCTCATTGCTCGGTGGTCCAGTTTTGATGCCCACGGGTCCGTTGAAGGCACTTTGAGCAGTGAACAGGAGTCACCATGGGCACCCTGGCCAAGTCTGCAGCAATGCTTTTCCGTAAGCAACAAGCTGCGATGCATTGTGTTTTGGTACCTTCAGATCAGAAGCAGCTTAATGTCTTCAGCAATTAGAGCTCCTGTTACTTTTTTTTTGGATCAGTCCACAGTGACCAGCTTTGGTTCTTGTGTGCATCAGTGCAGCTTGGCTGCCCATGACCCTATTACTGCAGGGCTTTTCATTATAACTGCCCCACTAGCTCAGATGCATGACTGACAGACTCCAGGCCAGCTGGTTGCAGGTTCCCCTTGCCTGCTTTGGCCAGTTAAAACACCATCATGTTGCCTGTGAGATCACATCACCTACCTACCCCCCCTTTTTCTTCTTCTTCTTCTTCTTCTTCTTTTTGTGTGTGTCACCAGGGATTTGTCTGAGATTCCTGTTTTGTCATTAATTACAGCTACAGCGTTTCAGAAGCTCCTGTGCATGTGTGTCATGGATGAATGGAGCTGCCACTGACAGGTTCACTCCTGTGGATGTTCTCATACTTACACTTGACATGCTCTCAGATACTGACTATAGTGCACGTTTTTACTCTCAAGCTAGTATGATTTAATGCCAAGACAACTTTTTTGATGCTAAGGCGGATATCATATGGAGGATATCAGAGCCAACATAGAGATAAGGAAAGAACTAAGCAAAAGAGAATTTATACTGGGAATATCCCGCAAGAGCTACAGGTCTGGAGATGTTCTGACCCAGTTGTCCAACCAACGCAATTTTGATAGATAGATAGATAGATAGATAGATAGATAGATAGATAGATAGATAGATAGATAGATAGATAGATTGATAGATAGATAGATAGATAGATAGATAGATAGATAGATAGATAGATAGATAGATAGATAGATAGATGTGCATACATACATACATACATACATACATACATACATACATACAGAGACATTTATTAGTCCCACAGGGGAAATTCCACATCTACAGCAGCAGCAGGACACAAGAGAAGTAACAGTAATTAATTGAAATAAAAATAGAATTAGCATAAATAATTTGGCCAAAATGGCCATCATCAGAGTTTAAGTTAAGTTAAGTTGAGTAAAGTTCAGTTCAGTTCAGTTCAGTTCAGTTCAGTTCAGTTCAGTTACACTCTTGTAACATTATTAAGCCTACTTAAAGGTTAACTCACTATTTGAAGGTTAACTTGCTTTTGGTTTTAGTTGCAGCCTGTGATATGTGACAGATTGTTTACCCCGGGCTCTTTGTCAAGGAGAAAACTGTCCATATGAAACATTTCTTTTTTTTTCCCAAAGTGTACCAAGATATTTATCAGTAAATTCATGTTTGACCTCCACTCTGCATCTCAGTGGAGCACTTGTGCTTTTGTGTTTCACTCTGATATTGAAACAGAAACAGTTTATTTCCAATTATAATGCACAATGAATTCACCACATGCAGAGTCACATACGGTATACAGGTTTTAAGAAAGTGTACACACTAATATTGAAAATAAATAAATAAAATACTGGATAAGATTTTAAACACATTAAAGGTTTGATGATTCAAGAAACTGTGCTGTTATGATTTTGCTGTTTTACAAAGTGGATATTCAAACTCACATGAGGGATCGCACTTTTTCTCATGGAGTGATCACAGCGTCAGCAAGCAGCCTTATTGTTTAAAAGAGAGATCCAGGTGGTCACACTAAAGCCATATTTCACCAAGCAGACCGGTTCGGTTCGTCTCGGTACGCCGCACATTTTGTGGCCTTTCCACTGACTTATCCCGGTACAGATCCCCAAATAACTGAGATGAGCTGTCCCACTTTTTAGGACCCTTTGGTATGGGTGTCGGACTGAACCGATCCGCTCTCGGAAGGTGGAGCTACAACACTGTAGTCCGTTGATTGGTCAAAAGAATCGTCACTTACCCCGCAGCAGCAGCTGCATTTCTCCAGGTGGCACACAGACTTCTCTGAAAGTCACGTCTGTACAACAGTGTGCATAAGACTCCAGGCCAGAAGGTGGCGAGGCAGTCCAACTAAAACAGATCCTCCTCGTAGCACCTTTAATATTAAATCATTAATTTACCTGAAGTAATCCCAAACACCACTCTGAAAAGTAACCTTTGTATCATGTTTGAAAAGTATTCATCCCAGTGTGAGGGCTGAGGAGAGACTGACCTTAAATCAAAGCAACAGGCAGCTGAGGTTTTTAAATTCATGAGGCTGAAGTGCATTTTACTGTCTGACTGATTCATTCTAAAATATTTTTATTTACATAAAAAATGACAAGTGGGACCCTGGTCCAATATGCCAAAGTTTTATCATCAGAGGTTTAACATCTACAGTCTCACTTTGGAAAATGATATTTCTCAGTTCGGAAAAAGATATTTTTCAGTTCAGACTGAAAGACACCACCTGATTGACAGGTGATGATAATCTCCAGGGTTTGGCGGCTCTTCTTTCTTTGTATCATTTCACATCAAGACATGTCTGCACATTCCTGCAGTGATTGAGGAACAAAGCTGCTGCCACAAGATTAGCTACTTCTGGGATCTGGACCTCTTCCTGTTTGCTCCCTGTCAGCCATTTAAAACCTCAGCAAAGAAGAGATAGTAATGGAGAACAGTTAATGGATCGCAGTCTCTGGAATCTCAGCAATGTGGGACAAAATACACACAAATAACACACTCAATTATAACTTTTTCAGGTTTCTTGTAAAAAGTGTTCCATCGTGTCTCTTGGTTTCCTGCAGAAGTCAGGGTAGACTTTCCTTGTCCTGTAATCTGTTTACACTGTGATACTTAATGTTTTTGTACTGTGGAAAAAAAACTTCAGATTGCTGGAGGTTCTGGTTGAAACCTCTCTTGGCTTGCTTTGTTGTGTGATCAGCTGCTGTCTGACATCTGAAACAAACACACTGATGAAACCAAAGTGTGTTACCTTCCCTCAGGGAGAAAACACACCACACACGTCTGTTTAAACATTAATGATTTGGTGAGCAGCTACACTACATTCACTATATTCAATTAGCATTAAAGCCATGGGTGAAGTGTTCTTAATCATGAACAATTGTTTTTAAATAAATGTAGTACTTCAAAAATGCTTTGGAGTTAAACTACTTCAGTTGTTGCCTTCAGAGTGCTATTAATTAAAACAGATAAACACTTTCACTTTTGTCACTTTTCTATAACTAACCAATCAAAATCAAGAAAGGCTGGGACCCTTTTTTTTTTTTTTTTTTTTTTTTCTTTTAAATCAAAATCTTTTTATTGAAATTTTCACAGAACAAAATAATTGCACAGTCCAAAAGTATTAGAGAGAGAGGTAGCACAGAAATACTTAAATCGTGCATTTTACTGTATAACAAAGAAGAAAAACAAAACAAAAACAAACAAACAAACACACACACCCCCCACCCACCCCCCCACCACCACTGCCAGTGAGCCTAATAGAAAAACATTGACATAAGTCTGTCAAGCATACCTGAGTAGATAGATGGAGAACTGCAGATTACATTAAGCAGGGTTAGAAAAGGGAAAGAAAAATTAATAAGTACGCAATCACAAAAATTGCATCAAATGGAATGAAATGTGTTTAAAAAAGGGTCCCACATATCATAAAAGCTTCTTGTTGAGAGTTTAAGAACACACCTGATTCTTTCTAGCTTAAGGCAGGACATCACATCCGCCATCCACTGTGAATGAGTGGGTGGGCCAGGGTCCCTCCACTTCAGTAGGATAGCCCGTCGAGCAAGAAGTAAAGCAAAGGATATTGAGTGACGTCTGTGAGCGGGTAGATGGAGACCTGAATCAATAAAGCCAAATAAAGCAGCCAGGGGGTCAGCCTCCAGGTTGATGTTGATTATCTGAGACAGTGTGTTAAAAACTTCTGTCCAGTATTTATTAATAAGGGGGCAGAGCCAGAACATATGAATGAGGGATGCCTCAGTGTAGTGGCATCTATCACAAAGAGGGCTAACGTCTGGATAGATACGCGACAGTCTGGCCTTGGAGAGATGAGTTCTATGTACAACTTTAAATTGAATAAGGCAATGGCGAGCACAAAGAGAGGTTGAATTTACTAATTTAAGGATTGAAGACCAAGTATCCACCGACAAAGATAAATTTAGATCTTCCTCCCAAGCGTCCTTCAGTTTATTGGTGGAAGTGAGCTTCAAATCCTGCATCTTATCATAGAGAATCGAAATAAGTTTTTTCCTAAAAGGGTTAGAAGATAGGACAGTGTCAAGGAAGTTTTCTTCAGGTAGTCGAAGTAGGTTAGGAGATTGAGAAAGAATAAAATGTCGAACTTGTAAGTATCTGTAAAAATGTGATTTAGGGAGGTCAAATTTTCCACTTAATTTGTCGAATGAAGCCAAGTTGTTGTCAATGAAAAGGTCTTTAAAGCGACCAATCCCCTTTTGGTGCCAAACTTTGAATGTAGGGTCAAAGATAGAGGGCAAAAATGAGTGATTTGGAATTAGAGGGCTGAGGAGAGAGAAGTCAGTCAGGTCAAAATGTTTCCTAAATTGAACCCAAATTCTTATTGAATGTCTGACCACGGGATTCCTAATAGAGTCGGGTGTTAGGAGCGGCAGTTTGGAACCAAGAAGTGAAAGGGTGGAAACGTTGTTGTCTGAATGTGATTCCATGGTCACCCAGTCTGGAGGGTCTGGCCTGCCATGGAAGTAAGACCAGAATGCCAAGCATCTCATATTTGCAGCCCAATAATAATAACAAAAGTTGGGGAGCGCCAAGCCACCATCTGTTTTGTTTTTTTGAAGATGGGCTTTGTTGAGTCGGGGGCGTTTACCACGCCAGATGTAGGAGGATATAAGAGAGTCAAGTTGGTTAAAAAAGGACTTAGGAATAAAGAGCGGGAGAGCCTGAAAAAGATACAAAAATTTGGGTAGAATCATCATTTTAATTGAATTGATGCGCCCAACAAGAGAAGTTGACAGAGGTGACCACTTAGTCAGTGCTTGTTTTACCTGGTTAAGCATTGCCCCCAAATTTTCTTTAAATAGGTGTTTAAAATTACGAGTAATTGTGATCCCCAAATATGAAAATTTGTAACTCTTAATTGTAAAAGGAAAACTGGTGAGAGTAGTTGTTTGTAATTTACTGTTAATTGGAAAAATCTCACTCTTGTCGAGGTTTAATTTATATCCTGAAAGTTGACCAAACCGGTTGAGCAGGGATAAAACCGGGGGTAGAGAAGTAGTCGGATTTGACACAAAAAGTAAAAGGTCATCAGCATAAATCGCAGTCTTGTGTTCCTGTCCGGCTCTAACAATCCCTGAAAAGTTCCCACATTCACGTAAAGCAATAGCGAGGGGTTCAATTGCTAAATCAAAAAGGATGGGGCTGAGGGGGCATCCCTGACGAGTGCCACGGTATAAACTGAATGACTCTGACATGACTCTGAAAGGCTGGGACCCTTGATATCAACTTTGTCAACAACAGTGAAGGACTACGTCTTTAATCCTTAGTGTCCAGGTCTGGATGCTGCTGCCTATGGTAAGTCCGAAGAGCACTCTTGTGGGCATCAAGTCAAGCTTGGCCCACTGAACAGCAGCGACTCTTAACACCAGCCCCTATCAGCTGTCAGCTCAGCTGATAACATCAATGCATCCTTTTTATTTTTACTGATACTGGCTCTGTGCTTCACCTCTGAGAGGTCTCTGCTGCTGCTCTCCCTGCCTTGGCTTTTCACGTATGCACATGAAAGAGAGGAGAGGTGTGCTCTTTCAACCTCAGGCTCTGGGGTTCCACATACGCACATGGAAAGGCGGGGAGCTCCTAGAAAGAAAATCGTTTTGATTAGAGCCGACAAAAAACAGTCAGTTTCAGTTTCTTCTGAGCCCATTGCTCAAAAGAATCCAATTTAAGTATGCTGCTGGCACTTGTCTTCAATGGTTTACTGTTACATTTTGACTCTTTTTCTTCTTTTATCTATCCTTAAAGTCCAATAAGATCAAATTCTTCCTCTGGGCCATGGCAAGACACACAACTGATCAGCTCTGGTTGTAATCTTATTTTGGTTATTTACACAGAGAGACCAAGATAAAGAGCTTTAATCAAATTAAACACTAAACTGTAACAGTGACAGTAAATTAAAATGTAACGATGCCTTCAACTATTGACTTCTAACCAGGTTACTCCCCAGATATGCCTGAAGATGTGGAAATGTGTTAGGATCCAAAACCACATCAGATGTTTTTAAAGTTAAATCTTACAAGCACACACACACACACACACACACACACACACACACACACACACACACACACACACACACACACACACACACACACACACACACACACACACACACATAGAAGAATAGAGAGAGAAAGGGAAAGGCACTTTACATGAGCAAAGAGAAGCCATCTTTATTCCTCATCTTATCTTCATCCCTCAGACTGATACGTCTCTGGACTTCCAGAGACTGAATATCCTTCGTCATCCTCGTCAGTCTACCTACAAATGCGGTGCCTCTGGCCCTGAGCATGTGAACAGCGAGTGTGCTAAGTGTGTTTGTAAAAGTATGAGCTTGATGAATTAGTCTCTTTTTATAATTAGACACACATTTTCATATAAATCAACACAATGGTACACATAAACATTGAGACAGTGTTAAAAAAAGAAGAAGTGGACAATAGGAAAAAAGGAAAAGACCAAACATAGGCCTGAGTTTGACAAAATGTAGAGTGAGCAAATGCTTATGTGAATCAGAATCCTGACACAGCAAGAATCTACCTGGAAGTAATGAGGTCTCTCATCTTATCAGTGTCCTTAAGCAAATTGATATTTAACTCAAAATTTCATTTACAGTCAAGTTTAGGACCCTTTGAGGACTTTCTAACTGATCTTGAAAGAATATCAATCTCAAGTCTCGATAGAGCCCTGTGAGTAGAGTTAAATAAAGCCTGATACTAAACTTTGCTATCAGGTTGACAAAGTTTGCTTGTTGTCACTTTTTAAACAACAGTGCTACATGACTGTTAACGGATGCATTAGCTTGTATCCGGTAAAAAGTTGTCTTGAACAGTGTTGGAAACAAGCTGCAACCTCCAGTCTAAGAATATAAGACAATGCAGAAGCGCTAAAATCTGCTTAAGTGTCCACTTGAGGCTGGCTCCGGAAGTACCAGAAGTCACATACACACCAAGCCAAAAAAAGCTAAGTTTTTGAAGCAGAAATTAACTTATTTACAGCCTGGTTCAAAAAATGTCTCCTGTCTGAATTGCTGACTTTACTATCGGCACACACTGTACGGGGAGTGAATTTTTCTCTAACTCGGCCGTTTACAGGATATTAAGATCCCCAGCTCACCCAATCAGGGCACAGCTCAGGTCACATGACCAACAGGCCCTTGGCACTTCCAATATGGCCGCAATGGCCAATGTGCTTCATTATCCATTTCAGAAAAGGATGGGTGACATTGGGGAGACTACATCCATGTTTTATACAGTCTATGGATGGAAAAAAGATCTAATCGATATTCATTCGCTGTAAAACAAACACGCCTTGGTAAGAGTCACGTCCTCACAACTGTGGGTGTGAGTGCTCATGGGAAATAGATTCTTTGTCCTGGAAAAACACTAGCTTTTCCATGTAGACCACACAGCCCCATCAAGAGTAAAATGGGTAATAAACTCACAATTTGATGGCTGAGGGTAAATTAATGTATTCAAAGCTAAACTGTACATTTTGTAGATCTTTTACCAAGGGGTCTGATCAGGTGTGTACCTTCGGTGCTGCTATCAGCTCATTATTCGCAGCTGATTACAGTCTGCCGGTGTCTCTGGTGTAACATTAGTCCTGACAGCAGCAAGACACTCAGCTCTGACGTCAGTGAAAGACTGACAATGTGATGTGTTCAGGGTTATGAATGAAGAGTGCTGCTGAAGCACAGAGTGCTACATGTTGTCAAGGATTCCTCATGAATGCTTCAGCTGCCAAAAAAAATATTTGTCATTTCTATAATTATATCTTGTCACAATTTTATTTTGCCTCAGGTGCATAAATATTTGTACTAAATTTAAGTCTAATGTGTTGTCATGGAGGGAACCAGGTGTTCTGGGTATTTGTTCCAGCTCATTTTAGGAGCGCACCTTTTTTGGTCCCTCACTAATATCCTCATTAATAGACACAGCCAGCGAGGCATGTGTTTTATGTATGTTTTCTGCGTATCCTTATACGTGATGTGAATTATGTATTTATTGTCTTCTCATCTTTGTTATTCTAAGTTTGATGGTGGACGCTGGTGTAAGCAGAAGACGAAGAAAGCAAATAAAGCCACCTGTATTAACAACCCAGCTTAGTCTAATTTCTGGAGAGAGTGATAGATGCAGTGACGCTGGAGCAGAATAACAATGTGACAGAGATACAGAAACTGTTGAAGAGGAGGAGGGGAGTGTATTACATTCAGTCTGTGCTCTTTTATGGCCTAATGCCTCTTCAGCAGCAAAACCTCTCTCCTCGCCACCCAGCTGGTCCCTAAGTGTGTCTGTCAGCCAACTCTACATGAGCACATAGTGTTCAGGGGGCTTTAAATGCAAAACAGTCAAATGTAAGATGCAAATCCAAAACAGTTAACTGAATGATGCTGAAATGCTCTCTGGAACAAGAACTGACCCAAAACAGTTACTTTGTTCACTTCAGTCACCACCTGTCTCACCACTCAGTTGTGCTTCTGTAAACTGGTTTATAAAATGAGTTGCAAAAACTACTCCACTGCGGAAAACAAGTCTTTTGTTTATTGTGTTTTCTTTTAGAAAACCTATGTGTAAAATGTTTAACATTCATATTTCTCTTCTAAGTGAAAGTAAAATGGTTTGGTTCATAAGGTGTAAAGATTCACCAATAGTAAGTTTTTAATCCCAACACTGAAGATCCAGGTGTATGGTCACACACTGTTAATATACTACTTAATAAAAAATACACTGATCAAAAAAGGAAGGGAACACTAAAATGACACATCCTAGATCTGAATGATTGAAATATTCTTTTGAAATATTCTTTTGAAGTACTTTGTTCTTTACATAGTTAAATGTGCTGACAACAGAATCACGCAAATACTATCAATGGAAATCAAATTTGTTAACCCATGGAGGTCTAGATTTGGAGTCGCACTCAAAATTAAAGTGGAAAAACACACTATAGGCTGATCCAACTTTGATGTAATATCCTTGAAACAAGTCAAAATGAGGCTCAGTAGTGTGTGTGGCCTCCACGAGCCTGTTTGACCTCCCTACAACACCTGGGTGTGCTTCTGATGAGGTGGCGGATGGTCTCCTGAGCAAACTCCTCCCAGACTTGGACTAAAGCATCCGCCAACTCCTGGACAGTCTGTGGTGCAATGTGGCGTTGGTGGAGCGAGACATGATGTCCCAGATGTGCTCAGTTGGATTCAGGTCTGGGGAACAGGCAGGCCAGTCCATAGCATCAATGCCTTTGTCTCGCAGAAACTGCTAACACACTCCAGCCACATGGACTCTAGCATTGTCTTGCATCAGGAGGAACCCAGGGCCAACCACACCAGCATATGGTCTCACAAGGCATCTGAGGATCTCATCTCGGTACCTAATATCAGTCAGGCTACCTCTGGAGAGCACATAGAGGGCTGTGCGGGCCCCCAAAGAAATGCCACCCCACACCATTGCTGACCCACTGGGGTGTCTTGCTAATTGCCTATCATTTTCACCTGTTGTCTTTTCCATTTGCACAACAGCATATGAAATTGACTGTCAATCAGCGTTGCTTCCTAAGTGGACAGTTTGATTTCACAGAAGTGTGATTGACTTAGAGTTACACTGTGTTGTTTAAGTGTTCCCTTCATTGTTTTGAGCAGTGTATATTCTAGTCACATTCCACCTTGAGTAGCTAACTGGGTATCATCAACTAGCTAATAGGCAGAAAAAAACAGTATCCAGCAGGTTTTCAAGGAGTTTAAAGAATCTTCTTTGAAGGTCAGTGCATGTAGACTAAAAATATAGAAAGGAAAACTGTAAAAATGCGCTCATCTGTGTGCTCAGTAAAAAAGAAATTATACCGTACACTGTTTGCAAGAACAATTTCCTCTAAGACCCTTGAGTGAAACCTGTTCAGAGGAGTGTGCTTCAGACTTACAATAACAAAGATGCTTAAAACACAAGCACATGCATATGTACACCTTGAGTGCATGGAGCAACGCACTCTATGTTCTCTGCTGTGCGGACTCTGATGCCACTTGTAAACAGTCGCCTTACAGTGATATAGGTGGGCCAAACCTGTATCTTAAGTCTGGTTTGTATTGGAGTAGTGTGACCATGGGCTGTATTAGGCAGCAGGAGAACAGTGCTGGGTGTAGGGGGGCAATCATGCTTGAATGCGGTTCATATAGCCAGTGTGGCCACGCCCCAAAAAACAAGCAGCTACCTTTATTCAACACTTTTTCCAGCCACAATTTAGCATCATCTATTGTTATCCTGACATCTATGGCCTGGTTTGTTTCTAAAGTGTCTGACGTTATTGTGTTGAGTGGTGAGATGTCTTAGTGACATGATTTATGCAGTAAAATTGAGTCACCAGATACCAAGCAGGTAGCATTTTAATTTAAGCATGGAAGGAATGTTTGATTAATTAAGATTAAAATCAAACAAAATTTGAGTGAAATTACCAGCTTAGAATTTGAACACAGAGTTCAGAATATATAGAGACATTGTTGAATTGAGGTTGTATATATATATATATATATATATATATATATATATATATATATATATGTGTGTGTGTGTGTGTGTGTGTGTGTGTGTGTGTGTGTGTGTGTGTGTGTGTGTGTGTGTGTGTGTTTGTGTGTGTGATTGTGTGTGTGTGTGTGTGTGTCCAAAGATGGGTTGGGCAGTTGGCATATATTCATAAAACGTTATTTCTCTCTAAAGCTCCAGACTATCTCTGAATCTTTCTGAATTTATTCTTGTCCTCACACTTCTCACTTTGTTTTATTGCTGTTCACACTGTGACATCAGTTATACTGTTTTGACAAAACAGAATTCTCTCAATGATAAATCGCACACCCACACACAGACACCTGGAGGCCTTAGAGAAATCTCCGTGATGCGGTGTACAAGCAAACAGAGAGCATCCATAAATAAACCTGCACCCTCTCTGCCGTTTACCTCTTGCTGCAGCAGAGCCAGACTCCTCAGTCTGCCCCAGGGGGCAGATAAAAGAGAAATACTGATTAAGAGGGAGCAGCTGATGGACAGAAGAGAGCAGAGAGACAGGCAGACAGACAGACAGGGGGATGGCCGGAAATTTGCGTTGAAGTCAAGGCCAGTGAAAGGTCAGCTGAGAGAGAAGAGCCGTGCATCCCTAATCGAGCACAGCAAGAGAGCGCCGTCATCTTTCAACCTGCTCACAGTGCAGTCCACATCACCAAATGAGTGATCTTAAATTTATGAGCTTTAATACCATTGTTACATCAAACACTGCTTTATCATCTCCCAGGAGCTGAAAAGTCACACCAGAATATCACACTCTGGAAGTAGTTTTGATACATTTTGTCGTGAGATGGTTTTTAAAAGACAGTTTAAGATTAAATGAGCTTGAAGCTTCATTTTATGTTTTGGATAAAATTAAAGTCAACATCACTTGCCAATCAAAAAAAAAAAAAAAAAGAATCTATATGTAAAGTGAGTACAAAGGTAGACTATGTGATAAGAAATAAAAAGAAAAAAAAAATCCCTCCCTCAGGACAGATAAAAGAGAGTAGATAAGAGATGAAGGAGAAGATGTCCATGTATGACCAAACAGAGAACAGTCTCATGCACACATACATTATTTACAAAAGACAGAATAATAGCTAAAAGCACTGATAGGGAAGACAATTCTGAGCTGGGTTAACTATTTCCCAACAGACGAGCAAAAGAGAAGCTCATTAAGAGCCTCCATCAATGCTCCCTTCACTGCCCTGCCAGGTGGTCTCATACCAGTTCACACATTGATTCTGGTGACCCTGACAGCACACATATGAAACCCTTGTGACACATCATGGTGTGAACGATGCCAAAAGTCTTCACTGGTGATGCCTTATGAAATAGACCAAACAATAAAAAATGGATGCCGTTCTGGGACTGACTCTTAGAAATCCCTCAATGGTGATAATCTATTAGGAGGAGTTCAACAGTTTATAAAAAGTGATTGAAAAACACTGTGGAGGAGAATACCAGCATAAATACTGGGAAACCACTTTACATGTGAAAATGTAAAATGTACTGTTGTGAAAAGAACGCCAAACACCAATGATCCCAAACTACTGAGATAGAGACAGAAAACAAAAGTGCCTGAAGGAGGCTGGAGGCTGGCTTCATTTCTAACTGCATAGATTTTTGAGACTAAAATACACAAAAAAGTTCTTGAAAAATCCAGTGAGGGACAGAATTCTTCCAAAAAACCTCAGATTAAAAATAAAGAAAGGCATCGTTAGCTTGACATTAGCCTCTTACAAGGGCCAGACATTCATCCTGGGAGGGATTGGAGAAACTGCTTAACATCATAACCAGACACTGGGGTGACATCAAAACACAATGTTAGGTAAACATCTGAATGTACTTAATCATATCATCGTATTAGTCTAACATTAGATTAACGCTGAAACATTACGTCATTTTGACGTCTAAATTTTGGGTCAGTTACAGATACAATTGAGTGTTTTAGAGATGTAACTTTAAAAATAAAAACCCACTGTTATGTTAACATTTCAACCCAACATCTGTCTGACATCTGAGTATGACTGTAGACAGAAACTGAAGCCTTTACATAAATGTTGGCTGATGTAAACCTACATTTGAGTTCACTTGAAAATAGCTTAAATTTGGGTAGTAAATGGAAAGACAGGTAGACAAAAAATCTTTACTTTTAATATCCAAAGCTGACTGAACATCCCAGCCTAAAACATTGTTAGCATCAACATTAAACACTTGAAATGAAAACCTAAAGATGGGATGGAATCAACCCAAATATTGGCATGGTGCTGAATGAAATTTTAGGCATATGATATAAGACAGATTAGAAAAGAAGAAAAAGAAACAAAACAAAAAAAAAGATGACAGATTGATGCTGAGACTGATCCAAAACATCAGAAAGATATTAAACCACAGCTAAAAGTAAAAACTGACCTAATAAAAAACAATGTAGGATCAGTGTCATCCAAAAAAAACAGGAAAGACTAATCATTTTAGTTGAATATAACATTAAAAATGATGTGAGACAGCTTGTTGAGGTCAATCAAAATCTTGTCGGGTAGGTATTCATCCAGTAAAGGTGGGACCTTTGTTTATGTCATCTGGTCCACAAGTGTGTATAAGTTGGTAAAAAAAATTTAAATTCCTCAGTAATAGCTCTTAAAATAGTTAAAAATGAAATGACAAATGGCCTGACAAAGAAATCTGGCCTTTGTTGAGTGTTTTTTAGGAAAGAGGAGATATGATCACCCAGCATTGTACTAAAACCATTGATTGATTCAAACTTGTATTAATAAACTCAATCACACATTGCAGAGATAAGACATGCTGCCACTGCTATTGGGTTTGTTTTTATTGATGTGTGTTAGAGACAGTGACAAATATGGGTTGGTATCAAAAATATGCTTTGAACTCTGTACAAAAAAAACATTTCAGATGTTTGTTTAAATGTGTAGTTTCCATTTCTGTTGGTGCCATAGTATACCAATTAAAGAATCAGTCCCAGTAAATTGTCCAATGGTTTTACCACAAAAGCATCCATCCATCCATTTTCTTAACCGCTTATCCTGTTCAGGGTCGTGGGTGGCTGGAGCCTATCCCAGCTGTCATTGGGCGAGAGGCTGGGTACACCCTGGACTGGTCACCAGCCAATCACAGGGCTGACACAGAAACAGAAAACCATTCACACACACACTCACACCTAGGGACAATTTAGAGTGACCGATTAACCTGGTGAGCATGTTTTTTGGACTGTGGGAGGAAGCAGGAGGACCCAGAGAGAACCCACGCATACACGGGGAGAACATGCAAACTCCACACAGAAAGGCCCACCGGCCAAGCTGGGAATCGATCCGGTGACCTTCTTGCTGTGAGGCTGCAGCGCTAACTGTTGCGTCACTGTGCAGCCCACCACAAACACATAAAAAGTATTAAGTAATTCAATTCCCTGGAAATCATCTAAATGTACCAACAAAACAAATTATTTGCTCTGAAATATAACTCCAAAGTATATTTAAAACATTTCTTTTTTAAACTTGATTATATGTGTTTTTGTTGTACTAAGCAAGTCAGTGTAAAACATCAATGTATCTGTCTATTTTTAGGTCAGTTGGTTTAAAATAATTTTACACTTCGTTTTTACAGTGTAGTAGACCACTAAATCTATATTCTTTTTTCTTTTTTTCTTTTTGCAAGATCGGATATTTATGAGTAACACTGGTTATGCCAATTGGCATTTATGAGCTGCAGGTCTTACGCCCATTATCAGATAAGAACATATATGTTCCTGTAGTTTAATGCAATTTTTCTGTTGGAAGTCATTCAGTGTTGTTGTTACACAGCCCATATCTGTTGATTATGGCCCCTGTGTTTGCAGTATGGTGGCCATCTGTTTGTGACGCCTGTAAAGGTTCTCTGTTGCCCAGGTCATGGTCCTCTGATCTGGAAAAGCCTTTTAGATGAGAGGCAGGCAGTGTTCAAAGAGCTACAGCTGAGTTCATCAGCTTGAAGTTAGAGCCTAACGTCTGGTTGGCATCATTTCTCAAACTGAGAAGATTAAACATCTGTCTAATATCAAATGCTTGACTGTGGAGTCCAAGCGTGTTAAAAGAGCAGAATACAACAATCAGGAGCTGCCAGATGGAGGTTACCCAGCAGGCTGCAGCTTGTCAGACACAAAAAATGGCACCAAACAAGCAACTAAAGACTAAACATTCCAATACAGCACCTCTGACTCTGAAATATGCTTTGCAGACGCCACCATCTAAGGAGTCTTTCTCATAGCTTTCAAACCATAAGTCACTTTGTAATATTGTGAATTTTAATCACTCAGAACAATTGGGATGAAGAGCCAGTTTCATCCAGACAAAACCTTAAATGTTCAGCAGACAGCCACTGAAGATTTACAATATTAGAGGACTTCTCTTAACTCCTGGAAGCTTTTTACATAAACCCGGTATGCTAGCAAATTATCAGTCAGCTGAAAAACTGGTCTAAATATTAGCTAGGCTGAAAAAATTACTTTGAGAACTGGAGAAATAGCTCAGATGTATTCCTCAGCATTGATCAGCAGAGGGTCAAACATACAGACCTTGAGGAGGTCGACTGATCCTGGTCTGAAACTCTGATTGATTTATTGGTCCCAGGTAACAACAGGTCATAATGCTGCTGAAGAAACATCAGTCCCTGCTCGATGCTGCAAACTAAAAACAAATCAGTCAATCTGTGGAGCCGCAGAGGTGAGATGTGGTGTGTAGCCATGATATTGACCTCACTGCTGTTTTTATGTGTATTTCAGGATTTCTCTCTGCAGCCAGAGATCAATGAGACAATGTGTTATATGTGATCAGGGCCTGTGAACCATGACTCCCTGTAGTTAGTTTGGAATGAGCTACTGATTTTCATAAATGCTCAGCACAGTGAAAAAAAGCCCGTCATGCTTTTCAGCATCCACAGGTACCTGATCTTCTTCCCTTCTGTAAACAGCCAGCTGGAGCCCAGCATTGATGGCATTGATTTAAAATCCAGTAAAGCTCACTCCATCATTTAGAGCGTATCGTTTGGCTGGTGGCACATTAATCTCGCTTGTTTTTGAAGCCTCTGGGTTTCATTCGGAGTAACAGCTGATTAGATACTCAGAGCACACTTCAAGCTTTATGATGAGGTCTTTTAGAAAATAGATGAATTATTTTATGCTTTTGATTTCACCACATGGTCAGCTTTGTGTGTTCTTCATCATGTTGCTCAGTATTTTTATATTAAAGTTCACATTTTTCTTGTAACCTGTAACCAGCCATTTTCAATTTGAAATGAGATTATCAGCACCAAATTTGTTTACGGGTTAAAGGCTGAAACACAGATTAGATTATCAGTAAAGTGGAGAGTGAGGTTGCGGTTGCTCTGCTTGGTGAGGTTGTGGTTGGTAAATGAGGACCGGAAGGACATAACTCCAAACAACAGCAGTATTAATTCCTCTTTGTAGTTTTGTTCACATGGTTTGAAATAAAAAAAAAATGATTGAAAATCCATTTTCAATTCTTTGTTGCTTCCCCTGAGCTGGGGTCATAACAAGCATCACAAATCTTTCAGGATTAAATCTCAGTGGCAATTTTCTGGTTGGGTTTTTTTTTTTTTTATCTGCCAGGACTTATTGTGCCAGTGTGATGTTTTGGAAACTAACGTGATTGTTGTGCTATTTTTATTTTATTTATTCAAAAAAACTCAGGTAAGTGTCTTTGATCTGTCTAATGACAGGGTCATGTTTAAAGGTAGGATCTGCAGGAATTTCCGTGACTTGTTTGTAAACACAACATTAAAACTGGGCTCCTCCTTGGCTCAGTGCTAGCAGCAATTAGCATGTATTCACTAGCCTAATCTAACCACCTATCATGTTTCTACATGGGATAGACTTAAGATCCATGCACCTGACTTGGTATGTCAGCACAAGCTAATCACAAGTATTTTTACACATACCTGGTTAGCATGAAGCCAACTTCGTCCCATGCTGCTCTCCAAGAGCCCAAAGTTGGTGAAAATTAAGCCAAGCTTCACCTTCACCCTTGACTTTTTATATTTTTTGGAAAATCCTGCAGACTCCACCTTTAACAAAAGAGATAATAAAATAAAATCCATGTCACAGTTGGCAGTTCACTTCTATAGACGAATTAGATTGATATATACTTTTGTGCTTTTCAAAAATAATGGAATTGGACCCAAGAATTAGTAATCAATAAGAACTCAACTCTACCTTCTAAATCTAAATCAATATAAGAATAGCAAATGAAAGCTGCCTTAAATGTAAAAATATTGGAGGGATTGGAAAAAACTTTTACTTCCAAACCCCAGCAAAGAGACAGACATGGTTAAAGAAAAAGTAATTCAGGCTATCCTGCAATCTCTGCTTTCTAACATTCATTCTAAACATTTCTGGATCTGTCTAGGATTTGTGAATCTATGCATTCTTTGATCTAGTAACACATTTTCAAGTTATTTCAAACTATAATAGTTTCCTGCCTGACAGCAGAAATATTTACCATGGAAAGATAAAGGAGTGCTACCTCTCATACTTTGAGCTTTTGTAAAGCTCCAAGCAAATGCAGCAACCAACTATTTCATCATTTCAGTGGAAACCCACACATAATGATGCGCAATGTCTGGACGTATTTCCAAGTTACAGAGTGCACTGTCCTTAAAAATCTAATATAAGAAAGATTTTGATTTGCCTGCAGCCTGAGCAAAGCTGCTAATGAAGGGCACCATAATAGAAATTGAAAACACTCCAGACAATGTAAGGGTCATTCCCAGGGAGTACTCATAAGACATGAAGCTCACTTTACTGATATGGAGAGGAGTTTGGCACAGATACTGAGTGCATGGCATCATCAGTGTCTTCATCACAGTTAACCACTCCTTAAATCAGCTTAATCAGGGTTAAGTTTCTTTGAACCTCATTTCATTAAATTCCACCCTTGCATTCTTGATGCAGCATCTATATCTGGTGGTCTTAAAAATGAGAAGATGAAAAGTTCACAAAATTCACTGAAATTTAGAAATAAGTGTGTTTGACGGTCATGCACTGGAAAACTGGGCTCATGTCCTTGTACTTGCCCTATTACTAAAGAATGTGTGTTCCTGTATTTCACAAGAGGGCTGTGCCACTCCCCACACACACATACACACACACACACACACACACACACACACACACACACACACACACACACACACACACACACACACACACACACACACACACACACACACACACACACACACACACACAGAGGAAAACAATGTCAAAGTCAATGTTAAAGTCAGTGTGAATAACTGAGAATGCAGCCTTAAAAGGTTTATCAAATGTCAACTAAGCAGGAGTTATTACAAGACAAACTATAAACCAGTGGTGGCTGCTAGTTAGTGAAGCAGGGGAAGCTCATTTTTTTCCAGCCTACATCATAAATTTGTTTATTTATAATAACGTAAATTCTATCCTCCGTCCAGGCCCGCCCACTGCCTCATAGACCACAGAGACACTGAGCGACCGATGGGCGGGACAAAGCCCAGCGTTTATCCAATGACCGTCCAGTTTCCACAGTGGAACAACCCACTCTACGCTTCTCCGCTGAAGTCAGAAGACGCCCAGAGTCTGACTGTGTTAAAGAGCTGAGATGCTGCGCGGATGAATGAGAAGTTTGAGCCAGTCACCTGTGATAGGTAGCTGATTCTGAACAAAATATGAAGGAATTCTAGTGAATATTTTGTCAATAAAATGTACACACAGCAGTACATATCACCACTTTTTTGGGGACATTTTAGGGGAAGCTGAGCGTCCCCTGCAGTCTTAGAGCAATTGCCACTGCTACAAACCATATTCATAAGTTAAGAGTCCATCAACCCTATTCCTAAGGTAGGGATCTACCTTTGTAGTCAACTTAAGACTTATTAGAAATACTTTTAGGTTAAACAAGTTATTAGTGATTTTATCATTTATACCATTGTCTCAGCTGGAGCACTACCAGTCACCACAAGGAGGAGCTTTAGCTCCAGTTAGAGGTGATGATCACTATGCCACAATGCTATACTACCCAGATGTAAACAAGGACAGATGATAGATATCACATTTTAATTTTGTTTTTTTTGGAGGGGGGTGTTACCAAAAATCTGGTATTGTTTGTCTGACTTGGGACGTGGTCACACCGGCAAGTGCACGATTCACTTCTCTGCCTTGGCACACTTCAGAGAGGTGGGCTTCAGTACAGCACAAGCACACGCCCTGTCCGCGCTTGAAATCCATGATGTATGATCACCGCGAGCGCACCTCTCAACAATCATTTTAAATAAAGCGGGGGTGTTAGAGGGCTGTGCCAGGCCAAAATGACTTACCATCAGTCAAAAAGTCCCTAAAAGTTGTAGCAGTATTGTCCGTGTCTCATTGTGCTGACCTTGATTAGATCAAGCTTCACGTAAACAGACGCTTTATGATGACGGTTTGAATGAACAGTGTGACTGCACCCTTAAGGAAATGAAATCAAGGGTTCGGCATCTATAAGCTCTGCTACAGCCAGCTTTTCTATGCCTATTTTATTTTTCTTTGTTAATGATTGAGATTATGAAGATTTCTGCTGCTGCTTGTTGAACTAAGATGACTCATTCATTCATTCATTCATTCATTTACTTTAAAGTGCTTGCAAAAATCCTGTGGGATGCTGGGGCTCAAATTGAAAGGAAACATAGGAACACAAGACCTAATTTTAAAAATGTCCCAGAAATGTGGGAACATAGGGCTGACCCCAGCTTCTTTTCATACCTCGCCAATCTTTGACACACTCAGACAACAGGTTTCAAACTTTTATCCTGTGTGAAGGCATGTTTAATAAATTGTGCTTCATTTGGCTCTTTTTCTGCCTTTTGTCTGAACAGAATTTACATTTTTGTTAAAATGTCGGGGCAATGAGTCACTCTGGAAGTACCTTATCATTCTTTTGCTCCTTTCTTGGCTGCTTTCCTTACAGGCTTCTTTTCTGGGTGTCATGTTGAGCGTGGTGCCATCATTGCTGCAATTTTCCCCACTTTGTTTCCTCTCCCAGCTGACTCTGAAATGTTCTCCATTTTCTGTCTTCTGCCAGTTCTGGATGTTTTTATTTTTTCTCACTATGATCATTCCAGTACTTGTTCCTGATTGGAAATGTGACTGGCAGACAAAATGGTTCATTTACATGATTCCAGCTCATCCATTAGGTGAACGGTGCAACGGCCACTTGACCAACTCATCCCCCACATGCATGGATGAATGAAAAGGGAGTCGCTTCGAAAGCACAGTGTTGAAGTAACTAATGACAAAATGCCTGCAGCCTTTGCGTGCAGCCACATTCATGAGGTGATTCCCTGTGGTTTATGATGCAGCTGAAGGTTAGTGGTCTCTAGACTAACAATTTATTACAGCAGGGATTAGATTTTACTCCATGCAAGCTTTCAAACGCTCCAACAGAGACACACTAACACTGTCACACACTGCAGAGGAGTGAAGTCATTTCACAGTGTAGACATTTAAATCGGCAGTAATTGTGTCTTATTTATGTTCAGTGGAGTGCTCTCCTCCCTCAGTCTGCAACACCACATGAATACATCAATCATTAGTTTATGCAAAGGAATAAAATGTTTCTACTTCATCTGCTTTTTCACTTTGCAGTTATTCCTCTGTCCCCCACATTCATGATCATTCGTTGTGTTTTTGACAAACCTTCAGTAAAACCATAGAGATGGCAGTAATAGTCAGTCTGCCTGCAACTTTGGTAAACATAAATCTCACAAAGTGATTGTTCCTGATACAGAAATGAACATCAAAATCAGGTTTCCATTCAAATCAATGACTACGTTTACATGCACACCGTATTCCTATTAAGGTCCACATTCTGGTTAAGGCAATAATGCTCCACAGACTGCTGAGCTACTGGATTATTCCTGTTAACATGTTAATCAACATATTCTGAATTCACCGTAGTAGTAGTTGTAGTGGCAGCATGACAGGATGTCATAGGGGCATTCTCTTGCACACAATGACGTGGACATTTCCACTGAATAGTCCAAGATGCTCGCTTTTGCATTATACTGGGTATTATTCATATCCCTTCTCCATCGAAGTGTGACTAGAACTCTTGTTTTCATCTATCTCTTCAACCACAGTTGTTTCACAGTATTTTAAAAATATCCCAATTGCAGTGCTTCTGCCCATCTATGTAGTCCATGATATTCAACTCTGTCATTATTTTGAATGAGTTTGTCTCCTCCTCACCCCACAAGTGTAAGGTCTTTTGCTTTCTTACCATGTTGAACATCTCAGACCTAAAACCAAAAAGGTAACTCACTCAGGAGCATATACTGGCCAACGTGCTTACCAGTGGTGACTGCTCTAAGACTGCAAGGGAAGCTCAGCTTCCCCTAAAATGTCACTGTGTGTACACTTTATTGGCAAAATATGCGCTAGAATTCCTTCATCTTTTGTTCAGAATCAGCTATCTATCACAGGTAACTGGCTCAACCTCCTTCTCATTAATCCCCCGCAGCATCTCAGCTCTTTAATAAAGTATTTATCCATCCATTTAACACAGTCGGATGCTGAGCGTCTTCTGACTTCGGCGGGGAAGCGTAGAGTGGGTTGTTCCACAGTGGAAACTGGACGGTCATTGGAATAACGCTTGGCTTTGTCCCGCCCATCGGATGCTCAGCGTCTCTGGGGGTCTATGAGACAGTGGGCTGGCCTGGACGCTGGGCTTCTGCATGATGATTGGATGATCTGTCTGAGGCCAAATCCCTTTTTGATTGACAGTGAAATGAGCCAGCCAGCCAGCGATCTTGAAGTATAATCCTCCACCCGAGCATCTTCTGAGTTCTACATTTACTTGTTCTTGACTGATCTGGAGGCTTTATGGATCCCCAGCTAGTTTACTTTTTAAAAAACGACGAGTGTTGAGTTTAAAGATTTTCTCTCTTTTCACCAATAAGCAGCTACAGCTACAGCTGCAGAGCTTCTTCCCCTGTCACTCACTCTTACAGCCTGTCGTAGTCTCACGTTGCAGCTCCAGCTGCTAGCAAGCTGACACGGAGGGTAGAATTTATGTTTAAATAAACAAATTTATGATGTAGGCTGGAAAAAATTAGCTTCCCCTCCTTGACTGACCAGCAGACGCCACTGGCGCTTACATGACCTAATATTCAGGTTGATACATACATATGCCAGGGGTCTTATTCGGGTTATAATAATCAGAAAATAAATGTAATCGGGTTATGACGATTAGAATAAGGTGTTTACATGCCTCCTACGCTATCTGAATATTTTGATTATTCTGATTTTTACAGGAATATAGTGGGCATGTAAATGTAGTCAATGTGTGTGCGCTCCATTGCGGTCCACCTACGTCCCTGCTCAGTCAGGTTGCAGCATATCAATCCTATTTTTCCTGGATGCCGGAGCTGTGACGCATCAATTCCCCAAAGGGCAGATCGAGCGGGACAGGAAGTTGTGCATAAAAACTGCCTGAAAACACCCAGTGACTTTCTTAAATAATACAAACCGTGGCAAATCCAAATTCTATTTAGCTTGAATACAACAACAAACCATCATATTAAGGCCAGGAGTCAGCAGGTTTGAGGTTTTACAGCCCAACATGAATGAAGAGAGGCTTATCAATTGAGTGAGAAGTTACAATTGTGTAACAGTACATTTCCAGTTGCTGCATGTCTGGTCAGTCTCTTCTCTTTCACAGCAGCAAAGCTGATAGGTTTTAGTTCTAGACAATGCACTAACATACACAGGCTCCACTGTGACAAAGATGACTGCAAACCTGCCACCTGTGATGGTTTTAACACAATATTTTGGTATTTTTATACAAAGGTTTAGCCTTGTTTCCTCTACAGTTCATTTTTAAATTATCAACAAATTTTGTTTTTCTATAAACCGTGTAAAAGACTGCAAAGCCAAGAATGTATTTTAATTTTTTTTCCATATTAATCAGCGATAAAATGATGCTGAGGATGTACTCTTGTGTAACACGGCTCTGAATGTCTCATGCATGTATTGCATGAGGGTCCCAGCCTTCCGCATGAAGTCAAAAACTTAAATCTGATTAAATCATTGGACCATCTACTCATAACAAGAAAAACAAAAAACATTTTAGCGCGGATGTGTAGATGTGCAGATGTGCGTGCAATATGAAGATAAAAGTGCCTTTGCCAAAATCTTCTTCATGGGAAATTCCAGTGTTCCGTCTGACACTGAGGGCTGGTGATACCACAGGCCTATACACGCACCGGACTGCAGATGATAAGGTGATGGCAGGAAGGAAAGACTCTTTCCTCATTTCCTTTCCTCTGAGTCAGTCCCTATAATCAATACCTTTAAGTGATGTTTAAAATATGTTTCTCTTCTTTTTACGAGAGACTATTTTTGGATCAAAGCTGTTCCATGACAGTTTTCTTTGCCACCAAGGTTAAAGCTCAGATGTTCACTCTGCTTGTTGATGATAGAGACATTCAGTCTTTAAGGCTAGTAGGTTGCTGCTTAATTCATGTCCTGTGTGGTCAACGTAATTGCAACCCTGAGCTGCTGTGATAACAAACACTGTTAATTTGTGCAGCACAGTCCAAGAGCTGACAGTGCATTAATCTGGAAATTAATCAGCAGGACTTCAGGAGCAAAGCTCATCAACATGATGTTGATAAAATGGCTTTTGAATGGCACATCTCTCTGCTTTTTGCACAACTGAACAACTAGACCAAGATCATTTTTCAGTGGGAAGAATAAATTACTGGTAGTTTGTTAATAATGTATGTCTTCATGCTGCATGCACAGTATGGACTTATGATACTGCTTACACAGTCTTTTGTGGATTAATCAAGTAAGGAGAATTAGCTCATGGGCACACACAGACACAGACACACAGACACACACACACACAAGCTGGGATTTTACAGCGGGAAATGATATCTCACTTCTTGCACATGCAATAATATAAATTAAAAAATAGTAATCAGTGTGAGTAAAACAACCAGGGCTTCAAAGTATCCTGGAGGGAGTTATGATCGGACTTCTATAGAACAATGCGAATGGATTAAGAAACAACAGGAAGCCTACTTTTAAGCTAGTGCTGTGAATAGTTAAATAGTGAAAAACCATGCTAAAACACTAAACTGAGTCCAGTTCAGTGAGAAATATCTGTGTTTACTCACACAGTCTGGCTGCAGTAAAATCCACTTTGCGCTTTGTCTTCTCAATATAGACCCCTGTATCTCCTGCTGAGGGACAGAAGTCTACGCTTTACAACCCTTTTAGGCTTCTTTGCTCGCCTTCAACGGCCATTCAAACAGTTTTGCCCCAGTACTTATTAAGCTGTATTCTTTGTTAGCTTACATCCTCATAATTTTACAGCAGCACATTAGGGAAACTATGAAAGCTTGAAAAAACAGAATTTGTACATTGTTTGGAAATTTTTGAGTGAATAAAGCCGTAAATCTAAGAGAAATCAAACTCAAAATTTCAAAGTTATAAAGTTATAAAATTTTTAGAAAGGACTTTAAAATTTTGAGTTTTTAAAGTCATTTATGTGTGAGAGAACTTCAGGTTAATAGATTGTTCACATGCTGTCCTTTGCCCATTTCACTGCAACATGAACCCTCTTTGTCAGGAGTCCGGAGGGAAAAATCAAAAAGGTGGAGGACCCAAATGCAGATTTAAATAAAACTTTATTTTAATTGAACTCAAAAATCAAACTTAACCAAAAACTCAAACAAAAGAAACAAAACCAAAAAACACAAGGAAACTCACTTGAGGCACAGGAGACACGTGTGGCACGAAGTCACAGCAACCCCACAGCAAACAGCAGACAGCAACAACGACAGCATACAATGAACCCACACAAAGCACACTGAACACAGAGACTACATAGACAGGGTGATTATCCACAGGTGCAGAACAAGACACAGGTGAAACACATGAGGGGCAATCAACCACAAGAGAAACACAAGGAGAACCAAACCAAATACAGAGAAACTCAAGGCAGAGACTAAGTACACTAAAGACACTGAAACACTAGAAATAATCACAAAAAGACATACACATGACAAGAACCGAATCAAAACCACAAGAAGTACTAACTAAAGACAACAAGAGACGAAGACAACAATCCACAAGAATAATTAAGATTAACACAGGTGCCACAGAAACACAGGACAAGAACAGAATTACAAGGAAACACAAGAGGGCAGAAACACAAGAAAACCCAGAAACCAAAAACCCAAACCATGACACTCTTGACAGCCTGATCAAATTGTACTTTCTACTTGGGTTCAGCATTTAGGAGATACTTCTGATTTTAGCCCAGAACCATCACATTATTATACACAACCAGACTTTGAAAAAACATTGCCAGCTATTGAGGCTGTTTAGAAGAAAGCAGCACACTGATCTGGGGGAAGTGATTGCATTTATCCAACAAGAAATTCACCACAGCCGGCAGATACAAGGATATAGATGGTTAGATCTCCAGGCTATTCACATGGGGTATGTTGTACAAAATGACACAGTTTAAAAAATGTATTTACTTGAAAAATTGTAAAATTCTGTTTTTTTTTCATGTTATTTTTTTTTATTTTTTAATTTTTTTTATTTCTTAACTGGCCCTAATACTCTGTTGTATAATTCAAACCCTTCTTTGTATGGTTAAAAGATTTGTTATCTTAGTTACAAATCTAATCTGGTTATTTTGTTACAACTGGAATCACTTAAAGTTGAAGCAGGCCCTAGTTAGGATCAAAAATACATAGACAAAATGTCCCTGACATCACCCATTTGTTTCTGATACAAAGTTTCAAAGTTGACCGTCAACTGAGTCATATTGTAAATGCTGAAATCAAGCTTCAGATTTGATAGTTTTGGTGAGGCGATCCTTCAGCCTCTTTAACAAATTATGCCAAAAGTCACTGCCCCGTCAGGGCTTCGATTGTATGCTGGAAAACTGTGCAAAACACAAATAAGGTAACACACTGGCTTTGAAGCAGTCCTGGAAGTAAATGGTGATCTAGTTCACAGAGAAACTGCAGCTTTGAGAGAATCAAAGTAAACAACAAAATATCTGCAGACAGGATATTTGCCTACGTGATCAGACTGAAGTCCTGGATCAGGATGTCTACTGATGGGTGATATCAGTGTGGTATGAAAGCAAACATGGATTTTATCATGCATCAAAAGCCAGTATAAAAATAATTCACCCTGGAAACCACCACCTGTCTCTGCCTCATTATTCCACCGTTATCACCACGCACCATTATCCACTAAGACACTCATGAGGAGGGATTTAAGCTCTGTGAAATGGTTGCTGTTTCATTACATGTGAAGTTATAGACGTTTAACAAATAGTCTCCATCTATTGAGAGTTTTAACAATATCTTTATCTGACGACACAGCAACAGAAATATGAGAACATACACTGGACTACAATGTCTTCATGTGAATAGCTTCTACTTGATCCATGTTCTGCTTGAGGTAAGTGGCAGCTGTGGTTTTAACTGTAATCCTGTAAAGTGGAAAGGGGGAATGTTTTTGCTGACTGCTGCTTGATCCCTATGAGTGTCTTGCCTTGTTCCTTGTTTCTAAGCTGTTTGAGAAGGCCCCCTGAGAAAATGCTGATCAGATCAGATTCCCATGTTTAATTCTTACGGTACCACTTAATGAAAAGGGGGTGAATTGCAATCAACAGCTGGCATATCTGCTGCTCTGCCAATGAGTACAATCCAGTAAGAAGTGTCTATGCTTTTTTTCTCTCCTGGCTCAGCAGCTGTGGGAGGAGGAGGAGGAGGAGAATTTAGAAAGTGAAGCACTGAAAGCTGTGTTAGTTCTCTGAGGGTGAAAGAAGGAACCGCATCGTGCAGGTGAATGTTACCTGGTCTGAGAGTTCTTTGAACGCGTGCGCAGGAAAAGTTCGGAACACCTGTACAGCGGCAGCAGCAGCAGCAGCCTTCAATCCGACATATATCGACTCTCTGTAACAGTGATCGGCACAATGGAGACCAGTAAAGAAAAACCAGGCCTTCTTGGTTTCCTCTACCTGAGCTTTTTCTGATCTGGATGTTGTTTTGATGCAGCTGAGAAAGGATGAAGTCAATTTTATTGCGCGTTGTTATTTTGTGGGCGATCCTACGGCGGAGCAGCACGCAACCATCTGTACCTGCAACAGGTGAGATAACACATGTACAGTACATACATTAAAACAATACAGGTATGCTGCCTCAAAACATGAGCAGTAAGGACTAAATTCACAAAGCAGAAGCTATCAAGTTGCAATGCCCTTCTTTCTTGGCGACAAACTTTCTAAACCAGATATTCTGAGTGGAGTCTGGGCTGAAAGTTAAAATTTTCTGGGATACCTGTATCAACATGTATGATAATTAACATTTCTGCTCATATGGTTGAAATATTTCTCTTCGCGGGAAAAGAAAAGTTGAATGATGTTCGGTAAGATAAAGCAGCTGGGTGGCACAGGGCTGACGATCAGACTGGTTAAGACAAGTTGTCACACGGACAGTGTTTCCCTGGGGAGCTATTGTGGACATTGCACAACACTGTTTCATTACTTTTAATTCAGGGCACGGGTGTGTCTTTTTTATTGGCAATGTGTTTAACCTAATCAGGATAATAATCTGTAATAAACATAATGACTGTGATGAATTACTGTCAGGCCACACAGTCAGTGGGTAATATTTCTCTTTATTGGATCCCACATGAAGTGGGGCCTTCTGCATAGCTAATGGTACACCTACTTGAATAGCTAACTCAAGTTAAACCCATGATGACTATTAAAATGTGGTATTATAGCCTATAATTCACAGTATGAACAGCCCTCACCACTAAAGTATACTTTAAGCATCAATAATTCATAAAAAGATGAGTAATAGATGTCTTTAAAGCACAACACTAACATTTAATAGTAACTTTTTTTATTGCTCACTCCTCTCACTGCTCCTTTTTTCTTGATTCAAGTTTTAATTGAACTTTTCAAAGGCTTGGTACATGTCAAACTTAACATGTTTTCCATACATGTAATTAACAATTAACTCTGGCAACATTCTTAGCACGTTGAAAAATAAAAAAATAAAAAGGTTGGCAGCAAATACAAAGAAGGTGTATACTATGAACATGTATAGTATCTGCATGTATGCACACCTGTACTACACATGTACCTAACCTGCTTCCACATGCATCATCAAGACATGCTGCTGAGGTATACAGTATTGCAGGATCCCACTTGGGGGAAACAAGAACAAAAAAATAATAAAATTAGAAAAAAGAAATCATTATCTGTCCTTTTGCAGTCACAAAACCTATCCCAAGTCCCCCCGTCATCACTTAATCTACTAAGCATTTTTTCATGGATTGTATTGCACAGAACTGTTTTTCAGTGATGTTGATTTGTAGGCTAACTGTGTTTTTTTGAATGTTTAGAGGCTGAAGCAGGTGCTTGGACATCACATGACATCATCTTGGTTTGACATTAAACTGCATGCTGTACAGTTCTCTAAAGATATGATGTCCTTTAAATGTTAAGATGTATCTGCATTATTTGTTCAGCTCGAGCTTTCCTTTATCAATAACATTTCTTTGAGTTTCAATGTGGCTTTATCAAAAGACTGATCAGCATGAGCACTTCTCTGCTTTGTATCCTCAGTGTGGCAGAGAGAGGCAGGTTGTTTTAATCTGTCAGCGTATCTGGGTTTCAGTGTGCACATACTGTAAAACAATTTCACAGGTTTATAGGATTAGATGGTAAAAGATCAATAGCACTCTTATGTCTATAAGGCACATGAAGGGGTGCAGATGACCTTGCAGTCTATGTTGCACCCCATGAGGATCACATAATAAGCAGGTGGAGTTCAAATTCAGCCCACAATTTATTTCTTGCTTGTTGTTCTCCACTCTTGCCCTGTTTCCTGCTCTATCTACTGTGATCTCTTATCTGAGTAAAGGCATTAAGGTATATGACGCATCAGCCAGCTCCTGTTGAAGCTTCAAAATGAAAACATGGGGTATCACAAACCCTGTTCACAAGGCTTCAATCAAATCAATCAAATTTACCCGTTCTCATTCATATTCCTCAACTGTAAAAATGTCAAATTGATTTTTAAGGTGATGTGGACAGTAACAAGCCTAACCATGCCGGTGTTCTTTTCAGTTTTGCTGTTCTGTCGAAACGTGCTTACATAGCCTGATTCATCATTCAATGATGATCTTTTGTTTTATCCAAATCCTCAGAAAACAAATGGAAGGAGGGCATTGAATCGTCAATAAAATCCATCGCTTAAAACAATGAGAGCAGGTGTGATAGTTTAAGCCTTGGAGCAAAGAAAGACTATTAAAATCAATACGATCAGTAGCAGAAGCAGCTAATTCACATGTATTGTGTATGCTTGCTGCTTTCACCCCCTCATTACTTACTCACTCCATTTTCATTAACAGAGTAAAGTGGCACATTTTAAATTATTACAACATTCTTTAAAACTACAAGAGAAGAAAATCTCTGTGACAACAACTTCTCTTTAATAATGCTCAAAAGTGGTGAACGCATGGAGCCACTCAGCAGCACATCTTGACAAAGGGATAATTTGGAGAGAACACACCTTCTGGCAGTCTTCTTTAAACGCTAAGTGAAACAAATCTAGCGTGAATGTTTTAATCTCGGTAAAGAAGTTTAGCCTTTTTTTCTAACTCAGCAAGAAATCAATAACATGTATTTACAGTAACACAGACCTTCTTTTTTACATGGGTGGCAGCAAAAGATGGTAAAACAGTGAGGCTCAAACAACCTGCTGCTGAGGTTTTCAGGACAATTGAAGCTTTGTTCCCACTGCTGCCTCTGAGAAAAAGAAGGTACTGTTAGGTATTCACAGTTTCCCAAAGTTAATTAAAGAAAACATTTTTTCGCTACTATTAGATGTCCTAAAAAAATATTATGGAATGTGAGGAATTCTTCATTAATTGTGGAGACCTTTGCTTAAAACCAGATCTGGTTAAATAGAAGTTAATGTTCAACCTGTTTCAGAGCATCAGCAGCCTGCATTGAGTTTTAGACCCTGTAGTCTACCAGCTGTCTTTTTTATGACAGTGCATGATGATGGTATGTGAGATAGACTCCACAGGAGGTATTAACATATTTTTCAATCATCTGTACAGCTCTGCGATGTGGCGTACAGACTTGGCTCAGCCTGAAACCACTTACACGACAAATCCCTTCTCAAACACATGCATGTATTCATATGTGCTTTTCATTCAAAGAATACAGAGCTGTAGCAGCTACTCCTCCTCCAAGTCTCCATCACCATCTCCACCATCTCTTCTTGCAGCCAGATTATTGTAGTTTGTCTCATTTTCCTTAGAAGTTTCCCTCTTTTACCACTTTGAGAAACATAAGTAAAGCTTAGTACATGGAGATGTTTTGTATCCATGAAGCGTTTGCTTTTCTCCTGAAATATCTGGCTGAAACATCACCCTCTAAATTTCCTCAGTGCCAAAGATTTTTATTTTCTGCCTCCCATAAAATTGTAATGATTATAAGCCATTGCTGCAATGTGTTCAATAGAGGAGCTGTTAAAACAAAAGACAGATATGTGTGAACAGTATGAGGGTGAAATAAAAAGGGTGATGGAGTGGAAATGCAAATGATGTAGAAGCTATTCAGAACTGCTTCATATAAAGCAGTGAATATATTCATTTCTATTACACGTTTTGGACTAAAATAATACAGGACTGTGGTTTCTAATAGGGTGCAGAATGGTGCTTCAAGGTGAACTCTACTGAATTTTATTTCTTCCACTTTTACCACTTTTGGATGATGAACTGGAGCTTCTGGGAAATGATGGTGAAGATAACAAACCCGCATGCCTGTATTTTAGAGATGTGGTCCCATTCATGCTGGCTGGACTGGTTTTCATCTTTCTTCCCTGCTTTTTGTTGGTAACATTTTCATCCACACTGTGAATTCCACCCAAGTGAACAAATAATATGTGTAGTTAGGATGATACATTACCTGCAGTGGCCAATCCTCTAGAGTCCTCACTATCATAAATCTTTTGCTATGGCTCTGTTTAAAATATTCTCTGTGCAGCATTTTCCTGATCGGTTGTGATACAGTGTGCGCAGTGCACTGCTCAACTGATCAACGTTTTTTAAACAGTAATTTTCCTGTTTAACACCTTTAACTAGTATCTACAACTTTACTGCCATCCATGCTTTCAAATTATCCTTCAACCACTCATTAGTCATTTTTATGGTGTGCAGATGAGGTGATTTTTCATCCTCTTTCCATAATAGTCTTGGATGCATTGTATGAAAATTGCTGTTTGACGTTGACTGAAGCCTTGCCTTGCTTCAGTGCATTAAAAGAAGGGAAAAAAAGCCATGCTAGGATGCTGTCTTTAGCTCTATGTTAACATCAGTCTACATTAAATATATACTTTCACCTGCAGGGAAAAGCCCATGGAGAACAGTCACCTACCTCAGAGTTAATCTATCTTTTTTTGGCACCTTTCTGCTCCTTTAATTGTTTTATTTAGATTATATTCAATTGATCTGCTATAATCTGTATAAACTCATGACGTACACAACAGCTCCCCCAAAGCAAAGCCAAAATGTTTGGAGCAATCTCGGTGACTGGCTGCATCAAAAGTCCAAAGACACAGCTCCTCCATTCAACAGACGACACATGGCTCTAACAAGAAAAGTAGAATATATCATCTATTATCAAAGAGGCTCCTGTTTAGATATTTATGTTCAAAGTCCATCGGATCTTTGCTTTTTTGAGCTGATGCCAGAGCATGAACAGATCAAAAGCCCAAAGTCTTAACTGAAATACAGTCAATGATTTATTCCTCTCATCAGCACCGTTTTCACTTCTGACAGCCCTGAACTCTAGCTATGGCTACAGAGCAGATGTGACAAATGTGGCACATTGTTGATTATAGGGAGTGAGTATTGCGCTGTGCCTCGTGTCTTGGAAAATGAATCTGAGCCATTTTTGCTTGTCATGTAAGGTTTTCATAACATTGTACATTCAACCTAAGTTTGAATGCTTTGATATTTTAATTAAAGGTCGAGCGGTTTGTTAAATGAAAAAAATTGCACACAAGACTGAATTAATTTCCTGGGGGTTTTTTTTCAGCGATTAACTGCTGCGAAGGAGACATTCTCCTCCTGCTGGACTCATCAGGAAGTGTTGCAAACTACGAGTTCTCACGCTTCTTACTGTTTGCTGCTGAACTGCTTCGCCCCTTCTCCCTGGGCCGTGACCATGTCCGAGTGGGTCTGCTGCAGGTGGGCACTAAACCTAACCTGGAGTTTGGCCTGGATGTCCACACCAACCAGGAGAGCCTGCAGAGGGCTCTGCAGAGAGTCATCCAGCTGCAGGGAGACACCAACACAGATGTGGCTCTCAGAGTGGCCCAGCAGCTTCTAAGGAAGGATACCCAGGGTGATGTACCAAAGATCCTGCTGTGGCTGACTGATGGTGCGCAGCCTGGAGATGTGGATGAGTTGATGTCAGCGCTGAAAGAGCAGGGAGTTTATGTGCTGGCTGTTTCGACAGTACATGGCAACTATCAGGTGTTACAGCGTGTGGTCACACCACCTCTGGAGTCTCATCTCTACTCTGTGGACATAGAAAATATTGAAATCATCACAGAGGACCTAAGGGAGGCCATCATCGGTAAGTGTGTGCGTTTGAAATATGAAGCAGAACCATTTATATTCTGACAAAAAGTGATTACACTCAAACATTTAATCTCACCTTGCCTCTTTATCTCTCTCTTTTTTCTTCTCTTGTCTTGTCTGTAGAAATAATTCGTGCAGAGCGACTGCGTGTAGTTAACTTGACTTCCCGTAGTGCAGTGCTTCAATGGCGTCCTGTTCTGAGCTCAGACAGCGGTTACTATGTACTGAATTATAGGTCTGCTTTGGGCACAGACCTGGGGATGAAACACATTCTCTCTGGTGACTCCAGCTGGACAGAGCTCATCAACCTGGAGCCGGAAACCCCATACACAGCCTCTCTCAGCCCAGAGTCCAATCAGAGGCTGTTTAACACACTGTCCGTCAGCTTCACCACACTTCCTGGTGAGATGGAGTTAATTTTGTTTGTACAAATCTTAATAGCCATGATTATTTTTTGCCTCTCCACAATTGAAGAAACATGATTGACAGCAGAAAACAGCAAAAACTGAAGGTAATTATTTCCTCCGCCAAGGAGGTTATGTTTTTGGGAGAGTTTGTCTGTTTGTTTGTCTGTGAACAACATAACTCAAAAACTAACCAACGGATCTTGATGAAATTTTCAGGAGATGTTCAAAATGAGATAAGAAAGAAGTAATTACATTTTAAAGGTGATCTAGATCACCGTCTCGATCCTGGATTTTTTTTAAAGGATTCTTTATTATTGTGCGATAGGGCCGTTTTCACCATATGTGTATACAACTCATATGTGTATGTATTTAACTCCATGATAAATGCTTTGATTGCTTTGCAAAAGACTACAAGACAAGGTCACCATAATTTCTGACAGATGTAAAAGTACAATCTAGATCCTGGCAATATTCTAGATACTAAGATCCAGAATATGAAATATGAACTGGGTCATCATAATTTTCAACACTGTCAGGTAACAAATTGTCGTACAAACCTGCAACTAACACCAAATTGTAGCAGACAGTCTGCTGAAAGGGAGTATAACATTAAAGAGGACGAAAGTGTTGCGTGACAATCAAAATATGCTTGATGGAGGTCTGCGCTCTCTAAGTGCTTTTCTAGTCCTATTAAACAGGAAAAAATCATATTCTCAGCCTGCACCTTAGGCATATCAGCCTCTCCTGCCTTGAACCCTTGTTTCTCTCCCTCTGTGTGTCAGCTCTTGTAAATATAATCATTCTTAGAGCATTCTAAGATGTCATGATAAAAAATATTTTTTTTTAAGTTTCACTCACTGACCTATTATGACAAGTTGTGAGCTGCACTAGATGAGTTTTGATGTAGTGTTTTCTAACAGTACAAAGCTAAAGATGCACAAAACACCAGATTGAGAGCAAGAGAATAAAACCAGTCAGTAACAGAGAGGGACCAAGTGAGCACAGGGAACAAAGCATAAACAGGTGTCAGCTAAAGTAACAAGTAACAGGTAAAGTATACACTGTTTGGGTCAGTGAAAGCTAATAACTGTCTTGTCACACACTGTACAGGGATTGGATTTTTTTCTTTCTTACTCAGCAGTTTAGAAGATATTAGGATTGCATATTTGGCCTATCAGAAGCACAGTTCAGTTGATTAAATGGTGGGTGTCCTATAGCTGTTAGTGAGGAGGCTCCAAGCCCAGCCCATTTCCAGTTTTGCCCCTGTTGATAATTTGCTTCAAAACTACGTTTCAGACTCGGACAGTCTGCGGTTTTGACCAATCAAAATCAAATATCTTACCCAACTAGAAGATCAGTGAGACAGCTGGGTAATAACAAGTGTTGATAAGTGTTAACATATGTTACCAGTGAAGACTGTTGATGAGCTAATGATTGGGATGAAACAGTGGGAGTGAGACAAAGGTTCTTGTCATAATAAGAAATAAACACTTAGTCATAAACATAATCCTTTTGAATATAAAACTAAATGATTCATTGGTCAAATTAATGAACAATTCAAGATAAGCTATCTGTTAATATTAAACTATGAAAATTCTCAGTTTGAACTATTTAAACAAACATTAAATGATGAAAGAATAATCACCGTTAAAAAAAAAAGTTGTGATTCATAGTTTTAAAATTAATGTTGGTCGTCATAGGCAGCTCTGAGTTTTTAGAACCTCTTGGGCAAAATGAGCTTTCTCAGTTGTCGTTGTAGACATTTGAATATCTTTATTTTTTATTCAGCACATATTTAAAAAACTGAGGCCTTGTGGGAAAAGTGTTAATGTTTTTTTTCTCTCAACAAAAACCCATGCCCTCAAGTAGACTGCAACTCTATTTGGTCTGTTTCATGTCTGCACTTTGAAGTTCAAAGCAAATGCATTCTTATTTCATCTCTGAAAAATACATTAACAGTCTCTTCTTGCTCAGATGATACTGCACTGCTATCTGTGAGGGAGACGCAATGCTTTGACCTTAACCTGCTGTTATTAACCTTAATTAGGATTGGATATGAACATCCCTCCGCCGTCTCATGTCCCCTCTCTGCTAATGCTCCCCTCAGATGTTTTAAGCCCGGCAGAGGTCTCCCTGTCAGACTCTGGCCCACATCAGATCCGTGTTAGCTGGGGTCCCCTGCAGCCAGCTCAAGTCCAGAGGTATACAGTTGAATATGGAGCTATTCCAAGTGGATCTGTCCACACCTTGATGTTCAACAGTCAGCAAAACTCCACCTTACTGACCAGTTTAGAGCCAAGCACTGACTACCTGGTAACAGTCAGCGCTCTGCATGCCAGTGGAAAAGAAATAGTCATGTCTGTGAAGGCATGCACCCAAGAGGGTAAGCTTTGAAATGAACGCTTTAGTTTCTGTATCTCTCACTGAGTATGTGTTAGCTGTTCTCCTTTTGAAGAGGATTTTGTTGTCTCTTTCATGAGCATCTGTCCCCAGTTTTATCTCCCTTCATTAAAAGCTGACCTCAACATTTTTTTTAATCATTCATGTGATGCTCGACCAGATCATTTATTTTTTTGCTGTCTTCCAGCAGCAGCTCTACCAGCCTTGGCCGACCTTCAGCTGAGGTCTGTGGATCTTCAGGGGGTGGAGGTGGCCTGGCGGGCTAATCACGAAGGCTTGAAAGGCTTCTGGCTGAGCTGGGAGAGAGAAAAACGCCACAGCATTTACGCAAAGCCCTCAATCTCCTCAGTTTACCTGCCACCTACCTCTCGAGGGATGCACCTCACACACCTCGCCCCGAGCAGCCGGGTGTGTGTCTCTCCTGTCTATAGCTCAGGCAGAGGAGATGGAATATGCTGCAGTGCACACACCCATGCAGGTTGGCTTTGTTTGGTATTACTGTGCATTTTTGTGTCAATTTTTGGAATTATGTTCACACAAAGCAGATTTGGTCCATGGAGGAAGTGTAATTTCCTGTTTCTCTGTCCCTCTTCTCTGATAGATTCCAGACAGTCGGGTTAATATCAAGGAGCCAGAGCAACACATTGACAAAATCATGCATTCCAGAGGATAACTACAGGAAATATTGTCTCTTTGGTTAACATTTCCATCTTTAAATAAAGTGTTTTGAATGAAAAGGCTTTATCATACGCATGCTCTCTATCAGCTCATGACTAAGCAGAATTTTTAGAATAATAATTCATTTTTATCTTCTCTTAATAGAAATTTTATCAACTTTGCAAAAAGTTTCTGCACCATAGCACAAGTTTTTCATTTCAAGTCATCTGTGAGGCAGGGACACACATCCATGAAACACAGGAGCAGCATCATAGACTGTATATAGAGTGGACAGCGTGGCTCCGCCATTTATCATTGTACGGCCTTGAAGCCAAAATACCTCCGTCGCAGCCATTGGCAGCAATTGCAGCCAGAGTCTGCACAGTAGAGACGATGAGGGATTCTGGGAGAATCTAAGTGGAGCCCGTGACAAAAATAATGATTTTTTTTTCTTTCGAGAGTCTAGTCACTTCTTGACTCTACCTCCCGACATATTTGACCAACCCAAAAAAAAAATACACGAGAACAGCAGCTATCAATCATCGTTAAACGTTACGTAAAGCCTCGTTTTTAACCTCGTATAACTAATGAAAATGAAACTTTTCAGAAAAAAGAGGACTTGAATACAAGACAGCTAAATGATTTCTTCAAATCACCACAACAATCAGACGTGAGAAACATTTCTACGAGGAGTATCAATTTTTTAAAGTTTGACCACAGCCCATCTGGAATGACTGGAAAGCCGGATTTTTTAACCTATACTGCAGCCAGCCACCAGGGGGAACAGTTTTTGTGGAGACCTCACTTAGAGCCAAGCAAGCAGACGTCCAATTTTTTTTACTGTCTAAGAGCAGCATTCACAGCTTATGTTTTGACCAACTGTTGACAGTTGTTATTGATTGGTATAAAGCGCATACATCCTTGTTAACTGTGCTGTTAAAGTGTGAAATGTTTATTTGCTTTTAATGACATGCATCTTTTGACTTCCTGTAAAGCACAACCACAGTTTTAAACAAGCATTATATCAGAGGTGTTTTCCTGTATACTGATTTGACCCAATGGTTTGGATACCATTCAACCAACCTGGTTGTCAGTCATATTTTAAGTGTCACTGCTGAGGAGGAACTATAGTTTGTAAATCTAGACCAGAGATACGATTGTAAGCAAGAGAAGCTCCTTCATGTTATTGCTGAGATATTGTTATTTGTACCAAGAGATGAAGCCAGCTCAAGCAGTTAAGTTATTCAAAAACATGGTTGAAAACCCAGGCATTCATACAACACTCTTTCGACTGATTGAAAATAAAAGAAATAGACACAGGCTTAGCTCAGCAGTTAAGGTGCACCCCATGTACAGAGGCGGAACGCACCCTCCCAGCCTCATACACTTGTGCACACCTGTAAAAACCCAATGCTAATTAAGTTTGCTAGGGTTCAGGGTTTGAGCTTTGAAGTGGGCCATGCATTAAGCATGGATCCCTACTTTTCCCCGTCATAAGAACAACAGCCACTAGAGGTCAGCGCCTGACAACATAAATGTCCATGATGAGCTGCTTGACCAGGCAATGAAGGCAAGTTTTTATGAGCAAGAGAAGGCACATTTTGTCAGACCCTTTTTTTTTTTTTTTAATCATTTTTGAAAAAGGCTCCACCATCCAAAAGTTCAGCGTTTCTAACAGGAGGAGTGGTTGATTCTTTTCAACAAGTTAAACGGTACTTTTGTCACCATGAATCATTAGCATTTGCCCGCAAATAGTTTTTTTTAACACATCCAACAGACAAACACCAACATTTACATTCAGTCTGAGTTCTTTATAATCAAAGGTATTGATTGTTGTCACAGCACTCATTCCCCTCAGCTGCATTTTTGTCTATCAAGCATCCAAGTGATATATCTGTTGTGTTGCTGTGTTTACTAGCTAGTTCCTTACTTTGCCCGCCTGCCTGGGGTCACATACTAAAGATCAAGATCAAAATTGCCTTTATTGTCTCAGAAAAGAAAATATGTTGGGCCTTCCGCCTCTGCTGCAACCACGTACAACAGAACCGTGACCATAAGATAAGGATAAAAACAAGACAATAACACACAGTAAAACAGAAAATATAAAAATAGATAAGAACAAGCAAGTGCTGATCTGTGCAAAAACACCGTGCTAACTGGTGCAAATATGCTGATCATCCAAGCTCATCCATAGGTATTAAAGACTTTTTAGATCTGTTCAGTTTGCACCTAGGCACTCTGAACCTTCTGCCCGATGGTGGCAACTCAAACTCACTAAGAACATTGTTACAGACTGATAGAAGTAGTGACTAACTCTAGACTATCACCAAGAAGAGAACAGCTCATGTCCAGTTAGAAACCAGAAGTCAGGTGTCACTGCAGATGTGATGATGATAAGAAGTGACTGAACTTTCTAATCAACTGGAAGGTGTGGCTAGTCTCACCTGAAATTCTCTTATTCCTGCAGCATTCATACAGAATTTATAATAATTAGTTTGAAAAGAAATGAGAACAAACCAGGTCCTCTGGCATGATAACATGAGATCAAAGCATAGAGAAAAGTGTTTGTTCAAGTTTTGTTCACTAATAGCCCAACCACAACAACATACATGTACAAAGAGAAAAAAGGCCTCCCCTTCCCAAAGGATTTTAGCACAAGGATGTTGCAAAGGAAGCAAATTTTACTCAGGGAAGCTGATTAATCTCTTGTGTTTCATTAACATGCATCCCAAGCCCCCAAAGGCCGACAGCTTGGAGCTGCTTTTTGGTTTTCTGAGTGCCTGACAGGGATGTGTATCCAGAACGAAGCACAAAAGCATCTCTGCTGTGGTTTTGACAGGATGACTGAGCTAGGATCACCTTCTTCGGCTGGCTCAGAATTAGGAGTTTTGATCTGACCGAGGAATTGGAGGGTGAAATCTGAATCAAGCATAATGAATGCTTTTTGGTGTTAAATAGCTTCAAGGACAACAGTGTTGAGAAGATGGCTGGACTGAGCCCTCCAGTGGTGGAGAATGAAGACACGGAGCTCGTGGGGATGGGGCTCCGTGTCTCTGTGTCTCCTGCACAAACTGCTTTTTACATCCTCCTGGTGTTGCTGGGCATTGTGGGTAATGCCACAGTGGTCGTGGTTATTGGTAAAAATGTGATAATGGACCGTGGTGGTGGACGCAACTCAGACATCATCATCATCAACATGGCACTGTCCAACCTGCTGGTGTCCGTGATGAGGAACACTCTGCTGGTCATCTCAGACATGGGATTCCAGGTTTGTGAGACATGAAGCAGTTTTTTGTTTTGTGATTTAGTGGGTCACTCTTGTGTGTTTGAAAATATGCTGACACTAGTTTTGACTGGAGTGTTTTTCCTTGGATATCACCGCCTGTTACCACAAACCTACCTGAAATATTAAGGTGAGATGTCTGTTAAAAAACTCCTCTGTCTGGTCACTGTGTCTCTCAGCTCTACTCATCCAAAGAGTGGTGTCAGTTCCTCATGGGTGTTTGGGTGTGGCTGCGATCTGTCAACGTGTGGTCAACACTCTTCCTCAGTGCGTTCCACCTTCAGACATTGAGGCGTGTGGCTCCCACTATAGCGACCCTCCATGGGCACCGTGGTCCTCCGAAGACTCTGTTGCTGAGTCTGGGCCTCATCTGGCTTCTCAACTTATTTTACTCTATTCCTGCTCATATCTTTTCAACTAATGGGAACGAGAACAGCACAGAGGTGAGAAGCTTCAGATGGCATCACATTATTGGGATGAGGCTTTAGTGCAGACTTTTAAACAATGTGGAATTTAAATGATGTTGGTGTAAGTTTACACAGGTGAAGCAAATGTCATGGGTCTCATAAGTGAACATCTTAATAAACACATAAAGCAACAGTCTAAACAGTTGAAAAAATAACACAAGGGAATTAAAATAAAAAAGCTGCTTTGAGAAACTGAAGCACAAAAACTTCAGATTTTATGTGGTAAGTTAAAAAAAAAACACTGGTATCACACACTGAAGCGTTTTAAACAGATGAAATACAGTTTCAATTCAGAAAACTTGTGTGGAGAAAACGAATTATCCTAAAAAAAAGTGCTGAAGATATCGTTTAGCATTAAAAGCAGGAAATGTGTTAAAAGAGGGTTTTTCAGTTTATCGCACAAAGCATTTGAACTCCCCCTCCCTCCTCAACTTTCTCTGTCCTCAGACCTTGATGCTGGTAAGCAGCACAACACGCCCCCTGCTGGGCTGCGTGTGGAACTTCCCCTCCAGCTACAGCGGCCTGGCCTACGCCACCACATCTATGGTGATCCATGAAACTATCCCCATCATCCTAATGGCCTTCACCAACCTGGGCTCCCTCTACACGCTGTACACCCATGGAAGGATGAGGAGTGCAGTGCAAAATGCCCCAGTCATAAAACGAGTGCCTGCTGAGAGACGAGCAGCCAAGGTGAGTCAGTGAAGGAGGTTTTCAGATCTGAGGAGTTCACCCTGTAAACAAGAAGACTGGATCAGACTTTGAGCAGCAGATTTATTTTATGAACCAACTTATTATATAATCAGCAGTTTCATTCATCTGAATATCTAATTTATGTCTACTCACCTGGTTCTTTTAATGTGTTTTTCTCCAGGTGATCCTTGCTCTAATCATGCTCTTTATCGCATCCTGGGGAACGAGTATCATTTCTGTCAACTATTTCAACTACAACCGTGGATCCTCAGCAGAGTTTCTCCTCATCATTGCTCGATTTGCCAACATAATCTTCATTGCCTTGTCACCTGCTGTTTTAGCAGTCGGTCACCGTGGGCTGCGTTCCTTTATCAAGTCAACGCTCTCCCACTGACCGGGCCCTACAGGCCTGCCAGCAAGGACATGTCTTTTCTTTTCTTTGTTTTTAATACTTCAGGGGAGGTTTAAAGATTTTACCTTCAGGTATGATTGTACAATGTTGCTCTCTATGAACTTCTGATTATGCATGAGCTGGTCAAAAGTATTCAGAGCAAGAGGACGGTGAAAACACAATGATAGAATGCTGACATTTTAATTCATTACACAGACAATCCTTAAAGATGGTGACAAGTCCAAACAGTTGTTCCAAATAAAAGGTAGATTTTACAACTGATCTACAAGCCTCTCACAACCAGTTCACAACCAAGTTGAACCAACACATTTGAACATTTTCTATTATATTCAAGTTGGAGATTTTGCTTCTCAGTGTAAAATGAAATGAAATGCTTTGACATAAATTAAAAAAAAAAATTGAAGTAATGACACTTTTGTCTTTCAAAAAGGTGGTTTATAGACTTATATGAGGAACTTGGATCTACTGACAAAACTCTCAGGTAAAAGTAGTTAAGAGGTTCATGTTTTTTGCTCATTGCCCCAAAAAAGGGACACCAGATCATTTTGAAAGTAAGACCAGTAAAAAAACATAAAAAAGATTATAACTGGTCTAAAAATTCTTGGGAAATAGTCAAAGACTCAGAACTCTGATACTCAAGTCAAATTTAATAAGATAAATTTTATTCATTTTATTATTATTATTGTTATTTTTCAATTTTTTTTCTGAAAATGTGGATTTGAAAAAGTAAAACATTCTTTTTCCTAAGTTTCCCACTTAACACTAAAATTTAAATACAAAAAAAAATCAGGATTCTAACGAAATAGTAGAAATTGAACCAAATATAATCATCAGATAAAAGTTAAAATTCTCACTTTTCTTTTTTAGAATTTTGAGTAAAAATAAAAAAGGTCAGAATTCTGATTTGAGAGATCTCTAAGAATGAATTCAGAATTTTGCCTTTTTCTCAGACTTTGGACTCTAGTGTTTTCAGTCTGAGAAAGATGACAGAATTTTGAGAATAAAGACAGAGCTCTGAGAAAAAAAAGTTCTGTCACTGGATTTTCTTTTTAAAATTCTGACTTTGGATAAAAAAAATCTAAGAATAAAGTCAGTATTCTGGGACCCATGTTTTATCTTTGATATTGAAGACCTCCATCTCAGACTTCAGACTTTTATTTCCATGAATATTAAGACACATTAATATCTTAACTTTAGTAAGTTAAGGAAGCTTTGAAGCATCATTCGAAAGCATTTCAGCTCCATGGGAAGCTGTAGGAGCTATGACACTCTGGATGAGAAAAAGCAATTACAACTATTATCTTCTAGTTTCTTCTCAAATGTTTGCTCGAAGTCGAAATTAAATGTTTTAGTTTACACGCATTAAATAGATTGAAAAATACAAAAATGAGACTGTTAGAACTTGACAGTTTTGTCACAGACAGCCCCCCTGAATTCTAACAGAGGATATTTTTGCTTGTATGAGCTTTAACCTTTGTATTTATTTGATAGTTTGGTATAAATGCACTCCTGTTTGGCTGCTGTTACTTCAAAGTTTTCACCTTTTCTTCCACTTTTATCACCTTCTTCTCTTGATGAACAACAGAAATGCTTTGATTTTCTTTACTTTTTGTGGATTTCGCCCTCTTGTCTGTTTCCACATTGTGACATTTAAAAAGTTTAGACCAGCCCAGTATCATGCTCACGATTCTCCTCCTCAGCTTGCTGTGTCCCAGGGCCACCACCATGGGACTGAAACCTACAAACAGTGATGCAGAAAAGTGCGCTACAGTCAGCAGCCCTTCAGCATGGTGTCCCCCATCATGGTTATAGTACGTGACCGCAGCAACCTGCAGCACCCAGCAGACCACGAAGAGTGACACAAGAGACATGATGACATGAGCCGCTTTACGCTCGGTGGCCACATGTTTTTCCAGCTCACCATGAGTCCCCCCTGCCTCTACTCCTGAGGTGACAGCTCGGATGTGTTTTGCCAGAGCATGAAGGGTGGCCAGGTTGGTGCAAACCATCAGCACCAGTGGCAGCACTTCGTTGAAAGCCAGAGAAGTGGAGGCAAAGGCTGAGCCCTGCTGGATGCTGGGAAACTCCCAGACGCAGCCCAGCAGAGGCCTGGTAGTGCAACTGATCACCATCAGCTCCACCGTGGCGTTGCCGTGAACATGAGTACTGTATACAAGAGCTGGAACTGAAAAGGCCAGGTTGGCCCCCCACACCAGCGACAGAACGATCCACACCCGCCGCCTCTCCCTCTGCTGTGCCAGGGGTCCAAAGTTTATCTGCTGTCGCCTAAGGGTGGTGCAGTGAAAGACGCTAAGTGCCAGAGTCACCCAACAGCCCACAGCTCGCCACCACACCCAGAGCAGCATGAAGACTCTGCACCAACCAGGGGACAGAGACACATCCAGGCCCAGGTCTGAGACAAAGATGGGCACGGTGCGGAAGAGAGAGGTCAGCAGGTTGGCCAGTGAGAGATGCACCAAAATGGTGTCAGAGGGAGGAAGTCTACGAGATGGGCTCTCGACAGCTGACTGAAGCACCTGAGGAAAAAAAGCATGTCAGACTTAGACCACAACACCCAAAACATTCAGCTCAGTTCACAAACAAATGGATGCCTCATCTCACCGCATGAATGACCAAGATGTTCCCCAGAATGCCAGAAAAGACCAAGAGCCCAAATAAAAAAGCTTCCACTGTGAGGTCTTCTGACATGGCATCACCTTCTGCATGGCGACATAGTTTGCTTTCTGACCAGCATGTGTGCCATAATGAAACATGGAGGCTTCACATAACCCACTAATGCTGCTCATGGCCCTCAACATTTTATATAGGTGTGCACACTCCAGCTAAAAAAAGGTTTGTCAAGTGGAAGGATTCATCTCTGCTGAGCAGGCTCATGGTCAGTTTAATTCATTATGTTGATGCTTTAAATGCAGAGGTGGGCATTTTCCACATTTTCTTTCCACATCAGCAACAAACTGTGACTGCACAGCTGTCTGCTGACCTGAGCAATCACATCAACAGATGTATGTCCATGTGTATTTTACTCATATTCATATTTATCACAGCCTAAGATTGCTACAGTAACCACGACGACATCAAAGAACCCTGCTAGTCCAAAAGGCATGTTCATTTTTCAGTGCTTGGTAGCAGATCAGTAAGGATTAACAGCACATTATACAGATTTTTACCAATTATCTTCTGTGACCTCTGTGGGACAGGAAGAGCTGATGCTGCATTTCCCCTCCTGTTAGTCAGCCATTCATCTGCTCTCTGGGTACTAATTGTTTACTGGGTTGCCACTCTTGTCCCACCTGGGACATGGCTGCTTCAAGCAATGTCACACAAACACTGCTTAATTAAATGTTTTTTCAAGATGCATTTCCATTCTACTTTCTTTCACCACATCATCAGATTTTAGTGTTTTTCAAGCAATTGCAGTCATTTTGTCTTTATTTCCATTTGCGTGGATTATCCTTTTTTATTATCATTATTTAACCTTCATTAAACCAGATAGAAACCCACTGAGATCTAGATCTCTTTTGCAAGGGTGACCTAGCCAAGAGGTCAGCAATACATAGCACCCCTTGTGGACAAAGATGAAAGTCCTCCATCTTTGCTGAGCATGCATAGCAAAGTCATTTTCTGAAAGCATCATCTCGTCTGCATTTAACAATAGATAGAAAAATATAAAGAAAGACTTTATATCTATCATGTAGTCAACAGAGACTCCTTTAAACCATAGCACTGGGAGCTCACAGAAAGGCATTCCTGTTATCAGGGTCAAAAAAAGATAAGTGTTTCGGAGTTCAGTCATCCAAGTGAATCCTAGCTGTCTGTGATGTTATTGCTGACAGCAGATGAAATAAGAATTATTTGAGTACTTCACCACTCAGAAGTAATCATCGTAGGCACTGACCATCATAGTTCCTGGACCTCTAGGACCTACAACTCTCAAGGCAGAATTTTTCAACCCATTTCATACTAAATGTTTTCCAGAAAAAAAAGTGCATGCAAAGGTTGTTGCCAGTGGGACTGAACAGGTTAAGTTTTCCCCAAACTAAATTCTGTCCTTTGTTTCTGTGGTCAAAAAGTACATAGTTCCTTAAACCACCCCCCTCAACGCAGAATATTCAACACAAACGCTGCTAATGTTGTTACTGGTATTCATGTTTGCTTTTCTGGATCAATATTTCTCAGTGTTCAACAACAAGAAGAAAACTCCTCACAGAGACCTTAACAGCAATACAACAACTTTTCATATCCATATTTCAAGCATAATATTGACCTGATCAATTTGAACTTAATTGGTGCTTCAGTTGGACTCCAAGCCATGGTCATAGAAATATAGTGCAAAACTAATTTTGGAAGCGTTGAGGACAAGTTTCTGTGCATTTAGTGGCTCTGCAGTAAAAAAAAAAAAACCATAGAATGTAGGATGTTTTTTCCTCTATTTCTGGTTTTCCACTTTTACACTGAATATACAGTTGCTTTATCTGCTGTAACCTCTGACAATCAATAAACAAGTTTTACATAACTGTTCATTTTCCTCTGCAAAGGAGATATAGGACACGATCACCTATAAGGTCCATTGGTCTATTTTGTACTAACTGGATGGATCTGAAATAAGGCCAGTATGGCCTAAAGAATAAATATTTTTGTATTCCATTTTTCTAATTTGTGGCAATTAAAAGCTATTAATTACATGTAGATTAATAGAACTTCTTATCATCCGTACACTTTGGACTGTATAGGCCTACTGAAAATAGCGATGATCAAAGCATAAGATCGGTACCTATTCAACAGTTTTATGTGATCGCCTCTTCTTTCTTAAAAATGAGCATTTCTTTTACCGTTCACAGCATAGGCATGCTTGAAGGAACCTATGATCTCACGTGGACTGCGTGGATGTGGGGGACCTGCAGGTGAGCAGCACAGGTGGGACGCAGGTTTGTGATAAGCCCAGGACTCCGGTTGTTGACTGTTATTGACAGACACCTGAAGCTCTGCGTGGGATGATGACTCACAAACCGACTGATGATGACTACAAATATTTTGTGCACGCACCCACGCTCCCATGCACTCCGCGGCGCGCGCTCCCCCACGTGCACTCTCACACAGCGGGCATCAAAGCCTTTACGTCAAGCCAGACAGGAAGAAGAAAGCAAGATCTGATGGCACGATAGCTGGGTCCCCTCGTACCCCACGCAAAAAGTACGTGATTTTTGGAAACGCTTCCGTGTCAACGTCTACGTGGTTACTTTTTCGAGAAATATTCATGAACTTCATCCTGATAGCTTATCCTCGACAAGGTCGTACTCGTATCCCCTGACTGGATGATTCTGATTCTACTTCTTCTTCCCTGTCGCAGATGCATGCCTGCTCCTTTCGCCTATGGATGCGCTTTCCTGTTTCACACGGATTTCGTCTGTGTGCACTGAGGCAGAGCTGATCTTATGGCAGACATCACCCCGCCATGTACCATCGCTCATCTGATCCACTGTGAGAGAGAATAAATCGACGAGAGGAGGTGAGATGAAAACCCAACAATCCCTGCTCGCCTTGTCGGCACTCCTGCTCTGTACATTACACCAGACAGCTGGCTCCAACAGATCTCATCGCAGCAGCTCAACATCATCAGCATCATTATCAACATCATCTCCATCAGAGGTGAGAGGCAGGATTCATTCGGGGGCGCCCCCAAGCTGGTTGAAACAGACTGGCTCCAACTATGGCAATCACAGCCACAAAAGTAGGCCATCACCAAAGCTTAAAGAGGTAACAGGCCAAATGAATAGCTTTTCTTTCAACACCAGCAGAGGCAATGTTACCACTGTGTTATCTGAGAGTTCTGGCAGGCTACCAAGCTGGATCCCAGAGGAAGGGGAGTCACCACTGTGTGCCTATCGAGTGATCGAGGGAGGCATTGGGGGGCAGCTGTGTTTTCGGAACACTCTGTCTTGGTACAAGTGCCATAAAGCAGACTGCAGGACAGTGGTGTCTCATGGGAATCTAGTGGCAAATATTCTCATCAATGGCAGCGTACTGTTACAGTGGGCCCATAGAGCAGAATTGGAGGTAACTGGTCAGGATGCAAAGACAAAAGGGACTGCAGCTGGTCAGAAAAACAGTGTGGATGCTGGGACAGATCTAACAAAAGAGGGAACTGTAAGGTCAAGCTCTGTTTTCAGTGGACGTCGACACAGAAGAGGAGGCTATGAGCTCAGCTGCTGGTGGAACGGAAGTTACACCCAGTTTGAGTGTGCCGGTGTTCATCTTGGATCAGGCTGTAGGGACTTTCTTCTGACTGAGCTGCATGAGAATATTCCCTACCGCATCTGCCTGCGCTCCCTGGCCCGCTCATATCCAGTTTTTAAAGCAGCTCATCAGCAGGACTGTGTGGAGTTCACCCTGCCACCATCCGGGATGCAGGACATTGTGATCGCAATGACAACAGTCGGAGGAGCTATCTGTGTGATGCTGGTCATCATCTGTTTGCTGGTGGCATACATCACAGAAAACATCATGAGCCCCACAACACAGCACACATACTCCTACCGCACTCACTCACGTCACTGAGATTACACTGGGTTCAGGATGAAATAATCTACACTAACGTCCATGATGAGCATATCTAATCTCACAATCACAGCCACTCATGGTTAGTTACTTTTCAGTTAACTGCATAATATAATTTACAGGTCTTGTTATGACTGCACTGAAGCACAATCAACTGTGACTTTGCAAAAAAAACACTTGCCTTGTCAGCCTCTGCGAGGATGCACTGAACCAAAAGTCCTGAAAAACCTACATTTACTGACACACATTAGTTTACTGTGTTCTGTTTTTGTTTTAGGTGGCCTGTGATTGAGTCTGTCAACCAATATGCTGGCAGCATTTAATGAGCAATACAAATACCAGGAAGGCTTTGACTACACCAGATACAGTCGTCTTAGCGACATGTGAAGCCTGTCAAAACATCCAGACAGAAGACAGGTCCTCCATGCCCCAGTTTTCTTGCTGGGACATGGAAAAATAGATCAAAACTGAATTATATTTTCAACATAGCCAAACAATGTTAACTTTTAGTTTTGCTTTGAGGTCTGCAGACAGTATATCTGTACCATGTTGTGAAGAGAAATCCAGTCCAGTGTACAATATGCCAGCCATCTTGAATTCTAATGCCTTCATATCATGCTGAGATAATAAAGTACCATAAGATCATTTGTAATACCTAATAGCTGTCAGTAGTATTCTTTTTGTGTGTGTGAGAGAAATTGTGTGAGACATGTTTTATCTCAAAGACAGGGGAGAAAAAGTTAAAATGGTTCTAGGGCCCCTTAATGAAAGAAACCCTAAAAACACATCCACTTGTTTGTTTTTTTTCTTTTCATTTGTTTCAAGTTTCAAGCTTACTTTAAAACATAAACCCCTGCCAGGTGTCTAATGCAGATCAATTAAAACAGATTCTTTTGACTCAAGCCTGTTACTTAGCTTTAGCTTTTTTTTTTCGAACTTCTGGGATGCCTAAACTTGATCTAATATCCTAAAAGATGCAGTGTGTGATAAAGCTGCAAAGATACTGCCACCCGTTACATATCAAGCAAGCGGTTCCATGAAATGCACCAGTTAAAGGATAAAGAACAAGGGAGGGGCTGTTTTCCAAAAACAGCTCAGTACAGATCTTTTTCATAAAAATCTCTTGAAAAATTGAGAACTTACTTATCCTTCAACACAAGAAGATGCACCTCCTTGAAAATCACTGACACTCAAGCGAACAATGAGCAAACAGGCTAGCTTTTATGTCCAAAATCTGAACAGTAGCCATGGCTAAATATGCCCATATCTATTCACCATGTCTATAAAGCCAAACTTTGAGTGGGGCAGAGTTATTGTCGGTTAAAATGCAGCTTGCTACACAAGTCAAAACCCTTTTGTGTGAACAGGAATTTAATGAGCTACTTCTGATATCAGGGGGACAACATGTGATTAAAGGGAATGGGGAATGAACCAAAAAAGGTCATTGCTGCTGTTTCACACTCTTGAAAAATTACACCCTACACAAACAAGGAGGAATAACAGAAAGGGAAGAGGATTGTGCATTGTTTTACATTTCAGGCACTTATGGCAAGTCGCTTTAACATTTGAAATCTGGACGCGGTATGCAATGCAGATATCTGTAATTCAATTTCACTCAGGCACAAAAAAAAATCAGATACCTGTAAATACATTCTACCTATCCACAACTGTAATTTGAGATATCTACAACTGTCATTTTGACAAGGCTAAATGACATCACTTTTTGCCATTCATGTGTATGGGTTTTATCATTCAAGATATGTACTACGTCATTTCAAAGATCCAAAATATGAATCATGGATACCTGCAAATGAATTTTAGATATCTGTTATCCTAATTCAAGATATCTCTAAAAAAACATTTTGGCTAGACAGAATTAAAATTACAAGTAACTTTAATTCACTTCAATTCAAGATATATACTTTTTTTTTCAGATATCCAAAATAAAATTTTGTATAGGTGAAATGAATTGTAGAAATCTGTAGGCCTAAATAGAATTTTGACTTGTAAAAATGTAAATAGATATCTGAAATAGGAATAAGAGATGGTCATAATTCAATTGTAGATATCTACAATCAAATTATAGATATCTTAAAATAAATTTTGATAACAGATATTTGATATTCGAGATATCTGTACTTAAATTTCGCCTGGTCAAAACTGAATCACAAACATCTCTATTACAGTTTCCCAATTCCAAATTAAAGTACAGATTTCTTGGGATAAAATTTAAACTATCCAAAATATATCTACAACTAGTCAGAAATACGTTGTCGGTATCTACAATGTTAGTTTCGGATATTCAAACTTAGCCTTTAAATGTGAAAACGGCTTGCCATAGGAGCTGAAAGATTTTTTGTTGTTTTGTTTACTTTTATTGTAGAGCAAAGTAAAGTTTCGTGCAAGAGATTATTGTCAACTTGCGTCACGTTACGTCACTGTTTTCCCAGCCTATCGAGTAACAAACTCCTCCCCCAATTGACATCATTAAACAAAGCCATACCCGTCGAGGTTCCGCCATTTTAACTTCCTGCTTCCAGAGAAGAACAAACACCAGCGTAGTTGTTATTGAGGAAAGCTGTAGTTATTTTAAAAGATAGGCGTTTATTTTCTTAACCTTTTTGTTTCTGGTGATAAAATTAAAACCTGTGTTAGTTTTAAGCAGCTGGTGTCGGTTAGTTTCAGCCGGGGAGACGAAATGCCGAGCCACCCGCTGCGTGTAGCGGTTGTGTGCTCGAGCAACCAGAACCGCAGTATGGAAGCGCATAATATCCTCAGGTAATGATGAACCACCTGGATGGGAAGACTATGGAGGACCACGAAGGAATCGTGTGTGCGTCGTCGAGTCGATTTACTTAACCGATTACAGGCCATGCCAACACAGCGACTTGGCCCGTTGGGCCTCACCGTAAAAACAAAGGACTGACTACTCCCGAGTGTAAAACCAGTCGGCAGACTTTGAACGCGGAATTGTGCGTGGTTTCACCCCTGTGTCTGCTCCCAAGCGCAATCTCAGAAGAAGGCTTAAAACAGATTTAGGGTTTAAATACCGGTTAAAGTTAAGGTACTTTCCACTCTACAACTTGACAACGGCGCCCCCTCTTGCGGGGTGAATACCGGAAGGGAATTGCAGCTGTCCAACTTCGCCGTCACCAGCCCCCGCATCCACTCACTTTACCGAAAACTTGTTTCGTCTTACCCCCTTTTTAAAAAATGAGTGTTTTTGAATTGACTGATTCTTTGCCCCCTGTCTCATTTCCTAGTTGTGCGTTTTTTTCCACTGGAAAGCAGTGATCCATATCTTGTAGGAAAAAAAGTACAATGTGACAGCCTGTTTTTGACACCCAAGTCATTTGTATATTTGCGGTTAAACGTCTTTTTCTTTGACAAGTATCTACAAAGTATGCAATGAAATGAGTAATTTACGTTTGATATACCCAGAAAACGGTACAAAAGAAACCTATAAATAGGTCTGGTGTCTGATTTTATGTTGCCGTAACTGCACCTCAGCTAAGATTATCTTCTTATTATATTTTTTAAGTGCATATGGTGGAAAATGGGATGAAAATGCCGATTTAGGCAGTGTAGCTGTATTTATTTAATTATTTTAGTATCTTGGACTGTTGACAGAAACTGTATTTAATTGACTGTCATGTGTTTCATCTTTGCAGTAAACGTGGATTTGATGTGCGCTCATTTGGTACGGGGTCTCATGTGAAGCTACCTGGTCCTGCCCCGGATAAGCCAAATGTGTATGACTTCAAAACAACTTATGTACAGATGTACAACGACTTGGTCCGAAAGGACAAGGAACTGTATCCCCTTCTTACTCTTTTACACAGACACACACATGCTCAAACAGCATACTTGAACACAGATGTGTAAACATGTCCAGGTAAAATGTGCAGACGTTGAGCTGTGGTGGAGCTCATGGAAATGCGAGCTGTACAGCAAGTGGGTAAGCAATAATGGAATAAGTTCATGAAGGTATTTAAAATGTATTGCAGATATATAAATATTTTGTTTTTTATACTGTACAACACACAAGAAAAAAAAACTTTTCCCCATCCGCTATGGAGCAGCAAGTGCCTTTTGGTGAATATAATGTTTAGTTTTGTGCTGAGACCATTAAAATTGAGACTGTAAATGCTTCTGAAAGCCTAGTTTATATTTTTTGATTATCAGTATTCTTCAAGGTCTTCATGTTCCTGTTATTCCTTGCAAGCATAGCTTTCCTGTTTTTTTAACACTTATTCATTTTACATAAAGCAACGAAAGTGCATTAGATTTTTTCTTTAAATTGATTAAATCGCTGTACTCCTCTGGATTTTCAGGAGTGAATGCTGAAACACTGTTTAACAGGAAGTGGGTGTTTAAAGGGAAAAAAAAAACTAACTGCACTGGCAAAGAAAAACAGGCGTCATATGCAGGGAGGAGACAAAAAATAAGCATTTTGTGGAAGATAGTTTGGCTAACAAAATACATCAAGTCCCCAGTCAAGATTCCAATTAAGCAGGAAAAGAAGCTTATCTTCCTGAAATTGTCATCCTGGGATACTCCTTTGTTTCCTTGTTGACCGCAGTGCATTTGAGGAAGTTACAACAATCAGTTTTGATTAATTGTTGATGAGTCACATCCTTATTATTTTTACGCAGCATTATGTCATTTGAGGAATTGACTCCTCAAGAAAAGAAAAATAAGTATACTGTGAAGTTTGAATAGACCTTGGAAGTCCTAGCTGTCTTTGACACTTTGTTTTCGGAAGAATTACAGCATAACTAATTTTGACTGGTGGGTTATAAGAAAAAAAAGTAGAATATTAGTATCACTTCATTCTAAACCTGCCTTATTGTTTATACATGTGTTAATGTTTGTAAATAGTTTATATGAATCAACTGTTTTATAAAGATTAGGCACAGTGTAGAGGTTTACCTGTAAGTTCAGACCTAAATCTCTTCACATCCATTTTTTAAGAGTAGAAAGGTGTGTGCTGCATATTTTGTGGTGCCTGGTGTAATTGTTTATGCAGTCATAACTTAAAAGATCAGAAAATGACTGTTGACATAACAGGCAGTTTTTAAACCAGATAAACACAAACAAAGCTGTCAATGTGAGAAAAGCAGTCATCATGGCTTGTCTTTACAACAAAGATATTTGTTGCTAATTTCACAGTTCACAGTTGAGACCTCTGTTGTTCCTCTAATTTGAGATAGCTCGCCTCAAAATGTCTGTGAGATTACCTTTTTCGATTGGTCAGTGTCATTGATGCCACTAGAGGGTGCTACAGTTTATCTTATGCAAAGACACACTGACCTCATTCATGTGTGTCCCCTAAGGGTAAAACAAATACACAGTCTCATTAAGGCCAATGAAAATCGTTCACCTTTTGGGAAGTGTTTGCTCATCTGTGTTGTTTCTGATAAAATCTGGCTTCAGGATAGTGTGATGGTTGATTCGTTTTCGTACTTCGCAATATTTTGCTCCCTCCTGTTTTGCCTTGACCCCACAACTCTTCAGATACACACAGAACGGCATCCTGCACATGCTGGACCGCAACAAGCGCATCAAATCAAAGCCAGAGCGCTTCCAGAGCTGCAAGGACAAGTTTGACCTGGTCATCACTTGTGAAGAGAGAGTCTACGACCAAGTGCTGGAAGGTAAGAATCCTCATAAGAATTTCTATTGAATGATAGCAAATAATTATTAATTTTATTACTGTCCATTATGAAACATGTTCCTATCACTTTCAATGTCACATTTTTTTCTTTTTTCCATTGTTGTGCCCTAGATCTGAATTCAAGAGAGCAAGAGACGCTGCAGCCAGTGCACGTCATCAATGTAGACATTCAGGACAACCACGAGGAAGCCACGCTGGGCGCCTTCCTTATCTGTGAGCTATGTCAATGTGTAAGTATTTCCTATCAGGGTTTTATAATGGTTTTATAATGGTATCTAGCAGGCACTCTGAGGGGCAGCGTGAAACAATAGGTCTCCTTTGTCATTTGGTGAAGTGTTGGCCAATGAAAATATTGTCATTTATTTACTTGATTTTAAGAACAAATTGTTTTGAACTGTCAAATATGTGTTTGAAAAAAGATGCCCAGGACTGCCATGAAAATACAGCCAGTCTATGAAATAAAAATATGAGTGGTGTGTAGAGGATAATGTTATTTATTGCTAATAAGCAATGCCAGAAGTGTTTAATGCTTCTCTTCTTCCACCTTGCAGATCCAGCACACTGACGACATGGAGAATGAAATTGATGAGCTCCTCCAAGAGTTTGAGGAGAAGAGCAACAGGCCTTTTCTCCACACTGTCTGTTTCTACTGATACACAATAGACATTTGCAATAAACACAGACCCAAATCAAAAGCAATCAAACAATAGCAGAAAGAAACACACACAGATACACACATACACTTTTCAATAATCCAGGACAAGCAAATTGTGTGCTTGCAGAGACACAGACATTCTCACACACAAAGTTTTGGGTCAGGACCTAACAAACAGCTGCTGTCAGACAAATGGTGATGATGGGTTTTTCCTCTGTGCAGAGGACCAACTCGCTGCTCTTGCTCTGCCTTTATTTCTCTGGAACAAGGTCAGGCCAAGCTCCTCTCTCCAGCCCAGTCCAGTGAAATCACTCCTCCATGTCTCCTCAGGGAGAGCCATAGCACCCATACCCCAACAACTTATAAATTCTTATAAATTTTTTCTGATTTTGTTTAGTAAAGCATATTATGGCTGACTTCTTTTTCCTCAGATGATATAAAATTGTAATTCATGAAAGCTTATATGTCAGATTTTTAATCCTGACCTGGAAGAGTCTAAATGTGTTTATTTGGTTTGACAGGGAGAAGAATTAAGTAAATGGAATGCGTTTTCTGTGCTTCTGTGATGTAGTTTAGTTAGACTTAAGTTAAAATGGATGGGCTAACATTGAATAACCAAACTTGGACCACTCTGGGTTCTGAGATTTTCCAATGTGTCCCCCAAATATGTTGATTCTTATTTAAACTTGGATATGCTACTTTCAGGGCATAGTATTTTTTCTTTTGTAAATGTTGGACAAAAAAATTATTGTAATTCTTTGCGAACTGCAAGCTCAGCTCAGAGTGCCTGATATTTCTGTATGTACATATGAATTCACTAAAAGAAAATCATCTTCAAACAGCATGTCTCTGTACTTTATTTGCACTTGGATCCTTGATTGATGTCTGTATCCTGCAAAAGGTTCAATGTGCATATCTCAGTGCACTTGTCAACACCTAGATTGTCATTCACAGTGAGACATCATTAACTGGGGTGTACTCATATTTGCCGTCTGCTGGTATGCTTACTACAGTGGCCTAATAACATTCATGTGTGCATGATAGCGCTGGTGTAAAGTTTTACTTCTTTCAATTATCTTCTTTTTTGTTTTTTGTTTTTTTCCAAATTTCATTTCAATTTTAAATCCAGTCGAGAGCCAGCAGAAAAACAGTTAAAAATGTATAACCTGGATGAGGATAATCCTTAAGTCATTGAGTCTAGCCTTACTTGGCCATTACACCAGAAACATATATTATGTGTCATTGTGTTGTTATATGAAAAAAAACTTTAGTTAACCAAAACTGCCCACAACGAACTACGTGGCTGAATTAGGTGAGTTGCTCAGAAAAAGAGTGCATCATTTTCTAGGTTTTCACATTCATTCTTCCTTAAAATCTTAATTTATATCAACAAATTTGTAAAATGGGCCTACCCCTGACAAAAATTGACACAAAAAAATTTGGTCATTCATTAATTTTACATTTTTTGTGGGGAATAAAAATATTAATATCATTTTTTTTTATCCTTCACAGAAGTTGGCTTTAAACTTAAGATTATACACAAATAATAAAGTTATTGAGTAATTCAATACCGCCCAGGGGTGTTATGTCAGTCCTGTCTCAACACAAAATTGTAGATTAAGAGTGATGCACATGCTTTTACTACTCAGGGGAAGTGACATTATTTTGTTGAGATGTAAGTGACACTGATCTAGGTGAGTTCTGCCTTTGATATATGTGGATTTTAACTCTGTTTTTATGTTTATTTATTTTTAGCTGTTCAGCTATAGCACCAGGCCCTGTCACGCTAAAGTGCTCTTAAAGGACAAAGGATTATCACAAAATCAAATGTGTTTGAAAAGTTCTTTACAATTCCTTTCTTTCATGCTAATTTTGCTATAATGCATAGTGTGTACAGAGTAATGTTTTATAAAAGGGCTGACAGTCAGGTCCTTGATGGACCTGACAGTCAGACAGGTTTATGATGGGGTCCAACAATAATCTGACATTTACTCTTTAATATGTGTTTCAATCATGCTTTTATTAAGATAACGTCATAAAAATAAAATATACTTCTAAATTTTCTTACATCCTTTGTAATCATGAATGTTTTGAACCTTAGCCTTTGATACGTTAAAACTTCTGAGTAGGACAACTGAGTAGCGTTTATTAAAAAGAAGGTTACTGTTACCAAAACACGTTACCATTGGTAACGTAGTTAATTTTGTGTCAAAACTATCCCAATATGAGATTAACAACCGCACTTTTACCTGAGTGCTAGGGTGGTGCTGACAGCCAGGGGGAGAAGTCAGGAAAGATGGATTTTGAAGCCATCCCTCTTTCCTGATAAGCGTTAAAACAGCGTGGTGTAGCTTATTTTACATGCTCACAACGGAAAGGTTTTCACCAGCTACCTGATATTTGGTGAGTCATTAATGCACTACCACCGACAGAGAATGGGCCTAACTGGGCTACTTTATCCACCTTTAAACGAACCTTACGAAGACATACGTGTTTTTTTTTAAACTCTTTTGACTTAATATGTTTTGTTTTCAGATTTTACCATGAATGCCTTCTGTAGCGATATTTACAACTTCGTCTCATCTTTAGTGCTGGGAAAGGACTCCACCTGCACCTGCCAATGCGGGAGGTAAAATGCATAAGGGAACCTTACTGTCAGCAATATTCAACTATTCAATGCACAGTGGTTTTTTGCTCTAGTTCAGTATTTAGAGATCAGGATGGTCACCATTATGGAAGTTGAAGTGGTAGCTAGAAGGGTTTCTGTTTTAGTCCTGGGCCCTGTTACTCCATCTATTTTTTAGCCAGGTCACAATGACATTTTGCATTTGTGGGTTTCCTCATAAGCCCAGAGTGACCACTTTTTCCATCATGGAAGTCATCTGACAGATGATACTCACATTGTTTTTGTTTTTTTGTTTTTGTATTTTTGTACTTAAACATTTCACTGTTTCTCTTGTAGAGATGAAGTATCCCTCGTGGTGCCTTACACTGGGGCTCAGTTCACAGTGAATTCTCATACTAACTGGTCAGGTGGTATATTGGCCCAGCAGGATGCAGATGTATTGTTTGGACTATGCCTTGGCTTCTGCATTTTCTGGTTTCTCCTGTGGCTGGATAAGGCCCGACATTCAGGTAACAATAAACACATACATGACCAAGAGAACAGTAAGAAAGAAGGCAGCTAAAACTGAAAAATTTTTGAGAGGAGCTTTGAAGACAACAAGAGACCATACCCTTAACTTTCAGAAAAAAATAACACGACCCTTTACCTGTAGTTATAAGCAGTTTTTAAGTAAATATACTTGAACAAGTAGTATGATTCACAGTTGAACTTTTTAAGCCTCATATGATACTCTAAGAAGTTCAGAGAAACAATATAGACATTTATAATAATTAAATATCGAGGAATTACAGAGGAATAATACACTTTTTTTGTGAATGAATGCCAAGATGCCTTTTTTCCACTCACAATGATCTCTGTTGGTCTGTATTATAATATGAACCACTTCACTTGACATATCATATAACCTCATCACAACTCAGGATGCACTCAACCCTTCAGGTCAGGTCTTACATGTGTGGTTGGGTTTTTTCCCCTTGCCATTAAAGCTGATTTTTCCCATACAGATGTTATTATATCTCCTGAATCACGTGTTTCACAGACCCATGTGATTTACCCGTCACTCTAACACAGACACACTCACCACTACAGACACAGAATGTCTGTAAGAGCTCTTCATCCGAGTTGTCTTTCTTTCCAGGTTGTGATTTCTATTCGTGGTTGCCCAAATTCACCAGTATTAGGAGCTTTCTAGGGCGTCTGTATCCAAAAACCATGCAGGACTCCAGAGGGGGCACCACCCCAGATGGGGACGAATATTTTCTTGCAAGAGATGTATTTGACCAGTAAAGATTTGAGTTGAATTCAGGTCTCTGTGTGTTATAGAAATACAGCATAACCCCTGAGTCCAAATCTGCTCCACCAGCCAAGTGTGTGTACTTATTATAAAAATTGTACCCCATTTTCAGTTTCTACAGAAACAAATTGCAGTGTCGCTTCAGGTTTTTTGTTCTTCCTCAAAGTTTCCAAGTTGGATATGAGGTCAAAAACAAATGGTCATGCTTCATTTTTTTTATTTTAAAAAGAGAAACAGGATTTTTAAGTATTGCAACAGCTAAGGAGGGTTAGAGAGTGTCTTGAAAAGACAGTAGCTGAAGTTAAACACTTCAAAGGCTACAATGAGTTCTAATAAACACTGATCTGAGGTACAGTTTATGAGCTGTGAGTCATGTTAAAGCTACTACTAACCCTTACAGATAACGTCAAGCCTTAAATTAGCTAAAAACCCACTTTGAGTGTCTGCATCTTGCATCTAAGTTTCTGATGTTGAGACACTAAGACTTTTGCCTCAGAAATGTAAAAAAAAAGTTTTCAGGTGTGAGTTTTCTTAAAAAAACATCCATTTAATCATTCCAGTGGGCACCCCACTGTGTACAACACTTACATACGGTTATTACAGACAGTCTGGTTTCCATGTTTAGAACATTTTATGACCCATACATTATATATTAGAATGATAGAGTCTTAGGTGCTCTGCTTTGAAAAGTTATTCAATTATCCAACAAGCTGGCTTTCATCTTCTGTCACAGACAGTCCAGCAGACTTTGAAACAATGTGACAAACATGTTAGAGGGGCTGTAAACTAATCTTTTTTTTTTCACCTAAACAATCTTTCAATCAAACTGGGGTTCCATCCTTTGGAGGAGAAGATGCAGTTTTGTCTCCCTTTTCCTCTTTAGTAGGAACAGCAGGCTTGTCTAAACTCTCTGCAGCTGTTTCTTCTTTTAAAGCTTCTGTAAGGTCCTTTTCACTGTTTACTTCTCCTGAAGGGTTGACATCTAAAGGAGGAGGAGGTTCACTTTCACCTCCTTCTTTTGTGGTAATCTCCAGTACCGGAGCAATCACCTCCTCAGCCTGGGGTGCCTCACTGAGGGGCAGAGTGAAGCCTATTTTACCCCCACTGGTTGTTGCCCCAGGTGAGGGAGGAGTAAGGCTCCTACCAAGGGCCTCCTCTTCCCCATGCAGCCAGTCCATCTTCTGAAGATGCTGCTTGACGGCATCATCCACCCGAGCATCAATCATCGCCTCTGTCAGAACACCATCTTCTGACGAATATGCTGCCGCCTACAAGAGAACATGGGCCAACACATTCAGTTTCCACAAAAATGAAAATATTTAAGATGATAACCTTGTTGACATCAATTTTGTGAAATTACGATGAACACAAACAGGTAACATACCTGCCAGGCCACACCAAGCTTAGAGATTTCTCGTCCTGACATGCCGTCTGTCCGCTTGGCTATCTCAGAGCACTTTTTACCGTAGTCAAACTGTGCCAGCTTCATTCTTCTGCTCAAAGAAACACAAATGCACACATACAACAGGCAGATTAGAGGAGAAGAAATGCAAAATGGATTCAGACTGAATCTTTGCCTTCCTTAATCTAAGAGTGGTCAAATACAGAATTATCATAGTCCTGGTGAGGCCAGGTTAAACAGTTTAACAGATTTCCAACATCTGTACGTGTCTAACCAGACCAAACTTAATCATTTGTGTAAGTGTGCACCCCTCATATATGTGGTGTCTTGGCTTGATGACCCTTTTAACAGTGTGGGGATTGTACTCACTGCCTCCCTCCAGTGGCCGGTTCCAGGACATATTTGTCAAAGTACAACCGCACCAGCCTCTCTCTCTCCTCAGGGCCCGGCAGAGCAAAATTGACTATTTCATCTATACGGTCGTTAATGGCCCAGTCAAATTGCTCTGGTTGGTTACTGGCTAAGACCATCATGAACCTGCAGGAGCGACACATAAGTAAAGCAGCTGTGAAACGTGCTGGGGAGCAAAATAAGAACAAAGCATGACATGAAAAGTTAAGGTAAGAGTTCTTTACTTGTTGCTCTGTTCTCCAGTGCGATACAAGAATGCGTTCAAAGTAGCTCTGAGGTCTTCACTGATCTTCTCCTGTAAACAATGAGCAAAGGTTTTTTGTTTTGTAAGGCTATACAAAGATAAAAAAAAAAAATAACAAAAACTTCCAAGAATTGTGTAAAGTAAGAACGTATGCAGACTTACAGTGGATCTCTTGCGAAGGAATGCATCAGCTTCATCAACAAACAGCAGAAGTCTGTAACAGGATAAAATAGTTATTTCATGTGTTGATTTTTCATGTGTTGTGGACACTACCATTTTTGTTACATAAAGTAACACACCCGCGTCGACTTGTGTTGGCCCAGTCAAACACTTTGTGCATGGCAGTCACACCATCACGGCCCATGGGTGCCACGTCTCCACCAGTCATGATTGCATAGTCCATCCCAGAATGCACTGCCAGCTTCTACTCGGTAAAACAGGAAAAACTCACAGTTAGGAAAAGTCATCGCTTCTTGTATTTGTTTCATGTAGCCTGCAGCTTTACCTTAGCAAAGAGAGTTTTGCCCGTGCCTGGGGGACCATACATGAGGATGTTTCTGTACAGGCCGTTGTTCTGCCTTGTGTTTCTGGTTGCAATAGCAATGTCTCGCACACGCTCTTCCAGGGTGGGCTATAAAATAGAAAACATGCATTTATACTGACAAAACTTAACCAGGAAAACAGCTTGCATGCATTTGTAAAGACCTCCACTTACACTGAGCACAACTCCCTCGAGGGCATCCTGAGGTTTGCTCTTCAGCCGTTTAACTGTCTGCGTGGTTAAGAGGAGGGACCAGAATGGTTTGATTAGCATAAAGAGATCTGTAGTTAACAGAGCAGAGATAGTTCAGCTGAAACCCAGCTACCTTGATAGGATGCTTTATTGCCTCTCCCACAGTGAATCGGGATGTTTCCCGCACCAGTGACGGCTTCCCGAGCCTGGCCTCAATGTAACGTCCTGCCACTCCTGTTGCATTTCGGGCTGAATAAACTCCCACAGCTAACAGGGTCAGCCCTGCCACCTGGTGAAGTATTACAGCGATTACACTACATTCTGATACAGTGACAAAATATACAAGAAAATTTGAAGAAATGAAAAAGAAAAGATTGGAATTTTTTCACTTATTACGAGTGAATATTACTACTTAAATTCCAAGAATTAAGTCAGAATTATACTTGTATCTTAAAATTTGGATTTTTTTCTGAAAAAAGTTTGACAATGATGTAAAATCTCACTTCAAAGCAAGTGAAATGTGAGATTTTTTTTCTTTCTTCCCCTCTCTACTGGCCTTACCGCCCATATAATTTTATTGGCCCTGTTCTCTCCCATGAAAATCAAATAGCAAAATTCCTTGTAAAACAACATGTTTTAAAAACAGGAAGCAGCATTATACTGAAAAAAAGACAAAAGAAACATGTGTCTTACCGTGGCTGTGACTTTGTCCCAGTCTGACACAAAGGCTCTGAATCCTTCTCCAAACACAGCACCTGCAGTCCTTAAAGCAAACACCAGTCAGTTGTTAAGGTCACTTTTAAGCTTAATTTAGTCACAGAACATACAAAACAGAACAGCAGTGTGATAAATAATGACACAGCTTCATTTGTTTGTGGTACTTATTGATTAACTAAACACACTGACACCTCACTATTCTATCTGCTGTAGTGAGGAATCAGTGAGCTGGTGTCTTACTTTATGGACTCCAGGACCGTCTGTCTGTGTTCTGCAGCCTTCAGACGGATCTGCTCGCGGATTATATCGGCGTTCTCTCTCTCCACACGGGCTCGAGCTTTAGACTCTGCTTCTATACGCAGCAGCTCATTCTTGTGCCTCAGCTCCATCTCATGCTCTATTGTGGCTGTAACAACCAAGGATAAGACAAACACATGAGCAAACATCTTTATCTTCTGTTAGTGATCCTGTCATCAGTGGAACAGAAGTGGAGTTATTACCTTTCCTCATGGCTTCCTGTTTCTGTACAGACTCCTCCTGTCTGCGCAGGTTTTCCTCATTTAAGGCTTGCTGTTGAAAAACATAATGGTCACCATTTGCTGTTCCATCTCATCTTAGGCATTCAGCATCCAATATGTAAAAAATGACTCCACCTGTTGCCGTAGTTGGTCCTCATATCTCTGTCTGGCAAGCTTGTCTTGATACTGGGCTCTCTGTGAGGGGACCAAAAAACTGTCACTCAGTGACTCAAGTCATTCCATGTCACTTTAGCAACATTTTTTTTATTCTCCACATTTAAAACCCCAAAATAAAGAACTCACAGCTTGATGCTGCTTGGTCTCCTCATTCAGTGTTTTCCTCCTCTCTTCTCCCTGGATTCGTATCTGATCACCTTTGAGCTGCTCAAGTGCTGCTTCATACTCCTGTTGCACAAGAAGATGCCAAAAATGACACATCTTTTAAATAATGGTAGTCTAGACACAGATGCTGAGCATACACAGCACACAGAGATGCCAAGTATACCACCTTTGAGTAACATTTACCAGCCAAGAGATCAAATGATCATTATCGTATGGTTTAATCATTATATATTGGTAGTACTGAAGGGATCCTGAAGCAGTCTTACCTTCATTTTGCTCTGATGCTCCATCTGAGTACTTTGCTCCTGCATCCGGGCCAATTCCAGAGCTTCTTTTGCATGCCCTGGGTTGAGGTGAAGAGTATGAATAGCACAAACAAGGAAAAGGAGAAAGAAAAAATATGTCAGCTTCAAACACTAAACTAACAATACAGCATGAAGCCATTGAAATGACATGTATGGTACTTGTCTTGTCTCATTCAACCTCTCATTGTTTGTTTGTTTTTTAAATTTTAGGTGATGAAGACCCGGAATAATAACATAATAAAGCTTAATAGTGAACCATAGCAGATATGCTGAACAGTAGGTAACTGCATGCTGTGACCTGAAATAACCCTTGAACCCTGTCCCACGGGTTTGAATGGAGGTTAGATCAGGACAGTGTCAGTCATGTAGTCAATCAGTATAATCTTAAAGATTAAAATAAACCTATAAGTGAAGTTGCTGGCTGTGAGTGTGGACCTCGTTATTTAAGCTGCTGCATCACTGAGAGACCTCCACCACCATGAACCAGAGAGGAGATGGACGCTGTAGTATCTGTGTGCAGTACTGTCTCAACGTGAATCCTGAGGGATCTTCCCATTGTGCTATCCTGCTCCCTCACACACTTACGGGACTTGTCGAGCTCCTTGGCCGCCTGAGCAGCCCGCTCCAGCCCGGTGGGATCGAAGTTGCTCCATTTGTCCTTGGGTTTATCTCCACCGCCGCTGGAGCCTCCGGCGGGCGGCGGAGGAGGTGGAGGCTGAACCGGGAGACCGGGAGGCACTTCGGGTTGCCCCTTGTTCAGGCCGAACAGCCACGACATTTCAAAAAGAATAAATAAAGTTCAGTTTTGCCGGTTCTGTGTGGCTCAAGAGGCTGCAGCTGCTACTGAACTGTCATTTCACTTCCTCCACACGCGTGTCATGCCGTAATCTACTGCGCATGTGCAATAGAAAAGTCGAACAACAGCATTGTTGATTTGTTGGTAGTAAGTATTCATTCTCCCCATTGGCTACTCGACACTGCGCTTCAATAGAGGTCATTCTCGCAGTCCCACCCAAAATTGATACGGCAGCCCAGAGGGTCATGAAAGAGATGGAATTCACTAGGAAGGGCATGAATGTCTTGAGGTTGCATCAGACCATTCCTGGTTGTCAAAGTCATTTGCCATTGACATTGCTGTCATTCGTTTCACGTCTTGTTGTTAAATAATGTATTCACAAACTACAGGGCACTGACACAAAAAATAACAAATCTTGAGCAGCTAAGTTTTTCAATGTGATCTGACTTATCTGTTTCTTTGTTTGCAGTGAGCTGTCTGTTTAATGTTTTAATTTTGCTCTGTTAGCAACTTCTATTTGTTGTTGTTATTTTCTTTACATTATTTTTTAAATCATTTTTTGTTATTATTGTTATTATTTCCCAGTATTCTTTTTGTCAGTGTCAAGCACATCGAGCTAACCTTTAACAAATTTAAAATAAAATGGCTATTTAAATTATACAGGCATGGAGCATATTCAGAGAAAACATGATGGCAGCACAGTTATTATCACCATTATTATCTTAAACATTATCATTGAAGTAGTGGGAGTATTAGTAGTGATATTGAATTTATTTTCAGCTTTATGAGCCAGGACCTTTTTTGGGATAATGTTTTAAAATACTCTCAAGTTTCTTTGAACTTAAGTTTTTCATGATTTCAATAGCCTTCATGTCAAATTAAAGCTTCTTATAAATGCACAGAATTTACTTTTATGTACCTCACACAGAAGATCATCGTCTTTCTCTCTGATAAAGCCTTAATGGACATGCTGATGAAGATCCAGCACTACCATTCTGAGAATGACTAATGTGGCCACAGACGAAAATGTCCTTTTAGACCATGATAAGTCAAAAGAAAAGGTTATTCTTTTGAGACATTTGTAATTTGTTGTATAATTTCATGTTCCGAAGCATTCAAAATGCGCAAGTGAGACCACAAGACTGTTGAGATGTGTAGTAATTAAAGGCTCCTAATTACTATTCTTTGACATTAGATACTGATGTTCTGCATTATTGTAATAAAGTCTATATTGTGCATTACTGTGGTTATGAAATCGCAAAGAAAAAAAAAATAAGAAAGCAAAAAAAGCCTTGTGAAAGTGTCTATGCATAATGACATATCAGTGAAAGTCATACCATAAATTATAAATGTTTTTTTTAGAAGCTGACAGCGTTACATGTATCAAAATGTTTAATGAAATAAACATTCAAAGGAAAAACACAACAATTGTTCAAATATATATACAGAGACAAAATCATTACATGATGAAGGTTGAGGTTCCTCTCCTTACATACATTTACAAAAATGCAGTCTCAATCCAACTCCCTCAAACATGCCTGCTGGATTCTGCGGGAGGTGACTGAGGAGAACTGATAACAAATGAAAAAACACAATAGTCTGTAATCAGGAGGGCATATGTGGATTATGTTGTTGTCGGATTGAAATCAAAAGAAACTGCAGAAGCATCCATAAGCAAGATGAATGTGATACCCCTTCATTCCTCAGGCACAGTACTCTGTTTGAATTCCTCCCCCCAACAGTAAAAACACAAACTGCCTTTACAAAAGCCAGTTAAGGTGTGGGGCAAAATTATGCAAATGTGGAGCAAAGGAAGTGAGTGATTGTCACTGACACCTTTAGGAACATTTCCACAATCCAAGACCGATGCCCTCAACATCACAAAAAAAATTGAAAATATGCTGCTGTTTAAGTTCCTTTACTGTAGCAGAACAACACGAGATAAGACACCAGGAGGCTCTTTGCCATCACCCAACGCTGCACGGAACCCCTCCTGTTGCCGAGCTCGTGCCAGCTTTGCAAGGGACAGGAATGACCGTGGTTCTGTGATGGCGAGATCGCAGATAACACGCCGGTTGAGCTGAACGCTGCTCTGCATGGAGGAAAGGAGAAAAAGTATGTCAAACAGATGAAGTGAACATTTCCTGCAATAAGCACAGAGAGTGAGTGTACCTCTTGAAAACTAACCTTAGTGAGGTTGTGCATGAGCGCGGGATACTTCATGCCATGCTCTCGTGATGCTGCTGCAATACGTGTCATCCACAGCTAAAACAATAAGAGCACACACTGAATATAATACATGATGCCAAGTTCCACATATGCAGGGAGTCGCTTTGCTATCATAACAGACATTTCCTCTGTCTCTCTGATCAAAGATTTGATTGAAAGCAAAAGTTAATGGTAAACATATTGTTTTAGTGACTAATATTTTTTATGATCTGGGAACTCATATTTATTTCTAATATCTGACACAGATAATCATAGGAATTTATGGAAATGACCTCAGCAGTAAGTGATTAATTCATTGTGGGTCAATCAAGTTTGAAGCACTTTAGGATTTAGAAGCTGCAAATTATGGGTTAGTGCAAATAACCCATACAAGCTTAAGATAAATGAAACCCTCATAGTATGTCTCAAACATTTTTGGTTTGGTGTGATTTTATCATTCTTAGTACACCCTGCTCTTTGATTTTATTTCAGCTTAATTATTGTACAGCAGCCATATGGTTGGAAGTGTATAATCAATTCTTCAGTTCAGTATTAATGACCCCTTCCTTGATCACAAACGATGACATATTTGTGTCTCACCGATCTCATGTTCCGTTTCTTGAGCTTTCGGCTTTTGGTTGCGTACACGAAAGCTCTTCTGACTGCCCGCACAGCCAGACTGTAACACCGGTTCTTTCTGCCTCTGAAGTGCTGCAAGAGGAACAGACAGGACAGATAACTTTAACAGTGTGGCCATTACTGCAGTTAGAGTAAGATTATGATGATGGAGCATGTCCTCGCAAAGTGTATGTCAATAGAAAAAAAGACAAAAGAAAACAACTACCAAGCATGCTACATTGTTACAAATATTAAATCATAGCCTATTCTCTTCCAGGTAATAGTCGTGACCATTTACCCGTGCATGTTTGAGAACTTCTTGGACTTTCCAGTATCTGTCAGGTCCACGACTTCGAATCCAACAAGACAGCGACAGGAACACCATACCTACTTCCTGGCAAATTACTGCAAAAGCGGTGTCGTTCGTAACAGACTCTCAAAACTGATATAAGTGACCTTAAGCCGGCTCCACCTGTACAGATTTACTGTCATGCGAGCTCAACACCACACGCTTTACCTCAACGGACAGAAGCGCATGGGATTCGTTCGATTTGAACACTTGCGTATCTCGTGTCGACCTCTCTCTTGTTCCGCCTTGGCTCGATGCAATAAATAGGCCAATTAACGTTCGGTGTCATGACAGATACATTAACATATAAGCTCAGATTATTCTAAATGAAGAATTTAGGGGGTGTAATTAGGTAAATCAAACATAATAACTCCCTTTTGCGAGCGCACTATCAGAGCCGGCAGACAACGTCCAACAAAACGTTCGCCTTCAAGCAGAGCTGTGACGCAGTTACTGTGGTGGATGCTGGGATAGCAAGCGGTGGAGGTCAGAGATACTCCAAAATGTCGGTTGCTGGGCTGACGTCCTTGAGCCGTTGTGGTGTTTCGGCTTTCCGCTCGTCCGCTGGACCGGTGGTACGTTAACAGGCATTAGAAATGGTAGAGCATTTGATCCGGCAGTATATGTCGGTCAAAGTTTCTGTCAGGTTGTTTGACTCATAACAGTAGAACAACACAGCATACTGCTGTTTGACAGTGGAGGGCTACGTCTATACTCTGAAGTCCCTAAAACGTAGTGCCGCTACCAGCTAGCCATATAACATTTAAACAGTTTGCATTATTTGACAAACACTTGATCCAGACGTGAACGTATTGTTGAATGTTTGTTGAATCCAAAATGTGGGTGGGGAAAACACAAATTTAACTCAATGTGGCACTAAAGGGTGTTCGAAAATTGTAAACATTGCTCTATTATTAGAGCTTAACATGGTAATGCGATACTATTTATTGTTTTACAAGTCAAAACAACCCGGCAAAATGATGACTTGGTTATGCGAACATTTGCAAAAGTCAATCCGTGTTCATATAAATTATGACACCGCAATTATCCGCTGGGGTCATTTGAGGTATGCGATGCAATGCTTCTTCTCAATCTGCCCTGATTTACCTAACACAGAACCTTTAGGGTTGCTGTTGGAGCACTGATTTGTGGTCTATAATTTAATAATTAGAATAAATAATGTCAGAAAATTCAGTGATATACAGAAGGATAATACTTAAGTTATTAAGATGATCAAAGTAAGGAAAAATAAACTGATTAGGCATTTCCTCTTATGATTTCAAAGTGATCTCAAAAGCATTATGTTTACTTGATTATGTCTAATACGTCTATTGATTGGGACATAAAGACTTGGGAATAAAATTTGATTATTGCATCAAAGAATTAAAAAAATGTGTCCTCATGTCTCTCCCAACAGTTGGTGCGGTATGCCCAAACATCAGCAGCTCCCGCAGCACAACCAAGAATAAAGAAGTTCCAAGTGTACAGATGGGACCCAGACACTCCAGGGGACAAACCCCGCATGCAGACCTACGAGATTGACCTCAATACGTAGGTGTCACTGCTTTCTCCTCTCCTTTGTGGTATGGGCCAGTCTTAGGTTTTGTCATTTATGATAGAACAGCTCAAGGAGAGATGAGGGATTATGAGGGAAGAGAGTGGGTCTTGTATATTGGATGCCTGTCCCAACTGAGCTACACCTGTACTCTGCAGTGCCACTTTTTAAATGGCAGACAGGTTGAGTTTAAAATAAATTAAAAAAAACTATATTTTATTTATATCTTCACATTCTTGACTCACCAGCATATTTTATTTGTTTTTTCATAGGTGTGGCCCAATGGTTCTTGATGCCCTGATCAAGATTAAAAATGAAATGGACTCCACTCTGACCTTCCGCCGCTCCTGCAGAGAAGGTCAGTAATATAAAAGGTGGCTTTTGATACTGGAACAGGTCTGTATTCTGACAAAGTTCCTTTTTCTAACCATTTTTTTTCAATAATTAAAGGTTGAAAATCCAAACTCTGTGAACTTAGTGGGGTTATGCTTGAAATTTCTGCTGGCCCAGCTACATTTTCAATACAGTATGATATTGGTTTTCTCCTAAGAAGTAAAATGAAACATCAGCTTTGTTGAATGAAGAGGAAAAAACAATGTGGTTTTTATATAAGTTCATATTGAGTCCAAAAAAGAAAGATTAAGCTACACAGTTGGTATTGAGTACATTCTTGACATGCTTTTTGTCTATTCTGAGCCTGTATTTTCTCTCATACAGGTATTTGTGGGTCCTGCGCAATGAACATCAACGGAGGGAACACACTTGCATGCCTCAACAAGATCGACACCAACATTAGCAAGCCAACTAAGATTTACCCTCTGCCACATATGTATGTTGTCAAGGACCTTGTACCTGTGAGTGAATATTCATCACACTCTCCTCTCCCGTCTCCAGATATTTACATGTTAAACATGGATGTCTAAAGCTGCGTTTCCACCAAGCAGTCCGAGTCGGTTCAGTACGGTTTGGGACGGTTTGGGACAGTTAAGTCTGATCCCGTTTGCGTTTCCACAGCAAACTGTGCCCTCTCGTGGTGGGCGTCGTGTAAGCCGGATGCAGAAAGCCACAGCTGGTAAACAATAGCGTGACACCGTAGCAGCTTACCCCGCTATGAAATCCAACAAAGAAGAAAACGCGACACAGTAAACAAAGAGCACAGATGGAAGACATGCAGCATTTCGTCCTCTCTGTGATTTTCATGTAACTCTCTCTTACAAAGTGCAATCAAGCTTCGTTTCAGAGAAGTCTGTGTGCTGCCAGGAGAAATGCAGCCGCTGTCGGGGTAAGTGACGATTCTTTTGACCAATCAGCCGTCTGCAGTGTGTTGCTCCACCTCCCGAGAGCGGATCGGTTCAGTCTGGCACCCATACTAAAGGGTCCCAAAAAAGTGGGACAGCTAGTCTCGGTTTTTAGGGATCCGTCCCGGACTGCTTGGTGGAAACGCGGCTTAACATGCCTCCATGACGTGCCCCCTTGTTATTGTTTTTGCAAAACCCTCAAAGCACCAAGTGTATAGTCCGTGGTTGTTGCAGTTATATCTACTGGAAATATGTTTATGTTATCTTTTTCTAATATATTCTGACTTGATCCAACTTTATTTATAGGACATGAGTAACTTCTATGCCCAGTACAAGTCTATTGAACCTTACCTGAAGAAGAAGGATGAATCAAATGAGGGAAAGGAGCAATACCTGCAGACTGTGGAGGACAGACAAAAACTGGTAAATCACCGCCTTTATTTTCTAACACTGGAGTTTTCCAACACCCAAAGTCTCACAGTCTCCCTTCTTCCTGTGTAGGATGGACTTTATGAATGCATCCTGTGTGCGTGCTGTAGCACGAGCTGTCCGAGCTACTGGTGGAATGGAGACAAATACCTGGGGCCTGCTGTGCTGATGCAGGTGTGTAGGGGGACATCATCATGAAGGAATCACAGATTAAATCTGCACAAAAACAATAGTTTATTGGACAATTTCTGTTTACTCTCAGGCATACCGCTGGATGATTGACTCAAGAGACGAATTCACAGAGGAACGTCTGTCCAAGCTGCAAGATCCTTTCTCACTCTACCGCTGCCACACTATCATGAACTGCACCAAGACCTGTCCCAAGGTAACATCTGTAGCCACACAAACACCAAAGTGTCTTTATTTTCTAACATTTCATAACAGTTGTCACAATTTTTTCCTTACCCGTTTCTTAGGGTCTGAACCCAGGCAAAGCAATAGCTGAGATCAAGAAGATGATGGCCACTTATAAGGAGAAGAAGGCCGCTGCCATCTGAATCCCTGTTGTCCTTTCGTACAACTTTCCCTCCATGATAAATTATATATTGATTAAATATTGCTTATTGTGGTCTGAAGGGCCAGTACACCTTACAGCTCCACCACTGACACACAAGTCAACTGTGACTTTAATATGTGTGTGGTTGGAGTATGTGGTGTTACACAAACGCACATGTAAAGTATGAATGCAGGAGAGTGTGTGTCTGAGTCTTACATGTACCATAGCAGAGATATTTATCTCCAGATCTACTTCATGTATGTTTGTGCACTACAGGAGACATGATGCTGCACATTACAGTAAAAACAAGGTGTTCACTTGTGTTAAGATTTCTGTTAACTTGTTGCTTTTCAAAGCAGCAGCTGAGTCATGGACATAGTGTATATTTTTCCTCAGATCTTTCAACAAACCAACTGCAGAATTTGTTTCGGTGCAAATTAAAGAGTTGAAATGCCAGCCACTGTCTTCATGGGTACTTGTTTGTGTCATGTTGATTTTATTTCACACTTGCTTTCAAATAGACCTATACTAGCAATATTTTAAATGTCCTCTAGATGTCAGTAGTGTGCAGAGCCTGATCTGGAAACAATTTAAACTGGGTGAAGTTTCAGCACTGTCAAAGTTAATTTTACAGCTTAAAGATTACAGTAGTAAGACTTAACATTTTCACATGCCATCAATTTGAACGCATCAACATAATAGCCTATGTCTTTTTTTAATGCCTGGTTAGAGTTATAGAAGACATAGTTGATAAAATTGTGTATGAATAAGTCAGAACCTGTGAATGAGCGTCTGTCTTACATGTTTTACATTGAGTCTTTGTTGGAGTAGCAGCTTTAATAGAACAATTGTAAAGAGCTTTATGGAATGAGATTGGAAAAAATATGAATTGTAAATGACAAAACTAAGTTGACCAATAATGATTCTGAAGTGGCAAAAGAATCATAAACAATACCAAAATTTACATTTTACTGTGCATTAATTTGAAGTTTGCTGCATACGGACTTGGTAATTGCCAAATATGAAGCCACAAAATGAAAAGCATAAAAGTAAAATAAATTGAAGATACAAGTTACATATCCAAAAGGCAACTGTCATGAGGTGTAGATTGCTAAATGTTTGGCACTCAGTGTAAAAATAACTGAATTAATCAGAGAAAATCTATTTAATATCACAGAATGGTTGAAGCAACCACCTGCCACTGAGTGTTGGTTAGTTCTTTCATGTTTCAGGGTCACACAGGCTTTGACTGTAAAGGGGTGTTCTCGTGGCGGGTCGGAGCTGGGGCCAGGGGCTGGCTGGGACTGGATGGGGAGGAGACTACAGATGTGGGGTGGTACAATGTGGCGTTGTGAGGTCCTACAGCACTCAGAGGACGCATGAAAGCTGAGCATAGTCGGAGCAAGCTGAGTCAAAGTTAGGTAAGAAACCTGTGTCTTTATCATACATTTTTACGTTCCTAGTTCCTGCATGTGTTTACTTAATGTATGTGTAAGTTGAGGAGGGTTAGTATTTGTGCCGACAACTGAGAGAAAAACAACCAGGGGATGTGTGGTGATTGAGCACAGATTGCATGCTGCATTGTCCATGTTTCTGATCCTTAAAAACATCTCAAAAGTTCATAAGTTTGCTAAATGTAGACTAAATAGTTGGAAATCATTTTCTTGCATGTTAATGGCTGTTGAGAGCTGACATGTGGTCTTGTGTTTTCACTGGGGAAAAGAAGGAGGGACCTCATAGCTCAGCCAGCAGTAATGACACTACAATGGGGAGAGGGTGCCAAGAGGAAAAACCACACACACACACACACACACACACACACACACACACACACACACACACACACACACACACACACACCACACACACACACACACACACACACACACACACAGTCCTTGCTTCCAGAGACTGGGGGTCGATGAGGGCACATGGAAAGATAGTGTTAAATCATTTATGTACTTGTCACAGCTGCATAAAAACAAAAAGCAAAAAAATAGATTTTACAGCAGCAGCAGTACATCTCTTCTTGTTGTCCTCAGAAACTCCTACGTGTGTGTGTGTGTGTGTGTGTGTGTGTGTGTGTGTGTGTGTGTGTGTGTGTGTGTGTGTGTGTGTGTGTGTGTGTGTGTGTGTGTGTGTTTTGGGGGGTGGCTGGGGCGAGATGGGGTCTCTTGCTGGGAAGGGAAGGACTCGATTGGGTAGAGGGGGGCTAATCGCTCCCAGATGTGTGCTGTGAAAACATATGGTTTCCGATAGCCACTGTGATGCAAGAAAGAATGTGTGTGTTTGTGCATTTGTTTGAATGCTCATATGTGAGTGTTGTGCAGGTACAAAACTTTAAGACACACAGTTGCACACTCAGAATTGCACACATCTACAGAGTTATTGATGCACACGCAATACTTGTGTGAATTTAGCTTAAATCACAGTTTCATACAGTAAAGTCTCACACACACACACTCAAACCTTCTTGGCAAAAGTCATTAAACGCTTCAGAAGAGTTTCGACTTGAGCATGATTTGGAGCATGTCCCACAGAGGACCTCATAAATGTCCCCAGTTTACCCAGAGAGTCCTCTGTTGCAGAGCATTTGATTTGAGTAAAGTCCTCTGTTTGATAGGAATGTAAGTTTACACACACACACACAGCTCCACAGTGTAGGATGTGAAAAAAGCCCAAATTAACTGCTCCATGTTGAGTGTTTGAAGAAGCCTGCAGTGTAGTTGTGGTGGAGGAGGAGCATTCATATTTTCCATGAAGTAGAAAAGTAGTTCATGCAGTGTGACAGGAAGATAATGTACGGGATTTTACTGCAAGAAGCAGTGGTCTGCTCCGCTCATCAGCTAAATCTTGACGCTGTCGGTGGTCACATTTTATGTCTACATGTCATGTCAACCTGAGAGGCTCTTTAGCTCCGTGGAGTGAAGAAGAAAGAAAACGGGTGAAAGAGGGGGAGGGGGTGGGGTGTGAGGAAATGACCAGTGCAGGCGACAGAAGGGAAATGAAGGATGTGAAGACAGACAGACAGAGGGAGGGAGGGACGAAGAAAACTTCAGAGAAGAGAGGTGGGGTCCAGGGGTCTTCTGTTTCCTTTCCTGGAATGCAGCCGCAAGACTGTCTGCTGTCTGCGTGGAAAAGTAGGAAAACAGCTTTTAGGGCGACAGACATGCCACATTCTTGCTGTCAAAAGCCCCCCTCGCCCTGCCCCCGCCTCTTCTTCCTTTTGCCCTGGCTGTTTTGGGGCCAGTGGGAGGGATAAAGGGGGAGACAAGGGGGCAGAGATGGGAGAGCAGTAGGGGGGCAGGAGGGGTGACAGAGGGCAGGAGCAGAAAGAGGAGAAGAGAGTTCAGGAGAGCAAAAGGAACATCCAGCACTAAGCTCTTTATTCTCCTAACGCTGCTCTGTTTTTACAGTTAATGCTCTCTTTGTCCCCCCTTCAGTGTTCCAGTAAGTCTACCTCCCATCGTGACCATGAGAGTCCTCCTACTAATCTGCATGCCAGGTAAACCCACCCTATTCCTTTATGAGAGGGACTCACAAAAGCTTTTCTAACAACATTGAAGTCATAATAAGTAACAACCTCACCTTAAAGCCCCTGTGAGGTTTTGTTCCAAATGTTTTTGGAAAAAAGCACACAGCCCCATCTGTAAGATTTGTATTTTCACAGGTTTGTATTGTGCCAGATGAGGAAATCATAGCATGTTGCAAAAAAGAAGCTTTGTTTGCTACAGTTATTGATGAGTTTTAAAGAGACAGCTGGATGATATTCTTTTAGCAAGAAAGCACTACTTTTGCATATAAAGGATGAGATCAGCCAAGAGGTAAAAATGTACTGCTTTGACAACAGGGGCGCCAGCATCCCCGCAAACCAGAACTCCCCCGTTGAAGCTTCAACATGTTTCTAATCAATAAGTTAATAAAAAAATAATTGCTAACCTTTCATGCTTCTTTCAAAAACACATTTTGAAAAAAAAATCTTCAATGTTCTGAAATGTTTTTAGTTCTGCTGCTTGCCCAGCCCCAGTACCAGGAACCGTTCCCTTTGGGTGAGTTCATCAAGAGAATAATGACCCAGATTTTATGTCTACATCTGTGTCCGATCACTCTTCTTATGTGTCATCTAGCCTCCAGTCGTTCTCTCACCTCTGATTATTTACCACCTGCAAAGTGATTGTGATTGTGGTGTGAAAACACTTAAAACACTTTGCATGTTGATATTTTTAGACATCTTGTACATGAAGTCATGAATTGTATTCTCCTCCTCGGCTTATTTGTTCAGTTAATGCATGCAGGTGGTTCATTTTATATGAGATCTGGCTTTTGTGGGCATCTTTCTGACTGTAATTGGTTTTACAGTGTTGATCTCATGACTCATTTCTCTCTCTTTATCTTTTTATGGCTTCTCAGAGGACTATGGGCCTGATTATTTTCCAGGTAAAATATTTTCAAGTTGACATAATGTTGTTGTCCTTGTTTGTGTTTTTAATAAGTTGTGTGGGTTTTTTTTGACTCTCTTCTTTGAGTCCAGAGTCTGAAAACCCAGAATCTCTGCCTGGAACCTACCAGCAGCAGGTTCGACTTCAGCCAGTGGTGCGTCCGGAAAAAACAGGTGATCGGTGCCAGCTGATCAGCACTTAATCTGAGTTTTATGCTCTATGAGATTGTTTTGTATCGTGTAGAAGTAATTTACGAATCATTTCTTGGTATTGATTTCAGATGGAGAGACAGAGCCGACTGAGCCTGGCCCTCTTGGTGAGAACAGGTGGAGATTGCACGGATTGAACAGTTGTTAAGTTGGAGAGTAAAATGTATTTTGCTGTGTGTTTGATTCCCAGATTGCAGAGAGGAGCAGTATCCATGCACCAGACTCTACTCTGTTCACCAGCCATGCAAGCAGTGCCTGAACAGCCTGTGTTTCTACAGGTAGGCACTGGGTGACTTGGAATGCACTCCACATGTGTTGTGGGCAACTTGGACAAACAGTGGCGCTAACAGAAATGATCATAGGATATTTTTTGTTCTTAGGGCTAGTATGTTTTTGTGGCAATCTGTGGGGGAGGCTAATTCATTGTTCAGTTGTCCTGCAAACTTAGAGTAAGAGTTAAGGAACCTGACACTCCTTGTTTTGAATCCTTCTCATCATGAAATAAAGCTTAAATACACAGAAAGTTCCTAGAGAAAATGAAGCAAGCTAGCTACATGAACAAACTTTAAACAAAACTGGTTCCTCACTTTTTTCACCTCTTTCTTTTCACTTGCACTGAGCAAACTGTTCACTTTTCAAGCTAGCATAGTTAACGACGTCAGTCTTAGCTAGCAAGACATTAACATTAGCTCAAGAGCTGATTATTTTTCACATTGCTTCGAGAAATGTTTTTGAAAATTTTAGCTTTTGTGGTTGTATGGGCATTGCTTGATTGATTCCAGTGCTGAGTCCCTGAAAAGCAAGCTACCAACTTGCTGGTTACCAACCGTGCTAGTTAACGCACTCGTTCATTTTAGATTTTCAATTTTAAGCAGCAGATGATTGTATATTTGATAAATTTACATTTCTAGCAGCAGGGCAATGGACATGGGATTGACACTGAACAGAAATGAACCATTGTACCTGCTTTTAGATATATATGCTTCATGTGCAGAACAGTGCAACAGGTGGCTTCACTGATGTGTTATTAGAGCTCTGTGGTGCAAAGTTATGAGCTGTAACTACTTTTAGCAACCGGGAACACGGATCAGTTCCTTGTTGATTTGGTTGTTTTTAGTGGTATAATTGAGTTGTTGTATGCCATGAAGATCCTTATTCATTTCTCTGTTGGTAAAGAACCCCAAAAACCTTTGAATTCAGTGCCCTGGCCTCACTTGCAACGTTTCCATTTTAAAAAAAATTTTAGCTTGCGACGGGTCTACGTCATCAACAAGGAGATCTGTGTGAGGACTGTGTGTGCACATGAAGAACTGCTGCGAGGTGAGTTCAGTTTACTCTGTGTTTGATGTCTTTTTGTGGTTTTATGTTGGGACCTGTAATTTGAATTCCTGTTTGTGTTGGTGTGTTTAGCGGACCTGTGTCGTGACCAGTTCTCTCGTTGTGGTGTGGCAGCGCTGAGTGGTCAGTGCGCATCTCTAGGAGGGAGCTGCGCACAGAGCTGTGGTGGCTGTTGATTGAGTTCAGAGATCAGGGACACAACCTGCCCAGATACTGCCGCTCCCCTTCAACTCATTCATGTCCTCCTTCTTCCTGACTTTGATCTCTTACTCCTCCTGCAATATTTCTGTGCCAAAAGCACTTCTGTATTTGTATTTTTGTCCCTTGAATCTTTGTCTTTGTCCTATGTGTACGCCTGCTCAGTAGATCCTGTGTGTATAGCTCAATATAATCCAAAGAACATTGATGATTGTATAAATCACTGGTGCTATAAAATCTTCACACTGGTGCTATTACAGATGCACATAAAATGTCTTATTTTCCTTTTTTTTGGCATATTGCACCGTATTATTCTCATGCTTTGTGTGTGTGTTTTTTTTTAATGATGCGTTACTGTAGTTGTGTTGAAAAGCAGTTATGATTAAGGTCTCATCAGGCAAACTTTGTCAATACCCAGCAGCCAAAAAGATCATGAGTTGTGTGAGAAACAGGTGGTGAATGACCTCAGTTTTTGTACTACTGCTACCTGGATCTGTGCTTCACAATCAACCAGCACTCTTAGAGAAACATACCCAGAGTGAAAACATGTGCTTTGAAAAGGCATCCCTGACACACAACCTCTGTACTACTGCTTTGTAAAACTGTCATTATAAAGACTGAGAAAAAAAATAAACTTTTTTTTAACTACAGCTGTTCAGTGTGTGATTCATTGCTGTAACATAACCGTGGCTGCTGCTCAGTGTGGTGAAAGGTATCCATGAAGGACATAAGTTATGGTGCACACAGGGAGTTTAATCTTCTGCAAACATGTGGCTTCCATGTGTTTTGTCCATACAAGTCATCTTGCTGTTATTAATTGTCAGTCTGTCAGTTTGTATCACAAATATAAAGTATATACATGCCTAGGAATAACAACTATCAAAAGACATACTAAAATGTATATGCATACCATTACACTTCAGTGCTTGTATGCCACAAAAAACAGTGCAGCTCCTTCATTGTACTCAGTCTAGTGTTTGCTAGCACCAACAGACAGAGAAGACCTTCTTTCCTCTTCTAGTGTCATCAAAAGTTAGAACAAGGTTCAGACAAATTAAAGCCAAACTACACTATCAGCAGGTTTTTGTTCCTGCCTGTGTCCAGGTTCTGTCTTCATGGGAAATCCCGTGGTTATTAGGGTCCTCGCACTAAGGTACAGGACTTTTAGCAAGCTAGTTTGGGTTTGTTCTTGAGTGCGAGCAGAAAGTCTGAGGAGATGTTGGGCAAGGATCAAGTGCAGCTGGCTGCCAGTAATCAACAGGCAGCTAAGTACAGCTGCTGAATCACATCATCCAGCTTTTCTGCCTTGACTCTAAGGTACCGGGTGAGAATTTCTTAATTTTACAAAACATCAATTAAATGCCTTTAGGATAACTGTGGGGTCCATTTCAAAACAGTAAACCACATCTGACACAGCAGAGTTATGAGTATGGATGGTTAGGAATGTTTCTATTAGTAAATATTGCTTTCAGACATTCACAATAAGAGGTTTTCCCTGGATAAGACGTGCATTTAGTGCTGGTGCTCCTAGTTGCAACTTGCTTCTCAGTTGTTTCCTGTTGACAGCAACGTGGACGGAAGAGAAGGTTGCCTCCGTTTTATCTCTTGTTGCAGCTGCTCCTTCAGCGTGGACACCTGCACTCATACATGGAGGAAACCAAAGCAGAGTTTGATAGTTCAATAATTTGATTAGGTGTTTAAATCCATGCATCAAATGGGTAAATAGCAAAATGAGCATCCAAATTAATCTGCTTTAGCTTTCCCACTACTTTTTTCAACCCAGCTTCTCCTTTTGTTTGTGTCTTTTACTTCCGTCAGATGTGTTGTTGTTGGTGCCTGCTCTGTTCTTTACCTGGGGGAGGGAGGAGGGGGTTGTCTTTGCTGTTGCTCTCCGTTCTTTGGCTTATCATGTATGCAGCAGATCAAAGAGAGTGCAGATGTACTCTCCCCACGTTAAGCTTTGGTATTTCACATGGGCGTGTGGAAGGGCAGGGAGCTTCATGAACTGGGCCATTCCCCAAAACTTAAGTTAACTGGTGTAAATAATCTATTCTTCTGATGATAGTCCAACTTAATTTAACTTACTGAATATGGTAGAGCAAATATATATAGCTCACTAAATCAATCCACATTGAAAAAAATCAGTGTCTATTTGACTTTAAAAAGCATATAGGAAAATTTGGTTTTGTGTCTACTTTGGTGCCGCCCTGTGGAAAAACTGGTACATTTGCCCTTTTTGATGATCTTGTCCTGTGCATTCAGACAGTGTTCCTGACAGAAATTTTTAACAGCAGTTACATCACACATTATCAAAAAAAGTTGCTTAGGCAGATTATTTCCGAATCCCTGCCAGGCATTTTCAGGCATTGAAATTAAATAAAACTAATCAAACTTGTGTTTGATGGCTTCTTTTGCTTTGCCTTGTCATATAAAGACATCAGTTTCGGTCTCTTTAGTAGCCAGCTGAAAACTCCTTGAGGAGCTTTATGGATGCAGACTTTTGTATTATTTTTATATGGTAAAGATATCTCCTTGAAATCTCTACTTGATTTCTCTGCAGTTTTAAATATTTAAAAATCTTCACATGCAACTCAAACAAGCTTATTTATTGTAGCAAACATTAAAAAATACACTGTTAACCAAAGGAAAAACTTTTGCTGAACCTTCACAACCCTCTGTATATACCTGTTCCTCCAGGCCTTTGACCCTATGTCGGTGAGCACGCTCTCTGGTGCCCAGTGTTCGCTCCATGTCCCTGTAGCTGCTCCTCAGTCTCTCTGACTCCCGCTGGGCCTCATCGCGCTGCTTCACCAAACTCTCACAAAGACTGTGGGACTGCTCCATGTCAGCCAGCTGAGTCTGCTCAACACACACAAACACACACACACGCAAATGAGGCATGTTTGGGAAGTCAGCCCAAAAGTTAAAGATTTGTCGGAAGCAGACTGCTGAAGACTGAACAGCTCTGTTGGAGGCCTCGTGGTTCTCTGAATGAAGACAGTTTTGAGCTCATCCTCAGAATATCAGAGTATCTATTGATAAACAGTTGAGCTGTTATGATGAACTGTTGTCTCAGATCTAAAACATTAACAAAAATCAAAGCTTTAACTGACATATACAAAAAAAAAAAAAGGTTTTTCACATTCCACACTGACAAACATCCAACCAAATGGTCGTCATTACAACATTTACAGACAAGTTAAGATCACAAAGCTGTTGTTGTTTACATTAATGACACGGCTAACAGCTGTGGTTTTTATAGGTCTGGAGAAGGCCCTCTGACAAATGGTTGATGGCCCTTGGAGGAGAAACCACCAGCATGCCAATAGGTTCCCCTTTTCTGGGTCAGTCCACACATTGTGCACATTGTTGAGACGTGGTAACTAAAGTTAGAGTGGTCAGAGTTACTGCTTTAGTAGATGAACTCTTCTTGAGCTCAGAGATGTTTTTTTGTAGTGAGTATAGCTGAGCAGTGGGAGGTCAGAAATGTCTGAAATAAACAACCTTAATGACTCCTTCAGAATTCTCATAAAACTCACCGTAATTTTGTGTGTTGATGTTTACTGCATTTCTGTGGTTTATACAAAAATACGGATGATGAGGATTAAGTTTCCCCAAAGTTATGCAAATGGTTTTTGGTTAAGTTTTTGGCCTTACGGTGTCATCGATGGTGAGATTTCAGAGAGGGGCTGTCACATGAATGTTGAGTGATGAACTGTGGCAGAGAAACATCTGAATGCTGATTTCAGGGTTTTTTCATGCACAAAAACCAAGTCTTGAAATGCATTACTTTAAATTCAACACTAAGGTGCAACAAGCTGAAGAAAATGTCGGGGGCTTGTATCTGAGTCACACTCTCTGTCTAACAAAACCCAAAATTACTCAAGGTTGAACATACACAGCTGTAACTAGAAAATAATTTCAGCGCTTTAGAATCCAAAACTACAGATTTCCCTCATGATCTGAGTCCACAGCATCACTTTAATGCAGCCCATGATCACATACTATATACTGAAGGTGTTACAGAGGAGTAACTATTTCACCTTTTACTGGCTACATGAAAAAGCCAGTCTAACAGGATGGACTTTCCAGCTAAGGTGTGAGGCAGCTTAAAAAACGAATTTTGTGTTTTCAGCATTCATTCTTCTGATAGTGTCATCAGCTTCTAGGGGCTCTATCTTTTTCTTTGGCTTGAAAAACATATTTAAAAGGTTCTTTGTTTCCTGATGAAAGTCTGGATGAAGTTGGATCAGCTGCTGCTTCTCACCTGCAGCATCAGTATCTGTTGCTGTGCTTCCTGCAGCTCCTGCTCGGTGGTGTTCAGGGAGCGATCCAGGCGGCTTTTTTCTGCAGACAGCCTCATGCTGCCCTCTTCAGTCTTCAGCTTCTGTCGTTCAACCTAAAGACAGATGTCACAATGGAAAGATGACTACCAGGAAAGTCAAATGTGAAAACCTGGTGATGATATTGAAGCACAGTGTGACGGACATTCAAGGAGTTTGTTTAAGTAGATTGTGAGCTTCGGGTGATTTCAACAAACTAACAGGTTTTTTTTGTGTTGATGAGAACATGAAACCCTTCAAAATGTTTCCTACATGCAGCATGTTGAACACTATGAAAACGGGGGAGTACAAGCTCAGATATGGAAAGTGGATTATTCTCATTTGTCAAAGTTTTGCCAGAAAAATATCCACACAGCTCATGAACTTCAGATTCACAAACGTCTCTTTGTGAGAAAACGACTGGACCATCCAAGTTTCACATTAAAGTGCACGGGACACAGTGCTGACCTTATCCAGTGTATTCCTCAGTGCATTCTTGTCCTTTTCCAGTCTCACTGCCTGTCTTTCTGCATCTTTCTTCTCCGCCTCCAGCATGGCAACAGCTCGTTGCAGCCCACGCAGTCGCTCCTCCACAGCAGTCCGCTCCGTCTGAGCAGACTGAGCACTGCGCTGAGCCTCTGTGAGACTTGCCGAGCGCTGACGCAGGGCCTGACAGCAGGAAGGCAGAGAGAAACAGTGATGTGACTGTAGAGACTTTTTAAATATGTCACATGTAAACCAGCAGAGATGCTGACCCCTCTCACCTCCTGACAATTGTGTAGCTCAGTCTCTAGCTCTTCTCTTCTCAGCTCACTCTGGCTCAGCTCACTCTGCAGTCTCTCCACCTGCTCAGTGAGAGAGGTGATGTTCCTCCTCCCCTCCGTAGCAGAAGACCGAGCCTCTTCACTTTTTTCCTTTCAGGCAAAGAGTAAAAACCACATCATTGTCCGTTCTAAAAACAGCCGCCACAGTTTTTGTCCCTCTGTGCCACTCACCTGTAGAAGCCGCTTGTCCTGTTCAGCCACACTCAGTGTCTTCTGCAGAGCAGCCAGACGACTCTGGGTGCAGCTGTGAGAAGCCGATGCTTCCTGGAGGCTCTTCTTCAGGGAAGTCGTCTTCTCTTTGAGGGAATTTTCCCCTTCCTGAGCTTTGAGCAGAGCCTGACTTAGCCTCTCCACCTCTCTCTGCAGCAGAGACACACGAGCGTCTCCTTCTGCCACCTGCAGTTAATCCAAATCAAATTAATGTGTAATCCAATCAGCAGACCAATAAAGAGAAAAAGGTATGTTCTTCATTTCCTGGAAGGTTTGTGTTTTTGTCTGCGAAATACATCAGGTCATATAATTCCTTTACAAAAGACCACTGTAGACCTTTACCTCGCCTTGTGTGAGCATAACCAGTCTCAAAATGAGTTGATTTTCATAGTTTCTGTCTCCTTCCAGGCATCCATGTATTACTGGATCCTTAACTTCTCTTCTGTACCATCTCAATGTTTTACTGCTGTTTTTTTAAGTCTGTGACCAAGAACTGGATAAACTGCCATGAACTCTGGCACTATCGTCCAGTAAAATAGCTTTATTTGCCCTAAGTTGTACAGCCACAATTTTAAGACTGGTATGTATTCATTACATACAAAGTAATCATATTTTAATGCATAAGATCCCTTAAAAATGCTACAATTAAACTAACTAATGCAACTAACATGCAGGTCAGTTAGTGACAAATAAAATCACCTCATTTACTAAAATGTTCTTCATTTAAATAAAAAGTGTTGCTTAAGCTCTTCCTGATATAAACATATGATACACACCTGATCACAATGTTAAGACTGGCTGAAAAACTGCACAAATTTACATTTTACACTGTTGGATCTTAAAAAGTTTTTAAGTGGGTTTTTCAACAGGACAACACTGCAGTTCATAATGCGTCTTCCAATGGCATGACCTCACTCTCTTGGACCATCCTGCGTGTTGATCTAAACCACATTGAGAGCATTTGGGGATGGATGGCGAGGAAAGTTCACAAAAATGGACACCAGTTGAGACAGTGTATGCTCTCAATGAAGCCAGCTTCAACACTTGGAGCAACATTCCCACTAGCGTCTAGAGACGGGTACTGAATGAGGTACTTTTATAGGTACCTACCAAATTCTGTCAGAAGTATTGGGTACATGTAAAACCAAAAGGCACCATGTTCCGGTACCTAAATGCATCTTTGTGACTGTGAGGAAGTGGAAGAGTATGATTTTCCATGCTGGACATAAACACAGCATTGCAGGGTAATATATTGAAGAATAAATATGTTAAAAAAATGTTTATTTCATCACAAAAAAATGATATTTGAAATGACATAAACACAAAAAAGTACAGAAAAGAGTAACTTTGAGTACCAGTACCAATTGCCAGGTACCAGGCATCACTACTGTATCACATCAAATGTGAAACGTACCCATTCCTACTAGTGTCCTGGCAACACTTGCATCAAGTATGCTGAAAATCATGTAATCAACAAGAACGGTGGAGCTACTCATTACTGAGTCCTTTTTTAAATTTTTATTTCTGTTTTCGGGGTTTTCAGGGTTTTCACCTTTTGTAACTTTTGATCTGCTGATGAAAAGCCTGTTTAGGTTAAATTTTTGTCTGCAGTAAATTCCTTACTCATTTTTCCCTCTCACTCACATTTCTTCTTTGTGCATTTTGAAATTTAACGGAGTACCTTTTTTACCATCCAACAGAGCAAAATGTAAAAATTTGCAGTTTTTCAACTGGTCTTGAGATTTTGATCAGGAGCATTACTGTGTTTCCTGCCGTACCTTTTTCAGCAGAGAGTCATGGCGCTCCTGGGAGGTCTGGCTCTCAGCCTCCCTGTCTCCAAGACTCAGTTTGAGCCTCTGCAGCTCCCCCTCCAGGCTGCGCCTTCCCAGCTCCACCCTGGTGGCCCGGGCTTCAGCTGCCTCCAGTGCCTCCCGCAGACGCTTCCTCTCCGCCTCCAGACGCATCTCTGCAGCACGTTGTTTATTTAACTGCTCCTGCAGAGACGGAGGAACAAAAAAAATCATGTTTAAAAGTTTAGAGAGCAGAAATTTTTGTTTTTGTGAAGAAAAACTCTACATTTGAGATTGCTGCAGAGGCATGCAGTCCAACACCGGTGACACAGCTCCAACAAGACCCAGATTTTTATTTATTAAACCACAGCAGTGCCTCTATTGTTGCCCATAAGGTGAATTATATACACAATAAAAGTGACATATGGAGAGCTGACATGAGACACCGCAGGACCCTTAACACTCAGTGTTTGGCATCTGTTGTTATTACATCCTGTGACAGCTCATGACTCCAGATAATGCTCCGTCATTGTGTGCTGCCATATGGTGATCATGGCAGATCGCTGATCACTGCTGTGAAAGTCACAACACAAACACAGGCTGTGTGTCAGTATGTATGAGAAAAAACTCTGTGTGTGTGTGTATACCTGTGTGTGTTTTTTATCCATCTCAGCGGTCTGCAGCGCCCGCTCTAAATCCTTCACCCTGTCCGTGAGAGTTCTCCTCTCTCTGTCTCCTCTCCTCACCGCCTCCTCCTGCTGCTGGAGCAGAATCAGGGTGGTGTTCAGACGCTCGTCCAGCCCACGCTTCCCTACAGTCACAACCATGAGAAAAAAAAATTATGCTTCAAATACTTAAGTGTATCTGACACTACACAGAAACTTCACTTAAATAACATACCTTCTTGGTTTTCCAGTAAGGCGTTTTGAAGCTGAGCCAGGCGACTCTGAGCAGAGTCTTGATCCTCTGACAGCTCCTCAAGCTCCCTCTGCAAGCCCCCCAGCTGCCGTCGAGCATCATCCTTCATAATCAGCAATAAGAAAAGACTTCAGCGGTGTGCACACAACAGACCCCTGAACTACAACAAATATCCACTTTGTGTTGTCTTTGTCTTTACCCGATCCCTCTGCGCCTCACGCAGCTCCTGCAGGAAGTCCCTCAGGTCATTGCGCAGTGTGTCAGGGTCCAGCTCTGGCTGGGGGAGAGGCAGCGGTGTGTCTCCTCTCTCAGGAGACACTGAGCCCAGAGTGATGTCAGGGGTGCTCACTCTTAACTCTGGAGAGAGAAGGAGTGATGCCATGAGAAAGAAAAAAGGTGGTTGATAAAGGTTTAGCTCAACTCAGCTATTGTTTAGAGCAGTGCGCAATTGTTTCACCTGCAATATATTTTTGTAAGCTTATACAAAGAACAAAATGTTGCTTTTAACATTGTGAAGTAAAGATCTTTGGTTTAATTCTTATCCTTGTAGTTTTGAAGGTCATCAAGATGCATTTAACTCTCTACTTCTTTGTGGCTGAGTATTTCTTCCTCACCTTTTGGGGGTGACAGTGAGTTGCGTAGAGGTGAGATGCTCTGGTGGCGTGAAACAGTGAATGGTGATGCAGTGCTCCCTCCAGGGCTCCTCCCCCGGGCTCCTCTCCCCCCTGCTCCGATGCCCAGCGTTCGCGTCAGCGCAGACTGAATGCTGCCAAGGCGAAACTCCAGGTCCCTCCTCCCGGCTTCAGACCGGGTGAGCTCAGCCTCCGTAGCAGCCAGGCGGCCCTGAGCCTCGCTCAGCTGCAGGCTGGACTGAGCCACTGAGTCCTGAGCCGCCTGAGTGCGCAGGGCCAGATTCTTAGCCTCATCCTGCAGCTTCTTCTCACAGCCGCGCGCCTCCTGCAGCTGAGCGCTCAGTTCTTTTTCACAGCAACGCCAGCCCAACTCAGACTCCTCAAGCCGCTTCACTGCCATGGAGAGCTAGAGAAGAGTTAAAAATTGTGATGCAGTGACAGAGTACAAGTAAAATCAGATGAGTTTTTTCATTTTTAGACACTGTTATTCAAGCTTACCTCTCTCTTGAGGGATTCTCGAGCTGTTTCAGCCTCGTTTAACTTTTGTTTGAGATTGATTAAATCTTTCCCTCTCTCCTCCTCCTTCTGCTCCTCCAGAGTCAGGCGAGCCAGCAGTTCTGCAGCTTCCAGCTCTTTCTGATCCTTCTCTCCATCCAGAACCTTCAGCTGCAGCCAGGAAACACCAAACACAGTCACCACGGAGCAAATACTAAATGTGAAGTCTGGACCAAAAACAAAATTACTTTCTTTCCAAACAGCACAGAAGTGTGGAGGACTGACCTGTCTGCGGAGTTCCTGGAGTTCACGTCGAGCCTCAAGTCTTGACCTCTCGACTTCCCTCAAGCAGCTTCGCAGCTCCATTGTCTCCTTCTGTGCAGACGAGAAATTTTCCTCCAACACAACCAGCCTCTGCTCCTTCTCCTCACAGTGTCGTTTCAAACTGAAAACACACGCGGGCCGTGAAAACACACAACAAAACTTAATGAACAGATTTCTTCCCATTTGTTGAGATGTTTACCTGATTCTCTCTGACTCTGCACTTCGCAGACTGTCTCTCAGCTGGCTGTTTGATTGGTTGAAAGCATCTCTCTCTTTGGTGATGTCACCCAAGCTGCGTCTCAGGTCCACCCCTTCTCTCCTGAACTTCTCTGCTGCCTCCTGACCTTGGTTCAGACGTCTTTCCATGTCCAGCGCATCTCGCTTAAGTTGGTCTCGAATTTCCTCATTAGCAGAGAGAGAAGCTCTGCATTGGTCCAGCTTCAGGGCCAAACGAGGGTGGTACAAGGTCATGCAAACAAACAGAACACAAACATTGTAAATACTCACCCACAAGCAATGTCTGCTTTCAATTTGCTGGTTTAAAGATCGTTTCAACATATTTTTTCACAAGGTGGGAGGGTCATGTTATTTTGGGGCCAGTAATAAATGTGCAGAACTAGGAACTCATTTGTTTCTTTTAAGCATGAATCCTTTTTTTCAAAGACACAAGGATTGTTCATAAATCTTAATCTCTGACACTTTCAGTATTTTCAGTTTTTGTACCTCAAACAATTCAAATGAAATGTGTGTTCAGAGTAACAACAGATGAGTATATGACTTTACTACATATATGCTGAGGTAATTCTGGACATACTTTTTCAAACAAGTGCAGTCTCAGTAGTGATTAATGCTCTCTGATGAGCTCATCATTATTTACCTCTTTTAGAGCGACATCAGCTCGTGACTGAAGATCAACACAGCTCTGCTGAGAAGTCTGAAGTTCACGCTCATGTACAGAAGCTGCATCCTCCAGCTGAGAGCGGAGCTCCTGTAACTCGCTGGTTAGAGAATCGACTTGGATCTAAAGAAGAGAAAATAAATCCATCTGTATAATCAGCCTTAAAATCAACCTATCTATGATGCATTAGAGGAGAATCAGAAGAAGAAGAAGTCAGACAGAGGGTGCCATCACCTGCTCCTGCTCTTTGCAATGTGCTGCTTCTCTTAACGTCCGTTCAGCCTCCAGGACTGCAGCTGATAGTTCAGCCTGCAGAGACGACACTCTGTCACTCAACACTGCTTTCTCTGCCTCCCTCAGAGAGAGGGCCTGTGAGGAGAGGAGAAGTCTGGGTTATAAAGAGTCAGATCCAACAAGAGATAATCAGAGCTGAGCCACACTTCTTGTTTTTTCTTAGGTCTGATAATTTACAGTTTATCATCCTTTGGTAAAATCAAAATAAATAAGCATTGGGCCATTTTCTAAAACAAAATAAGTTTCTATTTAACAAAACCTTCCCCAGAATCTTGACCTGTTGCTTTTCGGTCTCAGCCTGCAGAAGACTCTGATCTCTGTCATGCTGGAGGCTCCGTAGTTCATCCTGCAGGTCCTCTCTTTCTCTCTCCGCTCTGTGAAGCTGGTCCTCCGCCTCCTGCCTGAGCTTCTTCAGAGTTGCCTCATGCTCCATCAGCAGACTGCGCTGCAAGGCATCCTGTGAAGAGACGGAGCAGCTTACAGCACAGTGTCAAGAGACTTCACTGAGAAAAGAGAATCAGCTGTAACGGACTCTGAACCACTGCGTCTACCTTTTCTGAGACCAGCCTCTCAACCTCCTCCTGATGTTCGGAGATGGCCTTGCGTACAGCCTGCTGGGCCTCCAGCTGTGCAGCATTTAGACTCTGAGCCAGAGCCTGTTTCTCCCTCTCACCCTGGGCCAAGAGACTCTCCTCATCTGAACGAACTCGCCGCAGTTCAGCTGGAAATCCCATCCAGGAAAACATCAACACGAGAGAAACATTGATCAGACTTTAGGTCCTTATTCTGTCAAGTTAATATCTTTGCCATGATGATCTTCAATTGAGTCTGCAGATGTTTCTTCGCTCTGCTTTTTCAACATCCTCTCTACAAATCCTGCTCTTCCTACTTTACTTTTATGTTTTTCTTTACAAACTTCTTTTTTTAACCTCACATTTTATTGATGATTACTTAAAGTGTATGTTTTTTTTTTTTTTATCACCTGCTGAAGTTTCACAGCGGACTCTCAGATTCTGGTTTTCTATCTCCAGCTGCTCTCTGCGAGACTCCACCTGAATGAGCTGCTGCTGCACCTCAAACAAGCTGGTCTCCAAGGACTCCCTCTCTGACCTGCAGGAGCACAAACACAACTTATACACACACACACACACACACTCATGGAAAAAGGTAAGTTTCGCTGAGAAGGCACACTACATACCTAAAGGCTGCGAGCTCCTCTGACAGGGCAGTGTTCTCTCTTTCTGACGCCGTCAGCTGGACCACCAGCGCTGCTTTGTCTCGAGCCAGTTCTGCACGACTGCGGCCAGCTTCCTCCAAGGCCACCTCGCTCCGCTGGCCCTCTCCCCGGGCAACATTCAACTCTGATCCCAGAGCAGACACCTCGGCACAAAGCTGTCAATAGAAGCAAAGAGAACAGCCTTAGTGAAAAAAAAACTGAAGTCAAAATAGAAAAAACATGATGACCTCACAGAGCCCGTCATGTACCTGTGTGACTTGCTCCTGCATCTTCATTCTGTCGGCCCTAAGACTCAGCAGCTCTTCCTCCATCCCAGTCCTGCTCTGCTCAGAGTCCTGCAGTGTGTTGTGCAATGAGATGCGGGTTGAGTCCAGCTCCAGACGTTCCTGCTCCAAACGAACCAGCTCGTCCCTGATGGTCAACTTCTCCTGCTCTGCTTCTCGTCTTTGGATTTGCAGAAGGGCCTTCTCCTCCTCCAACTTGGACATTTTAAAGAGTTAAAAATCCAAAGTAATAAGACCTTCATGCATTTTATTAGGATAAATGACATATTTGCTTACATTTTGTGACATATAATGACATATTATTATGTCATACTGTGATGTTGGTCTTCTTATGAATATCTATAGCTGCATTTCCATTACACCTTCTCACAAAATAAAAGTGATTTTTCTGAAGTTTCGATTAAGTATAATTGTGCCTTGCTGGTGTTTCCATTATGACTTCAATTGTGCACAACTTGAGTAAAGTAAAACATAATGTCCATCTGGACGCTGCACTCATGATGATGCCGATTCATGGACACTAATGTTTTTATTCACTGGTCAGACTGTTGGCAGTGATCACACCAACTGAAAACAAACAGGAACAAAACACTGAAAGAAAATCATCATCACCAGCTCGTCTGCTGCTTCTTTCCAAATTAAAACACTGTTGTATACACATCTATTTGTGTTCCTTTAAAAAACACATTGTCTCATATTTTATTAAAAACTGTAATATCTAAATGTTGTTTGGCTGTATAGCATTAAAGTAGGTATTCACTGAGTTTTGCAGCTCAAACGAGGTGAAAGCATTTGAGATGTGGAGTGCTGTTGAAGAGGACAGTTGTGCTAATTTGCTGATTTTAACCCTTTACCTGGTGGATGTAGGTGTTCAGATCTGCTTTGTCTTGGACCAGGCCTTCATTCAAGCTCCCCATCTTAGCCAAAGAGTCCCTGAGCGCTGCATCCTCAGAGTGCAGCTTGTTCAGCAACAGGGAGAGCTCTGCGTTACTGCTTTCAGCCTGCAAGGAAAGTTATAATTGTATAAAATTCTGATAAAAACACTTCAGGAAAAGGTTACGAGGTGGTTTTCTTACTCGGGATAGAGCTTCAGAGAGTTGGGCTTTCTCTGTCTCCAGCAGCTGCCTCTCCACCTCCCCCTGCTGGTGAGTCTCTTTCACTGCAGACAGCTCTCCACGCTGAGCTGAGGCTCGGCTCTCACTCTGATCCCACTGCTTCTGTCTGTAAAACAACAAATGTGGGTAAATAATTATGAAGTAATGGCAACTAATGAGCGTGTTATTCACCTTCTAGTTAGAATTACTGCTGTGTGGGACCTTGCAGTGTCTTAATGAGGTATAATGGAGCTAACGTTAATGCCATTAAACCTATTGAGTTTATAAGCACATACAAGCAGTGCTGCTAATTGTGTAATCTCTGTTTTCTTCTTTTACTTCCTCAGTAACTCATTAAGTTTAAATGATATAATATGAAATCAATTATTAACCTTTTTAATTCTCCACTCATTTATGTTTATTTAAAATTTATCATTTTAACTTAGCTACTCTTTGGACCTATACCTGTGTACTTTTTTTTTGCTTGCTCCAGCCTTCTTGTCCTTTTATCAATGGGACTTTTGCTGATTTAGTTTAGCAAATGTCTGCATGATTTTTTTTTGTTCTGCCCCTTTGTTTTGTTCTTTTTTTTCTTCTCCTTGCTGAAAACATGTATAATTTTTGTACTGAATAAAACATAAAATTAAAAAATGATAACCTCAGAGTCCAAAGAAGTCCACAAAAGCCTCAATTTGTCATCTTTGCCAAAACCTGGTCAGCTGTCTGTCTGAGCCATGGTATAAAATTGTCATTGTGTGAGGGTGTCATCTCTTCTACAGTGCTTTGGATAACAGGTTTATGTGCGATCCGTTCACCGGTGTCTGGGGTCATGTCAGTTAAGGAGGTCATGTGCACTGAGTGTCTGCTGCACAAAGACTGTGAGGATTATCATCCACATCACGTTCACTTAATCACCATCAATTAGATTACTTACATCCTATGAGTCTCTGCCTTGGCCCGGTCTCTCTCCTGAATGGCTGCTTCCTTCTCCTCCCTCTCGTGATCTCGCTCTCGCTGTGTGAACGCCACGGTCAGCTGAAGCTTCTCACAGTCCATCTGAAGGGCCCGACAGCTGCTCTGAGCAGCCTGCGCACCCTTCTCCAAGCTTGCCTTTTCACTGAAATGATAAAAATCTTTTAACTACATACATAAAAGCATTCAGAGATTTGAACCAGCGTGTAAAAGTAGATAAATCGGTGTGTGAACCTGGCCAGTGTGTCTCTCTCCAGCTTCAGGCGTTCCTTCTCTCTCTGTATGGTCTCCCTCTCCCTCTGAGCTGCGTCCCTTTCCCTCTGCAGAGCTTGGTTTCGCTGTTCTGCGTCTTTTCTGGTAGATTCAGTCTCTGAAAGCTGCTTACGCAACTGTTGCACTGAAGACTGGTTGGAGAGCAGACGGCTACGAATGTCCTGCAATCATAAGTGGCGTCACATCAAAACAAGTCAAAATAAATATTTCCTAAAAAACAAAATTTTAGGAAATATTTCATCACTATGCATGTATGAATATGTTAGAGACATTTCAAGATGTCTATGTAACTCCTAACCCTGCACAGGTTAGAACAAAGTCAGGGCATAGAGCACAATGACTAATATTATGTTTCTCTTTAGCTCATGTATCATTTCCTTTTCTCTCTTTTATTTTTCAAGGGGTGTAAGCTTGAATATCTGATTTGCACGCCTCTTCCACATAAACTGGCATGTTTTCCAGAAATTTCCAGCTTCACTGATAAATGTCTTGAAAAAACAGCACAGTTTAACTGCTTGCAAACATTGTTCACAGTGGAGAGTGACTGCATGAACCGTGTGTTAGCTTCTCTTCCTTCAGAGAGCATAAAAGATGATGTGTCACCTGCAGCTGGACCGTCTTGTTTGCGACTGCAGAGCGCAGGGCAGACAGCACCGCTTCAGATATAGGAGCCAGGGAGGAAGAGGGTCGAGTTGGGGAGCTGGACCTGCGAGGAGAGGGGGAGCGGCAAGAGGCGGGGCCGCGGATCAATGACAGTAGAGCCGAACCGGAGTTGTCCTGGTCCGCCTCTGATGATGAATCTCCATCTGAGCAAACAGTCTGGAGGGGACAATTAGAGTGAGGCACACATGTCTAAAAAGAGGTCAACTTGAGGGCATATTTAGGCAGCTTTACCTGAGCAATGTCCCGCAGAGTGTCACACAGTGTCTCAGTATGAGCCCTGAGTACATGCATGTCAGACTCATTATTGCCTTTCTGCTCCTGGAAGACAAGAGGCAAAAAAAGAATCTCAATCTTCAGGTAAAGAGAAAAAAACATCCCAAACAATGAAATAGCTAAATATGGGTCTTTAATTTTTTTGTCTGTGTTTTGTGGAAAAAAGCGTAATGAAAACAACAAAAAACATCACAGCATTTTCTATCTTCTTATATTTCTGAGTATTCTGCTCTGTCTTTGGCTCCATCCTTGAAATTACGAGTTTTTTTTCCTAACAGAGTAAAGAAGTTTTCTTCAACAGGTAAACACTGCAATTTCAACTAAAGGTAATGAACAGAAGTAAATAGTGTATTCTTAAACAACTACTTTTCATGGCAGACTAATTTAAATTTGAAATTAAAAAGGCACTCAGAGAGCGCAGACCTCAGCCAAGCATACTGTGATTGTCACGCAACACTTTAGTCCTACTTTAATGTTATACTCCCTTTCAGCAGAAAGATAATGTACAATAATTTGTTACCTGACAGTGTTGAAAATTATGATGACCCAGTACATATTTCATACTCCAGATCTTAGTATCCAGAATATTGCCAGGATCCAGATCACACTTTTACATCTGTCAGAAATTATCCTGACCTTTTCTTGTATTGTTTTGCAAGATAATACGACCATTTACCGTGGGGTTATATACACATATAGCGAAAATGGCCCTATCCCACAATGGTAAAGAATCCTTTGGGAAAATCCTGGATCCAGCTGGTGATCTGGATCACCTCCAAAATAATTTAATCACTTGTTCCTTATCTTCCTTATCTATTTTAAACATTTCCTGAAAATTTCATCAAGATCCGTTTCTTACTTTTTGAGGTATGTTGTTCACACACAATCTCTTCCAAAAACACAACCTCCTTGGCTAGGGTGACAATAGAGTATATACACAACAGGATGGACAACATATAAAGGGAAAACAAATGAAAATGTTAATTGTGTTTTTAATCATCACATTAAATAGAAAATCACCTCCAGCTTCCTCATCAGCACCATAATTTCTTGGTCTCTCTCTTCAATCTTGCCCTTTAGTCTTTCCCCCTCCCGAACTGAATCTGACAACCTGAAAGTAGACCATAAAAAAGTTATTAAAAAGCCATCAGAAAGATGTTACTTTGTTAATAATAAAAAACCAAATCTAGTGAATCACAGTTGCCGACCTGACGTTCAGCTCACTTCTCTCTGAGTCGGTCCTGGTCTGGAAACTCATCATCTCTGACACTCGGTCTCTCAGCTGCTCCTCTAGCTGAACCCGCAGAGCTTTCTCCCTCTCCAGAGCCAAAGTTGCTCCACCCTCCCAGCTGCTCAGTGAGGCCGCCACATCCGCACATGACACCTGAGCAGTGTGTGACGCCCGGGACAGTTCATTACGCATATCTGACAAGTCCCTGTAGATCAAAAGGAGATCGACGTATCAGACACTATCAAACATGAGATTCATATCACAGCTCATGAATCACAAATGCTCCAAAGCACAACTGAACAGACCTTTCAGTGGCAGTCTTTAGTTCACAGATATGCCTCCGAAACCCAACCACCTGTCGCCACAGCGTCAGCAGCCGGCTGTGCTCTCTGCTAAAATAACTGTGGAAGGACTGAGAAAGAGGCAAATACAAAATGAAGTGATTGAGCATCACATTTTACTTTTTAACGTGTCTACCTGATTTGTAAACATTCATTTACTACCTCCTCTTCTCGCCTCCAATCTGATTCCTTTTGTTCCAGCTCCTCTCTGGCTTTGGTCCAATCAGCAGTGAGCCTGCGGATGTCATGGCTGAGAGCCTCATTGGCCAAACCGGCCTGCTCCAACTGCTCCCTCAACATGGCATTCACAGCAGAGAGACTGCTACTTCTGAGGACACAAGTGAGAGAAAGAAACACAAGAATATTTGAGTTGGTGATCGCACACACCACACCAGCTATATGTGCCTGTTCTTAATCATCAGTCACCTCTGTTGCTCTTCCTCCAAACGGATTAAAGCATCCTCCAGGTTGCTGCACGTTTCATCTTGATTGCTCCCGTTTGATGTTTCACTCTGGAGAAGATTTTATAGTAAAATTATTATTTGTGTAAGGTTAATATCCACGCAGATCAAAATCAGCAGCTCTTACTCTTGGCCTGTGTTTCTCCAGTTCTGAAGACTTATCCTGCAGCATCTGCTCCAGATCCCCACACCTTTTTTTGTATTGAAGCACCTGAGGGAGCAGAAAACTTTTACAAACATGTAACAGCCAGATGACATCATAAAAGCAAAAGACAGCTGTACCTTGGCCTGTAACTTCTGGACAAGCTGTGCCTGCCTCTGTTGACCCTCCTGGTATGCTGTGAGTTTACGCTTGTAGGCCGCCTGCTCCTCGTCCAAGCGTCGCCGTAAATCAACGTTCTGCTGTGCCAGGCTACGGGACTCAGGTGAATCATGGTCTCCGTCACCTGTTTCAAAACGCAGTGCCTGCTCCAGCTGTGGGTTTCATTAAAAGTAAAAGGCAGGGGGTGAGGTTTAATTTAACTGAAACATCTTGCACAGATGGCCGCACGTCAGCAAAGCTTCGCCATGCTGTGAAATTATCCTGACATGCACAGTACAATCGCCTTGGTGTTTGAGCTTAAACATCCATTTCTAAGCTTCGAAACTTATGTCAAGAGTTGGCAGATTTCTATTTCATTTTGCAAAATTTCCACTTGAACTTTTGCCCAAATGCGAGAGTTCAACATAAAGAGCACTATCAGGATATTTTGTTTATGTTGGCTTAAAAACCAAATACATTTTAAAAATGACTTTTTGACTTGACTGACTGATACTCAATTGGCATGGTTGCATACAAAGGCTGATAAGTTGTGACCCTCTGTTTTAAACTCTTAATCTCAAGATAGTATAGATGTTGTAAATGTCTAGCACTCATGATAAGTATGTTTTGTGCTTACAACAGATGTCTGTTAATTCTTGATGTTGTATTCAGGATCTGTGTTTGATCACACTCATCTCATTGTGACGACTAAATTATTTCAGCTTGCTAAATAGTTTCTTAAGACTTTCTATACAGAACACAATCCAGGTTGCTATAACACTGTAGAAAGCACAAGGACACACAGCATGCATGTTTAATACCCTCCAGGACATTTTATTGATTATTTGTTGACTTAAATTAGTAGATTTGTTTATCTTCAGGGCACCATCCATCTGACTTGTTTCTTAATTTGGATGCAGGCCTAAGTGTTTTTCTTAAATAATCTTCACTCCAAAATAAAACATGATGCCCACCCACCGCTACACCTCCTCTTGTCACTACTGAAGCCCCTGTTTACAGTCACCCAGGGTGACAGACGCCATGGCAACATTCCACTTCAGTTCATTCCTACCCCCATCACCTGGGAGACGACAAATCTCAGACAAAGAGAAAATACTGAAATGGGGAAAACACAGCATTTCTCTTTAAGTTTAACCTTGAGGTTTCTGGAAGTTTTGCAGCTTCGCATTGCAAGGTAACTGACAGGTCAAGAAACCACGGTCCTGGATGTTATTCAGCCTCTTATTTAGAATCACCCTCTTTTAATTGAATCCAATTTGAAACTAACTCTTCCTCTTACCCCACATCACAATCAGCTGTCGCTGGGTCTTGTCCCAGTGCCTTTACCTACTTACCCTCTCACTAATTGCACCGTATTTGATGGCAAGCTCATCTCGGTCCGCTCGGCTGTGTGCCAACAGGTCCTCCAGCCTCGCCAGCTCTCCCTGCAGCACCCGGTTCTCCTCCTGGATGGACATGACCGAGGACATGGCTCCAGCTGCTCAGAGGAAGGATGCCATGGAGGTGAAGACATAGGTTAATGCATTCATTTTGATATGACAGAAAGAGCAAATTTATTGAACTTACTGCTGTCGTTGAGATTCTTTGTGACTATCTCTCGGACTCTTGCTGGTAGACATGTAGGGGGTGCATCTGGTGAGGGGCCCCTGACGGTCAACCTCTTTTCCTCAGATAAAACACTCTCCTCCAGCCTCTGGGGAATAAAACACGGACATCAGGTGCATTACCTTCAATGTATTTAAGAGAGAACAAAAGAAAAATGGCAGCCAAAAAAATGAGTATGGGTCCAAAAACACGTGATTTCACCCATGCTTTAACACATTTATTATGATGAAATGTTTCAAATGTGCAACACAGCTCCAGGTGTTGCAGCAGTCACAATGGATGAAAATACACTACACCAAAACAAAGCTGTAAAAGTGCACATACAATAACTCACAAACCAGAAACTTGTATTTTTTTCGCAAAACGGTAGGTTTCAAATGTTCAGCACACGGATGGAGCACGGCCCGGTGTGCCTCACCTGTATCACTGATTCCAGCTTGTTGGAGTCGGCGTCTGAGTTTTCTGCGCTCATCGCGACGGCGGCAGATATTTAAAACCTCCAGTGAATTGGATTAACTCCGATGAGACGCGACGCTTCCAGACACTGAAATGTTGTATTTTCCCAAGAGGACTCAAAGTCACACTCAAACAACCTGACGGAGCTTCCCGAGTCTTGCTTTTTCAGTCCTCAAAGTTCAGTCGCAGGGGAGCGGAGTGAAGCGGTCCGGTCGCCTCCTCCTCCTCCGGCGCACGCAGGGAGAGATTTGAGGACGGCAGGATTAGCAGGTTTAAGATGCACACCCCTCCACCGCCTCCTCCTCCTCCATGTCCACCTACGCTACTCCACTCTCACTGCTCTCACTCGAAAACCCCCTCTAAGCTACTGCTATTCAACTGTACAACAAAGAGGAGCCGAAATAAAAGTTATACACCCCTACATTTAGATAGGGGAAAACATTTCAACATCACTTTCATGTAGCATGTGAAGACGGAATTCATCTGTTTTGAAAATAAAATTTGGGTGTTGAATAAATGTTTAGGTCATTTAAACAGTCTTACTTTTACATATTTTGTATGTCTGTTAGTTAAACACAGCAAAAACAATTCAGTTCTCCAGCAAATAAACCAAAACTCTTAGCTGCTTGTAGGCCTACGCTTATCCCCAAAACAAACGTTAGCTTCACCTGCAGGGCTGAGGGGTTATCAGCTAGCAGGCCCAGAAAGAAAACTGAGAAGGAGCTCTACCCTGGTTCTTAGTCAAATTTGGTTAAAAGACAGTTATACATTAAATTGAGGCAATTATAGACTATCCCCATTTGTTTTGAAGCCTTGCAGCTGCCATATTGGACAAGTGGACTCAACCTAACTTTTGGTCACCCTAGCATGAGAAAATTTAATTTCAATTTTTGTTCTATTAATTTTAATTTAATTTAAACTTTTGGTCACCCTAGCATTAGAAAATGTAATTTTCATGTTTGCTTCAGCATTGACTTGAAATTTTGAAGCCATGCAGTAACCTCTAGTCCTAAAATATGAAGCCAATGAAGAGTCTGAAGAATGGAAATCAAGCTTGCTCTTCAGGATTTTGATTTTCTGCCTCCCCTCTCTGTGGTATAAAAACCTACATTTTGTACGCTACAGTCTGAGATAGTCTATGGAACAGTCTGCTCAGCACTACTTGTTTGGATTGTCATAGTAACTGAGTGCCTCACTGTGTTAATGCCAGCCCCCCACTCAGGCCTTGACACACACATTCCTGCTGTTTGCATATGTGAGACCCCCAAATAACTCAACATACTCACTGTCAATTAATCTTAAAAGAACAACTACTTTTCTTTATGATTTGAAATATAATAGTTTGGACAAACACAAGTATGGATCAAAAAAAAAAAAGGACAGTAGAAAATACAACCGCACAGCAGAAAACTGTAGTGAGAACTAAGCAGCAAGACTGATAAGAAATACATCATATACATATGACCACAAGCATATACACATATCTTTCCCACTTTGAGTAGCACTGACCTAGCCTGTAGTAAAAAGAAGCCTCATAAACATGCTGCCACTTTAAGCGTTGCCACTCAGAGATGATCTGTGAGTTGACAACAAGTAACCCTCACCCCTAAATGAGCTGGACCCACTGTGTATGTCAACTGTGCCTCCAAGGGTGGATTTGTATCTGAAAGACAAAGTTGAACTTCTTTGTCTTGAATGAGGGACAGCATTGTGTGCCTCTTTTGCAAGCATGCATCCAGTCTCATCACCTTACTGAAAATAGAGCTGTGGAGTCCTGAACTGATAAAATTCCACTCTTTCAAACAGTAATGTGTGGTTTTTTGATCTTGAGTTGAGACAGTTTGCTTCTTACACGCCAAAAGGTGGAATCATTTATGTTCAGAGTGTAAACATTGTATTGGACACTGTAATGGAATGGCCATTATCTCCTTATCATTGTTTTACTTCCCTTTTACTTAAATACTCAGGCAACAAGTGTTTCTTCCTGTTACTGGAACCTGAAGAGTTAAAAAAAACAATAACAAACTTGAACCAATGAAGTTTTTAACCTGAAGCCAGCTTTGACCCCCAGTCAAGATGTAATACGAAAAAAACAGCTAATATGAAGGTAGCCAGCCGATTACAATCAGAGATGGCAAGTAACGAAGTACAAATACTTCATTACTGTGCTTAAGTACTTTCTTTTTCTTACATTTCCCTAAAAGGCTTGTTACTTTATATATAAAGCCTGGGTCTATATATTTTTTGTCTTTTGGCGTCGCAACATCAGTGTCGGAGCAGGTCTGCCTTCGCCCACACGTTACACCACTAACGTTTGAGCAGCTGCTCAAAATGGACAAAAGTGAGGGTCCCACACAGTCACAGGTGCAGCACCCAAAGCCTTATTTGAAAAGAGCTTTTTGAGTTTGTTGGTGCTAAAAACAATTCCTGGAGTATGCGTTGCATCCCGTGCAAACCAAAACTCCAGGGAGTATTGGCGTTCAAGAACAGTCCATCAAGTACATTAGGACACTAGGCAGGTAGTGTTTGTTCAAACAATAACATGGCTTAAAGAAGATTCCATATAAATTATTAAATTATTAAATTATTAAATTATTAAATTATTAAATTATCCAGTCAGTGAATCGTGCAAAAGGAATACCTATTACTTTTTAAAGTACTTTTGTGTACATTTCAGAGTCTGTACTTTTTACTTTTTACTCGAGTAGACATTTGGATCAGAACTTTATACTTTTAATCAAGCTGTTTTTTTCACATTGGTATTTTACTTCAACTCAAGGAATCAAGGTACTTTTGCCATCTCTGATTACAATCCATATTAAGAAAAAAAAAACGACATTTGAATTCAGGAGAAAATGATAAGGAGGGGAATCTGCAAGATTCAAAAACAGAATGTTTTTATTTTCAAAAATCTGTGGCGCCCCCTCCTGGCACATTGGTCTGAATACTGCAGCTTCAATATATGTGAACTCAATATCTGATGTAATACATTTTTAACCTGTTGATCTCTCATTTACACTGTTGAAGCACACGGAAGACACCTCAGACATGTAACTTTCCATCCATCCTCTAATATTCACAACCCGTGATGAAGCCTCGGAATAACTACTTAATTTTGACTTTTGGTATATCCCATCAGCAGTCTTTATACTTTCTCAAATTTACACAAAACCATAGACATGCAAAAAGTAATTTCGACTTACGTGTACATCCTAAAGATCCTCTTGATTTTTTAACTGATTTTAGTGAAAGAGCATCCAAAAGACACGCCCAACTTTTCAAAAGTCTGTCTGGAGTTGGAGGCGGGAGGAGAATGAAGAGGGGGAGGAGGAGGAAGGAGGTTGTATGGTTGTATATAAACTGTCCAGCATCCGATAATATTGGCTTGTTTCACAAAAGCAGTACAGACTGTCACACACAAACGCGTGGTGTTAAACACAGCCGAGCCTAGGATATAAAACGCTAAATATCTCGGTGTTTACCTTGTATTGTTGTAGGACGCAGTACTTCCCTGTCTGATTTGTGGCCTCACCTCGACACATTAACTGATGAGAGTTAGCCCTGCTCCATTCCTCCATTCCTCAGCAGGTTTTAGGATCACAGACGCGGAGATAAGCACCATCCTCAGCAGCAGTTAGCGGAAACATAGCACCAGCTACTTGCGTGCAGAGGTGCTTTCCCTGAAATCTCCTCCATGCTTTTTCCGGGGAGGGACTTCCAGTTCATCTGCAGCAGCTTCAGACTGAGGGCTGTTTACATGGTGATCTGCTCCAAGATGACCGCGCACACTTCAGTCGTGCTACAAGAGCCTTTGGTGTTAATATTCTTGTGGTGTATTTTTTTTTTTTTTTTTTTTTTACGTAGAAACCAAGAGTCCCACATAAAGAATTCTATATATTTGTAATAAAGCGAAAAATAGTTTATTGTATTTCTCTCAGAATTCTTACATTTATGCCTATGAAAAGGTAAGCTTTAAATTTGAGCTTATTTCTGTCAAAATTGAAAATCTGACGTTCTATCATTCTGTCTTTATAAACTAAGTAAAAAATCTTGAAGTTTGATTTTTTTTTTAAGCATTTTAAAAATATCTGTTTTTTTACAGTGGCGAAGTTTGAAACAAAGAAAAAACATTGTAGCACAACAAAATACAGGGAAACTCAAACACCAAAGAGAAAAAAAATAAAACTTCTCTGTCTTTAAGAAAAATGAAACCTACTTCCTTCCTTTTCTTCTGGTTTAAAAGACAGAGAGGGTTGTCCAATCAGCAATTATCCCTGTCAGAGCAGGTACCTATCTTAATCACCTTCTCTTTTGTGGTTGCGTTGTCTCTTTTGGGTTACTACATAAACAAGTACAGTTGAGCATTTGAACTTTGAGGTCAATAAATTAGATGCACCTGGATTGGAACTGCTTTGAAAATAGCTTGGCTTTAAATGTGATGGAATAGAAAGAATTCTGTTTCCACAGCTTAAATGCCACTTCAATTAAAATTTTAATATTGGGACATTTGAAGAACTTCTCCCTCGAAAGCCTGACCCATTACAATGAGCTGAGATAAGTGAGATGTTTTTTTAAAAATAAAATCCCCCCGAAAATTGCATCATTATGCTTCCATTTTCTTTGTATCACATTTAACAAATTGAATTATGTTGACTTTTATTTTATTTTTTTTACTAAAGATTGTAGCAAAAATGCTTTGCTTTGATGCAGAAAATATATTTCTTTTTTTCAAAGAAGTTACAATTTAGAAGTTATTCTTATTGGAACTTCTTGTAAATTAATCATTTTCCGAAAAAAAAAAAAAAAAGTATATTTCATGAAAGCAACTGTTTAATGAAAGGGCCAAAACACAGTTTGGCTACCTGTAGCAGTATGGTAATCCGCAAGGGGGTAGAATACATTTTTGAATTATTTTTCGAACAGGTTTTTAAGGAAACAATTTATCATGTCAGCACGATAGAGGTCTTAGAAACTCAAGAATCAAATGTGACATGTTCAGTAACACAGGGTTCAAGCCACAGACAGTATTTCTTGAATGAGCTCCAGATTTAGCATCATGTCAAGCTACTGTTGGAAACAGGAACCATTCTTTTTATAATACTGCTCATTATATTTAAGAAGAGCATTTAACATTTTTAACTTACACAACATCACAACTGTGATGCAGCGGTACAGCTGACCCACTCTGCAATCTCAATTTTGGATAAGTTAACTAAAAAAAAAACAACACAAGCCCATGAAATAAGTTTATTTACAAAAAGACATACAATTTTACAATTCATATCTTATTTTTTTCCAGAAAGGCACTTGATCAAAATACTCAATATTCACTAGCAACAAAAATTATGGAAAATTAAATTTGGTAAAAGGCACGTTTAAAAAGCAACAACACACTAGGCAGGGACAAATGGAGAGCAAACACAAACAGACAAATGAAAAAAAAAAAAAACTGTGAATCACTGACAAAATGGAAATCAGGACTTTCCCCCAGTAATTAAAATCAAAAGTCTCTGGATTATTAGATGATGGCATATAGAATTTTAACATACAACCAATCGAATCTCAATAGAAATTTGAAAGATCTCCTAAAAGGATGACTAAAATAGAGAAGACAACACACATTCTGGATTATAGCTAGATAAAACATGGATACTTCAATAGGTAAACGTTTGAATTTGATGAATTGAGTGTTGCTGGTGTGAAGGCATAACTGAGAACATGAGGCAGTAAAGTCAAGCCCCACTGGTTGCATAGCATAGTGTAGAGCATAGTGTAGAGAAAGATGATTGTAAAAAAATGAACATTTTACAGTTTGATCCTTCAGAGTCTGTTGGTCAGCGGGCTACTCGAGTACTTGATCAGTGTCTTTTAGAACAGGTGCAGAGAATGAGCCGGTCACATTTTCTAACAGTTCCTCTCTTAGTTTCTTCCCCCCTTGATGGACCTGTCCATGGAATGTATGCAACCTGAGTGTGTGCATGTGTTCTCATAACTCAACTAAACTGCACCCATCCTGATTTGGCCGTGTCTTTACTGGAGCTGTGGAGGAGGAGAGGGATGATGGTGATGATGACAGTAATGGCAGTGGGGAAGAATTTATAATAAAAATACAATATATAACTGATGGAAATGACAAGGTGAATAACTAAAAAAAAGAATGATGTGTCAATTCTTAATAACTTACTTGGAACCTGCAGATGTGAAATCCCCCCATAAGTCAGAGCTGGGCTGCGCAGCAGGAACTGGGGATCCAAAGTCTAAAAGAGGGGCTGGATTTGGAAGAACTCAATTATTAAAGGCAAAGTGAATTCTTCTTAAATCATGGAAACCATTTTAAAATTATTATGAAACATCAAAGTGCAATGATTACCAGGGTTAGACTGCGCAGCTGGAACTGTTTGTTGTCCAACAGGAGGTAGGAGGACCCCTCCAGCCTTCGCACCTGGTGGCGGTGGGAGCAAACCCCCACCCATGGGCCGTGGTTTTGCACCTCCTGCATCCTTCTTTTTGATATTCTAGTTTCCAACACAGTTATTGCAGTTTTTTCAATACTTTACAGTAAATTAAAATTGAATACTAAAGTAATATATTTTAAGGTGTTAAGTTGTTGGACAAAATGATCCCCACAGTGAAGACATGGTCTTTTTCTAGTGTGCCGCTTTGACCAGAGGGAGCAAAGTCAAGAGAAGCAAAAATTTCCCACAGGAGCTGAAATAATTGCTTTCTTTCTCTAATGTTAAGTCTGAATACTCACCCCAATGCTTATCTTGATGGTCTGCCCCTCTTTGAAACTGAGGTCTAGCTTGGGTGCTTGACTCTGACTAGCTTCTTGTTTTGCTAGCTCACCTTCTTGCTTCACCCACCTTGAAAAAACGTGTCAAAAGTATTTTAATATTAACAGAAATGTTTTGAACACTCAGCAAGGATCATTGTAGCAGCAAGATACAGCTGAGAGATTATTTCATGCAAAAATATTCAACACGTAAAACCAGTTTTTTTTTATAGGTAAAATGAAAAAACAAAAATCAGAAGATTTCAAAGATGAAGGCTAATTCAGAAGAATACTTACTTAAAATGGTCTTGTAAAGCTACATTGAAGTCAAATGAGTCTCCACGATCAGTAAAACCCAGACCAATGAAAGCATGGCGTCCTTAACAAAAACACATTGGGGAACTTTTTTTGAATACATTAAAAGTTTAAAAACATTAAAAGTTAACTTTCCTACACTGCAACAGGCTTGTTTACATTAAAAAGACAATAAAATAGAATAGTAATGAAATGTTACTGCAATTGAATGAGAAAAAAAATTGACAGATGGAGATATTTGACAAGACCTGCAAAATTTGGGGTAAAAATAATGTCACATTAAAGACAAAACAAACACTTTCAGGGAACACCAACTTTTTTGCTGTAGAAAATTGTACCACCTCTTAACTTAGAAACAAAGTTGGAAAGAGAAAATAAGACTGATGAAAGTGACTTACCATTGCCATCTTCTATCCGGATCACAAAATATCGGCTTGAGTCTGTGACCGCTTCAACAACACTGCCTGGATACTGTTCAACTGGAGCTTGTGCAAACAACTCTCCTGCACATGGCAAATTGTCAACAGTTAGTTAAAGCATTGCCATGACCACACTACTATTTGCTGTGATAGAGATGGGCGGTATATCTTGCAAACCCTCACAGGGCTTTTTTTAAAGTGATGTCCATAATGACAAACTCAAACCAGTCATAGTGACCAGGTGTTTTTACCTGTGTTTCTGTCCTCTAACTTAATGAAGGCCATTTTGCCTTTAGCAGTAATTTTCATTCTACCACTCCAAGCAGGCTCATCCAGCTTCCAGTCAGCAGCTCTAGAAAGACAGGAAACGTGATTATGTAAGGGGTTTTTTCAGCTCATCACACACTGAGAAATGTCACTGTTTTAACATAGGCAGCTGTAGCTTTTCAAGGCATGAGGAAGTGAAATTTAACATTTTCAGGAAGACATAATGAGACCTGGGTGAACACAGAGATCTGTTTTGTTCTGAAATGTTCTTAATCCTTTTAAGGACAGCAAAAGCAATGACGACAGTCAGAGTCTTACTTTTTTTTTAAAAAAAACTCTATGAGATTAAGAGTAGACTAGATTGTTGTTCAACTAAACTCCTATGATCCTTGTATACTAGGAGTACATACTGATTTAGCCAAAATTTAGTAGGTATTATGGGAACAAAAGCAAAATCTGCAGTATTGCAAAATACCCTGATACCCTAATGATTAGGAAAAAATCAGCATGCAACAGACCGCTCTACTTCACATACTATTTCCCAAAATGAACTGTGCTAATGTTGTTCTTCTTTTTTCCATTTGTAGCATGTGACAATCAGTTTTCTCTGTTTCCATTACCACTACAATACCACAAAGCTACCATTTAATGCTGTTACATTTGCAATGCAGTAATGTGACAAACACGCTGGTGAAACATGTCATTCCTAGTCATAACAGAGTTGTTACCCATCACACAGGTGACTGTTTCTATAACAGTTATTAAAGTCCTTATAAACTACTTATTAACTTTTTTTTTTAATTCAAGTTGATGCTAAGGAGTTGGTTTTGTCACCAGTTTGGCCACACTTTACTACCACTTTCCAAAACTGAAAACCAGTGATGCTATAAAACGGATCAAACAAAATAGTCGTGATACATACTACCTTCAAAATAAGTATGTCATGTTCAGTACATCCTACACTCTAAATTCTTAAGTAATATATAGCAGATGGTATAGCCATTATTCCATCTTTGGTATGGTCATGTGCTTCCAATTTGAAGTCAAGATGTACACAGTTTGACAGTAAGCCTAAAGTAACACAACTGCCTTGCTAATAGGGGTTAAAAACCATACAAATGTTAAAAAAAAAAAAAAAAAATTATTTTTTTTAAATGAATTCACGAAGTGGGCAACAGCAAATAGCAAAAACACATTACTAATTATGTTTGAGTGAAAAAATGAAAATGAAGTTAGTGTATAAAGTCATTTAGCACCAAGAACACATTGTATGCCCTCTGTATTAAAAACAAATATAAAGTCAAATCAACAAGTTGAGCACTTTCTGAGATATTGTTGTCCTTAGGCAGATCTTCAGGTTCATTTTCTAACTCAAAAACTTTTTTTCTGGTGTGTAAAACTATACATGAAGGCAGCATGTGCCCCAAGTGGGCCACCCTGCTCAAAAAAATGGGGACACGCCCCTGCATTTGATGAACGCTTACCCCACAGCCTGCGACCCTTCACCATTTGCAAGAAATACAGAAACACCCATCCAAAACTCCTGCGGGCTAATTTTGAGTGCGAAGAATGTTTGTGTTGTCCTCCACTAAAGGTACTCAGTGTCACAAGGTGTTAGACGTAGGTTAGGAAATGTTTGTGGACGAAGTCATAACGACGGTGTCCTGTTTCTGATAGAGGATAAAGTTACAGCGGCAGAGTGGTGTCCCAAAATAATGCCACCGTCAGTATTAACGTACTTAGCCGTACACTGTGTATCCACAAGTTCATGTCTCACTAACCGACGTTGATTTCTGACTCTATGTTCTGCCATCGTCGACACAGAGATAAATAATTGCCTACTTTACTAAGTGTGTGTTCACCGATGGGCGCAACTCAGATAAATAGTCCTGCAAAGTGACACTTGTCTCTCACAGAGTGAGACTTTCAAGTTTCTCCTCTCTGAACACATCTTACCGATATCCACGGTTACTCGCCCGCGGTGGGATCCGATAAACATGGACCTCAGGTTTCACACAGAGCATCGACTCATAACTGTTGTCTTCTGCCATTTTGTCAAGTTTCACTAAACTATCCAAACAACTTCCGACTTCAATGTACACCTCGGCTGGAGTTGAGTTGAACGGGTGAACCTCGTCGAGCCAATCCAAATAACCCGCAGTGCTTCATTCAAACAGCGCCGCGTCTGGTTTGGATGGTCTTACGAGACTGACAACTTCAATAAAGTTTTTTTAGTAAGGTAACTGAGTGGGGGAAACGGAACACAACCCTCAAATAAGTGTGAGGGTTGTCATCATGTGCACATTTGCCCCTGAAATATAGCCTTAAAATTGGGGAAACAGCTATGAAACTGTGACATTTTCGATTGGAGAATGGAGCAGACATATAAATGACTGAGAGAAAACAAATAAACTCCAAACAAGCATGCATTTGATTTGAGTGTTGAGTACTGCCACCTAACAGTTACACAAATGCCTCAGTGTACCAAAAGTTGAAAAAAGCTACAAGTTAATGCTGCAAAGCCAGTATTATAGTGGAGGTTAGCACTTTCAGCCCACAGTGAAAAGGTTCTGGGCCTTCACTGTGTGGAGCTAGAGTGGTCTGGTTTACAACCACTGAAGGTGGAGGCAGGTGGAAAATTAGGCAAACGTGTAAAACCCACAAAGGGGCAAAAGTAATTAAGCAAAGGAGGGGGCAAAGGAAGAGTTGTTCAAAACTGCAGCCTCCCAACAAGCAGGTTCTGGATTCAAATTCAGGCATTGGGATGTTATTTGTGGAAATGGATGTTCTGGATTCTACCAGCAGCCTCTTGAGTTGCCCTCTGAATAACCATTATTCATGAGGGAGTTTTTTTTTTTAAACAAAAAAACACGTTAAGTGGTTATTGCTGTTTTTTCTGGTGTGTATGGAGACCTGATGAAGGAAGCTGGGAGAGTAAAGTTGGAGTAAGCAGGAGATAAAAACAGGAAGGGTTCAAAGATTGAACTCTTTCCATCACTAACTATATAGAGGGTTAAAACTATAATTATAACATTGAAAAAGATGCATGTTTCATTTTACTTTCCTGTCTAAAAAGTAGGTTGTACAGAAAATAAAACAAACATCCCCCAGTCCTCATTTGAAGTGAGTTTATTAAAGGGTATTCAAATGTCGTTTGAGTTCTTCAAGTTTCAATATAACACTGACATCAAAAACTGGACAGATTGGTGTAAAAGACTTTAGTTGGTATTTTGCTGAATGATCACAAAAGAATAAGATGGCCTTATGCTTTCAGTTTTTCATTTAAAATTTTAACAAATATTTTATTTCAAGAGTTGAACACAATCCCTGGGAACAACTTGTGATAGCCATGAATCCTAAACGCTGCAAATCCAGATGTGATCCATGAATGTCATCCAACAGTGTGCAACGTCTTATACACCCAAATACACTGAGATGTTAAAGTTAACATGGAAAATGTCTATACTTTAGGAAAAACATGTAACTTCACTGAAACAGTGCACTTATCATAGTCAGGTTGAAATATGTGATACAAATGCAGCAGTTTGAGTTGCATTGATGAGTTGTTTGCAATGGAAAAGCTAATTGTTTCATTTACTTTTTACGGTTTTACTTCTACAGAGCTCAAGTATCAGCGATCAGACGATGCTGGAAATGAATCTTACAAACTGTGCCTCATAAAACCTTGCTGTCACAACAGCAGACCTGCATACTTACGAAGCGTTTCTTTGTACTACCATAAAACCAGTGCCTCCCTCAATGACATGAGATGAGATTCATTCCATGAAGTTATCAACTAATCACAAGATTAATGCACACTACACATTAAGTTCATGTATGAAACCATGAATCAATTGTTATTTAAGGCATAGAAGTGTTAAAATTTTTAGAAATTGTATAAGTTCATTAACTGTGAACCTGGAAGAAACTATCAGTACTGGTAGCTGATCAGTGTCTTAATTTCATTGTTGCAAACAAGTTTATAATAGTGTAAAAGTCACTGTTTTGAAAGGAACGTCACAGGAAAGACATTTAACAGAAGTGGACAGGAGAATTTAGCTTCCCTGTAAAAAGGACACAAATCAAGAGATTATATTTTTTCAATACTTGGTCATTTCGTAGTTTTCATCGCCAATTTCCCTGACACGATGACTTTACTGAATAAATCAGTTGTCATGTGGCTGAATCCTCCTCATTGCTGGGCATGGAAAAGTTATTCTTGATTTATTTGGAACCATTTAATTACTCTATTAGTCAACTGACTGAAGAAGTTACTCATACTCTTCTTTTTCTATAACCAATGCAGCGAAGTCATTTTTCCCGTTTAGAAACAGGCACACACATATTTCTGAACTTCAGATTTTCATTTCTGGTCAGGGTTGGACCTTTTCCAAATTGCTAAAATATTTCATATAACACTACCTAAAAGCTATGCAGGCTACATCATATAATCTCTGGTTCACTACAAGTCTTGACTTGAATACAGAAAAAAAAATCAAAAACATGAGAGAAAAGAACACTGTAAACTTTAAAACAAAATAATTTGAAACACAAAAACAGCAGAAGTATTTAGGCAATACAAAAAATCATAGTCAAGGAAGTAAATTTCTTATTGCTCGAATAAACTTTTGTGACATTCTCTTCTTGCTCTCTGCAATCTTTGGCCTCAGGCTGCGTGCCCACCGGGCATGTTTCATAGCAGGAAGCGCTGGTCTGTTCCTCTACCATTGCTTTGCAGCTACAGTGTTGAAACACACTTTGAAGAACAGTCTTGTTTTACACAAGGGGTGGATCAGTTAGACCCCCAGACAGCATGCATTCAAGGTGCTGAATGCATAGCGCCTTCCTGTCACGCACTAAGTTTCCACTGGACTGACAATCTATAGCCAACTTCCCGGTGGACGCCCAGCCGTGATCCCCTGTCCATCAGTGGAAAGGCCCGCTCATTAAGTTAGCTGTGTCTGGGGAAACCCCACAGATTTATAAGCTCCATTCAGAATCACACCTGACACCCTGGCACCTGGCCGGCCAATCATACTTGAAATCACAGGGCACCTCATGGTACATCAAAGTATCACAGTGTGAAGGGATATGAGGCCAAAGCCTGTTCACAGTGTGGAACAGCCAGAGTTTCAGATCTTGATCTCTGCCAGCCCCTTGAACGATTCCGCAAGAGAAAAAGACTGGGTAAAAGGCAAAGACCATGTCAGTGAGTAGAGTAGAGAGAGGGTGAAAGAGTTTGTATCAGTCCATGCTACGTTTTCATTTGTCTGTCCAATAGTTTTGTCACCCCCAACTCTACTCTTCATTCCACACACATCCCTTTAAATTCCTCTCACTTCAGGTAGCTCCTGTTTATCTGCCGAGTCGGAAGCCTGTGGTGCCATCTGGACCGGTAGGCTGGCGGATCACATGATTGTTTGGACGAACTTGTTCCGAAGGTTGCTGCCCACTCATCCTCACTGGCCTATAGAGCAAAATATTAAACAAGATTAGATATCAAAACCATTCGCTTTGGGGTCTTCTGTAGTTTGAGAAACAGTGCAAATTGAAATTTGAACTCCCAGTTAGTAAAGCCATACCTGTCCTGGCTTGAATTGTCCTGAGGGGTTTCATCTGAAGAGGCACTACCCAAAATCCTTCGCCGAGCTTCTGCATACTCTGCCTCACGTTGGGCCAGAGATTTCATCTGCTGAGATGGTCGATTTGAGGATCCAGGGTTTCCTGCAATACCATTATTTGAGGGACGTTTCAAAATTCTAATTTGTGGTGGGGGTGCTGCAGGCAGGGAGTCATCCTGGATTACAATAGCAGTCCGAACAGGTGAGCCAGCTGAACCAGAGTTTGTTTTCCTGTTACAGGACAAAAATGAAAGGTAAAAAATTCTAGTAATCAATGTATTTATTAATACAATGAATATCAAACTGATAATGTTTGTTGCTTACTTTGCCTCCTGATTTATTTTCAGCTTTGCCTCCAGTCTTCTCTCTATTTCCTGGAGGAAAAAATACACAATTTTACATTTTTTCTGATGTCCAGCAGGTCCATTTGTCATTTTCAGTAACCTGAAAAACAAGGTACAGCCTTCCAAGCCATTTACACTGCTACTGACTTATAATGCTGGGGTCTGGAACCACTATGTTGCTCTCCTCTCCTCAGTTCCTCTCATTTCGACACATTTATGTTCCAGCAATACAAGTTATTAATTCAGTAATCAAGTACAGTAATGTATATATTGACTTAATCCCAAAATAAGAAATTACGAACAAAAAACATTTTGGCAATTTGTTTTTTTCCCTCAAGCGTTTGGCCTTTTCATTGTTTGTGTTCAAAAGGGCTTTTCTGGTACAGTGATTTCTTACATGCATGTATGTTGGATGTATTCTAATACTGTAATTGAAATTCTTCCATCAACTATAAAGTATGAGTTCTACTTATCTTAAGAACACCTGATTTCAGTGTTATCTTAATTAGAATTAAAGGGGAGAAGAATAAAATTCAAATTTAGCATTTCCTTAAGAGTTATAGCATCATGTATGTGTGTCACATGCATATGAGGTGTATATCCATTTAAATATTATTTAATGATGCGGACAGTGACAGCACTTACTTCTGCTGACAGATTATTTTACCATATTGTTCAGAATCTAGGAGCATCTGCAAAATATATTTGTTTTCAGTGCACAAACATTTTGTTTGAAATCCACACACCACGTTTTATTGTATTGTAAGGATTCACCCTAATGTAGCTTGTTTCCGCAATGGGCGGATCTAATCAATGGGGGATAAAGTAGGATGGAGTCCACTTTGGGAAGAATTAGTCTTCGTTGCTGTTTAACCCTTAGGTTTCCCACGTGTATGCTTAAAGAAATGCATCAAGCATAAAGACTCAATGATACTCTCGAAAATGACAGGAAGCCATAGATGGTCTATTTTCCTTCCCCAACGCCGAGGCCTGTAAGGCTCAATCAGGAAGACAGACTTCTGAATAAATAAATAACATGGCTATATATTTGAGAGACGGACCCATTCACAGTGCCGCCGAGTTTCGTGTGCTGTTATATATTTTACAAAGTTTAGCAAGTTTACGACCTTATTTGTAATGGTGCGACGGTGGTGTTTTCTTACCCCGCTGTCCGCTGCCTCTTCCCAGCTCTCAGCAACCTCATCATCCTCCATGTTTAACAGAACTGCTGGCTGGTTACCTCTTTAGCACCACTCGATTGTTATTTCCCCATCCACGCGGGGATTTCGGACGGTGGGGCTGGGCTCAAACACAGCTACGGTTATCCTTGTGTTTCGCCTGGCTGTGTTAAGATGAAGGCAGAACGCACAAATCTGGGAAACGCTGCCCTGGCCGTGTGTTGGCCAGCTAACTCAATGCTGTACTTGTGAGGGCAGACTCCTCGGCAGCTGCGTGCTACTTGAAATTCGGCCACACGTCCTCTTCACTTGACCAGCTGCTGGCTACGAGGTTGCGTCCAAAAAGGCTACCTCGCAAAAAGAGATATACAAAATTGTTTGGATTGCTTTAATTCGCGCCTGGCTATGTTTCCCTTTGGCTGTCTGTCAAGTTTAACCGTTTAGTTTCCTTGCGTTAGACGGCAAAGGAAATGACGTTAGACTCACGTTAGGGTAAGTGACGTTAGTGTAAGTGACGTTGACATGCTAACGTTAGCCAATAGCTTCCAAGCGCAAAAAAACAATTAAAAGTCAAAATAGACCACTTAAAATTTAGATTTTGTAAAGGCTTAAGACTATAATTTTTTCCCGCTGATAAGAAGTAATACATTTGAACCAAAGTGGTGCTGCCGGTTTGTCGTTTGGGGATTTACAGGTTGTTTTTGTTTAGCATGATGTTGAAAGCATTTGGTGCGTTCAAGTGTATTTCGAAGATCCGTCAACACAGCCTCGTTGCATATTAAGCTGTACATGATACTGACACAATATATTCAGATACTTCAACTGTAAGGAAATGATTACAACGCGTTTTTACGAACTGCTACCATTACTTTGTGGAGCTAAACTACAGTGTCTTAAATGCAGCATTAAAACACGTTACTTACTGAGACTTTTACGAGAGATTACTGTGCATTTTGTAAAAACTGTGAAACTACTGATGATATATGTTTCCATTGTCTATACACAAATGCCCTCTGGCAAATTGGCATGATTGACAGTACTCAAAGGTTTCTCACTTAAGGGAATTTTCACAAAAGGACACCACATATGGATTTGTTATCCACACCAAGACAAACAGTTCTCTGGTAAACATCATTCTCATCTTAAAATTAAAATTCGATTTATTAACTTAGAAACATGAAATAAACTCTAAAGTTTTGTATCTTTTTTTGATGAGTTCATAATGTATTATTAAGGCATTAAAGTCACGAAAAAGAAAAGGCAACAATACCTCTTGGCACAAAACTGTACTAACACTAAAGGGATTTTTGTGAACTGCTGGTCTATTTTCATTATTATTATTTGTGCTGACTTTTGACCAACTTTGATTTTCTGTTCTGCAAATTGACTTGAATGCATTCAATACGACATGTGCCTTAGTTTTATGTATCTATCTAAGATCTCAATGCTACATTGGTTGTATTTGCAACTTTGTTAATAAAAAGATTCTAACAAAAAAGATTCATCAGCAAACATAAATTCTTTTATTTAATTCTTTTTTTATCATTATTATTGTTATTTTGTTTTTAATAATAATAATAATAATAATAATAATAATAATAATAATAATAATAATAATAATGAGAAGAAGAAGAAGAAGAAGAAGAAACATTTTTTAGAGATCAATACAACGTTGGTGAATTTTGTTTATACATCAGAGTGTTTATGAGACACTGAATAAACAGCCTTATTAAGTCAGTCAAGAAAATTACCTTTTATTGGTAAAATCAGTAATTTTTGTTGGGGTGATGTAAATCAATTGCTACTCTGAATGATTGCATAATTACTTTTGCCCATTAAAAAACAGTATTCTGGCACTGTGCAAAATGTGAAACAGACTTTGCTTACTGAGACTGTGACTAGAACAAGCTTTTTCTATTCAAAAATTATCAATAATATCTTTTTTTCCTACTTTATTAAGTCTTTTTATTAATCACCTTCTACTTTGGTCTGTCTGTAATGTGATGTAACAATCCATCCATTTTCTATTTGCTGGATGTTTGTTTTTTTCTCTGTTAGCTTACAAACAACACAATGCCCATTGAGCTTATGTATATGAGCTCCATGTGCATAACCAAAAAGCTTGGTTAAAAGGGGTCCATAAGCTTAACCGAAAGGGTGGGTTAGGAACTATAGTTCCTTTTTACCTGATATCTTCTAAACTTAACCACGTTTTCTGATTCTTTTCTTCTATTTCTCTGAACAGAGAAATATACACTGTGTGTGTACAGCCAGTGTAAGTTGGTGGAGATTGTTGGGTTTGAAATGAATTTAATGGTCTGGATTTGTCTTTCAGACTGGTGTCCTTTGAAAGATAGTGGGTGCCGTTTTTTCAGTTGTAGTTTTATTTTAGTGAGGAGAGTTTATACAGACCTCACTCTAACTTCAGAAGGTACAGCAACAGCTATTTATATTTTACCTTATTTGAAGATGGTTTTTCTAAGATTAAGCACAATTGGTGGTATTTATAGTTTTATTTTGCTTTGTTCCAAAGTTGTTGCATGGGGTAATTCTAATTTTACCTCCAATAGCTGCTGGGGGGCGCAGTGTTTGGTACACAGGACCCAGCCCTGGTACCACAGTCAGCGGCTGCTACAGCGTCGCTGTGCTGCGGAGGACGCTGTTCACAGAGCGAAGATGGCGACTGTTTGGAGGCTGCAGAGATACCTCCGGAGCTGATACCGGAGCAGAGGAGACATACATACTATCCATAAAAACCACGTCCAAATAACGGTATTGCAAGTACTGAAAGTGTTAATGAGTGAAATAGCATCAAGTTGTGTGGAAAGGTATCTGACCATTGATGAGCTAGCGCCAGTTAATTACTGCACACAGCCTGTGCTCAAGCTAGTGTTAGCGAAGATTATCAGCAGCAGACAAGAATGGAGATGTCAGCTAGCTTTTAATGGGATGTAACATTAGCTGGGAATGTTATTTGTAGATAATGCCGTGACTTATAGATACACTAGCCGTGAAGAGATTTCCGTCTTTGTGAAGCGGGGGGTTTTGAAACACTCTGGTTATGTGCCGCTAGCTGAAGGCTCATTGATGCTAGCTAATGCTAGCTGGGATGCCTGTGATCAGTTATATAGTTAGCCGGTGCTAGCCTCTATTCATCGAAGAACAGACGTTACATGTGGAAACTCGTTACCATCAGTCGTCAGTTTGTCAGGTAGATAGCTGTGTGTGTGACACATGCCGTCCATCTCTTTGCCGTGTGGCGTAAATCTTCTTTCCTGATCATTTTCTATCGTAGTGCTTTAGCACCAGGAGCTGACTAGCATTGGCAGTCCGGCATTTCATTTATATCATATGGCTAATGACAAATCAGGAACGTGGTATATAGAGGGGCCAACACCTCAGTCAGAAGAAAGGGCACCACCCGTTACAGACAGTGGATGTCACAGTTTAAAGTGGTCAGCGTTGTAAAGTATAATTCTGTTGTAACTGCAGCTTTCTAGCGTCATTGAGTTTCCTTAACGGGACAAGCTACCCTCGCCCTGTTAAAGGCTATTGTATTTGTTATTTGTCCAGTCAGAAAATGTAGGTCAGACGTGAAATAGATGAGTCTACCGGTGATCATGGCTAATTTTAGCACTCGCCTAATTATAGCTAAAGGTAGACATACCCCTGAACATCATTAACAACAGATCATTTATTAATAGAACATCATGTCTCAACAGACAATGTCCCATCCTGACAATGAAGATGGATGCTTTGTTGCCATGGATACAGAGGACGACAGTGCAGAGCCTGCTGGGATAACAGAGGAAGTAGATGCGAAGATGGGGTCCTGCCTACAAGAAGGGAATATGGACAGTGGTGCCAAAGGTGAAGGGAGAACGATGGTGGAGTTGCCGGAGGAAGTTCTCGAATACATTCTCTCCTTCCTCTCACCTTACCAGGAGCACAAAACTGCTGCGCTTGTTTGTAAGCAATGGTATCGCCTGATCAAAGGTATGGCTCTTTACTACACAATTTTATGAAAGCCTTTAAAGATAAACAATTCACACAGAGCTCTGTCACTTGTATGCTATGAGCAGAATGGTGAAATAGTATTGCACACTTGAAAGAAGAGTTTTACAAAGTTACACTGGTTCATTGGAATTGATTTCCTCTGAAGTTTTTCTGTGTTACAGTTGTTTACTTTTATATTGCCCAAACTAGGTGTTGCCTATCAGTGCTACCATGGTTTCTTGAGAGCTGTGCAGGAGGGAAATATCCAGTGGGAAAGTCGAACATACCCATATCCAGGAACACCCATCACTCAGCGCTTCTCACACAGTCAGTATATGTTGCTTCAGTCGTATCAGTATGTGTCTGTTGTGTCAAAATGTTTAAATTTAGTTTTAGCTGAGTATCAGACTTTGAGTCCAGTGTGCAGCAGATAAGGGTAGTGATTCACAAAGAGTGCAACATTCCACTTTTAATCCATTTCATTGTCTGATGTATTTTAACCACACTTATAAATAGATTCAGTCCAGGACACAAAACAATGCTGTGAAATTTCAAGATGTGGTGTCAGCTTATCTCCGCCTTTATAACTTGAAAAGACAGACAATGTTAGAAAAATATAGAGGTCTAAAGAAAAGGTTATATCGTTATGGTCTGATATTATTGTTGTTCTTGATTATGAAACAATGACTGTGTATGAAAAACATAACTTAAAACTGAAATTTACAGTCTAAGTTGTGGTTAATGTCTTCTTTTGTTGTTTTTGCAGGTGCATGTTATTATGACTCAAACCAGTCTATGTATGTGTTTGGGGGCTGCACTCAGAGTAGCTGCAATGCTGCCTTCAATGATCTCTGGAGACTTGACCTCAACAGCAAGGAGTGGATCCGCCCTTTGGCCTCAGGTACAGATTATCAGTTAAAGGCAAAGAGGAAACTTTTTATTGACATCTAGCTAAAAAGTAACTTTATGAGGCTTTTGTAACCATGGGAGGGTGAAATAAGTTAATTTATACAACAGTCAGATGCTGAGCACACAGTGTCTCACAGGTTGGTTATATAAAAACATACCTGTTGGACTTATGAAATGAAGCTGTAGTGAAATGGTTTGTTAAGTAAGCTTGCCTTTCACCACTGTTAGCTTTTGGTTACTGGGGAACACAGTTTTTGTTGAGTTAGGCTTGACAGCTGTTTTTAACTCATTTTTGGGTGTGGAATCAAAACTGATCTCAGTGTTTCTCCATCACTAGGGGTGTACCATATCATACTGTCTACGATAATACCGGTATAATGTTTTTTGACAATATGAATTTGTCTGACACAGGAGCATAAAGCCCTGTTTCCACCAAGCGGTTCATTTCAGTTTGCCTTGGCACCATGCATTGTACGGCGTTTCCACTGATTCATCTCAATTATCCTGGGACAAATCCTAGAATAGCTGGGACGAGCCGTTCCACTTTTTGGGACCCTTCCGTAGGGGTTCCAGACTGATCCTGGAAGGTGGAACTACAACACTGCAGTCTGTTGAATGGTTAAAAGAATCGTCGCTTACCGTGCAATGGCTGTATTTCTCCTCGCAGCATACAGTGTTCTCTAAAACAAAACTTGATTGCGCTTTGTAACAAAGAGCCACATATCAGTCACAAAGAAAAATAAATGCTGGATGTTTCCCATAGTTGCTCTTTGTTTACTATGCCATATTTTTCTTCTTCATTGGATTTATTACACTGTGTTGCGCTGCTTTGGCGTCAGGCTATTATTTAACTGATGGTAGGCTTACACACAGCCTACCAAGAGGGGGCATGGTCGGCTGTGGAAACTTAAATAGGACCAGGCTTAACAGACCCAACCTGTACCAAACCGTACTGATCTAAACTAGACTGCTTGATGGAAACGGGGCTTAACTGTCTGACAGAAAAAAGACAGAAGAAAGCTAAACAGGAGAGTGATACAGCCTGGGCTAAAGGCTAAAAGAGCTCAGCTGTTTGGGATAATGTCCATTCCAACCCACATGCAGCAGTTATTCTGTAGTGGTTTGTTCAAACATGAGTCTATCAATAAAATGAAGAGTGAGGTTACATTAGTTCTGCTTGGTAGATAGCTGACAGGACATAACCAGGATTCACTAACATTACACATTACAGACATGTCTTAGAGCACTGGGCTGCCAGCTGGGCTAAATATAGATAGCTACTAAACTACACACATACTGACAGTGTTTACTTGTTGACATGTTAGCCTACAGTGGTGCTGATAGTGCTGCATACAGCCAGCTTTGATGAGGTTTGCTTGTTGTCATGTTTGAAACCAAAGCGCTACATAACTGTCCTGATAAATACCTTACCTCAGCGGATGTATCTGGTAAAAAGTTGTCTCGAAGAAAGAAAAAATGTATCGATCTGGTCTCCATTTAATTCCAAAACAAACACACACTTCACTAAATTTTTTTTACAACAGTGTGTGTGACACTCCATGCCAGAAGGTGGCAAGGCAGTCCAATTAAAACAGATCCTACTCATAGCCTCTTTAATGTTGACAAAAATAGATCTTGATGATTTGCATTTAACCGAAACCTTGTATTTAATTCAAAACAGTGCAAAGACAACATATTAAAGGTTGATACTTAAAATATTTTTACAAGATGTGTTAGGGGATGATATTACATCATTAAGTTGTAAAGCGTGTCTATAGTCCATTCAAGAAGATTGTTGTATCAGCATATTTTGTCAGTTGGGGTTTTGTGCTTATACACTGATGCACATTGATGTTATTGTTTAGGGGTGGCACACAATCTGATGCAGATCATATGCTCATCAAAGAGAGATGTCTATCACCAGTGCTTAGAGCATGGTTGTTAATGCCCAGTAAAGCATATGTTCATGTTTTTCCTCATAAATTTAATGAATTCTGTTAAATTCACTGTGACGCCACTATTGTAGCAGTGGTGCCACAAACCAAAACAACCCTATTTTCTGTTAAAAAGAAAACAATCAAACTAATACCTGGGCTATGAATTATTATGCACAACTTATTAATCTATTATTTTATGAATTCTTGATCATCGTGACACAGTTTGTGTATCGTTTTTTCTTCCCCAGGCTCTTATCCATCTCCTAAAGCTGGAGCAACTCTCGTAATGCACAAAGATTTGTTGGTGCTGTTTGGGGGATGGACTCGCCCCAGCCCATATCCACTGCACCAACCAGAAAGGTTTTTTGATGAAATCCACACTTACTCTCCTTCAAAGAACTGGTGAGGGATGTTTTTTAGCATTAGACTGTAGTTTGTGATGGTGTGACACATAGGGAAGCTTTTCTTTACTGTTTTTGTGTTGAATGATTTTCTCTAATATTGTTTTAAGGTGGAATTGTATAGTTACCACACATGGACCTCCTCCTATGGCTGGGCACTCTTCCTCTGTGATTGGAAACACCATGGTGGTGTTTGGGGGATCACTAGGAGCACGACAAATGTAAGAAAACATGACCCTCCCTCCCAAAAAACAAATCAAACCTTTGCACATTGAATGTACAACAAAGATAACAGTTCATGTCATATATACACAACAATATGTATGGATTAAAACAGGAGGAAACATTCTTTAAATCATAAATGTGTGTGAAGCAAAAGTTTCACAACATGTGTTGTGCAATTATTTGACAAATCTAACACTCACAGGTCAAAAGCCTCTCATAACAGTGATTGCTACAGATGCCACCACTTTAAATTTTAACACAATTTAGATTTGGATTTTAGTCTCTGTTAACTAGTATTTTAGTGAATACCATCAATAGTCTCCCCAGTTTAACATGTTTCATGTCAAATCTGGTGGCACCTGACAGGAGTAATGAAGTCTGGGTTCTGGATCTGGAGCAGTGGTCCTGGTCAAAACCACCCATATCAGGCCCGTCACCTCACCCACGTGGAGGCCAGTCACAGGTGAGAACACTTCATCATTCAAGCTGGAAAAAAGCATTCAGTCCATCTCCTTCATTTCATGGAAATGGTTGAATATTTCAACAGGTCCAAACAAGCAGAATGATCAATCAGTCATTTCAAAAGTGTTGGTACTCCACAACTTGATACTGGAAGCCTAAAAACTTGTTTTTTTTTTTAAAACGTGCCTTTTTATGTATTTTCTGTCAGATTGTGATTGATGACAAGACGTTGCTGATCTTGGGGGGCTGTGGTGGACCTAATGCAGTAAGCTCTCTGTGGTTTTATTATTCTACAGAACTTAATTCAAACATGAATCTAGCCAAATATTCTATTCGACCATTCAGGTTACCCTGTTATTTTGTTTTTCATAGCTTCTAAAAGATGCCTGGCTCCTCCACATGGACTCACCGCCCTGGAGGTGGCAGCAGCTGCAGGTTGAAAATGAGGACCACGGAGCCCCAGAGCTGTGGTGTCACCCTGCTTGCAGAGTAAGTGTTGGCTCATTCAGCATGTCTTTGTGTGTACTTATAAAGTTGATGTCTAATTTCCTTTCTTTTGTCTTTCATGTCAAGGTGGGTCAGTGCGTGGTGGTTTTTTCCCAGGCTCCATCTGGCCGTGCACCCCTCAGCCCAAGTCTTAACTCTCGGCCCTCTCCCATAAGTGCCACGCCCGCCCCTCTGGGCCCTGAACCGCCTTCCTTGCGCTCCCAGTCTCCTGTCCGGAGTGGGGCTGCCGGTGTCGTCCTGGGAGCTGTTGAAGAGGCCCCGTGCGTCAATGGACGGTGGGGCACACTGAGACCTCGACCCTCAGCCAGAGGAAGTGCCAGAGATGGAAGCCCATCTTCATCTCAGCAGCAATCTCCCTCTCAAGGCCCCGATAGCCCCCCTCTTCCTCCACTTCCTCCATTATTGAACGGATCATCCCCTTCTCCCAGGACCAGCCCAGCCCAGGCTGCGTCTCCTCCCTCCCGTCCTCACCTGCCTGCCCCCACAGACTATGGTTGGGAGTCCCCCCCATCTGCTGCTCACCACTCCGAGGTGCCCAGCACCAATGGCCTGCATACTCCTCCTTCAGGCTCTCCTTGTACTCCTCCAGGAGGAGTGTCCCCAGCTGCCCTGCGACGAGGTCTGGAGGCAGTGAAAAACAAATCTTCCTCATCATTACCATCTTCATCTTCATCATCTTCTCTTCAGACACAGGGGGCTTCTCATGGAGGAGGAGCAGGTCCTCCTGTCACCCCCCCGTCATCCTCCAGCCCTCCACAGGCTGCAGGAGCTGATGGACATGCTATACCACCTATTGCACGGCGTCTTGGCCATCACCCGCCTCAGAGCCTGAACGTGGGGAAACCTCTGTACCAGTCTCTCAACTGCAAGCCCATGCAGATGTACGTGCTGGATGTGTCCCGGGCCAAATCTGCAGGGGTGGTTTCCTGGAGAGTTTATGGGAATGGGACCCCTGCTGCGGTTACAGGGCCCCCAGAGACCAGCCTTCACACAGTGGTACAGGGCCGGGGAGAGCTTATCATTTTTGGGGGCCTCATGGACAAAAAACAGAATGTGAAGTATTACCCAAAAACCAACGCCTTGTACTTTGTTCGTGCTAAGAGGTAATGCAGCACCAGGCAGGACTGAGAAGACGGATGCTCCACCCTGTGACCTCACAAGGGATTTGACACACAAGGCCTTTTTCCCGTACAGAGGATTATGGGAAAAGAACATAATCAATGTTAGATGTTTCACTTCAGAAATTCACTATTCTCCCTTCTGCCTACTGCAAGCTTTCAAAATGAAACACTTTAACTACACTTTGATAAAAAAAAACATTTAGTTGAATGAGAATCTGAATGTTTGTGTGTGTGTGGGTGCGTGTGTGTGTGTGTGTGTGTGTGTGTGTGTGTGTGTGTGTGTGTGTGTGTGTGTGTGTGTGTGTGTGTGTGTGCCTGCGTGTGTTAATGACTGCAGTGGTTAAAGAGAACAGTTTTCTTGTTCTTCCACAAAAAATGATCAACTAAACAAGACCTCTGTTTTTCTGTGTCTCTCCCCTCTGAACTTTTGAGAGAGGGGAACCCCCAAGAGCAGACCTAGTAACTGGATCAGTTAAAGACTACCTTGCTTTTTGTATCACTCTTTAAGCCTGCAATGTTTACATTGATACTAGTGTGAGTGTGTGTGTATGTGTTCTCGTCATGTGTGCACGGTGGTGGTTCAAGGTTGTTGACTAATGTGTGTCGGGGGGCCAAGGTGGGTGAGAGATGTGGCACTGTACTATAAAACATAGTTGAACAATAAAGGCCTCCATGTCTCCTCTAGCACAGTCTCTGAGTGCTTTATGTTTGTTTCACATACTGGAGCTTATGGTTGTATCCCCGTTTACTCAAGCTGCTGAAAATGACAATGACTTCTGGATGTCTGGAATTCTGTATTTTTGACTAACCACGAGGTTTTAGTCTGAACTCAAAGCCCACCTCAGAGGTCAATCACAGCCAAAGGGCCATTGTTATACGCCATCCAGCTTCCATAGTTAAATGAACCATTTGTAGCACTATTAAGTGAATAAATAACTAAAAGAAGATAAAGGTTATGATAACGACAATACAAGCTTTTCTTATATTTTATTTTTCCTATATAGCCTATCCTCTTTACTTCAGAAGAAATAGAATCAGCTGATGTTTATTTGGCTCATAACATTGAAGAGCAGAAAAGTACACATGCATCATTGGGTAATGAGAGACGACTCAGGGACAGGGGATGTTTTCTGTCATTGGCCATTGACAATAACAAAAATAAATCTCACAATACCTAGTTACTGATTTTCCTTATGAAATTTGTTTATGCAATACTATATAACTTGAATGGTTAATAGTCATAATGTCTGTGGAAGTGCAGGCCCTTGAGCATTTTCCAAAAATCTAATTTGGTGTTTAAACACAAAAGTTTAGACACTTCTGATTTAATGACTGTGTTGTGTACATGGATTGTTAGTGAAAAGTTTGTTTTAAGACTTTTGTTTGTTCATAAGTCCCTTTATTTTATGTTTTAAAACCACAGTACACCCACATTCCAACCCTGGTTAAGTAATGTGAAAAAAGTACGCTTTTCACAAGCTTACAAGTTGATCTAAGGAGCATCAATCCCATCTGTAATATAGTACAAATTTCAGAATTCAGAATGAACAGCTTGAAGTGAGGGTCGGCACATGACTAGGGTTATCAGGTGGACTCCTCTGTTCACTGATGTAACATCAAGCCATCAAAAATATTAGTGGATGAATCATATCACATCAGTGTAACACAATCCAACTGGAGCCACTTTCCCTTTTCTGAGTAACTGGAATGTTTAGTGGATTCTAAGTTAAATATGTCAGACTTATAGATTTAGGGGTATTTACATTCTGGAATGTATGATTAAAGCTGATTAAATGGTACAACTGTGTTTAACTACTTGAGTGTGTATTACAGGCTACCCTGCCATTCCCATAAGAAGTCTCTATGACCCTCAATGACTCTATTGATTTAAACTTTACCAGCTAAAGAACAGAATCTGTGGTCAGATTGTCTCCGTCTCAAATAAAAAAGATGACTCTGCAATTTTTATTTTTACACCTTTCCTGACGAAAACACTGACAGATCAGAGACAGATATTATGAAGTACCTGTGATAGAGCGCCCTCTTGTGGCTTTTTTGTCGAAAATGAGAGATATCGGTGAGTCTGTGATCTAAGAAGCTTCATGTTGTTCTAATTCATCTTTTTTTAAATTCATGACTTATTCCCACGGAATTTTCTCAATAATTATTTATTTGCTGAAAGTATTTTAAGGCTCAAACGGTCTTTAAACGTTCGTGCTTGTGAAGAAATAAAGACGATTACCTTGGGCAAATAAAACAGAATGGGTTTTCGCGTTGGTTTTGCGTCAAAGATTATCGGTGTTACACTAAACGTACTGACCTGGTTTTTAAACCCTTGCTGTCAATTTTGATTCTCGCTCTCATGTCCCCCTCAGAAACTCCTCCCCCCTCTTTGACCAACCATAACCTTTAACCCAGAGAACTCCCATTGGACCACAGCGGGGGTAGTTTAGAGACGAGCCTCGTGATTGGTGCAGACTGTGGGATATGGTGATGTGGCAGAAGCACTGAAATCTTATTGGCTGTGACTGAAACAGGGGGCGGAGTCTTGTACAATGAATGTGCTGAGGACGCGTGTTTACAATGATGGGGGGAGAGAGGAAGAATGGAGCTGAACAGGAGGACCACACGACACCAGGAGTTCTCTGTAGGGCAAAACAATGAAAGAGACATTTTTTAAATTTGAAGAAAAGCACACGAGAGAAGTTTCTAAAAGGTTATGTTTCAGTCTGGTTCTTCTTTATTTGTTTCTATAACTGAAAATTTGTTTGAATGAATCTCAATTGGGTGGTTAGGATCTGGTTCATGTCAGGTCATCTTGTACGTTAGATTGTCTGTTCTGTCAGATGTATGATTTAAAATTAAACAACAATAGAAGAAGCTGCTCTGTATTTGTGTCCATGAATTTAAACAGGTTGCATGTTAGGATGGTCAAACAGAGAGGAATGTTTCCTGACTGTTTTTTTAAACATGTGACATGCAATTAGCTATTACCTGAATGTTTTAATATCAGGACTCTTTTCAGCCTTTCTCCTGACAGAATACCTGCACCCTTATTTATGACAAAGCATGATTACAAATGCCTTTTCACTCATGTATTTTCTTTTTCAGATGGTGCCTTCCCTGGAAAGACTTTCTATAAGAGAAGCTAACATGAACCTCTGAGGGACACTGGAAAGCCACATTGGAGTGTAGTACCTCAAGAAAAAAGATATTAAATAAGTTATCAGTACATTAGCTGATTTGTTACTTCACTGTTTTGTTCCAAGAACAATATACTACCTGTTCCCCAAACAACCCAGAAGAGTTATCACAAGGAGAACACACTGTGAAGATCACCTCTTAAGAATGACCACTGCTCGGCTGCTGGAAACACCAGAAGAGTCTGTTTTTGGAGCCCAGTCTTCCCACAGGATGGCTTCCACTGTGTCGACGGTCCCCCGTGGTGTCTACGGCCCCTCGATGCCCCCTCCGGCTGTTTGGCCTCCTCTAGACTTTGCCCTGGGTGCTCTGGCCTGCTGTGCTGCCTGTGTGTTCACCAACCCTCTGGAGGTAGTGAAGACCCGTCTGCAGCTGCAAGGAGAGTTGCGTGCTCGGGGATCCTACCAGAGACACTACAGGGGAGTCCTGCAGGCCCTTTGGGTGGTGGGCCGCACAGACGGGCTCAGGGGCCTGCAGAAGGGGCTCTCAGTGGGGCTGATGTACCAGGGTGTGATGAACGGCATGAGGCTAGGCTCCTACTCCTACTGTGAAGCTCTGGGGGTCACCTCGTTACATGGAGGGAGTCTGTTGTCTGGTGCAGTGGCTGGGGCGCTTGGTGCGTTCATCGCTTCTCCTGCCTACCTGGTAAGTTTTGTTTACTGTTGGTGCACATAGATAAATAAGGGTCAGCCATCAAAATTTAAGGTTACTTTTTGCTTTTACAGTCCTCCTGAAAAGTATTCTCCTGTTACAACATCTCTTTAGAGATTGCATGTTTGGGAGTTATGAGGAGATCATTAGAAGGTTCATTTTTTTATATTCTCTGAATGAGTTATGTAAAAAGTTTTTAAGAAGAAACTTACAACAATACTTACTGAGGAAAAAACAAGAATCAGATACAACTTTGAAAACAATCTGTTATTGGCCTCCTTTCTCAACGTGGCACTGCGTTTAATTGGTCCTCATATCTCAGTCTACAGGTTTGAGGAGATTTAAGATTAAAACTGTATGTGTTCAAACAATCCATATGAAGGTAAACTGTTATTCTGTCCAGGCAGAGTTCTTGCTTCTTGTAATCATATCATCTAGTCTTCATCCGATAAGGTGTCAGCTATTGAGTTATTCTTTATTATTATGGTCTGTAGTCAGTCCAGCAGGGCATCAAGTAAAGAGAAATTTGAATCCCCCATGCACAATAAGAGCAATCTTTGGACCGGGTTGCACTCATGTGTGTTGAAAGAAACCACACTGTATTAGTCAACAGCCACACAGACAAGAGCTCATAGACAAGTCAGCTTCTGGCGAAAGACGACACATGCAATTTTCTCTAAGCCCAACATCACATGTATTATGCAAAAGGTTTCAGCAGAACACTATTTCTGCAAACACACCATGATGTTTGATTGTTTAAGGTCATCACGTATCTCTTTTCTCAGACTGTGTTTGCTCTTGGTGGGTGTTTTTTTAAATCATGATGAAAAGCCTGAATCAGTCACCCTAACCTGAAGTTTTACTCCACAGCAACATAACACAAACAGTGTGTCAGCTCTTTAAACAGATCTGCTGGAAGGACTTTAGTAGAGTAAGATTACATAATTATTTATACACTACAAAGCTTACGCAACTCTGCAGCAAGAGATGTTCAGAGTTCACTTACATCAGTCCTACTGGACAAACTTTAGGCAGTGCATCAGGAAAGTCCTGCAGCAGCTGATCATGTCACTTTCACCACAGCACAGTACATATGTTTATCTGTGTTTTGTTGGTGCTTGGAGAACCCAATGTTAAATACTGGGTGCAAAATTTGCCTTTATTCTCAGAGGCATGTCTAGACTTTTTTAATTGGGGTGGCTATTTGAAGTACCAGCTAAAGACAATGGGATATGTTTAACCAGCCAGTTACAACGAAGCACAAATTGCTTGTTTTAAAATAAGGCGGTCAAGGCAGTAAGCCAATCAGACTTTAGGATTTGGGGATGGCACCTGGGGGCGGCATACCGCCCTCTGGATACATCCCTGCTTTTTCTCAAAGTTTTAAGTTCAGTCAAAGCTTATATGTGATGTTAGTCTTCTGAGGTATATATTTCATATTATGTGCATGTTTTCTTGAGTTCTTCTGTTTAATGAAAGTTCATCTCTTAGCAGTTTTTTTTTTCTGCTGAGCTTTGGTACAACAGTAGACACACAGAGAATAAATTCTGCACTTGATTTTTACATTACAAATAATGTATAAATGAATTCTAACACAGAAACCACTGTCAAAACCAGAACAATACAGGAGTAAAGTAAGGGAACCATTTCTTTAATGGACACACAGTCTTCTGAGTGTTTTCTAAAGATAGACTTGGAAAAATGTGAATCTATGCTCTAATAATAATAATAATTTCTGATCACTGATGGCTGTTGACCAAAAGTTTTGTGCTGCTGCCCAGGATCTCAGCCTGTCAAATAAAGCCTTTTTCTTGCCTCTGCTTTTAAGAGCTTACTCAAATTGGATTGATTTGGAGTGTCTTTTTAAAAACAGAATAAATTTACTTTCATTTATGAAACAGAATAAGCAGGTTCTTTGTTTTTATTCACATGTATTTCTATTGGGGAAATATAAACCCTACAAAGTCTCAGTGTTTGTCCTGAATGCAAACAGTGACATGAAAACACAGCAGCTCAATTTCAAAGGCGCCTTAAATGTCCTCGGTCTATTTTGATCAAGTAGGCAGGCCTGTGAGTCAAAGTGACATTGGATGTTTGTGTGTATGTGTGTGTGTTAGAGAGCAAGAGAGAATGTACACAAACCTGGTTTGTGTGAGGTCACACCTAATCTGATCACATGTTTTCTTAAAGACGATGGGATAAAAACATTATGAACTGACTCAACTGTATCCTGCTCGTGTAGATGAGCATCATATCTTTTATGTCTTTCCAAAAGTGCTTTAGATTTAATGTGCACTAGTAAAACAGAAGCCATCTTTTTTTGTTTGTTTTTTTTTCTCCACTGTTTTAATTTTTTGAACTCCTCTCATATTTCACTATCCTCTTATTTCACTGCATCATGTACAAATGACCTCTGCATGTCCCATCTTAAATACCATGGGCTATTTTGTTGTTTTTCCTCTCAGCTGTCAATCAATAGGTTGAAAATAATATGATCTCTCGCACTGTTATGGAAAGACAGTATTCAATTGCATATTTGTACAGATCTAGGTCACTAAATTTATCCTGCGTGCTGCCTCCACCTTCACCCTGTTCCTAGAAATATACAAGGTGCAGAGACTGTAAATGCAGGGTCCTGTGGCTCCTCACTTTATGTGTTGGCAGAGTGTGTGGGATGGATGAAGGTTGTTTTATTGACACTATGTGTGAGATCTAGAGGCATCTTACACATGCTATGTTATGCAACTGTTGGACCGTTTAGGTTTTGTTGAATCACTGTGCAAATTTGTAAAAGAGGCTCATGGCGCAGCTGGGGTTACGTGACTTCTGGCAGGTAACCTTGAGCAGAGTGACATTTCTAATTTTCTGCTTTGAGAGAAATGTTTTGTTCAATGTTTACGTCATAGGTGAAGACTCATCTGCAGGCTCAGAGTGTGGAAGCCATCGCAGTGGGCCACCAGCACAACCACCTGGTAAGAAAGACAAAGTATATCCCATGGACACATCATTAATTACTTTAACTGTAATATATCCAGCTGTGTTCAGGGGCTTCAGTTGAATAAGTTATACCACAATGTAAAAATGTTTAGATGAATAACAGAGTGTAAAAAGTAGGCCTATGAGAGTTTCAACAGAAAAATGTACATAGAAATGACCCTCCACCCTGGGTTATGAATTGAGATCCTAGTAGTGTTGTTCTTGTTAATATTACTGATATATGAAAATGGATATAGTAAATTTAAGTATCATTTTGATGTTAAAAGAGGCATGGGTGGAGCAAACTAGAATGACCGTACTTTTAGGTAGTTTAACTATAACATTATGTCATGTTCTATAGAAATATTTTACTTTATATTTTTGACTTCTTCTGCCTGACCAAATGTTCCCTCAGCTCAGTTTAAGTGTGTTAAACTGTGCTCCACTAACAGCTGCCTCACCTCTGTTGGTTTTCTTGAACCTGTAAAGCAGGACATCCTATTGTGATTATAATTAGTGCGCACACAGTTGGGACATGCCATCCATAGCACAGTTCCACCCAAACTACACCTGAAAACGAGCCTGTGGCTTAAAAACTGTGTCGCTTTTAGGTGAAAAATAGATTTGAGCACAAGTCAGAAACACTTCCCTATCAAATGCAGAAAAGTAGAAGTAGTTAAGGTTGTACTTGATAAAAATACAGTACAGCACAGTTATCGTTTTTTCTTGAAATGTAGTTGAGTGATTTTAGTGCAGGTCTACCTTTGCTTTTAGCGGGATTTAACATTTGTGATAAAGCTAATTAGGGTTAATTTATTAATTGCACAGATCAATCCATATCCATACATGGTGCACAATACTTTGAGACTTTTTGCTACGCTTACAGCATTACTTTTACAAGGAGGACACACAGCTGCATTTATGTGGATGAGCGTCATTGGATTCTTTAACCCTCTACTACCAACACATTCTTCCTTTTTATCTTCCATCTCAGGGGGTGTCTGATGCCTTTGCTACCATCTATAGAAGAGAAGGTGTGATTGGTCTCTGGAGGGGTGTGAACGGGGCCGTGCCTCGAGTCATGGTGGGATCAGCTGCCCAGCTGGCAACCTTCACCTCGGCCAAGGACTGGGTGTCACATACCCAGGTAGGCGTGCTAAACAGCTGATAGTTTTACAGCACACGGAGGAGTTGCAGTTCTTTCGTCAGCAGAATATCAAGCCTCTGTGTATTATCTTTGTCTCTCTTTCCTATCAGTGGTTTAGTCCAAACAGCTGGCTCACAGCACTGATAGCTGCCATGGTTAGTGGTGTTGCTGTGGCGATAACCATGACACCATTTGATGTCATAAGCACACGTCTGTACAACCAGCCGGTGGATGAGTCTCATCGGGTCAGTTCCCTAAAATTTAATCTTGCTCTTAGCACAAAAGACTCCTTTGACACCTGGTCTGTTTTAACTTCTTTTTGTTGCCTTTCAGGGACGTCTGTATCAGGGATTTTCAGATTGTCTACTGAAGGTGTGCAAAGCTGAAGGCTTCCTAGGGTTGTACAAAGGAATGGGTCCTGTCTTCCTACGCTTGGCCCCACACACTGTCCTCAGCATGCTGTTCTGGGATGTGATGAGACAACAAACAGTGAAGAACAACCAGAGCCAGGAAAGGAGCTAAGGAGCTAAAACAGCCTACTGTTTTTGATCATGTGAAGAGGACTCAAACATGGATATCAAAGTGGTCCATCAGAAAATAAAAGACTGAGTATTAAGTATGATGGGCATTTTGGACAATGCTCTTGATTGTTTCCTTTCCAAGAAGATCCAAAAAGATTTGTAGGAGTCTCATTTCTGGTATGATGGTCAATGTGATAGCATATTAGCTTAGCTAGTTTTACTTGAAACAGGGAAATTATTCTTGCAGCTTTAACCCAAAGGTAACAAGAAAAGCTTAAAACACCAATAAAGTCAACTAGCTCATAATACCTGGCACATCTGATACTTACCACATCGACTGTGTTAAAAAAATGTTCATGGACTGACTGAGACTGTCTTTGCTCAGCTGTTCGTTTCAGCTGTAACAATGTTTAACATTGTCACACATTTAATATTTGTGTCAATATTTTGTTTTTGTAAAGCCGAACTAGCTGTTCTTTATTCCACGTATTACAGTAAGCTATTTTGAGTTAAGCTAGGCCAAAAGCTTACCACTAAAGCTTTATGTTAAGCATAAAGCCATGATAGAAGTATGCTATTGGTTTTCTTAACAGTTCGCCTGAAGTTCAGCTAGAGTATTTACCTAAATGTCCCACTCTTCTTTAAAGTGGCGCTACAGTCTGCAGAGAGATGGCCGATAAACTTTGAAGTACTTGAAGATCGACACAAGCTGTGGAGACTCTTACAAACATTTCAGGGGTTTCAATCAAAGTTTTAAAACACTTTGTTGATGAACTCTCTGATGCCACCTTCATACCTCAAATGATTGTGTACAAGCTTGAAAGTCTCAAGGGAAGAAGCTAAAATATGGGAATATTGGCTTGTTTTCAATGGACTGAAGATGACCAGAGGGTATATGCTCTCTGTATTGACCTGTGAGTCAATGTGGCTGCTGACTTTTGATTTTTCAGGTTGATTCATAACATATGTTGCCTTATCTGTTATATGTAAGGAAGGACTTCTGAAAAAAAAATGCCTTTATTAACTAACAAGAAATACAGGTACTGTAAGCACAGAATGTCATTTGATGTGAAGTTTTTATGTACAGCGATTTAACTTGTGAGTACTTTGAGCCTTTAAAAGCACCAAGAAATAATAATAAAGACTTTTTGTATGAAATAAAAAAAACACATTTTGTTTTAGTCTGTTTTTGAAATCATGTAAGACTAATTTTAAGTGTGTTTGGGTTTTTGGCCTAGTTTACAGTTTCTGATAGCTCAGTTAATCTAATCAAAGTTTTGAGATTACTTTCATCTGGAAATGAAGAAACTCACTGAAATCACCCGTGACCCTTGAACCCAGACATGAAGTCAACACAGACCTGATCAGCAGAACGTGATGAGGCAAAGTGAAGATTTGGGGTTGGAGCACTTCTTTGAGTTCACGTATCACAATAAGGGAAAACATGTTTTTCCCATTCTCCTGGATCCTGGGATTATCTGACTGGACACCTTTCAGTTTAAACCCCATTGACAGCTTTTTTCAGGGTGAGTGAAATATTTTCACAACTTCTGTGTGAAGTAGTTTCTTGTACTCACCCCCCTGTTCTCACATATCTGTGTTTGTCATGTAGGCCTTGTTGGTGCATCTGCAGTTTCTGTGGTCTGCAGTTTAATGAGAGTTTACTATTTCATTCAAACATGCAGGTAAGTTTCATACACAAAGAGTAAAGGAAATATTCAGATTCTGTTGCAACAGCATTTATTTTTCTAATTTCTTTCTTTACAGTGACTCTGAGACCGATACTGAAACTGAAGGCGAACAAAGGTCACCCTCTCCGAACAGAAATGTACACAGATCCTGGAGATCAGCGCTTCAGTTTTGGTCTCTGGCCGTTCTCCTGTCTCTGGTTGGCTCAAGGGTTTCCTCTCTGATAGTTCTGGAGTTTTCTCTCAGGGCTGTTTCTGCATGGGCATCGGCAGGACTGGTGAGATTATTCAACACACAAAGCTGAAAACACTCAGTGAGGCTACTTTTGCCTTCATTTGGCAACATGTCATACATAAACACAACAGTGATGATAATGATGATGATGCACTCTCCTGTATCTATGTAAACTCAGGATGCCAATGGCAGAGGTCCAGACCTGATCCTGCTCCAGAGCCAGTTTTCCCTTGGCTGTGGTCTGTCCTGCACTATGTTCTTCCTCCATCAGGGGGCTCCACACAGCTCCCTCAGCCTGTTCCTGGCAGCTGCTCTGAGCTGGGCACTGGCAAGCTACAGCCAGAGCATGTGGATTCATGTGGCCACACTCTACCCACTCCACAGCACCAAGCGCTACTGTGGGAAGTGCATCAGTCTGCTGTCCTCTGCACACAGCTTGCTTGCTTCACTACAAAAAGTAGTCATCTTATTCTTCGTTCTGGCCAATGTGGCCTCCATTGCTACGGTTTATGACCAGTTCCTGTCCCAGAAAGATGCTCTGAAGTTTTGGACGCCGCTAACACTCTGTTACACCATGCTGGTGGTCTATATTCAAGGTGATTGTGAGAAAAAAAAAACATTGGTCAGTGACATTTCAAGCTTCAGGAGTTTTCAGATCTATTTTTGACTATGTCACTTTAATTTTACAACAAATAGGAATAGAGATGCAAATTAGCCATGTCACAGTGGACAATAAATGAAAGAACATGCATTTGAGGCTTTACCAGGACTAGGTGTGTTTGGACAGGATGGGGTAAGAAGGGAAGGGAGTCCCTTGTAGACAGCTTAGGATTTCAACCAGGAACCCTCTTGCTGTCAAACAACATCTCAAATCTACAAACACGCACAAGCTGGGAACAAATTCTTTTTAAAGGGGAAGAAAACACTTAATAAAGAAACTATCTGATTCCAAAAATACAGCCAATGGCCACATGTAACATCTCTCTTTTATTTTCATGTTGCACAGAGGACCAAAGTCGGCACACAATACAAGAGGCTCTGCTTCAAACAGTGGTGCTGCGACTGGGTGCCATACTGGTGCTCATGCTGACTGTCGGAGACTGGAGTGACATCCTCCATGTCCTCATCACTTTCTTGGGTGAAGCTGTCTGTCTGCTGCCGTCCCAGGACCTGCTACAAGCTATAATAAAGGTCTGTCATTTCTTCACGTTGCCTTCATCATCACTTTTTATTAATATTTAGAGATGTTGAAGTCATGGATGTCCATTAATTTCTTTGATCATTTTAAGGAAGAAGAGGACACACAGGAGAGCAGATATGTACAGAGCTCCAGTCACAGAACCAGAGACGGCAGCGGGAACACACTGAACGAGAGCTAATGATGCTTCAGAAATTAAAATTCAACCTGTAAATTTATCCTTCAAATTGTAAGATGTGTGTGTTCTCTATAATAAAACAAAAGGATTATTGGTGCTTGATGTTATTGCCTTTCATGTCAAACAGAGGGGAGGAACTGCAGCAGCTGCTGCTGTGTTGCCAGTGTTTACTGTAAAACTATGGAGCTTAAGTCAAATTGAGTTTATGAGGTTACCTTTTCATAAATGTGGCAGTACTTCACAAAATAGAAGAAATTATATCACAGAGTTTGCTAAACCACATCATGGCAGGTGAGACAAAACATCAAAGGTCAAATGATGTAGTAGACAGGTTTGTAACACATCAGACCTCCACAAAGAGCAGATAGAAGGTGGTGAAAATACGCCTGAATATATTTTACACAGGGATGGAGACAATCTAATGAGGCTTGAAGGAGCACAAATTTAAATTTAAAAAATGTAATAAAACCCCAAATTTAATAACTGACCCAAAATGTAATTTAAAAAAAGTAATAAAGCCTGAAATGTGATAACTGGTCGATTGTGTATCAACAGTGCTGAGTCTGAATTGAAATAAAAAATGTAATAAATACCCAAATCTAAAAGGTTCTTACATTTTGGGCTAGAAGTTATTACATTTTGGGTTTTATTACATTTTTTAATTACATTTCAGGTCTTTTTTGCGCTTAAGGCTCTAAAAAGGCTGTAATAAAACTATGTTTACACATAAATTCTCACTATGAGCTATACCACTCAGCTTGGCAGACAGTTGTATGGAGTATCATATATTAAGTGTGTATAATTAAAAGCAATAATAAAAAAAAACTCATGGAGGCACAAGGGTCTAATTAAACAACCATCTGATGAATAACAGAAAATGAAAGATCAGCATTTTTAGGCTTTGGTCCTTTGCATAGAGGAAGATTCGGGATAGCTCAGATTCTCTTGCTTCTTTTTAAATTTTTATTTTTTATTTCATTTTTATTCATCACCATTTTCCTTAAGAGAAACTTCACTCAGTCAAATGATCAGGAATAAAACTATTTCATGTCTATTTGATTTTTTCTCCTCGAAGGAATGTTTCAATCTCTGTGTATCTTTATCAAACATGAGTCAACAATAACTCTTTCATTGTTTCTCTCCAGTATGTTTTATCACTCTTCCTCCTGTTGTTTCTTCCTCTTCCTCTTCCTTCATTTCCCTCCATTCTCCTTCCATTGTGGCCTCTGTGGCCCTGATAGTCAAAAACTTGGGGTAAAAATATGCATTTCTGTGTGGTGCTGGTAAAGTCAAATGGAAAATCGTGCTGTAGCAACAGTAAAGAGGTTCAGAGAGTTTAATGAGGGTTTTGGCTGAGTTTTGGAGGGGGCGGAGCTTGAAGATCTGGGGATTGTGTCATCAGTAGGCATGCTCCCTCCTGCAGCCGTGACATCACTGCAGCATTCCTTTCCTCAGAGCTGGAACAACAGAGACCCCCATCACTCTCCTCATCCCCGTCTCCTGTTCCCCCCCTTTCACTCTCTTTCTCACATTCCTGACTCACTTTTTCACCCTGATCTACATTGATCAGCAAAGTTTTGTGCAACTTTTTAGGCCCCTTCTTCCATTTTTGGCTTTTTAGAGCAAAGTAGACCTCAGAAACTTTGGCTGCAGAAAACTTACCACAACATTTGCTGATTGTCGGATTTGATAGTGCTAAGTTAGACTCACTCTGGGGGAGAGCAGTAAAAACACAACAAAGCAGCTTTTTCATAGCTCAAACAGACATCACTCACTGCCCCCCTCCTCCTCTCCTCTCCCAATAAACCAATATCTCCTCTTGCACAAAGCTTTGATTCATCGCACTGTAACGCTGCTCCTTTGCTGTTGCTTTAGGAGACTCTGATGAAGTCCACCACATATTATGAGACATCCCTGTGGCACAAATCAAAGCCATGCCATGTGACACTGATAATGAGTAAAGGCCAGTGTGATCTAATGTAGTTTGGGGGGAAGGAAAGAGGGAAAGAGGAGAAGAATAAGAAAGAAGAGTCACAGATGGAGGCAGAGAAAATAAAACTGATGGATCAAAAAAAAAAAAAAAAAAAGCTGCTCAGGAGAGTGAAGAGATAAAGACTCGGAGGAAAAAGCATGTACTGTCACATCCTGCTGACATGTTCAAAGATAAGTTGGTTGTTTGCCTTCTCTCCAGGACAAAAACCTCAATAGACTTTATGATACTGTAAGTGACATTTGAACAAAGTCTAACTGTGTGTTTGGTTTGATTGCCCAACAGTTGATTTTGTTTCTTTGGTGTGTTTGTGCACACATGCCTGTATGAATGTATACCTGTGCGCCTGCCAAGTTTACATAGTAGATGAATGTGTCATGTTTTTTTACTGCTCTTTGCCCAAGATTAAATGTTCACCTTTTACGGTTGGGAGGGAGGTGGTATTGTCATTCAGCCAGAAAGAGAGGAGGAGGAGGAGGGGTCGACAGCGAGTGAGCCGGGGAGAGAGGGAGGGAGGTAGAGAAGGAAAAGGAGTGGCTTTCTGCTGATAGTCTCCCTCTCACTCTATTGCCGGAGTAAAACCTTGTCTCTGTGGCAGCTCACAGGAGGGACACAAACCAGACGTTTTGGAGACACAGAACAGGGAAGGAGAGAAGAAAAGTTTCTCACAGGTATGTAATGGCAGCTTACAGACAGAACGAGTGGGTTTAAAGGAAACAGATGATTGAGATTTGTTCTTTCTTTTTCCAAAACCAATCATTATGGATAATGAAAGCAGTGAGTGTGTGAATTTACCTCTCTGAAGAGAGAGTTAACACACCCACAAAGTTGGCTATGAGGGCGTTTACTCCTAGATAAAACATTTTTGAGATCATAGGGATAAGATGTTGTGACTTGTTCTGTTGGTTTTTTTCATCTGCTTCCAAAGATTCAAGTTTGTGTGAGGTCGATGATGTTTCTCTGTGTCATATTGTTCCTCTCAAATAGGGTTACGAAACATTAAATCGTGTCCTTAATCTCAGGTCTGGATAAATGTTCTGTCCTCCTGTCAGGCTTTAGGTGGTGTGATACAGTCATGGCATCAGCAGCTCTGCCAAAAAGGATGGTGTCCTCTGTCTTCATCACCCTGGTGACTCCTCAGCGAGCCACTTTGACACAGCAAAAGCCTGTACTCCAGGCCCACAGCAGCCCGGCAAGAGAGAAGCAGCAAACAGCTGTTCGAGTCAGCCCGAGTGACAGCATCACTGACACCAGACAGAAGAAAGACTCGATATCTGAGTCAAACGGCAGTGCAGACAGCAGAGGCCAGGCCCATGCTGCGGCCTCGGCCCGGGTCTCAGGCCCAGCACCTGCCCAACATGGATCCAACAGAGAGAAGCTGCTAGAAGGCAGCAGAGAGGATGCAGGTACTGGGAACAAAAAAATACCCAATAATTGATGTTGAAAAATTCACTGTGAATATCACAACTTTACTCAAAACTTAAACCTACATGTATCTGATTCTATCAGGGCCAGCTACACTGACATGCTCCTCCACGGCTCTGTTTTAAAAGACTGTGTTTCAATTATATGTGAAGAAGTAGAGGTTCTTCTCTGGCTTTTCCGAGATACAGTTCACTATGATTTTTTTTTAAAAGGAGGAAGTCCTGCATTTGTGGAGAGACTGTTATAGGTTTTGCCAACAAAGTTTTTTTTTTTTTTTTTTAACAAAATTCTGAGTCGGTGTGGATTTGGGCGACACAGTGAGCTTGTGTCAAGAAAAAAAATATGGAGAAAAAAATCAATACAAAACTGAAATCTAAGCAAGTGTTTATTTCTAGTTTTAGTCAAATTTGTCTTGTTATTCTTAATGTATTGCATTGCATTCACTGACCAGTCCAGAAAAAGGCTTTATGAAGATATTAAAGAAAAAAAACACATAAATTGTTTTAAAGGAGTTTTAAGATCTGTCAACGGTTTAGAACAATTTGCTTGTCAAGTTTCTCAAAATAAAATCAATGACTTAAAACAAGAAACTTAACAAGTACATTTTCTTACCCATAGACATATTTTTTCACTCTCAACAAGCAACTCAGGTGTCGTTTTCACCTTGTATAAGACATTTTTTGACCTGTTAGGTGAATATGGTACATATTAGGTCTAAAACAAGATAAATTTTTTACAGAAAAAAGAAAAACACTAACTTTAATTTCAGTTTTTGCAGTGTATATCTTCACCTCTGTGATGAGCATCAAGTGGTGTTATCAACTATTTAAGCCAATGCTACATAAATTGCATTGCTGGTAATGCACATGTAACTTTTGTAAAGGAGAATGTGTGTTATGAACAGATCCTGCAGCATAAGTTTCAATATATTTTGAACTATACAATTAAGTTAATAAATTTTGATAAATAATCTGTCGACTGTATGGCTGACAGTTTGACAGGAGGGCAATACTTGCTCATTGGAGTTGTGTTCAGATTCTGTGTTTCACTCTTACACTTGCTTGATCCTTGAAATATTGTCCTATCAGGTTGGAAAAACAAAAGTATTACCAGTACATTTGACCAAATTTGACTACCTCTCATGGGCTAAGCCAGAAGTCACATGAGCTATAATTTTTCACATATTTGTTAAACATTCAATTTTGCATGTTTTTTTTTTTCTTTTTGAGTCACTAATTAAGTGAAATTATCTCACCATACAGATATCTTCCCCCCTCCTCCTCCTCCTGCTGCTGCCACCACTGCTGATGCTACTCTTACTTCATCCTTGGGAACGCCATCCTCTGAAGAATCAGCTCTTCCACCATTACGCCCTGCTCAATCACCTCTCTCCCAACATCTCACCCCAGACCAGCCACAGTCACCTAAAAACAAAGTGGTATGCACTATAAAACTTTACTGTTAAAAATGATCCTTATTTCTGTTACGAGACCTTCCTCAAAATGGATCATCATTGTTCCCCAGAGCGGTGGATTTTAACAACTTTTACAGATACAGCATGCTGTTTTGTTGAGGATTGAAGAGATTCTTCTGCAAAGAACATCATAGAGGGAAAAACTCTGTCCTTAAAATATGGATAAATGATCAACGCTCTTCAACTTTTTCCCTTGGAAATACAGCACTTGTTGATGTCTGTTGAAGTCTTTGTGAGGAAACATCTACTACGGCCTCAGATCTGTAGAAACCATCAAAGAGCTCAGCAGGAAGTGAGGCTGAGTTACACCAGGAGGTTTGATCAATCCAAGGTTTTGAGCATCTTGACTTATAGCAGAAATCAGAGATGTATTCTGTTTAAAAGAGGCAAAAATTTCACTAAATGCAAATGATTGGGTTTTAGAGCAGTACTCAGGCTCCTATGGGTCTACTTTACTGATAGCTGAAATCCAGTGACAATAAAAGTTAACTGGACATGGCCTCAGATATTGAAGCATTTTAAGAGTTTGAGGCAGGGGTCCATAATTTCAATCATATAATTAATAAATAAAAGGTCATGATTACACTTTTTGTCAGTAAAAATACTTCACTTACAATTAGAGTTGTATTTAAATCTTAAGTCTTTTTAAAATGTGTATGTTAGAAGTGTAACTCAGTTCTGATTGTGCTGAATAATCCGCATGTGCTTGTTACCTTACAGCCACTCTTTTCCCTTGTCTTTATATTGACATGAACTCCATGCTTTATCTTTTAGGTAGAAACAAGCACACCATCTAGTGGGTTGAAAAAAGATGAACAATCCCAGAGGAGCCCCAAGAGTAACCAAGACATGAGCAGGGAAAGTAAAGGTAACATGATCTCAATGCATACATTAACTTCTCAGACTTTGAGCTTCTTCACTTTGACAAAATACACATTATGGTCACCTGCTCTGACATTTTGTGCTTGTGTACAACTCAGAGGTGTGTGGCTTCTGTCGGAAACCTGTGGCTCTGTCTGAGCCTGCAGTAGAGGCTTTAAACAGAACGTATCACGAGGGCTGCTTCCAGTGTAGATCCTGTCACAGTGCTCTGGCAGGGAAACATTACTACAACAAGGCAGGAATCCCCCTCTGTGAAAACTGCTACCAGGTAGGAACAAGACAGCCTCCACCACAGGTTATGAGCAAAATGCAAAAAAGCTGATAAAATGTATTCATTTTGTTTATTTATTAAGGGTCAAAATAAACAACTGAAAACAACCACCCAATGCAAGTGTCATAGTTTTTGATAGTGATGCTTATTTGCAACTCCTGTCCCTGTAGGGCTCTCAAATGTCTGCTCTCCCACAGCTGACTTATTTTTTTCAAAAATAAAATGATGCATTGGTCTGCTCAGAAGGAGGGAAAAGAATATCCAGAAACATTCCTTTTTATATGGCCAGCATTAGCACACTCGGTATTGGTTTGTGGAAATATGAGACGAAGCGTACCGAGACCTGCTGAGTCCTGCCAAATCAAATCGCAGTCCAGTAGCAATCACATTACCTGAATGTGTCTATCGAGCTATACTCAGTCCATTGTGGGTCTGACCAAGCTGTTAATGTGCATCTTTATATTCCGATGTTGTGCTGACTAAACTCATGGCCTGATTTCTTGAGCTGCATGTGAAAATGGCTGAATGTCCATAGTAAACTTACGCAGATTTTCAAATGGCTATGTATTCATATTTTTCTAGAGATCTCTGAACCTATCTATGAACTGCTCAAAATGGTACATAAAAATAGCACGAGGGAACCAGAGAGACAGTATAAAGCCTGTAAAAAAAGCACAATATCCACTATGTATTTTTTTGGTTTTGTTTCAGTTCTTGTTTTTCCCTGTTTTACTCAGCAATGTTTGAAACATGTTTTCACACTAACTACTTCTATAATTTTTGTAAAGTTGTTTTAAAAAAAAAAACAGAAGAAGAAAATGAACAAAATTTTTATTTAATTAATCTTGCATATCTTTCTCATAGGCCAGTCTGGAGCTTTGCTGGGCCTGTGGAGAGTCTATCACGGACCATGTAATCAGGGCTCTGGAGCGAGTGTATCATCTCTCCTGTTTCACCTGTGCAACCTGTAAACAGAAAATTGGAGAGCAGCCGTTTGCTCAGGGGGAAGTTGGAGAGGTTTATTGCCTCCCAGACTATTACAGGTAAATCCAACCCGCTATCCAATCGCTACAGAGATTTTATGTAAAAGGTTTCATACAGTCAAAAGTATACGTTTAAGAAAAAATTGTGATTGAATTTCATGTAAAGCTTAATTAAGCTTCCTTAGTTAACATTTTTTTCCTTTGTCAATTCAGAAAGTATGCTCCAAAGTGCAATGCCTGCAACCAGCTAATCATTCCAAAAGAAGATGGTACTGACAGCTATAACATTGAATGTCTGGGACACTCTTACCATGAAAACTGCTACAGATGTGAGGTAAGTGTTCAGAAAGCAAACGGTCTAATATGCAAACACACACACTCTTTTTGTAAGTACATATTCACAAGTCTTGTATGCTACGTGCAGGTCTGTGTCATCCAGCTCTCTCCTGAGCCCAATGAGCATGGCTGCTTTCCCCTGGAGGGGAAGATGCTCTGTAAAAGCTGTCATCTGAACCTGGTCTCAGGGCAGCACTAACACTGGCGTCTGTGCATGGGGTAAACTGCCACAAAGGGAAAAGTGCCACAAATAAGACAGGAGAATGTGCACAGGACTCTTATCTTGTAGCAGAAAAGTGAAATATGGCTACATTTTGCAAATTATCACTCTTTCTTAAGATCTTCTTATCCTTTTTATCATTTTGCACTCAATCAACACTACCAAATGTACCCCACGCATTTATGTAACATGAATGTACATCAAAGATGTTTTTTAATGTGTTAAATTTCAATCTGTTTCATTATATCTTTAACCATAAAACATCTTGGTACAAAAGATGTATAAAGGCTAATGAATAGATTTTATCTCATGGTATGATTCAATTATTACACCACAACCAGGTGTTGAGATGTAAAAAAATATCATTTCATTCTTAGTTTGTAACTCGTATATCACATTGAACTGATATGGTGTAGCCTACTACATTTGCTTTTTGGCTGCAGAGGTAAATTTAACCAATACAACCTGATTACCAAACTGCAAATAATTTCTGTTGCTAAGCCCAATAAGCTTGGTAAACACATCATCTGTGTGGAAATATTTAGCATCAAAGTTGAAAATCTACACATTGTAACAGGACAAATAAACAATCTCAAGCCTTCATGTTGCACCGTACAGTGGTTTCTCTCGATGTCTGACAATGCAGAGATGTTACTATGTCGTTTGCTTTCACATTACCCTTAATTCTCTGTCCTTGTTGAACTTATCTATTAGTCATATTTCTCTGACATGTCTGTGAAACATTTGTTGATATATTCAAAACATTTTATTAAAATTTCTGTATCTTTTCCCATGTTTATGTTGCAAATTCAAATATTAACTGAGATAAATTACTGAGGGTGCTTTCTGATTAATTTTTCCCTAATTAAGCCACCTTTACACTGCATATTTTATTCGTCTTTATATTCATCCTGTTATCACCCCCCTCATAGGAAATATTCTGCAAGGCTTACACAGTCTCCCGTTACAATCCAAAAGGCCTCATCTTTAAGTGAAGAGAAAAATCTGCTCAGTGCAAGGTTAACATTGTAATAAGGCAGAATTTGTCACACTTTTAATGCTGCATTATATTGCTAAGAAATAAAAAAATTATATGAAGTTTCAGATTTTTCAAACTCAATGGCCTATAGTAATGGAATAATTTTTCCACTGTGAGATAGAATTACAGCTTAACAGAAAATGAAGTGGCAGGTTTCAAAACAATATGTAAATTCAAATTAAACCTGTAAATAGCAACATTTTACTTTCTTGAGTAAGATATCAGCATTTTGCATGAGATTTTTTATGGGACATTTGTATGTAATGTTAAATTTGAAGTATTCTCAGGGTACACTTGGACATCATATTTTGCAGGAAGCATCATAGAGACAATATTGCTCAAACCAATTAGCAGGGTCATTACTTTCAATTTAAATTTGTGTTAAAACTTATTATTGTAAGTACTACATGAATTTTGGACTAACAGCCGAAGCTGTTGATACTGAAGTTACACAGTTTGACAAAAGTGGTTCTAAATGTTACTGAGACATTCATAATAAGACCACACAATGTCCTACTGTATTGCCATTGTATATTTTAAAACCAGCAAGCCATGGAGTTGAAAAAAAATGCACCTTTTATCTTTTAAATAGATTTTTTTAATCTAAGTCCTACATTTTTGAACTTACACAACTACCTGAAAAGTGAAGGGAAAAAAGCAGCCCTGCTTTCCCATGAAACCCATGAAAATGTTGACTGGGATTTTAACTATGCATCCATTAACTACGAAAGAGGACAAGGGTCACTGGGTTTTTTGTTATCACTAGAAAGTGAGGCTATTAAAACAGAAACAAACTGACGTTTAAATTCAGATTTTAAAGTCTAAATTCTGTATTTAATCCGCGGAGCACTCCCAAGCAGATAAACCTTGTGGAAATGCGCTTGATGTAATCACGTGCTCACTGTTGCGTATGCTCTTTCGTTCACGCGCGGTACACCAAACAGTGGCCGCGCAGCTCGCACCCAAAACAACCAGGAGCAAGGCTCCAGCGCGTTCACGTGTTGAGACCGAGGACGCAGCAGCTAAAGCTAAACGGGCACCAGGCTACCAGGCCCAGATTATTCACGGAATCCGCCGTCGTTCATTTTGTTCAGGCGGATCTCCGACCGGCAGGGATTAGAAACGTGCGAGATCATATGTGTGTGAAGGGGGGAAGAAAGGCGCAATATGGTTCGGGAAACCAGACACCTTTGGGTGGGAAATTTACCTGAACATGTTCGAGAAGAGAAAATTGTGGAGCATTTTAAAAGGTAGGTTTCGCAAGAGTGATCTCTGTTGGCGAAGCAGCGCGCGCTGTGTGCAGCAGTACGGTTAGCTTGGGCAGCCTGGGACTAATGCTATGAAGCTAACATTAGCATTTATTTAAGTTTTCCAAACGAATAGCTTTTATGTTTACTGCATATGCGTGGATGCTTTACAGTCACGTTTGTTGAACCGAAATAGCAGTAATAGAACAACTTTAATGAAAGTGTTAAGGTGTTTAATATATTAGGCTAACTTTTGTTAATGCCAGAAGGTACGTAAGCTAGCTACGTCTGCTAGCCACCGAGCTACCACCCAACCAACCAACCATTTTGTGGGAAGTCAAGACGTTTACATGATCAGTACAAGCCAAAAGGCAGCTAACGCTAGCCAGACAGCAGTCTTGAAAGCATCAGTAACACCGGATAATCTGTGTTATTTAAACTCAACATAAAGCACGTTTTGATATTTCTCCGTTCAGCATGTGTTCTGTAGATTAAATAAAACACAGAGAAGGTAAAAACCTACGAACGAGCGGTGAGACCACCGGACTGATAATAGCAAGTTGTTGAGGTGCTTGACGTCGGAAGCCATCTCTTTCCTCACAGTTGGCTCGAGAACCTTGTGAAGCTGTTTTAAGTGCTCCTCGTGGTTCCTTGCCAAGCAAATTACGGACATGGTTTTGGTTCAACTAATAAACAAATGGTTGAATCTACATTGCTCGACCAACATACGCTGATATGCCTTCCCGTATTCATGGAAGTCGGGTGCTGTTAGGTAAAGATATCATTAACCTCACAGGGTACCCTTCTGCAACAAACAAACCGTTAAACCCAGTCGCTGTGACTTAATTGATAAGTTTTTGATTTAGCAACAGCTGTGGGTGCATTTTATTGACTCTACATTAGTATCAGTAATGTGTCAAATCCCAGAGGGATGCTGGGGTAATATACAACGGGTACTTACTATAATGTTCACTCCTGTGTGGTAGATAAAAAAGAAACATGCTCTTAAACTTAATCCAAAAACTTGAAAAAAAAAAAAAACCAAGTCATTATTGCTCGATCATAGAATTAGTATGTTGCTATCTTCCTTCCTTATGACAATATGCCATGGTAGATCTTCTCTGTCCCTACTCTGAGCTGATATACACATGTTATTTTTCTTGTTTTTATTGTTTCCATGCAGGTATGGACGCGTGGAAAGCGTTAAAGTCCTGCGGAAGCGAGGGTCAGAAGGTGGCGTTGCAGCCTTTGTGGATTTTGTGGATATCAAAAGCGCACAGAAGGCTCACAATGCCGTCAACAAGATGGGAGATAGGGACCTCCGGACAGACTACAATGAACCTGGGTCAGTGCCTAGTGCTGTTCGGGGCCTTGAAGACAGCTCCCCCTCTAGCAGTCGAGACGTTACAGGATTCTCAAGGGGCACAGTTGGTCCGGTGTTTGGCCCACCTGTGTCCCTTCACACCAGGGAGGGACGTTATGAACGGAGAATAGATGGGTAAGTGGACACGGCCTCCCCTTGAAATCCAGGGGAATCTAAGTATTGGATAAATGTAAAGCCTAAACACATAGTTGGATTACATGTGAGGGATAGATCCCTTTAGGGGGTTACACAAAGGTAATTAGGGATTCTTCCACTTTTCATCATGTTTGACTCGCCTTTCCCATGGGATCTATGTAAATTAACTTCACATTATCATTTGGTAAGGTAACTAAAATTCAAGGTTTGACATCTGGTTTGGATTTAACCTCTGCAAGGAATATCCCGGTGAGTTTTGGATATATTACATTTTGTGAGGAATTACCTTGAAATTTTTTTTCAAAATAAACACTTTTTTTTTTCAAAAACCTGGGATCTAACTTTGCTTTTTGCACGGACTCGCTTAAAACTGGAAGTTTATCCCTGTGAAGAAGGATGTACTTTTCCTTGAAGAATCTCATAAGGTTGTAAGCCCTCACTCCAAGGATTCCTCCACCCAGTTGTCTTTTTTTTTTCCTGTCTTGGCAACAGCTGATTGGACTACTGTAACCACTTTTTTGTTGGTGGATACTCCTGATCTGGATTTAAGTTTTGCACAAGTAGATGGAGAAGCTCCTTTTTTTTTGTATATCACAAGAAAGACTTCTGTAGGCTGTATCTGTCTCAGGCTACCTGATTCATTTCAGGAAATTTAGCAGAAATCATGAAAACTTTTTGTCTCCGACATGGAAGCTGTACCAAGAAGACTTCCAAGATCACTGAGGTTGGATAACCATTAATGTTTGTGGAGCTACCCTTGTATTGGATTGGTGGCCATGAAGACACAGGGAGACCACAGAGTTGGGATGTATCTGCCTGGATGTACGCGATACCCATTTGCCATCCTGGATGTAAGCATGTGAACCCTAGTATGGATAGGTGTAGCTGCCATTAATTTGGATTACGTGAGTTTGGATGTAGCGGTTACAGGCCTCAGTCAGGAAAGAAGCTACATACATGTTCAAGAGCTGAAGATCACTTTTTTAGAGTGACTTGACGTTTTGCCATGTAGTGATGCAGCCTCCAAGCTTGCACATCTGATGAAGACCCTTAGACTGTGGAATTATGTCAAGAACTTGTGAGGATTTTATTTTCTGGGGTGAATGTGTCTGTGAGTCAACAAGCTAGTGTAATGCCAGACCACTTGAGAGCAACCAGTGGAATAAATCTTTGAATTTTTTTTTTTGTTCATACAAACCCCAACTTTTGAAAAGTATCCCTTCTCGTCTCTGCAAGACAAGACTGCTCACAATGGATGTTTATTCTCCTCTGGCACCGACTTACAGTGTAGTCAAACTGGATTGTGCTGAAATTCCCTGAAATCAATCACTTTTTTTTTTAAACCATATTTATTTAGAGAGGTCTTATGTTCCTATTTTCAACCACATGTCCTGAAATCCATTAAAAGGTCCATCTCTGTGATTATTTGTTTTTTTTTTCCTTTTTTTCCTCATCCAGTGAAGAGAATTAGTAGCATAACCGTGGATTATACATCAACAATCTTCTGGCCTGGTTGCTCCACAGTATTTGAAGAAAATGCACAGTGCGTGAACTGTGCAAGAGAACCGTTTTTTTTCTGAAATAGGTCAATTGATTTTTTTTCTCCCTTGGTTTTTCATTGGGGCTCTCACATTTTGACCAACTAAATTTTATTTGGATTAGTTTCGGTAACTTCTTTTCCCAAAAGGTTGGTATTTTTTTGCCCTCTACATATTTTACTCATCTAACCTTCCTTCGTGCCTTGTCTGATATAAGATTTTACCTTGCTGTTATGAAAATATGAATTTGCTGAGAAGACAAAAATAGCTATGAAGTGCACACACGCACACACACACCTATTTATTAGAACATTTTTATTTCATTTTACATTATTCTGATCCACATGGAATTATAAATTCAGTATCACCCATATTCTTGATATGGATAATGCGTTGTTGCATAATTAAGAGAAATTATAATATTTTTTTCTTTTTCCTGCTGGCAGTAGTTCATGAGCAGTAAAACTCTTGTTTGGACAACAAGTGCTCAGAGTTCTTGTTTCTTATTGTAAATGAGTAATTTAGAATTCCATCAACGCAAAGCTATAAATGTCTATGAGCACATCTTTAGAACAACATTTAAAGTTGTTGTGACTAAAAATCTGGGATGACTTTGTTTAAGAATCAGGAGTTAAAAATTGAGGGCAAGAAACTGCAGTTGATACAACCCTTTTTTCCTTTGAATAATGTTTGAATAATGTAAGGCTACTCTGGAGATTGGAGGAACACCACTGAATTTCATCCATATCTCACCCATATAAAGACTTATATGAAAAAAAAAGGAATTGTATTTTTGTTAAATTTTAAACGTATCCCCTGCACCTTTAACTGTAAACACCTCCAAAAGCAATGTTTCAGTGACAACGTGCAACTTTTGTTTTAATACTCTTTACCTTTTCAGCAACAAGTAATTCTTTAATACATTTCATTGGGGGCTCACCTCAACAGTGGATCCAAAAGTAGAGGCCAGTGCACAGTTCCCATGGGTCCAAATCAAAAATTGATGGATGCAGCCTTCAAAATTTAACTTGGCCAAGAATGTTAGGACATCTATTTTAAAGATACTCGCAGTGCTTCTAACATCATTTTTTTAGGTACTTGAACTGACTTCACATTTAACCTGGCCCTCTCACAACAGTGCCACTGCTAAACTGCTGTTTATCTTTCAGTTTTGGGCATCATAATGCAAAAATGGATGTAAAAGTCAATAGTTTTCCTGATTTTTGTTTTGAATCATAGTAACTCTCTCCCCTTTCTACCCTGTTCTTCTTCCACAGTAGCTCAGAGAGCCGTGACCGTGCATATGAACACAGCCCTTATGGACACCATGACCGCAGCGGCACCTTTGACAGGCAGCGTCACTATAATGCAGATTATTACAGAGACCGTTCTATGTTTGCAGCTGCTGGCCCAGGAAGCAGTGCTATTGCTGGAAGCTTTGAGCCATCTGATCCACATTTTGACTCTAGAATAAGAGACCCCTTTAGTCTGACTAGCTCTTCAAGACGTGACTTATACAGAGATGATAGAGGCAGACGTGTTGACAGGACCTATCACCACCGTCGAAGCCGATCATCTCATTCCTCACAGTCAAGGCACCCTTCCCCACAACGGACCACAGGACAAACCTCTAAAACTCCGCATTCCCCGAAAAGAGCGCCTTTGTCCCCTGGGAGAGGCCCACGATCTGGATCCCGCAGCAGGTCTTCAAGCTCGGACTCTGTCAGCAGCACCAGCAGCACAGGAAGCGGCAGGTGTGACATTTGTGTGATTAAGATCTTAAGTCTTCCTGTGTCATGTGCTTTGTCAGTGGAAAAACGTAACTTCCAATGATGAGTGTCTCCTGTTATTTTTTTCTCCTTGTAATAACAGTGATTCAAACAGCAGTTCAAGTGATGGGTCTAGGGCGCGGTCGGTTCAGTCCTCAGCTACACATGCACCTCCTCAGTCTATGGTGCTCGATTCAGATGAGCCACGCAGAAGTTTTGGAATTAAAGTTCAAAACCTACCAGTACGCTCCACGGGTGAGTTTATACACGGCTTACAACAGTTTAGTAAAATTTTGCAAGAGCTATGATATATTATGGAATATCAGTGCTCCCAGCATCATGACAAAGCCATATTTAAGTTGCACATGGGGCTAGTAGTCTTAATTTTACCATTCAAGGATACTTTAACCCACCAAGCTTTCTCTCGGTATGAGAGCCTTTTACTGGTTTAATATTGTTTTGATTATAGAATGATGAGGTGTAAAAAACAATGGGGGAAATGATTATTAATGATTATGGGAATGGAGAGATCAGTTAAGAGTCATTATTCACTCACATTATTCCCTGAGCCATTCTTTATTCCTGGTTATTTTATTTTAGTCACATCTGCTAAGTTATGCTTGTTGGCAGCTATTTTGGATTTCATCCCACTGGTATGCAGATCACTGGCTACTTATATTTTAGCCGAAATAAATCTGCAAGTTTGCAAATTTTCTGCAAGAAAAGTCAGGTTTAAATACAAACCCTGAGACATCACTATCAGAGCCTGAGTATTTCTTAAAACAGTCCAAATCGTTTGTTGCTAATTCAAGAATCCCCCATCCCCCCATTTTATGGCAAGCACTAAATGAAAACTGGAGAGTAGAACAACACTATTGAAAACACTGCTGCTTAATCAACAGCATTATTGGGAAATTTGCAACTAGAAATTGTAAGGTGAGGTTAAAAATAAATCTCTTTGTATCATTTTTAAAGAAGAGCACTGACCTCAGCTTGTTTTCTGCAGACACAAGCTTGAAAGATGGACTTTTCCATGAATTCAAGAAACATGGCAAAGTGACTTCAGTGCAGATCCACGGGGCATCAGAAGACCGCTACGGTTTGGTCTTTTTTAGACAGCAAGAAGACCAAGAGAAAGCTCTCAGCGTTTCCAAAGGAAAGCTGTTCTTTGGCATGCTTATCGAAGTCACAGCCTGGAATGGTCCTGGTAAGTGAAGACAAATATACAGAACAGCTCTGCGATTAAAACCTGATTTAAACATATCGAAGCTACATATGGTAAATAAAACTGAATAGGAGTAGACAATATGCGCTTCACAAATTAACAAGAATGACATTAACATGAAACAAACCTTTCCTTCTTTCAGAAACAGAGAGTGAAAACGAATTCAGGCCCTTGGACGGACGGATAGATGAATTTCATCCCAAGGCCACAAGGACGCTGTTCATAGGCAACCTTGAGAAGACCACCAGTTACCAACAACTGCTTGATATTTTTCAACGCTTTGGAGAAATTGTGGTATGATGCCATTTTTGCACTTTGCTATTAATTGCTTCAACTTGCATGTGGTTGCTTGTTATTCCTTGAATGTATCTTATTGTTTTCTTTCTTTACCTTAAGGACATTGATATCAAGAAAGTAAATGGAGTTCCACAGTATGCCTTTGTGCAGTACTCCGATATTGCCAGTGTTTGCAAGGCCATTAAAAAGATGGATGGAGAGTATCTTGGGAGCAACAGACTCAAGGTAGTGTTTACACTGAGCAGCAGTGACATTTTTGGCCCAAGAGGGTTAGTGATCTCAAGTATTCTGTGTATATAATTTAAATGTTGCTGTTCTCCTTTTAGCTTGGATTTGGGAAGAGTATGCCCACAACATGTGTTTGGCTGGACGGTTTGGCAACCAGTATCACAGAACAATACCTCACGCGGCATTTCTGCCGCTATGGACATGTTGTCAAGGTAAGTTAGTCATTGTAAATGATACGCAGCCTTACATTTTGATGCACAGTATTTTTCATTTGAGATTTACTTTTTGTTCCCTTCTTAGGTTGTGTTTGATAGATTGAAAGGGATGGCCTTAATCTTGTACAACAACACAGACTTTGCTCAGGCGGCTGTAAGGGAGACCAAAGGTTGGAAGATTGGTGGCAATAAAATTAAGGTAGGTGATGACTTCTATTGGTTAGCTCTGTGAAAACGTCATTTTATATGTAAATACTTAAGTATGTTTTTTTTTTCCTTTTTTGAAAGGTGGACTTTGCAAGCCAAGAGAGTCAGATGGCATTCTACAGATCTATGCAGGCATCTGGCCAAGACATTCGAGACTTTTATGAAATTCCTCCTGAGCGACGGTAAATTTCCTATTTTGTAAATTTCATTCAGTCGATAACTCCCACAGCAAAACATCTTTTTAGAACATCTCATATTTGTCAGTCAATGGAATTTTTAACTGCATTTTTTTCTCACAAAAGTATTGAACAGTGATGAATAGGTTAATTTAGGTAAATATTTGGGTGATAGAATTAAGTTTTTTCTTTCCATACTTTCAATTTACTCTACAGAGAAGAACGCAGACCTCCATACCACGAGTTCACAGCAGAAAGGGCATACTATGAGAATATTCGAACCCCAGGGCTCTATCCAGAGGAGGCCAGAAGAGAATATGCAGCTCGCAGCAGAGAACGATTTCCTGAACTTGAACACTACCAGGGAGATCACTTTGACCCACGTTACCATGAGGACCCAAGAGACTACAGGGACTTCAGGGACCCTTTTGAGCAAGACATTCGGAAATATACTTATATTCAAAGGGAGCGAGAAAGAGAGCGTGAACGTTTTGAGGCTGACCGGAGCAGATGGAGCCCATCACATCCAAGGCGACCAATTACTCCAACGGTGTCACCTTCGCCATCTGAGCGTGCACCCAGAGACTCAGAACGACGAGTTTACAGTCAGTCCTCTGAGCGAAGTGGTAGCGTGAGCTCAATGTCACCACCTCACTTTGACAAATCAGACAAGACCCTGTTGGATCATGCTGGATCAAAGAGTGAGAAGACAGAGAAAAATACTCAACCAGATCGTGTGGCAGGGACTGAGAAAACTAAACATGCAAAAAGAAAACAGAAGGGTGAAAAAGCAGAAAAGAATAAATCAAGAAAAGCAAAAGGGCAATCTCCGTCCAACCCGTTGCCTGAAACTGAGCCAGAGACTGGTTTTGAGGGAGGATCTGGAAGAGGAAGGGTACCTGACCAGGATGCTCCTGAGAGGCAGAAATCTAAGGGGGATAGTGACAGTGGAAATTCATTGTCAGCTGCTCACCATGAGCCAGTCAAAAGTGAAAGATCTGAAGCGAGTAAAGGTGAGAATTCTGACTTGGATGGGAAAAATCGCCTGAAGAAACACCTGAAGTCTGAAGCTGGCCATGATGGGAAAGATTCATCAGTTGATTCAGAGCGTCTTGCTGCTAGGAAAAGACGATTTGCTGACTCTTGTGGAAGGACTGTTCGTCAAAAGAGAGGCAGGCATGAGGAGGAAGATGGTGTGCAGGCCTCCGAGTTCAGTGCCAGTGCCACTTATTTGAAAGAGTTAGACACTGAAAAGCACAAAGATTCACAACGCAGAGACTCAAGACTTAAACCTGAAAAAAGTGTCACACAGAAGGATGGTCAAGATGACCCAAGAGGACAAAGAGAGAAATCGGAAAGTTCTTTGGATCCTCTGGAGTCAAAACGTCATCCAGGACACGCTTCATCCAGAAGGTTTTCACATGAGGGAATTGCAGAGCAAAGCAATTCAAGAGAAGAAGAGCCCCTCCCTGCCTTCAAGTTTACACAAAATGCTGACAGTGAAAAAAGTGCTAAAACAAAGGAAGACCATGTCGACATTGATCTCTCTCAGAGTTACCGTAAGCAAATGGAGCAAAATAGACGGATGCATCAGCAGCAGCAGCAGCGTGAGTCTGACAAACCTGAAAAACCAGGAAGTCCCCAAGGCAGTGAAACAGAGGACTTGGAACATCGCAGTCTTGTGCATGAAGTTGGTAAACCACCCGAGGATGTCACAGATAATTTCCCATCCCACAAACTTAAGAAACTTGACCAGTTTGAAACTGACCCTGGGATAAAGAGAGAGCGTGTCTACAGGAGTTCTAGACAAAAAAGCGAAGATCCTGACTGGAACAGCACTTCCTCTCCAGGACACCATCACTTCTCTCACCATGCAGATGAGGACTATGTGGATCATTCTCAAAAAGAGTTGAGTAGAAATGAGGATAAAATTCATGCGGATCTGGAGCTGTTGGTCAAAAGGACACATAATACCCAGGTCAACAAACTAAACACTCCATTACTTAATATGGAAGAAGAGCAACAAAAGAGATGGGAGGGCCGAGTGAAACATGACTTGTTACCTGACCTAAACTTTTCCAGAAGTCTTGGTAAAAATATTCATAACCGCAAGCGTTTGGAATTTGGCATTTGGCATGACTTGGAGCCTGGGGAAGTCAGATCTGATCCTGAGGAGGAAAGAGAAAACAAATCCCACTCCCCTTTGCCCTCAACATCTATGCCTTTTCCTGATAGGCAAAGGGTTGACAGGTTTTCAGATCCAAAACTTGCACACCTGGAGAGGAACAAGTTCTATTCTTTTGCACTTGACCAGAACATCACACCTGATACTAAGGCTCTTCTTGAACGTGCAAAATCTCTGTCATCTTCCAGAGAGGATAACTGGTCCTTTTTGGATTATGATTCTCATTTTGCAAGTTTTCGCAATAGAAAAGACACTGAGAAAGTAGAATCAACACCCAGACCTACACCCTCCTGGTACATGAAAAAGAAAAAGATTCGTAGTGGGTCTGAAGATAAACTTGATGACAGGAAGGAAGAGCCAAAGCCAGAGGAACATGAACGCAGGGAACTTTTTGCCTCCCGCTTCCTACACAGTGCTGTCTTTGAGCTGGATTCCAGACGACTTCAACATTTAGAGCGCAAGTATGAAGAACCTGAGCATTTGCAAACCCAACAACCTAATCAGCAAGGGGTAGGAGACGGTGAACTCGACTCAGGCCCAGTTGTCCTCTTCCATAGCCGGTTTTTGGAACTCACCCGACTACAACAGAAGAATAAAACACCACAGCTGCAAGAGCCGAAAGGAGACTTGATATCCACAGATGAGAAAGTGGAAAAACCATCTGTTCCAGAGCAAGAAGCTTTGCAGTCCCCTGAAAGAACAGAAACAGTAATTGAACCAGAAATTAAACCCATCAGCCCTGTTGAAGAGCTAATTTCCGAACCCCATCTTACACCTACACCTGTCACACAATCTGTGGTCAAAGACTTTCCTTCACTAGAACAGAAAAGTGTTGTCACAGATCACCCCCCTGAAACGTATGTGCCTTCATCCTTTATAAAGGAAGAAGTAAAAGACATGGAACATGTTGAACCAGTGCAACATCAGCCAACTGAGACTTTGTCTGATTCTGAGCCTGCACAACCAGCAGCAGCAGAACCCAAGCATTCAGGAGAAGGATGTAAGCTTTCATCCTCAGAAGAGAAATTGGATATCGCATCCGAGGATGTAAAATCTCCCAGTACAGAAAAACCTAACCAGCATGATTCTCATGAATTAATTGGCAGTTCAGAAGCAGAACTAGATCCTGAAATAACACAGCCAGAGGAAGTGCCAGAAGCCACTAGCCCTAAACCACCTAGTCTTTCAGAAGAAGTGGATGTTGTCAAGAAAGAGTCCCCTTCGACTTTTAAAGCAGAAGAAGAGTCTGAGGGAGAAAAGAAACTTCAAGTTGGTAAAGGGCAGGTGCAAGTTGATAACATCACAAATGATGAGCCAATCTTGCAACAGAAAGACCAGAATAAATCAAAAGACATGAAAAGTAAAAAGTCCAAGCAATCCCCAGCTCGAGTTTCTCCAGTTCCTGTTGTTTCTGCCTCTAGCTCTGAAAAACAAGCAACACGCAAAAGTGAGCGCATTGACAAAGAGAAGCTGAAACGTGGCTCATCCCCAAGAGCTGAGGCAAAGTTCACAAGCAAGTCTCCCATTCATAGCTCGGATCCTGATATATCAGAGTCGAGCATATCCACAGGCAGAACAAGAACAAGGCGTAATGTTAAATCAGTCTATGCCACCCCAGTTGAAGATGACACACCAGCTCGCACTGGAAAGGACATGGCAGAGTTGCCACGCTCTGCACGGAAGCGGGGATCAGATAAAGATGCAACACAACTTCAAAGCGTGGAACAGGATCCCCCAGTTCCAACTCCTGCAACTAAACGAGGCCGTCCTCCAAAGAACCGCAAACAAACAGAGGAGATTTCAGCAACTAAAGTGGAAAAATCTAAAATGGACAATAAGGACACTGATTCAAATGAATCAGAAAGCTGTGAAAGAATTTCAAGAGTGTCGAAAGGGAAAACGTCCCCTCTTGCCACAAAGGGTCAGTTGAATCAGATGTCCACAGTCCCAGGTTCTGGCTCAGCTAAAAAAGTTGAAAAATCTGAAGTTGTTGAGGATGTTGATCAGGAAATGGATTTTATGGATGAAGACTCTTTGGCCTTACAAGATCCATCAAGTTTATCTAAAGAAGATCCATTGACAAAAGTTGACCAAAAGAAAGACGACAAACTAGGACTGAGTAGAGACAAAGATCTTCCTGAAAAGGCTTGCGGGGGTAAGTCAAATGGAAAAGAGACAGACCTACGAGTCTTGGAAGAAAAAGCAAATTTGGAAAAAGACAAAAATGTGAGAGGAAAGACAAAGTTGAGTAGGACTCCCAAGTCTCCTGTCCTAAAGAACCTCAAAATCAGACTTAATGTCACAGAGGTGAAAGATCTCCTTCAGCTAGGGGAAGATGAGCCAGGTAATCCAGAGGATGCTTTGAAAAAATTAAGAACTGGTGACCATAGTGATCATGTTTCTAGTTGCTCAAATGCCAATGGAGGTGGCTCCAACAGTGAAGAAAAAGGAAATCCCACCCTTGAACTAAAAGAACCAATGGAAACATCAAAGAGCCTGATTTTGCAGGAGCGAGAATTGGAGCAGGCTGTGGAGAACATAGCTAAACTCACAGAGCCAGCCTTCCCAACAGAGCCACCAACGCCTCCTGTCTCACATACAGAAGTAAAAAGTGACCCAGAGGAAGAAAAGCCCTCTAATCCTGCGAGTGAGACGGAGCTCATGGCTGCTATTGACTCAATTACTGCAGAGGAATCAACTGTATCCATAGCCCAAGCACCCACACTAAGTGCAGATGTTGGTTCAGAACCTGAGATGCAAGACTTCATTCATGCTACCAAGGAAGATGAATCTGAAACTACACTCTCTAAACAGGAAGAGCCAGTACTCCCTACCACACCCAAAAGGGTTTCCAAGGGAAGACCTAAAACACCTAAACGCCTAAAAGGTCAAAAGCAGTTAAAGAAAGATATAAAAGAAGGACTTTCAAGTGAGGAATTGCCATCTCCTACTGAAGATAACACAGCTGTTTGCGTAAAAGTTGTCCCTGAAGCAGCTCCATCATCAGCAACTGCTGCTGTAATTACCCCAACTACCTGGAAGCCGGAGTCTGAGCCACCAGCTCTCAAGACTACACATGTGGATCCAGGTTTAGAGCCATCTTGTGAGGAACAGAACCCAAATCTTAAATCAGTCAATCCTCATTCCAATAGTCCTATATGCCTGAAGTCCTCGCAGGTTCCACCAGAATGCATCGCCCCCTCTTTATCTCCACTTGCTAACCGGCCAAATATCAGACCCATTCAAACAAGTAGAACTTCTGTTTCCCCTCCTGATTGGCGGCAGCAGTCTAAAGAAATTGGACTCTCTTCTTCACCTGTTATGCCATTGGCATCTAAGGAAAACCAGCCTTTGCAACCGGAGTCTGAAAACATGGATATTGTTCATGGTACAAGTGATTTGAGACAAATTCTGATGAAGCACAAAAATATTTCCCTTACAAGCAGTGGTTCTATCCCAAGTAATCTGTCAACTCTGCAAGAGCACAACCTCTCTGAAAGTAATACCCCATCAGCTGTTGTGCCAAATAAGCCACTGCCTGAAAGAATGCCAGCTCATCCAGTTCCACCAGTTGTTCGACCTCCAGCTTCACTACCATCTCCTGAAACTAAATCTGTGATCTCCGTCATTGCATCCACTGCAACCTCTGTCATCAGTCGTGTTTGCAACCCTCCTGAGCCTGAGGACAAATTAAACTTGAGCATTGCGAATCCTTGTGTGGACAAGCAAACCTATAGGCCCAGCAAGGATGACACTGGATCATATCATGTTGGTGATGAGGGTGGAAGTGCTGCACGCTTCATTGTAGACAGCCAAAGTCTTGGCACTGGCTCTTGCCCTGGTCTGAGAGTTAACACATCTGAAGGAGTTGTAGTATTGAGCCACTCGGGCCAAAAAACAGAAGGACCACAGAGGATTAGTGCAAAAATAAGCCAAATTCCCCAAGCTACAGCAGGAGACATGGAGTCTCAGCAGTTGGTTACCATGCCCCAACTTAAACAGGAACTGTATGGTCATGCTCATTCTGGACTACACAAGGGGCCTTCAACACAGGCAGATCATGGACATCTCGGAAAGACCCAGTCAACTTTGTCCTCTATTAAACAAGAAGGTGGTGTATATGAAAAGATGGAGTCTAGTTACCAAGCGGGACCTCAGGGAGTCGTCAAGCGTGTCACACAGGGGAACCAACAAGTAATGAATTATCATCAAGAGTACATGCCAATGAAGCATCAAAAGAAAATGGACACCACTGATCATCACGGTACAGACGGTACCAAACCACCTTGGACTTCTGCTATAAGTCCTGCTATAAGCCCCCATTTGCCCTCTCCACCTGGTAACCATGTGGGTTTCGTTACGGCAGGTGAAAGAGCTCCTTCCCATATTGGTGGAGTCAAACAGGAACCACGATCTCCTCGCAAGTCAGGCCACCCACACTCACCGTTCACTAAAGTACCTTCACCCATTGGCTCCTCATCACCAAAGGGTATACCAGTGATGTTACCCACTGGTCATCCTGCAATGCAACAGTTTATTACTGGTGTACATCATCCAGAGCAGTCTGTCATTATGCCACCTCACAGTGTGCCTGGAGGCCTGGGTCGGATGTCTCCTCATCGTGTCACACAGTCCATACCGGTGGGGCACCTTGTCCAAGGAGATGTTCGAGTTAACACGCCACCACTCTCTGTGATGAGTTATGGGATGCATAGTGACTCTCTTGCCTCACCCTGGTCTGGTTCTATGCAGACCCGGCCTACATCACCCCAGGCTGTAGGCAGGGACAAAGTCCTCAAGGTAAACCCTGGGTCGTTGAGGAGTCATGAGGGAGAACCAGAAGAAGCCAGACGCTATCACCAGGCTCCAGGGAGGCAACCTGGCGCACAGCTAAAACCAGAGACATTGCAGCCAGATCCTCGTGGACCTTTGCGGACAAATGTCCAGTTGGAGACGTATATTGCACAAAGGGATATGCGTGTGCTCCTGCATCAACAGGGAGAGCGCCTGGCAACAGACCCTCATTCTGGACACATTCAAGAGAACCCTCCTCCAACTTCAGCACCTTCCAACATACCTTTATCCTTGTCTCCAAGGGCTCATGTTTTATCGTTAGGTGTTGCTGAAAAGGATATGGCAAAGCCTTTGGAGGCAAAGAGGCCACACTCTCCTCTTGCAAAAGATGGAATGATGGGAATCAGACAATCTGCGCAAGCGATTGCATCTCCCCAGAGAGTTCAGCTGATAACCCCTGGACCTAGTGGCTCATTTTCAGAGTACTCCTCCATGTACTCCAATCCAAGAGGCATTCATTCCCAAATACCAGAGACGTCTCCTGCTGGAATCAACCAGCCACCTCTGAGTGTCACACCAACTTTGGTAAGTTTGCTGAGCTTGATGCTCCAGTGTTTCAGATAAACCTTCCTAAATCTATTGTCACCTGAAACTACAGACCTGCAATAAGTTCTTTCATATTTCATGAAGTTACAATGTGCATTTTTTTTTCTAAAGTCATGTTACAGACACTGTTTTCATTAAACTAGGAGGTTTTATACATCTCTATTCTGCAGTCTTATTCTGGCCTTTATTATGTTTGGCAGGGCACACATTGAACTGGTTGAGTGAGTGTGTATGCTAAGTTTGTTAGTCATTACAAAAACTGCTAATGACACATTGCTGTTTTTTTTCTGAAATCCTTAGGGTGCAGACCTCCAGGCCAAACCAGATGGCAAGATGACTCAGCCTGTTAATATGGTGCAGTTGCTCACGGTAATGCACAACAGTTAAAACTGGTTAGGGTTTTGTGTCTGAACAAGAGCTGGCTTTGTCTAACACATTTATCTTTGTTTTGTCTCATATTAAACCAGAAATACCCTATTGTGTGGCAAGGCCTGCTGGCACTGAAGAACGACACAGCTGCAGTCCAGTTGCATTTTGTCTGTGGCAACAAAGCTTTGGCTCATCGATCACTTCCCCTGCAAGAAGGAGGCGCATTGCTTAGGATTGTCCAGCGAATGAGACTAGAGGCTTCACAGCTGGAGAGTGTTGCCCGAAGAATGACCGTATGTATCTCTTTTTCACAATGTGCTTTTATTGTGTCTTTTGTGGAGTGGAAGATGAAAATAATATGCCATATTTACCCTACCCAGGGAGACAGTGATTTCTGTCTTCTCCTTGCGCTGCCATGTGGACGAGATCAAGACGATGTCCTGAACCAAACTCAAGCTCTTAAGGCAGCTTTCATCAACTACCTGCAGACAAAATTGGCTGCTGGTATCATCAATATACCCAATCCAGGTTCCAATCAAGTGAGTTAATTAACTGGTTATACTACCTATTAAACAAACATCTGATATCTAATACGTGAACTCTTTGTTGATTGTTTTTTTGTTTTTTTTCCCAGCCTGCCTATGTGCTCCAGATTTTCCCACCATGTGAATTTTCAGAGAGCCACCTCTCCCAGCTCGCCCCTGACCTTCTGAACAGGATCTCCAGCATCTCACCTCACCTCATGATTGTCATCACCTCTGTGTAACCCTCACTGCTGGGAGCTGCCCCATTAGATGGATGTTCTCACCAATGAGCCTCAGGAAACCAGAGGAATATGGAAATAATTTTATTTTTTCTCAGACACAGTGGGAATGTGTGGGATGTACCCTATCAACATTTTTTTTCCTTTTTTTCCATCAGTCTTTTTTCTTTTGTCTGGTCATTTTGTCCTTCTCAAAAAAAAACTCAGGGATGGACCAAACCAGAATCCAGTCTTATTTGACCATTTCTCTGCTGTATTTCTATTTATTGGAATTTAATTTTAATGTTCAGAGAAGCTCTAAAAAAAAATCAGGATGTTCAATGAACAAGATTGAGTGACTATTCGGGTGGCCTTTTTTTTCATCAGTCTTTTATTGATTGTTATGTTCTTTTCTCCACAACAGAGGATCACTGAAGCTGTTGTCACAAAGGCATTTCAACATGTAATTTTAAATATGTACAGACTTCCTCGCCCGGGCTTTCTTTAGAGGAAGAATGAACTTGTAAACTATGGAGACCCTGTAGAGGACCACGTTCGCTTAACAGCTCCTTCAATTCCACCAGCTCTGCTCGTTTCTCACACTACTGAAGCAGTTACATCTCCGGCCACTTGCCTCTGCATTGTACAAGCTACAGTATGGTTTGGGAGCTTTTGAATACAGGACTTTGTAAATATTTTAAATATTTAAACTTTGACCATGGAGCTTGGACAACTTGACACAGACTTGAACTCTGGGACATACCAGTGCACAGAGTGTGGGAAATTGGACTGACAGCCTTGATTTTTGGGTGTAAATACTTGTAACACAAGAAGGTTGGCAAACTCTGCTGTGGAGTCTGCTGATGGCACTTCATATTTTGTAACTCAAATAAAACAAACTCCAGAAAACTTGAATATTTAAGATATTGTTTATTTTCTTGTTCATTTATAGAAAGAATCTTCATCTTTAGTTAAATGCACATGCTGTCTTATTTTTAAATAGTCATACACTAAGAACAAGGTTACACTTTCATATCCTATACTACCAGTTTTGGGGTTAAATTGGAAATCTGATTTTTCCATTGCTTTGTATTGTTTACAGCTAAAAATTCCATATTTTCATCACACAAGTGTTTTGTAAAAACCTTATGTCAATTTGTATTAGCTGCTGTCTCTTTAAGGTTCCCTGCTTCACAAACCCCCTTCCCTCTGATTTGCCAGCCCCCTGATGGCCTGTTTGAGGCAGACCTTAGTGTTTGAGGCCTGCCCCCTCCAACGTGTTATCAACCAGTCAGATCCTTATGTGATGACCTCGTTATTCCAACAAGTCTCATGAAAATCTCCTGTTTTTATCTAGAACTGACCGTTTTAATCAGTTAACAGACAGGTTCAGGTATTTCTTCATCATATGAATATGTGGTGGTTTAAAATTTGCACACATTTAGTGTGGACATCCAGCATTGCTACTTAATACCAATGTGTCTAATATAGAAAAGCATAATATCCCCTCTTCAGTTGAAATAAAACAGAGGGGAGACACCAGTGTTACATACTGCCACTATGCTTGACTGAAATAATACTTCATTTCATAAAATATTCCTCCTAGTGTTTCAAATCTACACTAGAGCCGAAGAGTGCCACCAGCTGGTCTTCATACTGGGAAATGTTCCTCTTCATGATGTCCATACAGGGTCCCAGCAAACGTTCAAACGCCTGGATGTCAATAACTGAAAGAAATTAATTCCAGGTTAATTATTTTTCCAGTCCTTGTATAAACTGTGCACAGATGTAGACCATGCTGTCCATTAACAAATGCACAGCTGACACTCCTCCAAAATTTAGTTTGCCTTAAATCAGGCTTAAGTTTTCAGTTAAGCTTTGTTTTAGAGTACTAATATGATGTCAAACAGTGTTAAGAAAAGAAAAATGTGTATGAAATGCTTTTCATTTGCAGAGGTCAGTGAATATCATTAAAAGGGAAAATATATTTGTCTGATCTACTGCTGTAAAAAGCTCTGAAATCCTTTGCAGACTTCAGATCAGGACTTCCCTCCTCAGCTGCTCAGTGCTGTCTAATACTTGGTCCAAATTCTTCTTGTGTGCATAGAAGATCTTAGAGTTTTTGGGTGTAACTACTCATTCACACCGTCTCTCACCTACATATTGTTTTCCTGAACATTTATGTTGGCTGCTTGCTCCATCTAATCCACAGACCACATGAATGTAAGATGTTCAGGAGAAATACTGACCCAGTTTTTAGCATATAGCCACAGAAACATAAGAATTGGTGAGTGTGGTGATGTCTTTCCCCTTCACTAAGTTATCTTTTGCACAGTACAGATCTATTTCTTTGCTTGTGGTTGATAAATATGACTAGTGTGTAAAAGTTTAGGAAGGATTGTCAACGCTGAATTTGTGAGTGGGGCCCCTGGTCACTGAGCTCTAAGGGTCCGGTTTTTGATGGGATGTTTATGTCAGCTGAGAGGTTTTTGGTTTTTTTTGACTGTGTGTGTAAGAGATATAATCTTTACATGCTACCATTTTAAACTGTGTATGACACAACACATTCCCAAAATACTGAAAAGTCCCTATACAGGCTAACCTGTGAATGATACTTATTTTAACCTAATCTCAGTTTTTGAATGACTGCACACTGCAAAGATATTGTACAACATATTTTCTTTATGTTTATCCTGTTAAAGCCTTTCTTTGAAAATGTTAAAGGGGTAAAACCATACTGTTAATTAAGCACAATGTGGTGCTCAAAAACAATGAAAAAAAACCCAATTGGAGTGCGTGAGGCTAAAATCTTTCCTCTTTCTGTTTTACAATTTAATTATTTTGACATAATTGACTGTGCGTCAAACACTGAAAATTTACGTCAGTGTTAAGTAAGATACAGTTATGGAAATTGATTGAATCTTTCAGAAGGGGGAATGGAAAAAACAACAACTTTTTATTCAAATCCTGAGAGGAAAAAAAAAAAGTTAAACACTAATCTTTGAGTTCTAAGGATTAAATTTAAACTTTCATTTTCTGACTTTTTCCTAGAATCTGCACAATCAGGATTCTGAGATTTTATTTTTAAATTCACTTCTACAAAAGTCACAGACCAACACTGGTGACGTACCCAACAATTTGGTTTCCCCCACGGCGTAAACTGATGCTGCTCGAGGTTTGTTGGTGACCAGCGCCAGTTCCCCAAAATACTGTCCACGGGAGCAACGGGCCACCTCCACCTCAGTGTTATCTTGCTGACCTGCCTTTGTCTGCAAAACACAAACATATAAACCTCTGAGTCGAGCAGTCTTCAGTGAGTCAAGAAACTTAAAAAAAAGTTTTTAAAAAATGCATATTGAATAAAAGATTAAAGATACATTACAGGTAGTGAGATGCTTACTTTGCTTTTTATCATTATCTTCACCTGTCCTGATTCCACTATGTAGAAACAGTCAGCTGCGTCCCCCTGCAGGCACAGAAAACAGCATAAGCATCTCTTTACAGAATAAGGCTTCTAAAGTCCAACAAAAAAACAGCCAAAGACATACAAACAAACAAAAAAACAACTCCATACCTGCGCTATTATCTGCTCTCCATCCTTGAACACTCGAGCCCCCAAAACATCCACAATCTTCATTCTTTCTGAGAGCTGGTGAAATGAAATATATAATGTGGTGACAAACAGTTTCACTGCTGAAATACAAGACAACAAAACTTTCATCAGTTTTCATTTATTTTGTTTGTGAAGAGTTTGATATTTATAGACCCAAACCTCTAGAGACTTCAGCAGAGGAACACACTCAATGAAGGCCTCATACGTCCGCCTCTTCTTTGCGTTATTTTTAACAATGAGTCTGTGAAATGTGGCTCGATCCTGAAAAATGTCAAAACAATATTTAAATGTTTTACATCAAATTTAGATTAAATGTATTTTCAGCAACAGTTTAGACTTGGTGCTTTGTTTGAGAGTGTATGCTGCTGTAAAAACCTCATGATCAGAAAGGTTTATAGAACTCACCAGCCCCCACAGAGCGCCCTCCTGTGTTGCAACAATGGTAGCAGCCCGTGGTGTGTTGTACATGAGAGCCAGCTCCCCAAAGCTTCCCTTATTGTCATACTTACCAACACACACATTCACTCCATCCTTCTCCACCAAAATATCATACACACCCCTGGAATGGAAAGTAGTCAGGCGCAGACATTAACCAAAAATCATCACCTAACTGTGACTTAATGAACATGACGTTTTCCGCCTCTCACTTCTCTATGACATAGAAATTATCTCCATCATCTCCCTGGTCAATGATGTGCTCCTGAGGTTTGACCAACACTTCAAACATGCCGTCCAACACCTCAGAGAACTGCTCCTGGAGGACGGCAGAGAAGACAGGTTTCAAGAGCCAGAAAAACTCACAGGGGTTTGCTTCAAAAGAGGATTAGGGGCGGGACAAAGGAGGTGAAAATGTTTCAAGATGAAATCCTAATGTACAAACTTATCTTCTTTTATGATATTTCAGTATTTCTATGGACTAATTTATTTTAAGTACTTTCCTATGAAATAACACCAAACTCCCGTAACATCACAGTGTATTTCCATTTTACCCTGTGCATTAAGACTTAATCTGATTTAAATCTGTTACATTAAGACTTTATTCTGACTTTAATCTCAAAACATTTGGACTTTTAAGAGTACTCTCATATAATACAGCTTCATTCTAACTTAAATCATAAGGATTAAGACCTTATCTTGACATTTATCTAAAAAAAAAATCAAACTTTATTTTGTCTTCAATCTCGTAACATAGTGACTCTATTTTAGCTTAAATTTTGTAACATTATAACTTTATTTGGACTTTAAACTTAAAACATTATGACTTTATTTCAACGAAAGTCTCAAAGATTTAGACGTTATTCGGACATAAACCTCATACTTTGTTTCAATTTAAATCATGCACAATTAATCCTCTAACATAATGACTTTGTTAGTCTTAACATTTGACTTAAATCTTAAACTTATAAATTTAAACTTTATATTAACTCTAATCTCTTACAGTAAGGCTTTATTCTTGTAATTCAGACTCTATCTTGAGTTCAATCTTTTATTTTTAGACTTTATATCAACTTTTTAAAAAATCTCTGATTATAACATTCCTGTATTTTAACTTAAATAGTGAATATTGGGACTTGATTTTGATTTGACTTTGATATTGTGGAACAAAACTTTATTCTGACCCTTATCTTTTATGGAGAGATTGTTCTTCTTACTTTAACCTTATAGATAAGACTTAAGTTTCACTTTATTTTATAAACTACCTCTATTTGTTTTGGTTTTTGACTGTTGTCTTAACACATTACACATGAATACAAAAATATTTGGATAAGACATATTTTGGAAAAAAAGAAGAAGCTACGAAAACTTCTTATCACTTCTAAATAGTGCATTCAACAAAGTTGATGTGGAGTGAAAGGACAAAGAAAAGAAAAGGAAAAAAGGACCAATAGTTTAGTGCCGTACCGGCTCCAGTGTTTTGAACAGTAAAATGTCTTTGCAGGCATCCTGAAGTCTGCGGCGCTGCACGTCTGTTTTTGGATGGACGACCCGAGGTTCTGAGTCGTCGTCCTCATCATCATCAGGGTTGTATGCCTCAGCACAAACTGCAGCAAGATGCTCGAGTTCAACACTGTGCAGCCTATACAGTCAATATGATATGTGGGTTACACAGAAAGCTCTACTTACTGACCTGAAACTCTGCGGTTATATTTGCCTGTTGTTGATTCTGCGGGTAGAAAAAGAAACGTTTTTAAAATGTAAGTTTAACCTATCATCCCTCATTGTTTGACTTTATTATATTTAAAGGTAAATTTCCTAAATTCATCAGTGAATGATCTGTATTATAGTAAGATTTGGTCCGTGTTTGTTTTTGCACACTTTCCTGCTCCTCATACACAGGACAGTTTGCCTGGATGTAGCTTTTAGTTTAACTTCTAGATTTCTGTTTTTCCATTTTATGTGTGTTGCTGTAAAATCTATGAACAGTTATATCTTTCATTTGGAGAAGGGCAAAAATAACATGAGACTACTCACTAACAGAGTCCTCCTCTTCCTCCTCCTCATCCTTATTCAACTTGGCTTCAAAGGACACTCCCTTCCGTGTAGGTTTGAAGCTGCGTTTTTTGGCCTTTTGTTCATTTTTTTGATTCTCAAGAATTTTTGTAAAATGCTGCACGGCAAATTCAGCCAAGTTTGGCGGCCTGCGACGAAGAACCTCCACGGTGTACCCCTGCAGCAACTCCTTCAAGCCAGCTGGTATCTCCACAGCATTCATCACTAAAGGTCAGAGGTCACAGATTCAGTTTTGACACAAATACAAGTTTGGAAACAAAAATCTCAGCTGAAGTCAGTCTTAAGCTTTTTAAAAATACATCTGTGTGCACTCTCATCTCAGGAACCGTGATTCCTCGTCCTCGTTTCCACACTCTCTCCAACAGTCAGCTGCTCATTGATCTCTGTGTTTAGCTCAGCCTGCTGGAAAGTATTGATCAGGACTTTTTACATCACATGTAATTAAGGGCTGTCTGATGGATTTTACATCAGGGCTTCATGTCCTGAGAGAGTGAGAGAGAAAGAAAGAGAGCAAAAGAAAGACATAGAGGGAGAAAATGAAAAGATGTTAGAAAAAAACATTAAATTAGGAAAATGATTTCCCTGTTCTGTTATTTGTTTTCATACAATGAAAAATGTTATCCATCTGTTTTATTTACCACTTTTCCTTTGCTGCCTATTCCAGCTGTCACTGGGCACAAGCCTCGATGCACCCTGGACAGGCTGCCAGCCAATCACAGAGAGGCATCAGTTAATACCTACAGGCAATCTGAAGTGACCAATCAGCCCAATGAGTATTTGCATATAGGAACATGCAAACTCTACACAGATAGGCACCCGCCTGAATGTGGAACAAAACCAGAAACCCTTCCTGTGAAAAAGCACTATCCACTGTACTAGTGTGTTTTGTGTTTTTTTGATATTGGTAATTAAATCTATGGCTGCACAGTGGTTCAGTGGTTAGCGCTGCTGCCTTACAACAAGGTCACCAGTTCAAATCCCGGTTCAGACAAGGTGGACCTTTCTGTGTGGAGTCTGTATGTTCTCCTTGTGCATGCAGGGTTCTCTCCGGGCGCTCCGGCTTCCTCCCACAATCCAAAAACATGCTCATCAGGTTCAATGGTAACAAGAAAGATTGTCTTTCTGCGTGTGTCAGCCTTGTGACTGACTGGCCACCAGATCAGTGTGTACCCTGCCTCTCGCCTGAAGACAGCTGGGATAGGCTCCAGCCACCTGCAACCATGAACAGATCAAGCAGTAGAAAATGGATTCGTAGTTTGAGATTTTTGTATCTCATCTGTTTATGCCAGTGTGTTTCATGCCAAGCTATTAACAGTGTTAAACAGAGCCAGTATTTCTGCTGACTTGCTAATTAAGGGTCCAGTAGTCCACTCCAGGGTTTAAGTGTGTAGAGAGAGTGCAGAGGGATGCTTGGAGAGCCTCAGCTCTGATATAAAAAAAAGTCAAATACCGTAAGAAGCTTCTATATACAGTAAGTGAAAATGAAAGTTTTTCTGTAGTAGGCAATTCCATTTTAAAGTGTTAATTCCCACCGGTGGGAAAGCCTTAGAATGTGAATCTTATTGATCATCTGCTGACTGCTTCTCTACTCCTGGCAATATGGAAATGTTTTCATTTTAAAATCCCTAATTATCAGTATCATAAACTTAACTTAGACTTGTACATATACAATACCAGACAGGCAACGAATGGTCAGTTTTCATTACCAAAAGCAAGTACTAATTTTCTAAAATATATTGTAAAATACAGAGCAATGAAGGCATGGAATTCCCTACCACTTTGAACAAATTAACTTGTAAATGTATTTTTATAAACAAAATTTAAAAAACCACATTGGCTCATCATATTCGTAGGACAATAGGCACATAGTGGTTGTGTCTTTCTTTGGTGTTTTGTGGATTACATCCATTTATTTTATTTTTGAAAGACGTTATAAAATTTCAATTTGTGTGTTGTATGTTTTTATTTCTCTTTCCAAATGTGACTGATTGTATAGACTGTGTTGCATTCTTATTAATTTAGGTGTATACATTATATGCTTGTAAATATGCTTGTTTTTAGCCTGGACCCCAGGAAGACTAGCTGTGCTCCAGGGTACAGCTAATGGGGACCCTAATTAAATAAACAAATTCACTCAAATGATTATACTGTTCTTCTTTCTGTGATGTCTTTTCTCTTGTGTAACTCTAAACTGTATTTTCATGTATCTTTTATGCTGTTGCTAAAATTAGCTATTGTTTTTATACAAAGACATAAATGTTCATAATCTTTCATTTTTTCATATAAATGTTCAGAAAAAAAAGAGAAAATGAAAGTAGGAAAAGGCTTCAAAAAGAGAAAACTCTATTTTGTAAATATTGATTCTTCTTTTTATTTCTATACATGCTGATATTCACATACTGTCCATTCAATCTCATGATGAGTTCTCTCACAATTTCACATTTAAACAAACAGAAAGAAGGCGTACTTATTATTTGTGGCCACAGAGTGGAATGTGACCTTACAGACAGTCTGAAAGGTGTGTATTGCTGACAGATTTAACACACACACAGTACAAAAAATGCACCTTTTTCCTGATATGTGTACCTGCTCACAGATAACAAAGGTAAGGCACAACATGTTCAGAGCACTCCTTCAAAGTAATACAACAGAAAAGATTTAAAACAATAAGAAAACATGTAAAACAAAGTGGAGTGAGAACATTCGACTGTCTGTTTGTGTATCTGTGTGTGTGCGCACGTGTGTAGTTATCGCTCTGAATCTTCAACCGGTTTAACATCTTCCCGGGCTCTACGACGCACTCTAGAGGATAATCAAGTATATTTTTGGAAAATTGTTAAAATGTCTCAGTGTCGTATGATTCTTTGTGTTTGTGTGTGTATCTGTGTGTGCATCTGTGTGTGTACTGCTTATAACTGTATAGTGTTAAACAGTCCTGTTCCAGGTTTTATTCGTTAAATCATGAGTAGCCTTCATCACAGGTCCGGTGCTAGCCAGTTCAGGAACTTCATGGCACACTCAAATCCTAGGAAACAGGCCTGAAAAAACAATGACACAAAGATAAACAGGGTTGAGTTTGTGTCTAAAAGTGATGTGATTAATCATGTTTGTTATTTGTTGAGCAAAATATGATATGAATCATTTTACCTTAGCTGACAAAGACTACCTGTGCCCTTATCCACCTCTTTTTTGTTCTGAATCATGTATTTTTTATTCACTTTTTATTTTAACATTCTTTTTGGATTTATCTGAACAGAAACTGTAGAATTTTCAATTATGAATGCTTTCTCGTTTTGTTTATAATTTTCTGTTTCTTTTTCTTCTAAGAACTGATTCTTCCCCTTTTATAAACAGCTTTTTGGTGTTTCTGTGTTTTTCCACAACTAGAAGGGAGAGATTAAAACAAATACAATTTAAAATCTAAAAGCCAAGAATCTTACTTTTTGTATCTGCTGCTGGCTGCTTATACAATAATTTTCTTAAACATCAAAATTTTCATTTGTGTTTATGTTGTTAAATTAGAATAACAGGTTGAAGTAAAACATGTTCAATATAATGAGGACGGCATACTGATGCTTCTCTGTATGAGCTGTAACAGACTTAATAATTGTATAATAAGCTATAAGAGGCTGGTTTGAGTGAATTGAAATTATTTTTTCTTTTGGATTAATAATTCTGATTTTGAAGTCAGAATCTCAAAGAAATAAAGTCTGAGTGGTCTTTATTTATTTGTCTAACCTCATTAAAATAAAGAGGCAGAAACATTTATTTTGTACCCTAGAGTTCAAAAACATTCTGGGTGTCTGTGATTCAGTGCATTGTTTGTCGTACTTTGAGTCTCCATCTTTAACATTTAAAACTTTTTTTAAAACTCTCTCACGACAGCACAGTGTAATGACTGAACTGTGCTTTAAAGTATGATGAACCAAACTAAGTCCTTATCCTGGGGCTTTTCAAAGTGCAAACAGCCTGATGTCAGATATACCATTCAGCCCCCCACAAAGTCAAAGATAAGCCAAAGTGCACTCACTGCATTAGCAGGGAAGGCTCGAAGCATGACAGCATTGAAGCCTTTATACAGAGAGCCCACACCCTCCTCTCTGACCAGCTCCCGCAGAACGTCCCGGAAACCATTTGGATATTTCCCCTCTGGAGCTGAGGGAAAACACATCAAAAAATAAGTCAATACACATTTTTCAATCAGACACATATGCTTTCAACACAAAAAAAGTTTCACTTATACTATGACAGAAAGTAAAAGTTTTTTCTAATAAAAGTGCAAAATAGATGAGTCTTAGATATGTTGCTGTTTTTTTATATCATCAGACTTGTTAAAATCTACACATAAAAGTATGTGGATATTGAAGAAGCTTATAAACATTAAAAAAAAACTTTGCAGGCGTTTTATTTTTCTATGTAAAACAAATCTTTTGATACCTAACAGAAATTATTTGAAAACTCTGGACAAAACAACTGACGCTTAGCTAGAAGAGAATAACACTCAAAAAGTTTCAATCTCAATGCAAATTAAATAAACAAAAAATCCTGATCCAGACATAGAGTACACTTGTGATTGTGTCAAAAAAAAGAGCTTTAAAAATGTTTAAACCAGAGACTGACCTGTCTGGAAGCGAGACTTGAGCACATCAGGTGGAATTGCAACTGCCCAGTTGAAGATACCAGCCATCCCTCCTGCAAACAGCACGCTGGGAATACTGAGCTCGTTGTGGCTTCAGGGAAAAGAAAAACGGTTTAGCTGCTAAACTCAACTCAAACTAACTTTATCACAGAGGGCTGTAAATACTGTGAGCTAAAAACAAACACTCACCTTTTTCCTGGAGGGGTGAGGAGGTTCTTCAACCACTCGTATGACGTAAAGTACATCCCACTGGCTGGAACATCTTAGACATGAAACAAATATCAGACATACATTACTAAAAAACAAGTTTGTTGTTAAAAAAACACTAAAGTTCCTCCGTCAGGAAGCACGAGTTAGACCAGAGGATGCACACAATAATTTTTTCTTTTTAATCTTTTTAAACTTAACCCCAAACAGATGCTTACTCAAGTGATTCCATTTTCCATTTGGAGTGAAAAAATAAATCAAACAAAATTGATTTGAATAAATAAAAATGATCTACCCATTTTTTTTCATATAATCAGAATATTGATTTTTTTCTTTCATCTCTCACAGCAAAACATGTTAATTTCTACAGTTTGTTTTTCCTCAGGTTGTGTCAGTTTGTGTCTTAGTCAGTGACACTAAATACAAAAGTAAACATAGACAGAACTCATTTGTCTACACTTCTCGTCATAATTTCAACAGTTTTCATCCTCTTCCATCCTCTATTTTCTCACACTTAGTTTAATATATGTGGCACCTGCTGACTCACCTCTCATGAGCGTTAGAGCAGTGCCTTTGTAGATTCCTCTGATCCCAGACTGCTTGTACAGCTGTTTAACACAGTCCATGGGTCCTGCATACTTCACCTGCCCTGATGTTGCTTGAGTCTGTGACAACAGGACACAAGCAAAATCTTCAGTCACCACTTCAAAGAAAACCTCTCCAAAACATGAAGTAATGACACATCTATAAAAGCAGAAGCATGCCCAATCACCACATCTATAAGAACACATAAACTCTGACCTGTAGAAGGCATTTGATTCGCTCTCCGGGAGCCATGATGGCTGTTGTGAAAACTCCGGACAACATCCCGGCAGCAAACAGCTGTGGATACCTGTAGGAGATGGTGTTATGATAAGTTTACTACCCAGAGAGAGTTAGAAATGATCACAGAATCATCACTTCTAAAAAGCTTCACCTACGTCAGGATATCATCAGGAGATTTTTGTTGAAGCTTTTTGCCCAGACCAAATCCAAAGAAACAGACAGCAAACATGGGAGTGACTCCAATGATGGGGGCAGCCATGCCTTTATAGAGACCTTTAACACCCTGTGAGGAACACATCAGACAAACACATTTAGGCAATATTATGTCAAACCTTTGCAAGAGATAAGGGCAGTTTGTGTCCTAACCTCTTTGGCTATGGTCTTTTTAAAACAATCAATGGTCCCATTGTAGATAAGGCTCTCTCCTGGTTTGGGTTTGGGCTGAGTCTGTAAACGCACCTAAGCAAAGAAAAAGAGATGCTCTTAGTTTTTACATCACCTGGAAAATAAATATAAAATAATTACAGCAGTGTTTATATCACTACAAACCCCAATCTTAGCCCCAATAAATGAGTTTTGCTACCAACTCTAATACAGACAGTGATTCATAAATATGTAAAGAGTAAATACTGGGTGTATGTTTGCATGGTAACCACATCAGAGCTAGTTTAACTTCTTTTCTGCTGGAGGCAACTGGCAAGTGTTTGCTGACAGTTATTTCTGTAACAAGAAGTCATGTTGTTTACAATTTATTACTCAGCTCCCAAGTGTCCACAAAAGTACTAATGCAGCCTGCAACAATGATTAACTCATATCCAAGTGGAAAACTTTAATGAAGTCAAGGCATAGTCACAAGATGATGACAAAGGTTGTTTGATGAGCACTTCAAATTTACAATAACTGCTTTATAAAAAGTTTATCTCAGGCTTAATTCAATGAATACTGACGTAACTGCTATAGGTTTCATGAAGTACCAGGTGAGGTCTAGCAGTACAGGAAGTCATTCTACCTGCGGTGAGCTGAGTCATATAACACTCACTGAGTGTGTATGTGGGTCAAAGGGCTGCAGCAGGCTGAGCTCTCACACTGAGCTTACTACACCAACATGAACATTCCCATTAACCTTACAGCAGATTGGTAATAGCGCCTATTTCACTTTGACATATGTGTGTAACAACTGGCTCCATTGGCCGCAGTGTCATTGGATGCACTGTTTCCTAACGTAGCACACAACGTGTAAAAGAAGCACAAGAAGCGCAGTTATCACTTTAATCGTGTCGAGTGGATGTCCCGCGAAGACCAGGCAAACCCCTCCAAAGCCACCGGCGAAGAAGTTCTTCAGCGGGCTGATCGGCTGCGGTTGTTTGGACATTTTTACTTTCCGCTCTGCAGGAAGTACAAGCACAAACCGTACCGCTTGAATGCATCGGTGAGCGAAGATAAACTCACCCACTCACTGAGACAAAAAAACAATAACAACACAATGGATGAGATCTCACCTGGTCGACAGTGGCTGTGAAGTGTGTGTGTGCTGCTGTCTCTGCTCCCTGATGGACCTTTCACCCACTTCTCAACCCGGACCTGTTAGACCGCTGCACAGCTCTACACTGGTACGCCTTCGTTTAGTGCTCGGAGAGGAACTCCGCACTTGTTTGGCAGTTTGAGTTAATTCACAAAATCAGAGACCACAAAATTAATGATTGACTCATGACACAAATATTAGATATTATTAGATATTCGGTTTTGTTTCGTTGGATTTGACTTTTAAACTTCCAAAAGCTTAATTTTGTGTTTGTCCACAGCACTGTTAACTTATTTTAAGAGTTTGCCAAAATATTTATTCCAAAGATTAAAGATAGTTATGTGCCAGTAAATGAAAGTAAGGTAAGTCGTTATGATGAGATATATTCCCAGACCTCAACAACTTTCTAAGCCGACCATCAATTGTAAGATGTTTGCTACCACTGCCCCGAATTAACAGAAAATATTCCACTTTAAAAGCACTTTTATGTTTCTATATAACTATTAATTTAATCAATTAATGTTAAAATGTAATGTGGTTGTATGCTTTTTTTTATTATTGATTTCTGACTTCTCAAAGATTCAAATTTACTGGCTCAAATTTGGATTAAACAAACAAACAAACAAAACATAAAATCAATTTGGAAATTCCTAACTTCTGTTCAAACTGGAAAAAAATCTCTGGAAAACAAAGGGTCAGAGTCAAAGCACTTCACGATACTGGGTGGTTTTCTCATTTTTTATGACAGGTGGTCGAATAAATGCTACATCCCACCCGTTATTACAACAAAATTCTAAGAATAAAAATCAAAGAAAAGTAGTAAAAAAAAAGGTAAAGGGAAATAAACACCACAGGGATACCTATAAGAAAGGAAAAGAGTGATAACAGATAAAAAAAAACCAGAAGATTTTTGATGGAAAAATCAAGACAGGACCATAACTCATGAGTTTTCTTTTATGTCTAACCTCAGGAAAAAAGATACACAGGTGTCTGCTTATCACACTTCAGATGTTTAATTCTGGTTTGAGTTAAACTGAACTTCTATCCTTTTAGTTGTGTCCAAACTGTAGCAATCTAACCTAAAATTCAGAAATATCTGAAACAAGGTTTCCTTGTTAATGAAACATAAAGATTTTCCAAAACACCATTTTGAACATTGCCACTGTTAAAATATATCTTTATTAGTCGTCTCATTTTGTTACACAGTTGCAGCACTTTTGCAGACAATGTTAATAATGGTAAGAAGAGACACTCACCCCCTCACACTGCTGTAAACAGACACACAAATGAACAGTTAGGCATTTTCTAAATACCCACAACACTTCTCCTGGGTTGTGTCTACCTTCTCAGAAACAAGTTTTCCAGGGAAGTCATGCCAAAGAAAGAGAAGCTAGAATGAAAAAAGGAAAATTACTAGATACTGGAGAAACAAGGAATTGTTTATACTAGTGTTAAGTACTGAGCATTAAAACCACAAGACAAAAGAAATACTCTGTACTTCCCGTCCCTTGATTTTCAAAAACAGGATGTAATGAGCAAAAACACTAGGAAATTAATTGTTTGAATAGTTGGGGCAGAACACTTTCACCTCCAGAAACCTATGACTGGAATCGGCCCAGCTGAAAAATACTCATTATATTACAGCCAGAGTGTAAGCTTCTATAAAGCCTTAGTGCAACACAGTAAGATTTGAACATGAATGCAGCATACGGACAAATAATCCTACAGACATCATTCTGGAAAAAGTCAGAGTTGAGATGCTTGAGGAGCATTGCATATGCAGAGCGATCATCTTGAAGTTTTTGGAAAGCAGTAAAGAGACAGAAGTGCCAGATTCGGAAAACTGTAGTCACAGAAGCGTTTTGATGTGTAGCAGCCATTACACAGCTAACTGCTTGGTAATGATAACACAGGTCAGAATGTGCTTTTATTACTCTATTTCACTTGAATTAAATTCTAACTATACTGCATGTTGTGAAACGTGGGAAGGGAAAGTCTGTCTTTAAAAGCATTTAACCTATTAAGAAAATAATGCTGTCAGTAACACACAGTAGTTTGGTCCCATTTACAGGGAAGCATATCGAGGGTGGAAGATCTCTCACAACGTTTCAACCAATGGCACTACTAAAAGTAACATTACTTCCAACCTGCTTTTAAACATCAAAATATTTATTTTTTTTCTTCTAAAAATAAGATTTGCCGAAGGTAATCTCAAACAGAAAGGGTTAAGTCTTGGTATAATTGCTGTTACTTAAACTCAAAATACTGTGAGTACATAAAGTTACCTCAAGTATGAATGTTAAAGTTGTTATTGCTAAGAACTCACTGTAGCAGTTTTAGGGGTTGACAGATATTTTGGCTATTTTTAATCATCAATACTGAAAAAACCTTGTAGGTTTGAACATTTGTCGTGCTTTCTCCCCTTGAAGGAAACAAACTTCCTACAGCAAAAAAAATCCAGCCCCAGACTGATAGTCCAAAAAAGAATTGGCAAAACTGGCACAGAAACAGGGTATCCAGCTCCTCCTCTTCAAGCTTTAGTGTACCTCCCTGCAGCAGACAGGAGCAGACTACAGTGTGTGTGAGTCTGATACTGATATGGTTAGTCCTGGTTCTCACTGATCTGTGGAAACTCCTTGTAGATCTGTTGTACGATTAGCTTATCCATCTGCTTTGCTGTGGCACAACCTTCCTCCTCTCCTGGATCTTCTTCCTCCCTTAGGATCCGCTGCAGTGCCCCCTGCAGGTCAGACAGGCGGTGTTGATGCTCAAGGTAGTCCGTTGAACGAATAATGGAGTGCATGAGGGAGAGGTACTCCATACGCAGCTTCATGGGGAGATCAAGACAGATAGCTTTCAGACAAGGGAACAAACAGCTTGCATATGATTGAAGGAGATTTAAGGAAACAGAAACATCCAACATATTTAGTCAGCAACTCTTTTCCTCTGATGTTAAGCTCAGGGAAGGACACAGGGAGGCTACCTGTGCTGCTGTGTTCCAGGGTTTTAACACAGTGTATCTGCTATCCCTGACATGACAAAAGAAGGAGGTGAAACTGTAGTTATCGCTCAGTAAAAAAATAAAAACATTTTTTTATAACCAATTGCTTAGTTTTTGTCAACAGTGTACTTTGTGCTGATGTTAGCAGTCAAGCACTTCCTTAAAGGGCAACTCTGGTTTTTTGACATCTGGACCTTATTTATAGGTGTGTGCATGCTCATATACTCACTCAGACAAACATTGTGCAGCTCGGAGTCCTTCAGAAGTTATTTAGATCCAACCGATTTTAGCCGCACTTAGCGGGGGCCATGGCAAGGGAACTTCAGCGCAGGACATAATCTCTGCAAAATCGCTCATTTCGGCTATATTTTTTCATCCATCACTATCCATCGTTATCACAAACACACTCCTCTTCTGTTGCCATAGGCGAACACTGTCCACAAGCGCACCACCAGTTCGCATTGAGTCGTGGACGTGCTCCTGTTTGTAGTTCTTGAGCCAGCTCTTCGTCTCTCTCCCTCTGCATCCTTCTTTCATGGAGCTCCTCGTCCGTGTACTCAGGCTCAAACCGGTAAGGACAACCGTCAAACTCGAAGTCATAGACTGAAGACGGTAGACGAGCTGACTTTATGATAACACTGGTGATGGATGGAAAAATTTAACAGAAATGAGCGATTCTGCAGAGATTATGTCCCGCGCTGAAGCTCCCTTGCTGTGGCCCCCGCTAAGTGCGGCTAAAATCGGTTGGATCTAAATAACTTCTGAAGGACTCCGAGTTGCACGATGTTTGTCTGAGTGAGTACATGAGCATACACACACCTATAAATAAGGTCCAGGTGTCAAAAAACCTGAGTTGTCCTTTAATATTAAATTGGATAAGAAGTACTTAAGTTTGTTGTTTCTCCATAGTAAATTTATGCTAGCTGGGAATTTAGCAAACTGACTAGCATGGACAAAAGTTGGCAAGTCATTTGCTTCAAGACAACACAAGGAAAGCTAGGAATTTAAATAAAATCACACCAACTTTATTCATATATCACTTTAGACACAACACAGTTAATTCAAAGTGCTTGACAGGAAAAAAATAAGGGAAGCTAACATTAAAGCCACAGAGTACTTTAACTAGTTGTTAACGCTAGTTACGCTAACAAAAAATTAGAGCGAGCATAATTTCGCTGGGAATTACTTTAACTGTTTGTTTCTTCTTGCGTGACAGCTAGGGATTTAATAGTCTTCTACTATGAAGAGTAAAACTGCAAACAGACAATATTAGCTAATTAATTTCTTGAGATGGGTACTAATAACGTGTTCCTGTTAAGATTTGGGTGGTCTGCACCCCATGAGGTTTGCCCATGAGCGGGTGGCCCGGGTTTGAATCCAGCCTGTGACCTGTTTTCCCCCTTATTATTCCCCATTCTCACCCTGTTTCCTACTCTGTCCCCTGTCGCATCTTCTCTACTAAGCCTGAGTTTCTTCTCAAAAGCAAGCAGCTGGAGGAAAATCTTGCAGGGTTTATTTAGTTCATTCACTTTCTTTGGAAGCCATGAGAAGGTTGGTATCAAAATGCATAAAAACCAAGCAACAACGTCCGGTCTAAGAATATGAGACAGGGCAGAAGTGCTTAAATCTGCTAATTCTCGAGTGTCTGCTTAAGGCTGGCTCCATAAGTACCAGAAGTCACATACACACCAAGTCAAAAAAAGCCATTTTCAAGGCAGAAATTAACCAATTTACAGCCTGGTTCAAAAAACGTCTACTGTCTGAATCGCTAGCTTTACTATTGGCTTACACTGTATGGGGGGTGAATTTTTTTCTAACTCAGCCATTCAGATAATATCAGCGCCCGAGCTCGTCCAATCAGAGACACAGCTCAGGTCACATGACCGACAGGTGCCCTACAGCTGTATGTAAAGCCCTTGCCACTACAAATATGGCCGCAATAGCCGAAGTGCTTCATTTTCCATTTCGGAAACATTTGGGTGACGTCAAGGAGACTATGTCCATGTTTTATACAGTCTATGATAAAAACATTTACATTTCACTACTTCAATAATTTTGGTAGATTTGTTTCCAAGTCTCACCTTATCTCCAGGTGAAAGGTCAGATATTTGCCGAACTGCAATATCAATCATCACCATCATGTCAGTGCTGTAGAAGATGTCAGCCGTCTCTGTGCTGGCAAAAACATCCTGCAGAAACTTGAGCACAGAGTGCGGTGCAGGTGGAGTGTGTTTGAACATACACACAGGGTCATCTGGAAGAGGACAAAAAGTCAGAAATTATATATGAAGTACAGACGCAAAATCAGAGACGTGCTGATCGTTGGTATTTTACCTCCTCTGTTTAGAAGCAGCAGCACTTTCTCTGACAGGATCTTGACATTTTTCTTCTTCAGCTCCTGCATGATCACATTACTACTGGGTGCTGCAGACAGGAGGGAGAACAAAAAGTATCTACAATAAGATGGTAAAAGCTCTTTTTAGGTCAGCTGCGCAACATGAGGGTGCTGGCACAAGTTGAAATGACTGAGCAGCCATTGTTTTTTTTACTTGTACTGTGGGTTCTTGCTATGACTAATCAAATCAACTGCTTTGAAATGTTGCAAGGTGGCTTTTCGTACCTGTGTGGTGCAGGTTAAAGGATAGCAGAAGGTTCAGGAAGATGTCAGGCAGCTGCTCAGTGGGATCAGAGGGAAGCCCGTCCTCCACCACGCCCAGCAAAAACTGAACAAAGTCTGCATTCAAGTGTTCTAAAAGCAAGAAGGGACAGGATTACGCCTTAATAAAGCACACATGATCCATTAAATCCACCCTTTATGCATGCATTTCAACTTTTTAGATTAGCCTAAACTGGGGAATATGACAGAAGTAAATTAACGTGGAGCCAAACACAAGTCCTTCTTTTACTGTTTTAGAATATTCATCATTGTTTATCTGAAATCCTTGTTTTTCTTTTCAGAGGTAAAAACATACACACGAGCTAATGAGAAACTAATCATTTGAAATCATTCATACCATAGTGATGATATGGCACCTGTTCACCCATCGAGAAGATCATTGTAAGTACCAAAGCAGTGTAGCACATTTTCTGATGTTCTGGGGAAAGTAAAAACAGGCAAGAAACCAGAGTCAACTTGAGTAATCAAATGATGTGGGGCTTTGGGAGAGTTAAATGGAGAAGAAACTGTGAAAATAAAAAACTGCACCTTGTGTGTCAGTCTGAAGGTCCCTGGCCAGCTCCATGGGGAGGATGGAGTTGAGGAAGGTGGAGATAAGAGCAGCATCCAGGCTGCACATGGCTCCAAACACTTTGAGCAACAGCAGTCGTAAAGACACACGATGCTCCTGCAGATTCACATGATTACAAACAAGAGCAAACGCTGACTGACTGCTCACAAAGCACAAAAAACGTCACCAAGATAAAGGTCAGATTAATGAACTTAAGTTTCAAAATGATGCCAAGTCCTTTAGGAGGCAGTCAGTAAAGTTTCCCTGAGCAGACATTATTTTGAGATTAAAAGTTGTTAAAGTTTTATGTCTTTAATTTGTCTTACCATCTGATAATATGAAACCAGAGACAGCACGTTTTCTGAGTGGTTCGCCTTGCACATCCTCTTACACACCTCTGGATCAGCATCAGTCTGAGGGGGATAAAAAAACAGCTCTCACCTGGAATCAATGTGACAGTAACATTATAACTGTGTTAGTTTATCATCTGTTGTGGTCCCTGAACCCACCACAGGATTATGGAGCTCATTAACAACTCATCCGGACATCAAAGCCTTGGTCTGAGTTCTGGTCCAGGACAAAGTGCCAACAAAGAACATTTGGCAGCCGGAACAGTTCCAGTGGTTTAGGACTGGCAGATCCAGTCCTGAACCACACTGTTGGATTTGTAAAGTCGTCTGAGCCGCTCTGATCCTATCAAACATGTCTGGAATTTACAGCACGACATCTGGATGAGTCCCGTGGGGGACATCACAGACTGATCCCAAATGAAACAGCTCATACTAAAATGATGTCAGCTCTCTATGGAAACTGTCTTTCCTGGCAAAAATGAATCTATTACATCACTGTAAAGATATAATATGTTAACGTTCACTAATAAGCACCAGAGTGTGTACACCAGGTTTGTTTAAAACTTAATACCTTCACTATTAGACACTTTGAAATTTGTGTTTTGAAAAGGACTTTATGAATGACAAAAATCATCAACTGTTGCAGCAGAAAGAGGTCAGTTGCTCGGTGCGTCGTACCAGTATCTTTAGCAGCTCTTCCAGGTAGCATGCAATGAGAGCATGGTCTTCATGAAGCGCCCAGCTTCGCTGCTGGGAATCATCTCTGTGACGGGCGAGGTCACTGAAGATTACATCCAGCCTCTGTTCATCATGACAAACTTGACCCTGAGGCAGAGCTGCGCTCAAATCCTAGAGGGACATAAAACACTGTGACACCAGTTTCTGCAAATACCTGTACCTAGCAACAATTTAAACTATTAGATCAGAACTCATCCTCATGTAAGCACATTTTATATTTTTCCTTTCCAAATACTTACATCAAAGATAGATAAAATATTGAACAAGGCTTTAAGTCTTGATATTTGCATTAATTAAAGCAAGATGCTGTCAGCTAAACATTGAAATATTGGTAGCTATAAAGTAATAGGACCAACATATTGCCAGAAAGTTGTATAGTAAACAGTACTAACACAACAAGAGAATACAATAACAACAGCATTCATTTATTTAGAGATGCATCTCTGGGATAAGATAAGTCTGACTGAAATGTTTCAGATAGAGGCTTTCAATGAGCCTCCTTCACTGTTGCCATGCAACAAAGTTGTGTTTGTCTTTTAAAGTAACAATTTTGCCCATTGAGTAGATTCACCAACTGGTGATGTCTAGATTTGAGCAAATCTTGTTCTGATATCACTGAATCTCATGACTTTTGAATAAAACTGTTCAGAGCAGTCTGTGGTTTAATCCTGGAAATACTTCCAACACATGCTGACCTCGCAGTTTGAAACTTTGCCCATGTTTGTCTCTGGCGTATATTTCAAGTACTGATCCAACTCTTAAATGAAGTTACCAAATAAAGTTGCTATGTTGAATCTGAAAAGAACCCCAGATTCATTTTTTCCTTCCTCTATTTTGCTGTTTTAGCTGCTGATTGCTGAACTTTTTTCAGCTTTTCATTGTCAGGAAGTTAGCATATGTTAAATATATTTGGACTTCCTCCCCTAAAGTACAAAAAATACAGGCAGCTCTCATTTTGAGCATCAAATGATCATAAATATGAGCTAGAAGGGTTAACTTGTTAAAATCTGAATTTCAAGTGTGTTTTTTTCTAAAGGCTATGAACTACAACACCTTTTCAGATTTTAGAGAGTGGTTTATTGTTGCAGTTTGTAACTTTATTAATTAATTTTAAAGGATGATGCCAGTGCGTTTTCTCTGCATTCAGTGTCTATGCCAGTTGTGTGGTTCATTTTCAATCTTCTGTTGAGATAATGGGCATAAAAACAGCTTCTTTAATATGAAATCTGAGTCAGTTATAGCTCTCCCTGTAGTTTGGTTGACCTCTCTGTGCACTTTCTTTAACAAGGTTTAGTGTCATATGGACCAGACAGACTTTTTTATCACACTTAGCACAGGTGTCACCATATAAATAGAGGATGCAGCCAGAAGCTTTCAGCAACTCCTGTTTTGGACTTACATAACTCTACACACTGTCAACAACCTTATACCAGAAAGAAAAAGAAAAGAGTCTGTCAGGAGAGCAGCACTTTACTTCCAACCAACAGTGAGTGATACTGTGAGAACTGTCCTCTCTGGGAAATGTCAGCTAAATGCAGACCAAGCTGTAACTCTAAACTACACCAGTATTTTCCTTTAAGCTGGCAGGACTCCAGGAAGCTGAATCCACATAATGTAAAGTAAACATGTCTGACCTTGCTTTCCACTAGAGAGAGGAGGACCTGCTCCAGAGCGGAGGAGGCCTGGGGTAAAGCTGTCTGCAGGTGGCCCACCACCACGCCCACAGCAACCCGCGACAGCTCGTAGCTCAAGCCTGTGTTCTTCCGTACCAGCTCGATCAGCTCGGCCCCGATGGTCATGGGAACTGGCTCAGAGGTAGTGGGGCTGCCAGGAGGGCTTTCAGCAACAGAAGGGGGGGCAACAGGCCATTCACCCTCGGGCTGGTCCTCCACAGCGGGCTGTGAAGGAGGAGGGGTTGCGGAAGCTCGAGGCGGCTGTGGAGCCGGGCTCTTCTTCGCAGGAGCCGGCTGAGGAGGGGAGTCAGAGGAGGACACATCTAGAGATGGCGCAGGGGGCTTCACACGAGATGGCACAGGAGGAGGTGGGGTGCTGGACACACTGGGCAGACTAACATCTGAGGAGACCAGAGAGTGGGAGGAGCCAGACTCTATAGTGGTGGTGCTGATAGAGAGGGAGGGAACAGGAGACGGAGGGAGAGAGGACACTCTGGAGGGGACCTCTGGCTCTTCTAGGAGGGTGAGCGGGAGAGAGACAGAGCTCCAGTTACAGAGAGGAGAGAGATCAGGAGTGACCTGACTAAGAATAGAGTGTTTATGAAGAAGAAGTTTTTGAACAAAGCTGCAGCATACAGCATCAAAAACACCTTACTATGCATTTGTTAATAACGCACACACACTGCTACTCTCACCTGCACGTCTATTGTTACGCTGTTTCTCAGGAGGAGGAGGTGTGACAGGGGCCACACGTCGAGGTTGAGGAGGCACCTGTAGGGGGAGGCAGAAGAGGTTTTAATTAAACATGTACAGCTTGAAGTGCTGGACTATGAATAGTGTGTTTTCATACATCCAACACCAGTCTCCACCTCAATTGAATTCTTTTCATTTTTTGTTTCATCCATAACTGTAAATTAAAATTGATGTACACAATACATCAATGTGAAATGATCCATAATTTGAAAGCGTGGGAAGTGGAACTCATTGTTGGAACTCATTGTTGTCTTTAGATAACTTGAAATAAGACACTTCTCTTTACCGGTCAAGTGAATGTGACACATATTAAGCCTAAATATACACTTTTTTTTAAACTGAAAATAAGACAAAACATGAGATCTTTGCTGTGAAACCTTTAAGAGTAATCGGATGCAACAAAATGTTTATGGATGAACTGAACAACAGATTTCAGTTTTTTTTACTGTTTGTTGTTCAAACACAAGGTCATAACACAGTAAAATGCAAGGCAGCTGAAACAACAGAATAGCAGTAGAAAAAAAAAGCAAATACTGGGTTTCATTTAAAATTTAAAATCTAGAAAATATTAATATCCTGTTCTCTGTGTTACCTGATAAAAGCCCTGTTCTCCCTGCATGTTGTCCATGCTTCCAGACAGTGGCACGCTCCCCTGTCGTCCATAGTTTTGGTTAAGGCCGTTGGGCGGAGGAGTCTGACTAAGAGATATTTCACTGTTGGAGGATGGGATGCCTTGTTTGTGACTTAATGAAGAGGAACTTCGCCGTGCAAGAGTCTCTTTTCTATGATGGATCAACTTTCTGCAAAGGACAGAGAGAAGGACCGCATAATTAAAACAGTATGTTATTTAGAATGTGTAATCATTTAGTTTTGTACTCACTGGAGAACGTCCCTCTGTTCCAGATTGTATTTGCCTCCATTTTTTAAGGCCACGTTATGGATTCCCTCGATGGCTCTGTCTATAGACTGCAGCACCTCATCCTGCTCTGGAGCCTGGCAGAGGAACACAGAAATGGAAAAAGACAACATGGACTGATTAAATATTCATTGAAATAATTATTAAACTTTAAACAAAACAGATCTGCCGCTCGGGGACGTGTGTGACTCCAGGCAGGATCAAACTAGGGCAGTTAATGAACAAGAAAAGGCTTTTTAAGCAGTGGGGCCTCACATTCAGGTTCATTAAACCTTCCCAGCCAATGACTTTACGAACAGGAGAGAGCCTCCTCTCCTGCTGCTGTGTGTGAGCCTGTGATTTCACTGAATACATGCTCTGACTAGTTCACTGTAAAGCCTGAGTCCTAAGAAATCCTCATGGTGGAGCACATATGGGTGTGACTGAAAAACCAATCCAAGTGGAAGGAAGTAGCTACAAATTTAACACACAGGAGAATACTTTAGATAAGCTTTTGATAATAAACAGAGTCACAAGAGCACAACATATTAGTTTGATTATAAACACTGGCTTATGTCTTGTTGATTCCGTCCCTGACTCTATCCTGTCTCATTTCTTATCACTGTCAGATCCATCCTTTCCTGTCCCATCTCCTCTCTGTCGCAGTGAGCAGCTGCAGTGCAGAAGGCCAAGTCCCTCATGATGCAAACCTCGAGAATTATTTATGTTTCTCTTCAGAAAACGTACACTTTGTCTCTGCCATCGGCCAGAAGCCAGCTTTAACACGAACTGCCCTGCTGCACATCTACTAAAGAAGGAACACAGGACCTGTCTGTGACGATACCATCAACCTTCATACGGCTTCACCAGATTTCACTTCACCTCGAGGTGAGACTTGGTCACAGCTTGTATTCATTGAGACAAAAGAGTGTGATATCTGCGGGTTCAGATAAGGTTTTCACCTGTATTTTTTCGATGTAGGAGGACGGGATGTAACCGGTTTCCCCCGAGCTGCAGCGGGACCCGAGCCACCAGTGTTTGTTGCTCCTCTCCAGGATTAGGAAGCTTTCTCCGGCCGCGAAGTGAAGCGAGTTGGGCTCCGCGGATCGGAAAGCGTAGAGTGACCGGTACATACTTTATCAGCACGTTAACACGCTGAAACGAGGCGGAAGAAGTAAAACTCAGACGTCCGAAGAGTAATATTCCCCGTGTGAAAATACTGACAGTGGTGAAAGTGATTTGGATAGATTATGATGGCATGGCCCCGGTGGATCGCTGCTGTGTATTTACAATGCAGCTCAGACCCGATCATCTGACCTGTTACAGTTGCCACTGAACACCACAAGGGGCGCTGTTACAGCATGGACACGCCCACCAGACATAATAATCCATTGCAGAGCTGCAAGTTCATCGTTCAGTCTTACTCTAAATTACTAGAAAGAAGTTCTTTTGAAAAAAGATATAGTTCGGTATGGATTTATGGGATGTATTTCAGGTTTTAATTATTGTCTGTAATACTTTATGACATAAAACTCCATTGCATCAGCTTTATCTGTATCAATCCCTGTGTACTCCCTGTCTGTTGTGATTATTGTTGCTCACACTGCTTGTGGATATATTTCTTGCATGGAGCACACATGTAGGCGTAATGAAAATAAATACCCTAAAAAATATTTCAGATTTCCAAGTAGGCTAATACAAGGATCAACGGCATTGATATATTGTCATAAACACTTAATAATATACTCTTGATGCCATCCATCATATGAATTATGCCACTCATAAGGGTATGTCAATTGCTCATCAAAATTAAAAAGGAAAAATGTACATGAAACCAAACTTAAAAAATGAATAAATAAATGGTGTAAGAAATGTTATTTTCCCCTACTTAATAACCTATAATCTTTATTTCACTCATAATCAATTAGAATTTAAAACAGCTATAGGTCTTTGGGCTTTGTAATCAAACTTTTTTTTAAAAAAAAACAACATTTATTGCATTTTATTATCTCGGCTACGGATTATATAGTTAGGACCGGTTGAGACAGACAGTCTGTCTTAACCGCATATGCTCCTTTTTATCATTATGGAACCAGACGGGCTCTGGTTTAACCATAACGCGTTAGAAAACTGTTCGATGTTGCATTACACAACACCGGAAAACAGCGGCTGGTGTAACACTGAATTGTGTCCCCCTGTCTGCAGCCGGTTGAAGTGCGTTTTTAGTAAACATGGCGAACGCAGTTTGTGGCAGATTTCTCCTTCAAAGATCTGCTCAGGGGTTTATCTTTTCCAGGACAGTACCTGCTCTCTCAACGTAAGACTGTTTGTTATGTAAAGGTGTGAGTTTAGATTTAAGGTCATTGTTGTGGATTGAGTAACTGTCAGATGAGGAGCCTTTGAATCTTCAACATAAATGTCATACTTTTTTTTTTTTCATTATTTTAAGTACCAGGTCGATAGCGTTTTTGACCCTGTATTACCTCTTGAAACAGGAGGACAGCTCTTCTATGTGAAAGTACTGTAGGTCATTTAATGTTATGGTGCGATTCCTACGTTTGTGTTAACTCAGGGGTCCACAGGTTCTCCAGGACTCAGGCAGTGGGGAAGTTGTGCTTGCTGATTTACTTTTCTACTACACCTTCTGTAACGTTTTTTTATGTTATATACATTAAAAATACGTATATTGTCCCTTTAAGAGAAAAGCGTTTGACTTGTTTGTCCTCCAAACATTATCTCTGGCTCCATCTGGTGGAGACAATAATGGCTTGACAAGATTTGACTAGGGTCAAGCTTGAAAGTGTGATTTCAGTCAGGAAAGTCTGACGACAGCAGGTTGGAAAATATTTCCTGCACAAACAGGACAAAAGCTTTTAGCTCTCAGCCCTGTCAGTCAAACAGCAACAGGCACTTGGACTGAAAACTGGATCACATAGTGGATATTCCTTGGTGCTGTTTCACATTAATGAAAGTCATGGAAAAGGCAATGCGTATCTTATTTGTACGTATGTATGTGAGATCAATCATTTTTGTGTCCCTTATATAGTCTTGGTTCTAACTGTTACATTTCCTTTGTTCTAGCCCGTTTCTGACTCGTGCACATCGACTGGGTCCCAGTGATGATGAAATGTACCAGCGGACCACAGTGTCTGTGATGCAGAAGGAGCCGGGCAGCGGCTTCATGATCCACAGCTACAGTACTCACGGATTCAACATCGATGGTAACAGAGTATTCGGCCCCTGTGCTGTGCTGCCTCCGGCCATCCTACAGTGGAATGTGAGATCAAAACCCCAACTATCTAAACAACTTGTAGTTTGTTTTCATATTGAATGCTCTGCATTAAAATTAAACAACTGTCTGCACAGGTCACATTTATTTATGTGTCTGTCTTTCCCTCTCTGTCTCTCTTATTCTCCAGGTTGGCAGTCATAAAGACATTACAGAAGAAAGTGTTTCTCTTTTTCACATGCTTGAACCAAAAATAGGTAAAAAACAAAATCACAACAACAAAAAGAAAAATAGATACACCTACTGTTCTTCAGTAAAAGGACCTCAGTAGGTGGGAAAAAATTGCTTATGTTAATCATTTGTCTTTTTCTCTTTTTGTATCTGCAGAGATTCTGGTGTTGGGGACAGGTGCACGTGTTGAACGAATTGACCCCTCAGTCCTCGCACTACTCAAGAAGAAAGGCATTGCCGTGGAGGTGCAGGACACGGTAAAAAGCACCTTGTGTGTCAGATAGTAAAATGCATTTTACTGCCTAGATTTACCCTAAAATGTTTGTTCTTTGGTTCTGCCGATTTACAGCCAAACGCATGTGCAACCTTCAACTTCTTGTGCAGTGAGCGAAGAGTAACAGCTGCAGGTCTGATACCTCCGCCAGTCAGCACGGCGCTTGAAGTGACACAGGAATAAGAGCCGAGAAGTTATCAACTAGGTCTGATTTCTGCAGATGGAGGATTGAGGTTCCTGAATGACCTAAGGCCTGGGGGATAGTTGTTCGTCCTCTGCAAAGAACTGACAAGAGAAAACCAAGTCGAAGTTAGTTCTTCAATATTAAAAAAGATTAGTTGGCAGCTTCTATTCTTTGAGACTGAAGTGTTAAAAATGTCATTCTGACCCACTGAGCAGAAAGCTGGCTCTGGTTGGAGAAGTGGACCACAGTGTCATGAACTGGTGATATTGGTTGGTATGTGTCACCATGTCAGGCAGCTTGTGAGTTTAAGTTTGTATGAGTGGACTCAGAGTGGTCGGATTAATGTTGTTAAGGAGACCTATTTAGAAGAATAAGACTGTAAAAAGTGTATGTGTATAGAAATACTTTCAATGAGTGTAAAATATGTATTAAAAGCTTTAAGGCAACAACTTACAAAAGTGTCAGCTTTCTTGTGTTATGTGCCTCTAATGTATGACACCTGTACCTGTTATTTTTTTCTTGGAATACACATTAGATAGACTGATCAGTATAAGGATTTCTTTGTGTAGATTTGTGTCCCAGCCCTTTGCCCGAGGTGTTGCAGCTGACTGTCCTTCATGTGGTTAATCCTCTTTATTCCATAATTCTGTCTGTCAGCTCCCAGCAGTGCTGCCACCAACAAGCTGTCTGTGTGCAGCACATGGCGTAATTCACGGCTTTGTCTTTCTCGTTCATAAGCCCTCATAGATGATAGACACCACAAATCCTCTGCACATCATCTCTAATCATCTGCCTCCTGCATAAGTCTGAACGTTCAAATCCTGTTGTTCCCACACTGAGCGTTGCAGGACTGATCACTGCTGCTGCAGATGACTGTGGTATTGTCTGGTTTTTAAAGGATCTGAAAGCATCTTTGAGCATCTAAGAAATCACCCCCCAAATAAAATATACATTTGTGGTATGTTTTTCGAATGTTATTTTCAGTGCCTTGTTGCAGTAAGATGGGGTTGGTGTCATGCTGATGAAACAGTCGCCTTTAATTTTTTTCCAAGTCAAATATTCCCACTTAGTTTCTGCTGTGGTGCTGACTGTTGCGATGTAAAGTCCGTCTGAGGCCACACCGTGAGCGTAGGACACCACAGATATGTAAATGTCTGCAGGAACAAAATTGAAGTTATTTTTTAGAAATCACTTTGATCAGAAAGAATCACCGCAAAAAACTGAAATCTTACCAAGTATTTTTGTCTAATTTCAGTGAAAATGTCTTTTTTAGAATTAATATGAGACATATTGACTTGACCAGTCAAGAAAAATGTCTCATGTCAAGTTATTTAAAGACAAAAATGAGGTCAGAATTGCTTGTAACAAGCAAAAAGATCTGCCAGTGGGGTAAGAGAAATGTGCTTGTCGAGATTAAAATAATGTCTTAATACAAGCACATTTTTCTTACCCCATCGGCAGATTTTTGTTCACTTGTTACAAGAAATTCGGACCTCATTGTTGTCTTTAGATAACTTGAAATAAGACACTTCTCTTTAACGGTCAAGTGAATGTGACACATATTAAGCCTAAATATACACTTTTTTTAAACTGAAAATAAGACAAAACATGAGATTTTTCACTAGGAAACACTACTGTTACATATTCAGATGTAAGATGTTATGTTTATCCACAGGGGGCGTCAAAATGGACCAACAGAAAACTTCTTGTTGTAGCTTTAAAGAAACATTGAAAATAATTAGGCCTGTTACATCTATTTAAATTAGTAATGGACAATGATGTAACTTGTTTTCAGTTCTCATCTAACAGAAGTTGAAAGAGTCTATATATGAAGTGTATATGAATCACCCCTATAGATTCTATAGGCATGTTGTGAAACATAGTAAGGGGCGCGGCAGGAAATGATCTGCAATACTGCATACAAATGAGTTCTAAATACCAGTGCTGACACTAACAAGCTGTCATGTCCTCTTTTTAATTTATTACTGTTAATTGTCAAAGAACAAGACATTTATAAAACAGAACAGGGCTGAATTGTTGTCCATACATTAGGGATGGGAATTGATAGGATTTTGTCAATACCGATGCCCTTATCGATTCTGCTTATTAATCTGATTCTTTATCGATTCCCTTATCAATTCCTGTTGGGAATTTTCTTGGTAGAAAAAGTACCTTTACAGGTTTTCTGTGTCAACAACATTCAATTGAGTAAGTGAATAAAATGTAATTGGTCCCTGAGTCTGGATATTTCTGAACATAATTACACAGAAACAGGTAAAAAAAAAAATGCACACAATGTGACGCTGATGTACTGTGTTGTAATATATTAATAATTCAAGTAGGCCATCTAGTGTCCCACAGTGTTCAAAGCAATGGTTGAAGTTGTTTGGAAGCTTTACGTTATGAAGTCAGCCATGAGCCTTTTAATTGCCTGTTAGCTTTTGACATTTGAAATTCTCAGTATTTTTTCAAAGAGTTGATGTGATATGTTTCTGTGATGAAAGTTGAAATTCTATTCTGAAGCTGAAGTTATACTGATGTATGCTAACTGCTAGCATATCAATGCAGTTTCCCATATAAGTTAGCATCAAGCTTGAGCTATTTTGTTACTTCGGTAAATAAGGAGAGTTATATCATTTAGAATGTACTGAATATGAATCTCCTGAGAGAGAGTAATGTGCATTTTTTATGAAGTCAGTTCTTCAGTAAAACTTCAAGCTGAAAATCCTGAATCAGTATTTTCTTGGGAAACGTTATCTAACTGCTAAGCTAAGATGGCTGCAGCTAGTTGACGTAAGGCCCGGTGGCCCCTGCACAATGTAAAGAATTGATAAGGGAATCGTTAAGCACAAAGGCTTACGATATTGATGGATTGAAACATTTCTTATCAATTCTCAACAGGAAACAGTTTTTGATTCCCATCCCTCCTGTACTTTATAGAAGACTAAACAAATAATCCCTCTCCCACAACTGGGTAATAAACATTTGCTACTTGGTTGAACCACCTGTTTGGATTAAATATAACATTTTATATAGGTATGATGAATAAAATTTGACATAACTGCATCAACACTAAATGGACGAGCGTAGTTAATTAAATTCCACTTACCTAATGGTGATCATTATTGGCTATGTGCTATATCACACAATGATTTACAGACAGTCGCCTCAAAAAGAATGGTACAGCATGTATAAAGACCAACAAACAGCCATCTCATTTCACAAACTTTCTCAAAACAAAAGAAATTGAAAGATCTGAATGAATAATAAAAGCTGGAGACTTATAAAAGCTGCCCAATGCTTACATATTACACTCACCTTTCACTTCAAGTTACGAACCATCTTCTGCTCTATGACTATGTAAACCTCCAAGTTTACATGCTTCTATATATTGTTTTTGCCCTGTTTTTCAGCCTATATAAACACATTACTTTTTAAATTTATGTCCATTTAAAGCCTCCACAACAATGGCCTCCTAGCTGTTGAAAAATTTGATCCTAATGTTGGAAGTCTTCCTCAGTCTTCATCAGAAGTGTGAGATTGGTGTCTCTGTGACTGTCCACAGCAAAGCTCTGCCCCTGTGATCCGATGGTACATATCTTTGATGTCCTCATATTCAGACACAAAGTGGTTTGTTGCATCGAATGACTTCGACACAAAAATCTTAAAAAGACAGAGAAATTTAATTTATCACAATTAAACTTTTTTCTTCACCTTTTAAAGAACTTCTTCTCAAGGAATTGTCTCATTACCTGACTTGATTTTCCATCTTCATTGGGAACTAACTGGTGGCTGACTGAAACAAACCTAGATTTAAGGTGTTCATGGGAGATGGCTTCAGTTATTTGAATATCAACAGGCTGTATGATTAAAAGTTTTAACGTGTGACTCACTTTTGGATGATGGGCTCCAGAAGTTCCAGTGCTGGCTGGATTTCTTTCTCTGGGTTAGCAGTTTCTGCGGTGGTGCTTACTGTTGCGATGTAAAGCCCATCTGAGGCCACACCGTGAGCATAGGACACCACAGATATGTAAATGTCTGCAGGAACAAAATAGAGGTTATTTTTTAGAAATCACTTTGATCAAAAACAATCTTTGCAGCACAAAAGCAGGGACAAACTGACTGAATACCAGATTTCCTGTTGAGCTGTGTTTGAGGGATGATGATTTGACAGGAGTTTGCCTCGTGGGTGTTTTTGACTGGATGATTTAATAAACAGATGACTCTTATCACACGGCCTGCTTTCCTCACTCTGCTAGGGACATAGCTGGGGTCGCAGACAAGCTGTTTACACTGGAACAGCTGATCCAGATCCAGAGGGACAAAAAGAGTCAAAATTATCAAGGGCACAACTCTGCAGCTGGTTCATTTGTGGCCAAATCCCTGCAAGGACTTCTCCCCTTTCCCTCTACGATGATAGCACTTGCCTTGCCCTCAGATTTCACAGCTTCCACTTTGCCCCCGTCCAGCACGATCTCATCCACATGTCTGTTCATCAGAAAAGTTCCACCATATTCTGCACTCAGTCTGGAACACACAGAGTCAGTAAGGAGCCACAAACTTGACCCTACACAACAGTATCAAGTATTACAGCATGATTTTACATCTTGATCTGTTTTTGTTTTTAATAAAATTAACATTGATCAAACAAGGAAAACTTTCTGACTGTACTCAAGAGAAAAACTCAGTAATTATTCTGTCACCTGGCAAATCCCTGTGGCAGTTCTCCGAGACCGTATACAGGGTAGAGGTAGGGACTTGTGTTATGGCTGGACTCTGAGTACAACCTGATTCGTCTGATGGTTTCCAAATACGGCTGATCCAGATAACTACAGAAGACAGTAAATCAGACCAGGAAGGCTTAAAACTTTCATAAAAACTTGGTGTTAATTTTGTTTGACAAACCTCTCATTGCTGTGTAAAGCGATGGCATGGCCAGTGAACTCTTGAACGTTCAGTCCCAGGTCGAAGTGGCAGAACAGATCTCGAGTGGTGGTTTCGTAAGGATCCATGGCATGGTAGCTCCGAGGGTCTCTCATGTTAAAGTTTTGGGCAAAATGCAGCAGCTTTCTGAATCGTCTCTTGTCAAACATGCCTATCAGGTCTGAAAGATAAAAATGTCTCAGTGAAAATTATTAAACAGATTATAACAGAGCTGTAAATAAGCATGTGATGATGTTTGTTCTGCACCTGAAGCGTGGACTTCTTCCTCTGTCCCGGGAACTCTGTGGACTTTTCCTGCTTTATAAACATAGCTGCCTTCAACGACCTTAAAGTCCAGGTATCTTGTCACCCCAGTTTGCACCAAGATTCTCACAAGATCACCTAATGCAAACACAGCAGAGGGTTGAAACACACTTGTTCACTAAAATAAAGCAACAAAAACTGTTCAGAGAGTACAAAAAAAAAAGAAAAATGGGTCTCACCATTTGCAAGAAAAAACTTTGGGATGAGGTCAACATTCCACTCTTTTCCATGTCCCAGTGACGTGGCAGGAGCATGAACCCCAAACATCTTAAACAGCTGTTGATGTTGAAATATGAAACAGTGAAAACCACAGCTCTAAATAAGCAATGTATCGGCAGCTGTTCCTGTGTGTTTCATGTGTGTGTGTGATAATGAACCTGGTCCAGGGGAGAAATGGATGCACCCTCTCCTCCATAGTAAGGGTTCTTGTCGATGTGAAGAACAGTTTTCCCACTTTTGGACAATAAAGTGGACAGGACGCAAGCCTGATGCAGGGAAGGGATAACAGTGACGTGCAGGACAACAGTTACAACTTTGCAGGAGTTGATCATTGGTAGCATAATGATTTCCATGTTTTAAGTTATTTAAAAACAAATATGTGACCATTTCACTCAGCAAAGAAACTCCTACATATGTAATAATTTAAAACAAACAAAACAAAAACTTTTCAAAGTGATTACAGGTGAGGTATCAGTCAAAGCATTGGTCCTCTTTTTAATGACATGTTATATTTACACAGTATGTTTGTAACTTTCCCCTGTTGACCTTATTTCAATGATTAATGAGAAAGATATCTCCTCCTACCTTAAGTCCAGTCCCAAGCACAATAACATCGTACTCCTGCATCCTGCCACTCTCTCTGCACCTGTATGTGTGTGTGTGTGTGTGTGTGTGTGTGTGTGTGTGTCTTTGTGTGTAGTGTGTGTTGGCGCGTGTGTGTCAGCATGGCCATATGTATTAACAGAGAGACATGGTTGATAAGTGACAGTAATTGCTCTGTGTTCCCCTTTTCAATAATCCTCTTAAGACTTGCATATGTATGCTTATCTGTGTCTGTGTGTGTGTGTGTGTGTGTGTGTGTGTGTGTGTGTACAAGAAAAGTGAGAGAGATAGTCTTTGATAGATCTAGGTTTTGTATCCATGTTTTGGTTTTGTTTTTTGTTTTTTTGAGCGGTGGGGTTTCCCTGTCCCTCTTGATCAGGGTATAAAATGAGCAGGATATAACCAGCAGTGGATAAAGTATCCAAAAGCAGATACATGGACTCAAGAATTGAAAGCAAAAGTGAACATACATAGACTTGGCTAAATAGCTCCCTTTGACAAATGTGTCAAAATTTAATACATTTCTTTTAATGATCGGCCTCTGCTGATCTCTAGTGGTGCAATCTGGCTGTTGCATCAGCACATTAACAGCTATTTTAAAGTGTTAGTAGAGAAAATACATCAAAGATCACATGAACCCTAAAAAACACTGAAATCTATTGATACTCATGAGAAACAACTAGAGAGGTACCAGATGAAAATCAATGGTAAAGTGATGGTGGAGCAATAGCTACAGTCTAGTGTTATGTACAATCCCAGTTCCACAAGAGCTGGGATGCTGAGTAAAATGTTTTGAGGAACAGAATCCTGTAATAGCTCAAACTATTATTACTTAAACATGGCTGAAAGAAAATGTTTAATTTAAAAAAATCGCTGTAAAAACAGGTTAAACAGGTTAACTGACACCATGAATAGGAATGAAAAGGGGATATGGATGACTGCAGTCCTTGGTACCACAGCTTTTACTGCATTAAAGATATCATCACTGCAGTACAAAGTACTGTATGAATATGATCCAGAAACCCAGGTGCCCTCTCTGGACCTGAGTCTATGTAAGATGGACCAAGGCAAAGTGGAAAAATGTTCTGTGGCAGATCAAAATTTAACATAACTTTTGCAAACCATTGTTTTTGCAGCAATCTCAGCTCTTAACAGAAAAGGGAGCACCAGGGTTAATGGTGATATTGGGATGCAACCCTGCTCACAGACAGGAAGGAGCCATTGAAGCTATACAATATATTCATGGTTTTGAACAGCAAATGCTTCCTTTTAAAGGACGACCTTTCACAATACAGCAAGATGATGCCAACCTACACTTTACACATATTATAGCAACATGACTCTGTTGAATAATAAGGGTGCTAAACAGGCTTGCATTTAGTGCTGACTTGACACCTCTTAAGAACATCTGATGAATCATGACACAGAAATTACAACAAAGCAAACCCTAGGCTGTTAGGGGCACCTGAAACCTCACATGAGGCAAGAATGGAACAACATTCAACTTCCACATCCGAAGACAGATCTCTTTGGGCTCCCTAACAATTGCAGAAGAGATGATGAAACAAAATATAAAGGATGAAACATGAAGGAAACAGATACAACATCAAAAACATTGTTTAGGATACAACATTTATTATTATTATTATTATTATTATTATTATTATTATTATTATTATTATTATTATTATTGGTAGTAGTAGTAGTAGTGGTAGTAGTAGTAGAAGTAGTAGTAGTGGTAGTAGTAGTAGAAGTAGTAGGAGAAGTAGTAGTAGTAGTAGTATTTTGATGTATTTGTGTATTAATTAATCTATTTATTTATTTATTTATCTAGTAGAGAGGATTATACTATTTGGGGTTAAGCTATCTAGTTTGTTGATATACTTTAAAAGTAGCTGTGTCAGCTGTGTTTTATTGACTATATAAATATATATATATATATATATATATATATATATATATATATATATATATATATATATATATATATATATATATATATATATATATGTCTTCTCAGCAAGTAACAGAACAGTAGCTGTGAAGCTACATAAATTTGTTTTCGGTGAGCTCAAAATTTCTACATTAGAAAAGTCCGACACGTGAAATGATAATAATCATAGCAATAATAATGATAACAATAATAGTATTTATATAAATTAAGTGCTTACAGGAAGGGACTTTTAAAATCCAGTCAGACTAGAATAATCTTGTATTAAAAACTCTATATCCCAGCATGCCTTGTGATTAGACTTCCGTGTCGGTTAGTCATTTCAGATTGGCTTGTTAAATATACCGGGTCACTGAGGGAACATGAGTGTAATATAGTCTGTACCGTCTTTGCTCAGACTCCGCCCAACCAGGATGAGTTTCGGTGTACGCTGGTGAACAGACGGGAAGTTTAGCATCTTTGAACTTCCTGTCGTTGACATCTTCAAGACTTCCAACATCACTGCTTGGCTGTGGACAGAACAGGACTTGAAACGATGTCTTCAGCACCGACAGTAAGGGTTTTTTTTTACTGTAAGATTTACAAAAAGGGTTTCGAGATTCAGTAGCGGATATCACTACCGCATCCACTAAGGCAACGGCTTTGTTAGTCTTTAGAGTTTATCCATATTTCAAACAGAGAGTTAGTTGAACTTAACCAAACTAAAAGTTAAAACTCTGTGACAAATTTTCTCCACACTCGTTCGTTGATTATTTTTAGATACCCTAGAGTTTGCGTACAGGTCACTTGCATGTCTATTTCTTAAAACCTGTCAGTGTTGTGAGGGAGTAACTTGTAGCAGAGAACAAAAAGAGGTGTGACAGGGGTGCACGCCCAGCGCTCTGTCTACAGAAACACATTCATGCTCTCAAACTTAGGTCAGCTGAGCACTGTCAGAAAAGCCTCATTGTAGTAAATGGTTCTGTTTATTTTAATGTGTCCATGATACTGCTTGGCTGCAGTGCCAGACTTTCCCATCGATCTGCAGGGGCGATTTTAGGATCTGACTTTTAGGGGCGCTAGTCCCCAGAGAGAAAGTGGTATGAAGAGTTTCTTGTAAGTGTTTAAGAGTAACAAAATACTACTAAATAATTTGTGTTTTACATGTCATCATATTGAAAATTTGTAAGCTGGTATAAGCTGTTTTCAGATATTAAACCTGTACAGGCACTTTTATCATTGTTGGTATGATTTTTTTTCTCTTGAGGAAGACGAACAACCCAGATTTATCAGAGAGTGTATAGGGTTGCATTAAGCTTTACCCCAAGAGTCCACAGTAGCTATGCTGTCTGTTCCAGTTTTCAGATAAAGACTTAAACCAACACAGGCGAGTGTCAGTCAAGTCCAACCCTGGATTCCTGGAGCGACTCAGTGAAACTGCAGGAGGGACCGTGTTAGGCATCGGACTGTTTTTCCTCTCAATTTATGTTCTCTTCACTAATGAGGTAAGAAAACATTATTCATCTGAAAACAGCTACAGTCATGTGCTAAAACATTAAAGTAATCTTGTTGTGTCAATGTTTAATGTTTTAGGGACGAGCTCTGCAAACTGCATCCTCTCTGGATGAGGGTCTCTCTCAGGTCGTGTCATTGGACTCTTTCTCCGGCTTTGACCCCCAGAACAACAACCGTTTAGTTCATCTGTCTGCAAAGCTCCGCACCTTACAGGTACACATCATGATTGCTGTGTTTCTTTTTGTTGTGTGTTATTCTAAGCTTTTTCTACAATCAAAAGTTGAACCGAGCAAACAAATGAGACCAAGCACAACATAATGATATTCTACTGCTAACATGTACATCTGATTCATTCAGAGATGCTTTTTTTCTACTTTAAAGCTATCATCAGTTAGATATTATTTATAAAATCTTTTTTGTCAACCACAGGGGAGATTTTTGGTTTCATTTTATCTTTGATTATTTAAAAGCTTGACAGAAAAAAGTTCCCTTTTAAACATTCTTATGTATGGCATCAATGCATTTTATTACAGTAGTAAAGAAAAGCAGAAGGAAGCAATCTGTGATTTCAGAGTACATGTACAAGAAGTATTCAAGTTATGTATTTACTGTCTGAATTATCATGGTTGATCTTTTTTCGCTTTTTTCTGGTGAATCTGGTTGAATGAAAAAAAAAGAAAAAAAAAATAGAAAAAAGGACCGAAGTCTTGGATCAGTACAAAGTTAAAGCTCTTATAATGTCAGTCATTAATCTTTTGTTTCTTGTAGCCCCTCCATGACCCAAACTACAGAGTGGTGCTGCAGGCAGTGAAGCTGAAGAGGGAGGTGGAGATGTATCAGTGGGTGGAGTACCGGGACAGCAAGTGAGTCTGTTGTCATGCTCATCAGTCAGTCAACATTCAGGGTGGAGTCAGGTGTAAAAATGTGGACTGAGTATTTTTTTTAGCTCAGGGTGAGTTTTGATACAATGTGATTATTTCAGGGATTACCAGGAGAATGGAGAGACCAAGACTGAAACAACATACACCTACAGTGAGTAGATTATTTATATGATGTGACCACCACTTTGGGAATTATTGTTATAGTATCAAAAAGGTGCAATTTTTGAAAAATCTAAATGTCCCTGTCCTGGGGAAAAAGAGATGTAGGTGCTTTGACCTGTTAGCGTGAAGTTTTTGACCTGGTTTGAAGGCCTGTTTGTGATTCCTCTTTTTCAGACACTGAGTGGAAAGCAGAGCTGATCAACAGTCGTAACTTTGACAAAGAAATAGGTCACCAGAACCCAAGGTACTGTGATACCTCTTAGGGATGTCTTTACTCAATGAATACATTTCTGTGATCAAGTTTCTGACATTGACTTTGGATCTCAGTGCCATGGCGGTAGAGAGTGTCACAGTGGTGGCTCCTGAGGTCAGAGTTGGACCTTTCATTCTGTCTAAAGGTATCTGAACATGAAGACAGACAAACAGGAGTTACATGCTTACTGTTTAAAAACTATCATACATTTTTTGTTTTGACAGTTTACTCATAGTCATGAGTTGTCTGCTTGCTCCTTTACAGGCTTAGTGGAGCAGGTAAACAACTTCCAGACACTGAGTCTGAGAGACTTTCCCGTCTCTAATTTGGATCCTTTTCTCAGCATCCATGAGGATTATTTCTATCATACCCAGAACCCACGCAGGCCAGAGGTGAACACTTTGATGATCACTTTTTACAAATACATCCACATCTGCCTTCTGGTCATGTGTTTTATACCGGTGATGTTACTGAATGGGATTTATTTTTACCATAAAGGTCGGGGACGTGCGTGTGAGCTTTTCTTTTGCTGGACTGAGCGGTGAGACTTCTTACCTCGGCCCTGCTCAAACTGTGAGTTGTGAAACTGTTGAAAATATCATCTTAAGTTGTAATGAGAGGATGAATCAGAATCTTTCATCATGACCGTTTTTTTTCCAGTGCTGAAAGAGTCATGTGACGATTTACTTTAGACACAAAAACAAGACATAATTAGTTTGGATAACTGTCAAAGCAATACGGTTATTTGATTGAAATTACTGAAACGTGAACCACACACATCAGAGAAATTGGGTTATTTCACTGTTGATGTTATAAATCAAAAAGATAGATTTACGGTTTCTCACTTTTGCACTTCTTTTATGCAATGGTTAACTAAAAAACAACTAAAGTTTCAGCAAAGACAAAAGCTAAGATACTAATTCAAGGCAGCTTAATTTATAGTATTGAAATTCTATTCTAGAAATGTTGAAATTATGGCTGTTGTGCTGTTTTTTTATTCATCTTCTAATATTGCCTCCACAAATGTAATTCTTTCTAATATGTGATAGACCTCACCTCATAATTATGTTTGTGATGCCAACATTTATATCAGCAATTGTTGTCGACTTCTTACAAATGATCTTACAATGACCTGCTTTTCTGATTCATTTTCATGCTGCAAATTTATTTACTAAATACTTAGGCTTCATTCAACCATGAGTACTACTGAAACTTAAATTTTGAAATAATATTTATTTTATTTATAAAATATTATATTTTATTTTCATTTTTCAGGTCAGTGTTGTGGCCATGCAGAGGGGAGAGCAGCTGTTACCTTTCAAAGCCAAGTCAGGAGACACTCTGGAGATCCTGTACCTGGAGGATCTCTCTGCAGAGGTCAGTGTGGATTGCACTTCTTTTTTATTCATTTAATTTTAGCTCAGCAGTTACTTTCTGACAGTTTTCCTTTGTTTTGAGGCAAAGTCATAAGTAATATCCACATGTGTGTAGTTACTTTCCTCTTGGTCCTTGCTTCTTGGAGTTGATGCAGTTGTTTTTTATCTGTAGGAGGTTTTTGCAAAAGAACACCAGCACAACCGTTTGAAGACATGGGGACTCAGGGCTGCAGGCTGGGCCCTCATGTTCCTGAGCATACAGCTGACCATGCGTATCATCTACACTTTAGGTAAAAAAAACACAAACTCATGTCGAGTGTCCATGTTGTTCATGGATTTCTCCCCCCTGAATCTCTCACATGTTTTGTATGTTGTTGTGTCCTGGCAGTGGACTGGGTTCCTCTTCTCAGAGATCTGGTCTCTGTGGGCCTGAAGATTTTTGCTTTGTGCATCTCCTGCTCTCTGTCTCTACTCACCATCGGGGCCGGCTGGCTTTTTTATCGTCCTCTGATGGCTGCAGCTCTGGGAGCACTTGCTCTGCTCCCAGTGTTTCTCGCCCGTTCAGGACTTGCATCCAAGAAGAACAAATGACTGGAGAGGTGAGGGATATCAGGGACGTCAGTAAGTTGTGTGCAGTATATGCCTTTATAGCGTGGGACTTGCTTTGTTTAGGTAGAAAAACATATTTTTGTACTGAATGTGTTCTTGTTAAAAAGGAACGAAAGAAGTTTTACATTTTTGTTGTTTTTTGTCTGTCATCCATAACACCAGTTTATCACCTCCAGTTTATTTATGGCTACACTTTCTTTTTTTGTGCACTGTTGATATTAATTCACCAGACTCAGGTGGAGGCTGTTTTTTGTTGTCTTTATTTGTTGTCCTCAATGTTATCTGATATGGCTTGAAGCTCACCTATACTCTCTGTTTGTATTTGATATTCTGTTGCATGAGTGTAGAATGATTTCTCATCCAGAAATTTTGTTTCTCACTTGAGTAATGTACAGATAACCCTTTCTCACACCATGTCAAAAGATCTTAAACAAGACTTATTGACCTTTCTATAATACTTAGTAGCTAGTTTTAGGTACATCCTTCAAATATAAAACAGTCTGGTTAAAAAAGTAGAAGTGAATTCTCCTGTATCTCGTTTGGCAGGCTGACATGTGATTCGATTGAACTGTTTTAAATTACACTGAGACAATTCTAGTATTTCAGAAGGATGGTAACAGGGAAAAATGCATTCAACAAGGATTCATTTATAACCATCAAGTCATATGGTATTGCAGGACACCTCGATCAGACTGGACAGGTTGTTGTTACCCAGCAAGCTGACAAGTGAACAGTATGTTCAGTATGTTCAAATTATGTTCAATAGGTCACCTTCTAAGATCACGTCCTCTCTATCTGTGTCACTTGAAGAAACATTTTATTTTTTCAAAAACATGACAAAGCACTTTGTGTGGACAACAAAGAGTACGTTAGCATTTACCAAAGACGTGAATTTTTGTTGTATTGTTCTTATGTGTAATCATAAAGCAATGTATGCAAAATAAAGCACTTATGTGTGTATCAACACAACACCAAAATAACTCCTGGTTCATGGCACCAACCAGAACTGAAGTGAAAGAAGAAAGACAGATAGGTTTGTTTGGTATTCGCTCATTAACGAGTCAACAGTGACATACGCAAAAATGTTAGCAATACGGAAGCAATGAAGTCTGCCAGTAAGTGAGTACTAGTAGGCTATTTTTTGGATTAGCTTATATAGGGGATATTTGTAAAGAATGATTAAGTGTTGACATCTTATTGTAATCAGATTAATTCAACAATTGCAATAGCACTGTTCAGCTTTTATCCTAACTACATGACCTACAAACCAGCTGAAAGTTGAGACTGTGGAATTGTTGACAGAAAATAATACGCAGTGCAGCGTGAGCATTACACCAATAATATTTGATCCTTAGAAAGTCTTGCCCGAACCTTGCTTTAATTTTTTTCCATACCAGAACAAAGGACACTGGATTGAGTGTTTGTTTTCATCAAGAAACTTACACAAGTTATCAAGATTCTTACAAAGTAATTTATTACACAAAACACTAAGTTTCCATTTGCGTTTAACAAAATGACTTTCCAGTCTCATATTGTGCATGTGATCAGGATGCACCTTTGTTTTGTATATGTGAAGCACACAAACCAAATTGGACTCCATGTGTGCATCTGTTTGTTGAAATAATTCAAAGGACTATGGGTCACAGTGTGCAGGTTCTTCACCCTGGTTGCTGTGGAACATTCCTCAGATTAGCAGGCAGGGCTTAAGCACTTCACTGTAGTTGGCAGGTGCGACACAACGGGTCCCCTGGCTGAAACCTTTGATTACATGGTTCATGTTGATAAAGGAGCTTTCATTATGGCAAATTTACTCATTTTTTTTAAAGTACAAAAAAGCATTTTCCATAACCTCAAAACTGAATACTGACAGAACCTGACTACTTTTGCTTAAGACAACAAAAAGTAAAAGCGTTACACCTTTAGTAAAAACTGGGGAGAACAGTCTTTTTGTGTAGGTGTGTTTGGGGGCTGGTTTGACCTAATGCTCCTTCTCCCCCTGTGGAGGAAGCAGTCCCTGTGCCCCCGTTTACAATACGACACATTTACTGCTCTTCTTGCCCCGCTTGGCCTGTAGTGCAGCTCTGGTGGCCATCTCGAACACTTCCCTCACGCCCTCCTTTGTTTTTGCAGAGCACTCCATGTATCCAAAGGCACAGATCCTGTTGGCCATGTCCCGCCCATCCTCAGGTTTCACAGGGTCCTGAAAGAAATGCAGAGACATGTTTGGTGAATCAAGCATTTCTGACTATTTATGTTCTTGTAACCGTCTTAAATGTCTACCTGCTTCATTTTGGCAAGCTCCCTGCGGGTGTGCTCATCGTTGCGCAGGTCCTTTTTATTTCCCACCAGTATAATGGGAACATTGGGACAGAAGTGTTTCACCTCAGGGGTCCACTTCTCAGGGATGTTTTCTAGATTTGGTGAAAAAAAAAAAAAAAGATGGTCGCACAGGGTACAGAGAAAATGTAGCCGACACCAACCATGTGTATTTTTTTCACCTCCATATGACGCAATCGACGCGGGTGCACCCTCAGATCACCCACTCCTCACAATACAGAAATTTTGAAGCTCATATTAGAAATGCTGAACTAAACCTAGCTTTGTTTTAGTTAAGATGAGGTAAAAAGGCGCAGACAGCCACAGTGTGCTCAAATCAGCCGTTCCCTTACATGGGCAAAACTCATAACTTTAATAACTTCCAAATTAACGAGCTAAGAAAACATTCACCCTCTTTAGTATATACCAATAAAGACATGAGCGATTCAGACCCAAGCTTCTTTCTAGACCAGGTCCTAAACATGTTCAGTTTTCAGTAAAAATTTGCTCACTGAAATTGATGTGTATGTAGTTTTCAAGGTTTCTGCAGCCAGTCTCAAGCAGACTCTCCAAGATCTGCAGTTTTCAAGGTTTCTGCATGGGCTTCATATTTTCAGACCAGACGTTGCTGCTGTGTCACTTGTTTGCACTCTGTTGTGACATATCACTGGTTTAATGTTGACCCTCTCCTTTTTCTCATTAAAAGCTTTTTTTGCTGCACTGCTGCACTTCAGGATCTCCATTCTATGTGTACGTCATGTTTGTTTTGAGGTTTGACCTACCAAACTCCAGGTCTAGATTTATTCAATTATTAATGATTCAGCCAGTTGAACTGTATGTATTTATAAATTTTATTTTATTTGATGATGAAGCCTGATGCTGCCAAAACACAGCTCTGAGTCTCATCCTCACATTGAGTAATACAGGCTGTTTATTAATTCTGGTAACAGATTAGATATCACTGGTATAAGCAAATTCCCCAAACCGAGGCACCAGCAGCAAGACTTAAAAAGCTCGGTTTACTTTTAGATAGCTAATTCAAACTGAATATTGCCTGTGCTGCCTTTACACTTAACACTTTACACTTATTTGTATAATCTATGGAGGCATTTATTTTTTAATTTTGCTGGAGGAAAGTGTAGTGAAATCATTAAGCATTAAAGCTCTCTGTTTCAACTTACCTAGACTGTCAGGGCTGTCAATGGAAAAGCACATGAGAATGACATCAGTATCTGGATAGGAAAGTGGGCGCAATCTGTCATAGTCTTCTTGACCAGCTGTATCCCAGAGCGCCAACTCGACCTACCACAAGAGAAAAACAAATAAATTACCATCATACTTTTACATCTACAATTTTAGAAAACAATTGGACGTTGCCTAAAATGATGATAAAAACAGTTTGGTGGATTGATTGCATTCAAAAACTTCACTTCATTAGTTTAACTGCAAATACAACATACCAAATCATGAAGTATATTTTTTACAGTTATTTTGTGAAAAATATATATGTCTATTAAACATGATTTAATGCATGCAGAGCAAGGACTAGCATGGTCTTGCTAAAATGTACACGGTCTTCCTTCGAAAATGCACAACGGCCTCTACAAGCGTAGAGTCGACTCAGTATAGCCAGGCTTAACTCCCCAGAGCCACATGGTTCAAAAGGTGAAGCATATGCCAAACACATGAGAATCTGTTATGGTGTTATTGAACGAAGCACTACTGATACCACCTCATTCAATAACTGTATTGTGTGTACTGAAAGTGGCTGCCGGACTTTTTTTGCTTTCTAGTTCAAAATATTTCCACTCTGCCATAATGTTAGCAATGGGGTAACTTGTGCTAAATGACTCGTGCTTTTAGGCTCTGCTGCGACTTGTGTTTATTTTATAAAAACTGTCATACATGAGACAGGTAAGATTGTTGGAGATCATGGCATCCTTATTTGAAAAAAACCAAACCTGTTACTAGTCAACATTTTACCCAGCAGCCTAACTTTATTGGTACTGTGGTTGTGCATGAGACAACCCCCTACACAAATGTTAAAGTGAAACCCTTGCAAATTCAATTATGGACAACTATAAAAATGCAATAGTTTTGCTCTAAAAATAGTATCGGCAGAACAGTGCAGTGCGTTTCCTATCAAATCAGTCTTCCATTGAGAAAAAGCTGATGGAAATTAGTTTGGATATCTTTTTTTTTCCTTTTGTGTGAATATTTCTGAAGTTAAAACAGTGTGTGTATGACGCTGACACTCAGATATAAGACAGAAAAAAGCTTGCATCTCGTAGAACTGTGATTTCTGACACTTTTAGGGTAGACATTCATCAATATGACTCAAACTTCATTTATCTGACTTTCAAAAATAGAATCACCCTCTTATGACTTACGTGAGCTTTGGCTTTGTGATGACTGCTATGTGTACCTATACAAGCTTCCAAGCCCTCAATGATAGCAAATAAATACTTTTTTCTATTACTTAGAAGATAGGGATATTTACAGAGTGTACCATTGATGGTGATGTTATCAAAAGCCAGCTTTAATTTCGCGTTTTAAAGTTCAGTTCTAAAATGAGCAGGACATTAAGTTGTTCATACCTGTTTGCTATCAACTTCAATGTCGGCAACGTAGTTCTCAAACACTGTTGGCACATAGACCTCTGGAAACTGGTCCTTACTGAACACGATGAGCAGACAGGTCTTCCCACAAGCTCCATCTCCCACTATGACCAGCTTTTTCCTGATCGCTGCCATAGCTGTTAGGGGGAAGAGGCAAAACAGCAAAGGTTTAAACTTAACGACATTTTATCTCAAACAGCAGGAAAATTGAATGTTTCATTTCACGTATTATGCAACCGGCACAACGGCGCCCGTTAAAAAAACGATAAGTAGCTATTAACCTTCAGCTGTGTTGACACAACGCCAAACCCCGACAGAAACCCACACCCGAGGCTAAATATTTAGTCTCATACAGACACGAAGACTGTTGGCAGTCGGACATTCAACAGGACAGTGAAGTTTAACTTTTGTAGCAACACAGCGATGGCTTAAAAAGTTAGGAGTCCACGCCTCAAATGTCTGCTCCAGTTGAAGACAAATTCAGATGAGGAACCCTGAGCGTGATACATTTCCGCTTCGATGTGACCCATCCTGGAGTTTAACCATAAGAAGTCATTCCGTGTACTGTTTGCCATTGTTTAAACAGTCCACAAACCGGCAATAAACATAAAATAATCTGCAGATAAAATTAGCATGTACTGTGGAATAAGTGCATTGTAGGCTGACCTAGATTTTGTGAGCAGGGAGGTTCTGTTTACAAAAGACTTGACGCTAGCTAACTGCCGCTAGCTAGCTAGCAGCCGTTAGCGGGGGTGTTATGCCGACATATGCAGCTTAGTTGAAACATGCGACCACAGTGAATTGATAGCATAGGCCTGTGGTCAGTTATGATCCCAGTATAAAAATCACTCAGCACTAAAAAAAAATACCCACCACCCATTTTACTGGCGGACGGAGGTGAACCTATTTCGATACTTAGAAATGTTAAAAATCAGGAAGAGCGTAGCTAAGTAGACTGATGTCAACTTTTGAATACTATTCAATTACAATGACAAATATAGTTCTATACTATTATCCTATGAAACCACCACTCTTTCCATTCGCACGGTAAGAGTACAAACGACATTTTTTTCTGTGTCATATTAAAACATCCTTCATTAAAGACTTCAGGAGAAACGTATCAAATTCATTACAGAAGTTGTGGATGCTGTGACAAGCGCCCAGGATTGTGACTTTGCGCATGCGCATATGTGCTTTGTAGCACATCTCGTAAGGTAACACGAATCGATAGAACACCGGATATGTGGCTAGAGCTTTAAGTTCATTACTTTACGTTTTTTAAATGTTGGTATGTGTTCAGAAGCAAAATTTTAAACGAGGTGTGTCAAATACAAAGCAGTCGTTGTCGTTTTTATAGTCACTCCCTCAAAATTAAAAGTTTCCTTGAGTCACAAACCGGTAACATGACTAGCTGGCTAGCTGATTACCCATCATTAGCTTAGCATAACGGAAGTCAATGCAACTAGAGTGGTCCGTTAGCTAGCAGGCTAGTGTAAGCAGTATATCGGAAGAAATTACCGGCTACCAAATAAGAAATGCTAGGTTATGGCAAATAAAATATAGTGACAATAAATAATAACTCAATTTCGGCGGAAAGAAACGCATGCTTACCCAAAGATTGGTCTAGAGTCAATCCAAATGACTTCCAAGTATTGCTTTGTTGGCCTCCGTCGCTGCTCCCTGACTGCGCCGCTGCTGCTGGGGGATTAACAGGAGAGAAGTGAGGGGGTGGGGAGAGGATAACAATACTCTATTATACAAACATCAAAATTAAACATTTAAAAGCAACACAGTTTTTTTTAACTTTATCATTAATTCTACTGTGCAGAAATAATACAGTAGTTATTTTCTTATCACTTAAAACATGGTTATTTTTTAATGATAATGCTTGCGTTGTCCCTCTTGCATTCAGTACAGTGAAAATTTGGATGAGCTCTGACATGAAAATGAAAATGACAAAATATTAGTAGTATGTTCTTAATAATCCTGCAGTTTTGAGGTACCACTATGAGCAGCTTTGAGCGGTTGAGAGAAAAACACAACAGCACTCATGACTTCTTTTCCTCTCTACATTTTGTATTGTATACCCCTATAGGTTTTTTGTTTTGTCACTGATTCTTTGTGTATTTTACCAAAGTCTAAACAACTTAATTTATATAGAAATACACAAATTTTAAGAGAACAACCTGCTATGTTGAACACGAAAGGTGTCATTTGGGATATTACACTATGACAGTGACACAGAAGTATGCCACAATTGAATCAGCTGAACAGAATTCAGCTGTTATCAAACTGTCATTTAAACCTGCTCATTTCTTACCCTTAAACATAAAAGATGTTATTTAATGGTTGGTCTAATTAAAGTGGTACCACAGAATTTTTAATTTCTGTGGGTATGCTCAAGTATTTAAAGTTTTATCATGGCTGATATTGAACAGTGACTAGGTCTTTCATAAATTTCACACCAAAAACTGACAAACCAGTTGTCATCCTGTAGACTTTAGGGTTTGTGGTGTCTCTTTATGAATAGATCCATAAGTACAGTTGTTTGTTAGTACTTCTACTCCTTAAGGCACTGGAAAGGAAATAATACCTCTACCAGAGTATATTTGTTCATTTGGTTTAACTATCCAAACTTAGAGTTTATAAGAGATATTAAAGTTATACATATGGTTTTAGTGAGTTTAAACTTTCTAAAGTCCAATATTGGATTTAGTTTGTTCAAAACAACAATAAATCTGCATGGAAGAGTTCAAAATCTTTAGCTCAGTTTTAGGACTGAAATTTTTGTTTAGAAGTCTTAACAGATAGAGAAAGCGGCTGTTCCTGGATATTTATACTTATTTGATGACATTCAAACACTGACAACTGACAGTTAGGAGCAGAGGCAGACAGGCAGAGATAGTCTGTTCTCAGTTGGTGCAACAGTGTATTAATAAGTGCAGCTCTTACTGTAATCCTGATAAGAGGCTTTCTCAGCACTTCTCAGTTGCAACTCGTGGAAACCAACCCAGGCGTGTTTCCATGAAAACAGTGTCACGTTTATGTTAGAGTTTATCAGGAAAAAGGAAAAACGTTTCTTGATAAGAACAAGACAAGTTCTTAAAAAAATCACGAGAATAAGACATGGTTGTAAATAGAAGTTCAAGTAAATAACTTTCAGCAGTTCAAACATCATAGATTCTTTAAAGGATGCTGCAAATAAAAATCATCAAAATACACAGTGTGCCCAGCTTTTATTATATCTATTACATCATATCTCTGTCAGGCCTTTTGATGTGAATGACATTTAATGAGCCTGGCCTTAGTCCTTGTAAAAAATATGCCATATCAGTGTATACTAAACTATTCAAACATTTAGCATGACTATGGTTAACTTTAGCAATGTACAACAAACCCCAGACATCAAAGAAGGGAATCATCACAGTGACACCCTGTGGGCAACAAAAAACCCATGACCCCTGTGGCTTCAAGCTGTGATGAAAAAAATAATAAATACACAGCTATGTCAGGAAAGCAACAACACCAAGAAAATGAAATAAAAAAAAAAGATTGATTGTTTACTGAATTTATATGTAGGCTATAAACATGGCTATATTTAACAAGGCAAGGAAAAACTGAAGTTCTTAGGCAAAAGAAATCCAAGCAATTTCCAATGTTATTTTTCCTGGAAGGACAAGAAAAATAGTAGCTGCTTTTCAAGTGATTAATAAATGAGAATTTTTTGGCTCTTTTCTGGAAAATACCTGGACTTAAACATACAAAAAGTTATACAACTCTCTCTCAAAGTGACCTGAGAGCAAAAACTGTACTCAAGTTGAAAAATCAATTTAAACAATCTTCTAGAGCAGTTGTGCTGTAGCAAGACTGAGTTTTCTCACACAAAGGTTTATTGACCTTAAAGCTTTTCAATGTTCTCTCGATAGTGGTGTCAGGAAGCCTGTGTTCCTGGAGTGTAACTCTGACCCATGTGCTGGTCTCTGCATTCTGTCTTAGAGGGACACAGACCCTCATATGTGAAACGGGTAGTTCTGCAGGTAGTGCAGCAGAGGCTTCGGGAGTGGCAGCAGGTTGGTGGAGTCTGTTGTGTGTCTGTGGATGGTGAGGCGTGTCAGGTGCTGCAGAGAGGGGAAGGAGTCTGGTCTATGCAGAGGGTGCTTCAGTTTCAGAGGTACCCCACTGTCTTTAGCTGTGTGTTTGTCAGGTTCAGGCTTTGTTTCAGAGTAGATGTCTTTAGAAGCATCACTCTGCGATGTGTGGCCTGAGCCCGTGTAGTGCTGTATGAGGCTGACCACATCTGGGAAGGACTGCAGCTGAGGCAGGCTAGGGGAAATGGAGTCAAGCCAGAAGGAGCCCCTGCTGTACTCAATGCGAACACTTGTGGGTCCACAGCGGGTTTGCACCGACAGGGCCAGCATGTACCGAGGATGACTGCTGTCCCGCATCAGAAACGTGCCCTCAGGCTCCTTCAAGAGAGCCTTTCGAGCTTCACTTGCTGAGATGTTACCCCAGTACCATCCTGAAATCAGAAAGATAGTTCGTATTAAAGTTCTGATATTTAATGTTACATCAGTTCACTTCTGGTTTGAGTTGCCAAGAAACCGACAAAAGCAACAGAAATACTTCGAATACACCCTGAAATGAAAAACAGGGTTTGCAGGAAGTGTAAATAAACCAGATTCAGTACTATTACAATGTAAATAATATATTTTACTCCTGATTTTTTTTCTTTCTTATACCACCCCTTATTGGTAGTCAAAACACCAAGTTATGTAAAACAACTTGCATGTCCATTCTGTGAATATCATTCTTATCAATCTTTAATTAATTAAAATTTTAAACAGACAACGCCATGAAAATAACATATTCTTGCAGTGTTCGACTATTACTGAGTACTCAATAATAACTCTGGTACTGGGTCTCTGCAGCTTTTGAATCAAGAAAACTGATTTGATGTTTGACACTGAAGTAGAATACTTAAACCCTTTCCCCAATACATCCTTTAAACATCATGCTCAGAGCAAATTTTCAGCAGTGAGAGTGCTGCAGTACCTGAGGTCTGTAGATAGTGGAAGTTGGTGGTGATGCAGTGCAGGTCTTGTGCAGAGTCCCTGAGTGGAGGAGAGGGGTTTGGGCAGCATGAACCTCCTCCTTGCTCCTCATGATGGAAAATGGTCAATGCCCGGGCAACCATTTCAATTTGACAGCAGCCCTGTTAAAGTTTAAATAAATAAATAAATACATACATACATACATACACATACATACATACATACATAAGGACTATTTTACACGTTAGTTATCAAATGGATGTTTTTTTAATCTCTTTTGTTCTTCATACTGTTACAGAGACATTAGGGCTACATTATTACATCTCTTCATACAGTTAAATGTTTGGTATAAAATCTCAATCATGAAATCATCTTCCTTCTTAGCTGACAATGACTAAACTAACCGAAAACGACATTTTGGTAACCAATTATTAAAAAAAAAATACTGAAAGAAGTCGGGGGAAAAGATATCATAGAGCTAGAGAGCCAAGAAATTGAAATTTCTGTAAAGAAAAACAAACCATTCGTCCAACAGCGAATCAGGTATCTGAATGAACAAAACAGAACGAAAAGACCCACCTCAAATCATAGGGAATAAAGACTGTGACCAGTCTGAGGAAAAGTCCAGCGCAGTAAGCAAGCTCCCAGTTACAGCCGAATAGTATCGAATAATTGTGACAGTGAAAACATTTCTCCTAACTATGAGTCAAAGTGAGAGAAACCAGGGCAGATAGGCACTATCCGTGTTTGCTGCCGGTGGTGTACTGAGAGTGAGGCGGAGCGCGAGCTCTTTAATCGGTAAACTGAGGCGCAGAAAACAGCTCAGTTCACTGACGGAGCTTCCAGGAATCCGTTTCCCAGAAAGGTTTTATGTTACAGCGCCCGCAGTGACAGACACGCTGTTGCCTCCATCCTCACAGAGCGCCGTCTATTCAAACTGTTAGTACACAAACACTTCCTGTACCGATTTCACAATAAAAGGTCATGTGGTTACTCAGCTGTGGATTCAAGAGAAATTTTTATACAGCAAAGTACACTTTTTGTCCCTTTTACCCTCCCTAAATTTAACTCTCTAAGTCTCAAATAAAGCAACTTAAATTATTGTGGGCCGGTGAATTAATAAAACTGACACTAAACTTCTCACTGTTAAGTCAAAATCTCCTAGCTTTATTCATAAAAAATGCAGAACACATGATAAAAATGATTAACACTGAGCACATTAAACAGGGATGGCATGCCCTCCTTGAAATCTGATGAGCAGCCCCAAAAGTCACTACTATTATTGGCTATTTGAAAGGGTATGTGAGTGCTATCAGTTTCACAATACCGTGAGAACAAAATGACTATACTGTTACCATGAAACAGGACAAACAGTTCATACCATGTGTGCCCATCAGCCTTTGCCCTCTAGTTTCTGCCTCAGATCTTGTGCGGCAAAATAAAAAAAAGGTTAATACTTGCATCAACTGATTATAGAGAAGTGCTGGAGAACTGAGCGAGAGCTTAAAAGATCCACGTGAATACATAACCAAAGGCCTAGGGCCATTTTTCTGTGCATGACAGTGAAAGATTGGGGAGGTTAGGAAAAACAACAAAAAATTACCCAACACACGAAGGGATATAAAGAGTATGATAGGTCTGTAAAGTTTTAAACTTTTTAATGTGTTAGTCTGTGCACATTTCATACTTGCACTGAGGTTATACACATTTACTGTTATTCAAACTGTCTGTACATTTATATATATATATATATATATATATATATATATATATATATATATATATATATATATATATATATATATATATATATATATATACACACTTTTGTTTGCACTTTATACCATAATTCCGTACATTTCCCTGTCATTGGATGAATCATACATATTTACTGTTATTCAAACTGTCTGTACATTTTTTAAAGGTAAATTTATATCATTTTCTATCTTTATATATATATATATAGGTCTGTAAAGTTTTAAACTTTTTAATGTGTCAGTCTGTGCACATTTCATACTTGCACTGAGGTTATACACATTTACTGTTATTCAAACTGTCTGTACAGTTATATATATATATAAATATATATATATATATATATATATATATATATATATATATATAACTGTACAGACAGTTTGAATAACAGTAAATGTGTATAACCTCATATATATATATATATATATATATATATATATATATATATATATATATATATATATATATATATATATATATATATATATATATATATATATATATATATATATATATATATATATATATATATATATATATATATATATTTTTTTTTTTGTTTGCACTTTATACCATAATTCCGTACATTTCCCTGTCATTGGACGAATCAAATGATCACATTTTCTTATTTTTTTTTATCATTTAAATTGAAAATGTGAAATTTGATTCAAAATTCCCTTCTCAGCCGTAGTTTTCAAGCTTTTATTCTGAAGGGAGGGTATTTCCGGTACTGTTTCATTTACGTGAGCTGCCTTCTTGTATTTGACGGCGGTGGTCCATGAAGTGCCGAATTTTCGCCCTAAAGAAGCACAATGTTAACATTGCCTATATTTTTCGTCCCTTTTTAGCTTTAAGGTTTTATTTACGCTAGCACATTTTTTTCAGGAAACGTGTACAGTTTACAATTCGTTTAAAGTTGAGACCTGCTCACATGTTTTTCTCCTCTTTCTCTATGTCGTGGTCAAAGCAACAGAAAGCGATGATGTTTTCTTTTATGCTGAAGACAAATCACCTATTCAGTACAAGAGGTTGTTGTCTTAGAAATTTATTGAACTGGGTCATGCTAAAAGTCAGTATTTCCCCACAAGTCAAAGTTCATCATCATCAACCAACCCGCAGATTCCATGTAAAAGATAATAACCGTTCGAAACCCGCAAGTAAGCTTTGAACCGTGTTTCCAAGAAAGCGTGGTCACATCAGCTGTGCGCAATGCGAGCAGCAGAGCGGCACGGCTGAGGGCTTCTGAGTATAGACGCTTCCTGGAAAACACACACAACAAAGTGACCTCCACTGCTGAGCCCTGATCCCTGCTGCTGCTGGTGCGGCCTCCATGACTGCAGGATCACGCACATATTATGAGAGGTAAAAGGAGGAATGGAGACACAAACACGAGCAAAATACAGAAAACATTTTATTGTTGAACCTAGTAAAACAACGACCTTCAGCTGAGTGTTAGTCAACCTCGTCAGATGACTGGTGAAGGTAACTTCACAGATAATGAGCTTTCAAGTAGTGAAAATTGAACTGTGGGAAAAGTGTAGGCTGCCCATGCCAGGAAATATAAATGAAAATCCACCATAAAGCAAAGATGTCACTGATATTTTCCCATAAAAAGTGAGAAAACCGAAGACAAAAATGTAAAGAATGACAGAACTAGTGAATCTGGTTAATATAATACGTGAGCTGGTTGTCTGGCAACCTAACAGTGTTAGGGACACTAAGGTAAGCATGCTGCTCCTAAAACCCTCTCCTTATCAATTAAGTATACTTCAAATTTTATCATGAATGGGTGAAAAAGAAAAATATCAGCAGAAAGACAAGAAAATGATAGTCATATTCAAAATATAAAACAATATTTGTCATTTCTTCTGTATTCCAGAAATTTTACATGTTTGTTTGTTACAGTAAGCATGCACCATGCACCTTGCTACCAAAATTCACTGCAGACACTCTGCCAGTGGTGACAATACTGAAATAGACAGTTTTGAACAAATTAAATACATGATTTAAAAAAAAAATTTGATTGGACAGGAAAGAGACAGGAAATGAGGGGGGAAGTAAGCAGGAGAGGAACTATCTGAAGGTCAATACTGATGGATTGAGGTGTGCAGCCTCTGCACATGGTGGGCCTCTACCAATTTAGATAAACTAGCATCTTAAAGATATTGAAGGAGCTCAACCACTGTTTCCACTTTGAAAAGTGCATGAGATAAACTAAGCTAATCTGCCGACTGGCTTCAGCTTTGTGTTTCATACGCAGGCATGACAGTAGAGTCAACATTTTTCTACTACCCTTGTCAAAACTTTTCTTTTTCAATTTATTTACAAAACTTTATGGTGCTGCACTGATTTGTATTTAATGAATTTTACATATTATTTTACAAACCACATCTAAGTATCATCCAGTTTAAAAAGCAGTTTCTGAATAAAGACAAGATGTGCTTTTTCACAAGTGAAAATGTTCAGATATTTCACCATGACAAAATGAATATGAATCCTGCTTGATGGTGGATTTGTTTTCCCAGTTTTTAGAGAGAAATGTCTGCAACTACAACAAAAAATGAGCAGAAGTTTAAGAGTCAAATAAGAAAACATTTCATAGATTTGGTGTTGGTTCCCTTGTGTGTCTCGTGTATGAATTTCTAGCATTTAACTTTCTTCCCCGTTCTCTCCTGCACCCTTGATGAGACGTTTGTTGCCCCTCTTTCCTCCTGGTCCGCGGGGTTTGGTGAAGGCCTGCTTCAAGGTGTGCTCCATTGGGTGGACCTCCTCGTACAAGAAGTCTTCTGTCAGGCCATCGCCACTGTCAATCTCCATCTGCACACGTATGCACACACAGCTCAGTTTCAGCTATCAACAATCCCAATAACCCTCAACCAGAGGTCATGAGGTCATGGTGATTACCCTTATGTTGTTGTTTTATTCATCTCTTACCTTTTTGGTAACATCAAGCTGGTAGTCTCTCTCTACCTCATCCAGTAGCCTGTTCTTACAGCTGGAGTACAGCATCCGCTCCTTGATACTGCAGGTGTACCCAGGCATTGAATAGATGAACACTAAAAGAGATATGAAGTCGTTAGTTATAATGCTGATACTTGACAGCATCCGGTAAATATATGTTTGTTCTGGTAAAGGTCTTCTTCATTGGCCCATAATCACTCTCACATTTTCTAAACCAGTGTTTCTCAACCTTTTCACCCCCAGAGTTATGTAGGTGTTAGCCATCACTGTCAGGAACAAACATGCTCACAGTCTGAGAGCAGTATAGATGTATTTTAAAAACCACTACTCCATCAGAATTAATGAGTCTTTCTTTTTAAATCCCTAATCACCCGGTGACCCCCTTTGGAGTTGCAACACTAAAGAAAAGCACATTTGTTGAGAACTAGTCAGAAGGATTGACTGCTGTCTACTGTCTAATACTGTCTCTTTAAGGCTTCACCTAGCATCCCAGAACTGAGCATTCTAGAAGCCTCCTCCACTTTTGCAAGTGTATAAAGCTGTGTTTCACTTTTCAAAGGACAAATTTGACAAATTTCCTATTCAAGGAAATTTACCAACTGGTGATGTCACAATTTGAACATATCTTGTAATGATCTCCTTGAACTCTCATTTGAGGAGCAGCCTGCTGTCTCACCCTGGCATTACATCAGCATATGTTTGCCTCACAATTTGAAATTTTGTCAATGTTTAGGATTTTTAACTAACTACTTGTTATCTATATTTGTTGTCCGTTTAGGGCGGACAGACATGTTTCTACACATGACTTACGCCTTATTTCATCTGGAGCTCTTTTAAACTTAGAAAACAGAATGACTGAAGTGCACATAGATTGAGTACTGACCCAGTGCCTCCTGCCGCTGACCCTGGTGGGAATGTTTGAAAATGAAGAAGTGATATCTCGGTGAGTCTGTGGGGATCCTGTAGGGCAGCTCATGGGTCTCTGTAGGCTTGGTGTGAACCAACTCAATGGTCTCTTTCTCTACGTCCAGCCTCTGGGATACCACAAACACATATGAGCTCTATTAGGAGGTCATGCACAGCCAATGTTTACTGACAAACACCGATTCGAAGATTGTTTCTGCAGTAGTTGTGAATGTCTGGAGAAATAAGCTTCCCAAGCTCACCAGCTGTATGTAGTTGATGCGCCTCTGCTTCAGTTGCTGCAGGGCTTGTTTGGCCTCTTCTTGGAGTGGGAATGCAAGACCTTGAAGAGTCTGTGCCCGTTTGTCGAGGCCAAACTCCATTGTAACCTGCAGGATGAAAAAGTCTTTTTGAATTAATTTGGGATATGTCCTGAAGTATGAACTGAAAGCTAGAGCAAATAAGTCAAACAGATTGAAGAGACTGAAGGTAACTAACCCTCGCTCTTGCTGTTGGGGTACCAACTCGTCTGCGTTCATCCTGGAATAAAAAGTGAAAGTTTGAATCAGCCAACATCTTTTCCTTTTCCGAACACAAAACTGGGTAAATTTTTGTGGAAAAAGAAAATCCATCTACCCATACAACTTTATCCTGCAGTGAAGTAGCAGCATATAGGATGAGAACACAGTAACTAACCCTTAAAGCCTGTAATTCAGATCATATTTATCTAGTTTTTATGGTTAAAACTTCACCTCTGTGACCCGGATTCGTTGTAATTCTTGCTCGGCTGTTGTGAGTGGAGCCGGGGAGGAGCAGGAGGACATATGCCGCAGATACCCCTGGAAACACACATCATCCTGCAGACACACACACACACACACACACACACACACACACACACACACACACACACACACACACACACACACACACACACACACACACACAGGGAGGTGCTCTAACACCAGCACCTCAAGATCCACTCACGTGACCATACCTGAGGGATTCACTGACCTCGACTGTGCCAAACATTTCATCCTTTATGTGACCTCCTCCGAACTCTTTCTTCAGTGTAGCACGAGTGGCAGCATACACCATCTTCTGCCTCACCTAATGTGTGTGTTTGGGGGGGTACATAGGGTTAACACTGATCATAGTTGTTATGGTTCTAGATAAACTAAACTGAATAACATCTGTCTCATAGTTTTGGGATTATAGGCTGCACTGAACAGTTTTATCACACCTGAACTAGTCTTGGTTATGGTATCTCCAGCTTTGACTAAGTCTAATGTTGACAGGTATAGAAGAGGGTAAAGGCCCCCCTTATCTCCACCCCTCGGCTTCAAGTTGGGCTCACCCAAAGTTTGGTTGAGTCAGCAGATACGATATGACGACTATTACTGATAGGCTTCACAACTTGGTTTTATAGATCAGTGGGTGATGCCACAGAGACTCTGTCCATGTTGTAAGAACAACAACCACCTCAGAAGATGTTAGCAAGTCACTCCCTAGTAAGTTATAAGTAGATAACTGTTTTGTTTTGTTTTGTTTTGTTTTGTTCTGTTCGCCTTACAAACAGAAGCTCAAAAATAACAAGCAGCTCAGGAAAATCTTGCATGGGGGATTAAAACTAAGAGAAGAGAAAATTCTCTTAGGAGAAAATTTGTTATAATAATATATGATGAAATATTTTTGGTTATGAAACTTTAAGTGGCAGATTTTTATTCAACAAAGAAACATTATTTGAAAGTTATTACATCAGTTCTATTCAGTGACCATCTGTGACTAGAGCTAGTGTCCTGAATCAAATCCATGCTGTACCGTAATATCTGCTCTTCCTTTGACGACTGCTGTTGTCAAAAAGTACACTTTTTCTTTTCGGTATAAATGATGAAACTTTTAAATTTTACTATTTCAGAACAGACTCTTACCAGTACTCAACTCTGATTGATTTACATAAAAAGTAGCATAAAACTTTTCCTTTTGCTCTGGGTTTTTTACACAAAAGTTTCATATGATGAAGTTGTTCCTCTTTGTATTTTAAAAACTGATCGAACATACAGTTTGCTTTGGTTTGCTGATATAATATGACTGAATTTAAAAGATTTGTTAGCTTAGTTATGTCAGAACATACAGGTGATTGGTCAGGTGACCAGGCGATAAAAATCCACTGGTATCCCTGAGCATTCTGGGAGTCTAGGCGGTAGAGGATGTAGCACGGTTCCTGAGGTGTGAGCAGAGGAAGCAGGTAGTGATTGTAATCCTTGTCCCAGCTCTGTTCTGGCTCTCTGTATGAGTCTAACACCAACTCCTCTGTAGAAAATAAAAAAAAAGTGCATCAGCAAAATTATCTTTCTGTTTCGAGCAAATCAACCTGTGTCTGTTCTTTTTGAAAACTAGAATCCTCTCGTGTCTACCATTTCTGATGACAATCTTCATGATTCTGATGGCACCTCCCCTCGCTCGAGCCAGGAACTCCTTCAGGTCAGCTGTAGCTGAAGTAACCGGATATAACACAGACAGGTCAGAACTGAGGATGGGGGGTGAGAGGGAGGGAGACAGGGTAAGTAAGAACCTGAGACTCTTCTTCAGGGACAAAATTTGATCCGCTGCCAGATCGTCACGCCATGACTTGAACTTGCACAGACTGATGACTTATATACAAAAAAATATGAAGCGACAGGGAGAAATCAGCTTCAAGTATCCTCTGCTTTAAACTCAGGGATGATTATCTGCTACTGAAAACTATGTATTTATTGCAACCCTTCCTCCTCTCCCTCCATGGTTACCAAACACAGTATCTCATTAATGATGTAAGATCAGGTGAGAAAGGTGAGAGAGGTGCGCTTCTGCCAACGAGTCCTCCCTATGCTCCGGTTACAAAATGCCATAACACACAAATATACATCACTATTAAACAAACCATAAGTAAGTGTAGCATTAAATGACACAAATATTGGTACCATGATACAGAGCTGGTGCTTTAATAGAGAATTCATGCAAAGACAGATCTATGGCCTTTGAAGGCCTCATTTTTTGATATCCACAACAGATTTTTCAATTTAGTGATATAAAAGAGATTTAATCTTTTCTTAAAAGTACACTTTTTTATAAAATCAGATGTTTATCAAAGAGGTTTCAGGCTGTTCTGTAGATGATCATCTTGAAAGAGAAAGGGAAATGTTAAACAGGCACACCTAAACCTGAAGAACTGGCCCAACATATCACAAATAATCTGCTTGAAGAAAGTTCAGAACCTGCATTAATAAGACTAACTTACCGTTGATTCCAGTTTGGTGTGACATCTTCTCCTCTCGCAGTAGAAGAAGCAGGTCCAGGTGTCTATGTCCTCGCTCGTCTTGCTCAGCAGGTAGGCTGTCTCTACACTGATGGCAGACAGATGGACCCACGCACACCACTGACATAAACGCCTGGAGGGTGACTTGGGAGATTCCTACCACTTGAAACACAATCTGCGGAACTGTGGCTGATGAGTAATAACGTGCCTGTCAGTGGATATGCCACCCTGACCACTGATCTAAAACTCTCTGCGTATCGATGACGGCCACTTTAAAAAAACAGTCTCTGTGGGGGAGACTGTTCTGAGTCACAGACTGTCCTGACCTGTCCACTGCTCTGCTGGATGTGAGTACAGGTCCACCAGTCATGACATCAGCGGTTAGTGCAGTGTTTTCAGATGCTGTCACATGTATTGACATTTTATCGCTCATTCGTTCACACAGGGGCTGATCAGCTCAGCAATGTGCTCAAATTCCAGGCACAGAAATGTGACACCAAGCCAGAATCTGACCGCCTCATTTCAGCATTGTTTAATGGATCGAGAATGGGAGAGTTCATGTGTTTATGATCAATATCTTTTGTGTTATCTTTAAGAGTAATCAAAAAGGTAAAAAAATAAGGTTTGCCACAACAACTTTTAATCCAAACAATCTGTTTACATTAAGAGGACTCCCAAACAGAGAGCATTCCTGAACAAAAAAGATAGCTGGAACAGGAAGGAGCGTGCAGGGGGAAAGGAATTTATTTTGAAAGAAAAAAATAAATAAAACAATTCTGAATTCTAAAATATCAGGTTGTATTTCTCATCCTCATCCTCTCATCCATTCTCCCTCCTACACTTACCTGATCCACACACACAAACACAGACAGCTAGGTGAGAGAAAGATAAGTGTGTACCTGTGAGGTTACCTGTGATGGGATCATCCATTATTCACTATGTGGTGAGTACACAACCCAAGCATCTATACATTATTCAACACAACCCCTACCCCCTCTTTTCTACCTCAGGAAAACACAAGTTATATGAACAGAAAAATCACCCATTCATCAAACGGATGTCCACTGCCTGAGCTTCTTTCACTCCTGCATGTGTGTTCAGAGTTTGCTAAGTGAGTGAGCATGTGTGTGTATTTAGTGGGATCATTAAGGATGGGGGCATTGTTAGGACACACATCAATACACTGAGCCAACTATTATGCACGATTAATTTGTTGAAACCTCAATTGTTGTTTCAGTAGCTGCTGGAATGTTTGAACTGCTTGATCACTGCTTGTTTCAGAAATTGAGCAAGGCACCAAACACTGAGCTGCACGGGGAGCTTTCTATGCGCTGTTCGTATATGTGGCCTGTGTGTGTTCTGCACGTTTGAAATCAGAGTGTGAAATTACATTTACATTACATTTAGGAATTCTGGGACACGGTGTGATAACCCTGTGGGGCAATGCAGTATATTACTGATGTCATCTTTGGAAGGTCTGTGTTACATGATTTTGAAGTTTTTCACACCTTGTTTTTTTCATTTCATTTCATTAATTTGGTCTAATATGGTTTAATTTTTAAATTATTTTTTAACCTTTGACAGGCATTTGATGTCTGTTTTCTGTATTTCTTTTATGCCACAATTAATGATTCACACTCCTGACTCATCTGTTCCATCACTCATTCTGTTTCATAGCATTTATCAATCCTGACCTCTTGATTTGAATCTTGTTCTATCTTTTTTTATTCAATCCTTTTAATCATGACCATAACTTTTTGTATATAAGACTACTATTTATATAGCCTGACTGGTGGTTGTAGATTCTGAAGTCCCACAAATTAAGAGGTTTTTGACTTTGGTTGGATAAAATAAGCTTACAGGTATCTTGTATCACATATTTTTTCACCTTTCTTTAGCATTTAGTGGCCAAGTTGTCTTCATCAGCCAATAGTTGGAGCCTTTGTATTATATTTCAATAGCAGTAAGAATAAAGTGAGAAAAACCTTGTTTTTATGTAAAAAAATGTTTAATATAAAGAGTTTGAACAATTAAAATATTATTTAAAAAAAAAAACATAAAACAAAATTGACCTGCTAAATTTAAACAGGAGGTAGGTAGGATTCTGAAGAACTGTTGCTAAGTTAAAAGTAGAATAAAAACGGTTGAAAATAACTATACAAAATGCCCCTGCTCCATTGTTTTAAAAAAAGGACCCAATTCAACAACATCCCTTCAAAGGTCATCAAGACACGGGAGCCAGAATTTCTGTAACAGGAAGAAAATGAGAAATTAAAAATGACACAGATCTGTTCCTAAAAGATGATGTGATGATTCTGATCTCACCATGTGAGTGCAGGCACTGGCAAACGTCATGTATCTGGGGTTAAACTGCAGAGTGTTGATGGCTCCTGGATGTTTCCCGTCCAGCACGGCCACCTTCATCCCGCTCTCAGTGCTCCAAACATGGACTCTCCCATCCTCTGAGCCTGCAAAGCAAGACACATTTAACAGTATTCACCACAACAGGCATCAAAGATATAAAAATAAGGGGGGTTGATGCTTACCGATCATAACAAACTGTGAATCTGGAGTGAAGCAGGCCTCCAGGGGGATGCCTTTACTGTTGTTGTAGCCCTTGGACAGTAAACATGTGATTTAATTGAACTTAAAGACAAAGGTAGTCCGTGGTTTTGTGGCAAACTTACAGAAAAAGTGTGCAGCACAGATCCGTTGAAGGCGTTCAGGATACGAATAATTCCTCCATTTGTGGAGATGAGAATCTGTTTCCCATCATTGCTGAACTTCAGCCCTGTCCATTCGCAGACACGATTAAACCTTGTCTCAAAGGATGCAAAGGGACCCTATCCACAGAATAGTTAGTTATTCTAAGCAGAGCAAGGAAGGGATAACACCACAAAGACAAGAACCACACATTCCTGGATTTCCATTTTACCTTGTCAAACGCACGGAGGTCGTAGAGTTTAATGGCCTGTGACTCCACCCCGGCAGCAAATATCAGACCATCAGGGTCGAAAGAACACACAGGTTTCCCCAGAGGGTTAGTCAGACCCTGAAACAGAAACAAACGAAAAAATAATTAAAATAAAATACAAACATATTCAAGGCAGCATTACTAATACCTGCTGTTTCCATCAAATCCTTTCATATTAATATGCCTCATGCCATTGATCTTTACTTCTTTTGAGTTGCCTCAGATTTTTGTATTTTAGTTATTTTCTGGTTCAGATGGGTTCAGATCCACATTGCACAATGCAGCACTGGTCACTAAAGCAGGTCTGGGGACATCCAGTGGCCAAAGGATAGAGAAGCTTTGGGAGCTTTAGCTTTGGCATGTGTGCAAGAATCTTGGTAATCCAAAGCTCTAACAACCACTGTAGTAACACATTTGAGAAACCACTATTAGCGAGATGCAGAACTTACATTTGCCAGGTTGGTTCATATTACTCACTTGACAATTTGGGGAGCGTAGGTCCCAGATTCTGATCGTCTTATCTAATGAGCCAGATATAAATGTATCATCTACAGGTGACATGGAGAGAGCAATAACCCTGAAAAAAAAAACAATCAGAAAAATAATTATCATTTCTCAGAAATTACACAACACAAATTCCATCTGGTATGATGTTGGGCTCACTTTAATTGTTAAAGTTAAATTAAAACAACCCTGTAGGAACAAAAACATGTACTGAATCTATAAATTTATCGCCAGCTTCTAATGTAGCAAACACCAGTACAGTCTTGTGTTGTTTTACTTGTCTCATATCGTGTCCCTCTGCTGACACTGGCAAATTTACATTTTACTCACCTTGCAGTGTGACCTGGAAAATACCTGATGAACTTGTTGTCAGTCAGAGACAAGTATCTGATGGTATCTAAAAGACATTAACACGTTATATTTTCCAATGCATCCCATTTGTGATGATCTGTGCAACACTTAACTGTAAGAGATGAGTTATTACCATCCAGTTTGTTGGAGCTGTAGACGACAGTCTGTGTGTCTCCATGTGTGTAGCGGATCAGGTCCACTCCGTACTTCTTGCTGTAAAGGGTCCTCTTTGGTCTGAGACATGACAGAAAAATTAAAGACATAAATGTAATCCAGCTTTGCTGAAGACTCAGAGTTGATTAAAATTTGACTGTAAATGTGATAATAACGTACTTTCCCTCCCGGATGTCATACAACACGATGCAGTCGTCGTCGCTGCTTGATACAGCGTGTTCACCATTTGGGCTGAAATCCACACAATTGACTTTTTGTGAATTTTCTCCATAAGTCCTGGCAACCCTGTAACTTCTTAGCACGCTGTCTGTTATCTTCATGTCTACAGGTCAGAGGCGATTTTTTCTTCATTAAAGTATACTTGTTAAAACCGTAACACAACATGAGTCGTCTAACACTTTTTTTCTGGGCCCTATGCATGAGACGTGTTTAGAACATTGGAGCAGCAAATGTAAAATTTCAGTCACATAAAAAACATTAAAACCTTAGAAACGCAAGCCAGTAGCAATACAGAGTTGAAACAACAACACATTTGGTTTATATCTCACTACGGACCAGGCGGGCGGTGTTTAACAAACACTATAACTCACAGGGCTCTGTCACAGGGGTTTAACAGACCGGTAAGTGACGGAACAAGAAACGAAGACTTCAACACTTAGAGACGGGAAATGACGACATACCAAGTCAGGACTACTTCACACGAAAGTCCTTTATGCCTTTATTTTAATTTTGTAAAAACTTTATTAGAAATGTACCAAACAAACCATGGACACGTATTGACAAATAGAAAATAGTAAAGATAATTAGCTATGTCACAGCAGACATCGTCATATTTACGTTTTAAATATTAAGTAAAATGTTTATTATATGATAAAAATAGTTTTTGAGCAGACTATTTCCAGTCATTCATGGACATCAATTTAGAATTATTTCACAAGTTGGCTACAAGTTTAAAAGGTGAACAAGGAATCCCTTGGAAAGATAAACAGAGTTCATAATTTGGGTGAAATGTTTGGTACAGTTTACTTTATTTCTTAAAACCATTTTTGTGAAATATCATTCTTGTTCTGCCTGGAAATGATATTTTTGTCTGGGATTGACAGTCCTTAAATGGACTGGTAGTTGTGATCCTAGACTTTGGTGTGTCATCTTATGTTCTGTTAGGAATACTGATTGTCAGGGAGATGTCGACTCTGTGGGTTTGAAATTATGATCGCAACAGAATTTTCTATAATTCAGGAGATTGGTGTCAGTATCCATCAAATCACTTATAAACCATAAATTCCTTACAAACCACCCTGCGTAAGATAAAGATTTGATCTCCCTTTTTCTAATATACCAAACACTTTAAGGTCAGACCCAAGCATAGTTTTGACCCAATTTCCACATTTTATTCAGTTTTTAATTTCAAGAGTCCAATAGGCTCTTGTTTACTGAGATTCCAACACGGATAACCATTATTTGTTATAAAAGTCTAGATTCTAAATCAGTTCTTTTACTCTGAAAGGAGTGACTCGGAAGTTATTAAACGCATGTGTCCTGGTCCTGATATTGTGGGGTTTGGTGTTTCTCCGTAGTAATGTGAAAGTACTGTACTCAGTCTACCATGAACAACTGCACGAGAACAGCGAGTAGGGAATGGAGAGTTATACAGAACATAGTCTTCGGACAACGGGACACCTGCCGCCCATGTCAGGCAGCAGCACGATTCCTCAGCCGGGGTCAGGCCACCGCGGCGAAACCCGCTTCAGGTACCCACACTGAAGAGAAACCTCGACTGCGAGCAATTGACCTAGCCCGGAAGGTCCAGCAGGAGAAGGCGAAGCCATCCCAGATCGAGCCTCCGATGTCTGCTCAGCAGAGAATAGTGACAGACCTGAAGCGTTTCAGTTTACAGCTACAAAACGTTCATCCCAACGTGCTGGCCAAACACCTCCACAGGAGTGTGCTGTACAAGGATAAAGATGTGGTCATCATCAACAAACCCTACGGTGTCCCTGTCAGAGGTAAAGCAACAAGAGTTTAAAAACAAGTCTAAAACGTCTGTCTTTCTTTCTTTCTTTCTTTCTTTCTTTCTTTCTTTCTTTCTTTCTTTCTTTCTTCAGAGCTGTACGATGGGTCAATTCATAAGTTAGAATCAGAATTGTTGACCAATAACTCTGTTCTTGTTGAATAGCTTTTTGGGTTTCTGGGAGTTCATAAAGTAAAATCAGCAATTTATTTGATTCATAAATTGAGTACCTTCCTCATTATCTTTAGTAAGATGGTTTTTTTTGCTCCCGATCCGTTTCTGATTTTTTTTAATTTGGATTATCTGCCGATCCCGATATTTCCCGATCCGATTTTTCAGCAATGCATTAAGAAAAAAAGAAAAGAAAAAAAACCTCATACAAGTTGCCCTTTGAGTTTTTTTATGTGATTTAAATGAAGGTATCATTCTAGCCAACATGGATATAGCTTTTTTCTCCACTTAGTGCAGCATTGGATCAACAAAATAAAAACAAAGCTTCTCAGTGGTGCACCACAAGATTACCTTGTATGTGTGTGACAATAAGATTGCAATTTGTTGTTTGCAATTTTGTTGTACTTCTTATAATGACAAATTAAGTTCTATTCTAAAATGCATGATGATGTGCTATTATACACATTTTAATTAAAAACAAGAACTAAGGCCCCAGGCTTTTTCCGATTCCCTCTCCCCCTATCTCCGATCATTAAAAAATGCCCCGATCAGCCCCGATGCCGATCACATGATCGGATCGGGACATCCCTAAAAAATAGTGTTCCTTTTATGTACTGAGACACATACTAATGTCTCAAATGTCTCTTACATACGTGTACTTTAAATTACATTAGATAAGAACTTAAAAGGATAAATGCATAAAGGCAGCACATTTTTATGTCGAAATTGTTTCTACCAACAATTACCAATTAAAAAAGATGCAGTTTGGAGGCTCTTAGAAAAAAAATAAAGTTTCGTGTATTTGAAAGATTGTTTAGACAATTCTGAAATTTTAAATACTAGGACAGAAATTGAACAGATTAATGGATAATTTGTTACATGTTAACTTAAGGATTAACAATTTCTTATTGTGTTCCAAATACTCTTTGCTATGGCCAAAATGATGATTAGCCAGCATGAGTCTGCTGAAGTCTTGTGGAGACAGTTGATGATTATTACATTAATTGTACTTCTGCAGTATCAGTGTTACTGTGTATTTTCTATAAAATCGTGTCATAAAAGTTATTTTTCTCTCTCAGAGGACCCTAAAGTCACATCCATCACCACTGTGCTTCCTGTTCTCTCCAAAATGATGGATGGGATGAAGGTCAAATCTGATTCTCAGCTGTTCCCATGTCTGGGACTGGAGAAGGAAACACCAGGGGCTCTTCTGCTGGCCAGGAGCGAAGAAGTCTTGGAGCACTTACTGAACCTCCACAGAAACAATCAAATTCAGAGAAAGTACTGGTGAGACACAGGAGAGTGGAGAAAAGATTAAAAAAGGTCTGAATGTGGTGTATTTGTTGAGTCACTAAATATTGCCTTTAACATGAAGACACTTGACATGATCTTCTTCAGGGTTATAACAGTTGGTGTTCCTGTGCCATCTGAAGGATTGATTGACATCCCTGTCATTGAGAGGGCAGTCACAGGCTCTCAGCCACACTACAAGGTGCCTCTTCTTCTATGGATTTGATTCTTTATGGAAGTAGATGTTAATAAATGAACTGGGAGGTCCTTGCACACTGTAGTAATCTAATTTAATTTTGTTTCCTTCTTTCTATTTCTTTCAGATGGCTTTGAGTCCTCTTTTCAAAATGAATGATGCAGGGGATGGTGTCACTAAAGTCCGTGGCCACAGGCAAGCTCACCCTGCAGTGACCAAGTACAGAGTCATTGACAGCAGGAATGGTTGTAGCCTTGTGGAGCTTCAGCCTTTAACAGGTAAGACGACTGTTAGTAATACAGGAAACCCCTGCTACCAAATATAAGTTATAAAATATATAAGTTTCCTCCTATTTGCTGATTTTTTTTTGTGCACAGGAGCAAAGCACCAGATGAGGGTTCACATGGCATATGCTCTGACATGCCCCTTTCTTGGTGACCACAAATATTCCCACTGGAGCAAACTGGCACCTCAGGTAAGATTTCGGAAGTTTCACAAGTCCAGATCTTGAAATTATGGGTGGATAAATAATGCAGAAGTGCTTACATCATAAAACAGGTAGTACTAAGTACTAAGCTTACTTTACTTTTTGTAGCTTCTCTCTCATGCTACATCTTGTAAAACAGTTGTTTAGGATAGATTTGCCTTTTTTTCCATTGAGTGCCTTTTTCTGCCATAAAACTATTTTCCTTTTGGTGCACAGAAATTACCTGAACGTGTGCTGGGAAAGCTCGGACTGGAGCAGAGCAAGATCAGGTACCTTCCTCTTCATGTCCTTGCAAGAGAGGTGAGACTGCCAGGAACCAGCCAAGATGAGATCAGCGTGTCCTGTCCCCTACCCAAATACTTCACTCAAACATTAAACAGACTGCAGTTAACGCTCCCAGACAAAACAGACTAAATAACACACGCCTGGCTTTTGTTCAACCCTTTTTAAATAGGCCTGGGATTCAAATGCAGGCATCCGTGACAGACTATTTCATACCTGTTCAATGGAGGGGGATTTTATGCCTATCTGGGTATTTAAGGGTGTGTTAAGTTGTTCAAAATACAAATAATGTTTAGGAAATTATTTGCCAACAATTTATTTATGTAATAGAAAAAATAAAAATAAAAAAAGAACTGTCTCAAATTTCTTTTGTGAACAGCTGTATTTTCACTACAGGAACCTTTGGAGGAACTTTGTGTTTCTGCCTAGATTCCACTGTCATCACTCATAGAACTCACAAGGAACTATTTTGGAGCGTGGTACATTTTTGCTGTGGTGATTCTGCACCAAATACAAATATATGCTGAAATTAAATTGTGTAATTTTTTTTTATCCAGCCTACAGCAACACCCTCTGCACTATCTGTATGTGCCTACAGCTCTGGAACTTCAGTGTGTTTAATAACTGAAAATATTTGATTTATCCGCTACACACACTTTTGGTCGCCTTCCACTAAGTCCAATCAGGAGTTGCCCACAATGTTGTGAAATTTTTTGATACCCCTGACATTTTAATGGAGCAGCAAGCAGACACTTCAACAGATTTTTGTTTCTGTAAAGCACAGGTCAGGAAAAATACTGCTGTTATTCTTCCAAATTTAGATGTCATTCATGGGAGACCACATGGCTTTGTATGGTTTCCTCATGGCAACTGCTGCTGTTAAAGCATGTGTCATCATAGTAGCATTTCTAGTGATGACACAGTGCTTTGATAGAAGAATTAATACTGTGTCAGCTAAAGATGTTTTCATCTGCATGTCCTGTTTAATAACGGACGATACACACATACAGAAATAGGTTGGCAAAAAATCCTCAGTGGGGGTTTCAATCACTAGCTTAGACCTGAGAGAAACGTTTCCAATGTCCTGAATCACTACATTATAGCACTTGACCTTGTGAATATCTGGAGGTTCAAACTCACGCAAAGATCCACAAGCATAAATTATGATGTCATTTTTGAAAACAGGCACAAATTCTTCAGCTTTGAACATATCAATACATGATCCAAAATGCAGTTGGTATACAAAAACAGTTTGAAGCAGAGGTCCCCTGTAACTGTCCAGTGGGGCGTAATGTAGCATAGAGGGGCTTTGAAGAGAAGTAAGATGGTTAATGGTCTGTGAGGTTAAGTAGTGAGGGCTATACATCCTCATATCATATTGATAAGACTGACTTTCACAGGAAAAAAAATACAGTCCAGCAGAAGAAAAAGTTCTCCTTACATGCCTATTCAAGGTTACAGAGGCAACGGCTTAAAAGTAGTTGAACAAAGAACAGTCCATCCCATCAGCTGGAAACAGAAAATGTGAGGGAGAAAAAAAAACTTTGACATAAAACAGATGATTGTTTCAGGTGTGGTTCCATGTGATAGATGTTCATTGAGGTTAATAGAGACAGGGTGGATACTGCATGGCCAGCAGTCAGTGACCAAAGAGCTAGTTCCCATGAAGTCCACATATTTCATTGACCTGCATTGATGATCTCTTGGATTTCTCGTACCACAATGATGCGGGCCAGCATGTGCTCCACTTGCTGGCTGCTGAGAGGCTGAGATGAGTACCACATGGGGCTGTTAGGTGCGACTACAGGCTCTGGAGTCATGTAGTATGCATCATTTCGGCCCTTAACGCTCTGAGGGCTGGAGAACACAAGAAAAGTCAGATATTAAAAGCTGGGCGACACAAAAGTAAACCAAACATTCAAAGCTTCCCCTGATGACTGGCTGTGGTGTGTTATGTGTGTAGTTTAAAAGTCCTGCCTCCTCAACATTAACAAATGAAACATGATTCATGGGTCTGTTGACCAATGGGGCTCCTGCTGCTCTGTATTACCAGATCAGCAAAGTATAGACAAAACAGCAGGATTAGAGGGAACACACACTAAAACAAAGGTCCAATAACTTTCCATAATGGCACAGACTCTGGCTACAAAATAAAATCAGCAGCCTAGGATGCCAGTGACCACATTTTTGCTCCACTTTTGTGTAATGGGATTAGAGCTGAAAGATACATCGTTGTTGCATCTATACCCAGATCTGAACAAGCACAATATTGATATCGCAGAATCAATTTTATAAACAATGTGGAGTTTTGTCAGTGTTTGCATTTTGTCCATATTCGTTCAGCCCTAAATGAGCCGCTGCATCACTTACCATTTGAAGAGATAAAAGTCGTACAGTTTGATGGGGCAGCGGAGAGGATTCTCAGGGTCTTCAGCTTGCTCTTCAAACATTTCATCAGGTCCTGGAAAAGATGTCACACATCTCAGTAATGTCTATCAATTTTTAAAGAGACCACATCAAAACTGAGTTGAAGTGTGGAGTACCTTTCTGTCCTGGGCCATGTGCACCCTGTACTTTGAGAAGGCGGATACTGGTGGCTTTGTCCTTGGTGTTTGTAGGGTTCTTCCTTGTGTGTCGCAGGACCTTCGAGAAAGCTACTTTCATGTGCTGTTCAGGTGTGATCAGGTGGAAATGCCTGGGATAGAGACACATTTTAAAAACAGTGTTTAATCTCCAACATAGTTTGCTGCTTTTTTTTTTTTTAACTCAAAATGACTGATTTAGGTCAGGGAGTGGGTTACTCACTTAGTGTTGAAGTACATTAGAGTTGTGAGCAATGTGGCAGGTGAGTGTGCACCAAGCTGTTTACACTCCCACAGCATCTCTTCAGTCACATGACTTGGAATGACATAACCTAAAAAGGAAAAACTTTAATATTTGTCTCTGTAAAAGAATTTAAAAAACAAAGTTAAGGTTGAACTTCTGCTTACCTAAAGGATGGACACTTGGCTTCCAACCATCCAGGATTGAGTGTAAACACCCACCAAAACGTGTGTAATATTGGTCAGAGAAAATGTCATCCACACGGCCATTTTCAAAGAGATACTACAACAGACAAAGTACGTGTTAATTAAAAAATTAAAAGTTTTTTAGAAGGATACACAAAGTATTAATGAGCACACTAACCTTCTGTATACACAAGAAAATATAATATAGAACATCAGAAGCAAACTCCTCTTCTTCCGATCCTCGAGCCTCTTGAGTCATCAGGGAAAGAGCCAGGTTTAGCTCAGCCACAGCACTTGACACCAAGTCCTCCTGAAAACGTAGCGGCTGGCGGCCTGGAACCAGACACAGAGGGATTAAAAAAGTTTTATGAGTGCTACAGAGTTTACTTGTTCCTCGATTTTAAGTGAAAGACAAGTTAGACAACAAGCAAATCAGATACAACAAAACAAACCTGTTTTTTTTTTTCAAGAGGTTTGTGATGCGTTTCCTGAATGTCTAATGTAAATAACTCTTCAAATGATTAAAAGCTGACTTACGGCCAATGGGTGCAAGCTTTGTCTTTTCCTGCTTGCTCAGCTCCACATTTTTTCGCTTCGCCCAAAGGCGCCACACCTCCAGGCCTTCCTCTGGCTTCAGGCAGACAGGAACCAGAATCTCTGTGGGTGGTTCAGCATTGGCCTCTGTTTCAATGTGACCCTGCGAAACGCAGATATAAAAATTTCTGTAGTCATATTATGGGAAAAAGCCGTAAAGATGGTGGGGCAATTTTTACGTCACGTGATGTTGATTCATCTGCTTATAATCAAAAGGCTTACATAACAACATTTAACTTGTAGATTTCAGGTATTATTAGCACTTTTTGGTTTTTGGGAAACATGACTTAGTTATTTCATGCTAATAAGCACCGAGCACATACAAAGCACAAGAGACATTGTGTTCAGCCTTCTCGTTTTAGTTCTAGGGCAAAAAGTGTTCAAACCTGCAGATGGAGCTGCTGCTCTTGTCCCTCTTCTCCTTGGCCTTGCTGTTGACTTGGGTCCCATATGTGTACAGACTGTGCCGTGTTGTAAGTCCCACCAACAGTCTGCACTGCTACAGGGATGTGAATGTTCCCGTTCATGAACTGCGCTGGGAATAAGGTCTGCACTATTTCTTCCTGTGTTCCAGCGATGGCCGAGTGCCCCTCTGCAGACCGTGATGAAGAACCAGAGGACACTTTGTCCTTACCATTAGTGGTGGCGACTTGTACAGTATTATAGGTCTCTTGTGGTATAGCAATGTGAGTTACACCTTGCTGCTGTGGAGTAGAGTACACAGGAATAGTCCAGGTTTCACCTGTGGGACCTGTGATAGTTCCTGTAGTGCTGTACAACTGAGCGCTGTCGACAGTGAGCAAATCTGGTCGTAGGGATACATAGCTCTGCGGCTGACCCTGAGGGATGGCCAGAACTGTAGCAACCTGCTGGCCCTGTGGTACAGCATATGACACAGCCACAGGGACATCCACCTTGCGCTTCTTGGCAGGTTGAAGAACTGTTGAGACAGCAGCAGTCCTCCTCTCTGCCTCACGGGGAGACTCCTGCTGCTGTGAAGGAGACATGGCCTCTATGGTTTGGATCTGGATCTGTTGGCCCCCTTGTAGCTGAATTTGTTGGCCGTCCTGTAGTTGAATTTGCTGGCCTCCTTGTAAGTGAATCTGCTGACCATCCTGTAGTGTGATGTGCTGGCCATCCTGTAATTGAATCTGTTGGCCAGCCTGAATTTGGATTTGCTGGCCCCCTGGCAACTGAATATGCTGGATTTGTTGGCCACTTGACAGCTGGATTTGTTGACCTCCAGCTACAGCTGCAACCAGTTGTGCCTGAAGCTGTAGAATACAGTCAACAAAATCACAAGGCTGCAATAACGTGAATACTTAATTGTTTTCAGAGACTATGCTGCATCAAAAAATGTCTACCTGCTGCTGCTGCTCCTCTGTGAGCTCTCCCTGCTGGACAAGATGGGCTGCTTGGATTCCCTGCAGGTCCTGTTGAGATGGGGAAGCCACCTGAAGCACTTGACCCTGTTGTTCCTGTATCTGCACCTGCCACAGAGAAAAGAGTAAAAAATAAAGACTAAGCAACAGAACTAATGTTACAGTGTATCTGAAGCTGCTTGGTCTCCTCATCGCTTGTGAACTGTGTTACAACCCAGTCCTTTAGAGGAATTCTGGTAGGAGTTTGACAGGCACAAGTTCAGTGGTAGAAAGAGGATCAGGACTGATTCTGCTCCCTTACAACTGGTAATGTACGAGGGGGCTAGTAGTTAAAGAAACTCTATATAGTACATAAATGTAGAATGGAAAAGTTACTGGCAGTTATTTTGGTGATGAACTGACACCTGGATGGTGAGCAATGGGTCTGATTCTGACTCATTCGTCTTGAGTAATATGAAAATATGCGATAGTAAGACAGTGACTTATCCACTCACCTGAACTTGAAGCTGCTGTTCAGACTCCTGATGCACTGACAGATGAGGGGAAATCTCTGCTGAGGTGACTTGTACCTGCAATAAAACATATGCACTCATTAATTACTGCATAATAAGGTGTATAGCAAATATTAATCAACACTAACAGCTCTAACAAAAACATGAAACTACAATTACCGGACAAGCCAGCTCTAACAAGGAGCCTGCCACCTCAGTGCTGTCCGTGTAGATACAGTTGGTACCCTGCTGCTGGTACACCATGGCTGTGGTGGTGGTTGTGGTGGTGGTGGAGGCCGCCCCTCCCTGCTGGCTGAACTCCTGCAGCACCTCTGGGCCCTTGGAGAGAGACTCCAGGAACTCCTTCATCCTGTGCTGAGGCACAGTGCGTGCCTTCTGTCGCACATATTCATCAAAGGAGACCACCCCACTCTCCTGCTCATTCATCGTCAATAGACCTGTAAACACAAAGAGACGCTTTTAAACATTTGGTAATATTTAGTTCGAAACAGCTGACAGCTACAACTATGTCCACCAAAATCACAAAAACCTCAAATGCTATCCCACCAGTTTACCCTTGCTACTGCGATTATTTCAGTAGAAAAAAACTAAGACGCATAACGATGGATCCCTGCTTGGAAGACAACAGAATAAAAGCGGACAAAGTGCATTTTGTTTTGTAGCACGGTGACTGAGTCGGCGCTTCAGTTTAGAAAGCAGTGTTTTGTAATTCGTTGCAAAGTACATTGTTACATTTTGAATGAAATGCTTGGTAAAACAATGTGACAGTCTATCAAATGTACCGACTTCAACATTTTTGCCTACTTCCTTATGTTAGAGTCTACGCTATAGCTTCTGGTTAGCATACCAGCTTCAGAGTGTTAGCATGTTGTCACAGACCATATGGACAGTTAGCTGGCTCGTAAACTTGTTTAACATTTTTATATAGTCCACTTCTACCTATAAACCTATATATATATAGTTACAATAACATTTGCTGCATTTTCTCGAAGATTCGATCACAAACATCAAAACTCTCCATTGCAACATGACATCAAGCTAGCTAATCGTTATGCTAACGTTAGCTAGATAGCTAGCTAGCTTGGTGTCTTGCTGGATCCTGTCATGCTACCTTAAATAAAACGAAATCCTCTCCTTTCCGCCAAGGCACGGTGTTTAAAACTAAAAAGCCGATAAACGTCTAACAGCTACCAGCAGAACGCCATTAACTCTACTACATAGTGCGCGCAGCAGTGTTAACCCGCAAACAATACTGTGATTAGACTGCGATAAAATGTTAACAGCAGCGGGCGGGCGAGGTCTGACGTCTGCTTATTTCAGGGTGAGATCCAAGCAGGCTCTTCGTTGTAGAACGAGTTTCCCTACTCCAGCAAAACACAGATCGATTCAATCAAACTGAATCCCGAGCGGGCTCATCACTATAGGCTGTACTACACAGCTACATACAGAAATCTCCCACTGTGTTTATCCAGTGAGATATGAAATGACGGAAGTACAGGCCACGAGAGCAGCGCGATTCCTCTGCAGACTGCTGGTCTGTGAGGCATCGGCCTGCCGCCGCGTTCTCTTAACAAGAGATCGCATCCTGAGACCCAAACCAGATTTATGAATCCATAAAGCTGCGATAGAAACTGCAATTGCATTTTGATAAGGCGTGCACTGCCATGTCTTTGAACGTCAAGTATATCAAACAATGCCATGATGTTTTAATTAAATGTAAGCTAAAATGAACACTTTGTTGTAAATAAACATCATTGAACAAATATAAACATCTATTACATGTAATTTTATTGGAAATAAAAAGCAGGAAATTGACAAAAAGTTTAACTGTGCCCTCTTTTATATGTTGTTGGGCAGAAGGGTATGAAACCATTTAAGTGATACTATTAAATTAAGTGCGTCTGATTCACTTCAGTATCCTCCTTCTTGCTGTTAATTGACATTTATACTTTTTTTTTTTTTTTTTGAGAAATACTACCCTATACCATAGACATTTTTCGGAAAGCTATAACATTTACATTACTTGTCACATTCCCCCTCTGTAGCAAGCACATGACTTGTCAAATGGGTTGTTGATGGTAAAACTTTGATATTTCCGAAGTGAAACGGCACTAAAAAGCCTCACGGCATGTTTGGTTGATGCCTGGATAACATTGAACGGATGTACCTTTAACATTTCCTAACTTCCCCAGTCTGCCTTAAAGAGCCAGGCATGTGCTACTGAGAGCCTCCCCCTGCTCTCCCCACAACAAACTGCCTCTTGCCCTTCTTAAGGTGGACCAGCATGGATGTGCTGTGTGAATAGGCCGTGTCCTTTTGTACTGGATAGGAAACAGTTAATTCCCACACTCAGTGCACGCTTTCTGGCACTGCAAGGGCTCTGGGGTGGGGGGTTTGGTTGTATAATTACTAATATATTCTTTTATTTTCTATTAAATAAATATTTTGAAATGCTAATAGAATAATAAAATAAATAAATAAATAAAAAATAAAATAAAATACAGAATAAAAAAAACTTAATCATTTTAACATTTAGCATGCATGTTCCACCCATAAGTCACAGGATCTTTTGACCTGCCAGTATGCAAATTTCTACAGTAATGTGTCTGTTTTTTAGCACATGCAATAAACGTTCTTATCTTGCTGGCTTCCCATTGTGACTTCATGTGACTTGGTGCCACCATAAGAATCTTAATGTAATCCTTTAGTGAAGGGATTTACCTTGACACAACAGATGTAAAAAGATGCAGGTGAGGTCTGTTGGCTTGCATTATTGAAGAAACATTTAAATCTAATAAAGCCCTTTCAATGTAATTAGGCACAGAAGATAGCTTGCATGGTCCCCATTCAGGCGTTTTTAATCAGCTGTTGGAAGTTTGGTAATGAAGTTGTTTTTGCAGGTGGCAGTAGAGCAGGGGAGTGCCAAGTCACCAGCCGGTGGGGTAATAGGCATGAGACATATGCTTAAGGCTGGATGACTGTAAACATGCCCCTAAATCCAATGTGTGCTCTTACAGTAATGCTCTGTGCACAACATCAGAAATCAGATGACACGCGTTTTACGGCAAGCAACAATGTAGAGCTGCCCGAGATGCACTGAGAGAAGGCAAAGCAATAAAAAGGATTACCAGGTACATCTGCATTATCTGGTTTGATTGATGATTGAATTGTTTTTGGTTTGAGTCATAGAGGTAGTAGCATTAGTCTGAGAATACTGTTTGAGTGATGTTTGGAGACTGTTTTTTGCAGTAGTTTGACACATTGCTGCACCCTTAACTGCAAGTGAAACTTTTTTTAATGTTTTCATATTCCCACTTGCGAATATACATTTTTCCAGACTACAATTTATGTAAAATTAGTTTAAAGCTAATGTCAGACTGAAAAAAAATATATATAGAAGAAATAGCATCACTATGTCATCTTGGTTTTCTTGAGTTGTTTTTTGGATTAAGTCACCTCTGGAAGTTATTTTGAGATGATGTTAATATGCATCAAATTTGTGCTTTTTGCCTTTCAAAAATAACGCTAATATTAATTAATGCTCCTTTTTCACTATCATATTTTATAATTTGAGCGGCAGCTTTGCATTTGTGACCTTGTAGTTACTCACATCAGACTAATTCATTAGATACTTTCATTATTATGCTGCAGTGTTGTATTTTTGGCGGGACAGCCGATCATCCACAGACGGTTGGAAGTGGCTCACTAGATTACACATGGGAATTACCCTTCTTTATAGGATTTGCGCACAAGATTAATTATCTGGGAATCTGTTTGACTCTTTATCTCAAAAGTCTTTCTACTATCAGTTCGTTCACAATCATCAGGATTGTATTTTAACCCTTCTTCTTCTGTGTTGTTTTACAGGTCTTGGGAATTCCTTTGTCAAAATGAGGCATCCATCTTTGCTCCTGATTACTTTAGCAATATCCCTTTCGTCACTCGGAAGCATCACTGAAACTTCACATTCACTGGACAGGTCAGATAATGCCAAAGTGACTCAAAGCACAGATAGAGTCAACACTGACCTGGACACAGTGAGTGACTCCATGGAAGGCAGTGGACATACTAGTGATGGTACAGCACTGATGCTCATCAGTCAAGTTGTCATTCCAGAGGAGTCTGACCAAGCCAGCAATGACAGCCCCTCAGGACCAGGAATTACTTTAACTAGATCACCAGCTCTTTTTCGTCACCACTCAGGGGATGCTGACCCCAAGGCTGACAGGGCTAATGCTTCAGTTACAGGATATGTTCACACCAGAGAGCATATTATCTCAGGAGGAGCTCACTTTGGAGGCAACCTATTAACAGCTGAAGAAGAAGTGAGAAAGAGTCAGTCATCTAAAGTTCACAAGGACTTTTTGAATGGTAAGTCAACATTTTACGGCAGATTAAAGTCAAGACTTGTAGTATGTCTTTGCTCCCGAAGATATCTTGTTCCCATGCTAGGTTCATTAGAATAACATGTTTTAAATTCTCTCCATTAGACAATCTGCTATCTTGAAAATTAAGTTTTCTCTACCTCTTTCTGTTTCTTATCTGCAGCTTTAAACAGCCCTCAGCATCCACTTCAAAACAACATGTTTACATCCCTAACCAAGCAGGACTTTTCAGGACCTGGTGTTTCCTGTGCACTTGGTCCTTGTGTTGTTTTCACCAACTTAAATGGTACCAATCTGCTCTGGGATGACATGAGACGCACACTGGCATTTGCATGGGAGCTGCACGTCTTTGGATCAGCAAGCCTTTTCATATTGATTGCAGGAATAGCAGTTATGGGAACAGCTGGTGCATGCACTCGCCCCCGTCCCTTTTGTGACGCACTTGTCCTTGCGAATAGTCTTCTGATTCTGAGTGGGACTCTGCGTGGTGTCCTTCTTCTTCTCGATCCTTATGGTACCCGTCAAGTCTTGTCTCGTGCTACTCTGGCAGCGTTGCATAATGTTCCTCTTCAGCTCTTTTTGTGGGCACAAGTTTCCCTAGCCCTGGTCACACTCAGAGGGCTGAATCTAATGCTTTTCCCACTTAAGCTGCAGCACCCATGGGTGGTTGGTGTGTTGGCTGTATCAATATGCACCTCATTATTTCTTGCAGACCTTTTTGCTCCATCATTTTCCCCTGCTCTACCTCTTTTACTACAAACCCTCTCCCTCTGCTGGGGACTTCCATTCTGCATTGTAATTCTTGTTAAATCATTCTCTCATCTACATCCTTTCATCAGGTCCTCTGTCCCACAGTGGATTCCTTCACAGAGGATTGAGAGGCGAGCAAAGCGAGTAACAGCAGTGTGCGCTATACTTGGCGTTTTCTGCTGCAGCCTTCAGATGCATAGTCTCCTTTGGCTGTATGGGCTTTTGGGGAACTGGAGGCGCTTTGGCTGGGGTTGGTGGCTTGGTCAGTTTTGGGCAAGAATACTGGAGGTGTCCTGGGGGTTTTCTTTGCTTGTCCTGGGATCCTGGATATTCTGGACGCCCTCTATGGTTCAATCAAGGGGCGAGCCTGGGCAGAGTAGAAGCGAGATTCCCAAAATGGTGGACAAGAACAGCTTGTGGGGTCGATTATTTGCCCGGATACATAAAGGACCATTAAAAAGTACTGAGAGAACCTGGGAAGACCTCATGCCAAGCAACTGGGCAAAGTATAACCTGTCAAGAACAGGTTTTAACAAAAATACAATGTGTCCATATTATGATCCTCCATCAACCATTACACCAGAATACAAGCCAGACAGCATCTATGACTCTCAGGCAGCACTATTGTGGCAAAAACAAGAGAGTGAGCGAGATTGCATTCTTTCACTTATAGAGTTTGACAACAGCCCTCCATCTCCTGATAACCTTAGGCACATCAAAGATAATACCCCACATCATACACAACTTGTAGACGGAGGTCTTTTCACAGCTTCACCCCCATCTTGGATTGAACATGTGGGACGAGAAAGCCCTGGGGCCAGAGATGGAGATGGTGGTACACCAGTGTTCTCTTCAGGCCCTGTTGAATATCCCTGGACCATGGGCCCAGACTGTAAAGAACTGGAACAGTCATCCTCTTCTACTAGATATTGTAACAGTGGCCTGAGGTCTCAAGCTCCTGCACAATGGGAAGAAGAAGAAACATACCCTCAAGACTGGTCTGATGATGATGTGACTGACCTTTGAGCTGTCTACTTATTTACTCCTGTCATCCATCTTTCTCAATGCAGTCACAAAACAGACATTTTACAGCCACACTGCTGTGTTCAATGTTTTATAGAAGCTCTGACAAAATGTAAGGTTTCCAATTTTTTCAATGACTGAAAAGACAATAGTCAGCAACAAGTTTTATTATTGACAATGCTTATAACCTGTTTGTACCTTTAATTTTATGCTTTTATGCTTTTTAATGTTAAAAAAAAACATCATTAAAATTTTGCACCAGACACAGAAACAGCAGACAGCAATAAGGCACAATCCAGTCCCTGCAGTCTTGCAGTCCTTGAGCAATAATAGACATCTCTATGCAAGGAAATGGACTGTAATCTAAGAAACAGTTACCCATTCACACTACATTCATACGAGCAACAGATGTTCAGGGTTAAGTATCTTGCTCAACAATAGTGGGACCTGAGATTCATTGTTCAGGAAATCTTGGCGAGTGTTGTCAAAAATCAATTTTTATATATTTTCACGCAACTTCACTTCTCAAGTTGCTATTTTTTTAAAACACTGTTTGGCTGTCGTCTACTCCGTTGTTGATTGTGATTAAATTATAATAATTTATAACACAATTTACTATTTAAGACTCCAACATTTGAATCACAGAAATTATAACAGCACTTGAACTTCTGGCTATTAGTGTGAAATTGGATTAAGATAGTGGCCACATAAAAATATGAATGAGTGGACAGAAACCCCTTTGCTGGAATCACCCCCATCTTGCATTACCTATGTTTCTTTTGGCTTTTACACCATTTTATCACATTGTTATGGTGCACAAGCTTCAGGGGTAGATAGCATCAAACTAAAAGCCTTCCATAAAGTTTTGCATGACAACAGTGTTTTGAAAAGGATGCCAATGTGAAGAATTTAAAACATTTTCCAGAACTTTTTGTTTCTGCTTTCATTATTACTCTTTGACACTTGATTCACTTTGTTCAGGTCTTTAGAGACATTTGATGTTTTTTTAAATGATAGTGTTTAAAACACAGTAAAGATTACGATGTAAACATTTGTGCAAAATACACTACTTTTGCCAATAAGGTTTGAATTCATATTAACTCAAGCATTGCATTTTGTCTGCCTTCATTACATTACTGCAGTAACTTGATTTCTCTGAATTACTTTTAATCATATGTGATGCTCCCATACATATCCTTATTAAAGTGACATCACTGGATGTGGTTGTTTTATTGTTTGTGAATAAAAAGAACTCATAAGACAGGCCATCTTGTGGTTAAAGCAAGAAGTTGCAGGCCACATGCTTGTAAATCTTATCAGTTTGTTTCATTGCAGGGTAATGTGTATTAGTCTTCTTTCAGCTGATGTTAAGCTCCTTGTCTTGTGTCCTTCATTGTCAGACCTTGTGAGCCTATCACAACAACGTAAACAATGCCCTCTAGTGACAGTGACTGTGCCCTGCAGTATCCTCATTTCCTCCTGTGTCCACAGAACCAAATATGCCCTTAAAATCATTTATATCCTGATGCCACTCCCCTTCCAATGCAGACACGAGCCCTGGCTAGAGAAACAGTGGTCAAATAATTACAATTAGAACAATTAGAGCAACTACTGAAACTAATACAGAACACCAAGAAAGCACTTGCAGCTTCCACTCATGCCCCTGTGTCCTAAGTACTCTTAGGTTCCTCAATACTTCACAGTACCCTAGTATGTTTGTATCCTCGGGCTGGCCAGACTCCTGAGTTTCCTCCTCCTTAACACTCTTTAAAACGGATTTCTGCTCATACAACCATCATGCAACCATCTCAACTAGCAACCAGCACACCTGCCACCCCAAAGGCTGCTGCTCCAAAGCTGTTTTACTACCCACACCCTTATATGCCAATCTATAATGCTCTTCCCATGCTGGTTTTTCCTGATCCTCCTGCAAACCTAGCTCCAGTCTGGCTACTGTGCCACACCAGTACTTCCTGTTCACTTCTCATCACAGACAAAAACTGGTGGAAACAAGAAAGGGGTAGAAAAGTCCTACTGACAGAGAGCTGATACACCACAGCCTTTCCAATGTTTTTTTTTTTTTTTTTTTTTTTTTTTACTTCAAAGAAAGAATGTTCTTTTGCTTGTGTTAAAACAAAGCTAAATCTTTGGGGGGAAATGAATAAAAGGCAAAGTGTTTCAATTATAGTCTTAATTTGTTAAGATGATGTTTGGAATCTACTCTGTAACTAGGATTCCTTAAACTAAGACAAGGGGTCCAAATCAGATTGTAAGGAGTGACACCAGTCCTTATCAATATTTCATTCATAAGTCGAGCTGGAAACACAGTTTACAAAAGTCCAAACGAGTGTCTCAAAGGAGCTTTATATTGATATTTACATGTAATTAAATGTTCATGTGTTTTAAATTGCTCATACATATTATATTCACATACACATAGTTACAGATTACATCGAGTACATTTTTCTCAATGAGCAATCACAGCCCAGACACCTTGATGTCTTCCATATTTCCTTTTAAAATACTATGAAATGCTAGGGATATCAGAAGCTAAACCTATTTAACCGGATCACCTGCACGGCTCAGACAGGATGGCTTGCTACCTCTGGTACTCAGCTGTTCTGACGTCGAGCACGCTATTTGACGTCATCGTGGGAGTGTTCCACCATCGGGAGAAATGAATGGTCATCAACACAATCCTCTCAGCGCCCATGTAAGTTGAAGCGACCAAAAAGAACCCATTTTACGGAGTGGTGTTTGAATGAAATGTGTTTTCATGTGCCATTATCTGATCTGTACAATATTTAAGGTTGACTAAGGTTGTTTATGCTGTTGTGGCTGCCGCCTGGCGATGTGCCCTGTTTGCCTGTAGCTAACCATGGCTGAAGCTGGAGTGTTGTTTTTCTAGCTAGAGTCTAGCCAGCCTGCTAACTGACAGGCGGAGTGGCCAGGCGGCGAGTAAGCACCTGTTTTACCACCCGGGAGAGTCTGGGTGGGCGATGCTAACTGTGTTTATGTGTGAAATACAACAAAAGGCGAATTTGTTATTATTCTGTCCAGACTCATTTGAGAGGTTACATATAAGGACAACACCCAGGCCGGATTCAGTGACATTTTGAGAGCGGTTACACCAGGATATGCTAAACAAACTGATTCCGCTAATAGCGCAGACTTTGTCCTCAGTGAAGTTCAGCGCTTTATGATTACCATTGTAAACATCTGACTTAAACTAATGTAAACCTACAGTGAGTAAGCTGTTAAATAAAGTACGGCACCATGAAATACAAGACTCTTAGGTGTGATTAAGAAAGCCTAGTGGGAGTATGTGACAGATGGCTACCATACCAGATACCTTCAATCTAAATTCACCCAGTGTATTGATTTTACACCTGGGAGGGCCGTTTTCGTGACAGCTTCTTTGGTGATGGTTTATGAGCATAGTTACAGTTTACATTATCAGAACATAAAAGATACTTCAATGTTTTTGCATGTAGATTAGCATAGAAAAAGATACACTTAGGTATGTCAATCCATCAACCCATGTTTTTGAAGATCATGCAGCTTAAGGGTTTCATTATCTAATTTTGTGTGTGATCTATATTTGTAGGTATGATGGGTGTATAGCAACTAGAATACTGGATATTGCCCTGAACATGCCTATTTTTTTTATTTTCAGTCCTTTTGTTTTGTTGTTTCTCATTTACGCGATGGCCATCACTTAGTGTATTAGTGTTTTCATTAAATCCGTGATGCGGGATTTTTAGTATTGCAAATAGTCTGTTTATTATGTGCTGTTTATTTATAGCAGTGATGGGAGCTAACGTCCGGTAATCACATTAAAAAGTAACCCTGTGTTCCATAGCCGAGCAGCCTGTAAAATAAAACGTGCCGTTTATTATCCTGTTATCTATCCAACAACTCAACATGTACAGTGCACAGGTGAGCCAGGAGGGCAGGCTATCAAAACATTTGAATCCTTAAGTCTTGGTTGATATGTGCACGTTTAAAACATGTCAGTGTGTTGTTAATGCTTGACCTCGCACACAGTCTCAAATATGTTCACAGAAAAAAACAACCAAATAGTCTCCTCGCACCGCATAGCTGCACCGGTGTGCACTGGAAACTAAAGCCAACACCCTCCGGTACTACATTGTAGCTAACGTGCTAGCTACAAGAGGGCTGATAACCCATCAAACGAAGTCAACTATGTATTAATACTTTGTGCCCATCAGTAGTTGGCATCACCCTTTAACAAAACGATTACCTACATTGACGATTTTGAAATAACATCCCTCAGTTGAGTTTTTTCTTATGCATGGCCTACGAAGGTTGGCTAGCAGGCTGCTAGTTCAGCCTCTGCTTATCTTTAGCTAACGTTAAACCGATGGGCTTCGACTAGTTGCAGTAACTTGCGAGTAACACTCGTAGAAACAGGTTTTTTGTACATGTTATTACTTTATTACTACGTACGTGTCTTATGGAGCGTATCGTTTGAAACGGTTACCAAACATGTAATAACACCGAATGCACCTGTTACCCCCTGAGTTAATTAAATAATTAACTTAAAATGTATGCCTGTCGAAAGGGCCGGGATGTGTATATTTATGGCTGAGACATTTGCTCCATGTTATGATCTAATTGAGAGTAAACTTCATCCACTGGAGATGACATCACTGAAGAGGTGGGGATGATCTCATCGGCATGCAAGAATGACTGCATCAGTGCATTCATACAGCCAATACTTACACATTCTTTCTCCATAAATTTGTTGTTGTGTAAACGATATATTGAATTTTTCTAAGGCAAGGAATTAGTCGTCCTGCTAATATGCCATTGGGAGCTTTCTGGCACAATTAATTCATTTTACACAGTAATTAAAATAAAAGCCCATGGAGGCCTGTGCTGTACAAAATTAAAACACGTGTTTTAATTCTGCTTTTTCACTAATGAAGCCACAGACTTGGATGAGCATTGTGCAAGCTTTTTTTTTATTATTATTACTCTGGCTTGATTAAAAGGTACTGTTAATACTATTAAAAAAACATGTAGGTTCAGTTTCTGACCAACTTTATCTGCACTCATTCTGAAGTCATGCAAACAGAGCCAACAATAACATCACAAGATCACGGCCCCCACAGTTTTGGAGCAAAGGGTTGAAGTACCTCTCCAAGTTCCTTGGAAAAACAGCGCTGCCCTCTGACTGGAGAGATTATTAGTTAGAAGCTGGATCCTCAGTGTAATGCTTTGGAGAGCCACTTTAGAGAGAAATTGTTGGGACATGTGAGTAAGAGGAGCTGAATACATAAAGTTGCACAGCTCTTCTTACAAACTTGATATACAGTATGATAGTTTCAGTTCAGAGGGAGACAATATCTACTTGTTGGCTCCGCCAGCTCAATAGAAGCTATGTCCTATTTCTTGCTTGTGCTTTTTGACTTTTCTTAGTTCAAACAGGTTCAGGGGACCTCAGTCTACCCTCTCATATATGTTGACAAATTATGATGGAGCTTTCTTAGGGATTCCTCGTGAGGCTGTTTGCAAATGTCTTGGTCTGAGTACCTCATTCCTCTATTGACACATACTACAAGGGGTAGAATTTTTTATAACTCCAAGCTGAGAAGATATTAAAATCACAAGTTTGACCAATCAGAGGCACAGCTGTTGGTGGAAGGGTTCAAGGCCTGCCTCCTTTCCAAAGTGGCCTCTGCTGATTAATGGTTTAAAAAACTGTATCAAGAAACAGACAGGTGACATCACAGAGACTGTATTTATATTTTATACAGTGTATGGCTTTAACCATAGGCTTTAATGTGTATGATACTTTCTCATTCTGATCTCATAACGACTTAATAGCTTTTAATTTTCATACAGAATATCAGTAAAACACTTCTTGAGCTTGGGAATGAGATGAAGCTAAGATAAAGTGTCACCTTTGCGTCTGATATCAGTTTGAAAATGTTGTCATAGCCTTTTGAGCACCCTGTTTCTGAGACCCTAATATCTGTTTACTTTACTTTGCAGCATGTGATTTTTTTAAATGTCCATGGAAACAGCTGACTGAAGTTCAACAGCTTTCCTACCACAGTTCCCTTTGAGCAAATTACCTGGAGGGCACAGATCCTGCAATTTACTTGGATTACACAGTTTTCTGTGCAAATAGATCCACATATCATCTGCTGATGTCCACAACTGAAGGTCAGTTTACACATGCTCTCAGTGTCTTGATGGGTTGAATTGCCCTTTACCATGGCCAAAGCTGTTTTTCCAGGGCATTTACTGATTCCAGCTGAAAAAAACTTGTAGTTGTAAAGATAACTTTTTATTTTATTTTAAGACAGATATCCTCACCCCAAAATTGCAAGCACAGCTTTAATATTGCAACCAATAATACAAGCTAAACAAGGAAAGAAGAACAAAAACAAAATTTTAATAAAGTCATCAACAACTAAATGCATTATTTTGTAATTTAGGTCCAAAACAACGTGCTTATCAAAGGCACCATGTGTAGACATGGTAACACAGGAATTAAAGCAGCCATTGAATAACAAGATGCAACAACTTAAGTGTCATCTTCCTTTTTTTAATGTAAGTAAAGGCTTAGTGCTGGAAGACACACAACACTAGATAATGTGACCTTGGATTGCTGCATGAACACAGAGTGATAGGGGAATGTTGGCTGACCTATTTCAGAGAGAACATTTTACCCTTCGCCTGGAGGAGTTGATGCCATTGCATTTTCAGTGGAGATGAAGGATATACTTAGTTGTATGTATTTGAAGAATTTTTGATTTGGCGTTGTCTATAACTTTTAGATCAAAAGGCTACCCAGTTACACAGACATATTTTGACTGACAGGTATACAGTTGTGATCTCAGAAAGTCAAGTATGTGTATTTATCACTTGCATTAATTGTTAAAGATAGTCTGGTTGTCTTTTAAGGAAACTCCTCATTTAGGTAGAGAGGCTACATGTAAATAATCCATAGGTAGTTCAGTTTGTTTTTGATAATGAGTAACATGACTAACTGCCGTATGTAAACTGTAATACAACTGAAACATGGAGCAGCCTTTCCTGGAACATGGGTAGGAATCTCTTTTCATTTTTATACTATTCTCACTACCACCTACCCTTTAACAACGTGCATTCTCATCCAACAGTGCAGATCTAACAGCAGGAGCAGCAGTAATGAGTCACAGTGTAGCACTAATGGAGCATTTCAGAGGGGTTTTTGCAGCTAGATTGTGCTGCTGGCTTGTTAAGTGATACTTCATAGCTCTGCTGACTCGTGGAATCATTTTTCTGTTTGTCTGCAAAATAATCCATGCACTGCAGAGTCAGACGCATCACTTCAGGCTTGGAATATGTCTTGCATAAACACGCGTCTCTCTTTTATTGTTTAACATCCTGTCTGGGTGTTTAGTGTTAGTTTAACACTTAGTAATGGGTGTTAATCAGGTTTATCTAATAAAGTATAACAAAAACCTCACGGAAGGAGCAGGTGGTAAGGGTTTGGTTCCCTGTGATTTCTGGGAAAGAGCAGAACCAGATAAGCTATGTTTGTATTTGGCCTCAGAGATGAGGACTGAATTTTTAAAAATATGGGATTTAAATAATTAGGATGATCAGTTTTATCAGTGTAAATTTTGTGGGGAAATGTAAAGACATGTACTTTCGTCATGTCCAGTTTGTGATACCGTCTCTTCTTAGACCTTCTACACAGGTCTTTAAGAGTCCTACATAAACAAGCAACCAAACAGTTTATGATGAGCCACATTATAAATGAAAGTAACCTCTGCTAGCAAGGACAGACGGACATAATATGGATACATAAAACAAACTGTAAAGACACCATTTCTGACACGTGTAGATAAAAACAGCAATCAGAAGAATGCAGCAAAGTTTTTTTATGATGCTGACCTTGCCACTTTTTTTTTTAGGTAATAGCAATGTTTTATTATGGAGTGTCACTAGCCAGAGGAACTGCAACAAAACCTTTTTTGGGCTCATCTTTACTCTCCCTTATATATGCTGCGGTGATACAATTCATGTTTTAATGTTTGCCCACATGTAAAGCAGTGTGCAAAGAGCTGCTCGTCATGTCATGAGTGCAATAATATGCAATTGTTGATGTTGCATAAAAAATAAAAAAGAACGCTGGTCATGCATTGACTTGCTGCTTGCTTTCAGGGTTTTAAACAAAGATCCATTAGGAAGTTGACTGTTGACTCAGCATGTTAGAAGCTGTTAAGTCCATCCTCTTGTTAAGTATTCCTTCATGTATCCACCATGATCAGTTTAGCTGAGTTAAAAGCTTGGTTTAAGTCTTTTTTCTTTTCACTGTCAATCTTTTGCAATGAACACACTGGTTATATTTTCTTTCTCCCTGTTTCTGCTTAATTCAGCTCATCCTAAGTTGTGAGCCAGTGAAGGAGAAGCAGGGCTGATGGTAAGTCACACTCTTTCCCACCTCCTCTCTTGCCTCCTTGCTCACTTTTCTTTTTAGTGGAGTCAAGAGGCCTTTAAGTAAGCTGACACCTGAGATCTGGGGACGTTGACGCGTCACAGTGCAGGATTTTAGTCTTGTTATAAATATGAGACACAAAGCGGAACCACCATGGATGACTGAACACCTTAATCCTCTGAAAATTGGATAACAATTATTGTCCAGTTAGATTTTAATTTACTTTTTTTACACTCTGCGGTCTCTTTTGTTAGTGTCATTCAAATACTCAAAGTTCTGTTTATTATTAAGTTTGTTGTGTATACTTTCTGGAATATAATAACTCAGTTATAAAGAAGTCTTTTGTGCAATCTTGTCCCCTTAAATAAATCTGGACAGAAAAAGTTTAGAAATGGCTGAGGGCACTGACCTTCAAGATGTGTGCTTACACATATTGTTATTCCAGAAAGTGTCCTTAAACTTTGTTTATTTTGTACATTTTGTGTTTTTGCATAACTGGGTTGGCACTGTCAGGTATACCACATGCCATTAAGCTTAAATGGGTATTTACTGGTATATGCCAGTGAGAAAATATGAACCTTATTCAGTCTTGAATTGATTTTCAGACTAAATGAATAACAAACCTTTCTATATTGAAATGCAAAAACAGCCATCATGTCCGTTTCAACCCAGTTTCTATCGCCTGTTTTATATCCACTGCTTATTATGTTCATCACCCACTGCTGCATGTCATAATTCATTTTATTTTCCTTTTGTGGTAGACAAGCATGACATTGAGCCAAGCCACAGATGCATGCCCACTCAAAAGGCCCAACTGAGCGCCGTCCCCTCTGCTTCCTGGCTCTCAACAGTCTCTCAGAGGGGAGGGGGTGTCGACGGGGCGTAGCTAGTCCCCTGCACCCCCAGTAGAGCCTCACTGTGAAACTGGAGGTCTCAGATGGATCAGGGTAGTAGTGAGCAGAGTCCAGAAGAGCCAGACACAGGTGGTCGAGTGGAGCCAGAGGCCGGCAGGAGGGCGTCAGAGTCAGAGCACGGCTTGTCCAAAATCACCCATAATGCACTGGAGAACATGGGAGCGTTGGGCCATGGCCTGAAGCACTTCTTCCAGCCACAGCGCCGACGCTCCTCCGTTTCCCCACATGACTCCGTCTCTGCCTGCACGGGGGCCCTTCCCTCTGAACCCACCGACGTGGGGTCAGAGGTGGGGGACACTCCCACCTCTGCGGCCTTGCCCGTGGATTCTGACAACTCTGCCACTTCCGCCCCTCCTGCAGCTCTGAGCAGAGTTTTGCAGCAGATTCGAGGGGCTCCACCGATGATGAAGCGAGGCACCAGCCTACAGAGCCGCCGCAGCAAGGTGGGGGGCCCTGGGGATCCTCCCCAGAAAGGAAGCCCGCAGATCCACAGACGCAGCACCCATGAGGCCCTGCTTCAGGCTGGACGGCCACGCTCCTCCTCGACCACAGACACACCCACCAGCCCCGCCCTAGCTGACATGCTGCTGACCTCGGGTTACCACTCAACTGAGGAGCCAGACAAGGTGAGTGTCCTGGTCCTGTCATAATGCGAGGGGAGACAAGTTGTCATGCACCTGAAGATTCTTTTCAAATCAGGAAGACGTTCCAGTGTTGGTGTAAGCAGAGCACTAGGAGATTTGGAGCTTTTGGATATAGGTCACACAGGCAGTTGTTGAGTGTGCCAGCGTGTAGGGGGACACGCAGAGGAGGAGAATCACTTTGCTTTCTGGTCACATTCCTTCTAAGAGTTTCTTTCCCTGACAAACCCAGGGACATAGAATCAAAGAGGGAAGCTTTCTTTATTAGAGACACAGACACAATTCACCCGTATGGTAACATTGGAACTTAGAGTCAATAATTTTGTTCAGATTCTTGAATAACACAGTAGTCTTGTAATTACTGCCTTTTTAAGGATTTAGCAGCTGCTTTTAACTAATCCAACAATAATTTGCCAACTGTAACAAACAGGGAAAGAAACAGAGCACAAAGTGTTACCAGCTGCTTCACTTACAACTGAAATCCAAGGCTTACATGTTTTTGCAAATTTAAAATCCCAAATTTATCGAAAATTAAAACACTATCAACGATAAAACTCACATTATAAATGCTTGTCTCCAGTTAAGTTTAGTAAATTCTTAACTTCCCATTAACAATCTCATATCCTTTCAAATTAGGCAAACTCTTTGACTAAGAGTTAGTACTTTCAGTATGTTTAGAGCCTGCACAGTCTATCCCAAGTACAACATTATTTTGATGAACTATATCCCCAATTTCAGAGTTTAAAGAAATTTTGCTTCAGGATGAAACCATAGACTATGAAAAACATGGACATCGTCTCCGCGATGTCACTCGTCTGTTCCTGATACCGTGAGATGAAACCAATCCGCAGACGCAGCCACATTGGATGTGATGCCAGCTTTGAGCTTCCTTTTGAACAGCTATAGGCTCGCCGACAGTCACTTGAGCTGAGCTGTGTCTCTGATCGGACAATCAAACAATCCTTATAACCTCTAAACCGCAAAGTTAGAAAAAAAATCACCCACCCCACAGTGTGTGCCGATAGCGAAACCAGCATTTCAGACCCAAGCCGTTTTTTGAACCAGGCTGAAAATATGCTTTTTAATGTTGTAAGAGTCTTTTTTTTTGCTGGGTGTGTATGTGACTTCCAGTCTTTCTTCTGCAAAACTCAAGCGGATTCTCAATAAACAGCAACTTTCAGCACTTCCACATAGGCCTCATTTTTTAAACCGGATGTTTCCCCTTGGATATAACACAATTAGATTTAAATACGTAAAGAAACTGTACCCTACAGATGCATGGCATTTGTTTGCAGAAAGTAAGATCAAAGTGACTCATTGTCTGATATCAGTGCAAGAATGTCGAAGCTAAGTGAATTTGCAGACACATTAAATGGCTGCTAATGGTTTAGATGTTGCCTGGTTGAACCGGTGAATGTGGAGATGAGCTGTCAGTGGTGGAAGGTCAGAGATTGCCTTTGACTGGTTGGTCGCTATGTGCTTTAAGCCTTTCTAAATTTAGACCTTGCTGTCTCTGAGAGTACTTCAGGTCAGAGAAGGCTTGCAGGGCTAAACACTCTCAGACTGAATGGTTGTTTTTTGACAATGACTACTGACACAAAGTTATGACAAAGTACTAGTTACTTATTAGCTTATTATGCCACAAGTCCTCTTCAGGTAACAGGTAACATGTGAAACCGCATTTTTCTCCAAAGGTGTGTATTAAACTTGTAACTGTCAGAGGAGCGGAGTTTTCCACAGTATTAAAGATTATAGGGCCTTAAGGTACTGTGTAGTATTACAGGAGAATCTCTGCAATAACACATCAAGAGAGAGCAGAGATTATAAAGTGAGTGTCAGTGCCATGCTGGATTGATTGTTTCAACAGATGTCATTAGCAAGTTTAAATCATTTGATCCTCTGCCCTCTTTCTGTTCATCCAGCACATTAAGAACGGTCAGTCTTTCACTCACGTAGTTAAGGTAAAACTATTCTCCGTGGGACACGAGTTGGGACTTTGATGCTTAGCCACCATACTCAGCAGTCCTTTTAACACTGGATGTCTAGAAATGTACCTTGTCCTATATAGGTACATAAAAATGAAAAGGCCTCACAGTTTGCAGCATTGCATTTCAAAGAAAGAACAGCAAAGTTTCCATCAGATCTGTTCTAGAAACTGTGTGAACTTTTCAAGACTTGACAGTTTGTCTTAACATTGTTGTAAAAATCATTAAAACTATAGAACAACAGTCAAATCTGGTACCAAAACTTATCTGACCACGAACCTCCAGCACATACTAAAGTAGTGTTGTTTGGTAGTTTATATTCAGGTCTTTTGACGATAAGCAGCTGAAAAACTTCCACATTTTCAATTGTAACTCTTGTATTGAGGCTGATTTAGCTTGTGTTAATAATCCAAAATTCTAATCTACTTCCTCTCATGTGGCTCCAGTTTGAACCTCATTGCTGTGATGACTGTTTATGGCTTCAAGTCATTTGCACTGTGCTTTCCAACTGAACTGCCTCCTGAGGCGTAAAATTAAAATCAATGCCATAACTTCTGTTAAATCCTCTGCTTAGCAGGACTATTACTGAGCTTTTGTTCCTCACAACACTCGCAATATCCCTCCCCCTGGGAACCCTTGAACTGAAGCCATGAAGTGACTGTCAAAAAAAGGGGTTTTGTTTAACAGGCGCCATCTGCTGTTGTGGATATGTAGTGACTCACACGTAGTGTATCTAGAAAACCCTGGCATTAACTGAAGGCACCAGGGGTTCACATTAGATAAAACATTTAACATCAAAAACACTTGGTACATTTTTTTCTGGTTTAAACCCCCCACTAAAAGCACAATAACACATTAGTGATGACCTTAACTGCAACAAACTGTGATCTACAACTTCTAATGATTCATCCCATTTTTAATTCTTTATTTTCACATTTTTAACAGCTTGATCGATATGATGGATCAGGCCCTGCTGTGTCCCCCAATGCCCTCCCATACGGAGCAGATGGGTATGATGTCGTGGACAGCACCCCAGACCCACAGCGAACTAAGCAGGCCATCGCCCAGCTACAACAAAAGATCCTAAAGCTCACAGAACAAATCAAAATTGAACAAACTGCACGCGATGACAATGTCGCAGAGTACCTAAAACTGGCCAACAATGCAGACAAACAGCAGAGTGCACGCATCAAACAAGTGTTTGAGAAGAAGAACCAAAAGTCAGCCCAGACTATCCAGCAACTTCAGAGGAAGCTGGAGCATTACCATAGGAAGCTTCGAGAGGTGGAGCACAACGGCATCCCTCGCCAACCCAAAGATGTTTTCCGAGACATGCACCAGGGGCTGAAAGATGTTGGAGCCAAGGTGCGTGTGAGTTCCTGGCGCTGTCAGTGTCCTCTCTGTTTCCCACTCAGCATTATTTAATAAGCACATTTCAAAAAGGATTTGGCTTTGTCTAGGCATGTTTTTGATCTTTTCAGGTCATGTACCTTTTATAAAAAAACAAATTTATAGTTATTTTTTTCATTGAAGCTATGTTTCATTTGATTGGAGTTTTCTTGAAGTAGTTGCATCTTTAGTGTATGTAGTATCAATGTATTTTTCGGAGCAACAGGATTCCTACACTCATTAATGTTATGGATATGATAATCCAACCCCTGTGCCCCATATGTATAGAGGTTTTTCCTTTATTGTTTCAGATCTTTATTTGTCCTCGAAAGGACATTGAGGTTCTTCTTTAAAAAAGAAAGAATAAAATGCTAACTTTTCATACCAGCTTAATACCAGTGCAGTCAATCACATTTTGGTTCTAGTGTCTCACTTCATATAAGATAACCAAAACTGATGTAATTGTTCAAATTAAAAAAAGGGCCTCCAAAGCAGGTTCATTTGTATAGCATTGTTTTCTTTCGTTGTACACACATGTTCTTCAGTAAAGAAAGATCGACAGAGTTGGCAATGCTATTTTTTCCAACCTTAATACATGGCAGCTACACTAGTGACGTCAACTGGTGACGACACTGTGCCTAACTGGCTAACTGGTTCTACTTGTACTTCTAGCGTAAGCTTATTTTACAGCTCATGCAGCCATAAGTCTCATATTGCCCCCTGAGTTCTAACAAATCTTACCAATTACAGGTGACAGGTGGCCTCTCCAGTTTCTCTCACGCCACTCACTCTGCAGCTGGAGCCGTTGTGTCAAAGCCAAGAGAAATCGCCTCTCTCATTCGCAACAAGTTTGGCAGTGCAGATAACATTGCTGCCTTGAAAGACTCCTTGGATGAAACCCAGGGAGATGAAGGCGTGGCTCCCGGTGGAACAAGGACCCTTGGGACAGGACAGTTGCAGTCCAGTCCAAAATATGGAAGTGATGACGACTGTTCTAGTGCTACATCTGGTTCTGCAGGAGCCAACAGCACCACTGGAGCCCCAGGAGGTCCCCCAAGCTCTAAGGGCAACACCCTTGAGCATGGCCAGGCCTCAGGCTTTGATGCCATACTCCATGAGATTCAGGAGCTCCGGGAAAACCAGGGTCGATTGGAGGAGTCCTTTGATGACTTAAAAACCCACTATCAGCGAGACTATACCATGATCATGGAGGCTTTGCAAGAGGAGCGATACAGGTATCCTAAGATGATGTGCAATGTCATATGAAAGTTTGTATGGCTAGAGAAAGAGAATTTCTTGGTTATGAAGAGCTCTGCCCTATTTTTCAGGTGTGAACGTTTAGAAGAACAACTCAACGACTTGACAGAACTGCACCAGAATGAGATTCTTAACCTGAAACAAGAACTAGCCAGTATGGAGGAGAAGATTGCTTATCAATCTTATGAAAGAGCGAGAGACATTCAAGTAAGCTTCACCCGCCTACCACCCAAAAAATAAAAAACCCATCCAAAATGTCTCAACTTTGTCCACTGATTAATACCTTTAATATGTTTGTCTTTGAATCTGTAGGAGGCGCTGGAGGCATGTCAGACACGCATCTCCAAGATGGAGCTGCAGCAGCAGCAACAGCAAGTGGTGCAGCTCGAGGGTTTGGAGAATGCCACAGCAAGGACTCTACTTGGAAAACTAATCAATGTGCTGCTAGCTGTCATGGCTGTCCTTTTAGTGTTTGTTTCTACAGTGGCCAACTGCGTCGTCCCCTTAATGAAAACACGCAGCCGCACACTTTCTACACTTCTTCTTGTAATCCTCCTAGCCTTCCTCTGGAGACACTGGGAGGCTATTTCGGAGTATCTGAATCGCTTTCTGCTGCACCCCAGATGACCGACTTTGAAAGCCCTGTTAAAACATTCAAGCAACAGAGGGGTGGTAATGTGTATAATGAGGACACTGACCCATACAAGAAGTTGAATCTCAATGGTCCTATCTCTCCTTAAGCTTCTCAAACACTCAGGAGGGTTGCGTATGAGGTTTGTCACTTTATCACTTCCTGGATTATGTTTTGAGAAGAATTCTATAGAAAGAGAAAAAATCTGGATGTTTGATATCGACTTGCTGTCTTTGGTGCATTTGTGGCACAAGCACATACTATAAGGGTAAATGAGGCATATTTGAAGGAGGGGTGGAGAGAACTGCACACTTGATTTCTCTCTTCTGAGTGAATTTGTTTACATGTGGAAAACTGCATTTTATTTTCACAGAAGACATTCTTGTTCAGTTTTATTACTTTTGAGCTGACTCAAGTGGTATTGTTTTGAAGTCACTGCTATTTTTAACTGAGCTGGTTGATGTTTTTTTTCTTTGAACTGTGATGAGCCGACAGTGTTCTGCTGATTTAGTCGTACACGTTCCCATTTTGTAAGTTCAGTCTGCTCTTTATTTCTCTCTAAATGAGTCTTTTAAATTTGCAGCTTGTGTGAACAGCTCCTCCTCTTCTCTGTGCTGCATCTGAATTTGAAGAATGGGGTGCTTGCACATCAGCTACATTGCCCTGAAATCAGACTTGTCACTGGATCAAATAACAATGGGTTCTCAACTTGTTTCTTTTGGATGTGTGAAGTCTGTAACACTGGTTCAGCCACGGCCAGGATGATACTATCGAGTACTTCTATTTGGATTTTCAGCCCTTCCCTCTGGGCTAGCTGGGTTCTCCACTGCAGAAGAATAATCTAAGAACTGTTTGAACATACTTGAAGAGCAGAAATATGCTCAAAGACTCAGTGCTTCCGTACTGTTTCCATTAGTGACAATGAAATAGTAATACTTTTTAGTTGATTTTTTTATTTTTTAAAGATAAATAAATTTGCTGTTTTAAAAGGTGAGAACAAAGGTCTAACTTAAATTTGTCTCCAATGTTCTGAAAATGCTCAGTTGTACACAACAATAAGCCTCTGCTTTGGGTCACTTGGTTTAAGTCCCTGAGAAGACTTTCTAAGTGAGCTTGAATAAGTCTCACTTCTAGATAAATGCTATTTTCCAGCTTCCTGATGGGTTGGATAGCACGTCAAAGTACCCATGACAACACCACACCGGCTAATGAAGTTTAACATTGTGAAGAGAGATCTGTGTTTTTCTCTGCTGAAAATATTTTTTTGGATTAAAATGGTAGTACAACAGACACCTGACCTGAACTGTCAAAAAGAAAAAGGACAGAAAAGCAAAAGAGAGCTAAACAGGAGACTGATAGAGCATGGGCTAAAGACTAAAACATGGGCTAAGCTGTTTTTGATAGTGTTCATTCCAACCTACCTGCAGCAGTTGTTCTGCAGTAGTCAGACTTGAGTCTATCAACAAAATGAATGTTAGGTTAGCTCTGCTTGGTGAGGTTGGGGTTGGTAGGACATAACCAGAACTGACTAATAATTAAAGTTACTTATAGTTTCAGATCACTGCGCTGTGAGTTGCGCTAAATATAGCCAGCTACTGTAGTACGGTACAAACTGGCTTTAGTTTGCTTGTTGTCACAAATATTCAAACATTAGTGCTACATAACTATTAACAAATAAATTACCTCATCTTTGAATCTAGTAAAAAGCTGTCTTAAACAATTTTAGTGTTAAGAAGATCTACTCTCCTTTCATTTGCTTCAAAACAAATGTAGCAGGTGCAAGTGTTCATGGGAAATGGAGTCTTTATCCCAGAAAAACATGAGCTTTTCTGGATATTCCTCACAGCCCCTGTTACTGTTATGCTGTGTGAGTTAAATATACTATATTTATGAGAGAACATCCATCCATCCATCCATCTTCTTCCGCTTATCCGGGGTCGGGTCGCGGGGGCAGCAGCTTAAGCAGGGAAGCCCAGACTTCCCTCTCCTTAGCCACTTCGGCCAGCTCTTCCGGGGGGATCCCAAGACGTTCCCAGGCCAGCCGAGAGACGTAGTCTCCCCATCGTGTCCTGGGTCTGCCCCGGGGTCTCCTCCCGGTGGGACGTGCCCTGAACACCTCACCAGGGAGGCGTCCGGGAGGCATCCGTACCAGATGCCCAAGCCACCTCATCTGGCTCCTCTCAACGCGGAGGAGCAGCGGCTCTACTCCAAGCTCCTCCCGAATAGCCGAGCTTCTCACCCTATCTCTAAGGGAGAGCCCGGCCACCCTACGAAGGAAGCTCATTTCGGCCGCTTGTACCCGCGATCTTGTTCTTTCGGTCACTACCCAAAGCTCATGACCATAGGTGAGGGTGGGAACGAAGATCGACCGGTAAACAGAGAGCTTTGCCTTCCGGCTCAGCTCCCTCTTCACCACGACAGACCTGTGCAGAGTCCGCATTACCGCAGACGCCGCACCGATCCGCCTGTCGATCTCTCGCTCCATCCTTCCCTCACTCGCGAACAAGACCCCGAGATACTTAAACTCCTCCACTTGGGGCAGGATCTCGTCCCCGACCTGAAGAGGGCACTCCACCCTTTTCCGGCTGAGGACCATGGACTCGGATTTGGAGGTGCTGATTCTCATCCCAGCCGCTTCACACTGGGCTGCGAACCGATCCAGAGAGAGTTGAAGGTCACGGCTTGATGGAGCCAACAGGACCACATCATCTGCAAAAAGCAGTGATCCAATCCTGAGGTCACCAAACCGGACCCCCTCAACACCCTGGCTGCGCCTAGAAATTCTGTCCATAAAAGTTATGAACAGAATCGGTGACAAAGGGCAGCCCTGGCGGAGTCCAACTCTCACTGGAAACGAGTCCGACTTACTGCCAGCGATGCGGACCAAGCTCTGGCACCGGTCGTACAGGGAACGGACGGCTCGTAACAAGCAGCCCGACACCCCATACTCCCGGAGAACCCCCCACAGGACTCCCCGAGGGACACGGTCGAATGCCTTCTCCAAGTCCACAAAACACATGTGGACAGGTTGGGCAAACTCCCATGCACCCTCGAGGACCCTGCTGAGGGTATAGAGCTGGTCCACAGTTCCACGGCCAGGACGAAAACCACATTGCTCCTCCTGAATCCGAGGCTCAACTAACCTACGGACCCTCCTCTCCAGTACCCCCGAATAGACCTTACCAGGGAGGCTGAGGAGTGTGATCCCCCTGTAGTTGGAACACACCCTCCGGTCCCCCTTCTTAAAAAGAGGGACCACCACCCCGGTCTGCCAATCCAGAGGCACTGCCCCCGATGTCCACGCGATGTTGCAAAGTCGTGTCAGCCACGACAGACCCACAACATCCAGGGCCTTAAGGAACTCTGGGCGGATCTCATCCACCCCCGGGGCCCTGCCACCGAGGAGCTTTTTAACCACCTCGGCGACTTCAACCCCAGAGATGGAAGAGCCCACCCCATCATTCCCAGACCCTGCTTCCTCCAAGGAAGACGTGCCGGTGGGATTGAGGAGGTCTTCGAAGTATTCCTTCCACCGATCCACAACATCCCGAGTCGAGGTCAGCAGCGCACCGTCCCCACTGAGCACAGTGTTTACAGTGCACTGCTTCCCCCTCCTGAGATGCCGGATGGTGGTCCAGAACCTCTTCGAAGCCGTCCGGAAGTCGTTTTCCATGGCCTCACCGAACTCCTCCCATGTCCGGGTTTTTGCCTCGGCAACCGCCGAAGCTGCATTCCGCTTGGCCTGTCGGTACCTGTCTGCTGCCTCGGGAGTCCCACACGCCAAAAAGGCGCGATAGGACTCCTTCTTCAGCTGGACGGCATCCCTCACCACTGGTGTCCACCAGCGGGTTCGGGTGTTGCCGCCCCGACAGGCACCAACCACCTTACGGCCACAGCTCCGATCGGCCGCCTCAACAATGGAGGCACGGAACAAAGCCCATTCAGACTCAATGTCCCCTACCTCCCCCGGAACACAGTTGAAGCTCTCCCGGAGGTGGGAGTTAAAGCTCTCTCTGACGGGAGACTCTGCCAGACGTTCCCAGCAGACCCTCACGATACGTTTGGGTCTACCAGGTCTGACCGGTATCTTCCCCCACCATCGGAGCCAACTCACCACCAGGTAGTGATCAGTTGACAGCTCCGCCCCTCTCTTTACCCGAGTGTCCAAGACATGCGGCCGCAAGTCCGATGACACAACTACAAAGTCGATCATCGAACTGCGGCCTAGGGTGTCCTGGTGCCAGGTGCACATATGGACACCCTTATGCTTGAACATGGTGTTTGTTATGGACAATCTGTGACGAGCACAGAAATCCAACAACAAAGCACCACTCGGGTTCAGATCGGGGGGGCCGTTCCTCCCAATCACACCCCTCCAGGTCTCACTGTCATTGCCGACATGAGCATTGAAGTCCCCCAGTAGGACGAGGGAATCCCCAGACGGAGCACTCTCAAGCACTCCCTCCAAGGACTCCAAAAAGGGTGGATACTCTGAACTGCTATTTGGACCATAGCCACAAACAACAGTCAGGATCCGTCCCCCCACCCGAAGGCGGAGGGAGGCTACCCTCTCGTCCACTGGGGTAAACTCCAACGTACAGGCACCGAGCCGAGGGGCAATGAGTATCGCCACCCCTGCCCGCCGCCTCTCATCAGCGGCAACTCCAGAGTGGAAGAGAGTCCAACCCCTCTCGAGAAGGCTGGTTCCAGAGCCCTTGCTATGTGTCGAGGTGAGACCGACTATATCTAGCCCGAATTTCTCAGCCTCGCGCACCAGCTCAGGCTCCTTCCCCGCCAGAGAGGTGACGTTCCACGTCCCTAGAGCTAGCTTCTGCAGCCGAGGATCAGTCCGCCAAGGTCCCTGCCTTCGGCTGCCGCCCAACTCACTTTGCACCCGACCCCTATGGCCCCTCCTGCAGGTGGTGAGCCCACGGGAAGGGGGTCCCACGTTGCCTCTTCGGGCTGTGCCCGGCCGGGCCCCATGGGAGTAGGCCCGGCCACCAGGCGCTCGCCATCGAGCCCCACCCCCAGGCCTGGCTCCAGGAGGGGGCCCCGGTGACCCACGTCCGGGCAAGGGAAACGCTGAACCATTTCTGTTTGTCATCATTAGGGGTCTTTGTGAGCTACTCTTTGTCTGGTCCCTCCCCTAGGACCTGTTTGCCATGGGAGACCCTACCAGGGGCATAAAGCCCCGGACAACTTAGCTCCTAGGATCATTGGGACACGCAAACCCCTCCACCACGATAAGGTGGTAGCTCACAAATGGAGGGGTTATGAGAGAACAAGGCCTGTTAATTCAAGTGCATAAACATACTTGAATTTTTTTCTGACATTGGCAAACAGTTTTGTTGCTTTACTGAAACAGGTTGCTAGGCCACCCAAAGAAAATCACCACTAAATTATGTTACTCAGGCCACAGCATCTGTATAACTTTACAATTTACAATTTTCACTTTGCAGGCACTTTTGTCCAAAGCGACGTACAGCCCGAGCAGCTAAGAGATATAGTGCCTTGCTTAAGAAACTTATGGTAACACCTCTTCAGCAATTCCCAACCTTGATCCGTGCTGGGACGTGAACCATTGACCCTCTGGGTACAAAGCCAAGTACCTTGGCCTATAGACTGAGCTACTGCCTTCACAAGATGCTCCACGTTCCTCATTATTGTATAGGCAGCTGCTGCTCTTCTGATTGCATAGCTATAGACTAGAATAGGTAACTAGTTGATTCACCTAAATTTATGACTTTATTCTCATAAGTTTAGGAAATTATTCTTGTAAATTTATGACTTAATTTTGTAGGTTTATTTATTTATTTAACGTGGCCCTATCCACTGCCATACTTCCTTTTTTGTAGAGTTATGTTCTTGTAGCCAAACCAAATTTTTACCGTCTACTGTATTTTATCAAGCTAGCCAGCTGCTTAGGAAACTCGTTTTCTGGAGTTTGCTGGTCAGAAAAAAAAAGAAACTCAACTATTTTCAAAACAGTAGCATCCAGTTTATGCTTAATTCAAATTTGACGCTGGAAAAGGAAAAGATGCGTTCTGAGTGGTAAAGGTAAGCAAGCGGCACCTGGTCACTGAAATAGATAGCTTCATTTGAAATCTGAAAAGTAATTCCCAAATAACCACGTTGAAGTCTAGTAAATAATTTTTTTCTTCCTCAGCTCATAACAATGCAAAAACACTCTGTTAATCTTGTCTCTGCAGGTAACTCATGCTATATCCATCATCTCGTGAGCCAGCACTCTTGTCCTGTTGTGTCAGAAGTGTGCAATCCCTTGCCAGCAAACAAGTTTCGTTACATGAATACTTTGGAAACTTAAAGGCTATTTACCAACAGGAGTACACCATGGAATAATATTTTAAAACGATCTCACTGTTCTTGTGTCATGTTGAGGGTCCTGTGTTTGACTTATCTTTTGTAGATGTAAGCTTTAGGAAGAACAGCTCAAATACCTCACAGAGCTAAATCAGAAGTAGTTTTGGTTTTGAAATCAAACAGGAGCTGTCCAGCACAGAGGATTGCAGACCTTGCAAATGAAAGGGCAACAGAAGTTTAAGAAAGTTTTAATATCTATTTGACAGTCTCTGGCCAATCACAGCAGATAGTCTGATGATAGCATTTCACTCATTATGTATGGGATCATAGGCTCTCAGGTAAGTAAAATCTGATGAGAAATATAGCAACTCCATAGTTCTGTCTCTGACCTTTAGGTTGCTCCAGAGGATTGTCAAATATTCCACCCAGGATGGAGCAGCAGCACATGATACAGCATGAAGGTATGGAGTATGACACTTCTGGGCCTATGTTGGCCAGCTGTAGCGTCCCTTCCCAGAAAACACACCGCCACAGCATTTTTACACTGCTTTGTTCTCATTTTCCCTCTGCAAGCCATGAGACACCAGTTTACAGTATCTTGAAATTTTCTGTAATGTCACATCTTGAAAAGGGATAATGAAATTGTCACACCTCACATCTTGAAGAAACAGTGCATCTAAAAGATTAAAAGGTCACATCCAACTTCCACACATGGTCACGCAAATCTAATCTGTTAGAAGTTTGTTGATACAGTGTAACAAAAATGCATCCAACCATCTGAACAAAGCAAACTTTAATATGATTTTACAATAGCCAACTGCAAGCAGGGTTTTGGTCACAGTTTCATGAGAAGTTTTAAGGATGAGAAAACAAGCAGGACAAATAGCTCTAAAAATAATTTTATTGCGATATTAAACAGTATAAAAACATCAGTTTAGAATTATAACTTTATTCTGCCGTCTTCTTCCCTCGCTTGCCAGGTGCTTTAGGAGCAGAGGCATCACCTTCTCCTTTGGTGGCCTTACTCTGGGAAGCTGTTCCTGCCTTTGCTTTTGTAGTCTTTGCTGCCCCCTTAGCTGTTTTTGAGTCTTTGGTTTTTGATGAACTGGAGGTTTCCTCACCATCTGCCTTCTCTTCGGATTTTTTGGCTTTTGGCTTCTTTGCTGGTGCAGGCTTAGATGCTGGAGCCTCTTCATCCTTTTTTGACTTTTTTGCAGGCTTTGGGTCCTTGGGAAATGGAATGGTTCCAGAGTGAAAGAAAGCTTAATCAGTTGGATTGGTAAGTTAATTTAACCACTTTGTTTGAACTTTAAAGGGCTCTGTCCTTATTCTATAATGCCTGTCCAACATAAAACCATGAATATTCAATCCACATAAATTCAACAAGGGTTCTTTTTCTTACGTCTTTCAAATTTTTTTTTTTTTTTTTTTTTGAAGACACCTATTGTCAGACTTAAATAGAAGACCGGCATCCTCACCTTTTTTGTCTTTGCTTCTTTAGTGACAGTCTCCCCCTTCTTGGTGGTACCTTTAGAAAGTGGCATACAGTGAATAAACAAAACAATGAATTGTTTTTTAAGCCTTTGAATGCCTCGATTCATACCTGCTTTTGTGGGCTTTTTGGCACCATCCTCAGTTGTCTTTTTCACCTTTTTCACATTTGGATCTGTGTTTTCACTTTTTGCCTTTGACTCTTTGACTTTTGGTGCAAGCTTAAGACAGAATATGAGAAACAAATCCCGATTAATGGCGTAATATATCCTGCTCCGACTAAACAGTAGACTTCACACCTTACCCTGAACATCCCCGTTGCGCCTGTTGTGACGTTAGATTTGGCAGGACGCACATAGGTGCCAGTCTCGATCCCCTTCCTCAGGGCTCTCTTGACCAAGTTCTTCAGCCGCTCTGGATCGATGGAGGGATATTTTTGTTTGATATAAGTCTGAATAGCCCGGGATGAAACTCCTTTGCGTGAGTCTAGCTCTGTAAGTGCTTCTCGGATCATGACGGCTGTGGTGGGGTGAGCTGCAAGTTTGCGCAGCGCTGCAGCACCTGTGGAGGAAACAATAGGAATAACACTGTGACAAAAGTAAATATTTGGTGGATCCAACGTTGCCAGTGTACTTCGAAATGTCTAGACTAAACGCTGCGTGCGCTCGGACCTGGTTTTTCTGCAACTTGTTCCTCCACCGGAGCATCATTGGAGGTGTCGTTCACCGGGAGCGCTTCGGATTCTGCTGCTTGCTTTTTAGGAGGCATAACTAAGAGCTCAAAATAAAAAGAAGCAATGAAAAGTACTTGGTTATATTAGCTGTAAAATTGAGAGCCCCGACTTCTCTCACTCGAGTTTCTTCCTTTATGAGGTCGCTTCCGGTAAACTGAGACCAGGTGAATCACATTGCATCAGGTGCAAACCATTAGGGTCAATTACATCCTCCAGAAAAAGGAAAGGAAGTTGTTTGTTGTTTTCAGTTGATTTTAATTAATTTATTTATTTATTCTGATTTTAATTTCTATGGATGTGTTCTCTAAACCCCCCTGTATTTTCATGCACTCATTGTAAAATCAGCACATTATTTCGTATTTGAAAACGATATAAATTGAGCAAAAAAGCAACGATATATTTCTGAGTTTTGGAAGTGAACATTTTTTATTTAGCCTAACGCCGAAAAAAGAAGTTAATTAAATACAAAAAATCAGAATCAGGCCCATCATCCTTAACTAAAACGCAGTTCACAATTGTTTGAGCAGGAGTTCCCATTATGTGGCACAAAGAAACAGAAATACTTCCATGAAATGCAAAACTACTCATTTCAGAAATTAATAGAAAAATAAATAAATAAATAAATGAAATAAAATGTAAAAAAAAAAAAAAAAAAAAATAAAGAAAAAAAAGACGACTAAATCAAAAATCCCCAACATTTAAGATTTTCATAAAATTATTTTGTGAAATAACTGGCATGTCATGAGTTGATTTCTGCTCAACTTCAGGACCACTGTATCTAGCTTCACAATCCCCACACAGGCATATCGTCCCTGCAGCAAGAGCTGACTTGTTGCCCATTTGGAAAAATCCACATATGAATATGCATTCAGACAAGTGTCTATATATAGGCATGCAGAAGTTATGGGGAGACTGAAAACTCTTGTATTAATCTAAACCAGGGAGGTAACACTATGATCTTACATTGAGCATGTGTAAGTATTTTCATATTCAGGCTTGTTTCATGTGTGATCTGTGAGCTGTGGCTCTCCTGAGAGCAGCTTTGGTGAAATGAACCTTCTGATAGTCTTCCAAGTCAGACACACGAGCATCTTCTCAGCTGGGTCCTGATCTGTGTCAGTATTGTGCCTTGTCATGGTAGGGCCCCTGTAGTTTAAGCCCGGTTTATGGAGTACTGCTTTGTCAGCTCCACACTGAAAGTTTGTGTAGCCCTATGTCAACACAGAAGAGCCTATTCACTCAGCCTGATGTTAACCTCCCCAAATGTGCATTTGAGAAAAAGTGTGACACCCTGTGGTTTCTTTTTGCAGTTACATAGCTTTCATTGATACACGTGAAAACTGTCAAACTGTCTTTTTCAGCCAGTCTGACTCATACTCTGGTAACAGTTTAATTTTGTCATTTGTTTATTCTTACCTTATGAGTCTGTATCAGAATGATACCTGTTACCAGGACCATATTTGTGCATATTTAACTAAAAGTAAGAGTTAACTGTGTTTTTTTTTTTTTTAACATTTTAGTATTGATCATCAAATCCTGACAAATCCTGCTACCATGGCAGAGAGCCTACAGTACATAAATAAACCCTCAACTTCAACTTTAAAATTGTCATTCTAATATCTTTTGCTCTGTAGAACTTTGAGATTGCTGAAATGTAAAGTGCATCACAAATACAATCTAAAATATTATTATTATTATTATTATTATTATTATTATTATTATTATTATTATTATTATTATTATTATGTTCGGTCTAGGAGAATGTTCTGTGTCAGCACAGAGAATGGTACAAAACATAAGGGACTTTGTGGTTGAGTGTTTCCATGTGTCTGTGTTGAGGTCATGCTGCTCATGCTGCTCACACGTACTTTCTTTGCTCAACATCCAATCTTCACTGTGAAGAGGCTGTAACCACCGACTCTAGTGAGGAGCAGACAAGCAGGAGGTAAGTCTGCCATCTTGGGGACAGAAGGACTTGCACGCCAGGTATGCGCTGCATGCAGGGACCTACAACTCTTGACTGCTTTCCTCCTCTGCAGGATCCAAAACTGGCAACACAGCTCAGCCAACACTCTTTCTGGTCCAGGATGTAGGAGGGTCTCATCAAAATCTTGGATGCAAAATGCTGGGGATTTGAGCGCTGGTGAGAGAGGCACTCAGCTCTTGCCATGCCAAACAGAATAATGCTTTGCTCTGAAAGTAAACACAGTTAGCACTTTGGAGTCAGTTTTGAGGTCTTTAAAATGTGGCCTTTATTTAAAAATGTTATTGAGGACAACCCCTGCCAAAGGACTAGAGGATACTGGAACGTACCGGTGCTCTTCAATCTTGTCAGCCATCCTCGGATTGTTAATCAATGCACAATACTCCTCTAACAGGCCTGTCTTACTTCCTTTTATAAGAGTATAACTTTTTGTGAAACTTCATGGACATTTTGTTTTGTAAAAAAAAGTTTGCTTTTGAATATTATCATGTCATACAATAATAACCTATATGTCCACTGTTATGTTCTACTTCAAATTTATTAGATCCCTTTGAACTAAAAAAAAGATCAATTAAAGTTTAAATGTTTATTGAAAGAATATAGATAACACAAAAATGAATGAAATACACAAAAATGAAAAATAGTCAGGTATGATATATACTTTCCAATGAAAACCATGTGTGGTATTTGTAATTGCCAAATGAAACCAGTGGTTGTTTAAACCTCGCAAAATGGATGTGATTTCATCCCTTTGTGTTATTTTGAAAATAATGGCTTGATCATCGTTACTTTTTTTTTACTCATTTATTTTTTAGCTCTTGATTAAAGTCTTAGATTAGTCTTATATCTTATTATTACTGCAGCACAAAATCATGTTTTGAGTTACAAAGTAATGTGATACAGGTGTAAGGATAAAAATAAATGAATAAATAAATAAAAAAAATGATGAAATAGGATAAAATAGATAGATAGATAGATAGATAGATAGATAGATAGATAGATAGATAGATAGATAGATAGATAGATAGATAGATAGATAGATAGATAGAGTATAAGGTTATTTAGGAGACTCAGCTAACTCATTTTTAGCGTTTATTCACTCCCATAGATTTACTTTTAACTGGCAACTCCAGGGTTAAATATAAAACTGGTAAACATACAATCATTGTATTTATTGCAGAAATTATAGTCAAGAAGTTTTGATAGCTGATTTGAATGTATTCATTTTTGACGTTGCCATTTTGTTCATGATTGAGATAAAAAAAGAAAAAGTCATTGGATAAAGAAAGCAATGAAATGAAAGTGATTTTCACTTTCTCTGAGCCAGTTAGACAACACTGTAGCAGAATTATTCTTGACATGTGGTAACTGACTGAAGATTTTTTTTTTTTTAACATGAGGTCAATTTCTGGCCTGTCTGATCCTGTGAACTACCTCAGTTGTTTCCTTTGGTTTTTGTTCAGAGCATGTTCTGCAAAGTGACACTTCTATAGTTCAAATGTAGTCTCTGAGGGATTATTGACCATTAAACATTTATTTTATTGAGCTTCATCATGTCTGGATACCTGCTGTTGGTCTTGCTCATGTGTAGGTTTGATCTCTTTTCTGTTTTGTTCTCTCTAAATACAAGAGATTATTTAACATATTTATGAGTCATATTGGCCAGGGTGAAGACATTTTGATCAGCTTTTACTTTATTTCTGCAAGTTCTGGAAAAACATGTACTTTTCTAATTTTTTTTCTTCAACAGATTCACTTCCTCAGTTAAAAGCACAAGGTAAGTTTTCAAGTTCAATAATTGTATTATATGTAAGTAATACACACATCATACGCTCACATCATACACATCCACTATTTCTCTGTTGTTGTTTCTTTATCTTATATCAAGCCACCATCGATCAATGGAAATTGTTGTATCTTTTTATTTCAGTTAAATTCTTTCTATTAAATTTTCAGCTCTTCCTCCACCTACTTTGTCAGTGAATCCAGCGGTGATCACAGAAACAGACTCAGTCGCTCTGAACTGTCAGACTCCTTCATCCCATGCTGTGCCTGAGTGTTATTACAACTTTATAAGAGGACAACCTGCTGAAAAGCTTCCCTGTCGTAAGACTCTGACAGGAACTGAGCTACTGAGGGTGACACATCAGAAGACACCAGCACAGGTTGAAGTGACCTGTTTTTACCTGTATGCATCCCAGTCTCCTCGGAGTGAGAAATCCTCCATCATCATTCGGAGTGAGTGAGCACTGCTGCCATAAGCTGTTTGTATGAACTGTACAGCACAGTTTTAGAGTAAAGTAAAGCCGCAGACTTCAGAGAGACATCATGTCTTGTAATCCTATATGAATAACTATGACATTTTTTATACAAAATGTAACTCTCAGTCATCTAATCCAACGTTTGTTCCCACTTTCAGCTTCTCTTCCACCCACTCTGACAGTGAATACACCTGAGATCAGTGAAACAGACTCAGTCACTCTGAACTGTCAACCTCCATCATCTGCTTCTGTGTCCCAGTGTCATTTCTACTCTCCAGGCGGAGGACCTGGTGTGGTCCTCTCTTGTCTGCAGACTCTGACAGGAAGTGAGCTGTTGAGGATGTCAGGTCAGAGTTCACCTGCACAGGTTAAACTCAGCTGTTTTTACACAGAGAAACTTGGAGAGGAAGATTCTCCATCTCCACACAGTGCAGTCTCCTCCATCAGAGTACACAGTGAGTGATTCTCCCACTTTTAGACTATAATATCAGTGCCTTGACTCATTACAAACACATAGAGTGGCGTAATGTTCCAGATATGTAGTTTTGTCGGGGGTTAAATGCCAAAACAAATTCTTTGAATGAACAAACTTCTTTCTCATTAAGATGCCATAATAGAGTGGAAGTTTGGGATATAATTTTTGATATTTTGATTAACTGTTTTGTGATATCAGACCTGATGTTGAATCTGGTGACGATAGAGTTTAGTTTGAGTTTCCACTTCTCATGAAAATGCTAAAACTTAGTTATTTTTAGTTATTTTAAGTTGCGTCATGTGTGGTGTTGTATCACTGTTGGTTATCTAAAGATGACAGCAGTCTAACTTACAGACAAATCCACAACATAATATTTTCTTTGATTAAAAAATTAAATGCAATTCCTCTTTTTTTTTTCCTAGGTTTAAAACCAACTCTGAGTCGATCTCAACTGGATGATGGTCTTGTTCTCTTTGTCTGCTCTCTTCCTGTATCTGCTGCGCATGGCACTAAGTGTAACCTGTACTTTGGAGAAGCCAGTGACCCTGGAAAAACAAAAGTCATCTCTAATACAGAGGCCGAAAAAACCAAAAGCTCAATCTGCCAGTTTTACTTCACCTTTAGTGATTTAATGAGTCAGCTGAGTTCAGTTCAGCCAAAAGATGCCAGATGTGATTACACATTAGGAAGTGAACCCAACCCTTTGTCTCCTCGCAGCAATCGATACAGTTTGGCAGGTAAGTCAGAGAAGAAACAAGATCTTCAAGTCTTCAGAGAGACATCATGTCTTGTAATCCTGTATGAATAACTATGACATTTTTTATACAAAATGTAACTATTAGCCATCTAATCTAACATTTGTTCCCACTTTCAGCTTCTCTTCCACCCACTCTGACAGTGAATCCAGCTGAGATCAGTGAAACAGACTCAGTCACTCTGAACTGTCAGCCTCCATCTTCTGCTTCTGTGTCCCAGTGTCATTTCTACTCTTCAGGCGGAGGACCTGGTGCGGTCCTCTCTTGTCTACAGACTCTGACAGGAAGTGAGCTGTTGAGGATGTCAGGGCAGAGTTCACCTGCACTGATTAAACTCAGCTGTTTTTACACTGAGAAACTTGGAGAGGAAGATTCTCCATCTCCACACAGCGCAGTCTCCTCCATCAGAGTACACAGTGAGTGATTCTCCCATGTTTAGATGAAAATATCAGTGCCTTGACTTATTAAAAGCACACAGTGATAAAAGAGTGATGTAATGTTCCAGATACATAGTTTTGTAGGGTTATAGGCCAAAACAAAGAAAATCTTTGAAATAACAAACTTTTTTCTTATTAAGATGCCATAAGAGAGTGGAAGTTTTTGGATATAATTTTTGATATTTTGATGAACTGTTTTGTGGTTTAAGACCTGATGTTGAATTTGGTGATGATAGAGTTGAGTTTGAGTTTCCAATTCACATGAGAATGCTAAAACTTAGTTATTTTTAGTTATTTCAAGTTGCGTCATGTGTGGTGTTGTATCACTGTTGGTTATCTAAAGATGACAGCAGTCTAACTCACAGAGACATCCACAACATAACATTGTCTTTGATCAAAAAATGAAAGGCAATTCTTTTTTTTTTCCTAGGTTTAAAACCAACTCTGAGTCGATCCCATTTTGATGATGGTCTTGTTCTCTTGGTCTGCTCTCTTCCTGTATCTGCTGCTCATGGCACTAAGTGTAACCTGTACTTTGGAGGAGCCAGTCACCCTGCAAAAACAAAAGTCATCTTTAATACAAAAGCCAAAAAACAACAAAGCTCAATTTGCCAGTTTTACTTCACCACTGATGATTTAATGAGTCAGCTGCGTTCAGTTCAGCCAAAAGATGCCAGCTGTGATTACACATTAGGAAGTGAACCCAACCCTTTGTCTCCTCGCAGCAATCGATACAGCCTAATGGGTAAGTCAGAGAAGAAACAAGATTTACTGCTGCAGATCTCACACTGACATAAAGTTATAAAAGTAATTTGGACCGTTATCTTCCATACATTTGATATTTCATTCAACACCACTAAAATCACATAATTTGCACAAGTATGAAGTCCTCAGGTTCTCTGCTTTAAAAAAAACAACACTTAAATATTGAATAATATTAAAATAAATAAAACTTGTCCCACACAGTTAACCCCACACACATTTGTCAGGTCAAAATTCTTGTTTTATTTTAGATATTGTGGAAAAAGAGTCTAATGCACCCCGGACAACATCCACATCTACAACGACCACAGGTAATGTCATATTTACCAAAACAAAATCACAAAGCATTCACAAGTTGATCTTTCAAATATTTATTTTCTGCAGGTCGGAGGCCTGGACATCCGCCTGCTGTCACCTCTCCAAAAAACACACAAGGTAGTTAGATAACAGCTTCATTAATCCCTGACTATATATTGTTCACATCATTTATCTTTAAAATGTTAAGAAGTATAATTTCAAGTTTCCTCTCTTCATTCAACAGTTCTAACCGTTAGTCCATCAAGTAACTCTGGTGGTGATGTTACTTCTCCCCAAACAACAGCTGAACCAACATCAGGTTACTGCTCATATTTAAATGACGTGATTCTTGTCTTTTTGCTCTTTGTGAAGCAGAGAGGATCTTTGATTTGAATGTTTCATTTTGTTTATTTGCCTTTCAGAAACAGATGTGACGTCTCTGGATACAGAAACTATCACTGTAACAGGTACTTGAGACCCAGATTCAAAATGTGCTCGTGTATTGTTGAGGGCACATTAAAAACTTCTGTCGCTGTCCTCATTAGGTGTAAGTGTTGTCATGCCTGACAGTAAAGACAGCGGTCTCCCTGAAACTCCTCTGAAAAAACCTTCAAGTAAGAATTTGTCTTTTCACTTAGAAAAATGTTGACAGCCTGATTCACTTTGTTACTTTATATGAGGGCTGAAGAAAGACTTCACTTTACATTTAATGTTTACTCTGGGTTTAGTCGCTGAGGTATGATGAAAAAAAGTATGAACATGTCTGAAGCGAACAATGTGAGAAGTGAAATTGTTTCTTGTTTTGGACCTCTGTTGTCTCCAAGCAGAAAACATGATATGGAAGTTCGTAGCAGCCGCTGCTGGCTGTGGAGTGACTGTGGGTGTTGTGTTGTTGGTTTCTGCAGTGGTCTGCAACAAGAGAAGAGCTGGTGAGAATTTTTATTTGCACATCCAACTTATTAAGAATCTGATTTTATACATCTGTCAAAGACTGCTGATGTAAATATTCATTAACCCTATTCTTGTACAATGCCTTGAATGGCAACACATATTTTTAATCTTTTATGTAGTACTTTGATAAATAAGTTTAAAAAATATACACAATTAGTGGTTAACACTAGAGTATAGATTTTAGTGAAAGAAATGTAAACATTCTAAACATTTGTCTTTAAAAAAAAAGATAGATCAAGGGAACAACATGAATCTGCATCCACTATCTGGTATCTAGTTGCATTTGAAACCAAGAATGAAAATGGGACATCCTTGTGGTTGAACACTTCTGCACAGAGACAAAAATAAGCTCATGTCTTCACACCTCATGGCTTTTTCACATGCGGCATTAATGTCTGAGAAGTCTTACTGTATATCCTCTTTTGTCTTTGGTTTAGAGACAGGGGCATATTGACTAAAGTATTATACATATAAATATAATGTGGTGTAAGATACACATCATGACGATTATATTTGCTCAGTTTTGTTTTGACCTTTTAATAGAGATATGTAAATTGAGGATTTGCACCTGACTGATACATCTCTTGTGAAATCATCATCTCAGAGTTTTTCTCTCTAACAGGTCCCAGGGAAATTAAAAAGAAGCTGACACAATGTCAGATGGTAAGTTAAACATTAGGGAGGATGTCAAAAATCTCATATTGGTCTTATGAACAGAAGCCAAAGTTTGTTTCTTTTTTTACAGGATGACCTGTGTCATTACTCCACGTGCTACTCCATCGTCTCATATGAGCCAGCTGTACCGTCACTGGGCGACAGGGCATACAGCACCACACAGACACACTATACAATACTCACATACTCCTACTGTTCAGAGGGGGAAAATTATGAGCTTGAATAATTGTTTGTATGTTGTTCTTGTCTTGGAAGTGGATTATTACAAAGCAATTTGAGGTATATGTAATGAGAGATGGAAATTTTTTTATTAAGCTATGTTAAACTAGTTTTATTTTGTAGTTGTTTTTTAGCTTTTCTGTTGTTGACATTATGAAGGAAAATTGAAAAGACACATAGTTTGAGGAGGAAGGAGCTGTATGTGGGAAATGAGCTTCAACCTGTGAGTCAAACTGGCACCTCCAATCAAATCATTGTGAACCCAAAGTTGAGGGCCATAATAAATGTCTATCATTACTATAAAATCTGTCATGTTTCTTGTTTTTCTTAAAAGTTCATCCTTGAGAGTACATCTGTGCATTCAGTTGTCGATTGGGCAAAATTGTATTTAAACTGGCGTGCTCACTCTTACCACCTCCTCTGCAAACTGCTCTGCTAACCTCTTTCAGCCCAGCTCCTCCTGTTATACTGTGTCTGATTCTACCAGCTTCATATCTATTGTCACTGGTGTCCTTCCTGTTTCATCCTGAGATTCTGTCCTGTTGCTCTCTCAGCTTTGGCTTTTCATGTCTGCACATGAAAGAAAGTGGAGATGTGCTCTCCCCACCACAGGTTTGTGGTTCATAGGCATGTGGAAGGGCAGGGAACTCTCAGAGCAAACCCAGAGCACCAAATATAACTTATTGCATGCAAATGATAAATTAATTTGACCAGATTTTTGTCTTAACTCAACTTTTCTTTTCTTTTCTTTTTTTAATGTTTATATACATTCCTATCATTTATATGCAGATATTTGATTTGTGGGGAATAGACTGCAAATAAACACTGAAATGTATAACATCATGTTTTTGAATATTTTCTTTTTCGATTTATTTTTAGGGGCTTTTATGTTTTTAGTTAGATAAGAGTGAGGAAAGTGGGTAGTAGAGGAAACACAGTAAGAGTGGGGAGTGACATGACATGACAAAGAGGTCATGGGATGGATTTGGACCCGGGCTACCTGCATGAGGGTGAACCTCATGGAGTGCAACCTTCACCGCTCGACCATCTGTGCTCCGTGTTTTTGGACATTTTTAATCAGTTCCTACTTTAGTATCAGTAACCTTTCAATTCTTTAGATTATTTGGTATGATAGAAAAAAAATGAAAGCATGACATTTCTTCCCTCCAGGACAAAGGTCTTAAACAAGGGGTTCATGGATGTAGGGGAGACTGGGGACAGTTGCAACACTTTTTACGTTACTCTCAGTTAATCAGAGAATATTTGGACTAGTCTCACCAAATCTTTACATATTAAACCTACATCTGTCTGCTAAATGCCCATGCCATTTACACATGGCTACATATAACATTTTAATCACAATATTCATTTAAATAGAGGAATTCAGACGTTGCAACTGACCCCAAACCTGGGGACAGTTGCAACACAGATCAGGGACGGTTGCAACATATAAAAAAAATAAACATTAATTTTTCACTAATTATCCTCAGTGTTTTGTCTAAATAGGACAAATACAAATGTTATGATCCTGAGTGGGCTCAAATTCAATTTTCTTTCCTGTACAGCTTTAAGGTATTTAATTAGTTTTGTTTTGTTTGAAAAATGGGCCTACCGTGAGTCAACGTGCAGATGTTACTGAAGCTATAAAAACTCAATATTGCATTTTGGGACAAAACCTTTGTAAATATTCATTGAGGCTCTTCTCTTGGTCCTCCGAGAATACTTTTCTGCTGGTCCAGTACCCTGCTTATGTTCTGATGCCGTGCTTGCAAAATTTTTTTTGTTCTTGTGGAACCTGAACAATGTGGTGTGGCATATGTCAAAGGCCTTGGCCACTGGCCTCATTGATTTAGATGATTCATTCACTATATGACAAGTTTATATGACACATACAACATACAACAATAACTAATTGCTCATTTTTGCTTAACAAGTTATTAGGGGAATTATTCTGTTTATCATTAGCGTTAGTTTCTCCATATGATTGCCTGTTCTGTTCATCATGAGCAATTAAATATATTAATTTTGCCCATTTTGAACTAAAAATCTTTAAAAATATGGTTGTGTGGTCTCTTCTAATATGACAAACCTAATAGCATGGGGACAGTTGCAACAGTTGCAACTGTCCCCATGGTACCGGTCATGACAAAACGCCATGTGCTGGCTAGCCACATTGACATTGACACATGCTCACCATGTCATTTAATAGTCAACAAACAGTGATTTAAACTAGATAGGTTTGGATTCATTCATACATAAGGTCAGGACAGTATGACAAAAAACAGCTCATGAAAAAAGCTACTTTCATACCTCCAAAACAACTTTACTTGATAGAAGCAGGACCAGATGCTCAATGTGGCCTCTCTCTTCTTGGTGGGTAGAGGGTCTAACTGAGCATGTGCAGTATGAGTGTCATCACTCTAGCATGTTTCTGATTGGAGAAATAAGGCTTGTTCCAACCGTCCCTTGTTGCAACAGTCCCCAGTCTCCCCTACTGTGAGGGTCAGCGTCAATTTTGGTTGATTGGGAAATTTTCACATTTTACAATATTTGTTACTCCCTCCTCACTGTACCTCATAAATACTTCAAAGGTAAGTATGTGTTGTGATCTGTCTTCTGTTGCTGTGGAGTATCCCTGGTCTCCCCTGCAGAGCTTGGACAGTGCTCTGTCTCTCACTCTTACCTGCACCAGCCTCGAAGCTCAGAGCCAGAAGCTCTGCTGAGACAGGAGTCTGATGCCAGACTGTACCTACTGCTACCATGGTACATTATCTGACCCAAGTATTTTGTATGATTAATTCCTCAACTAACTATGTGTGTCCTCCTTGTCTTTTCCAGTGCCTCCTCGAGCCTCCTGCACCTGCCTGCTCTCTCACCAGATCTCATCCCCCCTCTGGATTCAGGATCTGCACTTGACTCCATCACTTGTTTAATAAAAAACCTTAAACTTCTTCCCTGCTTCTGTCTGCTCTTTGGTCCCAGCTTAACAACTGGTCACCAGACCTTCGCAATATGAAATAAATGAAACAGTGAATTTTCTAAAAATCTTGGTATTAAATGCACAATAACAATGTGCATTTTTTCCATTCTCACTTAAAATGGCTCCAATAAGAATTTAAAGCACATTGTTTAGTCTTGTTATCACTGCAGTACTAAATGATGTTCGGAGTCATATAGTGACATGAACATCACCCAAGTATCCACAATTGGGCTACTTAAAACTTGACCACCAGATGGCGCCTTTTCCTAATTTTGGATCTTTGTGCCAAATGCATGCCTTTCTCCCCTTCTTCCACCAGGGGCAGATCCTGCTACATGACTACAAATGGTAAACAAATTCAGCTTAAATAAAAAAAAAAAAAAAAAAACACTGATTGAAAGAATTATTTTGTGTGTCATAAATCCAGTGTTATTATTAGTAATCAACAAATGTCAGATTGGACTGACTTAAAAAAAGTAGAAACAAAACAAAACAAAACAAAACAAAGAAAAAAAAAACAACCTGAAACTCTGAAACTCTGGTTTCCCTTTTTTTTTTTTTTTTTTTTAGCTTTTAGTTTTTTTTAGTTTATTTGTTTATTGTTTCATGGACAGTCCCCTTTAATTCACTATGCAGTAAAAGAGGCAGCTTTTAATGCATGAGATAACACATTTTAAGTGTTATTACACTCCTATAGATTCCCCTTTAACTGGCAACTCGAGGGTTAAATATAAGATCAGTGGAAAAACTAGTTGTTTCAATCATTACAGAGACAGCAATTTATTAATTCATAGAAGTTTTGGTGGCTGATTTTTCTTTATCTATTTATCACATGTCTAGTTTGTTCATTTTTGAGATAGCAACAAGTCTGTTGACAGAAAAGGTGAGTAATTTACTTTCTCTGAACCAGTTAAACAACGCTGTGATAGATTTATTCTAAACATGAAGTGACCTACTATACATCTTTTTTTAAACATGATGTCAAGTGTGTGTGTGTGTGTGTGTGTGTGTGTGTGTGTGTGTGTGTGTGTGTGTGTGTGTGTGTGTGTGTGTGTGTGTGTGTGTGTGTGTGTGTGGCCTGATCCTGTGAACTACTTCAGTCGTTTCCTTTGGTTTTTGTTCAGAGCAAGTTCTGCAAAGGGACACTTCTGTAGTTCAAATGTAGTCTCTGAGGGATTATTGACCATTAAACATTTATTTTATTGAGCTTCATCATGTCTGGATACCTGCTGTTAGTCTTGCTCGTGTGTAAGTTTGATCTCATTTCTGTTTTGTTCTCTCTAAATTACATAACAAGAGAGTATTTAACATATTTATGACTAACGTTGAACCAGGATTAAAATATTTTGATCAGCCATTACTTTGTTTCTACAAGCTCTAAGAAATCATTATCTACAGTTGATTCTTTTTGTTTTCTTTGTGAAAACATTTTTTAACAGATTCATTTCCTCAGTTAAAAGCACAGGGTTATGAGTAACAATGAACCAGGGTGAAAACATTTTGATCAGCCTTTTACTTTATTTCCACAAGTTCTTAAAAAAACATGATCTTTGTTTTTTTGTGATTTTTTTTTCTTTAACAGATTCACTTCCTCAGTTAAAAGCACAAGGTTAGTTTTTAAGTTTAATAATTTTATCATATGTAACTAATACTCACATTATACACATCATATCATACACATACACTATTTCTCTGTTGTTGTTTTTTTTACTTAATTCAAGCCACCATTGATCAATGGAAATTGTTGTATCTTATTATTTCAGTTAAATTCTTTCTATTAATTTTTTTAATTTAAATTTTCAGCTCTTCCTCCACCTACTTTGTCAGTTAATCCAGCGGTGATCACAGAAACAGACTCAGTCGCTCTGAACTGTCAGACTCCTTCATCCCATTCTGTGCCTGAGTGTTATTACAACTTTATAAGAGGACAACCTGCTGAAAAGCTTCCCTGTCGTAAGACTCTGACAGGAACTGAACTACTGAGGGTGACACAACAGAAGTCACCAGCACAGGTTGAAGTGACCTGTTTTTACCTGTATGCATCCCAGTCTCCTCGGAGTGAGAAATCCTCCATCATCATTCGGAGTGAGTAAGCACTGCTGCCATGAACTGTTTGTATAAATAATACAGAGTAATACACAGTTTTAGTGTAAAGTAAAGCTCAACCGCAGACTTCAGAGAGACATCATGTCTTGTAATCCTGTATGAATAACTATGACATTTTTTATACAAAATGTAACTATTAGCCATCTAATCTAACATTTGTTCCCACTTTCAGCTTCTCTTCCACCCACTCTGACAGTGAATCCAGCTGAGATCAGTGAAACAGACTCAGTCACTCTGAACTGTCAGCCTCCATCTTCTGCTTCTGTGTCCCAGTGTCATTTCTACTCTTCAGGCGGAGGACCTGGTGCGGTCCTCTCTTGTCTACAGACTCTGACAGGAAGTGAGCTGTTGAGGATGTCAGGTCAGAGTTCACCTGCACTGATTAAACTCAGCTGTTTTTACACTGAGAAACTTGGAGAGGAAGATTCTCCATCTCCACACAGCGCAGTCTCCTCCATCAGAGTACACAGTGAGTGATTCTCCCATGTTTAGATGAAAATATCAGTGCCTTGACTTATTAAAAGCACACAGTGATAAAAGAGTGATGTAATGTTCCAGATACATAGTTTTGTAGGGTTATAGGCCAAAACAAAGAAAATCTTTGAAATAACAAACTTTTTTCTTATTAAGATGCCATAAGAGAGTGGAAGTTTTTGGATATAATTTTTGATATTTTGATTAACTGTTTTGTGGTTTAAGACCTGATGTTGAATTTGGTGATGATAGAGTTGAGTTTGAGTTTCCAATTCACACGAGAATGCTAAAACTTAGTTATTTTTAGTTATTTCAAGTTGCGTCATGTGTGGTGTTGTATCACTGTTGGTTATCTAAAGATGACAGCAGTCTAACTCACAGAGACATCCACAACATAACATTGTCTTTGATCAAAAAATGAAAGGCAATTCTTTTTTTTTTCCTAGGTTTAAAACCAACTCTGAGTCGATCCCATTTTGATGATGGTCTTGTTCTCTTGGTCTGCTCTCTTCCTGTATCTGCTGCTCATGGCACTAAGTGTAACCTGTACTTTGGAGGAGCCAGTCACCCTGCAAAAACAAAAGTCATCTTTAATACAAAAGCCAAAAAACAACAAAGCTCAATTTGCCAGTTTTACTTCACCACTGATGATTTAATGAGTCAGCTGCGTTCAGTTCAGCCAAAAGATGCCAGCTGTGATTACACATTAGGAAGTGAACCCAACCCTTTGTCTCCTCGCAGCAATCGATACAGCCTAATGGGTAAGTCAGAGAAGAAACAAGATTTACTGCTGCAGATCTCACACTGACATAAAGTTATAAAAGTAATTTGGACCTGTATCTTCCATACATTTGATATTTCATTCAACACCACTAAAATCACATAATTTGCACAAGTATGAAGTTCTCAGGTTCTCTGCTTTAAAAAAACAACACTTAAATATTGAATAATATTAAAATAAATAAAACTTGTCCCACACAGTTAACCCCACACACATTTGTCAGGTCAAAATTCTTGTTTTATTTTAGATATTGTGGAAAAAGAGTCTAATGCACCCCGGACAACATCCACATCTACAACGACCACAGGTAATGTCATATTTACCAAAACAAAATCACAAAGCATTCACAAGTTGATCTTTCAAATATTTCTTTTCTGCAGGTCGGAGGCCTGGACATCCGCCTGCTGTCACCTCTCCAAAAAACACACAAGGTAGTTAGATAACAGCTTCATTAATCCCTGACTATATATTGTTCACATCATTTATCTTTAAAATGTTAAGAAGTATAATTTCAAGTTTCCTCTCTTCATTCAACAGTTCTAACCGTTAGTCCATCAAGTAACTCTGGTGGTGATGTTACTTCTCCCCAAACAACAGCTGAACCAACATCAGGTTACTGCTCATATTTAAATGACTTGATTCTTGTCTTTTTTTTGCACTTTGTGAAGCAGAGAGGATAATTGATTTGAATGTTTTATTTTGTTCATTTGTCTTTCAGAAACAGATCTGACGTCTCTGGATACAGAAACTATCACCGTAACAGGTACTTGAGACCCAGACTCAAAATGTGCTCGTGTATTGTTGAGGGCACATTAAAAACTTCTGTTGCTGTCCTCATTTGGTGTAAGTGTTGTCATGCCTGACAGTAAAGACAGTGGTCTCCCTGAAACTCCTCTGAAACAACCTTTAAGTAAGAATTTGTCTTTTCACTTTAGAAAAATGTTTACAGCCTGATTCACTTTGTTACTTTATATGAGGGCTGAAGAAAGACTGCACTTTACATTTAATGTTTACTCTGGGTTTAGTCGCTGAGGTATGATGAAAAAAAGCATGAACATGTCTGAAGCGAACAATGTGAGAAGTGAAATTGTTTCTTGTTTTGGGCCTCTGTTGTATCCAAGCAGAAAACATGATATGGAAGTTCGTAGCAGCCGCTGCTGGTTGTGGAGTGACAGTGGGTGCTGTGTTGTTGGTTTCTGCAGTGGTCTGTAACAAGAGAAGAGCTGGTGAGAGTTTTCATTTGCACATCCAACTTATTAAGAGTCTGATTTTATACACCTGTCAAAGACTGCTGATGTAAATATTCATTTACCTTAATCCTATACAATGCCTTAAATGGCATAACTTGTGTTTAACTTTGCACATGGTCCTTTTGCAAAATTAAACAAAACAGCAAAAAACATTTCTTGTTTTAAACTTTGATTTCTTTTAATATCTTTGTAGGTTGGAGGAGTTTAATGCTGACTTCCCATTTGTATTTCTATTCAGTCTCAAAAAGTAAAAACAGAACAAAAAAAATAACACTTGTTGAGAAGCTATAATTATCTTAACACTTGAGAATTGAACTAGAGCGTGCTTGTGGTGGAAAACTTATTCGCTGAAGCAAACCAAGGTCATGGTTTCACACTGAACTTTTTTGTCACACATGAGCATGTGTTTCTGAGAAACCATGCACCACTTCCCCTTTTTAGTGTCATGCAAGAATATTGTTGTGCAAGATATAATAATTCATGATGGTCATCTTATAATTTTTTTTTTTTTCTCGAACAGGTCTCAAAAAATTGAAAAGGGGATCGATAAAATACGAGGCTGTAAGTGTGAAATTGGGGCCAACATAAAAAAGGCATGTTGGTAAAATCCATTACTGATATAATTTGTTTCTTTGTTTTCCAGGACGACATGTGTTATTACTCCACCATCCCTGATAAGCCAGCTGCAGCAGCACTGAGCGACATGACATACAGCACTGTGCAGGCACACTGATATACTACAGTTCAAAGAGGGAAAGCTGCAGCTTAGATAACAGGTTGAAACTGTATTCTTGTCTTTAAAGTGGACCAATGTAATGTCTAATCTATATGTTCTTAGCTTTTGTACATGGGGCACACTATTTAAACAACTGGGCTAAGCATGGCTTTATATAAAATTTTTAGTTCATTTGAATTTTTAAAGTTGACTCTGTTGTTACATGTTTTCTTTTCCTTGTTGATCATATTTCTGGATCTGGAAATATTTTCAAGGGATTGACTTTTTAAAAACACAAATCAGTTACAAACAACTTTCTGTTACTATACATACACTGTAGGATTTGTCCAAAGCCTGGATTATGTTAAATATAATTGTTAAAAAACAGATTTCCTTTTTTTCTCCATCTCCTTAATTGTACTTACAATCAGATCACACAACACAACTGGCACATTCACTCAAAAACACACTCTCTGAAATAACAACAACAACAACTCCAAGAGTATGAAGGAAAATATTTCTTTTATTTCTTCATAAGCTTTCTTAAACCTGGTTGAAGGATGTGGTCACCTTACAAATTATGGCAGGAGATATCTATGTAACAATCTGAGATCCTCTTCTTCTTCATGCATCTTTATCAGCTCTGAAATCTCTTCTGCTTTCAAACCAGAGGGAAAACAGCAGAATAAAGCAGATTTAAATGTCTCAAAGACTTTATATGAACCATATTATTACTGACATTAAAAAGAAATTACTAACAAAATAAACTTTAAACTATATGAAGACAGAAGACTATGACAATATTGTTAATCTTTTCAGCATTTACTGCCTAAACAGTCTTCTCTTTGCTCTTTTCACACATGACAAAGTGCATCTTACATTCAGCAGATTTTACACAAGCCATCATTTTTTTCCACCAAACACAGAAGAAATAAACATGTTACATGTCTGGCTATGTTTCCTTACAAAGGACTTTTTTAAGCTTTGACAAGAAATGCCTGTACTCCCACTGCAAGCTGCTGACAGTATTTCTTTCTTCTATTTCAGCACACTTAGTAAAAAGATGGTGGACTGTCTGTAGCGCTCTCAGCAGTCACCAAGTACTCATTTTCTTTTGCTGCTTCACATCATTGATGTGTCCTGCATTAATGAATGTGAGTGTCTGAGCTACTGTTAAAGATTTATTATTAAGTAGAGCACTGCCTGCTGCAGAGGTATGAGCAAATTCATTTCTGATTGGCCATGTTCTCTATGTGTTTGGAAGCATCTTCAGGTTGATTTAGTCTTTATAGACGTCGAGTCTCGCCGCTTATGGTCACCTGCTGATGGTCGCTGCTATCAGGGGCAGCAGAGCTGCTGTTAGACAACTGGACAGGCGGGTTGCTGAACCACACTCCATGGCATTTTCCTACAGAAGACAGTCATGTGTTACACATTTGCTAAATTATGTAAAGATTAATGTAAAGTGAATTGGTGGTCACATGAATAAGAATCCTGAAAGCTTTAGCAGGATGCTGATGCAAGGAGTCTTTTCTCACCCTGATGGGACACTAATTTGCACAACCAACTATTCGCTAAACATTATCACACTTAATACCCAGCTGACAACTACACACACAAACAAGTGAACATTGAAGGGTCATTTACAAGTGACACCATCTGTCACCATGAGGTTACCGGGTCTCATGGTGACAGCACGGTGACTCGAAGACAAGATATTTAAAAAATGGGCAACATGAGAGGTCCTCAAAGTAAAGCTTGAATATTTCTCAAATGCTGCATTGGTGTGTTTTTGGACACATCAGGGAAAACTGGTTCGGGTTGGAAAATCAACATATACACCAGGGGTAGGCAACTAAGTTTGGCCTTGGGCCAAAATTCTTATCTTTTCAATGGTGGGACAAACTACATCTTCCTCAGCAAAACCTGTCTTTCCTACATTTTTTTGTCCATACAATTGTGTCTTGTATAAAACAAGATATATTAAAGGTATTCACTTAAAATCAATATAATTTGCTACAAACTGTTATTACTGTGTTACTGCTTTGGCCCCGCACTCTGTGTCTGCGTCATAAAACAGACAGTAACATGGTTACAATGAGGCTAATGGTTAGATAATTACAACTTTAACCATTCATTCATTCATTTTCTGAACCGCTTATCCTGTACACACACCTACGGACAATTCAGAGTGATCAATTAACCTGGTGAGCATGTTTTTGGACAGTGGGAGGAAGCCGTAGTACCCGGGGAGAACATGCAAACTCCACACAGAAAGGCCAACCGGCCAAGCTGGGAATCAAACCAGTGACCTTCTTGCTGTGAGACTACACCGCTAACCGTTGCGCCACCGTGCAGCCCCTACTTCTTTAACCAATTTTATTTTGTCAGTTCATGACTGGTGAATATTTCTTATTACATTTTGCAATCATCTCCTTGTCAATATTACCTGGTGTGCCAGGCATTAATGGCGGCCAGTCGCCCACCACTGATGCAAATCCTCCCATGTTAGAATAACAGCTCAGAAACTCAGCCAAGAACTTGATGACTAACTCAATGACTTGATGTCATATTTATCATCAACATGAGGGTCAAACAATGTTAATATTAAGACACTTTTAGTTATTTTCAAATGTTACATCAACTCTGTCAAAACAGAAGTCAAAATATGGTATCACCTTTTGTATTTGTCCACATTTAAGCTTATGGATTAACCATGGTATTGTATTTAATCTCTAAGCCTGGTTTAAACTTCTAAATGAGATCAGAGCTTCAGCCTTTACTGGAGCCTACACATGTTGAAAACATACTTCTTTACAAATGTTGAAACAGCGCAAACGCAAGCCCTGTGATTCGTCAGCTGAGAGGGGTCATGTTTCCCATGGTGACAGCATTTCCTGAATTGCTGTGCAATGGCCAAACATTTCATCACCACAGAAATCTCTTCCCTGTTATTCCATGTAATAAATGCTAAAGTATAAACGGCAGAAATGGAGAAACACAATCTAATGATCACTCATGTAACACTGCCCTCCTGTGTTTCACTGGAGGATTGCAGAGCAACAGGAAACATTGATGCAGAAGTATGAAGAGCTCAAGACCACTACAGTAAACAGTCAACTCAAGACTATAACCCAGACTTTAATAACAGGCCAGATGAGTTAGCTAAAGCAATATTTTAACATTTACTAGCATTTGACATTTATGAAACATTGTAGTTTTTGAGCTCAACGGTCAGAGAAGACAGGGAAGCCACTGTCGATAAACTCCAGAGTGTTTATCAAACAGCTGGTCTCTGTGTATAAGAATCAACTTCACACGTGGACTTAAACTCACAGTTCATACAAACATGCATCCACATACCTCAGGATGGAAAGGGTGGCATGATTCAGGCTTTTTTCTGTCCTTCTGAAACTTCAGTCTGTCACATTTTAGGGACTCGTTGTGTTCAAAGGTGTCAAGGATGCACAAACACAGAAACTCATCAAGCCTGATTTAAAACTCAACACTCACAGTTACATGAGCCTGAATAAAGAAATATTATCATCTGGAAGTTAAAGTTACTCTTTTGGTCTTACTAATCATGTGTCGAAATACTTCTCAGAAATCTTTCCACACATCAAACGTTAGAGCAGAAAGGATATACATGATCTCGATGGGGTCCATCGTCACGGGTGGAGCCCTGCTGCAGTCACACTTATTATCCACAACAACCATGAAGAGGTTACTGCTGGGGATCTGCTGTATGACAAAAGATCTGAAAACACACACACAGGCAGGGATTAAAAAAGATTTTATTTCAAGCATCAGACTGAGGATTCACTGTTTAATGCTGAGGAGATATCATCTTTGAGGGCACTGGATATTTAACGGTCCCCCAACATGAGATCATACCTGACACAGCCGTCACAGTCGATGTTGCCTGTTGTCTCTTTAATGGTGCGTTCAGAGACAAAAGCAGGGTACTCGGTGTCACATGGAACCATCATGGTTTTACCTCGAGGTCTTTGAGCTACGCATGAGAAAAGGAAGTTCAACTGAGCCGCAGACATTCATGAAAACACAGATTCAAAGAGGAAGTTTCCTGTCCTTAATCTCAAACTCTTATTCATTCATGACTCTCAATCTTTCTCATACATTCACAACAACTGACAGACGGTTCTTAGCTCAGTTACCTTTCACCGAGAGATCGACATTCCACCAGCTGTACAGGTTAAACTCTAGCAGGAAACTTTAAAGACAAAGACAAACACCATATTTAAATAAAAAACTTACTCCAGTAACTGAAGAAAATACTCTTGTTGATTCAATCTCCAAATCAGAACAAGGAAACTCGTCAGAAACATGGCTATGTTAACATAACAAGGGTGTTAACAATTGATAACATAGTTTGAAAATTAGGGCAGAAAAAAAAAAGTAACTATGAAATTTTAAACAATTTTTATTTATGTCAGAATTCTGACTATTTCTCTTAATCAGTCAGCGTTTTGATGTTAACCTCAGAACTGAGGGAGGTTGGCCGTAATTTTTTATGAAGACTCTGAAGTCAGAGGTCTCATAAACAAAGTCAGAACTCTGACTTGTGATTAAAGTCAGTCAGAAGTCAGACTTTGACTGCAGACAAAAACACAAATTTAAATTCAGCCATCAGCCACAGAATTTTGAAATTTTGTGACTTAAGCAATAATTTTGATTTATATATATTTACTTGGCCGCAGAGTAAAAGAGTAACTTAACTGCTGATGTTTTAACAGGTTTATAATTGACCCATGTGATAGAGGTTTCTTATTTTTTGTTGTTGTTCTTACATGACAAGTTCAGTCAAGAGCCACTTCACCATTGTGAAAGGCTGAAAAGGAGAGAAAAGCATTTTACATTAGAATTTGTGCAAATTTTACATTCATCACTCTTTCTGTGTCCAGGTTACTTCAGATTAAGTGTATACGTACATCAGATAAAGTGCGTGCAGAGTCGCTGCTCCCTGCGTATTCTCTGCACAGGGCCTGATAATCATACAGCGTGATCCTGCAACACAAACAGAGCAGCAGGGGTTAAAAACTGCAGCCTGTTTCAAGGTCAGCTTTAATGTGTGAATGTAGTGCAGGGCTCTGTGAACTGTTTTATTGAGAGTCAGACCTTTTGAAGGAGCCCATTTGGAGAAGTTTGTTCATTACAGCACCCTCCACCTCTCCGAAGAAGAGCCCTGTCTGAGAGAGAAGTTCAAACAGGGTGGATAAAAACATCCACACATATGGAAAAAAAACACAATTTCAACTTCAACTATATCCAGTTCTCTGTTCGTTTGAAAAAGAAAATTGTTGCAGGAAAAATAGTATTTTTTTCTGTGCTGTGGTTTTAGTGAATGAGCTCTCTTAGCTTGACATTTTTGAGGGTTATGTGAACATTACCTGAGATTGTTCCTCTGTGACCAGAATGAAGCCGTTGTTGTCGATGAGATAACAGTTAATGTCCTGACAGAGAGGAGAAAGTAAAGATCTTATTTTCCATCAATAGATGAGAGAACAGTTAAACAGGCCACACTGAGTTGAGTTGTCTTACCTCGTTATCACAGCTGATGCTACATTTTCCATCCAGAGCTGTACACTGAGCACAAAACAAGTGGGTTAGATTAACATCTGATCAGGAAGCTCCTTATGTGGTGATGAATGTGAGGTTAGTTACCTGTCTGCAGGCAGTCCAGAACTTCCTCTGAAAAAACTCCAGCTTCATCTGGATCCCAACAGCTGAGCACAAAACCAAACACAAGAATTAAGTTAAGTATCAGTTAAAGTGGACACGTTGCAGTGACAGCACCACCGAGCGCACATCAGTTTATACTGTAGATACATACGGGTTTATGGATCTGAAGAAAAATAAGGATTTCCTTTTGACAATATTTTAGGAAGAAACACCTTGTAACTGTGCAGTATCCAAAAATGAAATGTAATAATAAAAGATAATGAAAGAAAATGTGCTTGTTACCTGCAACAATTGGAGACTTCCTGTCATCGAGCAGCTGAATTGCTGTGCTGGCTAAAACTACGCTCTTATTTTCCAAAGCTAGAGAGAAGAACAGGGAAAAACAGGTTATATAGTGAGAGCAGCCTTGTGCCCACTAGATGGCGCTCTTCACTCAGCAGCCTCTGCTGGCAGTTGCAGAAAACTGCAGTGCCACTTCATTTCTTTTACAGAAATGGAGTCTTGTCTGAGTGTTTTTCTCCAGGTAGATGACTCTAATAAGTCTGATACCGGCAGTGATGGGACATTTGCGGGTCGGAAAAGAAAAGCCTGAGTGGGTGCAGTCTTCATTAACAGACAGAGGTGTTAAATGTTCGGCTAAGGCTGAATTCATTGTCCTGTGGCTGGCAGACAGAACACGAGCCACATTTACAGGATGAAACCTATAAAGTAAAACTCACAATCCATATCATAGAGCGAGCAGCAGAGAGGGACGCATTCAGCTGTTAAAATGCTGAATGACTGCAGCAACTAGATCAATTTCTAAGAGCACGTTTAATAAAGCTGCATATGATAACTGAAAGTTTTCACCGTCTTTTCTGTGTTTCAATTCAGCATCAAGTCACCAGTGCAGTTTTGTGAGCATTCAATCCGTCCTGTGTTTTCTCTTGCATACCTGTGCTGAAGGGGATGGAGTAAACGAACGTGCCGGGGACCTGCTCTGCCGCTCTCTTGTACCACAGAGGGAAGTGATCAGCGTTAAACACACCCTCCTTGTCCTCGGCTGTCAGGAAATCTCTGAGGAAGCATGCAAAGAAAAGCTGAGAGAGGATTGGATTCATTGAGCATGCTCACAGCCTGTCCTCGCGCTGTAAGTAATGATTAGAGAAATCTTCAGCAGAAACACTCACTGATTGGAGATCTGATCGGCAGGGACGAACAGGTTGGTTCTCGACAGGCCGGTGCGTGTTCCCAAGAAGGCGATCTCTACGCCTTTGTCTGAGTTCCTGTTGGTGACGACAGACGACAAAACAGTATTCAGCACTGCTGTCCAAAAACAAATACACAAGGCGGCTTTGAAATGAGGTTTTGTTTTTAAATAAGTTTACATAAACAGACCAGGTTATTTTTCTGGAAAAACTCAGATCTGCTGTTTTAACTGGTAAAAGTAAAACCCTCCATACAAGTGATGCCCCCATCAACTTGAAGCTGTAAGTTAAACATATGGAAGACATATGAAGAAGACGGCAGAGTTACGTCGAAGTGTCAAGGTTACCATACCTTTTTGTCTTTAAAAAAGAACACTAAAACATGTATATGGATAATCCACACATACATCTTTTCCAAAAAAGTAACGTCAAGGTTATTTTTTCAGAAAGTTTTATTTATATGGTGGGTTGTAATGGTTTTGTGGACAGAATTATTCATTTGAAGACACATTTTTTAAACCAACAGTTCTCATCATAGTGTTTTTCCAAACTGATTTATTTATGGATTTGTGATAAAACTATAATCAACCGATATTAATAAGTACTGCAAAAAAATTCCTTTTTTAATGTGCAACACTTGCATATTAAAATGTATTTCATGTTCTCAAGATATCCTTGTGTTCTTTGTTAAACCATTTAGATCATAATGTCAAATGCCAGTACAGGTTCATGTGTGTGTTCAAAATGTGTTTTTTTTTCCTGTTATTGTAACTTTTGTTCGTAAAGACTAAAGAAAACTAAAGGCATAAGTCTGGTATGAGTGATCAGGGGCGAACTCCACAGCCCTCACTCTGTGCCTCAGTAATCTCTGAAGTTAAACTGAAGCCAACGTGAAGCTTCAGCAGTTTGACAAATAAACTCTTTTTAAGTACAAAACGCCCTCTTTGTGTTACCCTCCCTGCATCGCTGCACCGTGAGGAAACTGTGTCTGCGTGGGAGCACAGAGAGGAAACTTCAGAGCAAAGGGGCGAGATCTGTGGAGCATACACTCTTGATTTTTGGTCATTTGAACTGATGAAGACACATTTCAGCTGCAGCTGAGCTGTGAAATGCATTTTTACACTGAGTGAGGTTTGGAAATGTTTCTCTTTCCCCATCTTTTACACTAGCACTGTGGAAAGAAGGGATCCATCTGCAGCCTGTAAGTACAAACAGATTAGAGCAACTTACATAGATGTAAAGGAAAATGTTACACTGAAAGGCTTTTTTTTTTTTAGTTTTTGAGACCATTTTTTTACTCTGTGTTTTCACTTCTGCTACTTTAATTTACTACACACTCTCATAAACCTTTCTCCTTTTTTCAACTCTCACATCAAATAAAGTGGATTCATATTTCTTGAGTTGAGGAAATTTGCTAGTTTAGATATTTTTGGCAAGAGTAAGAACTATTCATTAAATATTTTTTTATCCTCACGACAGATTACGAACATTTAATAACTTCTTAAATTAATACCTTAAAAGACACACATCATAAATGCCTTGGTATTAAAAATGAAGGTGGTCTCAAAAAGTTCTCACTCTGATTTGTTGAGAGCCAGTCCGGTCCAGTAGGCCCCGAGTGGAGCTGTGACCACAGCATCAAACAACACCTCCTGGATCAGCTCTCTGTCACCTACACGATAAAGAATCTGATCAGACCTTTTGGTGGAACAATCATCTTTTTCTGGCAGTTTTCCTTCGATGAACGCTTCAGATGATCACTGATAAAAAGTGACTACAATATAATAATATCTCATATGTGTCTTACACTTGAGGTGTGGTCTTTTTCCCGTCATAAACAGCTTGATGGCCTGAATCTGGGTCAGGTGACGGTGCTCATGCTGCTCCTCTGTGTTGCAGTAGGTCCTGTGGTCCAAACAGAGTCACACTGTTACATCACAGTCCTCCAACATCCCCAACAAACACAGAGGGATAACCTACATAACGCATGAATGCCCGCTCCCATAACCCCAGCATTACCATTCATCTGCCAGGGCGACATCTGGCTGTTCCAGATCACGGAGCCCTGAAAAACACAAGTCAGTAACGCTTCAGCTGTGTCAGCCTGGGAGAACTGATACAATAAGACCTCCCAAACAAGCAGGTCAGGGTGATGTGCCTCTCACTGTGTTCAAGCTTTTGTTAATGGAGTAAATGACAGAGCTGTAGTGACATACCCGCTTCAACGGACACATTGCCTCTGAAGAAGTATTTTCCATGACCTCTGGAGAGAGCAACGCCGACACTGGAGGAAAGAGAACAACCTGTCAGTCAGCACTTCACTGTGACAGGCACAAACTCACAGAGGGACGCTTTAGGAGTGTAATATAACTTTTCCTCCACCTGAATGGAGTGCCTTTGATGTCAGTGTAGTAATAGTCATTGTGCATCTTCAGGACACGCCTCTAAAAGGAGCAATAAAAGAAGCATGGATTAGATTTGTTCCATTAGTCCTGATACACAAAAAGAGCAGACTTCATCTGATAAGGAGACTCTAAACAGGTTTATCTGCTGCCTCACCCCTCGATCCACTGTTTTCTTCACCTCCATAGAGAAAGACCCCGTCCTCCTGTTCACCATGGCGTTACGCAGCTGAGAGATAAAACACACAAAGAGGCACAGAGAGTAAAGAAGTCCAGACATGGTCATTTATCCAGTGACCTGTAGGTGCTTGCATGACTGGAAAGGTTACTAGATGAGCTGATGTTTTTTGTTTTTTTTTCAAGTTCTGGATGGTTTAGGCCCACTACTGGACCCACAATTTGATCACAATGTAACATCAAGTGTTTGTTAGCTTGAGTTATACAGTCTTTCATCTGAACAAAAGAGCAGAAAAATCTCATATAATTACAATAAAGAAATAATAAAAATGTATTTTTTTATTAATCTTATTTTAATAGTTAAAGTTTCCTGTATTCTAATTCATACAAAGTGAAATACAGGTCTACAAGAATCAAACAGGAATCTGTTTGATTCTTGGTTATGGATCAAAGCTCACGAAAATCAGAAATTTTGTACTTCAAACTGTTAAAATATTTCCTGAGATTAATCCAAACAAATATTAACTGTACAGAAATTTACATCTCCTGTAAAGTGTTTATTCATTTACTTAGCACGTGGTTGGGGTAACAATACAACAAATTGTTTCATAAATGTCTGTGTTCAGCCTATAGGATTGCAGAGGTGTAATAGAAGCTGAGAACAGTGTTTTGTTTTGTTTTTCTTAAATCATCTTAAAAAATGTCCAACAGATTCTCTATAGGGTTCAGATCCACCAGGTTTGCTGGCCAACAGAACACAGTAAAGTCTTTGACAGCAAACCATTTACGGTTGAAGTTTTGGCGCTGTGGGCAGGTGCTCAGTCCAGCTGGAAAAAGGAAATCATCATTTCCTTAAAGGCTTAAAGTCAAACTTTGTACTGGATTATGGTGATGTTGTGTAGAAATGTGCTTCATCCAGCTGCCTTCAGTCCTTGACTCCCGTCTATCACTGTGCTATGAGGTTTATTACTGGCTGTAGCCGCCTCACCCACCAGCTAACATGCCTCCATTGAATATAAGGCGAATATAAAATATGCCCAGGCACTGTTAAACAGAATATAAAATTCTATTTAACAGTGCCTGTGTTATTAAATTGTAACTGTCAAAATAATTCCTGCACTTCAGTTTTTCAAATTGTTCTTATCTCATTATTTTGAATGTTATTGTTCTTGTCTGCTGTTGTCTTTGCTCACTATGATGTGCTGCTTCTTGGTCAGGTCACCCTTGTGAAAGAGGTCTTGATCTCAATGGGCCTTTTTACCTGGTTAAATAAAGGTTAAATAAAATAAGTGCTCAAAAATCTTCTCACAGACTTCAGACGTGATAAAAACAGTGGACCAACACCAGCTGATGACATGGAGCCCCAAATAATCACAGACTGTGGTAATTTCATACTAGACCTCAAGCGACCTTGATTCTGTGCCTCTCCACTTTTCTTTCAGATTCTGGGACCTTGATTTACATTTATTTATAAAAAGAGAAGTGACTTTCACCCAATTAAAAGGACTTTTGATGACTGAGTTTCAGTCCAGCTCCTTTTTTCCTTAGCCCAGAGCAAACGCTTCAGATGTGTATCTGGTGCAGAAGTGATATGTGATATAATAACTGACAGATTTTATTCTTACTGTTTTAATAGTGATAAACTCCCACTCAAAATGACGCATTTTATCATTTGAGATTTGTTTGACTTTTTCAAAGAATAGCCTTTACAAAGAGACCAAGCTTCTGTTTGTACTCCAAAGGCTTCAAGACCAGCCTCTAATTTAGTTTGAGTATGCCTTTTACAGGTGTTTTTGAGAGTTAAGAGGTCCACACTTACGATATCATCTTTGTCCTCCCACTCCACCTCAGACAGATCCACACTGCTGTAGTTGGGTTTTCTCCTCTTCTGGCCCTCCTGGTACTGCAGAGGAACGCAGTGGATGCAGTTCAATGATCCTGTATGTAGCAATGTTTTACTTAGCTCTAAGGATATCAGCCAGTCTGGTCTGAGCCCGGCGCTAAATCTCTATGTGACAGGTTATTTTGAAATTGAAATTAATCTATTTAAAAAAGCTCCACTTTGTTCAATCTTTTATGTTAAAATGAAGACTTGCTGTTTGCTCTGATTACTAAGCTTCTTTCAGAGGCTTTGCTGTGTAATTATTCACCAAATCGTCCGTGAAATTAACACTGTCAGGTAAATTAAAAATAATATACATGATTGATAGGAAATCCACGCTCAAACAAGTCTACATCAGAGCATTAAACTGTACTCGTCAAACTCGTCTACTGTACGTCGTCTGGTCCACAAGAAATGACAATCACTGACTACAACCACAACACAGTTTGAGCCACAATGAGACACTCACAAAGTACCAACAAAGACCAACACACACACACGGTTGCACAGAGAGGAATAGCACTAACACTGGCACACACAGATCCAGCAGCACAGCCTGAGCTCCTGAGGAACTTGTGTTCCCAGTGCAGGCGGCTGTGCTCTCTGCCAGCGAGTGTTAAGTTACCTCAGGGAAACCTCAGGCCAGCCAGCCCTATGAGTGGCCTTTATCCCTGCATGCATACATCAAAGGAGAAGGTGGGGATTACAGACTATACCGGTCTATTCAGCCTCCTAACCAGATTACACATTTGTCTCTGTGTGCCTTTGTTAACAGAGGCTTTCACTTCATCTTTTCCATTATGCATTCAGTAACATGGTCAAAAACAAAAAAGGGGAGAACGGGGTAAAGTCTGGGAATGCTGATGTGCTGTAAAATCAACATAAAGTGGGGCAGTTACCAAAGGCCTGAGGTCCGGGTGTATCAGGATGTAGCCGTTGTTTGTGACTGCAAATGCATATCCATGGATTCCCAGCTAGAGACACCAAATTAGAAGCACAAGGGAGACGTGATTGAAAAAGTGCATACTTGTAAATTATTTAAAAAAAAAAACACACACACATAAGAACAGCTGATTGTACCATATGTTTGGGAATTAGCTTCATCAGCTCCTGAAGAGGGATGTCTGTTCCTACGACCCCCAACAGGATTCCCTGGTTCTTCTGCATGAGAGGTTTCAAAACACAAACACACAACTTCAGAGAAAAAATGCCTAAATATTGAGCGGCTGTGGAAGAGGTGCTAAGGTGCTTCTGGGAGCAGCAACAAGAAGAGTAAACTTGTCAAGGCCCCTGCTAATCCATGTTGTTTTCAAGAAGCACAGTGTTGAAGTAAATGTGTTTTTCCTTCACTCTTTGACTCCCACACTCACCGTTTCATTCTTTGTGCTGAACACAGGCATAGCCACTGTCGTCATCAGACTGGGGCCAGATTTGTCATTCAGCTGGAAAAAAAGAATTTCTAACAGTTAACAGCTGCTGACAAGTTTTCATTGTCTCAGGTATGTGAGCATCAGTCAAAACAAAAATCAAAAGACAAAAAGTGTATTGCCAAAAGACACTTAGGCACATGGACCTGGGGCCAACTCAAGCACTGAGCCACAGTCGCCCCATTATGTCATATCCCACTCTATCATCCCAGTTTCCCCACTACCAGAGGCTCAAGAGCCCCCCAAAAAGTGAACACATGATGTAATTGATGAATTACTAAACATCATTTGGTATCTGCCTGGCAGGGTCAAATTTTCTTAGTTTTCCTCTGCTTTGTCAGTGAAGGAGACTAAGTGACTGAGACAAAGTGTCACTGCATGCAATTAAAATTCCCAGATGTAAAATGAAGGTGCTTTCAAAAAAAAAACATGCTCTAAGGCTTGAAAAATGCTAAGCTTAAATTGGCTACAAAGATAAAAGTAAACACATAAAAGACTAAAAACAGACACATCACATTTTACTTCATCTCTGGTTTCTAAGCACTCTCTAACAATACTTTGAGAGGCACTTTATAACTATTTCCCATTTTATAACAATAAAGAACCTGAAAACATTAGTTCAACAGAATCATGGAGCACCGTGAACTAGGGATGGGTACAGAGTTAGGTACTTTTATAGGTACTGACTGAATTCTGTCAAAGGTACCAAGTACCAATTCACATAAAATCAAAAGGTACCATATTTAGGTACCTGAATGCATCCTTGTGACTGTGAGGGAGTAGAAGAGTAGGAGATTTTCCTTGCTGGACATGAACACAGCATTGCAAGGTTATATATTGAAGAATGAATATGTTAAATTGAAAAAAATAAATAAATTTATTCTTCAATAAATTTATATTTTTTTACCACTATAACACAGAAAGTACCGAAAATTGGTACCGTTGAGTACCGGTACTGGTTGACAGGTACCGGGTATAGGTACCGTATCGTTTCAAATGTGAAAGGTACCCATCTCTACCGTGAACACAGTGTCTCCACTGTTGAACCTGAACCATGTGGTTCAGAGGAGAAGAGGAGACGAGGTCAGTACTCCAGGATGAATACCGACCTAATTAAGCACATGATATGGAGCTATTATTGTGGCCAAATTATTTGTGTGTGTGTATATGCATCCACAAATATATGAGCTGATCCACAAATATGTGATGTGTCACACATTTGTAAATATTTTACACATTTGTGGATCAGATCACATATTTGTTGATACATTCACACACATGCACAAATAATTTTGCTACAATAATAGCTCCATAACATGAGCCCTCCAAAAGTAGGTCTGCTTCACTGCTTCACCTCGTCAGTCAACGCAGCTGAGTGCCTCTGTGTTTGTGTGTGTGTGTGTGTGTGTGTGTGTGTGTGTGTGTGTGTGTATGTGTATGTGTATGTGTGTGAGAGTGTGTGTGTGTGTGCAGAACAGGTGTGAGCTGCAGAGTGTACTTGGAGCTGACTTGACAACATGAAGAATGTTGGGTGCTTAAATTCATCACAGCACACAATGGAGAAGGAAACTGGACTGCTTGGGTCTACACACAGACACACACAGACACACAAACACACACATACATTCATAGGGTTAGCCATGGACGCCTAACCACCTCTCTCCCTCTCTTCCTTGGTCTCCACTCCAATGTCAGTTTTATTACGGGCTTTAGGAGATAAAATGCAATGATCCACAGAATGATGAATGGTGTGTCTGTGGCTCAGATACAAGCACACACTCCAGAGGACAATCTCACAACCCTTCTGTGTGTGTGTGTGTGTGTGTGTGTGTGTATGTGTGCATGCTCATTGTCTCCATGCTGAGGAGAAGTATAATAAATGCTCCTCTGCTGCTGCTGCCCCTCAGAGAGAATAGCTTCTCCTCACTTTAGACTCTCAGGGAACCAGTAAAGCATAATATGAGCGCAGACAATAAGCTGCTGTTTAACCTCTCAAGTCGCTTCAAATTCATACAAATTAGCTCAAATACACAGAGTCCTTGTGGACACCTTGAGTTACTTGCCTATGATCTTCTCACAGGTTCTGGTTTTATTTATTTTTTTTTAATTTTCATAGCAACATAACAAACAGATTTCATATTTCTATGAACCCATCTCTACCTGAGAGCGTATGAAGATCCATTCAGGTGTAGATATTTACCTTATAAGCCATTGAAAGCTGTAAGAAAGAAAGGGACACAAAACCATAGACTCACTGAATGAGTTTCAGCCTTAATGCTTAGCACTGTCTCTGTGTACACAGATGGAGATCAGGGGGAGGGTCCATGCAGATTAATGAAGCTCATAATGAGGAATATTTACAGCAGCATGAAGAGTGATGATGAGACAGAATACACACACGTGCACATTTACTGTATGCAACAGTTATAAACGAAAAACACAAGAGTGTCTTTTAATATGATGTAACATGAACAAAACTAAGAAAGCTGTTTATTATCTTCTTAAAGAGAAAATTACAGGAGGCACTGAAACAGCTTTATGTTCACTTACTGCACTGTCCACGTACGCTTCTGTCCACACTGTGTCGTGTTCATGGTCGATGACTTTCGGGCGACTCATGACGTGAAGATACCTCATCACGTTCTCCTGAACGTCTGCTAACGTGGATATCTGGCTGAAATATCCTGAAATTTGACACATGAAGGTTTAACATAGTAACTGGGACACTTTATTAACCTCACTGATTTTTTTAAAGCTTTTTATGCCACATTCACCCATTCACACGACACAGTGCAGGCTGCTCTGTAAATGCTAGTGTTGACTTAATGTCTCACACACAGTTTGGCATGTGTGCAGCAGGAGCAGGAGTCAAACAGACAGAGCTGCCGCATTATTTAAAAAGTAGGGACCTGAAACTTTAAAGACTGATTTTGTCAAACTGTCTAAAAATGACAGTGACATCATGTGATACATGTATGAACACACTTGCTCTTCAGTGAATCCATTTAGTTTTGATTCATAAAAGCAAACAGTTAATAACACCAACTTTTAATAATCCATCTGGAAAACTCCCCAGATGCTTTGAAGGGAAAATTAATTTGTATAGGGGGTTGGGGTTGTATGACACTATCAATAGCGACTGTGATACAGGGGGGTCCTTGGTTTGATCACAGACAAAGGACTCCCTAACTGATGGAGAGACAGAGCCAGGATGAAACATGTGGCTGTGTGGTTGGCAGAGCAGCGATAGAGGTCCTCCTCTGTCTTGAGGAGCTTGAAGTGAACGCTGAGTGAACCTGTGTGCAGTTTCAGAGAGCTGCTGTGTTGGTGACTGTGTTCATTTCTGACTGAAAGGTAACATCTTTGGCCTCCGTGTATCCATTGATGTGTGTTCAAAGACAATAATATGAGTAAAAAATGAGATATTTGGGAATAATTACTTGAGAATGAAAAAAGAAAATGCCCAATCAACCAAAAATGTCACAGTACACTTCCAGGAGGGCCACAGCCTCCCCTGTAAAAGACCTCTGCTGTAGGTGATGGTTGTCAACTTGGTCCCTAATATAAGAAACGTTGATCCAAAAACCGATGTCTGACATTCTGTTTAGAAATATTTTAGCATTTTACTTTGCCTTTTTTTTTCTTGAGACATGGTTACAACAGGAGTGTAACAAAGTGAGTTGTGTTTGAACATTTTGGGGTAGAGACAGGCTGTGTGGTCACAAATATTGTCAAAACAGCAAAAAGGTCCGTAGAGTAAATGTCTGTTTTGTCTGTCTGCTTTATGGACTAGACACACTTCTTCTTCGGGTATGAAGAGCACAATTCTCAGTGCGAAAAAACAAAACCAAAAGCCTTTTACAAACAGTAATACAACCATTAAATCACACCCATAGAGTCCCTCAAAACTTTACACACCTGTCCTCCCATTGCTTTTAAATGTTACACTACGGGGGACCAAAGGACTAAAGCCTCTGTGCACAGGATGTTTGATCTTAATCTGCACAGTAACTATAAATGTGATTAAAAAGACAAAATGAGAACCTTTCTCCTGAAATATGGTGTTGCAGAAGTAAATGAACAGACAAACTCCAGAAAAGCACATTCATCTGAAAAGTACAGTTGTGCTGTAAATGTCCTCTCCTACTACACCGACATTAGTGAGCGACACAGGAGCCATTTGACTGTCTGTCAGCCCCTGCTGTGTCTGACAATGTTTCATATTGGACATGTAAGGTTACCCCACAGTGGGGGGCTATGGGGGAGGATGTTTGGGGCTCGTCCCCCCGCAGCCCCCCTGTGATCTGTTTTCCTGCCTGTGACTTTCCCTTCCAGAGGGCAGCGATGCGTAGCGCTGACACGTGGGAGCCATCAGCAGTGAGCAGCCGAGGGGGAGACACTCTGACAGGAAGAAGGATTAGAGCAGATTGACCTCTGACCTGCTTCAAGTGCCACTTCATTGCCTTCTGGCAGAGGGAATCTAAGCCAGCACACACACACAGAAAAGCACACATGGCTCACACATACACAGACAAACCGCACGAAAACCCGCACATCCTCCACCTATCAGCACCAAATCAGCATCAGTTCATATCCAACACTCTGACACAGCTGTCTGCAGGCATGTTTATCAAAAAGTCACAAACCCTTGTTGGCACAAGCCATCCATTTGAGGTTATCAGCAAACGCAGACTCTCGTCCAATCAGGTAAGGGAATATCCGCACCTGTGAGAAGGACACACAGATGTCGACATTTTTAAAGATTAAAAAAAATATGCAAAGTGGTGCGTCTCCTCAGTCCTTTATCTTCCTGTCCTGATTCTATCTGCAAGAAGTCACTGCATGTTTTTACATGCTCATGAGGAAACACGCAGCAGCTGTTTCTTCCACGCTCTCCTTTATTCTCTACCTTTTTCTGTCCATCTTTGTCAGTCCTTGAACACAGAGTTTCAGAGCTTTTTCTCCAGTTTGCACTCTGCAGTTAAATTAATTTTCTTTGTTGGGGGCTGTGCATGAGGGCATGTTCCTCTGTCCTTTTAAAGAACGCTGTGTGACACTTTGCCAAACGTGCACGGCTCATTGGCTCCAGATGCTTTGCTAAGCATAAAGCATATAGAAAAACACTGAATGGCTGCCATATAGCAGCCCTGAGGGTGTATGGGGAGGGGGTTGGGGGCGGCTCTCCAAATACTGGCCTGTACCCTGCCAAACGCTGCCAACACACATATGCTAGATAGGACTGAACAAAAGCCCCTGAGCTGTTGTTTTTATGGCTCTGTGAGTGGCACAGCAGTCCATTTTATTTCTTTTTCATTTGGGTTTTACAAAGAGAGGCTAACAAAAGAATTTAAACTGTCGAGGGAGAAGTGGGAGTGGAGAGAGAAAGATGAGGGACTTTGAGACTGAGCTGCTTGTACATACTTCAGTCTTTGCCCTTGAAAGCAGTTAATTTTCCATGCTTTATTCCTCTCAAGGGAAAATATTCCTCTGTTATGTGTCAACACAACATTGTATAAACATTGATTGCATTATAGAGTTATGAGAGGTCATGAAGGAAAGGAAATTGATTTCCCAAAACATCAAGCTCCAGCTGGCATGAAGGTTTTAAACGTGCGTCTGTCACCGCTGGAAGGAAAGTGCTGAATGAGCACAAAACCTTGAAAAACATGGAAAAACGAGAGAAGGGGAGACTCACCTTTCTCTCTGGCCAGTTGTACTTCTCAAAAACATCATCATACATTTCAGTTGCCCCGTCAGTCACTAGCATTATAGCCTGGCTGCACACACTGCCATGTCCAGTTTGATTAAACTGCAAACAGAGAAACAGCGCATGAAGATGTTCATTTAAAAAGGAAAAACATATTTATACATAATCACAACCCCAGCCCAACTCTAGCAGCAGCCACTGTTCATGATGATGATGATGTCTGATATGGCAGCTGTGCAGTCATCAATCAATGAAATATAAAATGATGTCTTGGTAAATGCTCAGAAGAGTGTGTTGTTTTATTGTGGAGCCAGAAGATGCATGGCAGTAATTAAGCTTTTTATTGACCTGTGACTGAATGAATGAATGTGGAGAGAAAGAGCTGCTGCAGTGACACCATCACAGGAGAAAACCTGCTGGGCTGCTACACCATCACACAGACTGAGTATCAGGAGGCCTGCTGAGCTCTCTCTGTCACACACACACACACACACACTTTGGCATTTCCTGTTCAAAACCTTGTTTGTTTAAATGTAATGAATAAAATTAAACTTTATTTTTAGCATTCTAAGTTCATGTTTGGCTGCGCATTTAAATGAAAAATTAAAATAAAGCATTGACAGATAATTCAGTTATTTAAATGGTAACATCTGCCTTTCATTTCTGTCTGATCAACTGCTACCTTTAAGCCTCTGTCAGTCGTGAAAATGAGGTTGTCCCTTTACAGCAAAAAGGAAAGAACAGTGCAGAAGAGTCTGTAAGGCTCTACCTCAAGAAGGACATAAAGGAAAAAGACTTAAAAATACCTTTTCTGGACAGTAGCTTATAAATAGCTAGAAATATTCAGATAACGGTAGAGTTACACAGGCTTGAGATAAAAATTGTTTAATGAGAATTATTTTTTCTTCAGTTACCTGAGGAATAAACAGGGCTTTACAATTTAGATGTTTACCTATAGCTTTGATTGTTACAAAATGTTTATCATCCCCTGGAGGCTCTGTCATCATTAAAAAAGCACACATCATTTCATAGCACAGTTTTAGGTTGTATCAGTGAGACCTGTCAGTGTAAACCAGCACGTGTAAGCCAAAGAGCCCTCAACATCAGCAGCATATGCATTGAAGTTAGAATTATTTTACCTCTACATATTATTTTTTTCATCACGTATATGAAAATGTTGTCTTTTTTTGTATTGGATGTTCAGCAGATTGGCAGAACACAGTCTGACTGAGCTAAAGTGACTCCTCTCAGAAAATGTCGGCATATCTTTGTTCTCTTCCAAAAAACACCTTGTTTTTTCTTGCAGCTTTATTTTACACTTTTTACTCTCTTTTTTCTGTCAAGTCATTTGTCTATCAATGCTGCTAAGCTTTAGAGTGTGTTACATCATTTGTTTCACAATTTGTCACCCTATTAAAATAATAAGTCATTTATTCAAGTTTTTGAGAAAACACAAAAAACTTTACCAATTACAGAGCGTATGATAATTATTAATCGATTCATGCATAGAGCAATGAGTGTCAATCATGTGACATTTAAGAATAAAGTGACATAGGTCAAATTTTCTAACATTCTGGTGCAATTTAGGCAACTTTTAACCTGGCTTAAACTGTCCTTTCATTTCATAGTGCAAACTCAAAACTGGAATTTCCCTGAGTTAAATTAAACAAATGTCAGGTAAATCAAATTAGTCAGGAGGCAATCCCTTTCCTCACTTTTCCAGGTCTTTTTTGCTGGGGTTTTTATTCAACTTAACCTATTTCCAACACTTAGTTTTTGACAACTTTTTGTAACCTGACTATTAACTGTCTTTTAATTCCATAAAGCAAACTAAAAACGTAAATAACGCCAACCTGAATTGAACAAATATTAGGTTAATCAAATGCATACTCATACATGTCCTACCAAAAAGCAAAAACATTTCTTTAATTTCAAAACTGCACAGCACATGTCACCCCACTGTTAATCTCTTTTCACTGGCTTCCAGTAGCAGCTACAATCAAATTCAAAGCTCTTCTTCTGGCTTACAAAACATTTAAGGGAACTGCTCCTGCCTTCCTGAGATCCCTCTTCCAGGTCTACACTCCTCGTCCACTATGCTCTGCTTGCGAAAGACGCCTGGTGCTCCCAGCCCAGCGCGTCTCTAAATCTCGAGCCAGACTCTTCTCCTCTGTTGTGCCCAAATAGTGGAATGAAATCCCTAACTCCATACGACCTGCAGAGTCCCTTTCTATTTAAAAGAAATGTCTGAAGACTCATCTGTTCAGGGAACACTTAGGCACTTAATCTAACCCTTTACCTCTTTGTCCTCAGGGGTAAAATGAGTCGGAAGGACCCAGCTCTTACCAAATTTTCAGCATTGACTACTGAATGCTGTTGAAGGTTAGAGTATATTGTTGCAGCAACTAATTGTGGTAAGCTGACTACATTATTCTACTAAAATTTTTCTTCTAAAATAAAATGAAAAATAAAATAAAGCTTCTTGCACTTAATGGCAGCAGCTGCAGCCAAGTAACTTGTAGCACTTTGTCGCACTAATTAGGTTTTCCCTTCTGTCTACTCCATTCTTGATTGTGTTGTACGTTGCTTTATTTCTGCTAACAGAAAGACGTGGGATAGCCGGGAATAGGTAGCTAGCTAGAAGTGGCTAAATTTGTAGTTAAACTATAACTTGTAAAATTAATTTAGACTAAATTACTTCACAGCATTAAACCCTAGCCTTAACCATAGTGAGCCTAATCACTCACCAGTTGAAACTGATTCAAGAATCATGTTTACAGCTTCTTTTGCACTACAGATTCTGTTTATTCTTGAAGCAGCCACCATCATGAATGCTTGTTAAATTGCCCAAGTCACACATTTTATCCACAATAATCCAAAATTTTGACTAAGGCTAGAAATAAAATGGTCGAAGTCACCCTCTTGACATAGGCCATTGTCTTGTAGGGCATTTAGTGCATGATCCTTTTAGCTAAAGAATCAAGCGATTTTACCAGAGATGACCAGCATTATCAAGAGATGATTTAAGCCAAAAACTTATTTTCATCCAAAATGACTTAAGCTATTATTTCAATAGGGTGACAAATTGTAAGTAAGAAAGAGCTTAATGTAAATGCTAATCACAAAAGACACAATCAATAAAGCAGATCATTATGTAATGGATGTTGATAAGAATCTAATCAATACCAGACCCTCTTTGTTTGAAAGATAAATCTTTTACCTTGTTGTAGCAACCTCATTATGGTGATGGCTGACATATTTTGTGATAATAAAATATTTTATTGTGCCCTCAGAGTTCACACTATCCGTCTGTGCTGAGAAGAGATGTTTCCCTCTCTTTGCTCCGCAGCACTGAGTATAAAAATGCTGCAGTGCCCCAAATGTGATTCTCCCTGATAGCTCTTTGATAGCCTATATTCTTACTTCACTCACTGGGCAGTGGTGTAACAACACATTTGAGCATCCAGCTACCTGATTACCATATTCATTGCAGCGCTTTAATTAATCTGACAAACGCAGAGGTAAGCGCTGCGCTCCCTCTGCCTCAGTGCTGCAGCCGCAGCTCGCCTGAAAAGCTGGAGATAAAAGAAGCGCAGCGCGGCTCCTGCTCTTATCTGCTCCGTGTTCCAATCAGCCCCCGTTATTAATCATTGACATTAATTAGAGCCATAAATCAGGCTTCAGAATAGATGTGTCTGTGTTTGGAGGGCGGAAAAGGGATAGCACTGGAGCGTTTCGACACACCTCCCAAACACATATATCTGAATGCAGTGTGTTACTTTTATTATGATTAGCTGAGAACACGCAGAGTGTTGTACATGAACACTTCCTGTCACTGGAAACAAATGTGGCTTGTAAAATGAAAGTTTTCCTAATGTTCTGGTCAAGTGGAGTCCATCAATTCAATAAAACAAATGCACGCTCAGATTCATTATTTCTCAGTCAAATAAATCAATAAATATATGAGACCTTATGTGGAAACTCATGAATACTTAACAGCATTGTCACATATTCAGCAAACAGTAAAAAGAACTGGAGGGTCTGCTGTATGAAACATTATTTTGGTGAAAATTAGACTGTTTGTGCAGTATACCCATCAAGCTCCCTGTGACAGATAAAGGAGAGGATAATTTTGATTCAAAAGTGCAGAAACTTACATCATTCAGGATCGTAAAAGCCTCTGACAGGGCCTCACCCAGCAGTCCGATCCCTTTAGCAAACAGCTTGTCTAGATGTTCACGGAAATGCTGACACATAAAAATGGGAAAAGAAGATTTTAAATTTTGAACAAATAAATTAAAACCTGATAAAACACATTTACAGCTATGAAATGTCGGCTTTACTGGCACTTACATCTTTGTTTGTTCTGTCGGCTCTGACTAGCGTGCCGTTCAAACAAGGCTCCACGTAGTGAATCTCTTGATTATACTAAGAAATATGAATAGCATTGACTGTGAACCAGTTATTTAAAAATACACATATGGACATAAATGTAGCAAAGTTTAAACTGAAGCTCACTGCAATGATGTTGAAGAAGTCGTCATCTCCCAGTGTGTCTAGAATAGAGGAGACAGTCTGTCTGGCGATGGTCAGCCGTAGTCCTTTCATGCTTCCACTGACATCCACTAAGATAACCACATCTTTAGGAGACGTTGCTGCCTGGATGTACCTGAGACACAGAGAAGAATCACACATTTAGACAGAAAAAAAACCTCATATGAAAAAGTGATGCCATGACAAAAGTGGTGTGTTGTATGAAGTTTTTAAGCTCACCACTTTCTGTTTCTGCAGTCAAAACCAATGACGCCATGCTCATCTGGATGCCATTTCACACCTTAAAAAAGATAAGAGGATAATGAATAAAAGGTATAAGGGGACAAAAAATAACATTTTACACTCTTAAAACATAAGCAAACTGACGCAGGAAAGTACAGATGGATCTGCTGTATCATCTGATATTTGCCTTGTAGAGGGACTAACAAACAATGAGCCATTCAACAACACCAGTAGCTGATGTTTATCTGTTGTTCTGCATAAGTTTAATGCTGGCGTGCAGGTAACACCAGCTGCTGGTTCTGCAGGAGAAGACACCTGTGAGACCAACTGAGAATTACACTGCTACAGCAGACGGATCAGAATATGCTTAGATATTCCCCAGTGACAGACCAACAGTGTTCCTTTAGTCAACGAAAATTATTACTCAATATCAACGTCAACGAACCTTTATCACGTGACGGAAACGGGAGGAGACGGGACGTGAATGGTGGTCATGTGACTAAAACTATAATTAAATATATAATGTAATATTGTTGACGAATAAAAACGGGACTAAATGTGGTTTACAAGATGAAAACTCTGCTAATATACGTCTTCATTTTCGTTAACCAAAACGAGATGGGACGTAATGTCATTGCGTTATTTAGTATCACTTTTATCTGGTACTATTTTTATTTCCTAGGTCGCAGTTCAGCGGCTGTTTCAAATCAGAGCATCTTCCGTGTCTGGAATTGAATGCATTCTTGAGTCTATAAGGTAACAGTAATATAATTATAAGATATCCATGTTTGACTTGTGAAATGGATGACTTAGAGAAATTTTTGGTTACATCTACTCCATACTGAGAACTTGTACTAAATTAAGTGGGTTAAGTAGAATTGCATTGCTCAAAAGAGATGAGATTAAAGTACAATCTTCATTGACTAAAATAGACTAAAATGTCATCAGTTTTCATTGACTAATACTATACAAAAATAATCATGGATAATTCTGACTACAAAAAGACAAAAATGCTCAGACTTTTAGTCAACTGAAACTTGACTTGACTAAAAGGAGTATAAATGTGACTAAAACTAATAAAAACTAAAATAATAGTTTGACACAAAGACTAGACTAAATCTAAAATTAAAACAGGTCGCCAAAAACAACACTACAGACCAGGAGGGCAAAAACTTCAACAACTCATAACTGAAAACATAAATAGGAAACCGAGACATGGCTTTTGACAAAATTGTTTTTTTAAACATAAGTCTCTGGATCAGCCCAAAGTCTTAACAATCTGTGCTCTCTAAAACTACGCAGGATTAAAGTATAAATTCAGGGAGAGCAGAAAATTATTTGTTTAAAAGGCATCACCACACTATGGAGACACTTTTCATCTAGTTTTCAGAATAAAATCAAGCATAAGTTTTTCAACAGTGAAATAACTTATCATGTTGTCGGTCATGTTATCTAAATGTCTTATTAACACAATGATGCATTTAGTAAAAGTGAGGCTAATTCTACCTGAAGCCATGAAGCCATGAAGCCATGAAGCACTACATTTCAATATTCTAATTATGACCTGTATGCTTCCAAATTTTAACCCCTCACCTTTAAGTATTAATAAAGTATTCTTATTTAAGTGTAGCATAAAGCTGAAAAGAGTGGGAGCTTGTTGTTCTCAGTCACGTCACACTAAAGCTTAAAGTTTAAATAACAAATTAAGTTTCCATCTGCCAACACTGATTGTTGTATTCTTCTAACAATGTTAAGAAAGAAGGCAGAAAAGTTCAGAGATGTGCGATTTTCAAACAACATTTAAATGTAGAATATTATCTCCTATAAATATTTATGGTGTTAAACCCTTTTTTTTAAGTGCCCAGGGTTAATTCATCACCCTGAGTTTATTTTCGTTTTACACACTCATCATTTGTATCTTGTTTCCGCAGCTTTTTTCCAGCACTGCAGTGAGACCACTGCCTGTTCCCATCACTGTAAAGCTCTGTTGTATTCTGCAGCCGTGTGCTGTTCCTCGGTACGAGTGTAGACCCACAAATTCTGATTAATCACTGTGCGTATATATGCATCCTCTCTGATGGTCTGTAAAATTACAACATTAGCCAAATCACCCCTTTAGTAATTCTAAATCATTTGTTCTGAGATGTTTTTTTTTTCCCTGGACTGACGGTTGATGGCTCCCTTGAGATCAGCCTTTCTTTTCCCACACACTCACACACAATGGGGACCACGGACACAGTCACAGATCAGCAGCACTCACCAGGGTACTGCCTGAAGAAACCTTTTGCGCTCCCAAAGTACTGCCAGATGAGTGTTGGGTCTCTTTCAAAATTATCCACAAAAACTTTGTTGAGAGCCTCAGACCAGTACACCCCGTTCACAATGTCAGGATCTGAGAGGAAGAGGAGGAAAAGTCAGGAGATTAGAGACAAGTAAATTAAATGGTGATAATGGTAATCATCCTCGTGTGTGCTTGACCTTCGACCCTTATTAACCTCCCTGAAGGAGATACAAAGCCTCTGACTAACCCCCCTCCTCCTCTTCCTCCTGCTGGATGAGCCCTCCTTTGTGCCCTGAACACAGAGTTATGGAGACTCCATTACAGGCAAACAAAAGCAGCCGTGGAGACTCCCAGAGAGAGGTGACACACTGTGTTATAAGACAAGAAGCTTCTGAACAGCAACCATATGACAAACATCCTCCCTGGTCCTGCTCTCTGCTCTTCTGCGCATCTCTTTAAGAGGTCTGCAGCTGCTTTCTCTTTCAGTCTGGACTCTTTATCGATCCCTGAATGCCTCTTCTTCTCCAGGCCTGTGACACTGATACCTCCAAAGCCTCCATTTCTCACTTCCACCACTTACTTTCCTCCCTCCTCTCCCCCCATCCCCTTTAAATCAGCTCACAGCAGTTAAATTACACATACTGCACATACTCCAGCAGGAGGAACTCTCACCTTTGTTATACATGTTGGTGGGCACCTGCACTACACTGAGGCTCAGGTTGACAGACAGGTTGTTGAAGTGATCATTGGGCTCCAGGAGGAACTCTCCTCCCAGCTCCACATTTTTTCCCTCCTCATCCACTTCATTGATCAGCACGGCGTTGAAGTACTCGTACTGAGGAAAAAAGGGAACACTCTTAATGTTAAATGGCATCACCATACAAAACATGCTTCTTCTTATTCTCTCCTCTTATTTTCATACAGCTTTACAGAGTACATCAATTAACTGTCACAACACTGTGTGACATACTCATGGGCATAATCAGTGATTTTTTCTCTCTGAGGCTGTAATTATTCTGTCTTAAAGCGAATGAGTGGTCACTCTTGATGTGTTTTTAATTTCAGCCAGTATAAAAAATTTATTCAGCTTTGTCGAGGTAAGTCTGAGCAGTCTGACATCAAACAAGAAATCTTACAATGTTTTAAGGTCGTATGACTCCTCGTGCCTTGTGCAGGTCTCCCCTCTGCACCAAGCAGCAACCGCTGATCTAAAAATACGAAGCTTACATAGAAGTGCTAAGAAACAGTTCTTTGAGAGTCTGCTTGAGGCAGAAATGCGAAAAACCACAGACTAACTAAACTAAAAGAAGTGGCAAACTGTTGGAGATAAACAGAAGTTTGCTGTTTTACTAAGAAAACTTTGACACACTGACAGTTTAAATATCTGCTCTGACTTCTTGAGCTACAGAGCACATGTAGTAAACAGACAGTATCAGTAAATAAATAGTTCTTAGAGCATTTCTGGTTATTGAGTGCTGTTTGTAAATTTCCTAGAGTATCAAATCATTTTGAAACATTGGTTGCTGAGGTTAAAAAAAGACCTGGACGTTCAAAAGGGACTTTCAGAAGAGCTCTGGCCCCTGTGAAGTGAAAGCCAACAGTTAGTGTGTCCTGTCCTTCACTGTGTGCTGCTGCAGAAGAAAGACTGTCTCATCCTGTGTGAGAGGCCTCTCTGTGGCCTCTGCTCCTGATTGTCTGCGCTGAGAGACAGGGAGGGAGGGAGGCAAGGAGGGAGGAAGAGATTGGTGATGGACTCTACAGCATCACACTCGGGGGAGGCCGCACGGGCATCACCATCAAGCAGCCGCTGACAGCTCATACCACGCCTGAGCAGCTCTCTGACGAGCTGCAGCAAGGAGGGCGGGGGTGGGAGGGAGGGAGGGAGGGGGTAGCGAGGGGAGAAAAGAAACGTGCACCCTCAGCAAAAAGTGATGTGCTGTAGAGAGGCACGTTAAGCAGCAGGGTTATTACTGTAGAGCAGGCCAGGGGACACTGCAGCGCTGAGACGCCCCACTGACTCTTACACCACTGCAGTTAGCTGAGGGCCTGCTGCAGAGACCTCCTGGGTCTTAATGTACAACCAGAGTACAGTGTCTGCAGAGGGCGGGGCTGTCTCAGCTCCACCCTGAACACTGACGCTTGAACAGACTCAGACTCTAATTACACGAGTTAGACCCAACAGCTTCATCAGGTGAAAACTTATTTAGTCTGCAATGCCTTCCTCACAGATCCTATGAATCCCACATGGACATATTTACATGATGAGTAATTTTAAAATCAGACTAAGAAAATATCAAATATGAGTAAAACATATTCAACTTGGGGCAAAGTATTTAGACTATTACAGTGAGTTTGTTAATGATGCTAATAAATTGCAATGGCAGCAGAATGCTATATAGAGTAGAAGTGTCTGAATTTATAGAATTATAGTAGGCTATTTACCCATACTAATGTTTTATTTTCTCATAGAAACAGTTGGAAATCATTCCTCAATGTTATTATATGTTCAAGTATGTCACACATTTGTTTGATGGAAACACAAAAGCAGAAACATAGGCCTCTTATTTAAAACTTGACAAAGTTTGGGCAGAAAGACAATGTGTGGTAAAGGAAATAAGGATGATTTCCCTTGGAATGTGCTTTTTTATTTATTTAAAATAAGACATAATAAATGTATTTTACCCTCTCACAACATCTCTCATAGTCCTAGAGTTGGATTGCTTTTTTTAAAATAAAGATTAAGTCCATACACCTTATAACATTTGCGAGGTGAGATTCACGCCAGTGTTGCAGACATGATCCGCACACTCCTGAACTGCAGACACACCAGGGTCAATGCAAAACAGCCGAGTGTCCGTGAGTCGCTGCAGTACAGATAAGAGCAGCGGGCTTATCTCATTGTGGTCAGTGAAATGGTGCGTGAAAAATGTGCGGTGTCAGGGGAGGCGAGCTCAGCTAAATGATGCCACAAGGGATAGCATGATGACATCACATCATTATCACAGGTGGATATTGAATTTTCCTTATTATTTTTTATGGCCTCAAAGATGAAGTGTCTGTGTGATGGGCCTGAGCTGTATGAAAACTGCGGGAGAAAAACACATTGCTTCACTCATACACAAGAGATATAATGTTCAGTTTAGTTTTCAGACAATTTATTATAAAAGTATGATGGTTTCATTTTGCAGAACTTAAAGAAAGATTTCTGTCTAGAAAAGTAAAACAAAAGGAAAACTTATAAAACTTTTTAAAAATCATGTCAGGTTTACAAAAAAATTATAAGGTTTTGAAAAGCATGTTGGAGAAACTTTTTCATATGGTTTGTGGTTTGGCAGCATGAGACACAAAACGAATAAGGCCTACCACAACAAAAATACAATTTTTAAAACAAAAAATATCCTACATCCAAGAGGAAAACAATGTTCATGATTCTGATTTTACTGAGTTAAAAAGGCCCAAAGGAGTTGTAGTTTACCTGTAATGCCTCTGTGAACAGCTGACAACTTTGCGCAAAACGGACAAGGTGTCTGAAATGTATTCATATGATGTAAATGCTTCTATTAACTGTAAAGTCCTGCCCGTTATTTTACTGTTTTGTTGCTCCACTGCTTTTCCAATCTAAAGCCAGAGAGTGAAACAATGCCGCGCAGAAGACTTTCATTTATCTTTGTCCACTGGGCGGAGAGAAAGAGAGAGACAGAGCGCATTCCCATGCTGATCCGTTAAATAACGTCTTGTACAAAGTCAGAGTGCGCGCGCACATCCGGGGAAACGTAATTAAAAGTAGAAGAAATGCAAGCAAACTTCTGACAACATATGTTTCCCTGCTTTTCCTGCACAAATTATACAGTCGGGATATCCTTTTAAAAAACCAATAGTCAGGCGTGGTAATTACAATATTTTAACTTGCATTAAAAACTGCACAGCCAGTTCACGGGTGATAGGAAATGACCCGGCTCTCCCCTGTATACTGTATACTGTTTCTTTTAAACTGTAGGTTACTGCAAAAGCGCAGCAGAGCTGCAGCACAGAAAACTGATTTGGGTTCCCTTTAAAAAAAAAGTCAGCAAGAGTTATGGCAGCATGGCGCTACAGTCTAGGATTTGTGGGACATTACTTTTCATAGAAACATTATGTACCACAGCGCGGACAGGACAGCAGGGTGAAGGACGATGTCGACGCAATTAAAGACTTCTAGGGCCTACCAGCTTCTCTTCCCTCAGCCCAACTAGAAATTACTCGCTCTGGTCTTAAAAAATGGTACGCCACAGTTTTAATATTTAATCATTTTTCTTTTGTCTTGACCGGAAAAGGCTCACCTGAAGGTCTGGGTTTTCTTCGTGTTGATGGTGCGCTTCCTCTGCTGCCTCCACCAGCCGCTGACAGAAGGAAAAAACGGAGTTCAATCAGAAAACAGTAAGTCCTCACTTTCCATAGGCTTGTGAACAAAAAGAAAAAAATATATAAATGCAATTTGTAAAATTTTCCCCATGGGGCATCATCAGTGCGTCAAGGTGTTGTTGCATAGGCCCTACTTGCACCTCCCCAAGTCTCTCAAAACGGATTCTGCACATGTTTTTATTATCTAATTTTAAAGATCATGTTACACTGACGAGGACAATTACGGGGCACTGCCAACTTTGAATAAGTTGGTTTTAAACTGAACTCCCCTACATGCTACAGTCACTCTCTCTTCCTTGGCCTTTTGCAGCCTACAGTTTTGCTGGGTGGAGTACGCATCAAATGTGGGGCACTCCAGCGGTTGTGCAGCGGTGAAATGATTGATGGCGGCGGGTTGTAGGGGCAGGATTTCCCGCGTGCACCGTAAGTAGCCATAGCTTCAGTTATAATTCGGTTCTGTAAATTGTGCTTGGCTTTGTGTTTCCGGTGAAATGCTACCTAAACGTTGCAGTCACTCTTACCTTCTCAGAGCCGGGGCAGGTAATTAACACCTGTCACATGTGTCAAAATAAATGCTATCCAAACACAACCGAGGCTTTTTACGGTCGAGCACGAGGTGGACAAATTCAATTGACCTCGTGCGGGGTTCTCACTTTGTCAGCAGTTTGCAAATGAAGAAAATATGACAAAATGAATGTGCTATCGTGTTTTCTCATTTTGGAGGAAAATGCATCTCAAAACAATTTTTCTTGAGATAAAATCAGGAACCTCACCAGTGTATCGACTCAGCGGTGTGGTGTTTGCCACACTGTCCCCTGTCTGGGCTCAAATATAATTTGGCTTTTTATGGCACATGAGCTTTACATTTCACACATTTTTAATTGATTAATAAAAACAATGTATTTATGCAACCCAGAGTGTCAAAATAGTAATAGTCAGTTTTCCTCGCTGTAATTTATAGGCTGTTTGTCCTGAGATGTCGTACACATGGGATCAGGCGGAAGGAGATAAACGTTATCATTTCCCAGCAGTCCCTGCGAGGTGCAGTATTAAAAATGGTTACAAGCTCCTCTACACTGAGGTCACAGACAGGCTAAGGCTGTTAGTTCACTCCATTTCAGGTCAACTTGAATATGAAAGACACGTTACTTCCAGCCCTGTTATATTAAAATGATGAAAAGCACTCCAATCTTTTTTGTGCTGTTTTTTGTTTTATTGTTTCCAAAAGGTTACCTGACTTAGTCAATATAAGAATCATTTTCCCCCCACACTCTAACCCATGTTTTGTAAGTGGATGTGAAATTATCCAAATATGAAGATAAACCTTAGCATATGTTCTTTATTTCAAGCCGCACATAAGAAGTAGAGTCCAGGGTGTATTCCTGCCTCTTCTTTGCTTTGAGTTACAGCCACTGTCAAGCACACTTTGGGTGCTGAAGAGCTGCAATCTTTGTCACTCCACCCCACATTACAAATGATAAAATCAGGATGAATTAGCTAAGTTAATGATGCACATCAGACTGTAAATCCATCACATGGTGCGTGATAATAAGGTCTGTTTGAGACTGAAAGGTTTTTTTTTTCCCCTGGACATCTGGCTATCAGTGCTATTAGCCACTACTTCATTTATAACAAGTGTAAGCATAATTAAAGACTCCCCTTTCACAAAAAGGAAAAATAATTATTCTGAACCTCCCACTGTAATTGAAGAACAAAGACGAGACATACCCTTGTGGCCTCTGACTTTTTCCTGAACATTTCCTCCATCTTCACAGCCAGGTTTTTGACCAATTTCACACCATCAATTTCTTCCACTCTGACAGATTTTTCAGATTCTTTGTATTTCTGAAAATAACCAGAAAAATGCAACAAAAAATACTGACTGCAATTACTTGATGTAAACCCTTTAGGATTGTCTTCAACATTCATAAGACAAAGAAAAAACATTCTTAAATTTGTGTGTGTGTGTGTGTGTGTGTGTGTGTGTGTGTGTGTGTGTGTGTGTGTGTGTGTGTGTGTGTGTGTGTGTGTGTGTGTGTGTGTGTGTGTGCGTGTGTGTTTAGAATTTTAGGCAACCATTGTTTCTCTGCAGCCGCTTAAAAGAGGTGGGAAATTGTTAAACAAGGCTTATGCAGCTTCACATGTTGGCTGACAAGCTGCATGCAGCCGGTCTCAGATGAACGCTTGATAAAACCCTCGCTGCGTCACACAATGATTGATCGTCTTTATCCTGCCTCACTCATTGGTTGCACACGCTGCCTCTACATCTGTGATTGGCTGGAAAAGGCCTTGTTGGGTGGCCGGGTAGGTGGGGCTCTGGTCTGAAGGCTATGCATGGTAAGAGGGTAATTGAAATGGAGTCAAAGCACAGGAGAAAGATAATAACGTGTCAGGCTTGGGTGATTCTGGGTAATGAAGTACACCTCACATAATGCTGATGCTGCTGGATGCTGAAGACCTCCAGTGATACAGAACAAAGCCCACCACAGCCCAAAGGAATACAACATTACATAATCCTGCACCTTACTTACACACACACACACTCACACACAAGCTAAAAAAAATCTGATCCTGTCATGGCATGTCACACCCACACTTCCAATAACCTTATCTAAAAATAAACAAAAGCTCCGTTCATAAAAGCACATTCAAACACATTACAAAATGTGTGGACAAATACACACACAAAACACACACACTCCAGTACATGAGGCGACAAATTACCTACTGAAAGGAAGAGTGTGGACTCGCAGTGGAGCAGAACAGTTCATTTCACGCCTGTCCTCCTCGCCTCAGCACTCCCAGTCCCTAGCCCCCCCCTTCCTTTTCCTCCTCTTCCTCACACTCTTCCAGCCTCCAGGAGGAGGTTAAGCCCCATCCATCAAAAGCCCTGATCATGATTATTGATCAGAATAATGACCAATGCAGGCCCTGAAGTGCACCAGTGTTCCTCTTTTCTCCCGAAATCTCTGTAAAATGGGCTAATTCTCCATAAAAGCATCTAATGATCAGCCTTAATGAGAGGCCCCTAACGACCCGTCAGCTCCCTCACAGCTCGCTGCTTTGTGCTGACTGGCTCTGTAGACATGCCTCCATGAACAGGAACATGAGCAAAGTGCTTACATGCACAGAAAAAAAAGGAACAAATCTGGAGGGCATATTGCAAAATGTATTTGTACAAAGCTAAAATGCATATTTGTTACCAAATAAAAAGACAAAACTTGAGCTTCCATCAAATGCTCAAACTGAAAATGTTGTATTAAGAATCTGTCACCTCAGTGCAGGAAGATCCGAGATTTGGAGCCTGGAGTCGTCTTTTAATGGCAGTCTGGACACTCTCTCCATATTTGCGTGGACCCCTGGGTCCCTGGATTTCCTCCCACAGACAAGCAGCAGTGGTTTTAGGACTAATCCTGCTGCTGACTTTGATTGGAGTGCTGGACTCAGAGCTTGAGTTTGATCCACGCGGTGCTGTGATTGTCCACAACTCCTGAAAAAGGGGAATAGTCAAAAGTGTTGACAAATGTGACCAGGATTTATCCCCCCTTTATATGTAGAGGGGAAATAGATGGTCAGACTACAGTCACTGTGACGTTTTCTTGTTCTGACCATAAAATTCTTATTTTTCTGTGTTGTATTTGTGACTGTTTTCTTCACTGTTGTAGCGTATGAAAATAAGATCATTTTTAGTGGTCAGATCCTTTACTGAAAGTGATGATGAACTTTGGTGACAGGAAGCTCCTGTAATGCACGATAATCAAGACGTTAGACCTGTCAGATTTTTATCATCAAAAATCACATCAATAAAGTTTTTTTTCACACAGAAACCACTCACTCTTTCTTTGTCTCCCAACAGCTGAATTTTGCACAGCCACCCACTTAATACAAAAATGTTGAGTTTCATATCCAGAAAATTTATTTCAGTGAAGAAAAGCACTACCCAGATGTCAAGAGTTGGTATGTTTTTAAATATGTTCATAAAAACATGTTTCAAGACATTTCAGAGAGGGGGCACGTTTCGCTATCATGCTTTTTCACTTATTCTGTAAACAACACTGTTAATGTTTGGAAACCTGGTAGATCAGCTACTTAGTTTTGAAAGTGAGATGCTGTGAAATTCTTGCTTCATATATGATTTTAGCTTTGATGTACTTTTCGTGTAGTGATGCTCTGATTGGGTGATAAGATGGGACTGCAGACAGGCCGGAACAGCACTCTGACTCATCATCTACTGAGCTCTTCTGTTATATGTCAAAAATGTGGTTGAACATATTCCTGCTGTGTCATGAAAGGTCTTTCTCTAAAAGAAGAAATTGTCTGGATGGCAACATGTGCTGCTAATAGTGAGAATATACTACTCATTATTAAAGGTGGCTTCTCAAGATGTTGCCTTTTATTGACCCTAAAAACATAAATGCAAAGTGTTTACAGTACATAGCTTGTCACACATAATTAAGCAACTTTATCCAAAACATTATTTGTATTTTGACATCCAGCTCTCCATCCATCCACCTGACCCAACTCAGACCAGCTGAGGCCTGTAAAAACAGAGTCCACCTTTGCCTCAAGTGGTCAGAAAGTTAAATCTACTGGGTCATCTCTTTCTCTCTGCTGCTTTCACTTGTCCCTCATTTCATAACCCCACTCACACACCGTGGGAACAGAGCCCCCTCTAACTCAATCTGTCTCCTTGTCGCGTTCATGTCCAGAGGTTGAAACTCTTGACTCCAGAGAGTTAACTGAAGAGATGAGATGAGAGGAGAATCAGAGCTGGGGGTAATGGGCCGTGTTAAGAACAAATACACTCACACATGCGCGCGCACACACGCGCGTGCACACACACACACACACACACACACACACACACACACACACACACACACACACACACACACACACACACACACACACACACACACACACACACACACACACACACAGCGCTCTCTTTCTTCTGAACACACCTGAGTCCCTTCTAAAATGACACATCAGCATTCAGCTGAGACACTAAAATGTTTCTGCAGCTATCAGAGGGGACGCAGCGTCACATGTACTGTGTGTAAAACATGACTATTCAACAAAGAGAAAAGGCTTTCAAGTTCACACAAGTCTGGATAACCAGACCTACCTTTTGTAGAAGCTGAGATCCAGAATATTTAGCAGAGATTGATTTTATTTCTCCACCAAAAGCTGAGGCCCAGAGCTTTACCCTAAAATGTAAAAAACAAAACAATAGAAGATAAATGATATTCAATATTTCTCCTATAAATAGTGAAAAAATTCAAACAGTATAAAGCAGGCTATAGATTCTGTATATCAAAACAACATAGAAGTTGTCATCCAGGAGAAAATGCAGTTTGCAATGAACAGTTTTTTTCAGAGGTTTCTTACAAATGATATGAGATTTAAGTTTGAGCAGCTGCCTCAGATTTAGATTAAAATCTGTAATCACTTCTCACCTTTCCCTCCCTGTCCTCTTCTCACCCCGGCTGCTTTTATATCTCCTCATCCGTCATTTTTTTAAAGCTTTATTTGACACCATCAGCTGAAAGATTATCACGAAGGCCCATTGCCTCTGACCTTAACTGTCCTGATGGGTGAGGGATTGTGATATTGATGACCTTTACTGAAGTTATCGAGGCTTCTTATATTTAACTTTTAATGGGTTACACTGAATGTGACAGTTAAAAAAGGAGCATGTAAAATTGTCCTGCAGAAAAAAGATGCTGCTCTGTGTGTCTGTTTTAAGGATTAAAACTCATATTATCCCAAGTCCATCTCGAAATATATAATGTAACACATCAAGGTTTCATTGACCCAATTGAGTACCCAGTCATTGAGTACCATCTCCTCTTTAAACAAGCCTCATCGTAATTACAACCTGACCATACCAATTTGTTACATTGTATTTTTTTATATTTAAATTGAGATTCAGTTCTCCACAGTTGATATATTTTGAACAAAAGTATTACAGCCCAAAAATCTACCAGATTTTCTCACCCCATGTCTTTTACAAGGTGCAAAATGTTGCTGTGTTATCACCTGAATGAGTGGAAATTCTGGATCCTGTGATTCATGAGGATCTTTATTTTTTCATCTCAGATTTTTGCTGGGGAATCATCTGTCTAGTGTTTAAAGTACTGAAAAAGATCAAAAAGAATCCGCCCAAGGATCCATCTCAACTTTTTTTTTTTCAAACCATTCAGCAAATATGTCTTAATCTGCTGCAGATTATTAAACAATGATACCTGCATTAGATAGCTTTTTTTTAGCTAGTCTGCAATTTCCACCAGTCACCAATGAATAAAAAATGTTTTTATACTTTTATTAATAATTACATTGATTATTTTAAAGGAAAATGTGGTTTGTTGTCTGTCTACTTTTGTCTGTACATCTAGAATATTTAGAGTTATCAGACTGCACCTGCATGCCGTCAGAGTATATAAAAGCTGTAGACATTTTTCTTTTTTTTTTTTGAAGTTTGTTCCACAATAAAACATGCTAATAACTATCTATTTAATTCTTTTTATTATTTTGGTGGAAGGGGGAACAAGAAAAAAACATATTTAGGTTTAACTTTAAAGTCCATTCTTTAAAAATAAGTGTTTACAATTTTTTCTTAGTGTCCACTGTAAAGCCTAATAGATTACATTTACATTTGCTCATCAAATCAGTTTCTCATCAGTTAGGCCAATTCTTAGCAATTGTTCAACATTTATCAATCACTTAACGCAAATATGATGAACACTGCAGTTTTGGATAGTCATCTTTGCATCATTCAATCAATGCAATCTGCTTTTATTTGAAAATCCTTTTTGTTACTGGAGGATTACACATCAGCATTTGCTTTTCTCTTTCCACCGGCATTATCTCTAGTTAACCAGGGGCATGGAGTTTTTGGAGGGATAACAAACACGTATGTGGTTAATTGATACTCCACGTTGTACATTTTAAGGTAAGCTATAAAAAGAATAATAACGAGCTTTAAAATATATTGACAAAAAAATCTTATCAATTGGTTTAGCTCGCTTCCTTTAATACATTTTTATCATTCAGATTAAAAAAAAAAACACGTAAAATCTCAGTCTCCCGCCTTGAACAGATCAACATATTAAGGACAAAGTTGCAGAGTTGCCTCCCACTTACACTGACAGAGGGATCCCTTGCTGGGACCCGGACACCTCCACCATGTTCAAGCCGACGAGGGTCCAGATCAGGAGGAGGCAACTGCTGCACGTGTGCGAGAACAGGCTCCCCCAGTCCCCCAACATCCTCAAATTCACGATTCAAAGAAAACCACCACGGAAAAATCCCGAAACCGCTCTGGTGGGCTGCAGGACCCCGATGCACCGTCTCCCGCCGAGGTAGATTACTGCTGCCAGCACGTCCCCCCTACTGTACACAAACATACACACACTCACACACTCAGAGAGAGAGAGAGAGAGAGAGAGAGAGACAGCAGGAGAGACAGAGAGGAAGGGAGAGAGGACCTCCAGTCTCCATCCTCTGCTCCTTTCTCTGAGAAAAGGGGAAAACCCCTTCAGTGCTCTTTCTGCTGCAGGGAACCTGTATTTAGCCTATCGCAACGGGTCTTTTCATCTGCCTGTCTTATCAAGGCTTAATGGCACTAAGGAGGTAGACAATGATTCCTGGAGATGAAGAGGGGACTTCCTCTGTACAGTAGGGATAACCATGAACAGGTGAATTGGTAACCAGGGGGGAAAAATCGTGTGCATGGTCTGCAAAACGCTGAGAATTCACATAACCTACTAAACTTTCTTCTCTGCGTCTTTTTCAAGTCCTCTGTTCAGAAGTTGATACATTTTTTTGCTGACGCTGCAGTAAACTGTCCACGCTGTGTGATGTCACCAACCTCTCTGCAGCTATACAGAGTGTACATTTTAGTGCACTATAACTGCATTGAAAGTAGGCTAAAACCGGTGAAATACTGGTAAAACAAGAAAAGAAGCAAACAGATATTGACATGTAAATGCACACCAGATTCTGTGCATTTACGTGTCATATCGTATGTGGTACTGTGAGCGATAATGAGACTGCAGATGTTTGATGATGAAAGATCTGCAACGCCAGCAGCACATTGTGGTGGTTGAGGTATCGTTTGATTTCTTCGATGTCTGAGACCACGGTGAACTCAGTGTCACTACGTTTTCTAGAGGAGAAAAAAAACACGATGACAGTGAGTAAGTGTTGGCGCAAAATCTTCTTTGAGCTTCCTTTGATTGACCATTTCATCACGCCGACCCATGACGTCATGCCACTTACCAGCAACTTTCCCACGTGGACTCAACAGCTTTTTCAAAGAAACGGCTCAAAGTTTCTTCCACTGCGCCTGCGCAACATTCATCAGTACTTACGATAAAATAAGATGGTGTCTGTACCGAACTCCAAACTGTTGATTAGGAGGTGATAATGTTGTCAGAGCAGACAGCAGGAAGGTTGCTGCCCCCTCCCTCTCCCTGCACTACAAACTGTGTTTGGACTTGAGGCTTTTATTAGTTTAGTAATTGCATCGTACATCAAAGTTGTGAGGAGCCTGTACTGTCTGGCGCGTGCCGATAAGGTGCCTGGCCGCGAGGTGGATGACGGACAGTATCATCTAGTGTCTCCAACACTACCTCCACGAATGCTTTAATTAACTATCGACGGCGAATAAAAGCAGTCCCCCAGCACGACACTGCTGCTGAAGTGTCCTCAGGCAAGGAATACGTTACTTCCGGGTCAAACAACTAGCATACACAGGATCCAGGATTCATTTAAATGTAGTTTTTGAATAATGTCATGACCTCTTCCTGCACAGAGCTACACACCACTGGACCACGGTCAGCCATGTCATCTACAAATTCTTTTTGCACTTTGATTCACATTTTTGTGCCCAAATCAGTGCTCTTCTCAGATTTATCCCACCTTTGACCATCTCATACACTGTGCTGTGCTTTTTATCCCTTAATATTACACTAAAAGTGTAAATGAACAGCATTTGATCGACCAAGGGGATTACACATAGATTTGAATAAACAAAAACAAAAAATTACCTTCATTACAAGCTTTATCCTAGAAGTCTTGCCTCTATCTGATCAGCATCTGGTGCAGGATATGGATGCGAGTTAGTAGTTGATGGATAGGTTTATTGCCACTGGACATTTGGATTTCATTTACCCAAATTTTCTTAGACTCATGTTCAACTAACAATTCCAACATGTTCCTGCTTGACTAAATACAGTTCATGCCTCCTTAAGTTTTTTGAGTGTGCAGCACAGTACTCTGATAGGTTTTGCTTTGAAGGCATTTGAATCCATTCTTGTGAAGCAAGCACTATTCATGACATTATCCTCTTACATGTCCACGACGATGTATAAAACACACACACAATAACAACCGCTGATATGTTTGTTCTCAGTCTTTTGCAGTTGTGTGTCACAGGCTCCACCATGTACAGTGCTGTGTTTGTTACATGCTGCCTTGGGGTAAGCTCCTTAGTTGTGATGTCCCAAAGCCCCTCTCTTGTTTACACACTATGTCTGGCTTTGAGGTGTGAGGTGAACAATGACAAACAGCCTTCAAGTGTCAGATCTTGCACAATCGTACTGCAACCTCAATCAGAAAAATCCCAGAGAACAAACAAGAAACAGCACATTTTTGTCACAGCTCACAGGAGTATGAGTTTAAAGGAGGGCTGTTCACGAGAAGCTGTTTATTTATATTGCCCTGGTGTTTCTGTTTTACTTATATTTTCAGTTTCCAACAACCAAGAAGCTCAGGAAAAAACAACAACAACTTTTTTAAGGGGAAAGGTCCAATTACCAGGCATGGTACTTGCATTTATATATATATATATATATATATATATATATATATATATATATATATATATATATATATATATATATATATATATATATATATATATATCCATTCACTTTTCCCATCACATCACAAGGTTTTAAAAAAAAATAGAACTTGGATTCTCTGTTAATTCAATTATATCTAGATCAAAGATCTTGTTGTAGGGTATTGAAAATAAAGTAAATAGATGGACCATGAACCCAGACAGTTGTAATCTCCATCTTGACTTGATTGGACGTAAACCTCTTAAAAGGTGAAACATGGGACACCTGTAATCATGTTAAATCCAGAGCTTAACCTCACCTCTTGACCTGACTACAGAGGGTTTTCATAGAGAGTTACCAGACCACAGGGTTTGTGGTACAACTTGGGGTAGCATTTATTCCAACACACGTATTGCAAAGTATAGCCCCCCTTTCCCCATGCGTATCAACCTTTTAAATACTGGTCACCACATTCCTTGAGCTTCATATTTTTTGAAAACATGTTTATTAAATATTTGTTTATAGCTCATAATGGTGCCCCCTTACCCAGGTGTCAAGAAAATAAAAGCCAGTGGTTTTAGAGTAGGGTTAAACAGCATCATCTCACTGACATAGTGAAAATATCTGCACTTTTAACACACATAGGATGGCACAAGCGCTATTCATACTAAAATGACCAAGAACCTAATTTTAACTGGTGCAGATGTAGTCACTATAATGTTTATTCATTCTTTTGCAATGATGTATCTTTTTTTCCTTCTCTCTTTCTTTCTTTCTTTTTTTTTTTGCGCATCTGTTTTAATATCTCTTCGCAATTTACAGAATACTGGCAGTATCTCTATCCTTGTCCTTTACAGGAGTATTCAAATGTATTACTGTTTTCCACACCATCTCAGGGGGCTTATCCTGGTTGGGAACACTGTGAAGTCATCCTGCTGAAGTGCTGTTACAATCAAGCAAAAAGTATGGGATCAGGGATCATCATTTGAGGGAGTTACCCTTTAACTTAATCCTTTATTCTTAGAGGAGGAGGTCTAAGCTCATCACACCTGAGTCCTGAGATACCAAACATCTCTCGCAGAAGCTCAGAGAGAAGAAGAGGCCCGCTATACCACTTTTTACAGCTCTTTTCAGCGCCATGCATCCATACGCTTTTTCCCACAATGCTTCATCCTACCTGGGCCCACATGGGGAGCCCCCTCTGTCACGCACAGGCTTCACCATCCTCTCCATCATCATGGCTCTTTTCACCGGTCCAGCCATCGTGCTCAACGCTACAGTGATCATCGTGTCCCTCATGCACAAGCAGCTGAGGCAGCCTCTCAACTACGCTCTGATGAACATGGCGGTGGCTGACCTGGGCACTGCCATGACTGGGGGGGTGCTGTCTGTGGTCAACAATGCTCAGGGCTACTTCTCCCTGGGTAGGACAGGCTGTGTGATGGAGGGCTTTGCAGTCTCTTTATGTGGTGAGTCAAAAGAAGAGCAAAATACTTAAACCACAGCACAAGAAGAGTGCGAATCCATGTATCGTTTTTTATTTTATCAATAATTTTTATTAAGCTTTAATGATGTGTTTAGTGCATTTCACGTAATCACGAATATAATTCACTTCCTCTTGTCCTTGATTTTTCATCCCCCTAACTTTGCTTCTCTGCAGGCATCACATCTCTGTGCACGGTTGCTCTGATTGCCCTGGAGAGGATGTTTGTTGTGTGTAGGCCATTGGGGCAGATGACCTTCCAGAAAAAGCACGCAGCTGCAGGCATCGCCTTGTCTTGGCTGTGGTCCCTCACATGGAACTTGCCCCCGCTGTTCGGCTGGGGCAGGTATGAGCTGGAGGGTGTTGGGACATCCTGTGCACCTGACTGGCACAACAGAGACCCTCACAACGTCTCGTACATCCTGGCTTACTTTGGAGTGTGCTTTGCTTTTCCTTTTGCCATCATTCTGGCATCTTACACCAAGCTTATGTGGACACTACACCAGGTGTGAGTTTTTACAATTACTTTTATTTAAAATGAACCAGTCTTAGTTCATCCACGTACACTCTGAAGCACAGAGACATTGACTCAGTTTTAGATAACAGTCTCTATCTAAAGTTATTTTTCAAAGCTGAGATTTATAAAGTGTCACAATTAATAATAGGAGAGTTTTTTAGACTTGAGACTTTTTGCACGTTCCTAGAGTTACTGGTTTTGCAGCTTTTGATGTGATACTTTCATTTAACTCTTTTTAAGTTATACGCTGTTCATTTAAATTACTTAAATTAATATTTTTGATAGGGATGCACGATATTGGATTTTTGCCGATATCCGATTTGCTGATATATCGAAACCCATATGGGCCGATTCCGATAATCACAAGTTTGTTTGTTTTTTTCTCTGTAAAGAAAGCTAAGTCTATCCTGTACTGGAATTTATATGTTACTCTTATAGTGACGGTCTTATTTGTTTAAGAAACACACATAAAACAAGACAAAAAAACATTTGATTTTACCATAAATAAGAAATGTATTATTTTTTCAAACTCAAGACATTCAGTATTGGAATACAGAAAAATAATTTCTTTAGATCACATGAACTTTAAATGTACAATGCATTTTTAAACATAACCAAGTCGCATTTGATTATTTTGGAGCTACTGTAACAACCTGGTGACAGACACAGAGCTCTGCAGTGCAAATAAATGAAGTGCTACATTTTATTTAAGGAGCTTATTTTTCAGATGGAAAACAATAATAATCTAAACTGAATAGCACCTTATCGGCTGTGCCTATCGGCAGAAATTTTCATATCTGCAGATACCGATAAACAGTTTTTTTAAGGTTTTATCAGCCTATACTGATATTGTGCCGATAATATCGTGCATCCCTAATTTTTGTCCTTGCATGACCTACACACAGAAAGCCCACTATACTATATTCACAGTGCGCTGCTGAAACTGCCTTTCTTTAAATTTTTCACTCAAAGATTTACAGGGCTCACTAAATTTGATGGACAGAAGAAAGCAAAGAGAGCTCTTCATTAAAAAATATCATTTATGTAATTGCAAGGCAGGATCATACAACATAATGCTTTCTCTACAATGGTTACCAGAATCTGAGGAGTTTTAAGTAAGGAAGTGAAGTGTGACTCAGGTTCAACTCCCAGTAACGCGTTGTAGTTGTTTATTGTTCCAGTTGACTCTTGATTTTGGAGTTTAAGACCAGTAACTGGGGTATGACTTACAACAGAGTCTGCTCTGTGCAGACCTGCCACCCCTCTTTGTTTCAGCTCTGTCTGTGTTCCAGGTATCAAAGATGGCCTGTGTGGAGGGTGGAGCAGTGGCTAAAGGAGAGATGAAAGTGGCATTCATGGTGGTCTTGATGGTCATTACATTTCTGATCAGCTGGATGCCGTATGCCAGTCTTGCCCTGCTGGTGGTCGCCAACCCTGACGTGAACATCCCCCCTCTAGTGGGCACAGTGCCCGTTTATCTGGCCAAGAGCAGCACTGTGTATAACCCCATCATCTACATCTACCTGAACAAACAGGTACACAGGAACATGAGTTTGAAAAACGTGTACAATCAGCTCTGAAATACTTGTTACTTTGGAACACCAGTGCCATCTAGTGGTGGCAGCAGGAAGTGTAGATTGAGTACGGGGTGAGGGTTTGTGTTGATCTAACTGAGGGCAAAACTGAAGTCACATGAAGGATTAAATTTCAAAGTTTATTGTAAAAGTTGTTCTCAAAGTGACAATAAAAGACTTGTAAATGTTAATAAAATTTTATTCGCAGAAACCCAACATAAAGACAAGATAAGAAGTCTTATCTTATCTTAATCCACCATGAGTACAGGACTTTGCAGAATTTAGCAAGTTACAATGGCAGGGAAAAACTTCCCTTTAACGGGCAGTAACCTCGGCCAGAACCAGACTCATGTTAGACAGACATCTGTCTCGACTGTGTTGGTTGGGGTTAGAGAGAGACTGAATATGGGAGAGAAGTATAGAGAGAAAGAAGGGGGGTGACAGAGAGAGAGGAATACACACACACACACACACACACACACACACACACACACACACACACACACACACACACACACACACACACACACACACACACACACACACACAAACAAACACACACACACACACACAAACACAGAAAGGGAGAGAGAGACACAGACACAAACAGACACAGACATAGTCCAAAGTTTGGCGTTGTGGCGACAGTTGAGGTAGTTCATAACTATGGCTGACCAGAACCATACTTAAGGTGCAGCCTACAGATAACTTTGTAGACAATTACAAACAAATCTTGTTTTCTCAAGTGATTTTTTAGTTTATTTTTTCTCAAAATAACACAATAACTTTTTGACAGTCTAAAAATCAAATCAGTAGGTCGATCACTGTTATTAGCCAGACAACATCAGAGGCAGAAAACCAGGTTGGCCTGCCGTCTCCTGGCTAATGACAGCAACTGACATGCTGATTTGATGTTAGATTATTATTTCTCATTTCCTCAAGATAAAGAGATAAATTATTAGAATCTAGAAATAATAAAAAAAAAAAAACAAGTTGAGATCCTGGGAAAACCAAATCAATATATCACCAACCTTTTAGGGCTTCCATACATTTCCTTTATTTCATGGTTTGCATAACTTAAATGATGAAGAATCCTTTTTAATGAAAAGTAATGCACTTTGTGAGAACGAATGATAAAACTGGGGTTAAGTGTCTTTTTATTCACTGTTTCTTCCCCAGTTTCGTAAATATACGCTGCCCTTCCTGCTGTGTGGCAGAGGGAGCACTGTGGACGACGAAGAATCGGAGAATGCAACAACTGTGGAGACCAGACAGGTGTCACCTGCCTAAAACAACACAGACCTGAAAGAGTCCATTAAAATGCATTTTTTCTGTGAAACAATGAGTGCAGTGTTTGTCTGGGGATATCTTTAATGTCATGACAAAGTGTCAATGCTGCAAACAGAATACAAATGAATGAGAACTGTAATTCAGCATAAATTTATTCAATGATGATCAATAGAAAATAAAATAGTATTGTTTGAATTAAAGTCAAGGCCAAAATCAAATGAAAAATACAAAAAAATGTATTGATACAAAACCTAGAAGGTTATAGTAAAGCATCTGCTACTAAGAGAAATGATGTTACCGAATAAAAACATTAAGGAGCAAATATCAAGACTTTCAAGTAGAGAACATTACCATGGGTCTTTCCATACTTTTGTACATATTTTACATTATCTTCTTTTTTAATACAGCTTTCAGAACATTAATAGTAGTAATAGTAATTATAATCATAACAATATGAAGAAAACTAATAGAAACGTTCAAATCAATATGCGTTTCTCTGTAAACAGGTGCTTTGACCGTTTGATTTTTTTCCCCACCCGCACACAGAGAAACAGTGCACCTTGAAAAATGTTTTAATACTCTTTCATTCCCAGCATTGTAAGGTGAGTCGTAAATGACAAATATAGATTCCACTAAACCATACACACAGTCACAAAAAGTACAAAATTGTCTCACCTTAATACACAAATCTGTTTAGAAAAAGGAGAAACAAAAGCACTATACAGTTACTTGTGCAAAGACAAACAGCTATGTGCTAATATTTAAATACCATTGGTATAGACCCAACCAAATTGTTATTTTCTTTTTCTCAGGAATCCCTGACATGAGGTAAAAGTAAGTTCTTTTTCGTCTTTAGTTTAACACAACTTTTAAAAGTGTTTACAAAATAATGCATAATCTTCAGTTCATCAGTACTGTAATTGCTACGAATAGTACAATGTGCCTGTTGTGTGCGTTTGCCCTTTATATGACAGTTGTCAACAAAAAGACTAGCACACATTTTTTTTTACTCACAAACAATTCAAAGAGCCCTTTCAATGTGCACACAAAATGGAAAACCTACATTTTCATGACAGTATTCGGTTGAATTAGAGTACAGGACGCACTCGCATACAAATCAAACACTCATGAACGACAGATCACATTTACCCTTAATACCCTTAATTTAAACTCTCCATGGTAACACCTGAAAAAAGCCCGCTTCTCTTATCCATCCCATTATTTGTTTTTTCATGGATCAATAAATAGGATTCACCAAATGATATTTATAGGCTTCCTTCTCTCGTCCTTGGGGTTAATTTCTCACCTAGTCTCATTCATAAATATGATTGGGGAGCACAGAAAGTTCTTATCTCTTTCAAAGACTGCACTGTGGGACGCTAGGACAGACAGGAAAGCTGACACAATGATATGTTGTCACGTTGCCTAACGAGGTATTCTGTATGAAGGAACCAGGCAGGCTGAGAGAGAAAAGGGGGGCGTGGGTTCGTATTGCTTAGCCTCTCTCCAGCATCCTGACAGCAGGACACCCTCCATCCTCCACCTACAACATACGTCTGACTGTTTCTGACCTTTGGATGTGTGCATATGTCTCCTGCCACCACACACTACATGAAGGCTGAGATGTGATTGCCAAGATTCATTAAAGAGGTTTTAATGGAACTAGCCCATGATCAGCAGAGTGTAAGTCATGGAAAATCCCAGCACAAGCAATGAGAAGTATCATTTTATGCCTAGTATCACCTTATCCCATGTTTCTTTCTTTCAGCAGCAAAAAGGCATTAGAGTAGGGGCTGACAAAAACAAGGTTTGACTCTGAAACCAACTAAAAAAGCAGCATTGTAAATGCACTATGCATTTGAAATTCATGTGCATGCCCTGCACAAAATATGCAAACAAATGTGGTCGTCACATCTGTAAAAATTTCAGCCCTGGATCCTTAAAGCTTGCCTCTAAAAATACTCCTTTAAAGGGGGCTTAACCTTATGCAACTGGTGTTGGTTTGATGTACTAACACATGTACCCCTATGCTAAGAAATTAAAGCCTTTTGCATATCCTGTGCAGTAGTGTTGTTACACAAGCAGAACCTCTTAAAAATGTAAAAATTAAGGATCTCTATAAGCAAAAAACATGAAAAGGCAAATAAATATCAGAATATTGTACCTAATAAAATAATGCAAGGCTGCTTTTATAGCATACCAGGAGTCACAAGGGTCCATATTGCTGATCTTTTAAATGATACATAATTACAAAATATAGAATATCTCTTTACAAAGGTTCTTTTGTTATATAATACAATTTACAGCATATCAACTATGAAATATTAACCAGGCTATTCTAAAATTTTAAAACAACCTGCCTGCTATCGCATTTATCACAAATGCTTCAAAAGTACACATCTCAAGTTGAGTGATGCTATAAGTAGGACAGTTAGTTCCTGCATAATCTGGTACAGCTCTACTGGTGCTCCTCACTTCACGACTCAGCCTCAGCAATCATCCAACACTCTGTCCTAACAACAAAGGGATCAAGTTTGACTAACCACTACGAGGGAGATATGCCTTTCTATGCTTGCATTGAAATCTTGCATGATATGCCAAACCTTTATAAAGTGACCGAGGTAATGACATCGTACATCTGATTGTCATCACCCTAAGAGACCCGTCCCAGAGAGTGTCTCACACCTTTGCCCATTGGTCCATCTTTCACTGGCATGGATGTCCTTATCTCTGATTGGCTGCGGGCTGAACCTGTATGCGGCAGCCTTTGGAAGGTGCAGTCAGTCCCTCTGTGCTCAGCAGAGTGGTGTCTGGCTCTGTGCTGTGACCTCTTTTGCTGGCAGGTGGAGAACAATTCAAAGAGCGGGACTAATGTTTCTCTGTCTTCTTTATGCCTTTTTCTTTTCACTGTTAAAGGCACTTCTTTTGGTCAGAGCAAACAGATGCATTACTTTTTTTAAAATTTTCACTGATATAGTGGTTCTAAATTGTAGATTTCTGCAGCCACTGCTATAAAGTCGTGATGCAGATCATCTCGTCTGCCAGGTCCTCCTCGTAAGGAGCTCTGGGTTCTGTCTCTGGCTCCTCGTCACTGTAGCTGGCTGCAGTGTCCTGCAGTTCATAGTCCCGTGACGTCAGGATGGGGAACACGTTGACCCCATTGACACACGGGGCTATTCCTCCATTCAGCAGGTGACTGGCTGCACTCTCCATTTCGTCTATTGTCATCTCACATGCGTCAGCTATCTCGTGCTTTGTGGCAGCAACAAACTTTGGGTCCTTGGCATATCTTCCAAGCCCTTCTGATATCAAAACCTGCAACAGGGTGGAGAGACAACATTACTTGGGACTTTTGTAATCTTTGCTATGCAGCATAAAAATGTCTCACAAACTTACCGCTTCCACAAGGCTGGTTGCGCTGCCTCTCTTCTGGTGGTACTGGTTGTGGTACTCAGGCGGCACCTGCAGGTGGATCGGTGAGTACGTCCTTTGGGAAAACTCAGGGTCGTCTGTGTACCACGAGCTCTTGCGCACCGACACCTGGCTGCTAGCAGTGCTCCCTCTGTGTGGGTGGTCCACTCGAATGAGAGGGGTATAGTACGGAGACTGGTCTTTACTGGCCGGGGTGGCAGGGGGTGTGGCCCAGGAGCGTGTGGAGCGGGTTGGGGAGAGGCGGTGCGCTCTGCTGGAGTCTAGGCCTGCTACAGCCATTACCTGAAGGACCAGAGGAGACACGTGATCCAAAATCCACACATAGATATATGAAAACCTATAAATGTTTAGTGCACAATGACTCATAATACATATTGAGAAATAAACTTGTGGTTATTGTGGAGAACTTCAGATTTTTTGTGTAAAATATCATTCCAAACTGAGCAGAAGTGTTCCAAACAACGAGACAGTGAGACGTGTCCCTGTTACCTGGTGCTGCATAAGGTGCAGTGGTAGAGCAGTACGCTGATGTGGAAGCTCGTCCTGGCTACTCTGCCTGCGCAGACACTCAAAGTTGAAGGACGGCCTCCTGTGACCTGAGTCAGGAGTGGACCAGTGAGTGACCTCATGCAGGAAACTTTGACAGCATGCATGACTGCAAACTCTCATAGGGTGTATGATGCTGAGTGGGAGGGTGACTGAAAATGAGTGCTTTACTAGATGAAAAACAAAGTGGTTTAATGGGTTCTGTTATCAAGGGCTGCTTATGCAACATTTTCAGTAGTTGTTTTTTGGCTAGCCCGCAGCCTGTAGGTTTTTATGCACTCAAATGAGCCATCTTCACAACGACAGAACAACTGTGCTGGAAACAATACAAGGAAGCCCATAAAGCCTCTTGTGTAGCAGCCATATTTTTACATTGGACAATCTTTTAGTACAACTCATTTTCTGATAATCTTAAAATGAAAAACACAAGATATGCTGTGTGGTCATACATGTAATATGTGCTCAAATGGAAACATGCTTTACAGGAAATTTGTCTCAAGTTGCAGAGATAAAAGGGAACCATACCTTGAGGTGTGGCAGGCAGCAGCCGTCTCTTTGGTGACCTCCGTGAGTCACGATACAGCGGCTGCTCATCGTCATCATAGTAACTGTCAGGGTGATGGTACCCTTTAGGAGTCTCATACTCTGTATCACTGTTCTGATACCTGCCGATATGAACGATAAAGATCATGATGAGGGACGCAAACCATCCTTGATCCTTTTATTTTTTCTAAGGTTGAATGTGTTGAATGGCTCCTTTTATTAAAGGTGTTCAGGAGAGTTAGTACCTGTCCCCTGACAGCATACTGTCATCTTCATAAAACTCCTCCCCGCTGTAATACTCCCCAGAGAGGCGGTCTTCATCAAACTCCTCCTCTCTGCGGATGGTCGGGTGGTGTCCATCCACTCCTCGGGACCTGATGGGGGATGGGGGGGTCAAAGAAGTCAGAACATGCTCACTGCTGTTTTTCTTTAGGGGTGGGGGTTACTGGAACAGGGCCATGCACTATCATGCAGACGCAAGCCTCCAGAGGGCAGCGATGCAACTGAACACATTAAATAAAACTATAATTGCCAAACCCAGAAACAGGCAGATGTGTCTGGCTGGAGGGCATCACTTTGTCTTCTAAACATCCCATCCGCTTTGAGGTCCTTCATTAAGTTAATGCACATGTTTTCATTTATTAAAGAATAATACAGTGAATTGAGTCAAATTGTAATATTGTGGAGATAAAGATCAGACAGAAATAGTGGTGAGAAACTAGTGGTGTGAGTAGTAGTGCTTCGGTAGTTCTTCCTCAAAGCAGGCACGTCACTTTGAGACATGCACAAAGCAGAGCTGAGATAAGCAATATGCTAGCCACAAATATCTATGATATTTCTCCTTCTACTGTTCAGCGTTGACACAATTCATAAAAGTCATGACAGAAGCAGATGATTACCAGGCAAATCACCAGCCAGCAAATCGCACATAACACTGGCTTAGCAAGGATGCAACCATTCACTGATCCAAGACCAAGTCAAACAGGGAAAATAAATAATAACATTTCTTCTGCTTTCTGTGAAAACATACTTGCTGGAGCCAAACCTAGAGGAACGACATACCTAACATAGGTCTCATAGTAGCGCCTTCTGTCCGAGAAAGCAGAGGGATGGTTAAGAGAGAGCATTTTGATTAGGAGGGAGAAGGGCAGGAGAGAAGACAGAGAGAGACAGTCTGACATATATATATATCATCCAGTATATGAGACATATACGGCATTCTCATATATATGTATGAGCAGGAGAGAGCGTAATGGTGGGTGTCCACTCCAGCGTTGGTTGACAATTCCATTTTCTACTCTTATGATAAGAAAGAAACCAAAATTCATTCCTGCTCTGTAAAGCAGCAGCTATGAAATTGTCCCCCAAACTTATTGGGCTCTCAGGAAAAAGCAGGCCCAGCACTGGAGCAGCTGACTAAATGGAGAACGAGGAATCAGGAGATAAAGGTACATTTGGTCACTTATGAAATTAACTGTCAGTATGAGAGCAGGCTTGTGATAAATTATGGACTGAAGGGTATAGAATATAGGTTTGTGAAAAAGGGGAGGTTTGCTGAAAACAGGGTTCTGCCTGTGGAAACAAATAATTATGCAATAGATTTTTCTATTTCAGCAAAAACTCAATGCACAAAAACTATGACTGAATTTTTCAGGGTCAACCCTGAACCTAACCCTAACGTAAGAGGTAGGTTTTCTTAGTGATGAGCTGTCATATCATACACCCAAAGATGGCACAATTTAATGTTCAGGAAAGCATAAGAATGAGAGAAGTGGAGAAAATTGAAAAGTTAAGTCATTGTTTAGTCTGTATGATGAAAGTTTATTCTTACACCTAAAGAGGTAGAAAATCTTATGTGTTCAAGGGAAGAGTTTCATATGATAACTGATTCCATCCTATCTCTACACCTGAAACTACCATCACCACTACCACCTAGTTTAGCTTCCAGACTGAAAACAAGGTTTGTATTTACCAAATGTTCACAGGATTCATCTAACCCTTCGCAAGAAAGTAAAAAAGTTAAATTGCTGTTTGCAGAGAGGTAAAATTAAACGCTTTAACGCTGAAACTGTTTAACTCTCATTGAGTGTGAGGTGCTTCTCCTTACTGAGGTAATACTGTTTCTCTAAATATAATGCAGAGCTAAACCTGCAAGAACACCTGTGAAACTATAGTCCACATACCACATAGAAATTAAAAGAATTGACCACAGAATATTAGATCCTGAGTTTGAAGTTACATATTTTCCGTTAGCTGGGCAAAAGACCAAACGGTGCGGTGCGAGTGCGTCACATTTATGTATTCAAGTGAAATTACGCTGAATGCTAACTGCTAACTGCAAATAATGCTGTTTTTGTGCTTACCCCATTTACAGTGTGTGTGTGTGTGTGTGTGTATGTGTGGCTTTAAGTCGGGAGAAAGTTCGTTTTTTTTTAGGTCACATCTCCAGCTGTTTTTCGGAACTTGTCTGTGGCACATCAAAAGGCTGATAAGTGTGCAGATACCTTTGACCCTGGGGGGTTCGAGGCTTTTCATAGTCATAGTAGGAGCTGCGATGACCCGGGTACCCATTAGGCGGAGCGTGTTCGTAGTAGCGATGGTGCCCTCCATTGGGGAGACTGGAGATGTTGGCGTTGTTCAGGTTGATGTTTGTGGATTTGGGAGACTTGCCGTAGGAGTTGTGGTGCCTGTGATGATGGTGATGGTGGTGATGATGGTGGTTGTGGTGGGACATTGCGTTCGCTCGAGAAAGGCGTCCCACTGGCTGCTCCATGTGGGCGTAGTGAGGTGGAGGTTGCACCTGCAGTGGTCTCTGTGTGGCGTTGGTCTGGTGGCCGTTGGACCGCCGGTGACCACCATTCATGAGATGGTTACCAAAGAGTCCACCGTTACGCTGTGAAAAAAACACTCAAAGTAAAACCACAGGCTTCTCTTTTTTAAGTAACATTTCAATTGTGTAATTGATGTTAAGTTTGATTTCATTTTGTAAACTTATGAGCAAAAAGAAGTTCAGAAGCTGGTTTCATGGTACATGAGTGAGCAACATGTATGCACTGTTTGTAGTTTGACTGAAATGGAGTTCAAAGAAAAGAAGCAAAATTAAACCTCATGACCAAAAACTACACATTAGGTCTGTATAATGTTGAGATAGTATATCTATTACACAGTCTACGGCCATAAAAGCACCATTTAGCAACTTTGCAGGCAAAATACATAGTGTTGCCCTCTTCATGTGAAATAAAATCAAGTTACCCTATAAATCTCCTCGTCTTCCTCTGGAATAAAGTCTACTAGCTCGTCATCCTGCAGATCACATGATATCGCTCGGCGAATTTCGGGCCCAATATCATGCAGGGTGCGAAGGCCAGCCTGCAACCATGACAAACAGGGGGCTAAACTCTACAGCCGGGGTCTTCAGCTTTACAACTCAGACTCTGACATAACACAACCACCTAACACACACACACACAGTACACACACACACACACACGCACGCCCACACAACTGAGCTGGAATATGCAACAGCTGACATTAAAAGTATCGACAGACTGTGAGAGATGAGAACACACAGACAGACAAATGTGCTCTCCTGAATGCAGCCTGCTGTGAGGATCACTGAGCTGAAATGTCCTGTGTGGCATCCAGCTGTGCTCTGTCTCACATATGCTGTGTGTGTTGATAAATACAGTTCTTCTAGTTCTTTGCTTTGTAGGTTTCAAATACCAAATCAATTGAATATTCACAAAAATGCCTTCAGGTTAAACTAAAAGCTGCTTAATCTGCTGTGTGGCAGTGATATATGGGGATAAAGCAGCACCATATATCTTACATGATAAACTAACAGAAATGGCAGCACGGTTTGCATGTGGTTTTCATGAGTTGATGAGTGATTAGTGAGGCACAGAAAACACATGAAATGACAACTGAGGACAATGACACACGCTTAACATCAACATCAATGATACTTAAAGATGCAGAGGTACAAGTTCACACGTTAGAAACAAGGAGATCACAGTAACAGATTCATACTGTGCACCAAGACCATGAACATCCTGCTGGATCATAAACCATAACATTAATGATATTTGAATGAAATGCACAAAGACATGATATACAGACTTGACTGAACAAAATTGAAATAATATAATTTCATACAATCTCTCTTCACTCTCATTAAAAACAAACAAATAACACAACTACTGTGTGACTCACCTGTAAGGCGATGGCCGTGTTGTTCTGGGAGGGATGCGCACCCACCAGGCCTTCCTCTTTACGTTTCTTGAATTTCCTAAAGTAGTCCTGTATCAGGAAGGTGGCATAGAACTTCCCCACGGTTACCTCATCATCTGAGTGAACAGACCACACAAAGCTTCCTGTGTCAGCAGGTCACTACTCACAGAACTCTGGGAGAGACAAGGAGAGACTTTTTCTCCTCACTCGGCCATTTTCCTTTAAACTGCATCTCCATCAACCTTAGGACTGGGGACAAGTGAGGCACTTGTCAAACCTAAATAAACCAAATTATATACATCCATCTTGATGGTGTATATACTGTACCTCAATAAGCACCAAATGACATCATTCCCTGTGTTTCAAAAAGAACAGGAAATCAAATATCTGATAACGTTTTTTAGTCTTTGCTTATTTGAACAAATCTGGTGATAAAAGTTGGATCTACGTTAGATCTTGTATTTTATGTTAGAACAGTGGTTCCCAAACTTTTCACAGCCCGCACCCCTTCTGACATTTGACCTACAGCTATGTAGCCCGTACTCCCACACACTTACAGTAGTTAGAAAAAGATTTAGCATGTAGAACATAAAAATAAATTATCTTAAAGTCATTTCTTTATTGACCTGTGAGCAACAGCAGTTCACTTTTGAGAAAAGAAATCTACTGGTGGTAGAAGTTGATGTCTCTTTGGCAGGGCAACAAGCCATCTGTCCATCTTTAGCGAGTAGCCAGGTGACTGCCATGAGCGACAGCAACTTTACACAGACACACCCACAGGTATCAAATAATCAACGACAGCCTAGCACGTGTACATGACACATTATTAAAGTGCAAGTCGCTGTATGTGATTTTTTGGGGGAATGTGAGCAGCACATCAGACTGTAGCCTGTCTATTTCTGCCCCGGTGTCAAATGTAATTTAATAAGCTTTTCACATAATCAGGTTATTATTTCAATTTATATTTTCCCATTGCCCCCTTTATCACCTTGCGTACCCCAGTTTGGGAATCACTGTTTTAACAGACCAAAAGAAAAGTATGTTTGTGAAGCAGCTACAGTATCACTTTAACCAACTAATGCCATAAATCACAACGGCTGTGACTTCATACTACCTTCCTCCTTTAGATTTGGCTACTGAGGAAGAGGATGACATAAGCAACATTGTGATCACGTAGTCTAAAAATAAGCATAGGTTGTGATTAAAAATATTCAGCATTAACATGCAGGCTACAAACTGACTCCTTTCAAATTTTTAGACCACTTTTATCTGAAAATGCTGTTAATTTACCTTTCATACTTTAGAGATAAGTTTTTATGAAACAAAACATGTGTCAAGACAAACATATATATTTTAAGCCTCATTAAATTTACTGTTTTAGCACATGCAAGCAAGCAGATCTACAGTAGATGCATCAAACATGTCAGAATGTCTGGCTAATTCATCTCTTTGTGTGTATGTATGCCCATCAGAAGATTTATGCCTGCCAGTAAATATGAGAAATGCATAATGCTGTGTTTTGTGTGTTGTTTTAAGTGTTCGGTCTTTTTTGAAAAGTATAATGTGAGATTATGTGTAAGAATCATTCTGAAGCAGGGGTCTGAATCACTTTGAAACAAGAGCGCTGGGGACAGAGATTGGAGAGAGAGGCAACACTAGTTCCATGCCACCACCCTAAAACAGAACTGCTTCAGAATATTCTGAAGTGTCTCAGAGTTTTGGATACAGAGATAAAAAGAATGGGAAGAAGAAGCTGTGGAAGCTGAAGCATTGAGAAAAAGTGATTAAGACAACACAGGTAGACTGAGAGAGACAGAAAGACAGAGAGGCAGAGAGAGTCAGACAGGTACAGAAAGAGACAGAGATTAGAGAGTAAGACAGAACATGCTCTTGGTCTACGAGGCCATGCAAGCCCAAAGCTCAGCGGACGGTCAGTGGCCTCCGTCAGCGTCCGGGGCAGGAGGACACACACATGAATAAGGAACAGACTGCTGAGGGGACAACCAGGAGAACATGAGCAGAGCAGAGACAGCACAATACAGCTTTACTATGTGTGAGACTCAACGTGTGGGAGTGAGACTGAATTTTGGCCATATTTACGAAGGGCAGATAGAACTTATTGTAATTGCAAACATCATGAGGGCTGCTTGTTGTGTGCATGTGTATATTAGATGCAATGTAACCTACTCTATCAAGTTTTGTGTCTCCAACTACAAAAGGACTAAGCAGTGTGTGTATTGTCATTGACAGACACTTGTGGGTTTCACTAACCACCAGCAGGGGGCACCACTTGATCCAGCAGCTTCATGCTGGTCCTCTTCCATATTTTCTTGATTACTGCTCGCAACTCTTCATTGGCCTGCTCCAGGTTACCTAACAACCCAAGATCACAGAAAGTCTCTGAGAAACACGTCCCTCAGATCACAGCAGAAAGCAACATTTTATATGTCAGCAGAATATTTCTGGAGAGAAGTCTGATTTTGTTTCATACCTTCAGTTTTGATCTTCAGAGCAGTGCGCACCAGTGCAAACAGAGTGGCATTAAACATGACTGTACCATCACTATTCAGAGGCATGTTCATGGCCACCAGTCTCTGAAAGAAGAGAGCAGATAAATGACTTCAGCTCAGTTGGGACGGGTATAAAGATATTTTGATACATATTATATTTAAGAAATAATAAACAAAAGCTTGAGTCAAGACCTTGCATGCGACTCTGTGAGGGCACAATTTGCCAAAGCCAAGAGGAGGCTGGATACGTCTGAGAAGTGTCACAACATCCAGATGTTTGATTCGACCTCTGCATGAGGAGAAAGTAAGAGTATTATAACTTCAGTCACTTTCAGAGACGCATCACATCTCTCTTTGAATGCTGATAGTAAAAAAAATCACATACTTTGCCTCCGGGTCATACTCTGACCAAATTCTCTTAAACTCATCAAGGTGGTGAGGTCCGAGGATGGACCAATCACGAGTTAGATAGTCAAAGTTGTCCATGATGACAGCCACAAACAAGTTGATAATCTGGTGGAGTACAAGGAAACTGTCTCAGACACATTTAGGTTAGTGTTGCTCGGTGTCAGAAACTATATGTTACTTATTGTAAGATGACATATGTTACTTAAAGATGCTATGAGGAGGATCCGTTTTGATTGCACTCCTTCGCCACCTTGTGGCCCGGAGTCTCTGCACACTGTTGTAAATTACTTTAAGTGAAGCTTGTGTTTGTTTTGGAATTAAATGGAGATCGGATCAAAACAAATTTTCTTTGTTGAAGACTTTTTACTTGATACAAAATGCCGAGGTAAGGTTTTTACCAGTACAGTAATGTAGTGCTACAGTTTGAAACGTGACAACAAGCAGACGTTGTAGCAGCCGGCTATATGTTAGCGACATCGTCAGTGTTCTGACCTTTCTATAGGCTAACATGACAACAAGTAAACACGTCAGTTTGTATGTAGTTTAGTAGCTGTTAATATTTAGCGCAGCTGACAGCCTGGTGCTCTAAGACATGTCTGTAATGTGTAACATTAGTGAATCCTGGTAATATCCTACCGGTCTTCTACCAAGCAGAGCTAACGTAACCTTGCACTTCATTTTATTGATAGACTCTCAAGTTTGAACAAACCACTGCAGAATAACTGCTGACTGTGGGTTGGAATGAACATTATCACTAACAGTTTATCCCCTGTGTTATAGAGCCCAAGCTCAAGGCTAATTAGCCTTTAGCTTTGGCTGTATCACTCTCCCATTTATCTTTCTTCTGCTCTTCTGTCTTTTTCTGTCTGACAGTTAGGCTCCTGTGTTCACCATCACTACAAAATTAGTCATAGAAATCATTTTCAGCAGAGAAAACCACAGATCTCTGTGTTTTATGTCTTCTCACAACTAAACTTTGTCAGCTGGCATGGTGTTGCCACAGACAGTGGTCCCCAACTCCTGGGCCGCCGACCGGTGCCGGTCTGTTGGTCATTTGGTACCAGGCTGCACAAAAATACTCAACTTACATTATTTCAGTTTGATTCATTATCTAGTTCTGAAGATGTTTTATTTTGAAAAATGACCATATTTTCTCTGTCATACCCATCTCTGACTCTCTCTTGACGCCACCCCCCCCCCCAAGCTAGCAAAACAGACAAAAAAACCAAACATCTTTGAAAAGTTTCTTTAGGCAGGGTAGCAGAGCCAGCGTGGAGACGGAAGAATAGCTGGTCCATGGTGCAAAAAAGGATGGGGACCACTGGTCATAGAGACTCAAAAATGCTGTAAATCAGTCTGAACTGGAAGCTAAGAAGTGGCAATTTAAAATAACCTGTAACCATCAATATTAGTGCTGATGATTCCCATTTTAAAGTGTGGATTAGGATCAGGCAAATACCTAGAAGGGAGACTTTTTCAAGGTCACTTTTAAACTCCTCACAGCCCCTTTAAGGAAAATATGAAGAGTAGTAGTAGAAAGAGGCACTTTATAGTAAAGTACTTGTATCGATTAAAACACTGATAATGGCTTGTTTGTGTACCAAGAAGGCGCAGAGCATATAGAAGGTGATGAAGTAAATGATTGCAAATCCACTGCCACACGTCATCTCTTCTCCAGGGTTGTAGTCAGACTCAGGGTCGCACAGCTTCCCCGGCATACAGGCCAACATGATCTCCTGCCATGCTTCTCCAGTGGCACATCTTGGAATCACAATAACAAGACGCAGCCAAATTAATACCTCAACAAGTATCAAAGAAATGTACATGTTTCCTGACAACTCCTTCATACCTGAAGAGGAGGAGCACAGCCTGAGGGAAGGTCTGGAAGTTGTTGTTTCTGTTGATGTGGGTGCCATCCACCATAGCCACCTTTCCAAACACCTGAAGCACAAATATTTCACACATCAATTCAACAGCAACCTCAACAGCTTGCAAAAATATCTTCTTGCATATTTAGCTCCCAACCTGCATGCCAATGACGGCATATATGAAGAACAGCATGGCTATCAGGAGAGCGACGTAAGGGAGGGCCTTTACGCAGAAGAAAAAAGAGGAACGTTAACATGAGTAAGTTAGACACTTCACTCATTCTCTGGTTTAATAATTGTACTTGTGCTCACCTGGAAGGATTTAATGAAAGTCCAAAGCAGGGTGCGAATGCCCTCCCCTCTGCTGAGGAGCTTGACCAGACGCATGACTCGAAACAGACGAAAGAAGGTGATGGAGATCCGAGCGCTGTCCTCCGTGTTCTGTAAACAAGTGCATCAAAGTCAGAAAACAGAAGGAGATCAGAGAATGTGGCGACACAGAGAGCCTGGCTGTGCTTTACAGGATGAAGAGGTCTGACCTGAGACCACAGGGCCAGATACATATGGGCTGAGTGCAGCACTGCATCTTCAGATAAAAGGAAACTGTGTGTTTTATGTGATGTAAAATTTTGTTTTCTGAGTGGTGGCAGCATCTTAAAGAATGAATGAAAGTGGTTTGAGTAAATTTGTTGTCCAAATATCATCAATGAGACTTAAAGGCAGTGTAGCACCAGCTGATATGTTTCTGTTAGTCTGCGTCCAAAGCACTGTCAGGAGCCCTGTCGCTGCACAGACCTAGTGGAGAGGAAGCAAGGAGGCGAGCATGCTGGAGAAAAAAACCTTGCCATACTTGACAGGACACGTCTGCACAAGCATGGCACCCTCAGTCCAGAGTCACTGCATGCGGAGTCACAGTGGGGCCAAACCCCAACGGGTCGGCCAAGAGGTTCTCAGGTCAGAGCTGGGTGACCTGATCCCTGGGGTGGAGGGGGTCATCCATGGGTCAACTACCCCACCACACAAGAAAGTGGGCAGAGACCATGTTGCAAGTGTCAGCAGTACAAACGTGAAGAGCAGCGTGGAAACCGCTCCCACCTAACGACACACACAGCGTCACGTTTGAGTGACACGCTCTCCTTAGAATAAACTCCAAACACTGAGGAAGATGGAAAGCTATTTTTCAAGGATATGTGCAAATGAAAAAATAAAAAAACAATCAAAGAAGAATGAAACCTTATCATGAGGAAATCAATTAAATAGTTTTAAGCAAGAGATCATAAATGAATGTAAAAGAAAAAAAGAAACAAAGAAATGCAGATCTTAATGTGACATGGCCCTGAAGGAGGGGGAAGGAGAGGAGGGGGAGGTGGGGGGAGGAGCATCTTACCCCCTGCTCATCCACCTGAGGAGTCTCCGTTGGCTTTAAAATCAAAGACCTTTATTAATGACTTGCACAGAGCCTGCAGGTCTCACACACAGCGGCCAATACTTAAACATTACATTTGAAAAAGTAAAAATAAAAAACAACTTAATCACACAAAACGCCAGCACACGTCAGTAAGGACGCAGACAATGAACAAAACAGTCACTATTCCTCTTATTGACGGGACAAAACTGTCTGGTTATGTCACTATCGCAGAGACAAACATTTACATACCACTGTCCATGAACACTTTGCATTATGACAGACATTAAACATTATGTTAACACTTTAAAGGACTGTCACACAACGGATTTACAGCTTAACATTCCTGACAAACAACATGAAAATGCTTTGTAACATGTAGGACTGGCACACAACTTTATCCCTCCCCTGCTGTAATGGTCACTAATGATGAAGTCAAATGGATTGTATGGTGGAGACGTCTACACTGGGCTTAATGGGAAGCTTCCTGACAGACATATTAGATGTTATGATTTCATGTGACAGTTAAATCACCCTAAACTACTCTGACATCAACTTCAAGCAATTTTTACCTTTCAGATTCAACATGTGACTTTGTTAATCATGAATGGAACATATCAGATGTTTGACGCATGGTTTAATGATTAAAACAGTCTTTTTTCTGTCACAATGTGATTCTCAGTGGCTGAAATGATTATGGAGCATAACTTTATCAACACAGTTGCTCACACAAATCCACAGCCATTCACACTTGGAAAATCTTTGACATTGAAATCAAGTTACTGGATATTAGTAATATTCAGCGGGCAAAATACATCATGAAGTACTGAAAGCTGATAAGGCTAGTTGTTTAGCTAAACGCTCAGTGAAAATATGATTTTAATGACAAAAAAAGGAACCATATCAGAAGGCTCAGCACTGAAAACATAGAGATACTCCAGACAGATATGGCTTCAGTCAAATCCCTTCACACGATATTCAGAGCATCAAGATGAGGTGCAGAATGAGCAGAAATAATAATTCAAAAAAGGAAAAATTAGCTTAAGGAGGTTCTTTAAGTAATCCTGGCCACAGCGCTGATGGAACATGCGTTCAGCATCGCCACGTTGCTGGGGAAAAGCACTGCACGCACACGCAAGACGTTTGGATGAAAAAGGAAGGCCATCGGTGAACTCATAGCAATGAAGCAACTCATGCATGTCAGGAGGGCCCTGCAACAAAAGTGCCATAGCAGGGCGCTCTCACAGTCCGGTGCAGAAAGAGGAGAATGAAGATCAGGAAAGGAGAGAGGAAGGAGGAGGGGCAGAGGAGGGAATTAGAGCAGGAGGGAGGTAACAGTAGACAGATGCTGAAATAGGAGAGGCAGAGAGGTGTAAAAGAGGGAGAGAGTTGCTGTTGGTGTTCATGCACCTGACTGGAGTCTACACACCTGCGCTACACATGAGCTCCATTCTGAGCTTTAAGAGCTCACTACAGGAAGACAGAACAAAACACAGACAATCACTCACAGAGACACAAACACAAGATCATCAAAGAACCTCAGACTCTGCTGCGTTAGAGCACCGTCAGTGTGAAATACAAAAACAAAGGCTGGTTCAGTGTCTTTGAATCCATTTATGAACTTACAAATCCACAGATTGTTAACTGATTATTACTGTTTGATCAAAAGGTGCTCCAATTTTTACTCAACTTTCAGAGTAAAAGTCTGTTTCTAAACAGCTCACACTAAAGCCTCTCTGTTTTAGTAGAAACTTAAGTGGTTAACAACAATCTGTGAAGCTGCAGTGGGCTACACAACTTCAAGGGGAAGAAAACACAATTCTCAGATCTTTACACAAATTTTACATGGAAATTGTCCTTAATGTTGTGTAGGCTTGTATTCCCAAGCTCTGAGCTCCAGGGCCATTCTGTCTGGAGGTAAAGGTCAAGGGGTATGGCAAGAGAAAAGGGGCAAAATTCACAGGCTCTATGGGAAAAACTGACCGGAGGGGAATGGAGCGGGTGGCCAAGCGCCATCTGTGTGAGGCGGGACATGGAGAGGATGTCAGGGGATGAGGTGAATCATGGCTGACACTTCCCAGCATGCACTTGGAAAGCTTCACTATCACACAGCTCATGACATGAAAAGCAAGCAAGTAGCAAAAAAAAAAAATACTGAATGAAAACCTACAGTAGATCAGCTTTCTTAGGAAAACTATAATATCTGATCTCAAACTGCAACAACATGCAAACAAATCTCGACGATGGATGAAGGGTGACTCACAAGAAACCATAAAAAGCCCTTGTGGTTCGACATCATGTCTCCAACACACACATACACACAGGGACACACACAGACATTCATACAACACACCTTAAAATACAAACCGTAAACACGTAAGACAGACACACATGCATACGAATAATAATCTGAACACACCACCACCGTAAGTTCAAATGAAGTTTGTTTATACACTCATGCAGACACACATTGAAGAACAGAAACTGAGAAAAACACAGAAAACATGAGATATATCTCCAGAAAAACAGCACTGCAGCTCAGACACAGAGCACCCAGGATGGGGGAGTAAGAGGAGGGGGGGACAAGTAGAGCAGGGAGTCTTTGGTGCACTGCGCCTCGAACAAGCACCAACATAAGCATGTGTTTCCTGCACAAAGGGGATATTTGGTCCGATAGCCTATCCTGTGTTTCATTTTTTAATACTCAAACACAAATTTGACTACCTTTAGAAATTTTGAACAAGTTAAACTCAAAGCTTAGTATCCCTAAGCTGACCAGTTTGTATTTTTTTTTTTTTGTTGTTGTGTATTTAAGTGTCAAAGTGAAAAGTCAAACCATGAAGAGATTGTTGTCAGTGATTAAAATAAGTTACTTAGCAAGCTTTGACATGATCATCTCCTGTGATATCATTACTCATACCTATTTTTGCCTCAGTAACGTACTAAAGGGGCCCTGAAGATAAAGTTGTTGTTCAAAACAGGTTACACACAGAAAATATTTTTTATGGTTCATTCCAATACTTGCCTCTACAAGTTTCTATGGAAACAAAATGAACAAGAGTAAAACATTAGACAACCGCATCACAGATCATCTGACTGTGTACCAAATACAGGCCTCAGGTCACACACTGTGACAGACTCCTGTGTTTGACATGTATGCTTTCATTAGGTCAACAATCAGCAATTAATAGCACAAAAATAACATGATTCCTGAAACAAACATTACCGCAACACATCCACAGTGAGACACAGAGAGCAGAAGCAAAAGTCCAACAACAATGTTTGACTGACTCAGAGTACTGCAAGTGCAGAACTTATAACAAGACACAGATGAAGGTAAAACTGAAGCTTCACAGAATAAGCCAAAGCCACATACACATCTAGGAATGTCTTCCCCTTTTTATCTATTTTTATAAATATTCAATTACAATATTGCACAATAGGAGAAGTCATTGAAAAGTGCAAGTTTGAAGTAAATGTACTACAGATGTGTCAGAGTGCTTCAAATACAGAGGAAGCTTTTTTTTATGACTGATATGTTCTCAAATTGAAAAAATACACATTTTGTTGTAAGCAATGTTCCTTTTCTGAACTGCCACATTTCAGGAAAAAAAATGTAAAATTGGCACATGGCTCTCCTGTAAGGCTTCAGTTCAACTCAGGAAGCAGAAATAATTTCATACTTACATTTACTTCAGTGATAGCGATATCGACGACGCTACCAACAACAATTAAGGCATCAAATGTGTTCCAAGCATCAGCAAAATAGTGCTGTTAATGTGTGGTGTTACACAAAAAGGTAAAGATGTACAAAAGAAGAAAGACAGAGACAGAGACGATGAAGAGAAGGAGAGGACAGATAAGTGGCCAAAAAGGAGCAGACAGTGAAGAAGAAATGGGATGTCGTGTAATGGCAGGGTCAGGTGAGGACAAAAAGAGAAGAAAAAAGGAGACAAGTATTAAAAGTGATCGGATAAAAAAAAGTCTGAGTCCTGCCAAGAAAAGCTTCAGTGTGAGAAGAGGTGGCCTGAAGAGAGAGGGGTCAGAGTTCAGCAGGGGGTGCTGTAGCTGAGCTTACTTACATCGATCTCACTCAGAACAATGTCTACTATGCTGCCAATCACAACCAGGGCGTCGAACACATTCCAGGCATCCCCAAAATATCCCTGAGTAAGGTGGAGGGGGGCAAGTTGGATGTGATAAGCACACACAAATAGCAGCTCAGCTGCAGGGCAACTAACACCAAACTGATGTTAAAATACCAATGCTACATAGAAAAATACTGCTGCCAAGAACTCAACAAACAGCAAACACTATTTTGGTTAGAAAAGGCAAAAAGTCAGCACAGCACCCCACACTCTGTCTCTTACTAGCATCCTGTCCTTCTTCGCAACACAGAGCTGTTTGGCAGGCAGCGCAGGTGAGGGGAAAATGAACAAAAATTACTTCTTCATGGGCTGTCAAAAGTTCATGTGTTTTGCACCATTCCTTGACATTTTAACCACAGTTTGACACTTTGAAACACTTGCTATCTAGCCAAGAAACTAGACAAGATAGTTTATATCAGTGTGCAAAATATGTGGCTACAGCCAAGAGGTGGTTAGCTAATGTTAGCTTTAAAGCTAGAAGCTAGCTGAGGCAGCTAGTCTTGCATATAAAAATATACATGCTGGTTTTTCAAGGGTGATACAAAAAGTCTGTTTTCTCTAGCCACCTGTCTGTGCCATTCACATTTACTTTCCAGAAAGTCACAACATTTTTTATTTTTGACAGAGCCAAGCTAGCTGTTTAGCCTTGTTAGTTTTAATGCTAGGCCAAGAAGGCTGTGGCTGTATTTTTAACCAGTATGAGCTGCTTCTTCTTTGAATGTCACTTTCAGTTGTGTTTACCAATAAATCATTTAATCATTAAGCTTGTATCAGTGGATCTATGTGGCTGTAAGAGGAGCTGTATCTGGATATCTGATTGAGTCGTTACATATTCAGGCTCTATTTGTCACTGAATACTTCAGCATGGAGACTCACCCTGGGTTTGAAAGCAATGAGTTTGAGAACCATTTCCACAGTGAAGACAGCAGTGAAGACCATATTTAAAATGTCCATCACGTAGTTAAAGAGTGCTGACTGGCCGTAGTGCTGCAATAAAGGACAGGAAAATGAGAGGGATGAAGAAAAGAGGAGTTTCTATTTGAATGATTATGGTGAGATAATTCAAAAATGCATGCTGTATCCTGTCAGGGACATTTCTTCAAATACACTCATTAGAAATATGGCTCTAAAAGTCTGTAGTGAAACTTTTCTGTTTGAGGTTGGAGCATTTTTTTTGAAGTCCAATTAATTAGCTTGTCCTTGTGACTGATTGTATTGTATTTGATCACTGTGTCATATTTGATGATACCACTAGAGGATGCCAAAATAAACTCATACATATTCAGCTTTCTCTGTAAAACCTCACTTCTGGTGTAAAACATTAATTGGTAGGTACAAATTCAGTGGCATTAATATAATATTAATGGATGATAGTTAACCCTTACTGTAGAAGTATTATTTGTGATAATACATTTTTGTCTAGTACCTTTTTAAGCAGACCTAAATGAACCAACACCATGTGTAAAAAAAAATACCTTGTTGATGCTCACAATTATTATACAAAAAACATACTGTTAGTTGTAATCTCCCTCTTGTAAACAGATACTGACTTTGTTTTAGAACTGCTAAGTGTAGTGTGTCAGCTTACCTGTACAGCCAGACAGAGCGTGTTGAGCATGATGAGCACAAACATGATGTACTCAAACCCCGTGGAGTTAACCACATACCAAAATTTGTACTGGTATGGGTTCTTTGGGATGTACCTTCTCAGTGGACGTGCCTTCAGAGCATACTCCACACACTGACGCTGCACAGAAATAAGACCACATTTATTTGAATGGTAAATTAAAAACTCATCATATTTACCCAGCAGCTTTTTTCCTACACTCGGGGTCAGGATCTGGAATGTAACTACACTTAAATGATGGCATGTACATGTTTGCAAATGATGTAAAAAATAAGGAATCTAAAGAATTAAAATCAAAAAATTTGAAGTCTAAACCTTATGGGAAGTCTAACCATACTTCACATTAAAAATGTTGAACAACCTTTTGAGTTTATTCTGGCAAAATGCAAAAAATATATATCATAGATCAAAAACTGACAATCTTATAGGCTCAAAAAGATTTTTCTTTTATCATTACATAGTAAGTTTTCATGAAAATCTCTCTACACACAAGTTCAAACACAAATTGTTCCACACACTCACAAATCGTGACACTAAAAACTGACCTGGTTCTTGTCCAGTTCACAGTTTTTGTATTCTTTCTCTCCCTGTTCCTGAAATGTGACGATCACAAAACCTACGAAGATGTTCATCATGAAGAAAGCTATGATGATGATGTAGATGATGAAGAAGATGGAGATCTCCACTCGGTAGTTGTAAATAGGGCCCAGGTTTTCCCTGTTGGAGTCGATGGCTTTGTAGAGCAACCTTAGAGGAAGAGGGGAAAAGAGGGGGGTAGTGTGTGATCCAGATTCTCTCAGGACAGAAATCATCGGAGTTTTTTCTAAGGTTGTTCATGTGGATTAAGTTTGAATCTTACGCAGGCCAGCCTTCGAAAGTGGAAACAGTGAACAGAGCCATCATAGCCATGAGGACGTTGTCGAAGTTAAAGTCGCTGTTGTGCCACACTCTTTTGTGGATGGTCGGCTGGTTCACATCTCCGTCCTTATAGAGGATGTAGGTGCCCCTGTGAGAGAATGACAAGATGCATCAAGGTCATGGTTGTAACTGGGATGATGACTGCTTGTCATTCTACAGTTCGGGAGGAATATTGAAACTGACTTGCACTCTTCCGGGCTGGACTTGGCTTCATCAGTACAGCGATAGAATTTCCCCTGCAGCAGAAAACAAAGCATACTGTAAATAATGAATACTTCAAAAACGATTAACTCAATATGTCATGCTGATCGTGTTTAGTATTGATTTTCTTAAGCCCAGCACTGCTGACCTTAAACAGCTGCACCCCGATACAGGCAAACATGAACTGGAGCAGAGTGGTGACGATCATTATGTTACCGATCGTTCTGATGGCCACAAACACACACTGCACCACGTGCTGTGGGGCAGAGACAGAAACTTGTTAAACACTGAGGGATCCGAGCAGAACAGTCTGAGACTGTGTTTGTTTCTGTGGACAGGCTGTGAGATAACTCTTTGATGAGGGCTCACCTTGAGGCCTTTGGCTCGGTTAATAGCCCTCAGGGGTCGAAGAACACGGAGAACTCTAAGAATCTTTACCACTGAGATGGCAGAAGACCTAAACAATGATGACAGCAGTGTGAGTTTATGACCTTTACCCAGCACATCTTGTTTACCAGAGGCTTTTTGGGAGACCAGGAACCATTTAAGAACCACAAGTGTATTTTTCCTTTCAGTCAGAGGAGACAGGCAGCATATTTTTTCTGAAGCTCCTTGCATATGTAGACAAAACTGAAAATTATCAACTTGATGCTGGCAGGCCGTATGTGTTAACCAAGGGGCAACATTGGGTATAGAAAAATGAAGCCTGTTAGGAAGAGCTAAAAGTTGCTGTTCATCGAGAATCCGCATGAAGCTGGCTGCAGAAAGACTGGAAACCACATACACACCAAGACAAAAAACAGACAGCATTAAACATTTTTACAGCCTGGTTCAAAAAACGACTTGGATCTGAAATGCTAATTTTGCTATCAGCACTCAGTGTACAGGGGGTGAATTTTTTTCTTTCTCGTTGAGAAGATATTAGGACCATCTAATTGTCCAATCAGAGACACAGCTTAGCTCACATTACTGATGGCCTATAGCTGTAAGAAAGAAGCTCAAAGCCTGCATCATATCCAATGTAGCTGCATCAGACTACATCCAGATCTTAAACAGTCTATTGTCAGAACACAAACAGCAGAGTTTATTGCTCTATTCATGTTTTTTTTGTCTTCCAGTTGTACAATTTCTTCAAGAAGTCAGCTGACCTGGGTTGGGAATGCTAGGTGCTACTACAAATAAAACAAATAAAAAGAAAAAATAACAATATTGCTAACAATTATATCGATAGAGTGTTATCATCGTTCTGCTTTTCTTTTGTTGATGTAAATTTGCACTTAAGTTTGGAATTGCTTTGCCTGTCGGCATTCTGTAAAAAGAATTAAGGAAAAGCTATGAGGCATGCTGGCAGACAGTTTTTTAGTTTTTTTTTTCTGATCATGTGTTTAACATTTTGCAAGTGAAGGAGCTGGTTCTTCTTTCTGCTCCTTTTCATTTGTTTTGAGATTATTTTATTTTTATATTGTATTTTTATTTAAATGTGTATGAAATAAAGACAAACAATCAATATGGGAGCAAAGATGGAATATTTATCCTCACATTTCTGGATTTTTTTTACAGTCATGTCCTTAAACTCTGGACTCATATAAAGCAAGAAAGAAAAAAGTTAAGATGTGTGAAAAAGAGAAAAAAAAAAAAAGTATAAAAACAGATGAGAAGAAAGCACTTGGCAGATTGTCAATTATAGGATTCTTGTGTTTTCCTGAGCCTTTGCACTCATGAATCCATTAATACCCTCAAAGACTTCCCAAAATGCTTCTGATCAGTCATGTTTTTTACAGACTAAAAAAGAAAATACAGATAGAAAAGCCTAAATATACCTTTTGGTGTTTGCCTAGTTTCTATGGCTTTGTTTTTTCCAGCTCTTATTAATCATGTTGTCTGTTCAAAAAACCGAAAAAGGACAAGTGGCTTTTGATTGTACTCACTGGATGCCAAAAGAGACGAGGGAAACTCCAACCACCAAAAGGTCAAGGAGGTTGAAGTAATTTCTACAGAATGCTCCTTTATGGAGAAAGGCGCCGTATGTTGTCATCTGAGAAGAGGATGGAGGAAGTCAGAGAAAAAAATGACAAAAATAAAACCATATTCTTTTTATGCCAGTATGAAATCACAGAAATGCATAGTTGGACTCACTCCTTAACACACATATACATACACACACACACATCCACACACAGAATACAAACACTAACAGTACAAACATTCTCTCATTCTTCACCTTGCACACGCTCACACTTCTTCACACTCTTTTATGTCACTCTGATTCGGGGTGGCGAGCTCAGAGCAGTGAAACAGGAGGCTAGATCTACCGCCGCCACCCCCACGGCCCTTACATACATGAATGTAGTAGTAAGTCATTCATTTCACAATCGACTATGGGATGAGGCAATAAAACATGCATTTTGTTGCCATGAGGATAATTACTACCTGCGAAAGCTCGAGCTATAGTGATTGGAAAGATGAAATGGCCTTACTGTCACATTCATGTGGACCGTCGTTTTAAAGCACATTCCATTATGTTCTTTAATAGTTGAGAAAAAGGGAAAGCAGCTCCCTATTAAAACTTCAGAGTTCAGCAGGCAAAGAAAACCAGCCAAAATAACTCTTCTCCAAATAATAAAAGTAAAGGATTCAGTTTCTGAGTGCACGTAAATGTGGAGCCCCGCAGAGAGACTGGGCGTGAAGAGTGCTAACTCGGAGCACTTAAGAATTAATGGTGAAAAGTGTCAGGTCTGGCCAGTTCTTGCCCGTACAGCTGCAGATACAACTCCACATTCCTGTGCACTCAGTCGGGGAAAGCAGACTGAACCATGCTCGCCATGAACATGATTGGTTGTGCCCCCTCTTTTATGGTTAATCTGAAGAGCAGTCAGTACGAGAGGCATGGATATGGCTTTGGCTGGAGTTGACTTTTACGTCTTCAAACGTCTCCTGAGCGTGACCTCAAACTCAGCTTCAGCCAAAGCCTGAAAAATGTCTGAACAGCCCACTAAAATGTGTTGCATTGCACAGAAGGGTTGCATCATGTTTTTCATATCTTGCATCATCAAACTCATTTCAGCCATGAACGCCCCCCATGACGTGACACCCATGTGAGTATAATGTAATGCTGATGCCATGTTTCCTTCCCCCAACATGAGGTCTTTGATCAGTGTAATTGGAACAAATCGTGTTTGTGTTTGTGTGTGCAAAGTAAAAAGTCCAATACCACTTTTTTGTTTGTTTTTTTTGCTTTTTGTTTTTTTTTTAAAAGAGGTGCCATGAAGAAAAAAGTAAATAAGAGAAAGGAAACAAACAAGCCAGGTTGTACTGAAGTGGCAGGTGACACACAAGGAGAAAATGCAGCAAGGCTCTCGTTGTCATTCTAAGGGGTTACCTTCAATATGATCTCAAATGTAAACATACTAGTGAAGACATAATCTGCATAGCCTAGGACCTGGAAGGCAACGAGACGTTTGGAGTATTATTGGGTGTGGTTAGTCACAGCACGAACAGGGGACACAGGACATTTACCTTCAACACGATCTCAACAGTAAAGATAGCCGTGAAAGCATAGTCAAAGTAACCAAGTATCTGCAAAAAGCAACGTAAATGTTTAACAAAGACATGTCATCGTGCAGCTTCATACATCATATCAAACAAGATGAATGAAAAAAGAAAAGAAACATCTGGAGCGTTTTCTGGAAAGAGTTTGTTAGGGTTAATATCACACAGCAAACACATTATTGCAACAAAAAAAAAAAACAAAGCCACTGGACTAGTTTTTAAGTAAAAGGTAACTAAAACATAAACCTAAATCCTCGTTTTGCAGATCAAGTCACTGCAATGCACTTAAAATTAAACATAAAAGATCGTTGGCTGGGCCTATGGTTTTGGATACTCTAGCTTCAAAATCAACTGCATGACATAAAATAACATGAAACATTTCAGGTAAGCAAGACAAACTTTGTATTAGAAACTGAAAGTGCATGCACCTGAAACCAGTTTAACAGAAAGTTTAACCTTGGTAAATATCATTGGCCATGTTTTGTAAAAAGTTTTCCCTCATAGAGTAAGCGAGTTAAACTCTTTCCTTTATGGGGCGTTCAAGGACACCCAGACATTTGCGATTATTGAATGAGCTGCACAAGCATTTTTAAGCTACAGTTCCTTGAAAAATAACCCAAGAGGGTGAGAGTACTTTGTCATAAAGGCAATGACAGCGTGGTGGCGTCTTGGATTTAAAACCCTGTTTTTGAGAACTTGACCCCTTGAATAGCAGATGCTGAAACAATACAGCAATCTCAGGGTCATTAGATGTCAACTTTGTACGCTGCGTTTAAACAACAAACAGCTTGAATAACTGGGTCCTGTCAGAAATAGCTTTTGTCTTTGCTTTGTTTTCAGAAAATCTCAGTATTTATTTGCAGTGGGACTTCAAGGGCTACATAAATGGTTTTTCCTTCGAAAAAGGAACAATGTTTCTTGATTTTCCCTCTGTTTATAATTCTGGGTCTCTGTGGTGTAAAGGGGAAGCTGCAACAGTAGATTCAAGTGCAGCTTAACCTATTGAATTTAGACAATAAGACACCCTCAAATTCATGTGCAAGACAGGGATCAGAGTTTATTTCTTGCTACATGTGCTCATTTGCTCCCACAAGGGAAGAGAGAAAACTCCTTTTGAGGATCAACTTAATAATAAATTTGTACCCTTCATAAACCAGCTCATCAACCTGAGATGGCGCAGATAAATGGGGTAAATGCTGCACAATCTGAATATAGTGCTATTCCAATCCATTCGTAGAGGATTCATCACTCAGGATGAGCAGACTTTCAAATGCAGGGCAGTGATGTCAAATATACGACTTTTGATAAATGATCTAAAACATGCAAAATCCCCAATGTGGCAATATCCAGATCCTAGACCACACCGATCCATAACATTTCATCTTAAAACTTAAAGGTTGTATTAATAAAATAACAAAGTCTTATCTTTGCTCCTCAGACAATGAGAAGTCAGACACACACTTCTAGTGAGAAATCGAGGACTTACAGTATTGCGAGCTGAGAAGTTTCTGATTGGATCCTCAGCAGCCAGTGAGACAGAGCTGAGCATGATGAACACCAGGATGAGGTTGGTAAATATGTGATGGTTGATGAGTTTGTGGCAAAACACACGGACTCTGGGGAACAAAAATAGCACAGCAATGAGAGAGAACACTAGTGTGGCACAAAGATTTGTGTTTATTGTCCATATGTGTGAAGTCTAAAGCCGCGTTTCCACCAAGCAGACCGGTTCGGTTCCTCTCGGTACGGCACGCATTTTGGGGCGTTTCCACTGACTTATCCTGGGACAGATCCCCAAAAAACAAGACGAGCCGGCCTACTTTTTTGGGACCCTTCCGTATGGGTGCCAGACTGAACCAATCCGCTCTCGCAAGGTGGAGCAACACACTGCAGACGGTTGGTTAGTCAAAAGAATCGTCACTTACCCCGACAGCGGCTGCATTTCTCCTGGCGGCACACAGACTTCTCTGAAACAAAGCTTGATTGCACTTTGTAACGCAGAGCTACATGCCAATCACAGAGAGGACGAAATGCTGCATGTCTTCCATCTATGCTCTTTGTTTACTGTGTTGCGCTTTTCTTCTTTGTTGGATTTAACAGTGGGGTAAACTGTGTCGGGCTGCTACGGCGTAACGCTATAGTTTAACAGCTGCGGCTTCCGGCATCCAGCTTACACGCCGCCTACCACAAGAGGTCGCAGTTTTTCTGTGGAAACGCAAACGGGATCAGGCTTAACTGTACCAAACCGTCCCAAACCGTACTGAACCGACCCGGACTGCTTGGTGGAAACGCGACTTAAGAGGTTTATTGAGTGAGTGAGTGCCATACGGGTTTGTGCTGCTGAAGATGAAGAAGGCACTTCCCTCTGGGATAGGGGTGATCTTCTCCTTCTTGACCAGATCAGAGATGACCGGCCGAGGCCCTGATGGAACCTCCGGATCCTCTTCCTCCCCCGCAGTGTCCTCGATTTCCTCCTCTTCCTCCTTATAGACAGGGGAAAAAATGGGTCAGTGCACAAAACTTCCAACACTTTAAAGTTAAGGTACTATTTGATAATAAGTTACCTTCTCGTCCTTTTCATCATCCTTTTTGTCCCTGTAATGACCAAATATTGACATGAATATGGGTAGTTTTAATACACCTAAAGAGAAACCATTCAAAATGATATTTTCAAGTCACCCTTTCTTGTCTCCTTCGTCTGTGTTGAGAGATTCTGCATCTGCCAAGTTGTCCACAGCAATAGCCAAGAAGACATTCAGGAGGATATCTGAGCAGGGTGTTCAGTAAAATACCTCTCACTCTTTCTTCATGCAAAATAACATGATCACATTTGTTTTCTGTTTGAACAGTTCTGAGTGTTATCTATGACTTTGACAGAGGATACAGTTTCCGCAGATGAAGAGGATGATGAAGTAGAAGCATACAATCATCCCGGAAGAAGAAGGACCTCCATATGCCATGATCCCATCATACATGACAGCGTTCCAGTCTTCTCCGGTCAGGATCTGAAATTGATCGCGGTGTTGAGTTTGTGAGAGAGGCTTCAACTTGGTGTAAGCTCGACAAGTAAGAGACAATTTGTTGACAAACATTCTGAGTTAGCCAAAGAAAGGAACAGAAGCCCATTCATACTGTGAGCTATTTCAGAACAACATGTTCATGTTTGTCACTCACAGTTTTTAGGCGAGGCATCTCATAGCCAGGTGCTGTCACTCTTACACTTAGTGTAAGCTTGTTGAATGTGCTTTTAATGCATCCCCCATAAGCTGTGGCTTAACAGTAGGGTATTGTGCTTTTGTTCAGGCTTTATACTGGTACCTTGCAGTAGCATTAAATGATTTACACAAATCCCTATCTATCTCTCACTGGTGATTCAGAAAACCCTTATTTCAGCCTCTGTCTGAAATGATTCATATTAGCTGCTGTCTCTTTAAGGCTTCCTGCTCTACAAACCCCCTTCCCTCTGATTGGCCAGCCCCTGGATGCCTGTCGGAGGCAGAGATATACCTTGTGAATACATACTTAGGGACTTGAAAATTTGCACGTTTGGTATGGACGTCCAATATTGTTTCTTGATATCCATGCTTAAAACAGGGGAAAGCGTAATATTTATTCATTCATTCATTCATTTTTCCCCAGAGGTTGTTGCCTGTTCTTTTTTTGGGGGGGTTTTGTACCTGAAACACCGTCAGAAGAGCCTGAGGAAAGTTGTCAAAGGTACTCCTCTTAGTCTGGGTCTCGTCAAAGTTGAATTTTCCACCAAACACCTGCATGCCCAGCAGGGAGAAAATGATGATGAAGAGGAAGAGCAGCAACAGCAGGGAAGCGATTGACTTCATGGAGTTGAGCAGAGACGCCACGAGGTTACTCAGTGACTGCCAGTGGCTAGAATAAAAAAAAACAAGAGACAGGTGGTTCATTTAACACCACCCTTACACGAGACACACACCTACACACAAACACAGCGAGACAACAGTCGTACCGTGTGACCTTGAAGATCCTCAGCAGGCGGACACAGCGAAACACAGAGATACCAAGGGGAGACATGATTTCCAGCTCAACCAGAATAGTTTCAGTGATTCCTCCACAAACCACAAAGCAGTCAAAGCGGTTGAAGAGTGAAACAAAATAGGCCTGAAGCCCGAGACTGTACATCTTCACCAACATTTCACACGTGAACAGGGCCAGCAGCACCTTATTGGCCACATCTGAAAGAAAGATGAAGCTCAAGCTCAGAGATTTTTGTTGCAAAAAATTCAAACCCTGTCAGAAGACAAACAAATCAGACTGATTCAAAAATACACAACATTTTCAGATTAAAATGTAAAGCAACAGGAACAGTAACAGTGCAGTGTAAATTGTGACACCCCTTGTAAACAAAGCAGTATTTCTAATCCTTTTGCTGATTTTTGCTGATGGCAGATTTTTTAGTGGTGTCCCTTTAAGAAGAATTCTAATCTTCCTACTTTTCAACAATCACATTTATCACTTCCTGAGAACTTTTTTCAGACTGCAGTTTCTTCCTTCACCTGACACCCACCCTGTGGCAGTGGTTTAAGGCATCAAAAATAAATATGAAGCAACATTTAATCTTGCCACTAATCATCTAGTTTGTGATTGTAGCTCATAAAAACACATGTCTGTAAAATGACCAGATAAAAACTACTCACTGGAGCTTTAACTGCAATTTATTAAAAATGCATCTGATCCAGGATCTACATCAAAATCTACACAGTGATTTAATCTATTAGAAAACTAATACTCTGAATGCTCAGTTTATGGTTTAAGCACAGACTGGATTAAGTCAACATTACAAACAGCCAAATAATAATAATAATAATAATAATAATAATAATAATAATGTAATTGTATAGCATGTTTGTGTCTTTTTTCTTTTCATACCCTGCACTTGTGTCAGCCACAGAGGCTGGTTGTAATGCTCTGATGAAATGGTAAGAGTGTTGAGGAACACCAGGATGATGACAAGCCAATAGAAAGGCACCGATTTGACAGCCAATCGGCACTTCCTGCGGCAGAACCTGTTCCAGCGGCGCCAGCGCCGACTGCGGGAGGAGAAAGAAAAATGACAAGAATGATTACCACCGTAAAAGCACTAGAATAGAAAACCATCACCTCCATGTTTTTTTCAAGGTAATCCTTGCACTTATTTCCATGGATAGTAATGATGCAGAGTTGTGAAGCAGATAGGCCACAGGGGAACTGCGTCAATTTTTTATTTTGCAAGTCATACAGTGCAGCAAATGAGCTGAAAACCCCTGCGCCAGGCTTTTTAAAAAATACCTTGAGATACATGCTGACTTAATAAAAGCCTTTGATTTATCATCCCTGGTAAAGTCTAATTAAAATACAGTAAAATGAAAGCCAAGCACTTAAAATAAAAATCTGTATAATGTAATGCGGACCCAGAGCCCGCAGTGTGACGATTTGTGCATCATGCAGAGAAACAGGGCTACATATATTCTCACCTGAACTTCGACTTGGAAATTTTTTGACTGAAAGAGAAACAAAAATCAAACGTTATAAGCACAGAGGTTTGTCAGAGACTTTGTTTAGCTCACAGGATTTAACAAGAATAAGAGTCTAAACACAGAAACATTAGACTGAAAGTGGACAAACTAAATGTAATTGCGAGTTGTTTTGCTCTAAAATGATCACAATTCATCAATCTCCAACAGTCCTCTTGTTTAAATAAAGAGTTGGTTTAAACGTTCTCACCACAGAGGTCCGCAGCATGGTGTTTTCTCATCTGCCTCGTTTTGATTCTCTGTGTTCACAGATTCGGTTTCACTGGCAGGAACGCTTGCTGCAGCAGCACAAACCAAGCAGAAAATAATCAGATGACAGGAGGTTTTTCAGATGGAGCACTGTGCAGTGCATCCCACTAGGAACACCAAGACCATACTTCAGGACCATACTTTACAAACAAGCACAGATATATAGATGCTAAGATGTATTCAAACACGTCACAATAATCAGAGAGTGATTTTTTAAAAATAGAATCTCACTGTCTTTTACATCTGTAAAGCCAAGCTGCAGCTAAAATACTTGCATCCTCGTTGGAAAAGAGCGAAGCGCTGTGGCTGTGCATCACTGTCATCATTAGTATCATTTACCGAGTGCTGAAAGGGAGCTGACATGGGACAGGCGAGTGGACAGCTGCTCCACGAGGGCTGACTGATGCAGACAAAGAGGAGCAGAGCGAAGAAGGGAGCTGTCTCTGAAATGCTACACTCAGATCTCTGCCAGTGCTCTGCAGAGACTGTGTGTGCAGACAAATGATGATTAACTGTGTGAAAAGTCTCACTGCTTTAGCTCGTATGAGGTGCCGTGTGCTGCTTAGCTTAGCTTATGTAGACGTGTTGGCTTTGATTCCTGATTGGTCGGACAGCTCTTAGCTCTGAAAATAGTGCTGACTGCTGGAGTAGTGATCTGGGTTTAGCCCTGTTTCCTATATTCACACTGAGCCCCTGCTTTTGAAATGGGGCATGGAAAGGAAACAGGGCATGTCTGTTACCAAATGCAGCTGCATTTTTTTCCACATAAGGTAGGGTGAAAGATTTTTATTTTTAACACCAGCAGAAAAAAAGAGGAGGGAAAGAATAAAACTGGAGGAAAGGCTGTGATGCTCTGACACAACAGGTTAAACACAATAGTAAAGCACAGAGTGATGAGGTATTACATAAGGCTGAACACATCAACTCTCACACACACACACATACACACAGCAGTCACTCAGGATGCTCCAGGTGGAATTTTGAGGCCATGTTTTACATTAAAAATTTGATTTTATCATTTCCAATGATTGAGTATTGCTGAACTAAAGGGATAGTAATTCTTTACAGATTGATTATTGGGGATGTGGTTGCACGTTGAAATGGAAGTAAATTTTTGGGCTTATTTTTCGTATCTAAAATAATTTATGTGCTCAATGTTTAGCTGGTTTTACTGCCTTAGCTTCTCTTCACACGGCCTGTTTTGAATCACATTTGTGTCAACGGTTAAAAAAAGCACCACTCAGCAATTTTGGAGGATTTTTTTTTTTCTGATTTTTGTCTGCTAATATCTAGTTTGGATTAACTTGAGCTTTAAAAACAAACACATGTATGCAGATGCAGGCACACACACACACACCCACAGACAAAAAGCTAGAGAACAGTGGAGGGAAAGCACAGGATTTACCATGAGTGTCGGACGACTGGCTGAACCACCCAAACCTTCCTTTCTTCTTCTCAGTAAGGTCAGCCAGAGTCACCCCTTTCATGTGTAATGCATGCAAGTCCATGCATTCAGACACAACGGCACGGCAGAGGGGACATGAGGGGAGGGCGAGAATGAGCAGCTATCAAAATGGGTCAGAGCAGACAAGCACCACAGGACAACAACAGTATTCAAAATATCAATATCCAACAATGACAAGAGCAGCAGGAGCCACAGGCTGCAGACACTGAGGAGGGCAGAAGAACAACATGGAGAGCTGTTAGTCACTGGAAGCACCTGCAGGTGACCAGGCCCTGTACTAACATGTTACTCTGCAAAAACACACAGCATGTGCATACCAACATGTTAGTACGGGCTCATGTATCATCGACAGACACCAAAAGCCAGGATGGATGTTGGAGGAAAGCAGCATGGACCTGCCTGCTCAGAACACAGAATCTCTCTTTATGGTAAATGTTTGCTGTAAGGATCAGGGTTAGGGAGATAACATTTGTTTACACTGAAGGAAAAAGCATGTGGGAAAGGCAACAGTAAATGGAGAGATTACATTTAAATGAAGGGAGCAAACAGAAGGTAAATATTCAAGACCTCACACTCAAACTATAAAGTAAATCAGTGGCAGTTTCTCTGTTCTGCATCGTGTGTGCTGCTTATATAAAGAGGATTTGGATTAAGAGTTTTTCTACTGCTCGAGCAATATAATTTTTTTCCCTTTTTCCCTTCCCAGATAAACTCCAGTGGTACCCGCAGCGCACTTCACTCTTATCAGTGACATACATTGGGCATGACGATAAAAGCAGTCTGGAGCCGTGGTGAAAAACACCTCGGGACATGTCTTAAAGCTAGCACAAGGAACTGTGGCGCAACTAATTTTTACCCAACATTGAATTCTTTTCTACTCCCAAAGACAAGTTTGAATAGATAAAAGAACTTGTGCACATGAAAATGCCATCAGGTGTGTTGTTTTTAAAATAAGTTGTGGTCAGGGGGGAGCAACCGGCCTTTAGAACAACAAGAACCTGGTCCATGGCCCAGTATCTTCACGCATGTATTGGTGAGTGACACACTCAGGGGGACACACCAGCGTTCCTACTCATGAGGAAATGTCAGTGATTCAATTGGTGCAGTAGCTGACAGATTCAAATTGTTTCTTTTTGGACAGAGGGCTTAAAAACTACACGCTTTCATTCTCAGAGGACGAGAATCCTGACACACCTCGGCCCTGCATGGGACAAAAACTGAAGCCTGGGAACAACACCAGGCTTTCCATCAAATGTACTTACAGATACAAAGATACACACGCTTACACGTAACTACCGAATAAGTCATCATTTCACTCTGGTATGACAGCAAATTTAAACACTGAATTAAGAAACTGCTGTTTTATGCATAAATGTACACAGCACCTTTCTTAAATGGGGTTCTTGCTTTTCTGCTGTGCAGTGGGCTTGTTTCAGTAGATCTGACATCAAGCCACACATCAGTAAAACTCATACAGTGACCTGTGAGTGTTCTGCCTGTCCAGGTGCAAAAAATGTACAAACCTGTGCCCTCTCTATCAGAGTTAAAAGAGTGAAGCCTGTTGTGTAGAAATGTGTTCTAGCAAAATGTGGCTGGGCACGTCCTAATCCACTTTGTACCATTGATTTACATCATTTAAACCAGTGCGTTGATTTGATTGTGTGACAAAACAGCCCTTTTTCACCTCTATGTTTGAGTGTAGGTGTGAATCCTTGTTTTTTCTTTTTTTGAGGAAGTCCCATTGACTAATTTGGCCTCATACAGGAAAATTCTACCATTAGGCTTGCTCTAACTTTTAAGGAAGTAAAAACTAACCTTTTACTTGCAGTAATGTTTTCCAAAACACCTCATTTACTTCTGCTGAATCAAGGGACTTCCTACAATTCCCAGTGTACCTTGGAAAAAAATCTTGTTATGTATAAATTTATAACAATTGATGATAGAGACAGAAAGAAAAAGTCCTTTCCAGTGCTTTTCTTTGGCGTGGAGGGAACACCTGGGCGTAGACTGTCGTTTCATTTATACGTGCAGAATAGACCATTATCGTACCATTAACAACAACTTCTTTAAGGCAATATTTCTTAAGGTGTTTCTTAAGGTAATTCAGCGATTTTCCTAAAATTAACTCCCACAATGACACACTGTAGATTTCCAAACTCTTGCATTCCCTGATTATATAAACACAGACCTAATTATAGCAGCAGAAATCACAACCCTCTCAAGCCAACAATAACACACACTGCTGGATATTTCTCTCTGTGTGGTAGAAACAGATTCTAGTAGCTCGCTGCACTAAAGCGCGGTTTGTGATGCCAGTTCAGTGTTTCCCAGCATGACAGAGGGAGCGGGAAATGGTGCTTACGGTTGCGTTTGCTCTCCTCGTCCGCCTCATCCTCATTGTCCGGGTCAATGTCCTCGGCCTGAGTGATCCAGTCCAAGTAACCCTTCAGATCCTCTTCCAGCTGCTGCTTCTCACGCAGCTTCTGGAAGTCTCCACGGGCTTTCGCCTTCTCTCTTTCCTTGGAGAACTCTCTGGGTTTGCAGAGGCACGGGAACAGGCAAACAGACACAAACGCACAGGAGTGAATGAATTACAAAATCGATACTTTCATAAACTCTTTTTCACACTAAAAAAAGAAAAAAACATCCACACATGAAGTCTCCCAGACATCAGAGTCATTTTTCACTACCACAGCTAACGCCCCCTAAACATTTTCTGTTCAGTCCCATGATGGTCAGATAACATATTCAGACACTTCAATCACACCCTTTCAATGCCTTGTGTGTTTTAGTGAAGCGTAGCCACTGGAGGGAGATGTACACCTTTGAAAGACAAAGACAACAGCTCTATAATTAGATCACATCAGTACTGTAGCTTCTCTTTCAGCGTCTTTATCATACAGGGGAGGCTATTCCGGTAAACGGATGGTTTCAAAAGATACATTTATTTGCTTGTCATCTGAATTCATAGACTTTACTGAACAATCACACTGGATGACACAATATTAACAGATCCAGAGGACTCTCTGTAAAAAATACTCAGTGCATAGTGGGAAATTGTATTTACCAGGAAAAGGAAAATATGTATTTACGCTGTGATGATGAGAAAGTCAAAGAGGTTCATACAGGTTATTTAGCATTTAGTTAGCTTGTTTCAAATAATGCATGATGCTAATTTAGCAGGAGACAGGCCTGGTAATAACGTTAACCTTGATGGCTTTAGAAAAAAATCAGGCCTGGTCAGCCAGTCAACCATCTCCAGTTATTTCTACTGTAACTCCCAACCCCCACTCCACAGAGCTGGGAAAGCAAAGTGGGGTTTGAGCGAGCTTAGGAGTAAAGAGGGACTGAAGGGTGAGGAACAAGATTAATTTCTCTTTCAGGAGAGAGTAGCTGGGTGCGTTGAGGAGGGGAAGAGGAGGAAACGTTCACTTTGCAGTTGCCGTGGAAAGGGCGTGACAGTGTGATGTGGGCAGATGTTACAAGAGATTGTCTGGGGAAGAGTACACATTTACAAAGCGTCCTTAGCTTGTATTATCCAATCAAGACTTAATGATCTGTTTATTACATCTCTGTTTCAGATACTTCACTCTGATTGGTCAAAACCAGATAACACTGGTGATTAATTCTGTCTAGCTAAAGTGACAACAGACACAGGCTGACGGTTACTGGATACAGCCAGAAGAGCTACTGTGCACAAAGCATTTCAAAATGAGAGAAGTAAAGCAAGATCCTGTCCTGTGATCCAGGTAATGGGTGATGGGTGGGTGGGTACATCTCTAAGCTACAGGATAAATCTAAACTAGGGATGCACCGGTCCAGCTTCTCTAGTCCAGATACCTAGGCTTTGGGTATAGACCGACACTGATCCTGAGCCGACACTAGTGTTAAATAATAACCTGCATGCTCTACTGTGGGATAAGATTGGTAATGTTTTGAGTAAAAGACAAAAATGAGTAAATATGGAATTACTGAAGTTAATATTTATTTAAATTATGAGTGTTTATTTAACAACAGTTTGGTTAAAAAATGCTTCAGAATTTACAGAAATGACTATTTGGTTGTACAATCTTGTACCTTGAGGACTTAATCATAGTTTAGCCTTAGCATCAAGTTTGGACCAATCCTTTCCCACCAATACCCAATACCAGGATCAGATCTGTGCATCCCTAATCTAACCCACTGCTGCAGTGATGGAACCAACTGGGGGTGGGTGACTTACAATAAGACGCGACACACTTGACCAAAGGTAACTATAATTTCGTGGCGCAGGGGGCGCAAGCCTGGCGCACCCCCGCAGTGTTTATTTCGTGCGGCGCACCGCCGTGCGCTGCCAATTTGACGATTTGGTAGACCGTCTGCGCAGAGATGGGTGTGACTGCACACCAGGGGGCGTTGACGGCACACCAGGGGGAGGTGTCGGCAGATTCATGTTGGCGAAGTGACAATTTTGTGCCAAAAACAGCGCAGAAAGTGCGCAGAAAGTGCGCAGAAAGTGCGCAGAAAGTGCGCTGAAAGCTCGCCAGCTCCAACCTGGTCTATTCTCGGCACAAAGCGGAGCACACCCTGCGCAGCTGTAATTTGGTGACAGGCGCACATGTGTGCTTACATCAACAAAGCCTCAGAGGCAGGTTTCCAGGTTTTTATAACTGACAGCATATACCTTCAATGTTCCAATTTTATTTAATTGAAAGTCATTGAACAATACCTGTGAAACAATAAAATCTTTATGTTTTAACTTAAACAACCAATAAAGTGTCCCGAGTTTTAGGTCACAGAGCAAAAAGCAGTATATAAGATTAATCTTATATGTAAGGATGGGCCGTTCACTGCCTGAATTTCAATATTTTACTGTAGCCAAATGGAGTCATTTGTTTTTATTCGAGTTTTGAATTTGCTATTTTTAAATGCATAAAGCGATAGGGAGATGAAGTTTTTAGTAATAGTACTGGCAAGAATTTAGAAATGCTTTCACCCTTGGTGGTGATGTAGGCTAGGTTTACAGTCCTCTGCATTTTTTAACCCCTTTATTCTTTTTTATTAGTTATTCTATTTTTCCATTTCTTCAGATTGGTTTCTTTGTCTTTCATTGTTAGAGACTGTCCTCCTTGGGCAATGTCTTCAGTCATTATGTCATACTGTGTTGATGTTATAAACATATGAAAAGTCATGAAAGTTCGGTCATTAAAAAAGAAAAATGGTTTGTGCTGTAGCATTCAATTCAGCAGCACTGAATATAATAACAGACTCATTTATTGGCAAATTCTAAAAAAAGCCAAAAACCACTGCAAACATGCTTTTCCCACTGCAAACCACAACCACTGTTTAAGTTGCCTCTTACCCACTTAGCACACCTAACACAAGGTTCAACACGAAAAAGGATCCCAGAATAATCAGGCTAACAAAATAAATCCAAGGTGTTTCCCATCCGATGGCATCATTGACCTTCAGGAGACGATAAGAGCTTGTTAGACAGACACAAAGAAGAAGAACAGAGAACCTCTGGCTTGATACCAAGCAGAGGGTCTCTGTTAGAGAAGAGAGGAAGGTGCTTACCCGCTCAACACACCCAAAACCAGGTTAAGCACGAAAAAGGAGCCGAAGATCACAAGACTGACAAAGTACACCCATGGAAGCTCAAAGCCCATAGCGTCATTCATCTGGAGGAACAATCATGACGACAAAGGAAGAACAGGAGGAAAGGAGAAAGAGAAAACAGTGAAATAGGCTGTTAGAGGTAGAAACTGTTAGGAAAGACAAGCAAAGAAAAAGTTAGATCAAAGTAGCTTTTTTTCAGATGAAGAAAATAAAGCTCTCATAGAAAGAACAAAAGTGTCGATTGCTTAATCAGTCGTATCAGAGGAGTAAAAGCTGATGTTATCAGCAGCTTCATGTCTGATCTGAGGAGGCACTTCAGCTGCAGGCAAGTGACAGTCACAAGATACTGAAAAGGGAGGGCAGAGCGAGAGTCTCACCCAGTACAGCACGTCAGTCCAGCCCTCCATGGTGATGCACTGAAACACTGTCAGCATGGCAAAAAGGAAGTTGTCAAAGTTGGTGATGCCACCATTGGGACCTTGCCAGCCTTCCCTGCACTCGCTGCCATTGATGGGGCATTGGCGCCCGTGCCCTGAGATCGCACATGGAGCTGGTTCCTCCTCTGCAAGTCCATCTACAGAGAGGGAAAGAGGATGAGTCACAATGCATTTTGTTATGTGTTGAGATTAAATGGTAGAGCTTCATAATCCTATGTTCAAGTGGATTTGTTTATGTTAAAAAAAAATCAAAAAGGAGGACTTACCTGAGCCGGGAAGATAGCAGGTTGCATGCATTTTACCGATGAAAAGTTCCAGGCCGATAATAGCATAGATGATAATGACAAACAAGACCAGGAGGGCAATGTGGAGAAGAGGGACCATGGCTTTTATGATGGAGTTCAACACCACCTGTAAACCTGAGTAAGGAAGAAAAAGAAGAGCATGGCTGCTTGGACTTGGTGTGCATGAACAAGCATCGAAAGAATTTAGCCTAAGTCTCTATCTTTGTACCTTTGAGGAAAAATTTATCACTCAGTTATCATAAAACCTGCATGGTCCTGATGAGTAAATGAAATGCATTACAGCATTTGAAAACACAGCGGAGCAAGAAATTCTGTTTATTTTAGACACAGAGATACAAGTCATAATAAGTCACACTGTAACAGGCTGACCATGTGATTAGAAACCATAAAACATAATCAACAGCAGATGTTAATGTACAGTGTGTGTGCAGATAGAGACAGTTACGTAGCGGTCTACTGGATGTGGTTCAAAAAGCAGCAAAAAAAAACAACACCAGTAATTTCAATATTAATTTTATGCCGCTTATACCGTAACAACATGATTCAAAAATGTGTCAGTGTGTTTACACAGAGCTTGTTTTTGTTGCATATTTTTATTACATCCAGGGCTCATGTCTCTGGGGTGCTAATGTTGCTGTTGACAGATGTTTTTGAAAAACAGTCCTCAGGGATGGTACAGAGACAATCTGGCTCCCTTATGTATAGCTTTTCAAGCTGCAGTTTACAGGGTCCAATATAACTGAATAAATACAAAATGCATGTAGAAAATCATGTCTGAGCTGAAATGTTTGTTTTAGATTGACTAGGTGTTGGTATATGAAGTTTCAGCACTTACTGGGTACTCCTGAGACCAGCCGCAGGGGTCGTAGCACACGGAAGGCTCGTAGGGCTTTAACATCAAATCCACCTGGTTTCCCCCCATGGCCGTGCATTGGCAGATGGCTACTTTCTCCCTCTGCCTCGACTTTATCCTCTTTGGTCAAAAGCTCCAAGACAACACTGAAGAGTCTGTTTGAACACAAAGACAGAACCTTAATCTGAGAGTCTGTCAAAGAAAGTTTAGAACAAGACTCTGCTTAAATCTGATAAACTAGAAACTGGACATTCCAGATTATCATCACAGCAGCTGAAACGCTCTGTCAGCTTTTTCAGTCAGACACGAATCCAGCTGACAACTAATTTTAATATTAACATTTGATATCAATATTTTGCTCAGATTCAAGAAACATTATGCCAGATATCTAGCAGTTCAATCTTCTATACAGACTTGCAGTATTTATCCGTCATGCAAGATTGTAAGCTAATCGATTTCAAGGCTTTCAGAAAAAAAAATAGCGATGTACAGAAGTAATTTGCTCACAAAAGTCGAGACAAGCACAGATGACTGGTGGCATCTTGTAGCTCTTGGGTAGAATTTTGATATGTTTAATATCTTTCCTTTAGCTTTATACAGGCAGTATCTGGATACAGTGGTGTAAAACTGGAAGACTGGAGGTATGAATAACCAGCACAGTAGACGTTTACCCACTAGGAGCACTGCAAGCTGCTACTGCTGAACAGACGCTGGCTCCAGAAAACCAATTTGACATGGAGTATCCACAGACTAGGGCTGAATGATTTTGTAAAAAATAATGTAATTGTGATTTTTTTTTGGGACTAATGTTGTGGTTATGATTTAGCATGCATTTTTTTTCTTTGGGTGGGGGGGGGTATCTTCTGCATTATTCACTAAACACAAACAATAAACCATTCTACAGTATGACCAACACGGCAAAAGGATACCGTCAACAAATAAAAAATCTTTCCTTTAGGCCAGGCCTTCATGGTATGATAAAATGAGATGAGCTGATGCAGGAATTGATACAAATAACTAGAGCCCTACAGATAGGGGATTTTTGGGGCCGATGCCGATACTGGGGGCAAAAAAAAGCCGATATCCAATATATTGGCCAATATCTGATATATCAACCCGATATCCAATAAATAGGCTGATACATATAATAAATTCATTGATTTACACAGGATATATACTGTATATGAACACAAATGATTAGAATACCCATATGATTCAAGACAGACAGAACACTATCAAATTAAAACAAGGAACTTTAATTTTAAAACTGTCAGCATAAGAACTGTAGTGTTAACCAATGACAAATAAGAACAAGCTGAAAACACAACAATAAGTAAATAAGTCAAACTTTAAACACAGTAAGTAGAAAAAAAAGTCAAACTGTAAACACACAATGAGCAACTTACACAACATTAAAATGCCGTATTATAGTCTTACATTAGACAATGGTGGACATGTGAAATAACAGTACCAGTTATCTCTTTTTATCTCTCAAAAAAGCAACTAACACAACGTTAAAACGCCGTTCTATAGTCTTACATTACAGAATGGTGGACGGAGGGGGCGGGCCCTCGGGCAGTGTGCAGCCCGTCACACAGACACAGGAACAGGAGCGACAGAATCTCTGCGGAGCAAAATTTTTTATAATCGGCTACATTTGGCCGATGTTGATTAATCAGTGACAGGCATAATCGGACCAATTAATCAGCCGGGCTCTACAAATAAGATATCTTGATTTAACTATTATAATCACAGTAGAATATTTAGTGATTGATTTAATTTCAAGCCTTGTAGACATGTAATATTTTGCCAGCAAAACTAGCATATTGACTTTTGATGGTATTACAAGGAAGAATGAGTAAAAGTCACTCCAGGTTTGTGTACACTAAGCTTTTATCTTTCTATCTTTCTTTCTTTTTTTTATTGCAGCCTTTGAAAATTGCATTCAATTAAATTGCAAAGTTGGTTTCAATTCGATTAATCATCCACAGACTCTGTCCTTCTGTGTCCCTGCATTAAAGAAAGTTGTACCACATTTTGGGCTCTGTTTCAGGCTCTGTATGACAGTTAAAAAGGGTCCTAGATTTGTGACTTTTTTTGAAGCTTGAAGTTTGGCATAAATTCTTAAGTTTTGGGATAAGTCCAGACAAACTTAGATGTAATATGAACAGTGTAAAAAAAGTCAATTTTAAAATACATTTCTGGCTGAGACTGGCTGAGCCTCTTTCTGAGAATTCATCTATACTGTTTCTTATTATGCAGAGTGATTTATATATTTGATACATTAATACATTGTGCATTAAAGGTTTGAAGGTTCGAAATGGTATACACTACACATAAATCACCATACAGCACATAACACAGTGAATCCCCAATGTAATTACATGGTATAAAAACAGAAAGCCATGACAAAGCAATGCCTGCCTATTTCTGTTCAATAGAAAGCCAGGAGCGGTGCTGAGGGTGCAGACAGCAGCATCTGCTTGTAAAATAAGAGTAGCACCAGGGGTGAAGCCCACTGTAGAGAAAAAGTGAAATCAGTGGTGACCAAATCTCTCACCGTGAGAACAAAGGAGCCTTAACCACAGTTACTTAGACATCCTTCACCTAGCCAAGAGGCGAAACCATCCCCACACATCACATCAGAGCTGTGGGCTCAAAGCAAAGAATGAAGCTGCCAATAGTGGCTGCAGGGAGCTCTGAGGGCCTATCAGCACCGTCTGCTCAGACTTATGTTAGACTGAGTCACAGCTGTAAGGCTGACCGCACGCCACTGGGGTTTCATTACTCAGCCAGCAATGTTCCAAAGGAAACCATCCTTTACACATTGACCCTTCTTTACTGAATCTACCTGAGGAATACATCGCTCACAAAAATAACATTTCGATTCTTTATCAGCGAAGCTTAATGCCAGTGTGTACCTCAATATTTAGCTGATCCATCTGTAACCACTGTTTCAGAAGATTGAAAACTTAACTGCTGTTTCAGGCATCAACTGGTTTATCCATATTTATGTCCATTTACACCACTGAGACTCTTAAAACTATTGCAGCTCGAACAGATTTCAGAGTTTTGGACGACACAGCTGCACTCCAAAGGGAGGCCAAAATATTTAGAGCTTCCTTTGACAGGTCATAAAGCCTGACTCTTCCATGTTAGCAGATGGGACAACCACACTTAGCAATTTAAAGAAATATCAAATACAGTAAATCTTCTCAAACCCGCTTTCCATCAGATTTGTTCTTCCAAAAAATGGTTTGACACTATTCAAAATTCAGATTTAGAAACTGGACGCCGCCCCCAGGAAGACCTGCATCACAATTAACAAGTTAAGCATAGTGCAGATGAGAAAAGCTAGGAGCAGCTGGGCTATATAAAGAAACACACATACACAACACATTACAGTGCTTTTCTGTGGCTAGATTACTGCTTATCTTAAAATTATTCTGGGACTTTTGTGTTTTTCAATAGCTGCATATGTAACATAATACATAATTTCTTTTTTTTTTGGCAGATTTATATGTGTTGTTTTGTGCTCTTTTGGGCTTTTATGCCTTTTTTTCAAAGACAAGAAACAGGGTGAGAGTGGGGAGTGACATGCTGCAAAGGGGCAGATTGGATTGGACTCCTGGCTGACTGCTCAAGGGCTAGCCTCATGGAGTACTTGAACTAACCTCTAGGCCATACTAGCACCCCAGGTTTAAACGTGTTGAATATTAATAGATATGTTCTAACATGTTGCGTTGTGACCTTCAGACAAAGCACTAGCTACATTGAAGTAAACATGGCTTGTCACTTTAGCAGAGATCAAATGTGCAGCGATGCTCGTTGTAGCAAAATTAGCATCAACAAGAACGGGTAGGAGTCAGCTCTGCAGTGCAAGGCGCTGACTGAACGTGACACACAGGAGTATGATTGAGTTTTGATATTGAAAAAATGCTAAAAGATGAAATTTGTTTATCAGCTGCTAAAAGCTGCTCAAATATTAAGCAAGAGGTAGAAGGGATCTCAACGCTCAATATATGAGCTTTAGATAAAACAGTGAGCTAAAGACGCCGAACTGTGCAGATTGTTTTTTTTTTCTGTTCTTTTTATTTAATTTACAATTTAAAAAAGTTAATTTAATCAATTTTAATCTTTTGTTAAAATATCAACAGAGAACAGTGCAGATGGTGCAGTGGTTATTATCATGCTGGTACACCCTTCCAAGAACCATCAATCCATCCATGAAGCACAGCTGAAGCCTCATGCACCTAAGATATTTTTCTAAACGACTGAATGAACTAGGATCAACAGAAAATCTAAATACAGCTCTGTTGTTAAGAAGACTGAACCTTGACCTCTGGCGGTATTTCCCTTAGCCATTTGGTCAGCAACAGTAGCTTCTCAGAGCAGAAACAGCCTTTGCAGGTTAAGTGCATGGCAAGAACAAGCCTGCATGCTGCAAACACACAAATCTGACCCAGCTACCCACTGAACTGTGTGTATGAGAGGAGAGAAGGACGGAGGAGAGGGGGAAAAAAACGAAGCTACGATAAAGATGAAGATAACAGGAGGAGAGCGTGCAGGAGACAGGAACAGGGGCAGAAAGAGGTGGGGAGAGGAGGTGAAGCAGGAAGTGTACGATTTGAGAGAAATCAAAATGGAAAGGGGGGGTAGAAGAAAGCGGCAGAGCCGGATGTGAGAGAGTGAACGAAAGACAAGTCAGTAAGAGGAGAGGAAGAGAGGAAGAATGGGAGGGAGTGTTCGTGAAGAGATGAAGTATGGAGAGATGGTGACTCATTCCAGCGGTGGTAAAGCTCTGATTTATTCTCTCTGTCTTTTCTGGGTCATATACTGTGGGTGTACGAGGGTCTCTATTAGCACTTGGTCGCTCAGAGCAGAGGCTTAAGAAACTTTAACATTAACACCGACTGCTTCTCGCAGAAACACTGTAAACTGTCACACTGATGTCAAAGTGAAAAGCTGAAGCACAGAATAGCACAGAATACATTCACAGGATCTCAGGACAGGCTGGGATCACCTGGTATAATTTTTGATCTCATACTTTCTGTTTCAGTGAAATGAATCAGTTAAAAAAACATGGACCTGAGCACTTACCCAATGACGACAATGACAAAATCCAGCATATTCCAACCGTTGCGCACGTATGCGTTCTGGTGCATCACCAAACCGTAAGCGATGATTTTCAGAAAGGTCTCGATTGTGAAAATGATGAGGAAGGCATACTCAACTGTTTCCTGCAGACACAACGGGAAAATAGAAGAAGGAATTTTAATTGGGAACTAGTGTGCAACACATGACCAATATTTAAATACATTTTAGGGTACATGGAAAAAGAAGAAGAAGAGCTAAAGACTTGCAAAAATGAATCTGATTCAGCTATGCAGTTACAGAGAGAAGGCAGCACAACTTTCATTAAAACACAGAAGGCAGAAGAGGAAGTACGTCAAAGATCTGCCTATGTAACAAAAGCTGTCTCACAGCACTTCCCTAGCATTGTCACATCCCTCAAAGAAACTATAGACTCTGTGTTTAAATCAAATGGAAAATCAAGTATGAAGAATGCAAAAGTGCTGAAAACTGTTTTTCCGAGATTCTTCTTGAGGCTGGCAGAAACAACAGAAAACACACACAACTGACAAAAAAAATAAATAAAAAAAGATAATTAAAGCATCACTGGAAAGGGTTACATGTTATAGCTTACTATTTTTAATCTTAATAATTGATTAATTGTTAATTAACCGTATGAGTTTTTTTGATATTTCCGATTCTTACGGTTTTAAGTTTGCTTTTTAAACACCAGACCATGTAGAAAAGATTAATGATGATAATGTCTACAGAAGATACCAGAAGTAGAGCCCGACCATTAATCGGGCCGATTATGCCTGTCACCGATTAATCAACATCGGCCAAAATGTAGCCTATGATAAAAAATTTTTTGCTCCACGGAGATTCTGTGGCTCCTGCCTGTGTGTCTGTGTGTTGGGCTGCACACTGCCCGAGTGCCCGCCCCTGCCGTCCACCATTATGTAATGTAAGACTATAGAACGGCGTTTTAACGTCGTGTTAGTTGCTTTTTTGAGAGATAAACAGAGATAAATGGTACTGTTATTTCACACGTCCACTATTATCTAATGTAAGACTATAATACGGTGTTTTAACGTCGTGTAATTTGCTCATTGTGTGTTTACAGTTTGACTTTTTTTATACTTACTGTGTTTAAAGTTTGACTTCTTTATTTAAGGTGTTTACAGTTTGACTTGTTTATCTGTTATTGTGTTTACATCTTGTTCTTATTTATCATTGGTTAACACTACAGTTCTTATGTTGACAGATTTATAATTAAAGTTCCTTGTTTTAATTTAATAGTTTTCTGTCTCTGTCTTGAATCATATGAGTATTATAATGATTTGTGTTTATATACAGTTTATACCCTGTGTATATCAATGAATTTATTATATATATCAACTGATATATTGGATATCAGTTGATATATCGCATATCAGCCGATATATATATTTCACCCTCTGCTGGAGAAAATTGGTAACTTTTTGCCAATCCAGTTTATAAACAAAGACTGAAATGAAGAAGTTGAATTCGATCTTTTTTTTTTTTTTTTTTTTTTTTTTTTTTACAAAGAACCCAGATTTTCATATATATATTATTATATTATGTTATATTTATTATATTATTTTATATATATAAAACTCCAGATTTATTGATATTCGATTTTTTTCTCCCACCCCTAGTATATTGCTGAAGAGAGGGGAACACGTTTTTGCGAACTGCTCAAATCTGTACAGCTCTGAAAGAGATAAACAAACCTTAAAATGTTTGTATGTATGGGCATGGTATCTGTGATGTCACTCATTTGTTCCTGATTTAAAGCTTTTGAAGCCTATTGTGGACAGAGACCATCTTGACTATATTGCCTTCAACCTCTCTGCAGGCAAGTCAGTCATGCCCTTGTATGAGCAAGGGCATGTTGTTTTTGAAAAGTGCTGTAGAAATAAAGTTCATTATTATTTTACAACTTTAAGCTAAATCACTTTGAAAAGAACAAGTGATGAAAAAAAACACCCCTCATGCATTGTGTACTGATAGAAACATAAGCTGTTCAGACCAAAGCCATGTTTTTTAACCAGGCTGTTTACATTTTTTCTGTGAAAATCATCTTTTTGTCTTTGTGCGTTTGTGGTTTTGGTGTTTCTGCAGCCAGCCCTAAGTGGACTTGAAAAATCCAAAAGTGTATTTCTTTTAGGTTGCTGCTTGACTACAGCACATCCTTTGTAAAAGTCACATTAATTCAAAAGTATTTCCACTCAGAAAATTTACCCAGTGTCTCTAAATATAGAACAACCCTGTTTTAAACAGAGCAGATGAAAATTCATCCACCTCAGTCTGATCTGATTTGGTTCTCACTCGCTCAAAAACATCTCAGCAAACATCCACAGAACCATAAAAACCAGGACAGTGTGAAAATCTAAAATCCAGACCAAAAAGCTCAGGAAGCTTGATTGAACATTGTGCATGTCACATCACAAAGAGCACTGCGGAAAAATGAAACAAACTCTTGTTACTGTTTTGAAAAAATGACTGTATAAAGAGATATTTTAGCTTCGCACAGGCTGGACAACCAGTCTGAAATTTCTTACCCACTGATGCATGCATGTCTCAAAGAGAGGTTAAAAAAAGGACGAACACACTTTCACTAATATGTTTTTAGAGGGTACACAGAGATTAGAACCAGTGATGTAATGCAGGATTGCGCTCTCCTCCGGTCATTTGAAAGACGGTTAGATTGTGGAAGTATGAAGCCTTTAGGTTGAGGTCGATTGAGAGCAATGCGGAAAACAGAGGAGCACAGCTACATAAAGGTGCTGCGTGCGTGTTAGCGCATGAGATGTGTTAGGAGCTGGAGGTTAATACATCACAGGGTGACTCAGTTGTTTGGGACAGTCCTGGGACCTCCCTGGAGACATCGTATTCACTGCACACAGGCTGCTTTTCATGATTACAGTCTGCTAATAAAAGGGTCATTTAACCATTCAAAGAGGGCACCATTTAAAACAGACAAATGCTCAAAGCCACACTCACAATATATATCATCATATACATAATAACCTCTTTGGCCTGAGGGAGTCTTTATCTGCCGCTCTCTGCTCTCTTTGGACACCATAAATGCAGAAGTGCTGTGAGCCAGGGGGCTTGTATTCCCAGCAGTTTACTGCAGATTGTGAGAAGCACTTAGCCCACAATAAGAGACATGGAGCTCTTTGTTAGCGAAGCAAAAGGTTGAGTTAAGCTCACGGCTGCTGGCTGTATGACAGAGTGAGCCCGGGCCACAGGGAGCAGGCAGAACAGAGAGGTTCATCCGATGGAAGAAAGGGGACAGTAAACAGTTTAAGAACCATTTACAGACCAAAAGGAGCAACAGAAAACTGGAAAACAGAGCATGAAGGGCTCCACAAAGCTTTGTTTTTTTCCAAGGCAAGAAAATAAAAGTATCTACATTATGCATTTCTCTGAAGATGTATGATTTAGTTTGTAAAATTTAAAGATGAGGATCTTTAACAAGATATTTCCATCTGTGTTACCCAGCAGTAATTGAGTTAGGCTAATTAAGGAGCTGAAAACCAGCATGTCATGCAGTGTCAGAGCACATTGAGCTTTCCAAGTCACAATAAATTTATGCAAATTGCCACTTCCTGGTTTGGGAAAGCATGTTGAATGTAATCGCAAATGATAATCCTCATTGGGAAGTAAAACTATGAGCAGGAAGAGAGAGTGTGACAGATATGGAGAGAAAGAGAAAAATAGCAAGAGAAAGAGAGGTGGGGGCTTTGGGAATGACCATAAATATATCTCTGAGTCATCATAGTTTCTCATACTCAATGTAGTATATTTCCTTCTCTGTGTGCATTATAAGCAGCCAATCTGTCTGTTTTCTGCCTGTCTCGGAATACAGCACATGATACATCAGGCACTCATGCAAAAAGAGAAATGTTTATGTCCTAAAAGGCACGCTAGGTGCTCATCATGAGTATAACATGTCATATAATACATGCTTTTCCACAGCAGCACAGACCCTCCAGTGCCACAGGGCCAGATCACCATATGAGAAAGGAAGGTAACTCACTGAGCCATGTATTCTTCAACATGAACTCTCTATACGAGAAAGCCATGTGGACAGCAGCAGAAAAACAATGTTAACATTTGGAATGAGCCTGTGTGCAGAGAAAAGTAAGCCCCTAAAATCTCCTTCCAGACAACACACAGAATATCCCAAATCAAATTTAGTGCGGAGTAATAAAATGTAGAATGGGAGCCATAGAAAGACAATAAAACAGCCTGTGTTGCAATTAGAAAGCCATTGTTCATACATTATCATTTATTATCTAAATAAAGTCAGTCTTAAATTGCAGACTCCCCCAACAAGAGCAGAAATATGAATCTAATTACAGCTCTTGGGTGTTTTCAGTTCAATGTACATTTACAGTTAATTGAAATTAGATGTACCTTCAACTATGAAAAACATGATTAACATAATTACTGTATTTTTTATCAACTGAAAAAAATTAGTCACATATCAATATTTTTGAGAAAGAAAGGTTCCCTCCCTGCCTGCAGAATGTAATCTAGTCATGCAGCGTGGAAGTTACTTGTTTAAGCAGCAGCATACTAAATCAATCAAAACTGTTGGCATGCTTTACAAGCTTTTACAGGGGTAAAGAGGCGTTTGTTTTTTTGTTTTTGTTTTTTTGTTAAAGAAAAATCATACTTTATTATTTCACTACCAGAGGGAACTTACCAGAGGATGTCTCTGTGTAAAGGTGTCTTCATTCATTTACAAAGCTGCTTGATCGATTGCATGCTCAGTGACTAGTGAGGTCATGGAGTATAATGAAGTGTGATTAGTTCTGTTCTTTGGTATTAATTTAAAATTAGCTCATTATTTCTGATAGCTTAGTATAAAAAAACTGAGTTAAGTCTCTAAAGTCAGGTCAGTTCGATCTAAAACCAGATACAAATCAAAATTTGCTGGGAACTGTAAACCACACCCCTTTCGTCCTTGATGTCTGTAAAAGAAAAAACACTTGTGCATGAGAGTTCGGAAGTGGAGCCTTTAGCCTAGCTTAAAGACAGTAAGAATAAGAGTAAATGTAAATTCTGTTACATCTAAAATCCACACATTATGTCAACTGCCCAAGATTATAAAAGAATACAACAACTCAGAGATGTTGTCTGTAATACATTTCAACTTCTTTTGTTTACTTACACAAGTTAAACTGTTTTGTATAACTAGGGATAGGTATCGATTTAGGTACTCTTAAAGGTACCGAACAAATTCTGTCAAAAGTACCGGGTACCGATTCACGTGAAATCAAAAGGTACCATGTTTAGGTACCTAAATGCATCCTTGTGACTGTGAGGGAGTGGAAGAGTAGGCGATTTTCCATGCTGGACATGAACACAGCATTGCAAGGTTATATATTGAAGGTGAACTATGTTAAATTGAAAAATAGAGATTTTATTATTGAACAAATTTATAGTTTTTACCACATACAGCCAAAATATGTTCCGACAATTGGTACTGTTAAGTACCTGTACCTATTGCCAGGTACCGGGCATTGGTACCATATCATTACAAATGTGAAAGGTACTCATCCCTATGTATAACAGTTGTAGTAGCCTTTTTGGTTTACCTTTATTATTGGAAAGGTCTGGGCTAAAGTTAGCTCCATGTCGTCACCTTTTTAAAATAATGGCCAAAGTCTTCTTTTTTTTTTCTTTTTTTTTCTTGACAAAAATTAGTTTTTGGCTTAAATCATCTTTTGATAATGCTGGCCATCTCTGGTAAAATCGCTTAAATCTTTAGCTAAAGGGATCATGCTCTCTATACCCAACAGCACAATGGCCTATGTCAAGATCACAGCTGTATCTATCTTGTGTCAAAGCTCATCATTCTCCTTTTAAACTTGCCACTAAGCACCTCATAGCTGTAAAATACTGTGAAGTAGATAACAAGAGAAGCGTATTAGCCCTAAAAGCCTCAATCATAACAATAAATCTGAAAATTTAGGAGTCAACCAGGCACAGCAGTGAACCCGACTGATGTCTGCAATAAATCTCAGTGCATTAGATGTAACAGTGATAACATGAAGACATCAGGAGAGGGACTTGTACAATAAAATATCTTCAAACTTCATTAATGGAGATGGAAAAGAGTGAATGATAAAAGTAAGCAAAATAAAAACTTTTTCATCTAACTAACGGGATCTCTAAATTTGCAATCATCCTTACCAAATTTACTAAGCTGATTTCATGTAACAGTAATGCTTGTTTATAAATTCCTTGATAGGCCTTGATAAAACGCGTCAGTTAAATCTGAATGAAGATGTTCAAGCTGGCAGATATCTGTCATTGAGGATGACATAAAGATTAAAAGACAAAGGAATTTTTGAAAAATGTCAATTTAAATCTTCCAAAGCCCAAAGGTATGTCCTCAGATTCATGAGGTTTGTTTTGAAAACTGAACACATTTGAAAAATCCAGAAATGTCTCATTTTGAGTTGAAGTAACCTGAGAAACTTGCCGTTCTGTGCTCGAAAAATACTAAAAGTGGTTCATAGAATCAAGCTCAATCTGATTAAACATTTTTTTGATGGACATCTAGTATACAGATGTCAAGATACACTTCTGATGAAGAATATTATGCTGGCGTTCTTGCTGATTGCGTGACCACCTCAGTGTCACTACCTTTCGCTGTGTAAAAAGCAAGCATGTGATGGTGAGCCCACAGTCACATGAGTCACAGTGACATCATGCATGTTTGATATCTGTGTGCGACCACTGTGCTTACACGCAGAACAAACACAAGCAATAACAGACATGTCAGTGCAATCCATACACTGCATAGTACTATGGGATAGGGAATCGATACACAGTCAATGTATGTAACCTGCAGCTCTGTGTGACATCAGCAGCTGACACATGAGTTCAGTCATAACCTCAGGGACAGTTTGAAAGCGGGTTACTCTTGGAAAATCTGATTCTGACCGCAAACACAGTTTATTCTATACTACTTCCTACATCTCTCTGCTGCTACACCTCTTCCCTTACTCCATGCTTCCCACATCTCCATCCCTCTTTCACTCCCTTTACTTCCCCTGTCTGTACAGATCAGTCAGGACCATGTAGCCAAGCCAGGGGGGTTAGGGCAGCCAGAATTTAGTGCTTCTTCACCGCCCACTCCTGCAGGTTTGCACATTAAATACGTGTGCTTCAGTGTGCAGTCTTGGAGCCTGTTGGAGCGTATGACGCATGTGGGTTTGTGTTTATCTTGTTAATCTTTAAATAAGGTCTGCTGCATCACCAGCTGATTTTACGTACAATTATTACACATTCTATCACAGTTTATTTATAATTTCATTCGGAAGTTCACCCACATGTCTGCACATTGCTTTTATTGTTCCAACATCAGCCGGCAGACTAAATGCAACAATAAACCAGTGACAGAAGAGAGGAAATATTTCTTTTTCTACTTGAATAAATTTAATTATTACAACATAAAATATGCAACAATCACACATCTGCTCTTGCATCTTGCTCTTCATCACTCCGTACAGCTGGGCTCATGTGTTTGTTTACAGCATGTGCCTGTGTGCGTTTATAGTGTACACACAAGTTTTATATGTGTGTGCGTGTGTGGGCAGTCAGGAGTTGTGTGAAGATGTGGATGTCACTCTGCCAAGGAAAACACTTCAAGTGCAGGTCATCCAAGGTATACCCACACTACTGAGTGAATGTCTTCACAAAGCAAGCAAACACCTCACTGAGTGTGTGTTGCATAAGCTCGCTGATGTAGATTTGCCCCAAAGTTTTACCAAAGACGCAAGGTTGAACAGTATGCAGTTGTACGATGAAGATGTTTTCATAGTTTTTAAAACGCTGCAGCCGAGCACTCTCCTTAGGTTATGAAGAGGTTTAGAATACTTTGAACAGCAACACAGCTTCCTTTGATGCTGTGTAATTGTGCCTTATGCATTCAGACAACTATCAGGATAGAGAAAAAGGCAAACCTACAACCTTGAATAAAAATCAAATCTTATTTCAATCAGGCCAACACATTTCTGACTCCCCAAAACATGAACACAGAATGCAAACAGAACACATAAAAACTTATATCCCCTCTTTTAACCCTCTGCTTTTTCTTTTCCCTCTCTTTGTGATTCAATCTACAAAGTGCGCCTGTAAATGTGAGCGCTTCATTACTGCAGAGCTGTAGTGCTTGCAGATGTCTGTCCTTGTAAGGAAGCACGTATGACATGTAGCTGTCATGGAAACCAAAACAGGCGCTGAACTCAGAATCAAAAGACTCTTTGGCACAGTGCAACATGATGCACACAATTAGACAAGCAACAAGACAAGCCTCTGCTTAGGTCATACATTTTACCTGATACACGCTACGTCAAGGAAATGTAGTGAACATGGATGAGTGGTGGGACGGACGGGAGCAGAAATAAGCAGGTGTCTACTCCACTGCTCCTTCTGAGAGTTTGGGACCAGTTTTTAATTTGTAGTCGACAAAAACTCCTCTGATTTGATTTGGTGTCATCTTTTGTTAGTGCTCCTCAAATGTTAAATTCATCTCTTTGACTCCGTCATGTTCAGTCTCCCTCATATATCCAAGCCAAGGAACACACGCACACACACACACACACTTAATTATAAAGAGAATTTTAAATCCACTGAAGTTGATCCAAGTGTGTAAATTATAAAACCTAATAACACAATATTAACACTAAGATACAAAGTGGCGTTTAAGAAAAGCGATAGTTTTAGTTACACATGTGAAGTTAAAATAGTAGAATATAGACTAGAAAAGCACTCAGAGAGCGCAAACCTCCGCCAAGCATATTGTGATTGTCACACAACACTTTAGTCCTACTTGAACATTATACTCCCTTTCAGCAGACTGTCTGCTACAATGTGGTGTTAGTTGCAGGTTTGTACGATAATTTTTACCTGACAGTGTTGAAAATTATGATGACCCAGTATATATTTCAAATTCCAGATCTTAGTATCCAGAATATTAACAGGATCTGGATCGTACTTTTACATCTGTCAGAAATTATGGTGACCTTGTCTTGTATTGTTTTGCAAAGTAATTCGACCATTTATCGTGGAGTTATATACACATATAGCATAAATGACCCTATCTCCCAATGATACAGAATCCTTTAAAAGAATCCTGGATCCAGATGATGATCCGGATCACCTCCAAAATGTAATCACTTCTTCTTTATCCCATTTTGAACATTTCCTGAAAATGTCATCAAGATCTGTTAGTTACTTTTTGAGTTATGTTGTTCAAAGATAAACAGACAGACGGACAAACTCTTCCAAAAACATAACCTCCTTGGCAGAGGTAATGAATGAAGATAAAATGTGTAATAAATTGTGTAACATACATCTACTCATGATCAACAGTTTGTACAGTATCTGTTTAATCAGTGACAATATGCCACACTACCACAAACAGGGCAAATAGTTGTAATGTCGCATACAGGCTAATGTGATTTATGACTTTCCGCTAAATTTAAAAAAACTTTATACTTATCATAACATACTCTAAACACTCTAAAATTAAAATACAACTACTTTAATCTCTTAACATTTAGGATTTATTCTCAATACCTTTTTTGTTTGTTTTGTTGTGGCCCTAATTGCAATTACGGCCACATCACACAAGATCTGTTACCATCCCATCACAATATCTGATCTAATAGGTTTCAGTTCAAGTTAATGTGTCAAAAGGGACTGGCTATGTAAAACTTCTCTTATTCCTTGATGCCTGAGCAACAATGCATCAGTTTGCACAGAGCAGATGAAGCTGGACAGGAAGTTGTAAACTAAAACCAAATTTTAATATCCAGTTGACCTTTAGAGGATCCATCAAAGTTAACTTTATTGGAACAACAAACTGACATAATGAGCCAAGTAGGGCTAGGGGACAACATGGTTGTGGTTTTACAGCCAAACATAAATGAGAAGAGGCTCATTTTCATTGTTATCATCTCATGGCTCCAGCTGTCCTGCTACTTTGACTGAACACACAACCAACGTGAGTAAAGGAGCAGAGACAGAACGGACACAAATCTGGTTTGAGCCCGACATCATATGGTCAGGAATGTAGAACAACAATTCATGAAACCACAATGTGACCCAACCATCTGCACACAAAAGGCCCTGTGATCTAGCTCTGTGTGGCACCCACTTACCCAGGTGTGCAGTACACATACAAACAAGTCTTTAACAAGAAATTTTCAGAGTGAACTGACAAGTCTAGGCCGCCAGTGTAACCAACGAGTCAATGAAACTCCCAGAAGACTCAAAGTACAACTAGACTGAAAACTGTATCTGTCATACAGTGTGGAGCAGAGTTCTGGTGGTCACATTTGTGTTTCACTTGCATCTTTTGCAGTGATCTCTGCTTAGATCAAACAGTTTAGTTGGAAGAAATGAGGACTCAGAAAGTGTATGATTTAGCATTGCTCAGCCCACAACAAAAACTTGCAGACAGTGTCACGGCATGAAACACTTACCAGTAGGGCTGCACGATATTGGAAAAAACTGACATTGAGATTTTTTTTGGGGTTGCGATATATTGCGATTTATTGCGATATTAAAAAAAAAAAAAATCACCAGATGACTTGAATAGCTCTGTTTGGGAAGAATTTGGTTGACTCACAATGACACCATTGTATTCCTATAATACAGTTAAATCCAGGCAAAGGGGGTTTATCTGTGAATGATGAAGATTGCTGTATATGAAAGTGATCCAGGAGGCCATGTCTCTGTACAAAATAGAATAGGTTTCAATTTCAGTTGCTTTTTTTCCATTTCTCCAATAAATGGGGGAAATGCGAGTCGCATCACATGCGCGATGTGACTATTGCACATGTGCATATTGCGATGGCGATGTTCAAACGATATATTGTGCAGGCCTACTTACCAGGAATGTAACTTTTAGTCTGTCAATTCAGGATGTGGCATATAACTCCTCCATGCACAATATGGTCGGTCAGAATTTGAAAATTTTAGGAACAACTTTTGTCATATTATGTAGGAAATTTCATGAGGGAGCTTTTCATACATTTTCCATTGTTATGCAGACGATATTCGGTTATAGCTTTCAATCAAGCAATACGTGGCCAACCGTTAACTAATCTCAAAGCACGTGCCGAGGCCACAAAGATAAGGAATCTTTTTCTTTCTTCAAAACACAAAGTACTGTTTTCTGCTGCAAACGCCTGATGGACATCTAGGCCTGTCACGATAATCAATAAATCAATTAACCGAACAATGAATAAAAACGTCCTCGGTAAGTTTGCCAGCCTCGATAAACTGACACGTGCATGCATGTTTGTTTTCCTCCTCTCTTTCGACCAGAAGATGGCTCACTATGTCTATCTTTCCTAACATAGGGGTGCATAGGTTCTATAGTGGATTTAGCAGATTTATAGCGGAGTGAGCATCTGCCAAAAATACAATCTTTTGGGTGAAAGCGGGGCTGCTCGCGCGTTCACACGAAGAGAGCTGAAGTGAGCTTCCTGAGGGGTAAGGAGGAAACACGCTAATATGAGTGATGACACGAAAGATACGGTTCTTAAGCCGCCTGCCACAGTCCCAGTGTGGGAATATTTTGTTTTTTATCAGAATGAACAAAGTGTGAGCTCATGAACACCAACGAACTGATATGTCGCATTTGTTTGAAAATAGTGGCGACGAAGAAGAAAAAGGGGAAATGCAGTGGAGCCTGTTCTTTGACAATCAGCTCTTACTGAGGCTTTTGGTCTGCAAAGTAAATAGAAATAAAAGCGCCAAATGGTGGGCGCTCAAAGACAGCTACATTGCCAAAGAAATGCAGCCCTTCAATACGGTTGAAAGCCAGAAATGTTAAAATGTTTGACAGACAGTACGGATTGACTGGGAAAAAGTACATGGTACAAACAATTCAGGAACTATATAAGTTCCCTTTTATTTAGGCTATAGTTTTTATTGTTGCTTTTTTTGGAGTTTTGTTTTTTTCTTCAGAGACAGGGTCTGTGTTTTATTGTTTTTGATTAGTATTAATCATTTTCATTGACATGTATTTTTTTCTAAAAGAGAGTACATTTCATTTTCATTGTCTTTTTTTTCTCTTTCTTGTTTGTTAAATTTATTATATTTTTTGTTTAATTCATTTTATTTAAAAGATCCTGACCTTTTAATTACAGTTAAATACTCTTAAGAAATTAAAGTTTCTTGCTTTTGATATGGTGCACTCACTTTATTATCCCATTTATCATAATTACATCAATGAAAAAATGGATAAAAAATCAAAATAATATTGACAATAATATCGTTTATCGGCAATAATATTTTGGAAAATTATCATCTAGCAAAATTTGTTATCGTGACAGGTCTATGGACATCTAGCTTAAGTCCAATAATAAAACTTCCTAAGATGGCATCTTGGCATTAAGCAGCACTTATAGGAATCTTCATGAGTCTTGTTCTGCCCACCCCAGGCTTTGGTATTCCACGTTATGCACACGGAAGGGCTCCCAGAACAGAGTCATTAACACAACTTATTGTATGCTTTCAATCAATTATTTAAACAAAAATGTCCCTGTCTGGACTTAAGCTTTATAAAATTAATTTATTAATTAATTTAAGATTATATATTAGCTGTGTGAACACAAAAACAGATTGGTAATGGTTAACTGCAGAAATAGAGCAGAGATCATACAAAATTTGTGAATCTATTCTCATTTGTGTGGGTTTGATGTATACTTCAAAATATAAGAAGGGGCATCTATGTTTACTTCTGTGTAACGTGCATGACTAAAATAGTTACTGCATCAAGGACAGAACAACACGGCACAAATATTAGTAAGCCTAAACAAAAACTTGTGATATAGTGCCCTGGGATTGGCTGGCAACCAGTCCAGGGTACACCCCGCCTCTTGCCCGATGACAGCTGGTATTGGCTCCAGCCACCCGCGAGGATATGCGGTACAGAAAATGGATGGACGGATGGATGTAGATATAGTCAGTCATACTTTGAATTTATTGGATGCTGCCTAGTGTTCACGAGAAATCAAATAATTAAGCAAGGCTGCTTTTGAAATAAAAAATCATCCGTGGCTTCAATAAATAAAGCCTATTTCACACACACACACACACACACACACACACACACACACACACACACACACACACACACACACACACACACACACACACACACACACACACACACACACACACACACACACACACACACACACTGTGTACATGCTATGCTCTCCGTGGCTGCATTTTCACACAGTATGCACACAAAGCCAACACAATCAAGACTTCCTCTACACACTGATACACCCACACACACACACACACACACACACACACACGCACACACACGCACACGCACACACACACACACACACACACACACACACACACACACACACACACACACACCGACACACACCGACACACATCCAGAGATAACAAGCAGGGACAGAGCTAGTGTGAGCCACAAATGAGCAGTTACGTTAAGTGACTAAACACATACTTCTACCATCATCTCTATGGGAGTCCACAGTTCAGACACTGCTGCCTGTGCCAGCCGTTAATCGCATACACACACACGCACACACATAAACGCGCACACACACACACACAAAGCTATATCAGTCACAGATGTACACATTTACACCCTTCTTGACACGCACAACCCAAACACTGGCACATGATGCTCAGCAGCACTCCTCATATGGAAACACACTCCATCCACTCCCTCAGACTAAACCAGCAGCACATGGTACCTTCCTACATCAAAACACAGCAGCAGCAAACAACAAAACTAAGTGTAAATACAGACAGGGTCATGGTACCTTTGAGGTGGCACCTGAGGGCTTATGACTGATGACCGCCAAGAGTTTCCTGATCATCCAATCAAGCTGGGTGTTAATGTGTACAACATTTTCTGTACAAGAAATGTTCAACCAGCATTTAGCTTGGAGAACACTTTATATGACTCTTGATTTTTTACTACCATGATCTTGATTATCAATAAATAAATGTAACAGTTGTGATAAATACATTATTTTAACCATAGATAAAGCATGAACCTGAACAGATTTCATCAAGCACAATATCATTTTTATATGTTGACTTCAACAAATTTGAGCTGCAAACATTTTTATAGCCATTATAGGTCATTTTTGTTTTATTTCAACACAATGAGTAATGCTGTTTCTCAAAACTGTGAAATCTGCAGACTTACTTGCATCAGACTTTTTAACTATTAATCCTCCCTGACAGACAAAGCAGTGGGATGAAAGCTCAAATGAGATGTGAGCACTTACTTTTCTGTTGTATTAAATTGTTCAGCAACAAAACATCTCTTTATCGAAAAAAAAATGAACCTTTGATTTTCTAAAAGTAAAAAGATAGAATAATTGTAAACAAGAAATCCTCAGCTTGAAAACGACAAAAGCTATTTTCCTCTATGCAGGCTAAAAAAATAATTGCTGTTTGCCAGGGGTGTGTGAATGAGATTTGGGTAATACTGATGGTCAAAATACACTCTTTTTTTCTTGGTGTGTGTGTGTGTGAGTGTGTCACGCCAAAAGTTGTGCATGTCTAAACAAACTGTCAGCATAAGAAATATCTGATGACAAATGTATGTGGTTAGTTTTCTGCTGTGATTGAATATTTGTCTACTCATGATGCTCACAAACACTGGCCAGGATACATACTGAAAATAATATCTCATAGAGAGCACTATCTTTAGAATTATTATAGTAGTTTTTTGGAGAATGGCACATTCTTAACATACAACTTCCTTCAACAGAGTACCGTTGGCTTTTTAAGAGCTCAGCATTTTGTACACTTGCAAAAATGTCAACTCAGGTTATCTCAATTTAAGAGTAAGATAACTTTGCAGTCAGTTCATGTGTCAGAGTTAAACACAGTAACATTAAAATGACAAGCATGTAAGCATGAGGTATTGGACCTCAGTTGTTAACCTTTAACAAGGTTTAAGGTCAGCTGTTCTCAATGACACCTCTTTGTGACCCCACCTTTCTCTAAGTTATTACTCCTGCAGCTTGTTGTGACAACCAATGTCATCGTCTACAAGGCTCTTCTTAAACCAGGAAACAATGGTCCACCAGCACTCCCTCCTCTGACGTATGAAGAATAATTAGCTGAATGATTAAGAAACGCTGACACATTCAAATTGTAACATCCAAGCTACTGTACACTAAGGGTCTTTTGCTGTCCAAATGACCTCTCTCGGTTTGTATGCGGACATTTCACTCTGTACATGTTTGTGTCCTTTTGTCCCCAGTAAAAATAAATAGCTCTGCGGCACCACAGTTATGCAATAACAGTGGTACGGGCATACACTGCATGATACCATACGCCATTCGCTGCATGTTACCCTACGAGGGATGAGACGTATGAATCATATTCACCATGAAAAGGTCATTGTTTTGCTCAGCTACCTTCAGCAGGAGCTGCCCGGGGTGTCGAGTCGCAGATAGATAAGTCAGAAATGACCTTAAAGCAAAGGCAGGAGGATACAGGCGATTTGTCTGTCCCCGAGACAAGGTGGGTGCAGGACAGCAGGAGTCACGTGTCTACGCTTGTTACTATTGTAGGGACATGACTAAACAAAGGAAAAGCAATGACAGGCAGCTCTTGGTAGAAGAAGAAATGACTCTGAGTTACTGAAGATGTTTAAGTGTGCATGTGTTGGCGACATCCTGTTACTCACTTGTGCCTCCTGGTGGTAGAAGGCCTCAAAGTCTCTTGACCCTGTGTTCTGCCAGGGGATGATTTTATGTCCTATATATAATGAGCTGCTGCATTTAAGCAAGCCTTCTGACAAGAGAGAAGACTCATGCTATTTAGGCCTGTGTGACTTTGCAGCATTGTCCTGTTTAACTCCCAGGAATTCTGCAGAACTGAGGCTCTATGTTTACAGTGCAGCACAGAATGAATGGATTTAAGAGTTCATGGTCGATAATGCAGCAAACTATCCGCACTATTAGCCTAAAATATATGTGGTATAAGCAATGCATGGTCATATTGTTCAGCATAGTAAGAACGATATAAAGTGATAAAACAAAAGACGACAAACCTTTACAATAAAAATAACCTTGTGCATGTTTTTTTGTTGTTGGATTGTGTTAAATATTTGATTCTGACAGGTCAAAACTCCAAAGCAACTGAACGTAGGGTTAGTTCAGGTGGGCCATGAAGTCAAGCTCAGTGTGGTGTGGCAACAAGGTGTGCTCTCCCTACCCCAGCTCCCTGCTGTTTAGGCACGTGGAAAGGCAGCAAACCCCCAGAACAGAGTCAGACCTCTATGTTTCTCTTATTGATTATAAACAATGATTTTTGGAAAGAGTGGCTGTGACAAAACGGCAATAGTTTCTGAACGGTAAGGGCAACATGATCACATATGCAAAAAGAAGTCCAGCACATTTCACCTCTGCCTGTTGCCACCATAGACTGTAAAAATAAATGGACGTCATCTTGCTCGGCTTGAAGTGAGGTCGCCACAAAAATTGCCCCTGGCTCTCCAGTCATTCCAGATGGGCTGTGGTCAAACTTTCAAAAATCAACACACCTTGTAGAAATGTTTCTCACATCCGATTGTTGTGGTGATTTTAAGATGTCATTTGGCTGCCTTGTTCTGAAAAGTTTTCTTTTCAGTAGTTATAAGAGGTAAAAATCAAGGTTGTACGTCACGTTTAATGATGATTGACAGCTGCCGTTCAGGCGTATTTTTTGGGGGGATTGTTAAATATGTCGGAAGGTAGAGTCAAGAAAAGATTAGACTCTTGAAAAAAATATATATATAACTATTTTTGTCACCTGGCTCCACTCAGATTCTCCCAGAGTCCCTCACAGTCTCTACTGTGCAGGCCACACAACTACCACCAAAGGCTGCGCCTGTGACAGGGGTATTTTGGCTTCAAAACCGTGCAATGGTGAAGCCATGCTGTCCACTCGATACAGTCTATGGTTGCCACAGCAAAATAAAAATGTTCTTTTTCCTGTTCAGGCTGGTCTTCAGAGTCTGGAAGTGATGCCAGTAACCAGGCACAGACGTGAGAGAAGGCTACTGGGCTAAAATCAACTCTGATAAAGGGGTAAATGTATCAAGACACTTGAGCTGGTGAGTCCATGTCTAGGGTAGTGATGAAAAAGAAAAAAAAAACAGTGTCAAAATGTGTCATTTGCTTCATTTATGTTCATCTGCTAATCTCTGCTCTGCGTAGGTCTCCCTGCAGGTCACTGATACGCGAGGTTTGCTGCCTAGCCAGGCCTCCAGGTGTAAATAAGATTAAGCAGTTGATGTGTGGTATTGCTTAGCTGGCTTTGGGCGCCTTTATAGTTTATGTCATGGTGTACAATATCCTCCACTCATCTTCCACTCAGACACACACCTCAACCTCCCTGTATGGTTTGAGTTAATGGCACTTCCTTTTGTAACCAACTCTGTATTGTTAAAGTAACTGTGTACTTCATCTCCTCTTTTGAGCCAGGCCACAAAAGACCAAGACAAAGACAATGATAAAAATGTGTTTTAGTATATATCAACACACACACACAGAGTCTAAAAAACCCTGGAAGTATGCACTGCAGGGTTTCAGTGTCTCTTTGTGTTCAGTTACACCAACATGTCCCTGACTAAAATCTAGCTTGCAGGCTAATGCTATCATTTCATCCTTGCTTAACATGACCAGCCTCTCTGCAGCTCTCCTCAGGTTTCATATCAGTCTTTAGTCCACCTGTGAGGCTGCAGAGCAGAATGGTGTGAAATAGCAATCTTCACGACAGCCACCACAGCAAAAACTAGCTCAGCGTTTTTCTTGTTAACACTCCTCCTGTGACTACGGCCTGAGCTAGGTAGAACAACAAGGCCAAGCTGGCACACCTGCCCTACAAAGTATCTATTGTTCTGCCTCTGCTGAAAAAGGTAAAGGATGCATTATTCACCCCTGGTGTCTGATTTAATGTTGACAAGGCAGAATTAAACCCAAGTCCTGTGAAAGCAGTGTGCTGCTGTGTGTATAGCTCTAAGGATCAGTATAGATCAGCAAAAATATATATAGTGCAGTAAAAAAAGAATACATATAAGCATTTTCGTAAAAGTTAGGCCTGTTCTTGACTTCACTAAAAAATACACCTTATGATAAACAATGTAATGTACATCTAATACTCATCATCCCCTCTCATCCCTGCTTAATAATCTTATCCATTAAGCTTTTAATGAGCATTAATGATTCTGCTTAGTCCAGGATCACCTGATAGACAGAGCACATAATGTGACATCATGCTTTTTCCTAAGCAGTGCTTCCACAAATCCAACCTGACCCTTGTTCAATGATAACAAGTCCAAGGTCTATTAAAGCAGAGTAAATATTACACAGTTATTTCAAAGTCATAACATACACAGCTGCCGAAAAACGTCAAGCTATCGATGATTTGTTTTAAGTTACAGTTTTGGTTTGCATTATGAAGGCTGGGGTACAGATCCCTCTCTCAGAAAGCTCAGTGATTTAGCTTGATGCCTCTTGGTCATTACTTGAGTGAGACTTTAGTCTCTGAGACACCCTTGAATGTGATCTTGGACATCGTGATATTTGAAAAAAGGCACAATTTCAACTTTTCGTCTTGATGCTTGGACAAACAGAAGTGAGTCACATCTCAAACCAGGGACTGTATCAAACGTGGTCACAGCCCATAGATTCTCAAGAGAACCCAAAGGTGGTGGATGCCGTATTTAAAATGTTTTTTCCACCAGATGTTCTACCATATTATTAGTTTTCTGTGGCTTTTGCAGCTAGCCTCAAGCCTCAAGCTGAGGTTTGAGCTTGTCTTTGACTGTATATGACAAAGTTTGGTGGCCATGTTAAAGGAGGAAAATATTAAGAGATGGAGAACAAAGTCAAAAATTTTGAATAAAATTCATTTTTAAATTTGAAATACACTTTTCAGTCTGCAACCCCCTGCTATGGAAATACACAAATAAGCGAATCTATAAACAGACAAAAATAAACAAAAATGGCTGTGATGTTTAATTTAGCTGATTAGTAGAAAATCTGACTTCCTTTATGCACTGTTTCCCAAAGTGATCTTCCACCACTGTTACCGTTATTATCCTGGCCTAGTCACAACAGAGGTCTATGGCAATAGAGAAATGTAAAAAAAAAAAAAAAGATGAAAAAAATCTGTTGGCATGACTTCGATATTTAATTTAACCCCCATTTTGTGTTTATATTTACAATACTAGATTGAATATGGATTTGAAAACATTTTATTCAAACCCCCAGGTGTACCTAACTCTGATTTGGAACAACTACATTATTCTGCAGAGGAAGATCAGAAATACGCAAGCCACTTGTGCCAAATGAAAAGTATTGAGTATCCTGTGAAGTTGGTATAGGCTTCAAAAAAATCTCAGCACAGCAGTCCATTGTCAAAAGTTTCAGGATTTTGAATCATTTGTGCCAGAAACAGTCATCAGCTGTTGGGTTCAACTTCACATGATTTTCCACATTCCTCAGTTTAGCACAGGCAGATTACTGCTCTCTCGTTATCCCTCTACATGATGTTTTAGACAGATAAACCATAACCAGCCATTATAACTCGTTACTTATTAAGTTATGACTTTTTCTAATATATTTATCATCCTAAATATATAGATATCTCATTGCATTGCACCTTTTCCTCATAAGTTTACAACTATTTGATGCAATTATGATTTTGTTTTGAGGAAAACATGAATTTATTTTCATAGTGTTGCTATTTTTATTATCAGAATCTACGTTTTTCATCCTTAATATGACTCTTATCCTTCTTTGTACTCTTAGGATGCCTTTTATCTGAAATATATTTGAAATTTTTGTATAACAATTGAATTCCTTATGCCTAATCACAATAACATCTATTCTGATTTATTCATACTTGGATAACTTTGTTCCCTTTATTCTTAAAGCTGATATCTTAAGGACACTTCAACTCTTTCAAACTCCCAGACTAACCCTGACTGTGGATAAACTGTGGCAGACACTGTAATGTCCCAGATGGCCCACTTTCCCCTGATGCACCAGTGTGCAAACAAACACCCTGAGGTCACCCTCCAGGAGGTCAAACAAGCAGAGCTGCAGCACACCCTACTTCTCTAAGGCAGACCGAATACACACTGTGTTCCAAAGCTGTACATGATCTTGCACTGAAGGTCCAAAATAAAAACACTTCAACCTGTGCTATAAAATAGGCTGGTCCACCTTTCTCTGACATAAACCTGAATCCAGACCAAGCTTTCCAGAATATTCAGATGTGTGCCGACTCACTTAAACAGCCCATGAATCATTAACCACTAGAGCTACATTCTGCTCGTGTAAGGACCACATTCACCGTGTTTGTCTGCCTTTCTCAGGGTGCACTTGTTCTCAGCTGTGGAACAATGCTTACATTACTACATCACCCATAGTTCATCACATGGACATAAATTTGCAAGGTGCACAGAGTGGTGCAGGGAGGAGAAGTCTAAAAATAAAAAGCTGAATAAAACCTCTGTACAGGGAGAGTGTGACATGATAAAGCACCGATGAGGATAGTTGTCAAAGTGTTTCTCTGTGTAGGCACAGCACACTCTTCAAATCTGCATGATGAAGCAATACAGAGTGTGCACCATCTTACTTTTCCTGCAAAATCTCTGACTTTACCTTGAAAAGGTGATGCAATCAAACACCATCACCCAAAAGAGGATTAAGAAGTAATGACACAGTTTTTATGCATTTTGAAACAATTTAACAAATAGAGCAGATAAAAGCTAAGCGAACAAAAAGACATCAACAGGCACCACGAGAGATAATCTTTTTATCCTTCTGCCCACCCCTGTCTCAAACACAGCACAAATATCTTTTTATATTTCTAACATGAAGTTAATTCATCCATTTTACAAAAGATAACCCTTAATTCAAACCACACAGCAAAAAGGTTAGACAATGTAAGCTCTAAAAGTCTATAGGAAGATGATGCATAACTGACGCCAAGGATGAATGAGTAGACATGCACAAGCGACTCACCAGGTCGTGGTTTGTGGAGTTTGAATCATCTTCAGGGAAGGGGACATAGACAGCTAAGGCCATACAGTTGGCAAAAATAGCAATTAATATAAAGATATCAAATGGCCTGAGGACAGAGGTTAAGGAAAACACAAAGGCAGGAGAAATTCTTTCAAAAAGGTAAAATAATGATGTCAAAACTTTGTCAAATCCCTTGTAGAGATACCAAAACTTATGCACAAGTGATGCCATATTACTTACTCACATGATAAAATTAGCAAGATACACAAAGAAGTTGGGACAGTTGAGATTTCTCCTGATATTGCTTTTTCAGTGACTTAAGCCTTAAACTGCAAAACAAAACCATAAATGATCTGTTTGTTTTTTAGGGGAGCTTATCTTTAGTGAGACTTAGCACAAGCCCAGGAAGCAGACAAATCTAAAAGCTCATGTTTGATTTACTTGAGCAGGAGTGTCACAGTCTCTTCCTGTCCAGTCCACCTAATGCAGATCGCACCAATCAGAAATACTGAACTGATGTGGGGCAGGGTTATTATGATGGCTGTTCATCAGAGCACTATGAAGTTTTTTTTTGATCTGATCCTACTTTTGCATCAGCAAGAAATATAACAGACTTAATAAAAGTTACATTGTACATTTCAGCAATATGTTATAAAAACTAAACTAGATCAAACTAAAACTTTGTAACTTCCTGCCAAGCCTGGCAGTTTGCCACTATAAAAAGGATTTGTTGCCCTGATTAGTTTCCTGCACCACATCAAAACTGATCATTTTCCGTGCCGCATGTTCTTTGAATCTTTCTAGGGATATGACATTTACCATAACACAAGAAAACATCCAGAAAAGCGTTTGTGGAGCTCATTCTGGTGTCAAAATGAAGTTCACCTTTGACTTTTGAAATTACTATGTTGCAACATATCCCTTCATCTCTTCGCACATTTGCAGCAATATTAGCTTAGGGAATTTTATAATTTAAGTTAAATAATTTCTGTTCAGAGATCACATTGACTTGACATTTGGTTATCAAATTCTAATCATCAGATCCTAATGTCAAAACAGATTTTTTAGCCAAAGATTTAGATTTAACCTTAGCATAAATCTAACTCAAGGGAATCCAACAGATGAACAGACAACCTGAAAATGTGTTGAGGAGTTAGCGAGTAACACTTAAACTCAGTTCACTCTTCTGTCACTCTCTCAGAGTAAAGATAATAAGCACTATACAGTTGTTGTATGTAGTCCATCAGAAAGCTGTGATACAGCCGCTTCTCACAAAGTGTGCTGGTTGTAAATCCCCATTGACATTTTTTGGGCCAACACACAAAGGTGGATTATGAAACGTTTCTCTGCAACGCACGTGAGGCAATCTCCTTTATACCATCCGGTGGCTTTTGCGATGACAGCATCTGCTCTCGCAACAAACCCCCCCCAGACTGTCACATAATATTTTACTCTTCCTGTATATTTTAAGATCAATTGACTTTTGATCTTTTGTATTAAAAAATGTTGTTGTTGTTGTTGTTTTTTGCATTTTATGTTACCATTTCCAACAATAACAGAGGGAAATGAGCTTACTCTATGTCTACCTACAATTTGCATTCTGTCCTTTACAAAGCACTACAGGCAAAACTCTCAAACCCTATCAAAGCTTAAACTTAAAGATAGTATAAACACTGAACTGAGATCAAGTACTGTATGTAGGAACATAAACTTAAACATGTACAACTATAATTCTGCTCATTGCAAGCCAACAGTGTACCAAAAAAATGTCCTTAGACATGTCTTTAAATCTCTTGTATTGTCTTACTAGCAGTCATAGCCATGATCAAAATCATGATCAAGTTTTGGAAAAAAAAAAAGAAGAAGAAGAAGAAATACTTGATTCTAAGGTAAACTTGAAAGACAGTAACTCAGTAATCTCAGTGTCTCTTTCATTCACTGTTAACCTGTTTGGGTCTTTTCAATGAATAAAAAGGCAATTTCAATCCTCAACATGAAAATTTACTTATCATAATTAAATCTTATCCTTCATCCATGATCCCCAGCCACACAAAGCCACAGTAAAGGATACTTCCACTCCACCAGGCTGATGCAGGCCCTACGTATTGGGTTGTTGAGGGTTAGGCAGAACAGAGCCCTGGCTGGCCTGCTGTTGGCGTTGCTGCCCTGTTTCTTGCTTTTGGCATACTGCTGCCGCTTCTTCTGTGCCAACGCACCTACCGGGATGGTGGTGGACGTTTGGGAGGGCAGTGCAGGAGGAGCGGACGGTGCTGCAGGAGCCGGGGCCGGGGCCGCAGCAGGGGCTGCAGCAGGGGCAGGGGTCGAGGCGGGAGGGGCCTCTGGGGCCGCAGCAGGGGCTGGGTCTGGGGCGGGCCCGTTGGCGCTCATGGTGCGGGCGTGGCTCTGTGAGGAGCATCCAGCAGCATGGATCTGCCAGGGTAGACAGGGAGGCTAGAAGAGGGCAGAGGAGTCTGACCAATGAGCTGGCTCGTCACCAGGGGGAGCGACTCTGGTGCTGCTGGCATAATTTGCCCCTGGAGTTAAGAAAAGATGAGACATACAGGTGTCAGTGCATTTATTACCATACCCTCTTCAAGTTAAACAGAATGCCTTTGGTGCCATTCACTGGGCATCTCCTAAAACAAAAGACACAACCACACAAATAATCATACATAATATTAAAAAAAAGATAAGGTATGGAGAGCAAAGTGTCTTGGCTTTGTTCTTTTTAAATGCTACACCTGCTTGAAATCCTCTCACACCTCCAAGATGACCCATTCTGTTTTTTTAAACACTTCCACATTTATTTGTGTTGGAGCTGCCTTTGATTTTCCATTGTAGCCATGTAGCCAGGTTAATGCAATTGAGACCTGGTCAAGTATGGCAGCAACACAAAGCTCCAACAGCTAAACAATCATCTTCAGCTAAAACATTTGCACACACAAAGCTTTGATTCAGACTTTTAAGAAATATGATCAAGTTGTGTCATGCTCTCAAAATATAAAAATCCAATTTTGCATGTTAAATGAGAGTATAAATGTTGATACTTTCTGTGATCAACCTTACTTATTCTTTTACTACCCTTTATTCATATTCTCATTTATCATCCACCATTTTCATTCATCCTTTCGCACACCAACCTCATACAAATATGCTCAATAGATAAGAAATGTATATGCATTAATCAAGTGGCTATTTTTGAATGAGATATTTAGTGTTGTCCTCCTTGAATACAGCAGATCAGCTGCTTCAAATGGGCACAGAAGCTAGGGGAGTGGAGTGAAAAGGCAGTCAGTTAATTTGTACTGGTGTTTACAGCTTGTGATTTCTGCACAAATGTTTGAGATACTTTCAAGTTTTCTTTATGCGGTGTAAAAGACGGTACAAAAGATAACAGAATAAGATAAATAGGTGTTGGGTGGTATGTGAACCACTTATGTCTCGTTTGATAAAGGATTAAGATTATTCTATGATTTTATCTATTGTAGATGCAAAATGTATCCTTGTGTAGCTGGAAACTTGTGAAAATAAGCAGTAAAACACTAAAAACATGGCAGCTTGGCCTGACTCTAATGTTGCTATCAGCAGTCTAAATTTAGCCGACAATCTGAAATTTTCTGACCCTCAACATATTCAGAGAGGGAAAAGATGAAGGCAGGCGACATGCAGCTCAAGCCAAAACACAAAGAGCGACACAGAATAAGCTGTTAGATTCAGAGCTGCCACTGTCAGATATCACTTGGTCACATCAGTTGTGTAAGTCCTTGAACTGCGAGCAGGCCCCGCAGAGGAAGAAACACTAAAGGTCACATTGCAGCCTTTCTCCAGGATGAATTAATCTTCCTATAGCGTAGAGCTACGTGATACCAGTGTTTATAATGTATTGTATGTCTACACGTCTGGAGCTGGATAGGCTGCCTCTTCTTTGTGCTACGATGCAGCCCCCATGAAGCCAGAGCTAGTGCGAGCTCAGTGTGGTAAAAATGCGTACTAAATGCGCTTATTTTGGATTATTAATTTCACTGCTGCATCAAAAACGTCGACTAAGCACCCATCATGAAATGTACACTGACATTTCTATGAGCGGCTCGTGACAAAACAGCTATCATCAGGCGTCCTCGTATTTCTCCTTGGACACAAACAAGGTAGGATATGGTGAAATCTGCCCCAAAAAATGATGTGAAATGACAGCCTGGCTCCGGGCGCTTATAGTGAAAACTGAGCAGCGCACAGACGTCAGATGGTCCACAGAAACAGCTGGCATCATTATTACAACAAACCTCAATCAATGATGCTCTTACACTTGGGGCTAATACAGCGGACAGTCCACATGACCAAAGCACACCTCAGTTTACATCGGCCGGGTTGACCAGGCTCTGTTCAAATGAATTCGTTTCACTGTATCCTCCATGGCAGGCGATGGATCCTGTCCACTTAATCCACAAAACGTGACAGCGTCGAGTGGGAAAGTGGCCATTAAAAACTGCTGTCCTCGGACAGTAGCCTAATAAAAAAGCATCATCATTCCCTGCTTGCGTGAACGCAGCTATGCTAAGAGGCTAACTTCAGTTTGTGGAGCAGAAACCGCACCGTGTAGTTACCTTTTCTGAAGACTTTACGATTCAGCCGCGGTCCTCTCCGGTCTTTAACACGGGTCCAGTGTTTCGGAGGGCGAATAACGCAGGTCCGGTGTCAAACAATGGCGGTTTACCGATCATCAGCTCCGGGAACAGGAGGGACTCATAAAGCCTGTGCATTAATTAAGCTCTTCCATGGTGATGGAGAGCAGGAGACAGGAGAGTGCGCACCAGACAACAGAGCATCCTCGTCCGCTGCCTGCTTATCGTCACAGCGCCAGTGAACAGTATAACGAGTGCACATCACAGAGCAAGCTCCCCTCCTCCTGGCCCCGACTCCCCCTGCTATAGCCTCTGCTAACATCTAATAGGTAGCCTACTTCAACCAACACGTCCCTAATGTTACCGGCTCAGTTCTTTGATGTAGGCTGAGTGATACCCTTCATAGCGGTCGCAATGCAGAAATGATTGATCATATAGAGATTACTTTAAAAAACTGACCTATTTTATGTGCTCTGAATAATTTGAACCTTACTTTTTAAGGGGCAGATATAGCAAAATCTTTGGGTTTTCATGTAAGCAACAAAATAAAATAAATACAAAAACATAACATCCTGCTTATGCAATACAAAAGACTTAAGCTATAACACAAGCACAGCAATAGGTTACCCCTCTAAATTAAAGTAACCAAATAAATGAATGAAAAAAGTGTGCCATCGTTTACAGCCAGGTCTGCTGAAGCAACTGCTGAAAAGCTGATGCAAGGAGCAACCAGTGACACTCAGTGCTGGTGGTAAAATCTACCACCAAAGCTGGTAGATGTTCACCAGTAATTTTTACAATACTGCACTAACTTTTTAAACATGTCCTTTAGACACTCCTCTGCCAAATACCCCATTTTTTCTCCTTATATTCTGTTCATGGCAACACAATTCTTTCATTGTGTTAGCAATTTGCTTATTGGCTGGAAATTACTTGTTCATGGCACTTATTGATATCTCCCTTTTTTTTCTTTTTGAAAAGCAAAATGAAATTTTTATCCATCCTGTGGTGCCATTTTTTGTGTGTATACCTTGTGTTTAACTGCCTGGTGGATTTATCCAGCATTTTTATGACAACAGTTATACTCTATGTCTTATTCTTACTGATTCTTTTCTAAGGTGTTTAATCTTGTGTTTCCTATTTCATTTTGTAGTTCCGTAGTTCAGATTCCCTCCATCTCCCCATTATAAGGATTTTATTTTTTTGAGAATTTTGTTTAACAAATGTGTTTAGTTTTCTGCAGTTGGGTCCTTTCTCTACGTATATTTTCTCTAACAATGATACCATCCTTAAGGAGTCAATTAGCGCAAACTTAATTCACCCAAAATGAATTCAAAAGTTGTAGTATCTACTTATGGTGCCACAAAATAATTGCTGATCAATGAGGCTCAACCAAACAATCACTGATAACCTCCAGTCTTAATGCAGAAGTGTTACAAACTGCACGTCTGCTTGAGGCTAGCTGCAGAAGCATCAGGCCCCACATATCACATAAATTTTGTCTGAATTGCTAGTTTCTTTATTGGTACAGAGGTAAGCTCTTTCACTGTTTCACTGACATTACAGATGGGTAGGCATACTGTGGCTTTTATCAAAAGGGCTAAAGAACTGCCTCACCCTGACCTCTCTACCTTATACTAGACCAGGGGTCTGTAACCTTTACCCTCATAGGAGCCATTATGCCTTTGTTTATCTGGATTGAAGTTGTTCAAGAGCCAAAAAAAAACCCTTTTTCTTCACAATAAAGACAAAAAGGTGTATAAAATTATAAATATAGTTATAAAGTCTGGTAAAAACCTAAACTTGAAGCTTTTTGAATTTATGAAGTTGTACATTGTTCTTAATAAATTTGCAAAATGTCAAAAAAGTTTGAAATTTAAAAAGTTTGCGAATATTTTGAAATCAATCAATCAATCAATCAATCAGTCTTTATTTGTACAAACAAACGTTATGTCAGGACACTTTCCAAAAACACGAGTAGGTCTAGAATCATTAATGTTAATATATTTTTAATATCATCTTTTAAAATGTTTTAAATTTTAAATAATGATAATAACAAAAAAATATATTTTTTTTAAGTTTGAAACTTAAAAAGTAAAATAAAAATAAACAAAAAATTGTGATTTCAAAAATCACCTATACCCTCTGTTAGAAAAAAAGAATATCCCAAAAAAAAAAAAAAAAAAAAAACAATATGATTTTTCCAAAGCTTCAAGAAGCCACAGCAAAGGAGTCAAAGAGCCGCAGGAGGCCCCAGAGCCACAGGTTGAAGACCCCTGTACTAGACTGACATGAGTTAGGTTGAGTCAGCATTACCAACAAGGCAACCGCTGACAATAGGTGTCAAAACTCTGCTTCAGAAACAAATATGTACATGCACAATGCAATTTATGGGTTAAGCTTATTTTAAGGGGAGTCCATCACCTTTCTGATTGAATTTTCCGCACCACGTGTAAAAAAAACTGCCTTCAAAACCTCCATACTTGTTCAGAGGAGCATACATATTCATAAACTATACTCAAAAAACTGTTTATATCCCTGTGTCATTAGAATTAAACAGTTTTATCAAGATTAAAGCTCACTGATCTGTGTTGATGTTTTTTAAAATTAAAAAATTCTTTTTGAAGCTGTGTTTAATATTAAATATATCTCTCCTGTTTATGAGATGTACGATCATCACTAATAAAATCACATGTTGTCTGTCGTGTTTCTAAGTTACAAAACTTACAAAGCTCAAAAAGTTTCTCCTACAGGCTTATATTTTCCTGCTCTGCAGACATAGTGAGTCTATTTTAGCAATGTAAGCTGTAATAGTGCCAAACACCTCAAGTGGTATTTCATTTGATATGTGACAAACAAGAGGTAAAGTACACCGGAATATCAACTTAAACCAAATGTATACAGACTTTTTTTAAATTCCAGGAAGCAGAAACAAAGTGGACTACAAACACAAAAAAACTTTACCTTTAAAATGACAGTAAAGATCAATAATTTCCCAAAATTATTTCTTGCACATTTAGTGTTTGGCATTTCTTTAAATCATATTTCAACTTAGATACTCCCCTTTTAGCTCAGTTTTTGGCCTCAACCAGCTTCCCAGTGAAATATCTGGCTCATTTGCCTTATAATTCCCCTCCATGTTTGCTGTCTGTGTCTGCCTGCCTGTCTGCCCCAACAGCTCTAAAGCCTGCTCAATGTTAGATCAATGGCTGTGACTGGCCCAGCCCGAATCACGTCAAATGGATATCTGCTTAGATGGGAGGGCACCAGATGCATGTGCCAGTCAACTGAAACATGAGCTTGAAGGTTTTTGTAATTTTGAGGAAAACTCATTACAATTTTTCAGGACGTCATTTACCACTTTGTTGTGATTGAGCCCATGTTATTGAAACAGGAAATTAAAAGGATTCTGGATGCCAGATCTATAGCATAAATGAATAGAATACGTTTCCAAACTAATCATAATGCGACTAAGATTGTCATCATTGTTGATTTACTGTTTACCCTGGCTCTCCTGTTAGTCAGTGAAATTGTCTTGTTTCTCCTTCTAAACTATTCTCTTTAGACTACATTTCTCATTTGCCTCCATGACGTGTTTCTTGATCAGACGGTAAGTCAACACCACCTTGCCTGAGCTAGTTGTGACAGGCGGCAGCTCTCATGTCACAGCTGTCCCCTGTAGGGTAGCAACAAAAACTGGCTGTAAATGTATACAGTGCCGTCCCTTAAAGTCTTTCTGTCTAACATCCAACGACATATATTTAAGCTAAGGCACTTCCAAATGTATTTGCTGTCATTACAATATGCCTTCACTTTTAGGAGCTGTGACTGTATACGAACAAGCATCATCAGTCTTCTTCTGACTTTTGGTTCCACATGATGTCATTCATATAGTGTGGTTAGTTATGTAAAAGCAACAAACTCTAAGCATGCTACTATCAAAAAAAGGTCAGTCTATGAAAAAACACCGCGTTAAAAGGCACATCTGTCATGCACTCAGCTGCATATTAATCCCACCCTTATGAAAAACTAATGACCAAATGATAGCTTTGACCCCCAGAAGACCCTTTAAAAACTCTTCATTCACTTTTTTATGTCAGTATCAAGCCTTTTTAGTAAGACCACTCTGTCTTTGTTGTTTCATTCTAAAATAAACAAAGTATTTCCATTATTCTTTCAGAGAGGCACAAATTGATGTAGTTAAGTGTTTTAGTTTTGCTTAAATTGCTGTGACCTCACTTCAGTCCTACTGAGGTATTAGTGTCAGTTTGTGAAAATCCTACCTGCTGGAGCAGAAAGGCTGAGCTGAGGCCTCAGCTTCAACTACATGTCCCAGCTGACAGCAAAGAGAAGAAAACACTCATCATCTTCTTCAGAGAGGTAGTGAGTGCGTGAGCAGAGCAAACATTTTGTGAGAGTTTGAGATCCACTGCGCGAGTAGGCAGGGGCTAGGTTTGCCCTATCAACTTACCTGTCTACCCCGGATAATGGTTTCTTCTTGAATCGTTTTGAATTATTCACCTGAATGGGGTGGAGTGAGTGAGTATGAGAGGTTGTGTGCCTGTGTGTTGCTGGTAATTGTAGGGCTGCATGTGTCAAACCACAGAGAATAATTTGTCCCCGTGCTTTCTGCTTTTTGAATTTCTTTTTTATGATGAGCATGTACTGGCACTTATACTTCTGAAGACATGAAGAGAAAGAAAATTTATTACTGAACTTAACTTACAAATTACCTTGGTTTAGCTTATCTTAGTTTAGTTTGTTTTAGTTTTGTATAAATACTGGAAACACTGCTTTTTAAAATGCACCCCCAAATCACATTATATCAAAGTTTCTATTGGAGTTTTTTTTAGTAAGTACATTTTTTTCCTTTGGGCCACTAGGGTCTTGAGCTACTAAGGAGGATAAGGGCTACAGCGGAAAAATAAAAACAAAAATTCATATTTTGATAAGCTGTAATGTGAAATAAATAAGGTATAATGTTACTTTATAAAGGTGGTAATATCATGAGGAAAAAAGCATCAATGTTATGGGTATAAAAGTAAGAATGAAGAATGAAATAGTTGCATTGTAACGATTTTAAAGTCATCACACTGAGTGTAAGATCGTTATGTTGAAAGAACAAAGTTATTGTTTCGACATTAAAGTGACAATGTTATGAGAATAAAAGTATTAATATTAAAACAAAAGTTGTAATGTTGAAATGATAAAGTCTTAATGATACAAGAAAAAAGGCATGATTTATGTGATTAAGGTCATAATTCAGGAGTCAAAGTCACAATGCTAAGAAAACGTGTTGTTTAAAAGATTTCAGTCATAAAATTATGAGAGCAAGTTGTCATGTTGCAAAAAAAAAAAATATCATTTTGACAATAAAGTGGCAATGTTACTATAAATATAGTTGTTACCTTACAAGATTAAAGATGTTAAGAATGAATGTGTTTTGTTAGGAGAATAAAGTCATAGGAAAATGTTATGGTTAAGCTAAGATAAACTAAGCCAAATAGCCAAATTCATGTTTCGACTTTGTTGGAAATATTTCTATAACTCAGACTAGCATTATCATAAAATTGCTTCAAATGTGATGAAAGATTTCTGTCTCAAATATTTATTAAACACATTTCCGGGACATGTTATGATTTGATAACTTGAAAATAGCATTAGCAGTACTACATAAGTAAATGAAGCACCTTTGTGTCTTTTCTTGCCCTCTAGTGTAGATATGTATTTGACCTGGTTTCTATTGTGCTGGTGTTTTTCACTACAACAGTGTACTGTAAATGTTCCAGAGTTCATGACTGTTTGTTTTTGTGTTTTTAAAGAGATAGTGTTAAAACTTCCTACTGCTCTATTTCCTTCGTAGAAAGTGTCAGCCTTTTGCCCCCAGTGGGGAAGTGCAATGCAGTTCATCCTCACTAAAAATGGGATAAAAACACAGACAGAGGGTGCAGTAGCCCCCCTGAGGGAGCATGGATGCTTTTTGGCTCAGGACAGAAGTCTACCCCCATTTCCAATTAGAGCTGCTTCTCTGCTCTCTGCTCCAAGAAATCCTCAAAACTATCTTACATCATTCAAGTATGTTGATTCATGGTGGACTGTTAAGATGACTGTGATGATAAAACATAACAAATAAATTTTCCCTGTGATTGTTTTTGTATTTTTGATGATTTAATCTTCCCAAAATGTTCATTATTAAGATGCGTCGTCTTGAGCAGTTTAACCCTGACCGTCATTCTGACACAACTAATGTAGGCAGGCAAATATCACTGTGCACAAAGCAGCATATTGAAGATTCTGTGTTAATGCTGTGTTTGGCCAACCTCTGAGGGGATTATAATGTGTTGACTCAATAAAAATGTGTTTAGTTTACACATGCAGTTCACACCAAACAGCTGTTGTGTTTCTCTATCTCTTTGTAAATGCACTTAGCTTTAACTCTATGTCCTTTATCCCCCTGCATCACCCCTCCTCCCACCCTTTCCCCTCCTCTCTTGCCGCAGCTCATGTTAAATCTGATTGCAATAAATCTATTTGAGCGCTTCACTCATGTGCTCTTAAGCTGCAAACCTGCTCTCTTCTTTCTACCGCTGTTCTCTTTTAATCCCAGTTCTATTCAGCATTTTGGTATTTTTTGCTGCACATGAGAAATGGCTGTTTTTAAAAACATATTGGTGAAAGGTTTGGGATATTTCAAACAAATCTGAATAGTGGCACATGTGACTCAGTGTCTGATTTTCTGGCCTGACCAGGCATATAAAACCCGGTTAGGGGGCACTGATGCAGAAACACTGAAGCAACAATCAGTGCTTTTGCATGTTCATGAGCGCTGTGTGTATATTTGTTGGTACGTGTGTGATAGTGTGTGTGTGAGATGGAGATGGAGTGTGTGTTGGTGGAGCTGCTTGAAGGAGAGCAGTAGTGATGGAGCCTGAAAGCCCTGCAGCGCATCTGTTCTCCCAGTGCATCGTCAACTTCACTGCTGAGCCCACAACACACGCTTGGCCTTAACCCCTGCTCACACACTCTCTCCTCTCTCTGCATCTTCCTCTCTCCCCGTCTCTGCTGTCTCTCCTTCTTCACTTCATCTGCCTCTGTCCTCCATCTAAGCCTTAGTATCTTTTTTATCCAATTTGAATCTACTAATTAAATACCTTCCTTATTCATTCCTTTTTTTAATTTTAACCCCCACATGTGACCTCAACCAAACTTGATCCTTTTCTTTCAATGATAATTTTCTCTTATTTTGAGTGTCAGCATCTGTATGACTGAACACTCTGCAGATAATTTAGTCATGCATTTCATGCTCATACCTCAAGCAGAGTCAGGGGGCGGAGCCTGTGGGTGACAGACAGCTTTCAGATAGAAGGGCAAGCACTATGTCATCATGGTGACTGCAGAGCGATTTAAGGAAATGGAGTGATAAGAGCAGAGTGGAAGAGGCTCAGGCCTGAAGGAGTGGCTGGCATTAAGGCGAAGATTTGTGCATGTGTGTGTGTGTATTCTTGTGTGTGCAGTTCAATGCAAATGAGAGTAAGAATATTCCTAAGTGCATTTGTGGGTCTCTTTGCACACGTGTCATCATGCTTGAGTGCATGTGTGCATATGTCAGTTGTGTATTTGCTCTAGTAATGCCACTCAATAACACTCATAGATCAAAACATTTTTGTTTACCTGCACTGAGTCAAACGAGTGGCACACACGCTTGGTGTTATATTAGGGCTTTGTTTTAAATGTGGTTTCTTGGCTCCCCGTTTTTTTCTGTCACAGAGATTAAAAATAGAAACATTCATGCAATCTGAGTGTACTTTCCCTCCAGGAAGTGTGCAGTTGTGGGTGTCTGACATTGGCTGCTCACCGTCACATGGCGTCCTCTTCCCAGGCTGTCATTGGCTGGCACCTGTGGGACTCTGTGAGCAAAAGCTTTTCTGACAGGACCCAGGAGCCCAGAGGAGAGGCTGGGAACTGGGAGAAGGACAATGTTGGTGGGACCAGAAGAAGAGCTCTGTGTATGCGTGTGTGTGTGTGTGTGTGTGTGTGTGTGTGTGTGTGTGTGTGTGTGTGTGTGTGTGTGTCCACGCGTTGTGAAGTGACCCCCCCAGCTCCTGCAAAGGGCAATAGATGAAGAGATGATCACATGGTTGATGAAGAGGTTGAAGAGGTGCAGGGACAAATGAAAGTGCATCAAAATTAACTGACATCTGTTTTTCTGTTTAGTTCAATTAGCAACAGGATGGATTAAACTGCCTTCAATTTCTGTTGAACTAAAATCTCCCTTCACTGTGTTAAATAAATATGTTTTATTATCAGTTACTCGCTGATAAAATGAATAGATGTTTCCAGTGAGGAATTCAAAGCTGTCACATGACATTAATGGAGAGACAGTGCTCTCTGGTGTTTTAAGGTAGGGTTGCAGCTGGCCTATAAAGAAGCAGCTCAAAATGGAGTAATGACATTAAGTGAATGAGCACAGTAAAGTCCTGCTCCACAATCACTTATTTTTTTCTTTACTATGGATGTGTTTCACTGGAAAAGTCATCTTCTACAAGAAGCAGTGTAGTGATGATTGATCTCTTACAGCTGTACAACAGATCCTCATTAATCCTTTAATCATAATAAGCAATGGACAGCCAGCAGTCGGGAAGGAAAAGCTTTAAAATGAACTGTTTTGCTCTCTGCTCCCTCAGCGAGATAAAAAGATTAGATTGTGATGCCACCCTTTCCCCCTGGCCAAGTGGTAGATTCTGGACTGTACCACCCTGCTGAAGACTTTGACAACACTAATCTGGAGGCAGTTTCCTCTGTTCATCACCACAGCGGCTGATCAAAGCTTGTGAAAAATCTTTTCCATATCTGAGTGCATGCTGAAAATTGAAGGTCAGGCTTTCCTTTCACATGTACTAGCATGTTTTTCAACGTTGTACAATAACACACGTGCCCCTTTTTATGCAGTCTGTTACCAAATGTGCTTGCCATTCTTTAAACAGTCCTAACTTTATGTTGTTAAATCTAACCAAAAAACAGGCCTGTACAGAGAGATCCCTCCATTCAGCTCATATGTATTGATCGCCTTCGGCTGGGATGTTGGATACAGCAGGCGACCAGTGGAAACAGGTCAAATGTACCAACTGAGATTATCCACAAGGTGGCAGGCCTACTCTCTGAACAATTATAATCCAGTCAGATGTTCTGTTGGCGTGCATGCGCGAGCAGAGGCTGCAAATCAAACGTCAGCACACCAGCAAACAGTTTTAGGCGTATTCAATTATTCATGAGGAGAATTTCTGCAAAACCAAAAAATGTCCACCTGGCTTTACAGTCTGCAGGAATGATTAAAAAAGAAACCTCAAATGAAGGATCTAGCTTGTTTTGCTGTTTTCAAACAGGATTGATTTTATACATAGATAGTATAACATTCATTGTGCTGAGTTAAATTGTAAAATATGGTCTTAGTGTAATGAATAATTGATACACAATGTTTTTACAATATTATTGACTTTTTTAGCCTTCAGGTAATTTAAGATACAGTCTCAGTGACATATCCGCATGTCTGTATCTCTTGACCCCTGAGGTCTGCTGCAGAGGGTTTCTGGAGAAGGAACAAAATGTCCTCAGTCAGGCAGAGTCGTCAGGATCACTGAGCATCACCATGACGGAAAGAAAACAGACAATAAGGAGATCAGGGCTGAGGAGGAGGAGAGATGTTTGGGTCAGATCTATACATTCACTTTGGGTTAAAGGCCAGTTCCACTCTTTCCTTTGTTCTCAATGCTCCTTTGTCTCTCTGACACACAGGATTTCAACCTTTTCACTTGTTTTTTTTTTTCTTTTTAAATACAATATTACCAGAACAACTAGTACAGAGTTTGACATTAAGAAATATAAAGCAGTTTAAAGATATCAGCAAGAAAATAAGGATTTCAAAACAGGCCTTAAGATTTAGGCCTTGCGCTAACATAAGCAGTACTGTACAGCATCACCATAATGTATGTTCTACTTAACTGACAGGAACACAAAAACAACAAAGTCAAAATAAGAATATAATCATGATAAAGATTAAAACACCCAATTTTTCTATCTTATTTTTTTCTATGATGGTCATACACTTATTAAGAGTTAATTGTCATAACTAAAATGTATAAAAAGTTAAGCCAAGGCACCTAAATTTCCTTTATAATAATTTTTAAATGCTATTATGTTTATTTTGTTACTTTATTAATAATTGTAGTATTAATGTTTAAGTATAGATACAAAGCTCATTCCTGACAATGAACAGATCTGCAAAAAGTAAATAATAATAATAATAATAATAATAATAATAATAATAATAATAATAATAATAATAATAATAATAATAATAAATCATACAGCTATTTAAAAGCGCCTTTCTTAACACTTAAGGTCACTTTTATTTTGTTAATATTGTGCAATACCACCATGTCACTTTGTCTAAGTACTGGTAATCATGTTGTAGGACAAGAGGTGATGATGCCATGTCATCACTTCTTGGACTACTATTCATTTATGTAACTAACTGATTATCCTCATCTGACCACCCATCATCTTTTTTCATTTATTTATTTAGTTTTTTTCTCTCTCTCTCTCTCTTCCATTTATTTATTTATCTATTTATTTATTTATTTTCTCTCTCTTTCATTACCTTCCCTCTACTCTCCTTTTTTGGCCCCATCCCCACAGTCTGATTATACTATAACTGGCATTAACCCTTAAACCACCATAATCAAATCAATACATATGACCTTGACTTGCATTGCTGCAGCCCCATTCCATCTCCACCCACCTCTCCCCCTTTTCTTTTTTTTTTTTTTGATTCCTCTCTCTCTCTCCTTTCTTGATTTTTTTTCACTGCTCATTTATCCAAGAGACCTGGCACTTTAAATATCAACTTCAGCACTTTGATTAATAACACTTTATACTTAATTTCAGCACTTTACTGCCTAAATCTAGCACTTTAACATCTGCTACTGACCACCTGTGTACAATAAAAACTATGATTGTAATGCATTGTAAAATGTTTTATTATGATAATGTTTCTCTGTTCTTTCTTTTACTTAAAAAGAAACAAAACAAGAAGAACAGAACCCTTCAAATATTATACTTGTGGGGGTTTTTTTAACCTGTTTGTTTTTATATTTTAGCTGGGGGGACTACCAATGGAAATTAGCTTGGTAGCTAGATTTGAGTACAATTACATTTTATTTTTTTAAGTGTGTATGAATGTACATTGTCCCTCCTTATCAAATAAACTAAATTGAAATTGAAATTGAACTTTTCCCTTAATTAAAACCCAGTTAAGAAGGTTGATCTAGTAATAATCCCTTTCCAATGCTGATTTTGTCTTGTTTGGTTTGAGTTAGTAACAAATAACAATCAATCATCAAGATCTGAATGATTAGTACAGACAGTGAAGACAAAGTAAATTAGGGTGAGATGCTTGAAGTGCCCCCCTTCACCCCCATTCTTCAGCCCCTCCCCTCCAGACTCTCACACACACGCACACACAGATGTCTATGTGTGTGACACTCCTCCACCATCCCAGTCTCAGTGGCCAATGAAATGAGAGCAGCTTGATTTTAGCACCAACACCCAGCTCACGTCATCAGGTGCCCCCCACACACACACGCCCTCTCCTCCTGTGTGTGTGTGCATGTTTGCAGTGTGTGTCCTTGTGCATCTATGTGTCTGCATGCCTGACAGGATAAATCCAGCTTCACCCCCATACTCTCTCTCTTTCTCTGTGGCTCCGTCACTCACACACACACACCCCTACACACACACAGGTGCTGCTCTTTGGCAAGCCTAACTCTTACACACACATAACACACAAACTCAACAGAGGGTATTAGTTGGTCCACTTTGTGGTGCTGAAGAACTTGATACTTTGCCTTCATGGAGGATTACCACAAACCTGACCAGCAGACAGTGCAGGCACTGAGGAACATTGCCAACCGCCTCCGAATCCACTGCATCAAGGCAACAACTGCAGCAGGCAGCGGGTGAGTCCCCCACATCTCTCCCAGATACTAAAACTAACTGTGCATGCAAAATGCACAAAGAGAACATGTGTGCAGAACAGTTTACACACTTTTTCTTTGCATCATGCATAAACTACCAATACTGAAACCTTTTGGACAAGTCACATGCATGCACAGACGCACACGCACACACATGCAGACATGCAATGTGTGCAGCTGAAGGGCCAAAAGAACAGCATGTCCTGCCTTTGTTCTCCTCCTTTGGTCCACTCACTGAATCATGTCAGCATCCACAGCTCTTCTCTAATTAGCCAGCTTTGAATTTTCATGGGTGAAAATACTTGATGCATCTAGATTAATTAATGTGTCTTATTCTGCCTTTTAACACATTCTAAAGATAAAAAAAATAGAAATAAACCTCCAGAAATGTTGATATATTTTGTTATACTCTTCAATGTTATGTAGTTTATGCTTTGTGAAAAGCAGGAATAAAAGTAGACATGATCAGTGTGACTGGATTTTCAGATTGCAGAGGAAGTCTTGAAGTGCACAGGGCTCATATTTTGTGCTCTTGAGAGTTTTAAACTTTTTAAAAATCGTATACATACATTCGGTTTGATAAACAGTTTATCTTATTCCGAGCTTTTTGAAGGCGCTTCACCTCTGTGCAGTGATGCTCACAAAGACCTTCATGTGTGATGGTGGGTGGATTGCACGCTGCAGAAAGACTTGCGCACTTTCAGGCTGCTGCAAGTATTTGGTTTATAGGTGTTCAAAAAAACTTTTTGGAAGGTTTACAGGTTTTGTTACAGACTTCTGTTGTATTACTGCATGTGTGGCATTAAATGGTAAAATTTAAAAAATGTGATGTAAAGAGTGGTTAAATGAGGGATTTGTTTCCCCACTAGATTTATCAATGTTGGGTAGATAACAGCCTTTTTCTTTGGGCGGCAAGTAGGTATGATTTTTTATATTCACAGTTGAGTAGAGTTTAAGTGATAGGACCAAGAACAAAGAGATTGAAGGGTGATCCCATTTTGAAAAAGAAATTACATAACCTAAAATGTTCTTTCTTCTGAGAATAAAGGGCTGCAACACCCTATAACTCCTGCATGTTTTAATTTTTGGTTACTTCGTGAAATAGACAAAATTTTGGAAAGGCCATCTGTTACATTCTATTGATATTAAAGCAGGACAATATGTCTTTGGTCTATGATTTGGTGGCTGAATGGGAAATGCTTTGTTGTGTAACAGCATCTGTATCCAAGTATTGTTTGAGGAAAATATGAAAAGATGCTGTTGTCTTTGTGAAACCGCTTGCGGTCTTTGTTTGCAGCACACAGCTCCCGAGGGCTCTGTGATTGGCTCTCTTAGTGTTATAGTCTTTATGTAAAGGATCTGGATTGACTTTAAGTAGTTACTGGTCCAAAAATTATAAATATATATTTAGGATACTCTGAATTTCTGACGTTTTTCTAGCATCCACTGCAGGTTTTTAGGACATTTTTAATTTAACTCTTTTGGTTGCTGATTCTATGAGCACATGTATTTCAGCAGGCCGCATTTGTGTTGTTCTATTTACTATTTATGACTGTGTCGATGTGTAAGCTGTTATAGCACATCTTCTCTGTTTTTCAGACACCCGACATCATGCTGCAGCGTGGCAGAGATCATGTCTGTGCTCTTCTTCCACACCATGAGGTACCGCTATGACGACCCGCGGAACTTCAACAACGACCGCTTCATCCTGTCCAAGGTAAGGCTAGGTCTGGACAGGATGGTCGGCTTTTCATGCTTCCTGTTGCCATTCAGAATTCAGACCTTCAAACTGAAAATTTTGGTGTTTTATGACCAATTTTTCTCTTCTACAGGGCCATGCTGCTCCGGCCCTGTACTCCATGTGGGTTGAGGCAGGCTTTCTGAAGGAGAGCGACATGCTCAGTTTGTGCCACGTGGACTCCTCCATGGATGTTCACTCAACTCACGTAAGCTCAAATATTCTCCAACACACACTTGGGTTTTTATTTCATGTAGAAAAACCAGCTTATTAAATGTCTTCCTTTTGTTCCTCTGCATTTCAGAAACATCAGTTCATGGATTTAGCCACCGGCTCCCTGGGTCAGGGTCTCGGTGTGGCCTGTGGAATGGCTTACACTGGGAAATACTTTGACAAGGCCAGGTAATCCTTCACACGAACACACGCAAGTGGATCAACCCCTGGTTGACCATTTTTGCTGCTTTTTATGAATGTCCTTTTTCTTGCATGCATGTAGATCAAAAAAAGCCTGACACTGTCCTTTTTTATTTGAATACAATATTCACATTCTTAACATTACAGCATTGGATTTTAGGGTTTCTTGGCTTTCTTCATTTTAGGTCTGTATGGTGCAGCGTGCAGATTCCGTGGGTGTGTTCTGCGGCTACATGCTCTGCTCTCCCGATTCTTCTGCTCTAATAAACACAGGCCCAGCAGTTTTATTACGGTTATGCCTCTCATCCAAGCAGATTAAATTTCAGAGTCAAATTCAGGCAATGTGCTTTCAGCCGTGTGTGCATCCTGAATCTATAGCTCTATAAATCATTCCAATGAGTCAATTTTTCATAATTTTTCTTTGAAATCCTTTTTTAATTACTGTATTATAAGATTACTTTGATTCATCTTGTAGTATTTAGCCTGTGTGACATGATGAATATTATATTTGATCGTTCTTTGTAAAGCAAGAAGAGTTTTCCCTTTCAAATGAATGTGTGATTCTAATGTGAAACCTGTTTCAAAGGCAGGTGTGAAACTCAGCTCACGCTTCTAGAGGCCTCAGGAGGCTTTTCTCCTGTCACATCTGCTTACAGTCTTTACCGTCAGATGTTGGGGAGCGAATCAATCTGACCGGAAAAGTGTCAGGGAGCATTTTCACAAGACCCCCCTCCTCTGAAAACCTCACACATACCAGGGCTGAACAACTAATCGAACTAAAAACCGACATCGCAATGTAACAGAATGCAATTTTCAAATCACAAAGTCTGCAATTAAAAAAATAAATACATAAAATAAAATAAGTGTCATGTACACAGGCTTTGAGGAAATAAAGTAACTTGAACTTGTTCTTCCTCAAAACCAGCATTTTTAGTTCTGCACTATAGTTTGTGTTTTGTTACTGATGAGAGATCAGTAGGATTTTTATACATTTAATATTTATATTTAGGTTTGAACAGGATTTATTTTTCATTTTATAAAAAGTGCATTCCACATGTTTACATATTTCAGTGGCTGAGGTAGAGATTTGATCGTATCTTGTTTCTGCACTTTATTTTAAGTGACATTCATGCAGATGTGTTATTCATATCAGTTGATGCATCATTTCATCTCATTTCATTGTAACATGTAGGTGTGGCCTACAGAAAAGAGTTGTTAAAAAGTTGACAGTATCCTTTGTCGTGTTGGTCGTACTATAAAATGATTTATTGCTTGTGTTTATTGGATAATGCAGAAGATAAATGTAGGGGCTATCTGAAGTCTCGTTTTCTTTCTGAAGCTTTTCTAATCTTACTTGTTGTTTATAGCCAGTCTTAAGTGATGACAAGAATGTTTTACTCATTGAGTCCTCATATGGCCTCCATGCATACGGTAAAACAACCGTGAAGTTCCCCTCCCTCATTAATCGAGCAACAGCACAAAACATACTTCATTACAATACACTTTGTTTCCTGAGCCTGTCACATGAATGCGGGAGCCGCCAAGGCCAGGAAAACATGCAACAAATAAGAAAGACTCAAGAAAATATTAAAAACAAACAAAATGCACTTGTTACTATACTTGAGAAAATAATATAATCAAAATATTACAAAATAAAATCAGTGTTTCCCCTACCATTATTTGGGAGGGCAACCCGCCCACCCCAACAACAGCACCTGCCCCCCATGGAAGTTAACCTAATGTTCCAAATAGTGCCAGATCACAGAAGAAACAATTAAGAGTTAACTCTCTCATAAATCAGGTCTATAACTTGTTTTTCTTTTGATATAACAGACTGAATAGCCTTGATGTTACTTATCTGTACATTGTTGCGCATACATTTCTCCTTGTTCTCTCTCACACACAGCAAAGGTCCGCCCTAACATGTCCAGACATATAAACATGTGTGCATACACACACAGACAAGTACACTCCCTATAGCAGACAGAAAGCTGGGGAAACCACCACAAGATACATCTCCTAATGCCTTCTCTGTGAAAATGCAGCACTGGCTGTAATGGTCTGTACCCCCTCCCCAAGACTGTAAACCTGGGGAAAACTGAAAAATCCTAAAAGCGCCCCCCAAAAAATCGCACACTAGATCGCAATCCCAATATTGGTTAAAAAGCCCATACCATCACACACACACACACACACACACACACACACACACACACACACACACACACACACACACACACACACACACACTTACTTATTGTGCAGTCTTGTGTGTTCTTGTACTTAGTTACCGTGTGTACTGCCTGCTGGGGGATGGGGAGATGTCCGAGGGTGCTGTCTGGGAGGCCATGATGTTCGCCTCCTATTACCAGCTGGACAACCTGGTGGCCATCATGGACATCAACCGTTTGGGCCAAAGTGACTCTGCGCCCCTGCAGCACCATGTGGAGAAGTATCAGAGGCGCTGTGAAGCCTTTGGGTAAATGTTCATCCAGCTGGAATATTTAAGCAGAGGCTTAGAGTGTAAAATCTCATGCTCAAATTTATGGTAATACAAGGAGTATTTGAGCAACAAGCATTATTGGACTACAACCAGTAAAATCACTTAAGTAAAAAATGTCCTTCTGTATAACGCATGTGTTAAAATGTGTGTCTGTACTATGTTTGGTTGTTTGTGTTTAGGTGGCATGCCATCATTGTGGATGGACACAGTGTGGAGGAGCTTTGTAAGGCTCTCAGTCAGGCCCGTCATCAACCAACCGCCATCATTGCGAAGACCATCAAAGGCAAAGGCATCCCAGGTAAAAATCCTCCACCACTGTCCACTCTCCCACACACAAGTGCAGACCATCTGCAAAAGCTTCCAAAAGTTTCATCTGTCCGGTATTTGAATCTAACACTGTTACGCCATGTTTATCATCTGGTTTCAGCTGCTGAGGATAAGCTTGGATGGCATGCCAAAACTCTGCCTAAAGATATGGCCGAGATGGTGATGAAGGACCTGCAGAGCCGTGTCATGAACAGCAACAAGCACCTGTACCCTCCTGCTCCCATAGAGGACTCCCCACCCGTCAGCTTGAGGAACATCCGGATGCCAAGTGCACCCAACTTCAAGACTGGAGAAAAGGTCATATACTCTCTTGAGTATTCAGTAGCAATCTGAGGACACTACTGAAGAATTGGAAGATGAACCAATACATATCCTGGGTGTCACTTTCTAAAAATATTTATTTTTTTTACAGATCTCTACACGGAAGGCATACGGGGTTGCATTGGCCAAGTTAGGCCGCTACAACGACCGAGTCGTGGCTCTTGATGGAGACACCAACAACCTCACCTACTCAGACATCTTCAAGAATGAGCATCCCAACCGCTTTGTGGAGTGCTACATTGCCCAGCAGAACATGGTAAGACCTGTGCTGACAGTGGAGGATAAGGCTCATTTTTCAAAGCTAGGCAGCCTGTTTTTGTAAGATTTGTCAAAGTGACTATATGTTGTAGTGTTAAATAGCAAAAAAATAAGATTGATGTGATAGTCTGGGGATACATGCATATCTCTTGCCTTCACTGATCTGTGGTGCACTGGGAACACTCAGGCAATTAATCTGACACTTCCCTTCATTGTCTTCAGGAGTAGAATGAAGCAGAAGGTGTAAGACCCAGCTCTGAGTGAATACTTAAAACTGAATATTGAATGCTGTTGAGTGCATTTTGTGGTTAGTTTAGGTGACTTTTAAATAAAGGCACCTCTTTTGGCACATGATAGCAGCACCAGCAGCTATTAAAACTTGAAGCACCTTGTCACACCTACAAAGGTTTTCCCCTCTAGTCGAAATTCTTGCTTGTGTCGTAAATCGCTTTGGACAAAAAGTTAACTAAATAAAGTTGTAGAACTGTAGAACTGTAGGACATTACAATGCAAACAGTGATAAATTTATGTACATAGGTTCAAGCAGACTCATTCAGAGGCACTCAAAATTTCTGGGCTTCTGGACAGATACAAGAGTATCTTTTTATCTCAAATATTACATCAAGCATAAAAAAAGTCTTTCGTGGTTTTATCTACCTTTAATTTATTGTTATTAATTTCAAATTTGACTGAAGGGTCTATAGGCTTATTATCCAGTCTGTGGTCCAAACCAAACAATTACACAATTACGTTTGACAGCGCAACCACGCCTGCTTACGAAACATGTTTCAGGCAACTTTACATTGACACACAGAAAAGTTTTACTAAAACGTGCCTTTGAGTTATTTAAGCGTCGTGTAGTTACCTTGAAATAAGGATACCTTGAAATGAGCGATATGCGACTGAAGAGCCGTACCCACGTTACTTCTTCCACCCGAACTCGTCCGTGTTGAGGCTGAGCGGCTGGTGCGCGAAAGCGCGAACTGCCCACAGGCTCCTCAAGGCATTACTAACAGATCACCGAACAAAACACGAGATACTAGACTCTACTTTAGTCAATATATTTAAAAATTATCTTTATTTTTTTTTCTTCTCTGCCATTGACGACACTGCCACACTAATATCACTGGTGGCATTTTTCCCCCTAAGAATTATGTCACATAATGAAAATATATGCTGCACCAAGCGATTATTCTTGTCTGACAAAAACATCCTTGCACATGTCTGGTCTACCACTATTCCTATTATGACCAAAATGATGAACAAACCCTTAAAAGGAACTTATTTTGCCAAGTAAAAAGCTCCATCTTCACTCCGATTGGATATACTGTATGTACAGTGTCACAGCTGTGAGTCTGCATCTGAGTCACTTAATTATTTATGATATGTCTATCCTTAATGTACAGATGAAGAAGACACAATACATTACCCTCCCTGTGAAGTATGTGGCTGTAGCTGCTGACACCAGCAGTTTATGCAGCACATTTCTTTTTGCCACCGTCATTATTTTAACTCTTCTCTGATAAATTATTCAGAGAATCAGACGTTAATTCTTGGGGCTGTTTTGAGCAGCAGATGTAGGTCAGCCATGTGAATGATGATGATAAATAGGTCTGACAAGTGTATTCAGAGGTGAAATATTAATAAGCACAGAAGGGCCATCTGGCTCAATGCATGAGAAAAGTCAAAAGTTGAATGATGACATTTGTGTGCATTACAGGAAAAAAAAAAAAGATAAAAATGTTTTGCATTTGAAAGAAGGGGATTGCTAGTAAAAAAAAATGCATTACTTTTTAAAATATTTATAAACTCACTACAGTTATTGCATTTACATTCAATGTCATCCCATTGTTTTTTTTAGATAAAACGACTACCAGTTAAGCCTTTAAAGTAACGCTCTGTTTTCCTTCAGTATATCAACAAGAATTTATCTAACACACATTGGTGCTCTCAAGGATTTTTTAGATATTGCTTTTTAAAAAGCATGGAAAGAAGCCGCAGGATTGTTCAGAGTTTGCGAGCTAAGAGAAAGGAAATTATTTGTAAGAGGAGGCATGCCACTGATCTGTCCATATGGGAAAATAAGCTCTGGAGATTTGGAGAGAACTCCCCTCCATAACTCTCTAAAGTTCAAAAAGGCCTCCAATACAGTTTGAATTGCAGATGTGTGACCCTCTGAGTGATCCTTTGGGGCTCAGAAACATCTGATCTGTGTACATATTTAGACACCCTACGTTTGTACCTTTACATGCGCTCAAAACAGTGAATTCCTTTTCCCAGGTCAGTGTCACCATGGGCTGTGCTGCCCGTGAGAGAAACGTTGTGTTTGCCAGCACTCTCGCTTCCTTTTTCACCCGAGCCTACGACCAGCTCCGCATGGCAGCCATCTCTGAGAGCAACATTAACGTGTGCGGCTCCCACTGCGGCTTGTCCACTGGTATACAAGTGTTCATAACAACCCCTGTCATGCACCATACCCAGCAAAACCTTTACTTAAACCCCTTTATTTCCTCACAGTGAAGCCAGACATTTTCACACTATCCCCTGATGTTAACAAAAAGTGAACTGTGTGTGTGTGTGTGTTTGTTGGTGTCACAATCCTTTCTTTCCCTCTAATCCTATGTTTTCCTGACCTTCCTTTGGCCTTACAGCTAGTCCTCACTCCCCCCCTTTTCCTCTCTTCCTGTCTGTACTGGAAGCTGTCAGCAGGGAAGCAGGTGTCCCTCTGTTAGTGCAGGTATACTGCATGCAGAGTCTGGCTTTTTGTCTGTAGAACTGCATGCAAAAGCTCACCTGACCTCACAATAGATTAAAAAAAAAAAAAAAAAAAAAACATTTTTGATGTTGGGCGTTTCAATTTAACCATACATATGCATATCACAGGAGAGGAAGGCCCTTCTCTGATGGGTCTAGAGGATGTGGCGATGTTTAGGGCTCTCCCAACAGCCACCATCTTCTACCCCTGTGATGGTGTGTCAACTGAGAAGGCTGTGGAACTGGCTGCATCCACAAAGGTAAAACCTGGCTCTGGATCGCTGTTTAGCTTTCAAAAAGTCCTGAAGTTAAAAAAAAACTATTGTTGCGTTTTGCTTCAAACAGGGTGTTTGCTACATCCGAACCAGCCGCCAAGACAGCCCCATCATCTACAACAGCAACGAGGACTTCCATGTTGGACAGGCCAAGGTAAGCCATGGATTGTGCTTCAATATTTACAAAGATAGTGTGAGAAAAAAAAACACCATTTCTAAAATTTGCACACCTAGAATTGCTATGTCGGAATAATGGGAAGAAAAGTAAGACATTTCTCCTTCGCAGGTGGTTTACCAGAGCAAAGAGGACCAGGTGACTGTGGTTGCAGCTGGAGTGACTCTGCATGAGGCTTTGGCTGCAGCTGATTACCTAAAGAAAGGTAAAGAACCCTGAGGAATGCTTTTGGCACAAAGAAAAAAATATACCAAAGCATGCTGGACTTATTCAACAAATGAAACTAGAACATTTATAGATTAACTGACAAAAACGGTAAAAAAAAAAAAAAAAAAAAGCATATGTATTCAGAGCTAGAATAGAAAAGTGTACTTTCTGATTCAGGATCAACATGGGCATCCTGACCTTAAAGCCACTGTATGACCAGCATGCCCCAGCTGTAGAAATTTCATTCATGAGACCACCTTAAGAATTGAGGTTTTCAGCTCAGCTACCTGTCTTTCCAGAGAGGATCCCCATCAGGGTCATTGATGCCTTCACCATCAAACCTCTGGATGTGAAAACCATCATGGACCACACACGTGCCACCAGGGGACGCATCCTCACTGTGGAGGACCACTACTATGAAGGTGGGTCTGCCTTTCTCATACAGTTCACCACCTACATTATGCATAACCACCGCCAACCCAGCAGCAACAAGCTCCTCAGAGTGATGCAGCCAAGGCCCTGTCTGTCATTGGTCGACATTCTCGGGTGTGTTGCGGTGGCAGGTTATCATTGGTTCAGTAGGAGAGTTGCAGTGCGGTGGCGTTTGCTCATTGGCTGAGAGGAGGCTGACTGTTGAGAGCAGACAAGGTATTGGTTTTATGGTGCATTTTTGTAAGTGTGAGAGTCAGAGAGGCAGAGTGCTGTCAGATTTCCTTAACTGAGCGTGTGCCCGTGGGGCTTTCTGTGACCTAGATAGCACAGCCAGCCAGGCCCTGTGTGTGTGAAGGAGAGGGGATGGGTGATGGCATGGAGACCACTAGACAAAGGATAGCGGGCATCCATCGGATGCTGTGGTATCCCACTCAGCTTACATCTGGATCAGATAACAGCACAGTAACAACATATTTGGATTAAACTATAACTATTGCAGTGATATGTTGTTCTCTCTCTTTCCTCTGTGTGCATTCTGCAGGTTGTTTGGTCATGTTCAGTGCCTCATTTTACTCATCACAAAAGCCCCAAGTTCTTGAGTCAGCTTAGTGTCTCTGATTCAGTGGAAGAGCAGAATATTTCTGAAACAAATAAAAAAATGGTAAAAGATATTTCAGTGCAAACAGAAAAAATATACATCATCAGATGTTTATGGATTAGGTAGTGTCATTTGGCAGTCCTTTTAATTCATTACAAACATTTGACTTTAGTAATGAAGATGATTTTATAAAATTCATCGTTTTATAGCACCAAGCCTTTGATTTATTATTTGTGGGAAAAAAAGCATAAATTCAAAACAAAATGATTGGTGGTTGCAGTTTTATATACCAGGTAATAATGTGGTCCACCTCATGGGACTTCATGGGGGTCGTCTTTCACAACATCCTTATTTTAATTTGACAGATGTTATGAACACAGACTGCTCTATTTGGCCTGACTAATTCATGTTTATTCTTACATCTTTATGAGTGTCTTCATTGCTTTGCTTTAACATCTGTCTTTAAAGGTGCTATATCAACAAAGTAATTATCATATTGTTACAAATGCATGAACAGGCTTTTATTTGTATTTCTACCTTACATGGTAGTGTCTGACACGGTCATGAGTGCTGCATACTTGTGCGTCAATGGGTAGACGTGGCTCTGAACAGAAATGCCAGTGGGCTTTGTTATCTCTTCAAGGATCTAACCCTGTTCCTGGTTCTGTTACATTTTCTGTTTTCTTTTTCAGAGTGACCCAGAGCCTATTATGTTAAACTGGATTTGCTAATACAGGAAAGATAGATGAGACATAGGAGGAGACTGAATGAATGGTCCTAAAATGTTGTGAATGCAGAAAATATGGATCTGCTCAGTGGACCAGTCATAGGGCTCACTGACTACTTTACTTTGAGGTGTACATCAGGCTAGGCTTGTGACCTCTGTATTAGGAAAGGGCCTGGAAAACGTCTGGGACAGCCAAAGCACTGACTGGACAAAAATATATACCAGGCTTTAGGATACCATATATATGAAAACATTTTTAAATTCCTGTAATGCTATAAGTGTATTTTCCTCAGGTGGTCTGGGGGAGGCAGTTTCCTCAGCTCTGGTCAACGAGTCAGGTATCAACCTGCATCGTCTGGCTGTATCTCACGTCCCACGCTGTGGCAAACCCCATGAGCTGCTCAAAATCTATGGCATTGATCGTGATGCCATTGCGCAGGCCGTCCGCAAGATGCTCAGCAGCTCCACCAATGCCAAGTAACCTCTCCCCTGCCCAGCCCTGCCCCACCCAACTGACCTGTCTGATCACACCCCTGCAGTTGCAGATTACAGTCGAGTATGTTTTGATTCACATGACACCCAGCTCTTTTTTTAAAAAAAATTCCTTCACTGTGAATGCCCTTGTGTGTACTGAAGTAATGTGATTTTGTGCCGTACACTTTGAAGTAGATTACCACCTTTGACCCTTTTTTCTTGCATCCATCACTTCACACAAAAATGACAGACAAATGCACATATCCTCATCATTCAGTGATCAAAATGTGGCCATAATAACTATACTATGTGATGCTCTCTCGTGTTTTTTAAAAGCTCTTTGATTCATTTGACTGGAAATGTTTTTATATTGTTCTGATGTAGCCCTCTTTAAACTGGGTGGGGCTTAGCTTTAAATTAAGTGTTGATCGTGACCTCAGTGTCAGAAAGAAACCATCCGAGTTGTCTTTTGTAGAAGGTAGAGGAAAGAAAAAAAAATTAAACAAATGTATGTAGGTCACAAAGAGCAGTCACTTAAGATCACATCTTCAGGTTATGTAAACTGTTGTGCTCTCAATAGTTGTAGCAATTCTCTTCAGCACTGTATGTTTCTAATTTTACAATTACCATCAACCCACACACCTCTGTGTTCATTTGTGCTAGCTGTACAACTGGACGGTACCAGCAGTGCGATGATAGTGGCATTATTGATTTTAAACAAAGTAAACATGAGGTAGAGAGGCCTTTGGGTGCTGGAGAGTGGAGACAATGACTGTTTGTGAGTGTTAAAGAAGAGTTACATCTGACTTGTGAACCCAAGATCAAACACTTTCTTTGTTACTTGAAATTTTGTATGTACCTTACTTTCATGTAATAAAGCCCTCTGCATTTGAAACTGTGTGTTTGCAATAGTTTGTCCACCACCCCTTGTGTAAGAGTAAACACTGGTAAAAAAATATATATATTGTTAAAGCGTGTGAAACAAACCATGATCAGGGACAGTATACCACTTGGTAATGTCTACACAAGTCTGTATCATGTGTTCCATAGATAATTTATTCAAATGCAATTTCTTTCTCAAGATCTGATCACAAATATGTCACAAGATGGTGAAAAATCACAAATGCTGAATCAAACATGTCTACATCTTAACTTTTATTTCTTTTGGTGATGGGGGCTGGTCCAGACTTTGTTGCACTTTCTGTACCAAAATAGAGAAGCAACTTGGGCTAACGTTGACTGCCCTGTCAATCAGAAATTAATGAGCTCAAGTTTTCTTTAACTATTACTTTCTGCCCACCATAGATAAGCTGGCTGTTTGCATGCCTTAGAGATGAAAAGTAACGACATCACTGAACTACTGAAAGGCATATTGCAATGAAAAAAACTCCCAGATGGCAGATAAGGCAAGTTTAAAGTTATAATCAGACTGTTGTCAATTAGGAACTGCAACCCAAGCGCTATAGAGTCTTATTTTGAAGTGTGAGAATCACCACATACTTGTGGAGGAAAGTAACTAAAGAAAATAACTACAGTCCTTACTGGATGAGTGGAAACAGACAGCAGGTTAGTCATAATTGTGGGTCCAAGGAACATCCTTTAGCTGTTGTATTCTAATATGCTAAATCGTTTAGGGCACAATTGTTGGCCTAATTGCACATGGGACCGATATGAAAGAGAGAAAGCAACCAAAGAGGTACTCCTGAAACATGCAATTGCTGTCTGATTATATAGATGTTTGTGAAAAATCAAGGAGTCAAAATTCCTCAGAAAAGCACACCATACTGACTGTACCTTTTTAAACACACCCTTGCATATTTCAGAATATGTTACCCTTTAAAAGAAAGAGTGAGTTTCAATGAATGAGCACTTTTTAAGCTTTATCCTAACCCTCTTAGACATGGTTTCAGACCATGATGGAGCACAGCTTTTTAAAAGAAAAAAAGAAATCTTAAAGTGGAGACCATAAAGCATTTTTTTGATTACTAAATAAAGAATGTGGTCAGAATTACCTGACATTGTTAATACGAATTTCAAAACTGTTTTTAAAGGGACTGAGAGGACTTTCTAAGTGATCTTGAAAGAGTCTCACCTCTGGGTTTATGCCTGATTGTAATTCATGACTTTAAATGAGATTACAAGTTTAAGACTTTGATTGTTTCCCTTGTCTAATCTGTGAACTGAAAAATAATGTGTCTGTTAAAATCTAAATTTGTTGTATAGCTCCACATAGTCATACTTTAACACAGGATTCATTTGATCTCTAGACATCTGCTGTCTTTGCAATTTTTTGTCTTAGACAGTAATGCATAAGCACAACATTGTCCTTTAAACAGCCAAACAGGTGCAGCAACCCTGCCGTTAGCATCTGTCATGATGGAGTCTACCACCATTGGAATCAATGCTCTTTTGGGGCATTAACTTGGCTTATGCATACCACTGACTTATTTTTTTTTTCACCATAAGTACAGACAGTGTGTTTTTATTGCTAATGGCTGGATGTGCATACAGGCCCTGATCTCCATTCATTTTTCAAAACAAACATGCGTTGGTTAGAGTCATGTCCTCAAGACAGTAGACAACAAGTCCTCACAGGAAGCTGAATCTTAACTGTACGCTAGCTTTTCCTGAAAGTCCTCACAACTCCTTTAAATGCAAACTAATGGAATTCTAAACATGTCATTTCAAATGCAATCATGGCTATTTCTCAAAACTTCATGATTGATTTTAAATGAAAAAGGTGATTGAAAACCCTCATAACTTAACATGTATTATAACAACTAAAAAAAGAAGAGATTTGTTCAAAGTAACAGTACAGACAGTATGAATTAATTGGAAAAATGCACAAAAACACATTTGCAATTACTGTCAAAAGTTGCTTATAAATCTATATTTGACAAACTGCTTTGTGAGTCTGCTTGCAATGTCGATGGACATATTACATACCTGTTCAAAGACATAAATGTGTTAAATGTTCTGCTACAATTTGAAGTACCAACAGAGGAAACTGTGACATTTTAAGTCAAACAAAGCTACAAGTAGCATGCTGCAACACAGTTCAAACAGGCCATTCAACATCAGTCCTATCCAGGACTAGGCAAAAAGCCTATCATAAGCCCCGTTTCCACCAAGCAGTTTAGTTTATCTTGGTATGGCAAGCATTTTATGGCATTACCACTGACTAATCTCACGACAGATCCCCAAATAACCAAGACTAACGAACAAACTAACTCTAAACTAACTGTCCCACTTTTTGGGACCCTTCCATTGGTGTGCCAGACTAAACAGAGCCACTTGCCTGCTCTTTGTAACTAAGAGCCATATGGAAATCACAAAGCAGAAGAATTGCTGGATGTTCCCCATCGTTCCTCTTTGTTTACTGTATCATGTTTTTCTTCTTTGTTGGATTCATTAGTGGGGTCCACAGTGTTGCACTGCTATGGCACCACCCTATAATGTAACTGACTTGGCATACGGCTTACATGCCGCCTACCACCAGGGGGCACGGTTGGCTATGGAAACCCAAACAGGATCAGGCTTAACCAAACCAATCTGTACCAAACTGTACTGATCTAAACTGGACTGCTTGGTGGAAACTGGGCTATAGATTTTGGGGTGGCACCTGGGCTGGCCAGTCTGATTCCAAGGAGGGCTGTACCACCTCTGGCTGCTCCTCTGGAGACACCCCTGTTGGTAGATAAAAGAGGTAGGCAATAGACGTAAACCCTTTCTACCACCAGGGGCTCCGAGTCCCTCTCAGCCTCCTTCCAAGACAAAGAAAAAAGCTTTTTCAGGTCATACAAATAGAAAATAATTTTAGTTTTGAACACTGTATCTTTGTAAATAAATATTTGGATACTTTTAAAATCACATCTAGCTCTTGTAAGTCTTATTGACAGAGACCTGTTTTTCCTTGTTGCTCCACAAACAGCAAAAAATATGAGTCCACATCCATAAGACATAAGACAGGCTGAGAAAAGAATACAAGTTAGACAAATATTAGACAATGTATTATTATTATTATTATTATTATTATTATTATTATTATTATTATTATTATTATTATTATTATTATTATTATTATAGATCAAAGTTGTACTGATCTATATGTGGATTTACCGTTAAATGATTTGAAGTTCAGGGTGGCCACAAGAAAAGCAGCAGTAAATCCCAAATAAACATCTGAAAAGAGTTAAAGACATTTTAATATTTTGCCAATTTCCCAAATTCATACAGGAATTATATCCAGTTGTTGATCATGGGGTATTCCCCTTAATGTGTACCTTATGTACTCAAGTGTGTAAACACTGATTATTAACATTAACATGAAAAAACACACTTTTATCTTAACAGTTTTACAATCAAAATCAAACATTTTTGAGCATTTATTCAATAATGAAATTCAGTTGCACACCCATGTAAGGGCAGGCCATGTAAAGGTTCACATGAAGCTACATCAGGATTTAATTCAATAAAAAGAAGGCGGTACCTTTTCTGTCATATGGAGGGCCTTTACATGTCTTATTGTGTGCTTTTATGTCTGAAAGGAGACGCATAATGAACACAGATAATCAGAGCTGTCCAGCAGAACACACTGATTAATAAATACGTTCAGCATTAAAGTGTTACACTTTCTTTTCAGAAATGATGTAGCTTAAACTGGTGTTCATATTCATCCCATACTGTATATACTTTGAATTCTGTGATATTTTTGTGAATATCAAACAAAGTTTGGCTTACTGCACATTAGGCCGAAAATCTCAAAGAACAAAGCAAAACAAGCACCAAAGGCTGCTGGCACAGCTATAGCTGTAAAAACATGGCATAGCATCACAGAAACATGTGTGTCAAAATTTAGATTATTTAAAATGTGTATCATCTTTACAATTAGTTATCTGGATGACATTGGTGGCTACTTACGGCGAAAGGGACGATACAGAACTGTTCCCCATCCGAGACCAAAGCAGATTGCAAAGAAATGGTAATATTTGTCTGAAATGGTTCAGAGGAATACTTCAAAATGATGCAAATCTTTTAGAATCACATTTATTCTAGCTTATGATGTGCCACCACCTTCAATTCTTGATTTATAATGTACATACAGTGCTGGTAATAGGCAACAACTAGGTCCTTTATGTCTTCCTGAAAGAGAGACAAAACTGGTTTCTTGGCAGTGACGGTGGCAAAGAGTACAGATAATAAAATAAAGTAGTGATACAGATTTAAAAAAAGATAATATACCAAAATCAGGGCTGGTGACAGAACAAAATACCACACAAGCACAGGTTTACCTACCATTTCTGATCAGCTACAGCAGTCTACTGCTCCACAGGTGAAAAGATTACAGAGCGTTGCACATGCAGCAAATTCCATAACCTGTCAAACCACCTGGTCAACAACAGGGATATGACAAAGGAAAGTCCCGCACAAGATTGTTTTGCTTTCACATTCGAATGACCTTAGACTCAAGGAGAGTGTTGGGGCTTGAAGACAACTGTTTGAGATTTAAAATGTGTTTGATACATTTGACACACATGAATAAGCAATATTTTGTTTGGAAGATAAATAATGCCAATCTGAACAAGGAAGTAAAAACCTCATTGACGGTTTAGAGTCACATAATCTGTATAAATAAATTAAAAACTCAGATTAAATGCTACAATGATCTATCTGTAATTTGACTTTATTGTATGTTTTACTGGTATGCTAGGTATGAAAGTTCAATAACTGATAAGCTCTCAGATATTTTGATGCTGAAGAAGTGAGCAGAAGTCTATAACTTAATTTTCTTCTGGATTGTATTATAGTGTTTGATTTTATGATTATCGTATGAATAAAGATCTTGCTGTAATGTGTTATAACCTTTTTTTTTTTTTTTTTTTAACTTCCACGTGATTTTATTCTAAACTGAACCATAGCCTAAATACTTATCATAATGCAGGGAATCAAGTGTGAGATACTCAAGATTTCCTGGGGCATAACCCCAAGACCCTCAGTGAATGTCTTCATATGTTTCAATACACCCTCTATTGTGGTATTAGGGATTTTAAAATCTATTCCAATCAGAAACAACCAGGGAAAGTCTTTACCCAATTCATCCACCCTTTTCACAGATTATATACAGATTATCGAGCCTAATGAAATAGTCTAATGGATTTGAGTGTGTCCTTTTATACTTTTAAAATCCCTGCCCCTCAAACAGCGTAGGAACACCACTGATCTTATTCGGTGGATCGGAAAAAAAAACTGTTACCTGTGTGAATTTATACAATAAATGTTTTGGAAATAGGTTTTAGTTACAACCTTGTTTACATTATTTGCATAGGTTCAAATTATTGTTTTTAGGGTTTGGCGAAATCAGTAAAAAAAAAAAAAAAAAAAAGAGAGATTCGGTTATTTCAATAAAGCATTTAAGAGCGAATTTGATCAAGGGTAGATACAGCCCCCTTGTGGCTTTGCCCAAATAAAAAGACCCTTTTTCTCTTTTGTTCAATTGTAGTATCATCATGAAGCCTCAGGGGGGCAGCGCTGGATTTCAATATTGGAGATGTTGCCGGCTCCCTTCAGGACCTTCGAAATGCATTCTGGTGCTTGCAGTTCATGTTAAAGCTGCAGTAAGCGATCAGTGAAACACGAGCATATTAAAAACTACATTTCCCTTTTCACCCAGACAGATTTGAATGTCGTCTAGGGGTAGCTTTTTCTCATCGATGATCTCAACTCAAGTTTCCTCTGTCAACTTCGTAAAGTGGCTGAAGAAACTCCTTCAGGATGACAATAGAATCGTTTTGGTTGAGCTCTGTCGAAGTCTGTGGCGGTAAAAGGTAAACGGAACAAAACGCCATCCAGGTTCCAACAATGAGATCCAAACAAAGAAGGCAGTGATTTGCGGTCTCGGTGGTTTTCTGTGTTGCTCCTGCTAGCCAGGGCTGGGTCCCGTTAAGTTCCAGTTGGGAGTCGGCGGTTCCCCAAGATGTCCACGGAGGAGCAGGAGTATCCCGAGGCGGTGCTGGTGACGGAAGCCGGGCCGCAGTGGCTCCGAGTCGAAGTGGAGCGTCTGACTCGGGAGCTCCGCGAAACGACCCATGAGAAGATCCAGGCTGCGGAGTACGGGCTCGCGGTGCTGGAGGAGAAACAGCAGCTCAAGCAGCGATTTGATGAGTTAGAGACGGAATACGAGACGGTCCGACATGAGCTGGACCAGCTGAAGGAGGTAACCTGGGGTCATAGCTTTGCTCACAGACGCTTCGGAATATATTTGGTGGTCATAATGTGTGTGTATCGGCATGAAGACTCTAACGGTAACGGTAACAACAAATCTACCGTTAGCAGTGGTGCAGCAACAGCCGAAATTAAATTTTCCGCTGGTATTGAACGTCTCAGTCAGAGCCACGCAGACTATAAACAGAACCATCATGTTTTCTAGAAGCTATCAATCAAGGGGTTGTTCCCTTCTTACTGCTGTGACCTCTTAGTGTCATAGAGCTGAAATGATAAGCTTGAAGTCTGATATAAGGCAGTTGCTTAATGCTTTGCAATATTGTTAGAGAAAAAAATGCTGTGTCAAAATGTGTTCCCAGTGGCGTTGAAAAAGTAGATATTACCCTGGGTTATGATTACTTGCCTGTACTTGCTATTGGTATGTGAAGCAATCTTATGCAGCTGAAGTACGAGGGGACATTATGGTGTTTAATTAACTGTACTACATTATAAATCAGTGTTTCCTTTAAATATAAAGCATTCATGTACATCACGCACCGTGACTTTTAATTAAAATATGAAGAAATACTGAAACTTTTTAAGAGTCTCAAAGCAAGCAAAAACATGGCGTGGCAGCTAAAAGTAAAACTTATGACAACGAATGTGCTCCAACATCACACCTGTGAAATAGGTCAGTCAAAATTAGTTAAGAAAACATTCTTCCTCCACTGAGATAATTCATAGTCTTTGTTACAAATTAACTCTTTAAAATTACTCAGTCTTTGTTGTTTTTTTCCCCCTACATTTCTCCTCAGCTACCACCTGCAGGGATTTGTCAGTCTGGATGGTAAACAAAGCATTAAGCAGACAGGCAAGGAGCCTTTCATCTGTCACCATCAGTTAATTCAGCTGCCAGCTGGGTTTTTGCTGGCCAGCTTTTTCAGAAAATGTTATGAATATAAACCCTGCAGTTTTTCTTTTGTCATCTTTGGGGAAACATGATTTGTGACAAAAATCTGGGTTTCCCCTTAATTTAGTCAGAGTTGGGTGTTTTTTTAATAACCTTTAGAGGAAGTGCACCCTGAGACACTTCCACATGGGCTTAGAAAGTCAGCAGTTGTGGTCGCCAAGGCCATAAAGAAATATAAATTCAGTGAATAGGGCGGTACTAAATCCTAAACTGGATTAGCTGCAAACAGAGAATGCCAAGTGTTGTTGCCATTATCACAACTGATTGCCTCACATACTAATCAATACAGGGTTTTCAAAGGCATACATGACATTATATGTGAAGACCAAATACTGATTTGCGTCTAGGCTGAAATAGTTCCCATGGATGCTTCAGTGATTATGTTCAGTTGTAGCCTGATGGTGTTTTTTTGTCCTTATTAAATTAGTCATGATGCAGATCACGGTCCAGTCATTTTCTGACTCATTGTTGTAGTCATGCTCTTGGTATCTTGTGATCTTGACTTACTTTTCTCTTTAGTTGTGTCTGTCAGTGAGACAAAAATGTGAGGTTAAAAAAAGGAACCAAGATATCACCATCAGCAGAGTGGGTGCTAATGGATGGTTAAAGGTTTGGGTTTTTTTTGGCTTGGAAAGAAATACATACATCAGATTCTTTTTTCATTATTGTTATAACAATGATTATTGTAATTATTATCATCATTTTGGCTATGACTGAATAAATAGTCTTGAAATACATTTCTCAAAAAGACTAAACTGATGGATGAGCCTTCTTGTTCTGAAAAAAGTGGACTGCAAAGCATTAGCCTCCACTCTACTTCAAAGATTCAAATTTTATTCATCTGAAAAATAATCAGTGTTGCTAAAACCATGCTCTTTTGATGTGTAATCTGAATATGAAACAGTACTAAGACATGCAGTGGACTGACACAACACTGTTGTGAATGTGAATGGTCCTCTATAAGACAACAGGCAAACAATCAACCAGCAATAAATGCCGTGACTGAAAGACCTTCTGCATTTTTATTGAAGGCTTATCTATGGTTATCTGTTCAAACACGTGCTTCAGTGTTTGTGTTTGTTGGACTGTAACTTCTTGATCAAAGTGACTTTGTTGCTCTGATGTTAATTTTTTCCATCTTTCCCCAGGCTTTTGGACAAGCTTACTCAACCCACAAGAAGGTGGCTGCAGATGGGGAAAGCAGGGAAGAGTCACTGATCCTGGAGTCTGCCAGTAAAGAGGCGCTGTACCAGCAGAAAGTCTTGGAGCTGCAGAATGAGCTTCGTCAGACCAAAACCTCACTCACAAGTGTACAATCTGAAAACGAACGCTTGTCAACCATTGCCTTAGAGATGAGAGAGGTAATAATTAATGAAAGATACAAACAAGATATTATAACCTGTATAAAAACAGTCGGTTTATGTGACAATTGTTTTATTTATGGATCTTAATTTGTGATCTTCTAGAAACCTAATACTGGTGCTTGCATGTTAAACCTGATCCACTCCAAGTGTTTTATTTTTAAACTGTCCTTTCAAGTTATAAAAATGTGGGAACTGTAAATATCTTTTTTGATGAATGCAACTTTTAAAAGCCAAAATATGTTTTAGTTTACCCCACAGTGGTTAATCTGAGCCATTTCTTTGAATCAAAGCACTTTTGTGTTCAAATGATTCATTTAAAGCTAAGCTAACTCAGGGTGAAAGAGTAGGTTAGCGAAGCCCAGGGAAGTATTGATTGACTTGAAGACTGCACCACCTCTTCGGTAGCTGTCACAGGGAGTTGTGAGAGTGTTGAAGTTTGCAGAGGGGGGAGGGTCAGCCAGCAGGAAAGATGATGTAATGTTCACTGCAAGTGACACAAAGGATGTCCTCCGCCAGGGCTCTCTGTAGCATGAACTGGTAAGTGGACCATGTCCTTCTTCTCACCATTACTTTCATCATGCCTCTGTGGAATGTGAAATGTGGTGACACACTGGTCTTCTGCTCACTCAGTTGTCAGAGGGTTGTCTCGATTGAGGTTCCAGTCTCTGAATGATCTATTGCTCTGAAGATGAAAAAGAGCACCTGTTTTAATTAGAGATCATTATCGCTCAGCTCCCCCATGATAAGCCATCTTGTTCCTCCCTCTCCTCAGAGTTCAGAGCTGGCTGAGCTGCAGCGCGGCCAACTGCGTGATGACATCAGAGAGTACAAGGTGCGGGAGGCACGTCTGCTGCAGGACTACAGTGAATTGGAGGAGGAGAACATCTCTCTGCAGAAACAAGTATCTGTGCTGAGGCAGAGCCAGGTGAGACACACAAGACAGAATAATACTCAGTCAATTTTTGTATAAAACTGAAGTTCTTCATCACTTGTAATTGAGTGGATAGTAGTTTTACCCTCCTTTTTTTAACCATGTCTCCTTACTTAACATCAAAAAGTTTTGGTTAATGATCCTTCAATATTTCTTTGGCCATTTTTGACAACATAAGGCACTTAAAGTGTTCAAACTGTAATGGACTTCAGTCTCTTGGGTACATTTCTGACATCCTTATTTTTATTTTTGAACATCTGCTAAGGTGGAATTTGAAGGTCTGAAGCATGAGATCCGCCGTCTGGAGGAGGACTCCCAGTGCTTACACAGCCAGCTGGAGGAAGTCATGCGTCTGAGAGAAATCTCAGAGCGACAGCTGGCAGAGGCCTTGGAAACCATCAAAACAGAGCGTGAGCAGAAGGCCACCCTGCGCAAAGAGCTCTCCCACTACATGACCATCGGTGGCTCTGTGTACAACGGCTCTTTTAACATCTCCATCGACAACCTGAAACTCCATGATGACCCCTCGGCGGCCGGCGAGCCCGACAATGATGACCTCATCAGAGGCTTTGAAAATGGATTGGTCAAGGCAGGTGAAGCTGAAGACGACAACAGATCTGCGGGGAAAAAGAGAGGAGAGGCCTTCAAGCCGGCGCCGAGCCTGGTGGATGACCTGCTGAGTGAGCTAAACATCTCTGAGATCCAGAAACTCAAACAACAGCTGATGCAGGTATGAGGTCATAGGGAATATCCGCATTGTAAAAGACAATGTGGGTAAAGTAGTTTTAACATTTTTCAAAATAAAAGTGCTTTAGCTTAAGAAATACAAAAGAAATAAACACACAAAAAATCATTCTATACTCTCTCTACCCTCAGCATCACTACAAGTCTTTGCCCTGTCCAAACATGTCCTGATTGGTTCACAAAGCTTTTTCAAATATTCACTAGGGCTTGTTTCATCTCCACCTTGTTCTTTTTTCTAATTGCTGGCAGCCTCAGCCAGCAGAGTGCCTTAAGTCCTACTCAAACTGCTGTAAGACCTGTTGCTTTAGCTGGCTATTCATACACAGTGTAAGGTTCAGAAATCCATTTGTTCATTCAGAGAGGTGGGAGCTAATTTAACTCAATAGATTCAGTCTATCCACACTATCACCTGATCTGAGCAGCATCTGTCTCACTGTTTGGAAAGTGAAACTTGAAAGGGAGATGGCTGAGTTTACCCTAGTTAAAAGTTTCATTCATGGTTATTAAGCATCTACTTAAGTGGTTTTATAAATGCCAGGTTTGGAAATTGTGAAACATATTTTCATTTCATGAATGACTAAAAGTCGACGAACTGACTTAAAATGATTTTTTTTTATTTCAGGTGGAGCGTGAGAAAGGGGTCCTGATAAACTCCCTCCAAGAGAGCCAGAAGCAGCTGGAACAAGCCTATGGGACTGTGTCCGAGCAGAAAGAAACCGTCAACAGGCTGACTGAAAACCTCAGCGCTATGAAGAAACTGCAGGCCAGTAAAGAGCGCCAGTCAGCCCTTGACAGTGAAAAAGACAGGGACAGCCATGACGACGGAGACTACTACGAGCTGGACATAAACGGACCTGAGATCCTGCAGTGTAAATACACCGTGGCTGTGTCTGAAGCAGGGGAGCTGAGGCAGGAGTTAAAAACTGTGAGAGCAAAGTATGAGGAGTGTAAGACTCAGTATGACGAGGAGCGAGCACGGCTTGAGAGCGACGTTCAAGAGTTGAGGGCAAATTTGGCGTCCTTGGAAAAAATAAGCCAGGCTGATAAAGCAGAGGTAGCTCGTTTGGAGAAGGAGCTCCGTCTGGTCAGTGCTGCTGCTGGAGAATCCCTTGGCAGCCTTAACGTGGCACAGGATGAGCTCATTGCTTTCAGCGAAGAATTGGCAAACCTCTACAACCATGTGTGCATGTGCAACAATGAGACCCCCAACCGTGTCATGCTTGACTACTACAAAGAAGGCAAGGCCATTGTGAGACGTGGACAGGAAGGGAAGGAGCCCCAGTCTTCAGTACTTCTCACCAATGGGCTAATCACTGACACCGAGTCAGGAAAGTCTGAGTCCAGCAGCACCACAGTAACTCCAGCTCCACCTACGGAGCACCGGCCTGAACCCATGAACATCTATAACCTCGTAGCTATTATCAGAGACCAGATCCGCCACCTGCAGCAGGCAGTGGACCGCACCACTGAGCTGTCACGACAAAGACTCGCCAACCTGGAGCTGAGCTCAGTGGCAGACAAAGACAAAGAAGCCTGCATGGAGGAGATCCTCAAACTGAAGTCTCTGCTCAGCACCAAAAGGGAACAGATTGCCACTCTGAGAGCTGTGCTCAAAGCCAACAAACAGGTCAGAGGAGCACTCTGTGTGAATGTATGGACATGCCTGCTGTGTATGTTAGAGAAAGGAAGGATGTTCATTGTTCCTCAAGCTGAAAATCCAAACAAAAGAGAATTATGAGCTTCAGCTAAAGATAACTGAGCTTGGATCTTATGAGTGATTGAAAGAAACCAGCTCATGAAAAAAATGTCTTCTTCTTCTTTTTAGACAGCTGAGGTTGCTCTGGCCAACCTGAAGAGTAAATATGACAGCGAGAAGGCCATGGTGACTGAGACCATGATGAAGCTTCGCAATGAACTGAAGGCTCTGAAGGAGGATGCTGCTACATTCTCCTCTCTTCGAGCCATGTTTGCTACAAGGTAAGGCTCCACATCCTACATGATCATGAGATTCTTGTTTTCATTCTTGACACACTTTACATGAAGCAGCATGTGACACCCTCGGGGCCAGGTGATCCAGGGTTCACACCATGATAACTGTGTCTCTGACTGAAAACATTACAACCTTAAGCATTTATTTCATCTTTTCTTATTATCAAGAGAAAAAATTACTCTGCTCACTGTATTATATGCCTGTATATTGAGGAGGTACAGTGCATTGTGGGTAAATTCTGATGTAATACTTGTGCGAGTCAGCTAGCAGAGACTTTATCCTCCCATCTGGAAATGCTGTCTGCAAATGGGGAAAACATGTGACAACAAGCACAGGCACTTCAAGGCAAATTGCTCCACCTGCTGGAAAGAAAGTTATTTTCTTGTCTCCTCTTTCTTCCTTTTCCTCTCTTCTCTCCCTCTCCTTAATTTTTCTCTCAGGTGTGATGAATATGTGACCCAGCTGGATGACATGCAGAGGCAGCTGGCTGCTGCAGAGGATGAAAAGAAGACGCTGAATTCTTTGTTACGCATGGCCATCCAGCAGAAACTGGCCTTGACTCAGCGCCTTGAGGATCTGGAGTTTGACCATGAGCAGGCGCGCCGCAACAGTGCCACGGCTGCAGGAGGAAAGGGCAAAACAAAGGGCAAGGGAGCCACCTCCAGCCATCGTGTAAGTTGGAGGCTGTACTGCAGAACAAACTCTGAGCCACAGAGCATCTGCAGAGGCTCCAGGTTCATCTGCAAAGCTTTACAGACCTTTTATAAACATATATATTTTCTCTACTTCTTTTTCCACAAGCTTTGCATCTCCCTTGGGCTGTATACACACCCACTTTTTCTAACTTTACTTTCCCAAGTTTTCTTGGCAGTCTTACCGTATTATATAGAAAACTCACTTTAACATTACTAAAAATGTGTGCACTCTTGTTCCTGTACATGTTGGTGTTTACAGTGTTTGGTTGAGCTTTAAACTGTCTCTTTCTTTGATGCTGGGGTTTCCCCTTTTTAGCATGAAATCGGTTATGCTTTGGATTTTGTTTTGTTTTGGAGCTAACCCAAAGAAAGGATGTATTTAGTCGGCACATATTGCACTAGCCAGGATTATAAGCGTGGTTCCAGTGTTATTTATATCGTTATTTTGCCTCATGAAACTTGAACCCTACGTGCTAATTTTAATTCAGCTGACACTTTCTTCAAGGCAGCTTGGGTCATTTTCAGATATGGGATGATCAAATCAAAGAAAAAATGTGTCCACTTCATGTCAGAGCTCAGTGACGTGTCGATGATAGGTTTCTTTTAAGTTTTTATACCACCTTATTGTTTAAAGATGGTGATTTTTGACCTCAGGTAAAACAAAGGTTGTTCTGGTAAAACAATACTCACCATTTTTTTTATTAAGATGTTTGTGTTTGTTGTATAGAAGAAGATCATGACCACTGAAAAATGTTGGAGGTCAGGTTGAAACAAACAAAAACAAAAAAAAGGAAGAAATCTGACTTTTTAAAATATCTGGTTCCATAGTTGAGAATAAAGACACAATTCTGACTTTTCCCCCAAATTCTGTGAAAAATATCAGAATTTTGACTTCATTCTTGGAATTAAGAATTCTGACCTTAACTTCACAATTCTGAAGTTATAGAGCTCTGAGATTACAGTCGAAATTCCGACTTAATTTGTCCCCAGAGTTCCATGATTTCTGAGATTAAAGTCTGAATTGTATAACTTCATTGGACATTAAAGTAAAAGTTATGGCCTTTCTAAACCTGGAATTCCGACTGTAATTTTGTTTTTCTGTCTTTATTCTGTCAATTAAAAAAAAAGAAGTGATTATTGAAGTTTTTTTCAGTGGTCCAACCCTCTTCCTCAAACTTAAATTTCAAAGACAAAAACAATTACTGTGCACTCATACTTTGTTGTTTCTGTTTGATCAATTTCGTTTGTTTTTTTCTTCTTAAATTTTTTTTAAGGTTTGGCAACATGAGTTAGAGCAGGAAAAAAAAACTTCATTTTGAAAGATTTCTGAAGTGTAACCTGAAACACTGCAGTGTTCCTGACGTCTTACTAACTCCTGCATGCTTAACACAACTCAGTTCTCTGCTTTCTGCATGTCTGTCTGTCGGTGTTGCTCACTCCAGTAATCATCTCAAGCTGTCTTTTTCAGTACAAATGAAATTTCACAGTCAATTGAATGTGATTTTCCTCTGTTTTATCTTTCTATTTGCAGTAAATCACTCTTGCCAAGTGTCCTACAGTGGGTCCGTCAGAGTGTCTGTGACAGTTGCCAGTCACCTTTGCTCCTGGTTCCTTCACTCTCTAATCGTGATCTTAATCATGTTATCATTCACACAGGAACATATCCAGCAGTATTTGCCAGGGGCCTTGTTTTAGAGTGCCAAAATAAGTGTGTCAAATTCTGTCAAAACATTTTGACTACAGAGAGAATGACTCATCGTATCAGCTGCCCACTGGAGTCCTTCACTCTTCCAAAAAAAGGAAATGCATCATTATCGTAAATGAACTAGAGGAAGAATCAAGACGGGTGTTTCTGCTGATTGCTTTTTGCCTGTTACCCTGACTGAGCACTTTTTCTTTTACCAATTTGCTCTTAGCTGATTCCTCTGTCTTTCTAAAACCATACTAATTGTGTCAAGTATTATGCAATGTTGTTACTGGATGTGCATGTTGAACTGCCAGATTATCTGTGTTATTATCAAGTGAGTGGATATATTTTTATCTCTATTTATTTTATAACAAGAAAAACAGATTATTTCGTTATTGTTTTAAACCAGAATTTTTAACTCCCTGGTTAAATTCAAACCAGCTTTTTGCCTTAGTTGTTTATTTCCTTGGATTTTTCTGTGCCTCTCTAACAGTCCAGGGATACATACCATCAAGGTTATCAGGATTTTTTTTCTTATCCGTACCTGTGGTATGGCTCATAAAAAAATATCCTTTTGTAATTTTGAAAGTGTTATCATGAAAATTTGAAATTTAAAAATTCAGGTTTTATTTTGTACCATTGGATTTTTTTATACTCATGACAGAGCTGTTACAAATTAAGTTGTTACAAAAAGTGTGGTTGATGATCTAAGGAAAAATAGTAATGCAAAACATATTTAAATATATCTAAGTTAATGTCAGGTGTTCTTAAGTTCTTATCATGAAGGAGAGTTTTTTTTTATTACAGTTTTAATTAATCTTTCTGTAAATCTTTTGAGTCCTATCATTTATACCACCATTGACCCAGCAGTGCCATTTTCTGTTTTGTTTATTAAGCAAGTGCAATTTACTTATAAAAAGAAAACTTAAAAAAGAGTTAATTCTTTGTGAATTAAATTTTTCTCACAGACTTGGTTCTTTATGAATTTATATGACTTTATGATAACTGCAGCTGTATTTATTTGACACTGTTCAGACTACAGGATTTCATTGTCCTTTTGTTTCTAAGGGAGTTTAAAATGAGGTAACTGGTCCAAGTGTGGAGAAGATTGACCCTGTGGTATGATTCATGACTGTGGCCTGATTCTGGCCCCTAACAGTTATGAACGGTGAATAAATAAATGTAACTTTCACAATACTGTGTTAGTTATTTTTTGTTCAAACCCACAAGTTGACTTCTGTGCTGGAAACTGAACTGAAACTAAACCTTAGAATTATTTCAAGTGCAAAAGAGATGTATTTACAAGACTGTAGTGTATGATTAAGTATGTTCACAAACAAAAATCAATTGCATTACTTTAGGTTTGTTTTCTCCATTAAGCTTATTTTCTAAAACTATAGATAATTAAGACTTGTACATGTGTCACAATTCTGTGCTGTACTTTCCAACTTTGGAGTGAAACAACAGAAATGCAACTTTCACATTCTACACACTTCTTGCTTTAGTTACTCAAAGAGATGTTGAAATAGTAATTTTTTAAAAAGAAATGGGGAAAATGGGATTAGCATAAACTTGCAACAAACAAGGCAAATAGACTGGAACTTGGAGTGACCAATCAGGTGGCTCATTTCTTGAAGTATACTACTGTTATTCAATAGTTCCATTTGTAGATGCAAGGCTGTATTCCCTTTTTTCAGTTCAAGTACCAGATCATTCTGTAACTTGATAATGTGTTAATTTCTGTGGCCAAAATATTCCAAGTTGAGTGTTTTATAGACGACTGAGGGGTGCTTCTGGTTCAAACTCCCCCATTTCTATCTCGATTACTCCCTTACTGCTACCGCGATGATCAAATCAAACGCTTTGCTTATCTTTTAATTGTTTATTTACATTTCCGGGTTTAAAAGGGAAGTTTCCATTTTTCCTTTTCTGAAGACGTCGACGTAAACCACTCCCTCATGACGAGGTGACGTACGAAGGCGTGTCTAACAAAGGACAGTGGGGACTCTCCACAATGGGAGGTTTGTGTCTTTCCTAAACTATAAATAACCCTTTAAAATGTTTCTTCGTATTCCTCGGCGTTTGTTTTCATTCGTTTGTTTGTTGTTGACGTCAAACTCGCCAACATTTCTACAGCATTAACGATCTAAAAGGTGTCTTCGCTATCAGCCAATGACAATGTAACGTCTCATTTCAAGCTTGTTGAAACCACGAAAAGTTTGTCACAGTACAACACAATCCACAAGCAAAAGCTTTTATGTGACTTTTTAAGCTAGCAACCAACAAAAAAGGTGAATAGAGGAAAATGTGTCCTCTATTACTGTCCCTACTTGCCCTCGGTTTTCTCTCTCCTTCCACGGATACGAAGAAACACAGCAGATATTGTCTTTATTATGTTGTATACTCAATGAAAAGGCTAATCTAACACCTTACAGTAAATGAAATGTTTTTGTTGTACTAAGTATTGTTTATAACTCCTTCATTTAAACACGGGCAGACAGTTTTCGTGAGCAGTTGATCGAGGACAGTGCCTTCCTCAGAGTTGATCGGAGACTTGACACGGAGCTGGTGGACAAACTCATCCTGCAGCTCAACAGAATCTACCCACAGATCCTCACAGACAAGGAGGCAACTAAAGTAAGTCTAAGTATACGAATACTTCTCTTTATTCTCGTCCACATGCAGCAAGTGTTATACAGCAGAGGGCAATTGTGACACCGCAGTCTTCACATATTAGCTGCAAAATAAATAGGAAGTAAATCAAAAATACCCATCATGCAGCAAAATTACCCCTGAGGTGCTGATATTAGTCTGCATTGCAACATTAAATGGTGTGCTTGACAAGTTTGCAATGCAAAATTTCATCTAAGTACCTAAGTGTACAACTCATAGCAAAGTAGGTTGATGATTTTTTAAATAATGTATTATCTATGTGTCCTGCCAGGAACAGATCTTTTTCTGGCTACTTGTGAAGTAAACATGGTTCAGACTCATACAAGTCTTCTTTGACCGAGAAAAATCCGACTTCCCAAGGAGAGGCAATGGTTTTTTAATTATATTTTTAATTATTTTTTTTATTATGGAGCTATTTGATTTCTTTCATGAGCATTAATTACAACAACGTTTGGGATCTAACTCCCTATCCCTGTGAGGATTTTCTGCTTTTCCCTGTTTTATTTCAAATAAGTGTCATAGGTTTTTTACTTGAGTAAATCAAGGTTGCTCATGTGTTAAACCACACGTTCCTTCTCCTACCATAACACCAAACAACACCTTGACCAAATGTGTCAGACTAAGAAGAGACATGAAGCTTTTACATTAACAAGCTCATGAACAAAGGTTTGAAATTATATGATTTTGAAAAGATAACCATGAGAGCTCCCAATTATTTTCATTTGTTGTACAGTTTCGAAACTTGGATGTGCCAACAAGTGTTCGTCTGGGTGAGCTCCTGACACACCTACAGGGGAAAGGAGAGGAGGCATGCCGGGAGTTCTACAGAGCCCTTCACTTGCACGTAGAAGAGGTGTACTATAGTTTGCCCACACGGCTCCGCCTCAGAGGTCAGTCCTCAAAATCTTTTTATTGTCAGTGAAATATTTATTATTAAATACCAGGTTATGGGTTGCATAAATTTGTTGCACTTTTTAGCATATTTCCAAACATTATTCAACAAGCAGAAACTTGAAAATGCATCTGTATTGTCTCCAGATACCTTGGATCCACTCACACATCCTCAGGTGTCCCATCAGAAATATGTCTTGAATGACAGGGGTAAGATGCATGTGTATGCAATTTTGTTTTCAGTGTAAGCTGTCTTACAACATTTTAACAGTGGTTATCAAATGCTTTGCTGCAAAAGTAATCTGTATATGCTTTAAAGGATAAGTTCAGTTAATACAGCTTTTACATTGTTTATAGAATGAAGTAGAGCAAAATACTCACCCAGAAGGCTTTCCTGATCCAAGCAGTGCTTCGGGAGATATTTAGATCCAAAATCGTGCAGCAGACATCCGTATAATGGGATCCATCGGGGCATAGACAGTGCCGCTCCTAAAACTGCATTTATCGTCCAAAAACTCATGTTTTTCAACAATATTCCATCATGGTCCACTCTGGGTTAGTCCCCTGCTGCAGTCTGTGTCACTCCAGACCGCGCTGTGTGGCTGTACTGACCTCTGAACTGACGAAGACTTTGTTTACGTTTGCCCCTCAAAGAAAGGAGGAAGTGGAGTCAGCTCTCCAGAGAGTACTGCACATGCGCGGATATATATATAAAACAATGTAAAAACTGTATTAACCGAACTTATCCTTTAAATATGATAGATGATGATGTTGAATGATTATAATTGTTAAAAATGCTGCAGGCTACAAGCGTAAGCTAGTCAATAAGTACAGGCCATGTATATATGAAAATTATTTTCTTTATTTATTTTCTGCATCTTCTTCCAGAGCCTCTCTTCTTCCTAGGCTGTTTTGGCATTGCAGTGGGGATGGCTTTACTCTATTACTACAGTGGTACGTAGCTTTCCAGGTTGAACTGTGCTGTTCTAATATTAAGATATTTTCTTTATTGTATTCTAGCCAGCATGTATTATCTTAAAATAGTTTGCTGTTTTATTCAAAGATGTTTTTGCTTTACAGAGGCAAAATTGACAGGAGGAAGTCGTGCCCTGGGGATGGCTGCTTTGGGCTTGAAGAAAAAGGCTCAGGAGGTTCTTATCTGGTACACTGAGGAAAGCCTCATGAATTGAATTGTTACCTCACACCAGCAGCTCTAGCAGTATTGCTCCTTTGAATGCCACCTACACCAAAGCACAGCAAATCTCTCTCTATATATTTTTTCTTATTTTGTACTCCAATTTGTATATTGTTTAACTTTTAAGATGAGAAAATTTGAGAAACTATTTCTCTATATGTTGATACCTTTTAAGCTGTTTAAAAGGTTAAACACGTGCAAGTGATTGCAGTGAAATCAAAAACAAGCTGATGGAATAAGCCTTTGTCTCTCAAATCTTAAAATTACACACAAGTGGCTTTTATCACCTAAATTAAACAAGCACGTTACGGTCTATGGTTTAATCATTCATCAGTCTATCACTGCTATTCACAACCGTACAATAACTGATCTTTGCTTTGCTTACTTGCACTTTGGTGTCTAGACTCAGGCCAGATTCTTTTTTCTGTTTGTGCTTTTGGTTTTAAAGTGCCCCATATATTTCTTGGGCCTTAAAGTTTTAATAATTTACACATTTACAATTTCCGTAAAAGTAGTTGCAGTGCAGGTCAAATAACATAAAGCCTAAACCGACAGCTGTCTATTTGGACTGTGTATAAGGCCAGCTCTGGATAGAGCATTGCTGCCCTCTAGGGGTTGGACGTGGACTGTATTATCCAACATGACTCGTGTCTGTCCCGCAAGTCCCTCGTAAATTTGTGCTCTACTCACGTTTAGAACCAGAAAAGTGGGAAATTAAGTAGGCGTGTGTTTGGTAAGTTCAATGTAATTGATTCGACCCGTAATGTATGTTTAAGACGAAGTTGCTGTGTACTGTGTCATGATGAATGTTCGTACCAATGATTTCCAGCTTTCCTGGCGCGTGGCATTATGGGTAAGGTGACTACTGAAATGCACAATTATCGAACTCGGAGTTCGGAATAATTAAATCAATATGCTTTGGATTTAAATAAATAGTGAAATACTTGAGGTTTGAACTCGTAATACTCATCAAAGTGCATCGAAGTACTGTCGAAGCGTCACCGCGAGTGAAACTCCTATTAGTGTCTACGTGTATATAAACAGACATCCCACAAGACAAAGGCGTGTTGTATGAAAGGAGAGAAGGTTAGCACTCCCCTTGACAAGGATGGAATTGGCCCTTGTGGCCTTCAACACACATACGGTTAAGGCATTGCCACCTACTTAGTGGCATCTCTAACCATATTTTTTCCGTAATAACATCAAATACTAACTTTCGTCTTCACAGCATATTACATTCTTTCCCCGTACATAATTCTGCTTCTCATCAATACGCAGGCAAGAGATAAGTACAGCTGAATGTCTTGGAAGAGTCTGTTTCCGCTGGGTTTGGCAGGATGGAAAGTTTTATACTTCCTGTTGGCCTGAAGCATTTAATCATGTTCAATATGCAGAGCATGGCTGAAAAATGTGTGAGTCAGCTGTATTTATCTCAAAGAAACGCGACAGTTTGAGAGAGAACTCCAGCTATTGATGTTGTACTCTGAAATGTAGATGTTAGTTTCCTATTTTTCTGTGCCTTTTTATTAACTGATGGGCTAGCACCTGTCAGCTACAATTTACCTTATCTGAAGACAACTGAAACAAGTGCATGATATTATGTTTTTTTTTCCCTCAGGCTGTTTGTACAGAAATCCATAAAAAGGCATGACATAGAGAAGGGCTCTTATCACAAACACGTAACCATGGTGCTTTGTTTAACTATTTATGAATGGTTTGATAGTTGTACTTCATGAAATCAGAAGTCAGTGACTAGTTTATTGTACCCAACAAGTTTTGATATTATAATATGAAATATTGGCAGTTAATGTTGATTGCCTATGAATGTACTGTGTCACATACTCTACCAACTGTCATATGTAAATGCCTTAAACATCCAAGTGCCATCATTTTTACAATGTAGACTTTTGTCTGTATTTAATTGAATATGAGGCATGATGAAATTAAACAATACAGTATCCACATCATATCATGTTTGTAGTTTTTTTTAATAAAACTCAGTTTTCATCACAGTGTGTAGTACAAGATCATATGGTAAAAGCTGTGAAACTTTTTGGTACTAAAAAGGTGAATAAAAAGCGTTACGATCAACATACAATATACAGTTTACTTCAATAACACACACAGGTAAATCAATATAAACATTTCACACTAGGCTTTGCATAGCTCTATTAAAAGAAAGTAATTATGGTCCACTTCACTGATGTGTTGAGGTTTGTATTACTGTAAACAGAAAGCTTTCCCCTGTTTAATCATGTAACACCTCATGAGCAGCAGTTTCCCTGAAGGGCTCCTGATTGATGCACTTTGTCAGGTTTTTATTTGGATTGAGCTGTGGTACTAGGCTTCTTTTTTAAAGCTAAAGGCATGCTTGTATACTCAGACTTATATAGAAAAACTTTAGAAAGACAGTATAACGCATTTGGTTTTCAGGAAACATTCACATTTGTTTTGACTAACACAGTGTATTGCTCCTGATATGTTTGTTCTATGGGTAAAGGCGTCACAAACCTGAGCATCATACGAGGTAACAAAACTAGTGAACTGCCACATAAAATCAATACTGAAGACAAGTTTGTCAAAAGCCATGGTTCAACCTCTCTAACACACCCACAAACACGCGCACACATGCACGCACACACACATACTTCACCTGATCCCAAGAGTCTGTTGATCCTCTGGGAGGTTGAATTATAGAAAGACTGAAGCACCTGCATGCTGTTTTGCTAGGTGAATAAATTAATCACCATGTCTATTAAAATATTGCAGCAGTCCAACTTCATGGAGTTGATCAGGCAGAGAGAGCCATCTCATGGTGGGTTAGCCAGCCTGTGGTGTGGGCTGCTGCACACCAAAGGCAGTGATGAAGACGTTGACCACCACTATGATAAAGACAAGGGCTGTAGACACATTCTCCAGGATGTTCAGTCTGTAATGCATGCTTTCATCGTTCAGGTTCCACTTCACTGAAAACACAGAAAAACACATTTATGTAACACAGTTTTCATTGTCACTGGAAGTCACCTCCTTTGCCCACAGGGAGGCAGCACAGAGTTTGCTGACAGATTAGCAGTGGGGTAATCAGAAGCACTCTGATACAGATTAACAGCTTCTGACAGCTCTGCCCTTAGGTGTATAATTACCTACTACCTTCATTAGGACATCACACACATCACTGATCTGAAGTGAGCTTGAGAAGGGAAAACACCGTCTTGCGTTCTTCGTTTTCGCAAAACTCCCGTGTCACAACATTTTTGACAAAGCTAACAGAGCTCTCTAAAATTGGATGCTCTCAGCAGAGGCAGCCGACAGACGCCCTGTCCTTCCTGCTACAGCTCTCTAAATGTGGCTCTCTGTCACAATGGTTTACTCTGTTAAGATAAGATAGGTCAGACGAAGGGGGAGGGAGTACTGCAATGTATGGGTAGACAAACTTTGTACTGCAAATTTACCAAAAATAATACATAAACAACAGAGTTATTTACCAAATAGTGATACTTTTTGAAACTTTTTCAACTTCTACTATTAAAAATCTCCCTTGAATTACTTGTTAAAGAGCTCTGGATGAAAAATTCAGTAAAAAATATGCTTGGGACCCCCCCAACAAATTCAAAGAAAACTTGTTTTTGTGTTGTATTTACAGTGAGGGTGGCGTAAAGAAACATGCTGCTTTACTGGGTGAAGAAACCCTCAACTGCCTCCACTGATAAACCACCTGCTACAGAGCTCCTCAAAAGCCTGAAGCCAGATGAGCAGTGATAGCTCGTACATCACTGGGGTTATCAAGTGGGCACCTCCTGTCACTGGTGTTTCATTATGTTGGGCTTACAACACCTGTAATAGGTCTGATGGTTAGCTCCTGCAGAGCAACCCCTCTCTGTGCCAGTTCCGATGTATGCTAAATCCACCAGCAAAACACCTCAATAAACAACCTACCTTCTCAGTATTGTCATGTTTAACAGGCCCAGGCTCTGAACATACAAGTTTCCTGTTTGTGACAACCCTGTTAAAAATGACCCAGCCACAGGGCCCCTAGCTACCCCACTGAAGACCCAGCAGAAAGAGGAAGAGTGTGTACTAGGATGTATCAAAGAAGACAGGGAAGGAAGAGCAATGACAAGGAGCTAATCTCATCCCAGCGTATATCCTATCGTGGCTAGGCTGTGTGGCTAACTGCTTCGTCTGATGTACCCTTTACTATCCTTCACAAATTCCCGATTCCCCAAGTAGTGAGATAGATGATTGTGCTTCAAACCTTCTGCAACCTCAGTGACTGACCCTGTTTGCATTCATAGGCTTGTTTACAGCTTTTACAAAATCAGTTAAGGTGTAACCTCACCTATAAAAATTAGAAGGACCCCCACTATGATTTGCAGAATGAGGGAGATGCTGATAAGAGTGATGAGAGGCACGTAGAAGGTGAAGCCAGGTCCTTGCTCCAGCACGGCCTTCAGCTGTGAGGCATTCGCCATCAGCAGAGCCACATCCAGCATGCTCTCTGCAGCACTCTTCTTGTTGGCGTAATGGTTCATGTTGAGAGGGCCCTGTGACCTCCTGAAACGGCCTCTTAGGGGTACCTGAACACAACACAAACACTGATATCAGTACGACTCAGAGGATGATGCTGTAAGTGACAACTCGCTGTGTGATACAAGCTCGGTTTGCACAGGACTCATTATGAATCCAGTATTGTCTTTATCAACAGACTTTAAAGAAAAGCAGCTTCATGCTGAGATGCTGTCAGTTCTGCAAATGAAGATTTCTTTCATCTTTTCATCATAATAACTACATACATATATGTAGAAGAAAAACCCTCAATCTGTAGAAAAATAATCTGATAAATGACTCTGAGCTGATTTGCAGCAATTTGAAATGATGGGCATCTGCTAACATCTGTGCTCACAAGGCTGAATAAAAAAAAACAAAACAAAAGAAGTCTGCAGTCACTGCAGGCAGAATATTCAATACAGTTACAGAGTAGAGTTAAATAACATATTCTGTTCTGAAATGTAAAGTATGCTATCGTGTTTTTTTTTTATTCACTGGATTAAAGCCATCAAAAAATAGTACTATACTTTGGATTTTGATTTGATAGGAATAACAGATTTCTATAATAGCTAATTGTTACATATTATTAATTTAAAAAACAACAGCAATGAAAACACAGGCAGATGACAGTCTTTCTTTCTTTTAGTTGATATCAGGATCAGTCATTGAAAAACTGATGTAAGTCAACCACACTGCAGTGAAAGCAGAAGCTAAACCATTCTGGCTTTCCCACTGTTGCACTCAAATGCAGAAGCACTGGTCTTTAGCCTTGAAAATTATGTAAACATTGTACATTAACAGTTTTTTTTACTGAGAGAAAATGAAAGCACTTTGCTGCCATTGATTTTGAATCACTGGAAAATGCAAATGACTCACTGGAAAACACACTCTCAAAATCTAATAAGGCACACAAATTAAATTTCACTCCACATTTTCCAACAAAGACATCAGTCCAAAATGAGAAAAAGTATATTTGTTCTCTAAATTTAACTAAATAGAAAATAGGTGTTTTCTAGAATACATAAATACATTTTAAAGGCTTTTATTCATTTGGCTCATCTGTGAGTATGTTTCAGTTCATGACACATACTTAACCCTTTACTGCCGAATGTCTCATTTTTAAGACATGAGTTTCAAAGATCTCTATCTCATCAACATGATAAACAGTTTCTTGAAAGACCTGTCAAAAAGATGTAAAAAACAGTATTTTACACTCTTGAGGATTATCACTCCACTCCAGGCAGCTGAAGTTGTATTTTGTCCTTTTCAGAATAGCTGCTCTCATGAAATCATCCACACGCTCTTTTTCATGAAAATCAGTGCTACTTTTCAAGAAGTTGCAGTAAGAATAACATCTTAATTGTTGCTCATCTTTTAAAATACACATTTTCTGGATTGAAAGAATGCACACTTCCCTTTATTAAATAAGTTGCAAAAACCACCCAACTCATTAAATGTGATGTAAAAATTATTTTTTTAAAAATGATACGGTAATTTTTAGGTGGATTTTGTTAGAAGGGTTAATAAACATCTCAGTTCCAAAGAATGAAAAATGTCTTGTTTTTTAATTGATGGGTCAAGCTTTACAGGGTTCATGACTGATATATGAAAAACACTGCATAATAAATTTAGTTAACTATAGAAAAAATATGATTTAATCAAACTGGTGTATTAGTTTAAAACCCCATTATTGCCCAAACTTCAAACCAGGTGTATGACATTGCAGCGTGTTTTTTTTTTTTTTTTTTTTTTTACTGTGGTCAAATGGAAGTGAAAGTTTTCGGTGGTTGAGTTAAAAAGGAACAAACATAGTGACCCAGAAGGTCGCTAAGCTAGTTTCAGTCCTGAGGTCAAACATAAAGTGCCAAGTCACATCCTTTGGTTGAACTATCCAGGGCATGACCCAAAACACACCACGAGTGCCAGGACAGATGCATGCCACCCAAATACAAGACAAAACAAGTCTGAGGAAATGAACATAAGACAAACAGCTCACAGAGCATTTGTGAAAGCAAACCTTTTAAATACCAAGCTAAAAAAAACTGTTTCAAGATTAAATAACATTTTTCAAATAAAAGTGAGGTTTTCCTGTGATTGAAGCCTTAGTTCTACATTCTTACTTTTCCCTTCATGTATTTTGCAAGAAAAAGTTTGATTGCGCTTCTGCTTCTACAAATAACCATAAGACTTTTAAACTCAAAAGTAGAACCTCGTGTAAAAAAAAACCTGCATCCTTCCTTCTTGAGGGAAACAGGAAGGGCAAGAGTTCTGTTTGAGTTGTCAGTGAAATGAGAATGTGGTTTAAAACACACATTAACCAGCACAATGCAGTAAATCAGGATCCATGTTTCAGCTAGGTGAACTTCTGTTTTTGAGGAGAAGAAAAGAGATGATTTGTAGGAGTCAGATGAGTAAGTCAGAAATGGTATCAGCTGTTGTGATACAGGTGTCAGTACAACAAACCCCAGTGACAAAATGTTGCCTTTTTTATTGTTACGCCTTTCACTGAGAGAAAAAAAGAGTCATCAACAAGTATTAGAGCAATGACAATGTTGTAGAACAAATTTATTTTATTCAACTACCGGTCAAAATACTAAACATACCTTTTTTTTTAAATTGCATTAACAGGTCATAATCAAAGTCTGTAAAATATCAGCAAAAAACTCTGATAAATAATATGGTTTAATTTTATCACATAGAAATACAGAAGTGAATCTGAATTTCCAACCAAAAGTCACAAGTCGTGGATTTTGTTTAGACATTAAGGAAAGTTCTGGTGGTGCTTTCACTGTTGTTTACACGTCACAACTGTCATTCATTTGCATATCTTTTTGGAAAATTCTGGTAGCACATTTCCTATTTTTCTGAAGGGAAAACAAAAGCTATCTTACAAACAAACTGCGGATGTGGTCAGTGGTGCATCATAAACATAACATCAAATCACAGAGCATCTTCCCAGTCCTTGTATTTCTCATATTTCCCGACTGGCTGGAGTGTTGCTCAGCTGTCTAATAATGTCCTCCTTATTGCTAGGCTGGCAGCACCGTACTCTGAGGTTTGACACACGTTCCTCTTTCCACATCTCTGGGGAAGAGCCAGGCCACAGAGGGAAAAAGAGCTCATGTGGTGCACCAGTAGAAGAGTGTAAGCGCCTACCAGCCTTTACACCTCTTACTACACTTCTTGGGCAGCAAAAGCTCCATTTCTAGTTTTAGTATTTCACTTCCTCCTATACAGCGCTCCCTTCGCAACCCAGGTTTTCCAGGGAGTGGTGATCTCACTTCCTTTTCTCATGTCTCTCTCATTTTTTCCTCATGTGCCAACTTTTTTTTCTTTTGACAGAGAAAGTCATTTCTTGCTTCTGAAAAGCCTTTTGTGACATTATACAGTACATGATGTTCCAAAAGTATACTCGAGTAGTCTCTTACTCGCAAAAAGCGTGTTTTACGAGAGGATGCCTTACATAACTACTGACAACAGAGCCAACCTACCCCTCATCATTCAATATAAGTCTATATGTGGAGGAGTAAGAAAAACTCTTGTAATGAATCAAATATATCTGGTGAGTGACACTAAACGAGATTATAATAATGAAGAATTCTTGAGTTGAGTGTTCGCTGACATGATGTTTAAACCAGTGCAGTAAATTTGTTCCCCTAACAAAGATGTCATACCAGCAGAATTCTGCATTCTCCGTGTAGCTTTAACATGGCCAAACACTGAAGAAAACCTCAGAATCTGAGTGAAATCCATGCAGGTAGCTCTATATGGTCTATGTAAGATAAACCAGAGCATCATCAATAACACTGGCATTCTGTGCATTGCAAGTTTAAATGCCTGAAACTGCTGGTCAGGGTGGGTATGTCAGAGAAAAAGCCTTTTTAAGTTTCTTTCTACAGCGAAAAATTCATAAAGCCAGTTATGAAAAGACAATGGCATGAGTTTTTTTTGTCAGAAAACACAACCTGAAGATTCACAGGGCGAGATCAGCAAAGAGATGAGGGGGTACTACTTTGTCCACATGGGGCACCAATATCAATACAACCTAAAGGTTACTTACAGGAGCTTTAATTGAATAATTCCTCAAATGGGATAGGTCGAAAACAACACTTACAGCAGATGTTTTGTTAACTTAAACTAACGTAACACTGATAACATCAATCCGTCAGTTGTGACCATAGACTGTATAAAATATGGACATAGTTTCCGCGCCGTCCAAAGTGTGTTCCTGACACGGTGAATGAAGCCAATGGTCAGATGCGTCCATAATGGATATGACATGGGCTTTGAGCTTTTTTAACAGCTATAGGGCGCCCATCAGTCATGTGAGCTGAGCTGAGCTGTTTTCAAACCAGGCTGTATGATGGTGGATTGGTGAACTAACTTGTATAATTAAGCAACAAATAATCATTCTTATTATGACTCAACTTTTATCAGTAATAATGTTTAATATGTATTTTAAAAACATTCATAATGGAAAGAACAATTGCTTAAAATTTCAGCTTGAAACAGTTTTCAATACAAAAATTACATTGTAATAAACATTTCATTAAAATTTTATAATTGAGAAAGAAGACATTTTTTAAATGTATCTGAATAACTGGTTATTGTTTACTCTTAGTTGATCACACAGAAATATATCATTAAAGAGTTCACTTCACTTAGAAAGTTTTGATATGTGGTTGCACTGTAGTTCAGTCACCGCTGTACTTCCATATATGCTTACATTGAAGCTATATGCTATTGCCTATAATGTTAAATGTATTAATAAAGCACTTTATTTTCTCTCACACATACAAACAAACGTAGTGGAGATGTTAATAAGCTTGTATTTACATTATTTACTGTGACTGCACTCTGAACCCACCCGGTCAAATCATAGCCTTTATTTGGGTCACAGACTGAGCTGAGCCACCTGGGTTCCTTAACAGAGCATAGATTGTACCCTGCACCCACATGGTCCTCTGGATTGTCTGTCATTATGTGTAAACTGGCACTTTGTGGGTTACAGCAACAGGAATGAGGCTTTGTACAACAAAAACAAAAGTTGTGTTTTCAGTCAGTGGAGTTAATCCAGAGCTGCTAACCGGTCCCCTAATCTTGAGGAATTTATCAAACTCGATTAGTTTGTTCGTCCACTTGTTCAGCCACTTTGGCACTCATTCAACAATACAAGGATGTGTCTGTATGATGGGAGAAGTCAAGAAAACACCTCATCAATCAATCTGGTCAGAAGCAGATATGTTTAAATAATAGACTATATAACTATAAATTAACTCCTAAATGTTTCTGTGGGTAATTTACCCCCGACCGTGGCTAACCAGGAAATTAGCGGTCCTTCTCTGAAATATAATCTCGTTACATGCTGTGCTTTGTAACGGACACCGCGCTGACTTACCTCCGCCTCGCCGTTTCGGTCAGCATCACCGTTCATTTCCAGGCTTTCCAAAGGCATCTTGACGAAAATGGGTTTAAATCCTGGACAGGTACTTTATGTATGGTATGGTGCTCTCAGCAGTCGGTGGTCCAGTCGGCGGGCACAGGCACAGTGTATACAAAAGCCTGCCGTGACGACGAGGGGTAGAGAAGAGACTACCGCCCCTCTAACATGGGGGCGGCTGTACTCTATAAACTGTTGACTGTTTGGAGAAGTGCAGACGGAACGAACACTTAAAATGCCAATAGAAAATACGGAATGTTCCCACATTAGAACCGAAACCTTGATGTAATGTAGATATGAGTCAACGGGGCTTTTCTCCGGCTGGCTGACCCATGAGTCCTTTACTACAGGCGGAGCACATGAAAGATCTCTCTGCTGCCACCCAGGGTATTTGTGTGGTACTGCATTCTGGTGCTTATGGATGACTTAACTCCATTAGTATTAATGCTGGTATAATGTATAATAGTAATAATGTGTTTTGGGCATTTATGCTAAAATATATTCTTCGTCAGTTCACAGCATTTACTTCAAAATATTCGAAATTACATATAAATATGAAAATAGCCATAAGTACAAGCTGAAGAAGCATTTGTGTTAAAAAAAAATACCCAGGCAATATTTTCCTTGTGCAATTAGGGAAGTTTTGGAATGTAAAACATCAGTTTTGAGCATTAACAACAAGCACCTAATGACAACTGGATCAGAGTCTAGGATCAACACTTTGTGCTGTATTAACACAAAAAATCCCCATCATGAATACATTTATTTGCATTTTATGGGAGCTAACCAGTACCGTTTTGTTTCGCATGCCAGTAAGTAGAATATTATTGCTTTATTCTTGATGTAGGCTCAAATAGTTTGATCACACTAACATTTGTTTAATAACTCGCACAATCTTAAAACAATAGCAACAAAAGTATTGAAGTATTACTTTTTTCACTTGAATTTAATGATGTGAGGAAAGGCAGTTTGTTCATTTAAAAGTCTTATTCTAAAAATGTGTGTGTTCTTTTGTCAGCAGGAAATTAAACCAGATGAAAAGGATGACCAGACACATTGTTATGTTTATCTGCATTGTAAACCGACCCTCCAGACTCCCTGAATGGCCCCTTTTATTTTCACTGTTTCCCTGGAGATACAAGCAGGACTGACCCTGAAGTCACACCCTGTAAATGCTTAAGGTTGTCATTTGTTGTTGATCCTAACAGAGAAAAGAAATACGTCTGCAACCTTTAGTGAGAGGTCTGTCATGAATGAATTTACATTTGACTTCCTGCACTGTCTTCAAAATGTATTTTTTTAAAGACTAATCCACTTATAAAGCTCTTGTGAGAAGTTTCCAGTCATCTTCACTCAAATTAACACTGATGCCTCTAAACTGGCTTCAAAAGCTAACAAGAACATTAGCATAAAGATGGCAAAGGGCAGGTGCCAGTTGTGGTGCTCAACCACACACTGCCAAAATAATGTCTTGTTAAGTCATCGACTTTTCTGTAAATTAAAGCATGTGGGGAAAAAAGAAAATAAAGCTTACCTTGAACCAGTATGAGACAAAATTGGTGAAGAATTACCAGAGTATGTTCACAGGGGGTGCCAAAATCAAAACAAAACAAAATTCCCTTAAAAGACAAATGCTGATGGTACAGCTTCTTCATGTTCTAACTTCTGCTGAACCCTAAAAACAGCAAATCCCTAACAATGTTTTTATGTATAGTCGCAACAGTTATACAGGTACCACAAAGATGCACATCCTTGTGCCAATCAAATTTTCATATTGAAGTATTTTTTGGCTTACAAACTTAACCCATTGTTAAGGCAACTCAGTGAGGCAGTTGTGGATAAGTATTCACAAGATGTAATTATCTCTATAGGCTCCATGTTATAATTGTGTAGCTGCAGCAGTTGTAGAATAAATGTCAAACTACATTTTTTTCGTTGAATATATCATCAGGTGGCTGTAAGTGATTGATTTAGAGTTGAACACTTTTAGGGCCTAAATATAAGAGTTCCAAAAAGTGCAATTCACTATTCTCCAGGTTTGTGGATTGAAATAGAAGCACATATTTTGACACAGTGTAACTAGTCAGAAAATATCAATTATTTAAAATAGTTCCGTAATTATGATTTGAATTCTGCAATCATCATCACGCTACCACTGATGACAATGATGATATGAATTATAAATAACAGTGGTTCCTATTTCCATTGAAACCTCCCTCATTCCTCAGCCTCTGCTCACTTACTCTTTGTGGACAAGTATAATATAAAGATGGGGGACGGTGCACCTTATCTGGTGGCCCATAATTCCTAGCAGAGTCCCTAGTGGAGGCTAGGCTTACACAGGCATCTTCCCATTGGAGGCTTAGCCCGTCACAGTGAGGGCGGACAGTGGTGTGGTCCACGCAGCCTGTGTCACGGGAGGATTAGGGTGCCGCCTAAAAGCGTGAAGACTTATTGGATACGTGTTGTTGCTAGGGGCGTGGGCTGGACCGAAAAACAATATACTTCTTTTCCGACCTGCAAAGAAAGAGCCAAAATTTAAGACAGACGGTAGTTGTGTCAGCTGTGAGAGATGCTGTGGGAGCTTCCTGCTTCAACCTGAGGGAAAGTGTGCCGCAGTGGCATAATCTGATAAGCTTCTATCCATCCCGCACTCCGCTCCTAACCGAGACTGTGGGGGGATAAAAAAGTGGGTAAAGGATGCACGAAGACGTGCTGAGGTCACACTTGATGGAAGTTTCAACCCGGAACACCTGCGATTTATTTGCATGAACCGGATCCCTGTACGGTGCGTGTTTACAGGGATGACAGCTGCGCACTTCGTCCCGTGACGTGTCTTTGGGGAGGATTACCGCGTGGCACTGCCTAAACATCCCGGCCTGTGCATTCTAGTCAGCGATTTATCCGAGAAACAATCACGTTTGTTTGGAGGGGACCTTATGCAACGTGGAGGAAAGTGTTTACGTGAGCTCAGAGGATGACATCAGGCTTGAGTTGAAGATCTCTGCGCTGTATTGCAGCAAGGTGCACCGGCGCGTGAGGTGGCAGCGAGCAATGCACGCATCCTCCGAGCTGGACGTTTTGCGGGGATGCTCTGTGTGCTAAACAAACACACGGATTATAAGGCCATACATCCTGAGCTGGAAAACTGCGTCACTACATGCGCGAGCTGCAGGTAGGCAGCAAAGTCTCCCACCTCCGGGGAGGCGCGTGCTCATCCTCCTCCCTGCACCATGTCGCCGGTAAGTGTCTAACAAGTTACCAGGATGGATTCGGCGGAGGAGTCCAGAAAAGATCCACCGCTGGGGTCTACGTTTTCATCAGCACCCAATTTGGACTCGGACATTAACGCAAATGCCCGCAGGCCTGTGTATGAGAACGGGACGGACCACAATGTCAACCTCCAGAACGAAGCCCTGCGAGGAGCGAGTGACCCCAGCGCCTACCCGTCCACTGACTACCAGGGACTGGTCCGCCAGAGGTTTATACGCCGGAGCCTCTGGGTGTCAGACTCCGAAGAACAGCCGCTCGACACATCGGACTGTGTCAACAGCAGCCCGGTACTTAATATCGACCTGCGTACCATAGTGGACCGGAGTCGGACCCGAGTTCTTCACGGAGCCCGCCTTGGCCTCCAGGAGATCTCGAGCACTGAGAGCCAGGTGGGGATAAAAGACAGTGCCACAGAGAGCGCGAGCGCAGACGAGGATAAAGGGGGCACGAGAGAAACGGAGCCAAAGACAGAGGTCGTGCCCCCTGACGTCACAGGTAAAGCAGGAAGTGATGAGAACGAAGAGGAGCCTGGAATGAAGGCGGTGTCCACCTCACCTGGGGGGCGCTTCCTGAAGTTCGACATTGAGCTGGGGAGGGGGTCCTTCAAGACTGTTTATAAAGGTCTTGACACCGACACCTGGGTCGAAGTGGCGTGGTGTGAACTCCAGGTGGGTTCAATTGTGACATCATCAGTCAGTATCTAGACAAAAGTCTACATGTCATTGTGTGAAGTTCTTTTTAAGTTCCCTAGAAAGTCAGTTCACTGTCAGGAGTTTGATTGACAACATCTGGTCCAGGAAATACATAGTTTTTTTTTCCATAAACTTTTCTCTTCAAAAAGATACACTAACAGTTTTCACCCAAAGTGAACCCGGTTAGATTCTTTATGTCTTTTCTGGTCATCAAGGCTGTCATGTAAAATAATATGTCAACAAACTCTCTGCCCAGGGACCTTCAGGTAGACCAACTTTTACAGACGCAAAGCACTTTACCCATGCTTTAACATCCTAGGTTATAGGGTTAAGTCTTAAGGGTTAAGGGTTAAGTTAAGTTAAGTCTTCTGTTGCTACAGGATTATGCTTTTTACAATCCAGATATGATCCAGTTTTCTGGTTTTGTACTGCTTCTGCCAGTTAACTTTGAAATATCCTCTCTCACCTGAGAGTTGATACAAAGTATTGTTGAGTGTATAGACTGGGCAGAATGAGGACTTATTCTTGTAGTTTTATACTTTTTTTTTTTACATGCTATAATTGCAGCAACCTTCCCTCTCATGTCTCAATCTCCAGCCATCATGACTTTAATGTCAGTCTTCCTTTCCTGTTGACTTTTTAAAAAAATTATAATTTACTGCAGGACATTTTGCTGTCCAATAACAGCATTAAGATCTTTTCCATGGCATCAGCAGAGGATTGGGAATTACTCTGAAGTATTTATGGGACAAATTGAAACATAGCTTCATGGCAGTAACAGCCTACTGTATATCTAATCTGTGTATGTTGTATTCTAATGATCAGTTTAGATGACAATGCATTGGACAGATTAGCATGTAGACGGACCCATAGATAGGAGTTGTCATGTGAGGACTCAGAATGTAATAACCTTTTGTCAAGAGCATAAAGTCACGTTTGTACAACTAAATGATTTTTAAAAATGCTCTTACAAACAGGCTCCTACAAACAAAACAGTGCCACAGTTACCCATTTTAAAAATACAAAAGCTTCAATTTGGACAAAACTAGAGTCTCTCTAATTTTACTTTTACCTGTAAATAGTCTGACCAAACATTGCAGCTATTGTTAGGTTCCTAAAGCTTTTGTCAATGCACTCGCTGTTTCTTGGATACAGGGGTTCGAATGTTTCCCAAGAGCCAAAAGATAACATGATTCAGGCTGAGTCATTGCTTCAGCATCATTAAATCAGCATTCAAATTACATTCACTTCTTACAATGAGGATAAATTTTATGACCATGAGACGCAGCCTTTGTGCAGCAGGGTTTTTAAAGACTTATTGCAGCTTTAGCACAAATTGAGCCAATGCTTTTTTGGTCCCCGTCCTCTTGCATGATCCAGGTTTACTTCACTAGACATGAGGGAAAGCCTGTCAGGTTCAGACACAGAAATAAATTCCTTTGCTTGAAGCATCAATTAGTCCTTGTAGGAGCGAACAAACTGAATCTGCATTCGATTATGCACAAGGCTACTATTTTTTGGTTACATCCCCTAAATAAGTCATTGGTTTGTTGCTTTACTGACAGCGAGAAACCATCGACCGATATTTTTCAGTCTCTCCTACATTCTTGAACAAAGTACTCTTCTGAATATGCAACAGATAAGCTATGTTCAGTGTATTAAAATCACTAAAGCAAGTGTTAATGTGTAATGTGGAGCTGAACAGTTTCTAAGGAGGGATCTAGTGATGATTCAACCATTCAGTCTCTAGAGGTGAGGCCTTGCCCTTCAGAGCTTTTGTGCCTGTAAGCCTCGCTCACAAAAAGCCACTGTTACTCAGATTGTGTGTATACCATTCTTGTGTGTGTGCGTGTGTGTGTGTGGGCGCATGATTGGGGGTAAGACTAAGCATGATACAGCAGAAAACATTGAAGCCCACAGAGTCGTAGAAATCAGATTTGAGGAGATACTAGTGTCTGGCGTCGAGCAAACCAGACTGCTCATCTTGTTACTTATTTATCGGCTAAGTGATGATCAAACATCTGCTGAGCGAGTTGTTTACTAGAGATAAGCTAATTAGGCTACATGATTCAGTGAAATACCCAAAGTCTTTACCACTGTGAAATCTCATCTCAATGTCTGACATCATTATTTATGTCGCGTGATTGCTTAGTAATGAGTCTAAATGTGAATCTAAAGTGCTGAGGATTTACCACAATGATGTATTTTGAGAGTGATTCCTGCTGATGCAGCCCTCTGCACCAACACAGAGTGAGGCGAGAGGAGAGAGGAGAGAGGGAGGAGAGGGAGACAGGTTCACTTCAGGACGCTGTGTAAGACGCTCAGTATCTGATACCCGGCAAAAGGAGAGATCTTTACTGATATGAAGTGCTGCATCATGTCCTCACCCCTTCACATGGCGTAAGACAGAAATACTAGATGTGCTTGTGTACCCTTTTTTTTTTTACAGGTTTTAGTGTGGACAAATTAATTTTAAGGAAAGCAGATTATGGGATGTAGGTGCCACTCCCTACAAAGATCAGTCTTCTGCAAAAACAAAAAGCAAAAATCCACAAATTAAGAATGAACGATAGAGATGAAAAAAAGTCCTCTGCTTTATTCACATTTTTTTTCTTATTCAGGATCAGCTTTTTGAATGCAGCCAATGGAGGACTTGTATCCTCGACGGATTCAGAGTTATCTAAGATTCATTAAGCTCTGCACTGCATAGGTCGCCATGAGCTGTGAATGAAACCTGATTCCCAACATCAGTCAATAATCCCTGCCGAGAAATGTACTGTAGATTATTACACATGATTTCAAACAAACACTGCATGCACCCTTGTCATTCCAGATAAGATGTGTCTGTTCAGACAACAGCAGAGCTAATCTAGAGGTCATGTAGCGTTTATTGTGGCCGAGGTGGTGGGCTTGTATCTGCTGTGCTGACTTGCGAGAAACAGAAATGTAGAGGATGTTTCACTGTCAGCTTTTTTACTATTTATACAACAGTATAGGGAACGCAGAGGCCAAAATATTGATCGGGCATACACAGAATTCCTTAGGCCAGAGATGTAAGATTTAAACTCTGCAGAGATGATACATTAAATTCATCACAAACATTTTTTTTCATATTTGTCTTACAAACTTAAAAATTAAGTTTCTGCTTTATTTAAGTAGCATGAAGTTTTGCGCACCAGTACAACATATCTGACAGATTTGACTATGGTCAGATACCAGCGCAAGATAGATTAAAGTTATATTGAAAGTAAAGATTACTCCAGATTCCATTCATAGTGTAAGTGTGTTAGTCCTGTGTGTTTTATACACAGTTGTGACATAAAGATAGTTCAGACCCTCATGTTTTGCTGCCCAAAATGCCATGTTTGTGTTCACTTGACACACAAGCCAGGTCAGTTCTGACAGAGCTCCACTCCTGATGCAAAGCCAGGCTTACTAAAGGAGCTTGAATGATATGTTTTATATTTTCTGTTGCCACTTTTTTCAAGAGAAACACTGACATTGTTGTAGTTCAGCCCCCTTTCCCTTGCACCACCCGTCTCAAGTTGTTAAATCTGGACAAAATTGATCTCTGCTGCAGCCTGTCCTCCGATAAGGCTCCAGAATACTGAAGAAATAATGAGTCAGTGACCTTGTGAGTCATGGTTTCTCATTCTGAAAGACTAATTGTCTTCCTCATTTACCCCAGGAACGGAAACTGTCTAAAGCTGAGAGACAGAGGTTCAAAGAAGAAGCAGAGATGTTGAAGGCGCTGCAGCACCCAAACATTGTGCGATTCTACGACTTCTGGGAATCACCTGTGAAAGGAAAAAAGTGTATCGTTCTGGTGACAGAGCTCATGACCTCAGGGACGCTAAAAACGTGAGTCAATGTAGGATACAAATGATTTTTCCCTGGTTATCTTTGTTGGTAGGTCTGACGTGACTTTGTTTGCTGAAAGTCTTTCACATTCTAAGACAACCTCACAGAAATGACCATTAGACTGACTACATCTCGTGTATCAAGTTGCAAACCAATTAAATGACACACCATTACAGTAAATGAAATGCCGTGTACAGAGTGAAATACAAATATATTTTTCATTTAACATTGCTCCTTTTTCTCAAAACCTAATTAGTTATGAAGAATTATTCACAATAGACAGAGAGAAAGCTTTCAGGCAGTCAGTTTGAGGAGATTAGTTTGTTAGTAGAGGAGTCATTGGGGATTCATATTGACTGTTTGTTTGCAGCCTAATTAAGCAACAGCATTTGGACAGACTAACAGCTCTTTGGAAAAAACACTTCCAGACGACGCGTAGAGAGGGGTCAGACCTTAACTGCTAATTTGTCTTTTACTGCTCAGCATGTTATTAAAAGTATGCTTTTTCTATCTCCTCCATGGTTATTTTTTTTCTCTACAGCTATCTGAAGCGTTTTAAGGTGATGAAGCCAAAAGTTCTCAGGAGCTGGTGCAGACAGATCCTCAAAGGCCTCCACTTTCTCCATACAAGGGCTCCACCCATCATCCACAGAGACCTCAAGTGTGACAACATCTTCATCACGGGTCCCACAGGCTCAGTTAAAATAGGAGACCTGGGCCTGGCAACACTGAAGAGAGCCTCCTTTGCTAAAAGTGTGATTGGTTAGTCGTCAATTATTCAGCAAGACACAGTTTGTTTGTTTGTTTGTTTGTTTGCTTTTTGACAAAGTGAACTATGAACCAGGAAGAAAGCCAAAGTCTGATTGGAAAATTTGTGTTGGTTTATCAGCATTATGCCTGTTACAAGTCACCTATAGTTTGGCTGTCTCACGAACAAAATGATTAAGAATCATGATGCAGAGGTTTTTACCGATTTGTTAAATTTGTGCTGACCGTTCAACACTTTTTTCACTATTTCACTCCCTTGTTTGCTGCTTAGGTGATGAAAGGATTATTGGCTTCAGGATGAAGCAGCTGTTTTGAATTTCGGTCCCTGACACTGCCTATTGATCTCACTGAAATAAGATGAAGCACCGAAAAACTAAATCTAAGATGCTAATTTGTCTCCCTCTCCTGCATTAATTCTCTAGGCACTCCCGAGTTCATGGCCCCAGAGATGTACGAGGAGCACTATGATGAAGCTGTGGATGTCTATGCCTTTGGGATGTGCATGCTGGAGATGGCCACCTCAGAATACCCCTACTCTGAGTGTCAAAACGCGGCTCAGATCTACCGCAAAGTCACCAGTGTGAGTCCCCTTTTAGAGTGCTCTTGTCTGCCAATGCTATGCCAACTGTTTATGATTGGTTTTAGAAACATATTTTGAGACCAGGATAACAAGTCATTTGCTCTGTATATCAGTTATGTGTCTGTTATTGAGACTTACAAAAACTGTCACAAGTTCATTTTTAACAAATTCAAAAGTTGAAATTGAAACCTAATTTCAGACAAATACCATAATGATACATTTTTAAAGAAATGGTAACAAAGCCCTACTCAAGTCTTACTTTTATATACACCTTGTATTGTCTATATTTAGCCTATTCTAAATAGTTTTGGCTACAAAATGGGACAAATTAAAAATCACTCTATTAGGATGCTATGAGGCAACTAATTTCTTGGGCCAGTATGCACGTCTTGCTGTCAGAAATGAAAACAAACTGTACTTATGGTGAAAAGAAGGGTAATTAGTAGTACACATGAGCCAGGTTGACGCCCCAACAGAGCAATGAATTTAATGGTGGTAGACCCCACCATTACAGGTGCCAATGGCAGGTTTACTGCACCTGTAAGACGGTGGACACCATACTCATGTTTCTGTTTAAGATAAAATATGTGTAGAGAAAGTCTGTTTGTTCATTCTATTTTCTTCTAACAATATGTCCATTTATTCTGCAGAAAATGGTTCTGTGTGTATAATGATTCAGGCCCTGGTTGTTTAAACACAAATGTAAACTGCTTTAAACCAGTAGGACTTACAGTAAGAAGATACTTTAATTAGCTCAATTCAAACATGCGTTTAATACGTGGTTAAACATGGGATTACTGGATCTGTAGGTCAATGATGTCAGATTGGTTAACTGGACTTTCACATGCCTGTGCAGGCTACACGTTGCTCTGGTTAAGTGGTTATATAAATGTTTGACCAGACACAAGCTACACACAACTTACTCTCTTATATATTAATCATGATACTACCAAATGCACTATGAGATGCGACCTGCAGTCTCTGCTTATTTATGTCTGAAAAGAAGAGCATCACAGCATTAAGGCAGTAACCATCAACTGGATCTACAGCCCGACTAGTGATCTGTGGCTGGCTACAGCTTTGACACAGCAGTTGATCAGCATTTCAGGCTGTCAGTTATATAGATGATAAACGATAAATAAAAGAAATAATAGTTATTATAAAAATCTAAATACTAAAATAATTGAATTGTTAATAATTTTTCAACCAAGTAGTAATTCTGGTGCCAAGTAGCTTGTGTGAGGATGTTTGACTGTTTGTCAAATAAAAATGAATATCCATGCAGACAAAATGCTACATGCTAGTTTTAAAGTCTTACAGCAGTACAGATGAAGAGGAGAAACCAGTCGACAAACTGACTCAGCAATGTTAACCAACAGTTTGCTAGTATGTGATAGCATTAGCCAATGGTGTTACTGTTGTTAATTTGCCTCTATTACATCTATTCTTAAAATTATCATTTGACTTATTTTGTGTAGTTATCAGCCAAGTCCTTACATTTTAGTTTCACAATGATTTAGCAAATCAGTCAATAATCAATACTTTGTGGCTTGTCTCATTGTTGAATGCACTGTTTTAGTGTCACTAATGTCTTCTTCTGTTGCTGACATGTCAAGAAGAAAATGTACAATTAATATTTAAACAAAGCTCTCTGCCTAATTTCTAGTTTTTCTTTACGAAGTGCAGCAAAGCTTAGTGTGTTTTTGGGTGTTGTGACATTTTGTTGTTGGTGTGTTTTGCAGGGGGTGAAACCTGCCAGCTACAGCAAAGTCAGCGACCCGGAAATAAAGGAAATAATCGGGGAATGTATTTGCCACAGATGGGAGGAAAGGTAAGTGGACCAGGCTCTTCGCCAGTGTCTGGTGGTTCATGACGGTTTTCATTTGACAGTACAGGTGCACCCTTTCCTCAAAACTGTGCTGTTCTGTTTCTGTTCCTGCACTATGACGTGAGCACCAGTATTTGTCCCTGTTTGTTTCTGTGTGTCCCGCATCATTGGATTTTACTGTCACAGTGACCTTTAGTGCAGGCTAGTACAGTAGCTAGTGTTTGTGCGTTTCCTGTAGGTACTCCATCAAGGACCTCCTGAATCATGCATTCTTTGCAGAAGATACAGGTGTGAGGGTGGAGCTCAATGAAGAGGATGATGGAAAGAAAGCCTCCATTGCTCTGAAGTTGTGGGTTGAAGATGCTAAGAAGTTGAAAGGGAAGTACAAAGACACAGGTGCCATTGAGTTCACCTTTAACTTGGGAAACGATGTCCCAGAGGTTGTCGCCCAGGAAATGGTAAGGGAAAAAAGGAGAAACTAAAATAATCTTACCTTTGGAAAATATGAATGCTCCATTTTGATTTTCGTATTTATTGTGCTGGCAAAACTGCACTTTTGTCCCACATGCTGACTACAACCATTGACTTGATCTTTCTCTTAGAAACACTTACGTAGGTATACTTGCAGATGTTTGATAAACCAAATCACACTTTAAAACTGGTCCCAATTCACAGCAGAGAGAAAATTAAGCTGCTGGTAACTATGGAAACAAGACTTCTGCTTTGTCATCAGTCATTTCTCCTTGAACTGGCTGCAAGAAAACTTTGAAATAAGAGATAGTGACATAGCTTATTTCTTAACTGTGAAAAATGAAACACATGTAATGCATCTTTTCTGGAGATATGGAAAACTTTTGATTGTCACTGTTATATATAAGAACTTGACAAAAACATTACTTTGATTTCATGGGTTCACTGCATTGTCATTTTGTGGAGCCTTTTAAAGGAGAGGGTGGATAAAAAAGGTCAGGTTCAGCCTCTTCATTAAGCTCAAATGACACCTTGGGGACTGCTAGCAACACTCACCTGAAATTTGAAGTTAACGCCCCAGGTGACCATTAAAGGAACTACAGTTTTTTGGATATTTTGTGTCAGTGTCTTTTTTTGGCCTCAAGCTGCTGCTAGATTATTACCAAGGCAGCATCTTGACACCATTAATGTGATGTAGACTAAACATTATGTAATAACATCGCAGTGTCTTGTGTAGAAGTAAATCTTTGGCCCTTTTAATAATGTAATGTAACAGGAAACTGGTCAGTGGTCATGTCAGTGATGATAGACGTGAGGCCTTAACTGTATTGATTGAAACAAGAGTTACTGATCAGTTGATCTTGAGTATGCAGAAAGCTCTCTCTGGTTTGGTATGAGCAAAGCATGCAGGTTTATTGATCCTGTACATGAGGTTGTGGGAATCCATGAGCCGTCTGTGTCCCGTAGGTGGAGTCAGGCTTTTTCCTGGACTGTGATGTGAAGATTGTTGGAAAGTCCATAAGAGACCGTGTGGCACTGATCAAATGGAGGAGGGAGCGCACTGTCCAATCAGGAAATGGCGAGCCAGCTGTGAAGAAGACCCAGCAGAACCTACTGCAGGTTCCCGGTTCAGGTGTGCCAGAGGATTCTCCGTTAACTACCACGGATTGCGAGGACCAAGAGCTAGAGCAGCAGACTCTGATCTGTACAGTGCCAGCCACCTTGACTACCACATGTAAGAAGCTGCAGCTGAAAGCATACATAAATATATATTATGATTTTACCTGTATTACAGTTAAATACAATCATACATATGATTATATATATATATATATGATTCTGACTGGTCAGAGCGGTGATTGTGAATTTATGACAGGCGACTGCAGTGTCTGAGTAGCAGCTATTAGTCTAAATGAGACAACATCACAAAGCTTCTGAATTTTAATTGGGCGCTTCTCTTCTTCTCCCTGTTCCCTGTGTCCTTCTGTAGAGGTCACCACAGTAAATAATGATGTTCCTTTCACTCTCTTGTTACAGCTGACAGTGGGGTGAGCTCTGCGATGCAGATAGATGATCTAAACAATCAGCAAAACGGTACCTATCAGTCCCTTCCAGAGCCCATTTCCACTGCTCAGATGATGTACAGTCCTCCTGCACAGGCAGACCCTCACCTGCACCAGGGGCCCTACCAGCAACCCACAGCACAGGTCCTACAGGAAAACTACACACATGTACCTGTCCAGTTACACCAGGGAGTCTACCAGCAAACCACAGGTCAGCTGCATCCTGGGGCCTACCAACAACCTGCATCCCAACTGCACCAGGGGCCTTTCCAGTCTCAGACAGTGAGTAGAAACATTTCTTGTTTTTTCTAAATCCTTCTGTTTTTTTGAGTTGTTTCTAAAACTACAATTTATCTTCTTTTTTTGGAATCAAACCATGCCAGCGTCACAACAGTGAACCCTTTTTGTGCAACAAAACCCAGCTCATCTCTGAGTGCAGAGTGTGTTTTAGGCATGGAAGGTCCTCGCTGGTTGAAATGTTGCACTGCAGGAAACACTCCCTCCCCAAAACAACTAATCAGAGCCTCCATCTGTGTCCACCTCAGTGTAAGGCTTCAGTAAAATACAGAAAGATGTCAGTGCAAGCTATAGACTACCTGTCCTCAAACTCTGCCCAGACTCCATCAGAATTATCTCCTCTCCTGCCCCCACATCAACACTCTCATCATGACTCAGCAAGTCATTTTAATTCACCTCTCCTACCTGGGAATTTACGACCTCCCTCTGAGCCACACAGCCACTGCAAGGGTTGCACATCTCTCCACCTGTGGGAAGGAGAAAGGCGAAACTTTGGGACACATAAACACATGCAACCTTTTTTCAAATCTGCACAGGCTACTTTGGTCTCATCCACAACCCCAGAACTTGCCAAGACTCCACCAGACACTCTGCATCCTTATTTGACGTCAACCTTTCCCCAGGCATCAAGCAATCACCTAACCCAGGTGGCTCCACCATCCAGTCTTTCCCCCACTTCATATGAAAGTGGAGATCTCACTTATCTTAACCACTGTCTTCACCACATTGTCCACCGCAGGATTAGCTCCCCCACTCTCTCTGCTAATCATCCCATGCACTGCAACAGAGAGGCTAGGGGTAAAACCTCTTCAGTTTGTCAGCACAGAGACGATACACTTAGCCTGGACGCTCCCCTCTTCTCTAGACCCAATCTGAACAGGACTCTGCTCTTTTCACTACATGACACTGAAGACAAAAAAGACTCACTGGTAGGTTAGAGAAGGAGGCTTCATGTAGGCACAGCAATCCCATGGTAGCTTTAATAACTCTGCCCGCTGCTTCTCTCCTCCAGTGACAGACAGTGCCAAAGGAAGCCCACCGGCAAGTCCCTGCTCCTCCCTGATCAAAGATAAGGGTCTTAGCTGTGATTAAAACAAGTTCAGCTGTAACGTAGCTGCAGAGTGTGGCAGCGTATGAAATATTGTGCCAGCATAGATTTGGCTCTGCTTATAAAACATTGAAACTTAACTTCTCTACACTGACTTAGCTTGCCTCATCCTAGCTTGTTAATATTTCTGCATTCCTGCGCTTATCGAGCCGTGCCCTGTTTGTGGAAAAAATGAACATTTAAACCTCAACTTTGATCTTTCCAGACAGTTTCAGCTCCAGCTACGCCAGCCCCTGCTCTGCACCAGAGCAGACAGACAGCACAGAGCTTCCCAGCTGCAGCTCCTGCTCTACAGCCGCAGCTCACTGCCCAGCCCAGCCAGGAGCAGGTACCTCACACACCCAAACACTTCTCTAAGAGTGACTATTTTTTTATTTGTCACAGCCATTTAATGTAATTTAGTGAATAGTTCCTACAGTTCTACAGTTTCATTTAGCAGATGCTTTTGTCCAAAGCAACGTACAACACGAGCAAGAATTTAGACAGAAGGAAAACCTTGATAGTGCAACAAAGGGTCACTACAAGTTATTCAGCTGCAGGTGCTGCCATCAAGTGCAGTATTTTTTTAATAATGTAGAATAATCAAGCCAACTCACCACAATTAATTGCTGCAACAGTATATTTCAACCTTCAACAACATTCAGTCATTAATGCTAAAAATTCACAAAGAGCTGGGTCTTACACCTTATGACTCATTCTACCCCTGAGGACAAAGAGGAGAGAGGTCAGCTTAAGTGCTTAAGTGTTCCCTGAACAGATGAGTTTTCAGACATCTCTCGAAAGTAGAAAGGGACTCTGTGGGTCGTATGGAGTTAGGTGATTCATTCCACCATTTTGGCACAACAGAGGAGAGGAGTCTGGCTAGAGATTTAGAGCCGTGCTGGGCTAGAAGCACCAGGCGTCTTTTACGAGCAAAGCGGAGTGGGAGTGTAGGACCTGGATGAGGGACCCCAGGTAGGCAGAAGCCATCCTTGTCAATGTTTTGTAAGCCAGAAGAAGAATAGCTTTGAACTTGATTCGAGCTGCTACTAGAAGCCAGTGAAGAGAGACTAACAGCGAGGTGACGTGTGCTGTTTTGCCGTTTTAATCCCTAATCTACTAGAACATGCAGACATACAGGAAATTCATGTGCTGATGAAATGCATCAACCATCCGAAAGCAATGTGTTCTGTACACGCGAGGTGGTCAAAAGTTTATCTGAAACACACTTTTAAATGTCTCATGGTGTACTTTATATGTATGTATACTGTGCATGTGTGTGTTGTGTGCATGAATATGTAGTTTTATCTTTACGTACTTCCTTCATGTTTGTCTTTCCTTCTACTAGCTTCATCTCCAATCAGCTGCTGTTCTGCCGCAGGTATTGCCCTCGTCTTGTCTAACTTAATACAGGAATCAGTGCTTACACTTCAAACCACACAGGATAAATTCAATCATATTTCCTGCCCCGCAGCTCACTTTTTATTAAGGTGGCTCCTGGACTAAGTTATCCCACCACTTTGATTCAAACAAGGTTAATTTCCCATAATAAAAATCATACTTCCTGTCAAAAAGAAAAAATGATGTTGGGTTTCTTTTCTTAGGTTTTATCTGCTGACCAGTCCACATGTCACCTGAGTCCACCTGACATAGCAACCAGTTTTCCACAGTCAGTCTCCAGTGCTGCCCCTCCTCCTCTCCTGCCTCTGCAGATCAACACACAGGTTTGTTTTGGTAGTGTTAAAAATAAGTCCAAGTCAGAGGCAGAATTTGGAGTAACCAACTACCACATTAGTTAACACAGGGTCACACATACAGGGCCTGTGTGAATGCTTTTTGTAGCCACTGTTTGTCTTTGTTTGTTTTATATCATATCCCTTTTTCTTTCCCAGTATTCCTCCCCATATCCTGTTGTTCAAACAGGAGGCATCAACCCTGCTCCCTTCCCCCCAGGTCCTCTGCCTTGTGCCTACAGCAGCAGTGGCCCTCCTATGTCTAGCCCTCGTTTCTCACCTTCAGCGCAGCATACCCCCTTGCCTCTGACCCCTCACGCTTCTTTTCCCTCTGCACCCTCACTTGGCACCCCTCAGACCCCTCTGTCCACACCCCAGCATGTGCCCAGGGTGGCACTCCATATTCCACTTCTCACAATGACCATGCCTCATGCAGTCTGCCAGCAGCAGGGAGGCCCTCCCACATCTCAGGCAAACCTTGGTAGCTTCCATACCACCCATCCCTTAACTCTCTCCCAGGTACAACCCACCCCATACCCCGCCCCCCACCCTGAGCAGGAACTGGCTGAGCAGCCTGTCCAGGTGAATATGTGTCTCGGCTTTCACTGTAATAGGAAATCTGTAGTGTTAAAGCGGAAATGCGTGCAGTTAGTTGGTGTAATGCATGACAGGCATGCATGGTATAAAAATATTTAGTTTGATTTTTGAACTATTTCTCCGTTTGCTGTGTTTTAGGTGACAGCACCAGTCCAGCCTGTCTTGCCAGGTGTTCAGACTTCTCTCTGGGGAAGTAAAGTGGATACAGATTCTACTAAAACAGTCCAAGACATACCAGTTGTGCATCCAGGAACAGCTCCAGTCTCAGAATCCATCTCAGGCTCAGCTGCAGAAAAAAATGAAGTCCAAGCCCCAGCACAAATCCCTGCTCTGATCCCAGCACAACACCAACAGGTCCAGATTTCAGCTCAAGCTGCAGCCATTTCTGACACTGCAGCCTCAAACATTGCTAAACCTCCAACCTCAGTCCCAGTACAATTTCCAACAGCAGTGCAAGCTCCAGTTCAAGCACCAATCACTGCATCAGGCCCCACTACTGAACCACAAAAAGGCCTGTCCACTAGCTCAGACACATCTGGTTTTGCCTCAGCTCCTGCCCCTGTCACAGTGTCAGCAGCCCCTGCTGGTGCCAAAGCTCCAGCTCCTGTCGCAGCCTCAGTCCAGGCTCCAGCTCTGCAGCCTGATGGCATTCAGACAGCAGGCCCAGTGTCTGAGTGTGCCAGCCTGGCACCAACTCAGCACACCATCGAGTCCACATCAACATCCAGCACCTTTCAGCAAGAGCCCAGTGTAGAGGTACGAATCCGGACATAAGTTGTACTTTTTATTGTAATAATCTATCTTTACTACCATCTTAGCATCATTTATGTACTGAATCAGCAACCATATAAGGATCTAGTCGTATTTTGCACCATTTGAACTGAAGATGATTCTTAAAATTAATTTACATAAACCCCACAAAGTCAAAAACTTACAGCATGTACCACCTTACTTAGGTCATCTTAGTATACTGAACTTGATTGTCTTCCTATTTTCAGGTTGTGATTCAGGAAAAGCCAGTATCTTTACCCAGTTTTGCCTATGACAGGTTTGTTTCAAGTTTTTCACTCACAGATCTTTGCTGGTTCCCTTGTCCTTATGACTTAGCTTTACAGACATGTGATACCATCCACTTAATGATGACGCTCCTTTAACTTTTGTTATAGTCTCAACTCGGATGTGGCATCTGGGAAGGAAACAAGTGATGGCTATGACAGCTTAGCGAGTGGGGGGAAGAGCGATGGGAAACCCAGGAAACATCACCGCAAGTCTGCTCGAACTCGCTCCAGACAGGAGAAGACCAGCAAACCTAAACTTAGCATGCTCAATGTGAGTCACTGTGTCGTGTGTGACAATGGAAGGTACAGTTTCTCAAAATCCTTGGAAAGTGTAACATTTGTCCCCACAGGTTTGCAACACTGGAGATAAAATGGTTGAGTGCCAGCTGGAAACTCACAACCACAAAATGGTGACATTTAAATTTGATCTGGATGGAGACGCTCCAGAGGAAATAGCTACTTACATGGTCAGTTCCCCCGTTAGTGGTTTGCAGTTTTTGCAGTCAGCTGGTTGTATTTTCAAGAATGGATAACATATTATAAAACTTTATGCCTGCAGGTAGAAAACGGCTTCATTCTGCTGTTAGAGAAGGAGATCTTTATTGACCAGCTGAAGGATATTGTGGATAAAGCTGAGGACATGCTGAATGAAGACATGGAGGGTGAAAGGGCCTCTACTCTGAGCTGCAGTCCTCAGCAAGGCCTCATTTCTGAAGGGATGGTAGGAGAGGTAAGAGAGGGTGGATATATGTAGCTATCAGTGTACTTGCATGTCACATAGTTATACTGAGATTGAGATGTGAACTGAGGAATACTGACAGAAATGTTTCCAGACAAACAGACATAAAGTGATGAGTGCTCATTGACTCCCCTCACATTTTACCCTCCCTTTACAGAGTCAGCAGCCTGGAGCACCTCAGCCCGTTTATCAGCAGAATGGTAGAACAATTATCCCTTTAAAAATGTTTCCATCTGCATGTCCAAAATAATCTATTTTACATTTGCCTAATTTACGTGTCAAAGTGCACTAACTACATCAAGTCTTGGGTTTCAGTTCTACATACAGGAAAGAGATGGTTCATAATCTGCCCCGTAGAGGAGACGCCCACATCCAGCCAGGATACCCCATCTGATGGTACGACCACACAGTCTCCATCAAGTTCAACCACCACCCAGCCTGCTGACGGCGGCACAGCGAGGCCATCCACATCCAGAGGTGACTTTTGTTTCTTTGGAGTAATTTCAGCACATTTGCTGCTTGATAGAACAATAGCACCCCCTTGTGGCAATTAATAGAAATATATCCTACATTACATGTGTGTAGGCTTTTTTCTAAAAAAAATATTTACACAGCATGAAAACCGCTGTCCTTTTAAAGATGTGAAATCACGTAATTTTCTTATCTTAATCATTTGGTTTTTTTTGGCCAGAAGAGGGGTCATCTTCCACCATGTCTGGAGGGAGTGGGGGCTTCACCTATGACATTTATGGATTCTGTAGCCCTCCAATAATGTCCAACACAGACCCTCTACTCTTAGCTACTCTGTCTCCGCCTGTGTCTGCTCCCCCTACCCTTCAGTCAGTGTCCTCAGTGGAGCCAGCAGGCACCTCAGTGCAGCCCAGCATTCGTCAGGCACAGCCGGCCAGAGCTCAGACTTCCCCACATACATCTTTCCCAGTTGAGGAGTCACAAGGATCCCCTTTGGGCTCAGTGTCCCCAATCCACGCAGTTCAGAAGCTCTCTGACTTGACCTGTCCTGTGTCAGTGGCAGACGAGGTGCCCTGCTGCCCCTTGGTCATGCCCCTGTCTCTGGATGTGAGCAGTTTACAGGCGGGGTCTCCTCTCACTCCACTTCCACTCCAAGAATCTGGTATAGCCAAAGAACCGTTGTCAGTCTCCTACACCTCTGCAGCACGCAGCGAACGCCCACAGCAGCCTGTGGTGCTCCACCAGCCCTTTTCCAGTGCAGGAGGGACCAAAGCACCTTCACTACCCCAGAGCCCAGCACCGTCCCAGCACGGTGCTGGACCTGCTGAGTCGGATGGGGAAGGACGGCTGGGCCGTGGTGGCTTTGTGGATAGCACCATAAAAACTCTGGATGAGAAACTAAGGAACTTGCTCTACCAGGAATACGCCCCCATGTATCCGTCAGGAAGTGCTGCAGAGACACCCGGTTCTTGTACAGAGTACATCCAGTCTCCTCCTGGTCCAGACAGCGCCACAGGAGGGTCAGGAAATAGCACCCCAGGGCCCATAGGGGAGGGACGATACAGGGCAGGCGAACAGCTGGTAAGAAATCAGTTACTTGTCAACATATTTAAACAACTTCAGCAGACATATTTTTGCTAATAGCTGAAATGAAAACAATAGCTGACAAAAAATATGAACAACAGCGTTTATCGATAACTGTTCCTCAATACTTCCAAAAGATTAGAGGTCCAGTGCTCTAAATTTTACAAAACAGTTTTACCATGTTGTGAATTTTGTTTATTTTAAAATGTAATTAAAATTGTAAATACTTGTGTTCCTAACCACCCAGTGACAGAAAGTGTATTTATTTGGATTAGAATAGATTTAATGATGAACACTGCCTATTTTACTCCACCTACAGTCAGGTTTTGTGATAAAGGATCAGTGAGACTTCATCATCCATATCCAAAGTAACCAATAAGTCTTAAAACCGAACAATCATGGATTGCTTTTGAAGTTTTTCCTCTGACTCTGTTTTGTTCATCCCTCATCCTGTCTCTGTTAGCCCCAAATCCCAGAGAGAATGGATAGTTTGAGCACACTGAGTGACTCAGCTGTGTGTGGTATGTACTACAAACACTTATCAGTAATTCAAGTCTGAGTTGATTATGACAGTGCCAAAAACTTAATGTTTTATTAAAATATTGCAGCTTCCCTGTCAAGAAGACATGTTCCTCACTCTGCTTCTTGCTCTGGAACAAGAGGAAGATTTAAGGTACCAAAGGGAAACTTTCTTCAGATTGAAGGGGAAATAAGAGGTACCTTGTGCTTTGTGTGCAACTAATTATTTTTCACTTTTGGCAGATAATATCAGTCCCTCCTGAAGTGGCCAACAGACGAGACGTAAAACAAAGGAGCTGGAGCAGTGCTGCCTCTCCTGCTCATCCTTCAGAATACGCTGAAGACCTCATCCAGGCTGAGGACATGGCTGCCTCCACCACAATCGGACGTTTCTCTGTGATAAGCACAGAAGATGACATCACACAGAGGACACGGTGCAGCCGCTACTCTGCTCCTCCAGATTTCTACCTGGACACACCTCCTTCCATGGCAAAGCGGGGTTCCCTACCTCGCGCTCTGACGTCCAACTCCGTCCCTGTGGATGTCACAGTCCATGCTCGCTTCCTCTCCTCAGACTCAGGTGCAGAGAGCAGCCCTGCAAAGATGGCCACTGCCACCCCACGGCATACACGTTCTGAGCGCAGAGGAAGCGACCTCATGAAGAGGGCAGTAGCCTTTCTCCGACGCTCAGGGCGGAGCAGCAGCTTGCAGAGCTCTGATTCACCAAGTAGACATGGAGGCGTGCCTGGCTCAGCCTATGCCAGCAGCGATAATGACTCCGAGATGGAGGATTCAGACATGAAACGAGAACTGCAGAGGCTCAGGGAGAAGTCAGTATAATCACTGGGTCACTTATTGATGTTACACTCAATATTTTATTGCTGAAATAGCAAGTGACCAGATTTAACCCTGTCTTTTTCCTCTCAGACATCTTAGAGAAATCTCTGAGCTGCAGGCCAACCAGCGAGGGGAGGTGGAGCTGCTGTATCGTCGTCTTGGTAAAGCCCCACCTCCTGGCCTGGGACTATCACATGCACCCCAAACCAGCCGCAGAAAAAGGTCCAGCAAGCACAGACTGAAGCCTGGAAAACTTCTTAGCCCTCTGGTTCAACAGTTTAGAAATGTCACAACCAAGTCAAGTGACTCCAGCAAATCCAGTGAATAACTTTTAACAAATTTAAAACATTTAATAAGTTGAATAATTACAAGAATGTCAAGTTTATCATTCCAATGCTTGTGTGTCTGTGTTCAGGTGCTCCTACAGCGACAGGTGAGCCCACTGTGAGTTTAAACGGCTCTCCAGCTAAGGCATCTTTCCCCACTCATGGCAGGGCGCGCTCTTGCACCAGCCACCTGCCCAGCTCCACCTCAGAGCCCGTTCAGACCCAGCAGCCCTGTTCCCTAAAGGGCTCTCTGTCATCTGATAACATTTACGCTGGACTGCATGGAGATGGCACCGGTACCCAAGCTCCCCCCGGACAAGGTGACCACCAGCAGAAGAAGAATTTGTTTCTAAAAACACAGTTTTGTTTATAAAGTGTGCCCTTCTTACCCTGGTGTCTTCTTCCCTCTTTGGTTGTACTTCTCTGCAGGCTGGTCCAATTACCCTCAAACATCTGAGAGAGTGACCAATAAATCCAGTAGCAAGCCACGTGCTAGATTTCTCAGTGGGCCTGTGTCTTTGTCTATCTGTTTGTATCCTCTCTCTTCTGGCATAGCTTCACTTTTTTCTTTCCCGTGTTTTCTTATTTCTCTTTTTTTTTTTTATCTCACTGATATCTGTTTTTCTGTCTTTGACAAACTTTTCTTCGACACCTCTTATTAGCTTTGCCTCATCTCTGTTGCCTTTGTCTGGTATTTTTGCTGGCACAGAAATATGTTGCTTATTCAAACCAAGGAAGAATGAAATTAGTTATGATGAGGTAAAAATGTTGATTGAGTGTGTGATATATTTCCAAAGTTTCAGACATAACTTGAGTTTAATTAGGAGAGACCCCAGCCATGTTGAATATCTCAGTAATTTTAGGTATCACTCAAAATTATTGGACTTGCTTCGCAGGGTTTGGATAATCAAAGTTCTTTTTAAAATGATAATGCTCAGCAAAAAATGAAATCTAGGCAACTGTTTATTTTTTATTTTCAGCAAAAAGTGTCTTTTAAGACATAATATAAGCCACATTCAGCTGAAAAGACTACAAAAATGTCTTAGTTGAGGATATAAAAAGACATAAATGACAACTGACTTGCTTTTGAAAAATTAAAAAATGCCAGTGGGCTAAGATAGTTTTGCCCGTTAAGTTTCTCAAAAGTAAAAATAATGTCTTAAGACAGTAAATGAGGATGTTTGTCTTACAAAAAGTTAATTCGTATCTTTTGAAATCTTCAAATAAGACATTTTTCTGTTCTTGTCAAGTGAATGTGGCTCAGATGAAGTCTTATTTACCAAATTCACTCAAAATAAGAGATAAACTCTTGCTTAGATTTCAGTTTTGCAGTCAGAGCTTCATTGCCCATTTTGAGCATCTTATTCACATCTTTGTGACTCATCCACCCAGCTTTCCCGAGAAACTGACTTAGCATGCAACATGTAACCCGGTCAAGTTTCTTATTTGATCTTTTCTGGACCTCTCTCTACTCTCTACACTCCACCCTCACCTTTAATTTGATTTTCATCCAGACCACCTGCATGTTTCTGCCTCACATTAACGGACTGCCTTGTTTCAGGGAACTTATTGCATTTTTTAATCTATGTGTTATTTCGTTTTTAGTTTGGTCTTTCATTTTGTGGCAGTGCTTAGCAGCTTTGCTTTGCAGTGCATCCTGTTATTGATCATTTTTTAACAAAAACAAGGGGGATTTTTTTCTTCTAAGTCTTCTTTGTCTTACAGGGACAACACTGAAGCGACTTTGTCTTGGAAAAGAGCGTGGCAGCAGTATGTAGAATTTTAATCTTTCATTAAGAATGAATTTATCTCAGAATGTAATTCAAATTAGCTCAACATCTTGTATTGATGTTTTTATGTATTTAATCTCAGGGTCTGGAGCCAGCTCAGGGGCTTCCAATCAATCACAGCAGCCACCTTTGGGTGCCACACCCCCTTCTCATCAGCCAGTGATGGGACTGGCTCAGGCTCAGGCCAACAACAGCAACAATAAAACAGCTACATACACTGGCTATGCTGTGTGTGCAAACGACAACCTGCCAGAGGACCTGCAGCGGCTGATGGAGGACTGGGCCCAGGAGGTCCTGATTGTCACACACAGGCCTGGGACGGACTCTCTGAGCATCAGCGGGCAGCAGCTTTGGGATCATGTTGTGCCTCAAACACAAGAACAAGGGGCTAGCGCTTCAAATGTGAGTTTCATGCTAATGATAAACCAGTTTGTGAACAGCACCTGTTCAAACAGTATCTGAAAATACAATGGAAAGTAAAAACCTGAAGTGACACTGTGCCTTTTTTAAGGTTAAATCAACATATTTGTTGACCAGTGAACCTTTGTAAGACAGCATGTTAGCATTCAGCCACTTTCTACACAACATCACTGATGGAAATAGTAACATGACAGAAAGGCAAAGAAGGTCATTTCTTGTCATCTTTATCCAGGCTAATGGTAACATTAGCTAACTAATATTAACATAAACTAGTAGTGTAGACAGTGATTTTTGAACGGTAGCACTGTTTTGAAGTTTAACATGCTCCCTATGTAACACTTTTAGGTATCTTCATGGACAGGCCCTGGTCCAGTGGCTCACAGTCTTCCCCTGTCATGGCTGGACAGCCCTGGGTCAACAATGACTCGTCCCTCTACAGGGCCCCATCCAAATTATCAGCTTACCCACTCTTCTCCGTTCAGGGCAATGACCTCACATGTCTCTGTGGGCCAGTGGCCTGGGTTTCTCTCCCCTCTTCATTCAGGAGTCTTTGCCTTTCCTTCTTTGCCCTCAGCCCAGGATGCCCACAGTCCCATACCAGCTCCATCGTATCAGCCACCTGACCCCAAAGCCAGGACTCTCTAATTTGAGTAGCATTGTGTCTTCCAATTCTTTTACCAAAAAGAAATCTCATTATAGGTATAGTCAATCTAATGTGCATATACTGTACATAGTGAACAGCATGAATTCATGTATATACTCGTCTCTTTTCATGACTTTTACGTCATATGTTTTATTTGCATCATCATACCTCATGTCCATATTACAGTACAAAATCCTCGAGTGCAGTGTAATGGTAATAGTACATTTTAAGATGTATAAATAACCCAACTGGGTTAGTAAGTGCAGATTTTTGTCATTGCTTATGTATGTATTCAACACCTCATTGAATGTATATTTATAGAGTTAGTCAATGTCTGTGTTGCTCATATCACCCTATTTATTAGCTGCTCTATGTATATACTAATTCCAGATGGTGTGTACATAGGCGCTCCTATGTATGTACAGTTAACATTAGAAAATTCATAGGTTGGTGCTGCAGATATGTCTTAGTGCAACACCCTTTTAGCAATCATCATGCCGTCACTGTGAAGACTTGACATCCTGGTCACTAGGACCAGCTGCTTCTTTTCTGCTTCCCGTCCAAGGACAGGTTTCATTCTCCATCGATGAAATGCTTCCAGCACAAGCGCTTGAAATAATCCTTAAGAGATTTGAATGAACTTGAACTTTATCTTCAGGTGAAGGAACACCTGTGAGAGTGCCTTGAATATCAGTTTCAATTTTATTGAGAAAAGCATTTAGATTCAAAGCAGACATAAGATATTCTGTGTATTCACCTTCAAAGGTAAACCATTTGATTTGATAAGTGAATGTGGACTATTTGATTTACCAACGAATATAACTTAAACACTTTAATCCGGACATGTTGCAGATCATGAGATATCACAGATTGTAAAGAACACTTGCTCACTGAGGGCATTTTCTCGTGGGTTTGCTCTCTCACCTGCACCACCGCCTGCATGAATACAGTGATATTCTGAATGTGCTCAGGTTGATGTGGTGATTCACAGGAAATTGTTCAGAGAAACTGACACTGGAACCAAACAACAAGGAGGGCTGATGGACTCAAAATAGGAGTCAAAATCATACTCATACCATACCTCTACTAATGCAATCTGTAGCTTTACATATTGTTGCCTTTATGGTTTTTAAGAGATTACTGTGAGGTTGGTTGTTTGAGAAATGTGGATCACATGACGATGTAAGAGGCATATGAAGAATGTGAAATATTGAGAAGTCACAACTGTTAATGGTACACTGCGTAGTTTTTCTAGATTGTCTTTATTAGATACTGGCTCAACATCATCAGCTATCAGACTGCATATTGTAGGTACAATGGCTGATTTAATTCAGAGATCTCAAAGAAATATCAGACTACAATTGTGAGTTTTTCAGTAGTATGGCCTGTAAGCAGCACTTTCACTTCAAATACTTATTTTTTGTTTATAACCTACAGTTCCCTCTTAGTTTATTTAATGCATTACTGTTTTATATATTTTGCAAAGCCAAGCAATGGCAAAAATCTATGTTGTCAAGAGTCTATTGAACTCTACAGAGAAGAATAAGAGACACCGACCTGAAAGTCAGATTTCTAAGGTTTAGCTTGAATAAGACTGTTTACCTCAAAAGTAAAACTTTAATCTCAGAATTATGTGGAAAAATAAATTCTAAGAAAAAAGGCAAAATTCTGTGATAAAAAGCGGGACTGTGACTTTTTTTCCCCACCTCAGAAAAATTAGGAGAAAGAAATCTGAGGAAAAAATGATTTAACTGTTGTTTTGGTCTTAGAATTTTAAAATGAATAAATGAATAATAAAAAAAAAAACACAGTGATTAAAGTCGTAAAATTGAAGGGAAAGTTAGAATTCTGACTTAAATTTTAGAATTCTGAGAAAAGGTTTTAATAAAAGCAGATTTAACTCAGCTGTCAAATCTGAGCTATGATCTGAATTTTGATATCAAAGCTAGAATTTAGATGATGGTTTAATGACAGAAATCTGGGGGAGGAAAGTTAAAAATTGTGAAATTTAAGTTAGATTTGACTTTTTCCTCTGAATTTAGAAATGTGATTGAAAAATCAACTTAAAAAAAAACTGTATTTTTGTCTTCAGAATTCTGACTTCTGAACTGAACAGTGTTGATTTAAGCCTAATTTGACCTATTGGCTTCATGGCTCTTTCAATATGTTCAAAGTCTGGCCCAGCAATTTCCCAAGAGGGTGGTTAAGAAAGAGGCCAATATATCCTATGGACACTTTCCAGAGGCCAAATAACACAGCTGAGTTTAAATTTTAGCTTTTTCTGTAAAATTTATGGGTTATTTTTTGAAAACCCTTCCATGTTTGCACAATAAGACAATCTATTTGCTCAAACTGACTCGTCTCAAAAGGTACAATATTTGGTCATCATTCAGAGGTTTTCCTTCAAATTGTCTCCAGTGCAGCTATTTTTATTGCACATTAAGTCCTGTCTTTTATCCTCTTAGTGCTTGCAATGAAAGCTTGGTGTATGATTGCTTTTGCCTGCTGTATCACCAATCCTCAGCCATTTACCAACCTTGTCCAAACAATACTTGTTCACAAAAGCTGTACATACTTGAAGTCAGAAAAAATAAATTCAGTTTTGCTCGACACCATATGATATTATTTTCTCATTTGTTTCCCTAACTGGAATGTTATTTCTGACAACAGTTGTCTGTTTGCATGGAAATATTTCGTTAGGCACAAAAGTCCAAGCAATATCTCTTGCCAGACAGGCAGCAGTATTTCTGATAAATGTGATCAATATTTTAGGCTGTATCTCATTTCCATCAGCCTGCTGTGTGTGGAGGTGGGGTGGGGGCGTATTTTCTAGGGATGGGCGTGTACAAGAGAGAGAGACAGAGTTTTGTCTTTTGGGAAAAAAAATGTTGACGTGCTGTCCTTGTTTGTCTGGGTTTAAAAGACAGTTTCAGCTGCTTGGCTTGCACTCTGGTGGGATCCATCATGGCTGGGACTGTGGTGCATGTCACCCTCTTTGGGCTGCTGCTGGCTTTGGTTACTACTCTACCAAACAAGGTAAGGCAACAAAAGCTTATAGTGAAGAGAACAATACTTCGAAGAAACCTGAAAAAAATCATTATGAATCTGAACACAGAGGAATTAATACATACCACAGGCCTAGGCTTTACTTTCTCTCATATTTTCAGCGTCTTTCTGCTGGTTGCAACGCACTGACCTTTGCCGTCGATAAACATTTGGTAGCTTAGGTTGAAGGACCTGCAGGCTCTCTACCTTTTGTCTTGTCTAATTTTGTTCATGTGTATGGGCTCAGCAATAACAGTTCAAAGAAGTTTTGTCAAATTTCCTTTGTTATGACAAAAACATGTTTTTGTGTGTGTATATAAGATAATTACCATTTATTATTGAGTTAGTATAAAAATAAAGGAAATATGCCATTAGAAGTTAACAGGTCATAAAAAAATATGACAGAGGGGTGTTTCTGCAGTTAAACCAATGATATTTCACTGATGCCACCCACCTTTGTTTACATCATCATCTGATCTTTGGCTTGCTGGTCATCAGCCAGAGACACCAACTGAGCCATGTTTTTTTCTTTCCTTCTTTTTTTTTTTTTTTTTTTTTTTGCAAAATGTGCCTTCTGTATTTGTTCAGGATGACTGGGACATCTACAGCTTTCACATCAACTCAACTGTGAGCAGTCGCTATGCCACCACGGTCATCACAAGCCGTGTGGCCAATCGAATGGACGCGGCAAGGGAAATAGAGTTTCAAGTCCGGATTCCCAAGAATGCCTTCATCAGTAAATTCAGAATGTGTGTAGAGCAAAGATACTTCATGAATATTTAAGGACTGTGAAATGAGTTAGTGGTAACTGAGAACATAAAAACAACAAAGTCTTGTGATTGGTCCTCAGGTTTATAGACGGTGAAGCGTACGATGGGATCGTGAAAGCTAAAGAGGTGGCTAAGCAGCAGTACACTGATGCTGTGTCACGTGGCCAGAGTGCTGGAATTGTCAGGTACAATGGTCAACAGGTCATAGTTTCAAAGATATGTTGGAGAAAATTACCATGTGTCTTTTGGAGACTAGAGCAGATCTCTATTCAGCACAGTTTATTCTTTTAATTTTTCTCTTTTGGAATCAATAGAAAAAAAAAAAAAAACAACAACAACACAAATAATCTTGAGTAGATAACTGTTAAGGCCCAAACCTGTGGGGTCATAGGTATAAAAATGTCTCCAAGTCAATAGGTGGTCAGGATCCACTGCTAACATGGCTTATTTATCATTTCTGAAGTTCTGTAGGCAGGACTCTTGAGGAATTCAAGACGTCTGTGAATGTGGCTGCTCACAAAAAGGTCACCTTTGAGCTCACATATGAAGAGCTACTCAAACGTAGACTGGGCAAGTATGAGCTGACCATCCACGCCCGACCCATGCAACCTGTCAAAGACTTCAAGGTGTCCACAGTTTGTTGTGTTTTTTTTTTTTTTAATTGATGAACCATAAACACAACTTTGGGGTTGGGGGTATGACATAGTCTGTGCTTTGAACTTCTGACTTTCTTTATTTCTCAGGTTGACGTGCACATTGATGAGGAAGCTGGTATCAATTTATTGGAGGTGAAAGGAGGTCTGAGCACCAATGCCTTGGCAAATGCCATCACTAAAACACATTTAGACACACAGGTACTTCTCTGTGAAATCACTTTACATGCATATACATTTTTGAAACATTTTAATCTAGTTACTCAACAATCCACAAAAAAGTGCAAATGTTTAAAATGCTACTTAAATGGAATGTATAAAACCTTAATCTACCTGTTTCCAGGCTTGGGTATATTTCTACCCAACAGAAGACCAACAGAAAAACTGTGACAGCTGTAGTGAGAACGGTATGAACGGAGATCTGGTTATTGTTTACGATGTTAACAGAAACAGCACATTTGGAGACATCAAGGTACAGCAATGGTTAAGTTCTTTCAAAATTTTGACTTTCAAGATCTTTGACAAATGTTCATATGTAGACTGAAGGAGTAAGAAAACACTAAACAGCACTCAGTCACTAAAAATCTGTTTTACTCTCTCCCCAGAAATCACCGGGCTACTTTGTTCATCACTTTGCTCCATCTAATCTCCCTCGCATTCCCAAAAATGTTGTGTTTATTATTGATCAAAGTGGCTCAATGCATGGCAGAAAAATGCACCAGGTAAACTGTTTTCAGTGAGTTTGTAGTATACTGTCTTTACAGATTAAAGCTTGTGCTGTTAAATGCTGTATGTCTATGCCAGTGATTAAAATTTAAGAGAAAGCATTGAGTAATAACATGTTGGTCATGGTGTTTTTAACCAGACCCGAATTGCATTGCTCCATATCTTGAATGACCTAGCCGAGGAGGACTTCTTTGGGGTGATTTCTTTTGATAGCAACATTTTTCACTGGAAACGAGAACTTGTTCAAGCTAACGAAGAAAACCTGGCAAGTGCCAAGACGTTTGCGCGGCAAATTCAAGATAGAGGAGGTAAGGTTTTAAAAATATATATATTTTATGGAGTCATGCGAACATTTGACTCCCAAATGGTGTTACTGAATTTTTTTTCTTTTTTTTCAGCCACAGACATAAACCAAGCAGTGTTAGAAGGAGCAAAAATACTGAATGCACATCCCAGAGAGGGTTCAGCTTCAATCCTCATACTTCTCACAGATGGAGACCCAACCTCAGGTAATATAGGGCATTTATAGACCACTTACTATGCAGTTAAACCTTTTGGATCAACACCCTCTTCTCTCTACAGGGGTGACAAACCTCAAACAAATTCAGTCAAATGTAAGAGAGGCCATCGCGGGTAAATTCCCACTCTACTGCCTCGGTTTTGGTTTTGATGTCAACTTTGAGTTTCTTGAGAAGATGTCGCTACAGAATGACGGTGTGGCAAGAAGGATTTATGAAGACTCTGATGCTGATTTACAGCTGAAGGTATTATCAGTCACCTTCACTTCCCTCTTTATGTTGACTCAATCAGCTCTCAGTGAGTGGTAAAGAACTTTATCAACTCAGAGTCAAACTGTGTGCCAACAGGGTTTCTATGAAGAGGTGGCCACTCCATTGTTGACAGATGTGATGATGATTTATGAGGGTGGATTCAACGTAACCCAGACTACCTTCAGCCAGTATTACAATGGCTCTGAGATTGTTGTGGCTGGTCAGATCACAGATAATGACATCGAAACCTTCACACCACAAGTGGTGGCCATTTCGGTAAGGACCAGCATAAACTTCTACCAGCTGTAACCTTCTTAAACTCTGTATAAGTTTCAGAAACACTGACATCTCATTTGATCTAAAACAGAAAAACACAAGGGTGGTGTTCACAGAAACAAACCAGACAGTGGAGTCAACTGGAACAGTGTCTGACAGTCACATCCAGAGGGTTTGGGCCTACCTCACTGTCAAACAGCTTCTGGAGAAAGAGTGAGTAAGACACTTTTTTAACTTGAACCACATTTTGAGTCAAATTTGATCATTCAGCCTTCTGTTCTTATATGGTATAGTGCACTTGTTACCTATGCAAGATTTACAATTCTAAGTGTAATTTTAAAACAAGGTCCCTGAGTTTACCATCAAAGCAAAACAAAAACAAGCATCTAATTTCATGACAACTGTATATCTCAAAACCCATCACCGGGTATGTGCTGTTGTAACCATAGACTGTAAAAAAAATGGACGTCCACATGCCCGGCTCAAAAGTGAGGTCTCCACAAAAACTGCTCCCCCTGGTGACTGGCTGCAGTATAGGTTTAAAAATACGTCTTTCCAGCCATTCCGGATGGGCTGTGGTCAAAATTTAAAAAAATCAATACACCTCATAGAAATGTTTCTCACTTCCAATTGTTGTGGTGATTTGAAGATATCATTTGGCTGTCTTGTATTTAAGTCCTCTTTTTTCTGAAAAGTTTCGTCTTCATTAGTTTAGAGAGGCTTTATGTAACGCTTCACGATAATTCACAGCTGCCGTTCTCGTGTATTCTTTTCAGGGATTGAAAAATATGTCGGGTGGTACAGTCAGGAAGTGATTAGACTCTCGTAAGAAAAAAATAAATAAATTATTTTTGTCACCGGCTCCACTTAGATTCTCCCGGAACCTCTCATTGTCTCTACTGCGCAGACTCTGGCTCCAAACTGCTACAATGGTGGCGCCTGAGACTGCGGTATTTTGGCTTCACAATGATAAATGGCGGAGCCACGCTGTCCACTCTATATACAGTCTATGGTGGTAAAAATGGCCAGCTTTGCCAGCAGTAGGCTACAAACCACTTTCCACCAAGGTTCATTTTGAAAGCACTGCATTTTTGATTAAATGGTTGGAATAAAATGTAATATTCTTTTTTGATCCCTACATCAGTTTTACAATAACCAGAGTGCAAAAAGCAAAAATATAAATCAAAAATAAGAACTTAACTTAAGATAGGAACTAAATTTATAAATTTAGAAAAAAAAGAGAGATTTTTTTTTACTATTTACACCAGAATAAAACAAGTAAAAACAAAAAAAAAATACCAGTGAATGCTGGGATGACTTTAATTTTAAATATTGGATAGACAATACGAGCAATTTCAGAAGCATCAGTGTGTACCGGTTAGAAGGTAGGAATCTGTCCCTCCAGATAAGTTTGCAAATATGTTCTTGGGGTCATTACTGTACACCCCCTGAAAAAAAAAACAGTTCATCATCCATCTCTGGGAAGTCTCAGATTTATTGTAAGTATCTTAGGTTACATAGAGGCTTCAGTCTGGCTTAAGTCTGTGGTTTTGTTTAAAATGAAACTGGCTTTGTTGTGGTTTGCTCTTCAAAAGCATGATGCAAGGCTGTAGAAAAAAAAATAAAATAAAAATAAACTTTCAGGGAGGCACTCACTGTTTCGGAGCAACTGCCCCAAACGATTAATGTGTGAATACTCCCTAAAAAACAGCCCACACCTGATTCTATAGTGCTAATTAGTCTGTTAACTGTAAATCTGATGAAGGTCTAGCTCTGGGGGGGTGTTAGTAAATTCTTTTGCAAGTTGGTCAGCTTTCAGGATCTTTCCAAACTTGGTTTGAAAATTTAACATTTAAATCCATAAAATGGGAGTCCTGTGTTGTAAAACATTTTTGATGATACCCTCGATGTCCTACATTTTTCTTCTTCTGTACCATCAACTACATTTAAAATATTTATGGAACTTTTTACACAGACTGCAATTATCTGGCCCTGAGAAGGAGAGCGCTAAGAAGGAGGCCTTGGAGCTGTCACTGAAGTACAGCTTTGTAACCCCACTCACATCCATGGTGGTGACCAAGCCTCCGGGAGAGAGCACAGATGTGCTCCATAAACCCAAGGAAGGTGAAAAACAGCCGACCACTGGATTCAGAGGCAGCTCACTGGGTTATGGAGGCTCTGTTGCTAGTAGAGTAAATATTCAGGTTGGAAGCGCAGGTGTTGCTGGAGGTGGAGGCATGGGTTATGGTGGACGCACTGGAGGCAGTGGAGGCTTGGGCGGGAGTTATGGTGGATACGGGAGTGCTGCTGGTGAGCAACATAAATGTGAACATAATATCCAAGGCATCGTAAAACCAACAATGTCCAACATGTTCTTTTGTCCGAAACATTTTTCTCTTTTCAGGTCTGTTACCACAAGCAGGTAAGACATGCATGTGTGATTTGGCATAAGACGGTGTCATAAGAAAAACGAATACTGCTGTTTAAGTGTTTACATTTTTCTCATATCAGGTGTGTTACCACAACCAGGTAAGACATGCATGTGTGATTTGGCATAAGACGGTGTCATAACAAAAACAAATACTGCTATTGAATTGTTAACATTTTTTCCTCATCTCAGTTCAGATACCACTACCAGGTAAGACATGCATGTGTGATCTGGCACAGGATGGAGTCATAACAAAAATATGTATACCGTCATTGAATTTTAAATCTGAGTGTGGAATTAACTCACGTACTGAACAGCTTATGAATCATCAATAACTGAGTTGTTGATTTTTCAATTAACCAGTTGAACTTATATTTTTCTGTTGTACTTAATTTTTAGCTAAATATTAAAAATTTAAAAGATATTTAAGTTCATGTTACTGTGAACATATGACTGTTTAAAAAGAAATAAAAATGGACATCATCTAGCGAGGCTCGAAATCTGCTTCCCCTGGTGACTGGCTTCTGTTTAGGTCAAAAATCTGTCAGCCATGCCAGATGGGCTCTAGTCTCAAACTTTGAATTTCAGTTCTTATACCTCATAGAAATGTTTCTCACACCCAATTCTCATGGTGATTTGAAGATTTTATTTGGCTTCCTTGTGTTCAATTCCTCTTTTTTCAGAAAAGTTTTGTTTTTATTAGTTATAAGGGGTTAAAAATTAGGCTTTATGTCACGTTTAATGATGACTGACAGCTGCCGTTCTTGTGTATTTTTTCGGCAATTGTAAAATACGCTGGGAGGGAGAGCCAAAAACAGTTTAGATCTTCAAAAGAAAAAAAGATTATCATTTTTGTCATCCCGCTCCACTCAGATTCTGGCTAAGTCTCTCATAGCCAACTGTGCAGACTCTGGCTGCACAACGGCTGCTGATGGCTGCGCTTTATCTGTTTGGGGTGTTTTGTCGCTGATTTTTCTTGCTCTGTGTTACATATACTATTCTAGCTGCTCTGAATAGTTTCTACCCTTCGCTATCATCAACACGAAAGTCACTAGTGCACTGGGTGCTGATTGGCTGAGGTAACCATGCCTTCTCTCTGCCCAGAAATGTCCTGACACAACCAAAACATCAGCATACAGACAGAGGAGAGGGTTGAGGCAAACACAGACACTGGCATACATGTATAGAGGCCAAAAGGACATGACTGAGCAGCATCAAAAGTTGACTTTTAATTTTTTTTTTAAAGAAAATTCTGCAGACTCTACCTTTAACATTTGGGAAATACATTCATTTAAATTTAATAGTTGGAGAAAGACATTTCAAAGGCTCTTAGTTCTGCGTGTTTGTAGCTAGTGGATAGTGATAGTCTTGAGAAACGCTTGCTAGTCAGATGAACATGCTACACACCAAAAAGGAAATTCTCATTCTTCCATCTTCTTTTGCAGACTATGAAGTTTATGCTGACCTGCCAGGTATTTTTTTCCTCTTTGTGCCAATTTTTACCTGTTTTTTCTTTTTCTTATACATTACCAACTTCACGTGGTTATCTAAAAAATACCCAGGCAACACATCAAATACCTCCACAAAGCTGAGGAGGTCTTTCATTCTGTCATTAAAAAAAACAATCAGCATCTCTGGGGAAAAAATACCTACAAATACCTACACATTGGCACGATATATAAGGCAAGAAAAATTTGTGAAGCCAGATACTTCACTTTTGAATTTGTGCTTATGTATAACTATCACTTGATAAACAAAAAAATGCCTGATGTCAGATCTGACTTTCCACAGCTTCTAGTTTTTTCTTTGCACCTCTACCCAAACTATAGGAATACTCACGGTGTTATTTCAGCCCAATTTCTTAAAGTCAGTACAATACATTTATCTATGCAAATCGTTAGTCACAGACAGACAGACAGTAAAAAATGCAGACTACAGCTTGGGCTACTCTTAGAAAAGCCAAACACTTACTGCATTAATTGGACTGACATGTTGAAAACATGTTTGATCTGTGGGTGAAATCCCAGTGGAAAAACCCTCTGATGTCTTCTCACTGTTAACAAGCTTTGTATTCACAGATGGTTTAGATATGGAAGGTGATGTATTTTCTGCTACATATAGTCCAGACATCACAACTGTCACCATGGAACCACCAATGGGTAGAGTATCTAAAGATAATTTGTGTTGCTGTTTTTTTTTTTTTTTTAAATCAACTCTGTCTAAAGCTAATCGAGTTAAAAAGCAGCAGTAGATGAGTCTTCAACCTGGATTTAGAAGCCTTCTGTTTCTGACTGGGGTTTATAGATAGTCTTAAGACTATCTTCATCAGGTGCCGTATTAGAAATGCTGACTTGATCTAACTTTAGTCGAGGTAGAGTGAGGTAGAAAGGGGTGGAGATAAGGCAGGCTTCTCCAAACTTGGCTGCAGTATTCCCACCTGACAGTCAGGTGAGCTGTGCCTCTAATTTTGCAATTTTGCCAACTTGTAACACTAATATCTTCAACACTACTGGATGATAGGAAAACATACAGTGTGTACTGACAAAGAAATAAACTATTTAAAAGTATATTTAACTAGGCTGTACGTTTGAATTGCAATAAAAACCTAAGAGTAAGCTTAATGAACCCTAGTTTTTAGCACTTCTGCATCAGATTCATTTCTCATGGCTGAATGTGTTCTATTTGAAAAGAGCCAAGGGTTTCAGCACTCTTGTTTTCTAATCAAACAAATAAATACAAGTAAATAAAAATAACCTGCTGTGTTTTAACCCCCTACAATCGTTGTATGTGTACAATATGAATCAAAAGGCATTAGTGGGACACAAAAGTCATCTCAGCTGTATCAAGATCTGACAGGGTATATCGCAAATTTGCAACAGGCATCAAGGGGTTAACTGTCAGACACATTTGCTTTGGACATCAAAATTAACTACATAGACAAATGAATGTTGGCCTCGATCCTCTTTGTATGAGGTCTTAAAATTCTATTGGGTCTGTTTTATTACTGGATAAAACTCCTCACAGGACTTTTAGCCAGGTTTTCAATTTTGATATTGACTGATGACATTTATACAGCAACCTAATGTCTGAATGAAGCTAACAAGAAAGTCTGGAGATGATGTGAAATGAAAGAAAATTCCCCCACAGAAGGAGAAGAAAAAAAATTCACAGGAACTCAGGCCAGAAGAGGCAGAAAAACCCTCGAAGTTGACGGACATTTATGCAAAATGAGACTTTCAGTCAATTTTAGTGGCTGTACCAAAGTCAAGCCACAACTTTTAGAGCTCCTGACTGGCTGCAGGATGGACAAACTGGAAAACTTAAATACATGACAAATAAGTTATTCACAATATTTCTGCCAACCCAGTTAGCGACTATCAGGCGAATTATTATTATTATTATTATTATTATTATTATTAATAATAATAATAATAAAATAGTTACCATAACAGTTATTTCATGCTAAAACAAGAAGATATGATGTCACAGCTGACAGGTTACCAGAAAAGATATAGAAATGATCAAACTTTCCATAACTACACATGTCCACTTCCAGTAAACACACCACTCTGTTCATTTATTGCCTTTACTAACCTGAACTATCTTTATCAAAAAATTAGACGTGTGATCAGTAAAAAGAACAAAAAACACTAAAACATTAAACTAACAGAACTTATCTTAACACCCATTATTTTGGGTGACATGGCTATTTTCACTGTGTCTGTAGCTTTCCATTCAAATTAAAAGCATCAGTATGTACAATGTTATCTGTAATAAAATCTACCCAGTTCTTTAGTCGAACAGCTCCCAAAGATTGAGAGAATACGAGTAATAAGGAGATCTTGAAAGAAACCTCGAAACTAAAGAAGTATAAACAATATCAATTTAACCTAAAGAATTAGTCAAGCAACTTTGAGTTAAAAAATAAAATAGGAACATAAAAAGGAGCTCAGTGAGCTTAAACGATATTTTATGTCAAATAAAATGTCAATAAAATTTCAAAACGTGTTGTGTACCATTACTGAGATTTTATTTTGTTGTCAGGATAAGATATGATGATCAGTGCATTTAATTTTTCCCAGAATATCATCGACAGTTCTGTTCAGGCCAATCCCACGAAAGCAAAACAATTTTTGATGTTTGCACTGCAAAAAAATGTTCATGTTGAGAGAAAATAACATTTATTTTAGCTGATACAAATTTTTCTGAAATGCATCTTTGATTTATTCAAAACTTTTTGAAAACACAAGGGTTTGTTTTTGATGAGGCCGTTCCCATTGGCTCTGTGACTGTTGTTCTCTGTGTCTTCAACAGCCTCTTCTTTTCCCAGAAGTCATTCACCCCATCCTTTCCCTGCAGGCCCTCCAGGCCCTCCAGGCCTCCCAGGCTTCCCAGGCCTCCCAGGCATGCCTGACTTCCACCATGCTTACCCTGGTCATGATCTTATGCTTCAACGTCCTCATAGGCCACCTCCTCCACCACCTCCTCCACCTCCTCCTCCACCATCACATACCAACACGTTTTTGCTCAAGACAGCAGACCAGTCTCTCCCACTATGTTTTAATGTCTTTGGAACTGTCAACCTCAATCTTCTTAACCATTCCAGCCAAGGTCAGTTATGTTTATCTGGGATTATTATTTAAGTTAACTCTTAAAAAAAGCAAAGCTAACATTTCAACATTTCACTTATTGGTGTTACACATATAATTTGATCTATTTATTTATTTTTTTGCTCTTTCCCTAGTACTTAGTGGTATCTACAAGCCATCTACACTCTTATAGTAGTCTGGGCCTTTATACTTCTAAGTTATTCTTAAGAAATGAAAACCTTTTACTATCTGAACCCATTCAAATAGTTACTGTTGTCAAATAGTGACAAAGCATGTATTGACACTATTCAGTGCGCAGAATAGAACTCGATAATAAAATAGAAATAATAAGATTTTTTTTTCTGACGGTCTTGTCCAGCATTGTTCATGTCAACCTGTTCCATAATCAGATAAAATCTCATCACAGCAGTTTATGGTGTTTCTTTTTCCCACCAATGCTTTTTTTTCCAAGTTCAGTGATGAGTAACCTCATTGTTCTTTTCAACTTTAGAGCTGTCTGTGAATGGTGAGCTTGATTCACAAGGAGGCTTCAAAACCATTGTCATCCACAAAGCTCAGCAGTACTTTAGGGTTAGCCCCCAGATGATCATGATGTTCGATGGGCAACACATGCGGTTCCAGACTCGACCGGACGAACACATCGTTGGTGACAGGTGACTTTATATTGTTAAGCGGAGATTTACACCTTAATGAAACCGTTTCTCGGACATTCAAGGATAAACAGGGTTATTGTTCAAGAGTGAAGAGTCAAATTTTCATGTGGCTTTGGACCTCATCAGAGTGAGTCTCCAAATGATAAACATTTGTTCATCTGTGCTTCTTACAAACCCACCATTATTTTCCAGGTCTTTATTGCCTAAAGGAGCTTTGCATAGCTCATCCATAGCTTGTTTATTAGATCAACTAGTTTATCTTTTGTTGGAGCTGATCACAGATTTTTTTTTTTCAATTATGGTCTACGTTCTGAAACCCAGTTTGGCTGAAGAGACACATTTGAAAAACACAGCTGATCAGAGCAGAGCCGACTGTGGGCGAGGCGTTACCTTTCTCGGCGTGTCTTCACCGGCTCAGTTTACAATGCTAAAGATGTGTGGCTAACTTATGCTAAAATCTATTGACAGAGCCCACCCGTTACGACCAGCAACATTCACTCATTAGCCAGTATAGGCACAGACTAACCAGAGTTATTCAGCTGACATCTCCCACTGTAGTAAACAAAGCAATTACCTGTTCAACAGAAATTTGGCTGTCTCAGCATCAGTCCCAAATCTCTCTGGAGCTTTTTCTACCAGTTGTACATTTCTCCTATGTTCAGTCCCTGTTGGCACCTGCTCATAATTCTTCCTTGCTCCAGCCTTTTCCTCAAAACTTTTTCGTCATGGAGGGTAAGAGTAACAGCTACCTGGTTTCGGTCTTCTCCAGCTCCATGATGCTTCAGTAGCTGAGCAGCTAGCTGACATGAGAGGGGTTGTGGGGAAGGACGAGGCATGACTATGGCCGGAGCAGGGGAGATAGGGAATTGGGAATCTCCGCACAAACCCGCACAAACCCGAAATGAGGGGAACAGCGGTTCGAATTGGTCAATTATTATGCCATTTTGCAGCTGGTGTACTGAATAGATTATTTTTGTTCTTTTTGCTTTTTATATTGCGTAGATCGGTCCATCGGACCATAACGGATTCATAAAGGGTGTTATTAATAATTACCAAGCTTCCAAATTGTAGCCCATAGTTCTGAGTAGACCAAGAAAAGCTGTTGAAAGTGGAGGATTTGATTTTACTCGTTAAACTATCTGACAAATAGCCCTGACATTCATGCACTGGCACACAGATGAATAAATGCATGTAAACCACTGGATGGACTATAGGGGAGGTGAACACAAAATAACCTCTAACTTAACACCTAGAGGTAGCTTGTGCATGGACTCACTGGCACACCATTTAACTCCAGACAAATTGGGTATGTTGACAACTACTATACGAATAAGCTACTTACAGCGAACGAGGCTGTTCACTTCCCTTGAGGTGATAGAAATTTGATTTAGAGGCTACTGGGGAAGTCAGAATTCTGATTTTTTTTTTCTCAGAATTCTGAGATTTAAGAAAGAATTTTGTTCTATTTCTGTTTGTTTTCTAGTATGACGTTGATCAAGAGGAACAATGAAATCGACATTGTGGCGGGAGATACTCGCATTGTCATCCTAATTCATGGGCACCCCAACCATAAATTCCTCTGGCCAGTTGTGAGACAATTCCCGGCAGACTCCAGCGTTACAGGGATTTTAGGTGGGTGGATTTAGTTGCATGATGTAATATCAGGTCTGCAAAATGTTTAATCAGTGTTTGAACAGACTTGATGAGGAGTGATGGAATACTCTAACAGTAACTTCATTTATCAGGCACTTTTCAAAAACAAGTTAACAATTGCTTTTATATATTTTGTTCCTCATAAGAACCTGCTTGTTTTTCTTATAATGCCTTTTCTTTGTCCTGTTGGTGTTCAGTTGTGAAGCCAGCAGTTTATGAGGAGGTACAGCAAACTTCAACAACAAAACTCAGAATCCTCGATAAAGAGATTGATGTCACAAGGTATGACTTCCTGTATCATCAGTGTGTATGAAAAACAGGGAGCTTTTGGAATGTGTGTTTACTCTTGAACAATAACTACTTCTTAAAACTTTTTTTATTTGCAGATACCGCACAAATGACTACAGTATCCCCTCTCCCCCACCACTGGAGTGCTGGCTCATGTCAGCTGAGTCCGCCTTGCAGAGGCCCTTAGAAGAGTTCATTGTTGTGCAACTCTAACAGGGAAAGATGTTGAATCACTTCCTGGGATTGAATCTCAAATAACATGTTAGGGAGTGATTCACTGTGGAAAAATGTTTTCACACGTCAAGAACAAATCAAACTTATCTCACACCTTAGGTCCTCTTGTATGAACTTGAAAATAAATATTCACCTTGAGGAATTGTAAGGTGTTGTCACAGTTATTGAGTTTGATGACTGTTTGTGAAGATTATGGTGATATTTGCTCACAGATTAAGAGCACCATGTCGTGATGGTTTTAAAAGATGTAAGTGTTTTGTCTTGTTCTGTTCAGGTCTTGGTTTATTGGGATGCCAGGCAACAGATCAATACAATCTTAGTTCTGTTAACCACCATCTAACTAACGACTGTGTAAGTGGTATCCATTGAAAGGAGAAGTGGAGGGAGCTGGAAGAGTTCATATCATACAACATTATGAAATAGCTTCAAGTCATTGGTTGAAGTACGCATACAATTTGATTCCTTCCCTTATGCTGCGGCCACACCAAACACAAACTTGCAAATTTAAACGCGCATCACGCCTGTAACGCGCCTCGTGAATGCCCGAGTCTGGACTCTAGACTGTTTTGGCGAGCTGAGGGGTTGACGCGTGTCACTGTGCAGGCGGAGTAGAGAGCCCGTTCATTTAAAGACCAAAAGCCCAAAAGAGAATCTGAAAGACGATGAGCTGTGGTTTCAAAAGCATGACGGGAGAGTGTGTGAAAGCCTTGGAGATCACAATCAAGGCCTGTTGCCTCTCCCTGGTAATCCACCTCCACCGGCCCTGCCTGGCTGTTTCCTGCGACCTCATCCTCGATCCCCCGAACCCCCGACCTCTGATCCATGCTCCTGAAGGTCTCCCTGGGAATAATGAAGGGGTTGAGGAAAGAGAGGACCGCAGAATACTTTCATCTTTTCCCTGGCTCTGCCCCTGCCCTGCTTCTCCCTCCTCTCTTTCAGGCTCTTCCATCTTTTACGACAAAACTCCACTGAGGTAAACACAGTCGGACTCAGTGATGACCTGTGCAGGCAAATCCAGCTGGAAACACAGAACTTACCTTCAAAACCTGTCTTCTCAGTGACTTTCACCCAAGCCTGCTCCTTTTTTTCCAGTCTCTGTAGAGTACACACTTTGTATTGTATAACTCTGGATGATGACATACCGCATAGATTATTCTCTCCTCCATCTTCCAGCGGGGTTGGAGTCGGAGCAGGTGGCGGTTCCCTCCCAACGTCATCAAATCAGTGACGTTGTGGGGGAATGTCATCGCTGATTTGCGGCCACAGCACAGCCTCACACAAATTTGCATCGAAAGTTCAATATTTTCAACTCGAGCGTTGAGGCACCTGACGCCCAAACACCCCAAACACCCCAAACGCCCCAAACGAGCCGCGCCGAAAGCGTGCAACGTGACGTCCGGAGCAAATCGGCATCTAAATGCATCTTTGCACTGACTTTGTATGTAATCTCAACGCAAATTCACTTTCGGTGTGGCTGTACCATTAAACATGCTGCGTGGTGGGTTTTTTTTTTCTGACACACTGTGATTTAGAGACTAAAAGAAAAGTAAATTTGAAGTACCTGCTTGATCAACATCCAAAATAACAGTTAAGATCCAAATGATGGTCTTTCTTAGCCTGGTGAAATGCAGAGCTGTCTACAACACTTACCGTGACAGTTTTATTCGGTGTTGTCTGAAGTTTTTAATCAGCAAATAATGCAGTGAAAATAATCTCAGTGATTTAGGTACAGAGAAATAATAACTCCATCATGCTTCTGTCTGACTGTGCTCTGCAAATACTCAAATGTAACACTCATTAAAAATCTTTCCAATGCAATATCTGACAAGAGCTTTATTAGCAGCTCGCAGTTAATCAGTAACTGCCCCCTGACAGAGGTCAGACATTGAATTACATTTATAGACGCAGTCTGTGTCTTGTCAATGGTCTTGTTTGCTTTTTTTGGGCCATAAAATGAAATCAATATTGATTTTAGAGTGTTAAATAACCAGCTTTAATTCCTCGCAGAAGTAGTCACTGTAGCTGAACGCTGAAAGTTGTGCAGTGATAAGACTTGAGGAAGTCTATTTTCACCTGCTGTCATGCAGCTCAGCTGTATTATTTAACAAAGCACACACCGTGTGACTGTTTATTTTACTCTGATCTGAACACATAATCAAGAAGACAAGGTTTGTTTTGGCTCAGGAATATGAGGCTAAACCAGTCCAGCTTCTCTGTGGGCCGTGTATCACTGAGGATTGTTCTGTATTACACGACTGCACCACCTGTATGACTGAAAGGTATGTGTGGGTGAGCAAACTTGTTTGTCAGGACACAGTATTCTAAGATCTGCTACAGGAAGTATCTTTTTCAAATCTACCTTCAAGTCAAAGAGGGAACAAATTCTCAAATCTGCTGTGAAGTAACTCAAGAGTTTTGTGTTTAAAGCTCATCTGATTCTGTGTCAAAGGTGAAGTCTTTATCTGATTTACAGCTCTTGGCCATGGACTTCGACTTGACTGAGTCATTTTGCTTACGCTCTAATAAGGAATTCAAAGCAAAGTGAAAGACAGAGCAAGGGAGAGGGGGAGGGAGAGAGAAAAAGGGAGGGACTCTCTGTGGCTTCAATTTTCCCGTAAGACAAACAATGTTCAACAGCTCTGACAAGGTGTGCTGCTGAACAATCTGTGGGAAGGTGACAAAACAACAGAGAGATATTTTCTTACACCAGACAACTACACTCAGTAAGTAGCTCACAAAATATGTATATGGTTTAATTTGGAACAGTTTCTAATGTCATGTCAGTAAGCGGTTATTGTTTCTTGTCTTACCGTGTCACGCACGCTTATCTTTTTCTAATCTTACCTAACTCTTTTCCCTTCTTCAGCCATAACCAGAGGGGAAGCCACAGAAAGGCTCTGACTGTTCATCATCTCCTTCTTTGATCATTCCAGGACTTTATCAAGTGGATGTTGAACCTGCCGTCAAGATGGGAGAAAAACAGACACTTGGTTTATTCAAGTTAGTCACCGCATCAGATTTTGGAAAGGAGCTGTAGAGCTCACCAGTCTCTGAGTGTCCTGAGACAAAATGTTTCTCAATGGATGGTCCATTTGGTGCCTAATATTAAGTCTACAAGTATCAGCCTGTGATTTGAAACTTTCTGGAGATGACAGCCAAGAAGTTATTTGCTCACAGGTAAGCTCAGCTCTTCCTCTGTACAGTACATGAAGCTTAAGTTGACAGATCATATTTTCAATTTTCTCTGAGCGCTCTCTCTAATGTTTCAGTGTCACCTGCCATAAATGAATTGTTCTGAAATATATTCTATTCAAAACCAACAAAGGTTTATCACCATCTGCCAACATTTTAAGATATTGAAGAGCTGCATGTAGATTCAGCCTTGTGTAGGCAAATATTTGCTCTCTAGATACATTTAGTGATAACACCAGAATGCCTTGCACATTACAAACATATTACCAGTCAAACATCTCAAGTTTCTTCTTTTCAGCATCTCTCTAATTGCACCATGGAGGATGAGCTATATCTGGCTTTAAAAAAGAATGACTTTGTGGACATCCAAAAGCTGACACCAGATTTCGAGCTCTGCTGCAAAGACAAAGCACCATGTAGATTATGTCTGGTGATAGACGCAGAGATAATCGTCCGGGCAGAGGCGGACTCGGAGTATGAGGACCACTCCGGCATGGATGAGGAGGATTATACAGAGGACACAAGGAAGCAAAAAGGTACAACTTGAAGATGCATTGATAAACGACTGTTTTACTTAAGTGAAACCAAAGTTCCTCTAGAACTCATAATGATGTTGCTCGCTGATAATATTTTTGGGGTCTGGACTTTACAGATCATCTGGTGCAGCTGAGATACAGATGTCACACCCCTCCTGCTAACAAAAACCCACACATCGTCACCCTATTAAAATAATGGCCGAAGTCATTTATTCAAGTTTTGGGAAAACACAAAAAACTTACCAAAAACAAAGCATATGACATTTATCAATCATTTCAATTAAAAAGGCCTTTACAGTGGATGACTGTTGACATTTAGTGTCAATCATGTAACATTAAAGAACAAAGTGACTTAAGCCAATTTTTCTAACATTATTGTGACGCAGGCAAATTTAAACCTGGCTTAAACTGCCCTTTCATTCCATAGTGCAAACTCAAAACTGAAATTACCCTCGGTTAAACTTAACAAATGTCAGGTAAATCAAATTAGTCAGGAGGCAGTCCATCTCCTCATTTTTCCAGGTCTTCTTTGCTGTTTTTTTTAAATGAATTTAACCCAGTTCCAACATCCAGTTTTGACAACTTTTTGAAACCTGACAATTAACTGTCCTTTAATTCTTCATAGCAAACTCAAAACGTAAATAACTCCAACCTAAATTGAACAAATGTCAGGTCAATCATACGCCAAGTAGGCATACTCATACATCTCCTACCAAAAAGCAAAAACATTCCTTTGATTTTAAAACTTTGTGGGGTATTATTTCCTTGTGCTCATTGGTGGGGGCTAGCCAGGAATAGGTAGCTAGCTAGAAGTTGCTAAATTTGCAGCTTAAATATAACTTGTGAAATTTAGACTGAATAACTACACAACTTTCTACCCTAGCCTTTATGATGTTGAACCCAGTCAGTCACCCGATGAAAGTGATTCAAGAATCATGTTTACAGCTTCTTCTCTACTAAAGATTCTGTTTCTTCTTGAAGCAGCCGCCATCATGAAAGCATGTTAAATTGCCCAAGTCACACATTTTATCCTAGGCCATTATTTTAACCTCTTAAGACCAAGTACTTCAGATGTAGACATTACATTTCTGCCTCTCAGACCCATGATACTTCATTTTTGAAAACTTTGTCCGATTGGCCACATTTGGGGACACTGCCCATGTCATCTTTTGGTGAAATCACAACATTACACCCATTTAAGTGAAAAAAACCCTGATATATTTAAGTTCAATAACACTACAAACAAACAACTGCCAGAGAACTCATTAACACACATAATCAAACTTTCCAAACAAAGACCAGGTTTAGTTATTAAACTTATTTGGTCTTACTTATCCCAAATAGCAAAGTGAATTAAAAAATTCACACCAGACGAAAGCTCGGTTCTTGAGAGGTTATTAGGGTGACATCATTTAACCTACTGATAAAAGTAATGAGATCCATCAGGCTGGCACAGTCTACAGTTCAACAGCTTCTTGAGTCCATTTGAAGCTGACAATCCATAACAGAAAGTTAAACCTACCAGTTATCCTCTGCTTTGCTAGTTTGGCGCATACATCGCTCATGGGCTGTATTTGCCAACAGAATAATCAGTTATGGACTTTTACCCATGGGTAGCAGTCAAATCACTAATAAAAATGAATCATATCAGAAAAAGAAACCACTTTTGAACATAAATCAGTATGATGTGAGGTAATTATAACAACAGGAACAATGTATGAGAAACAATTCTTTAGTTTATGTAATTTGATTTTGGTGTTTGATAGATTATTTAATCGACATAGAGGAACTTGACTTTATGATGTACACTACAGCTAGTCAGAAGCTATTTTGCCTTCACTTCTGGGTGGCTGTCACTGTGTCCATCTTTATATACAGTCTAACATAGCTAGCTTTCATGGTATTACATGCTGACTTTTGTGGATTAATGATTTACCGAACCTCATTGTTGGCCTGTAAAGAGTTATACACAGACTAAAGTATGGCTGTAACTCTGAAGATTTAAGGTCTAATACAAACATTCCAAGGTGGATTTGGAATCAACATGAAGAGTCAGCCATCAAGAGGCGTGTTTGAAGTGTTGCTCAACCTTTTCCAGAAGAATGAATCAGCATACATGAGAGTTGTGAAAGACCAATACTGAACTTGCAAACATTTGCAGTTTTGGGTCTGAGTTAAGATGAGTAAGTGTAATCAAGCTGCAATGACAACCATGGAACGCTTTGAATATAAGTTGGCACTGAAATATACGCTATAGTGTTTAGACCATATGTTAATTTCACTCAGCTTATGGCTAAAACATTCAAATCCACTGCTCTCTTTCTTGTAATTTCTTGTAGTTTTATTCTGACGGTGCAACTTTCCCCCTACTGTTTGCTGTAAAAGCCTTTTTTTTCTTCTTTTCCTGTCTGTGTTACAACAGCCTCAATGACTGTGTGCTACAACGCTGAACACTTCATGCCCACCTGCAAGAGGGTGAAGTTTATAGTCAAACATGCAGCTATTACTCAGCAGACCAAGGCAAAGGTACTGTCCTGTTTTTATGTACTGCAGTATTAAAGGTGTGGGTTGGTATTTACCCGCTCTAATTTGTGAGTGTTTGTGTGCTTGATGTTAAGGTTTCCATGCTGATTACTGAGCCTGCCGGGGTTTCATTCAGCACTCCAGTGCATATTTTCTCTGTTCAACCATCACAAATGAAACATATTACTGCTCCTTCATTAGATAAAGGTAAAGTATCATCTTTAACATTAAAATCAGCACAAAGAAATTGTCTTATTGGTAACAGGCAGCTGTGTGTGGCAGCAGTGTTTGATAGAAGCTGTTTTGTGTGTCTCCAGTTTGCTCCCAGAAGCTGCATGAACATGTAGAAGAGTGTCAAGGTAAATAATACCCGTTTAGTTCTCTTGTTATTTAGCTTGTGATGTTTTGTACCTTTATGGGGAAAAACTATTGTCTGGTCATGTCTTTCAGTTCCAAGACTTCTCAGTGTAGTTAATGAAGAGAAGGATCGGGTGGAGATGAAGTTTGTTGGGAGGAATGAGAGCCCTCCCTCTGTCTGCCTCCAGTATGAGCAGAGAGGGAAGTGTAAGGTCAGTCCTTGTTTCTCTATTTTTAAAAGAGTCAAAGATGGTTTTTGTGGTATTGTTCTTTAGCTTTTGGTATTTTTCTAAGAGCAAATATTTTAAAAAAGTAGGCTGGTGGATGAACATGCACTACTTCCTTTTTAGGCTCATCTTGTTTGATTGAAAAATGTCAGCGAGGTAAGGTTACTGCTTTAGCTGCAAGAAATGATGTTGATAATCATCAAACTCTGAGCAGAACCCAGCAATCCCCCTCTAAGACAGGTCAAAACAATAAAGTTAGCATTAAGATAGCTACATGGTAATGTTGCTCAACTTCTCTATCTAGTTCAACATCAGTAGAAGTGCTGGTGTAATTCCAAGAACTGTCCCGGTTTGTGGAACTCAGAGATTTGTCCTTCTCGTCACTAAAACTTCCTCTCTTGCCAATCCGGTCTTCTTCCAGCATACTGCTGTCATGGTGCCTTGGTCCTTGCATGCCAAAGCTTGGCAGGGGGATGAAAGCCCCTCTTGTTTATGCGCTGACTCAAGTTTTTGAACTTCTGCGTTTTGTGAGCGGTGACCAACATTTGACAAATGCTCATCTGCCCAAGAGTCATTTGGCATTTGAACATCAACGCTTCTACAAGTCACACACATGACTCATTTTGTTGAACGCTACATGGCTAACACGAGCTGACTTCCTGCAATGCAAGGTGCAGCAAGGCACAAGGCCTTTGTTGACTTAATTACAACAATAAATCATTTTATCGCCTGGATGAGTACAAGGCAAATGAGCTACAGGAGTGTAAACACTTTTAAACAATATGGCCATTAAACAAATCAGCAGAGATACAATATTATTTCAACTGGTTTAATGTGCTATTCAAGGTATGCAATCAGCAGCATTAAATAATCAATCTAAAGTAGAACATATGCCCTGCCAGTATCAGATCATATATTTATTTTACCAGGAGTAAAGTACATAAACCTCAAAATAATAGTCAACTCATTCAGTGTCAATTTGTGAATGAACTTGCATTTGTAGCTTGAGAAATCCCTGAATTTGACAATAAAAATAGCACAAGATCTTCACAAAACTTGCTGAAATGATGTCATTGCATAATGATCTCCAAATTGGTTCATGACAGGTTGGAGGGGCAGGCTTTAAACACAGCAGTTAACAACAGTTAGCAGGAAAGGGGTCTATGAAAAAGAAACAATTCATTTAATGAAACCTTTCAGACTGAGGCTAAAATAAGGGTTTTCTAAAACAACAATGTGAAAAAAATAGGTACTTTTTGAATGAGGATACTAAATGGACAGTGTAAAGCCTTAAATAGGAAAATAACACATTTGTTAAGCAATGTTCATGTTCATTTATAGAGCTGGAACAATCAGACCATCCCTTTGTACTCGGTGGCCCCCTGCATGTGTTTCCAGGTACCCAACCATCATTGCTTTACTCATGGCTCATGGCTAACACAATAATGTTGATGTGATTTATTGGACTGACTGCATCTGTATTTCTTTAGGTATGGTATGAGGGTAACCAAAGTTATCGTCATTCTCAAAGTTGCCCTTTCCGTAACACCAGTAAAAAATATGCAGGTATGTTTATACACGTCTTTTTCCCCTTCCTGTCTGCTCACATCTGGTTTATCATCAGTAAACTGACTTTCTTGTTGGTCCACTCCAGATTTGTTCTACAGGAATATGCTGAACAATGTTTCAGTGTCTGTGAGTCAGGGTCAGATGAGCAACCACCGCTCAATGCTGTCATGGAATGTGTCCGCCCCCTGCAGGCTGGAGGGGGAAGTGTGGCCCTGTCACAGAGAGATCAGGTGCAGGGAAGTGAAGGGTTTTAGACAGCAGCTGGCAAGTGGAGCATGGAGGCAAGACAAGGGCCAACTATGGGTAAGAACAACTGTTATACTTGTGTTTTTAAACCTAATTACTTTAAAATCCAGCTTCTGTCCTTGCTTTATTGATTTGAATATGAAAAATACCCATATTCAAACCAACAGAATGACAAAAGTTTGGTGTCTGGCTGCACAGTGTGATGCTCTTTTTGATTGGCCTATTGTAAGATTTTTAATATCAAAAAAGATTTATAAATCTGTTCTCTTTTAGAAGATAATGGGTTCTTTTCAGGACATTGACCTTCAGCGTTCACCGTGTGTGATGGTAATATTTTCATTATCAGTTAGTGAATAAATTGAAACTAACATTCTTCTATGATATGCAAACAGAGTGACTGAAGTTAAATAACGTATTAATGCTTTTCTTAAGGTTCAGGTGAAAGTGAATGGAATAGGACATGACCTGGGTCCATTCTGTTTTAACAACAGTGAGTCACCACCAACTAATAGTTGATGATTTGACTATTTAATCCTTGTTGACATGTTTTGTGCAGACATCTCCAATTAAGCTTTTTTGAATTGTGGTGGTGTGTTGTTCTACTTGCAGCTGACAGGTGGCGCTGGAGTCTACTGGTTGTTGGTGTTATGCTGCTGGTTTGCTTGACTGCCATCATATCCTATGTCCTTCATGGCTTTGTAAAGAGTAAGTCTAACTTTTTTTTTCCCATCAAGTTTCATCTGCAAGAAAATCAAGAGAAGAAAAGAGGACATTGTCAGTTTCAGTTGTTTGGGATTTGCATGCTATGAAAAAATATGCATTGTCCAATCTGAATCCGGTTTCCTCAGACACTTTTCACAAAGACCCTTTCATTTGTTTCAAAGACCAACCCAGATCTCATTTCTTTTTACCAACTTTCACAAACACTTTGATATTTTGGTCAGTGAAATAATGAAAATGCTTGTATGATGCTGATCCCTCCTCTGTTTTTAAATCATCTGTTATAGGATGCATGTGGAGCTGTCATCATGGCAGATTTGTTAAAGGTGAGTTTTTTACACTTGAAATGAATACATTTGTTAAAATACACTTACAGATACTCAGTTTTCTTTGTTTATGCTCTTTGCAGTTGGCACACCGTGTCACGTGGTATTGCTAAGCCCCCCAGATGCAAATGCTGGTGTGTCCGAGTCAGTGTGTCAGCTTGGGTCCCTGCTCTCCAACCATGGCTTCAGTGTGTCGGTAGACCAGTGGAGCAGGAAGGAACAGTGCACTCTGGGACCTCTGCCATGGCTGCACTCGCAGCTGCTGGAACTGAAGACCCAGGGAGGCCGCGTTGTGCTCGTCTTGACCCTGAAAGCTTTAAAAAGAGCAGAGGAATGGACCTGGTGGTACAAAGAGGCTATAAAGACAAAGAGTGGAGGAAATGACTATCCTCAGATTTGTTCACCTTACTCGGATGTGTTCACAGCTTCTCTCTGCCTCATCCAGGCAGACAAAGAGCAGGGCAGAGCTGGTGAGCGTTTTCTTCTGGTGACATTTGACTCCCATCCAAGCAGTGACAAGAGTCTACCACAGCTTTTCCAGGGGGTACCCCTGTTCCATCTCCCTTCAAAAACCCGGGCTCTAATGACTGAGCTCACTGTGGGGAGCACAGGGAGGGGATCGAGTCAACGGACGTAGCTAAGGTGGAGATGCAGTGACTCAGATGGATGGAAAGCAAAAACAAAAGAGGGACCACAACAGCATGAAGCATCTTTCTGGGAATATGTTGGATTCAAGAAAAACTTAGGGGAAGACATTAAAGCTGAAATAAATGTCATGCTGGACATATTACTGCTCTGTGCATATGAAGGACACTTTCATCGCAACCATGGAAGCGATAAACAGCCAACAACACCAATAAGACTGCCTTGCATCAATTGTTGATGTTGCTATTTGTAAGAAATGCTGGGGAAAAAATGCACAAGAACTTCAACCTGAAGACTCAAAGGAAAATGATTTCGTTCATGAAATCAAAGGATAAATAGAGAAAATAAATATCAGAATATCAGTTCATGAATTATCTCCTGGCTGGCTGAGCTGTTGTGTTTTCATTACCTTCAGAGAGCTCTGTATTTAGGAGCTAGCCTGGTTGTTTGCAGCTATGTTTCTTCAGTCAACAGCATTTGGTAACAATCTCTTACTGCTAGTTATAATAAAACAAATAAATAAATAAATACAGAGAATGCAAAAACCAAACAGTGAATGCAAAAAAAGGAGAAATGGATAAGGTAGGTATCTGCTCTGACAGGGAATGTTGCTGATTGGATGAAAGTACCTCTCATTTTGATATTATGCAAAGTGGAGGCCCACCTAGTACCACATAATACATATACCCTGAATCAAAATATCCTCTGATAAGAAAGAAAAAGGTTGTATCACCAGTTGTGCTCGTGTTTGAAAATCCATTCATAAATACAGCTTTCCTCCTCCAGTTAAAAAGATGGTCAAGTAACTTTTGCCATTTCAGTTTTCTTATTTCATTTTGTAATCGTTTTCTTTTCTTCTTGTTGTGTTTTGCACTTCAAGGCCACCATGCCACCAAGCTTGTGAGAAAGACTCAAAATAAGCAGAACATTTTCTCATTTAAATGAAGGTATATGACAATATAAGCTCCTTTGTAAACCTTCAGTTCCATATATGGTTTGTACGGGATTTTCTTTGACTTTGCAAATACTTTCATGAGCTAATCACAGATACTCGTAATATTCGTGTTGAACAGGGCTGTCAACAGCTGTGTCCAGGTTTATTTTTGGCCACGGCAGATCTCGGATTGTGATTGGATCCTTCTCTGTGCCACATCGTGTATCTCATTGGTGCAAACTGGAGTCACAGACACAGGGAGCTGCTTGTTTATAGTTTCATCAGGTACTGGTGGGGCGGTTGTACGAGTCTCACTTGTGTACCTCTCGTTGGGGGTGTGCGGTAATCCATGTCTAATAAAGTTATGAGACAAGTGGACCCAGCCTGTCTCGCTCTGAAGTTTACACATGACGTTACAGTTCAAACTGAGTCGACGCAGTGAAATGAGGTAGGCCGGAAAAATCCTCTAAACTTCACATTATCTCAGAGCACAGCGTGTAGTATCCCGTTCACTGTAAGCATTTGTCAGTTTATACAACTACCTCTCAAAATGAAGATGAAATTATAATACTGACAATATGGAGAACAACTCTGCTATGGACGCTAAAATATTACTTTAATATAATGCTTTAAAATTTGATATGGCTTATAGTTTGTGACGTCGGATTCATAAAGTTAACAGTGGTTCTCAAATGGGAGTACGTGTACCCCTGGAGGTACGCGAGGGCACTTCAGGGGGTACCAGAGATTCAAAAATGTATATCAAATAATAGCTACCAAGCAAATCCCTGTAGCACCATTTATTCAATCAATGTTTGAATTCAACTTGAGTTTAAGTTCATGAGCTGAAATGTGATATCCAATAGACACCTAAAGTACTGCACTGTGTTTTGTGCCCCCCCCAATAAAACAGCTTTGTGCTTGTTAGAGGGTACTCGGTATAAAAAAAATAAAAAATAAAAAATGACAGGGAGTTCATCACTGCAAAAAGTTTGAGAACCACTGCCTTAAATGACACAAAACAATTGGTATTAAATTCACGAATAGTAGGCTATTTGAAGTTTCTCTGGGTAAACCATATTGAAGGAATGCTCAGGGCTGCACCGTGGTTGACTAAATCCTGTTATTTAGGGGTACTGTGAGCAGCAGTATTAACGTTGAGCATTAACTTTAAAGTGGGGTATCTCAAAAAGACCACGTGATCAGAAATTGGGGTTGATCATTTGGTTAACCAAGTGATCAGCTCCTGTTACAGACTCAATTACAATAATATTTATATGAAAAATAACAGCTTTGTATTTTGTACTGTTTTGTGGCAGTATAAAGTCAAAGTGGAGCCGACCATGACAGGAGCTTTAAACCAGGAGCGTGACGTATCACAATAGAAATATCGGATCGGGCAGATACTCAAGATCAAATGACTCGGACTTAGACCTGTGGGCAAAAAACCTCATCATGTCGTCCCTACTTTAAAGTCATGTGCTGGACATATACTTCATGACAGAGTAACAGAAAAACAAAATCTCATAGGCACAGAAAGTAACAAAGTCTGAGTATCTGGAGGGTCATTGATTTATTTGTCATTTCACAGAATTATAAAGTTGTTGAACTTGTTTAAGTAGCTGAAAATGGTTTTTATTAACAGTACTTATGCAAGTTGCCATTAACCTTGAGAAGCCTTACATCATCTGTGCACCATGATAACAAATACAACCAACCTATATGCATGGTATGATAGTGGAATGAAGGTATTTTTTTCATTATTTCCCTTATTTTGATATCTGTTTCCCCAACTTGCAAGCACCAGCAATAAAAGTGATATTCTGCAGGATAAACACAGCTTTATCTTCTGGACCTGTTGAGACAGATGGGACTAAGGATGCGCCACATGCTGCAGGCTGCTTTTCTGTGTTGTTTGCTGGTTGTTGCAGTGCACAGCTGTCCTCAATCCTGCAAGAAGTGTTCAGGCCCAGAAAACAACCAGTGTGAGGAATGCAGAGCAGGATGGATACTCCATGAAAAAACATGTGTAGGTACTGAGCCTTTCAGTGGGAGTAAGGAGATCATCATATGTAATGTTCATGCTGATGTTCAACTGCTCTGATCTGTTTTAGACATAGATGAGTGTGACACAGAGCGGGGCATTTGTCCCTCCAACAACTATTGCTTTAATACAGAGGGTTCTTTCAAGTGCAGAGGTGAGTGCTCCAGAGATGGTGTTAAAGGGCACAATTTAAATGTAGTAATTAAATAAAAAAATAAATCAACAACATTTGGTACACTAAAAATACTTATAAAACCAATATCCACACTCTGCTCTCAGATTGTGACCCAGCCTGTGTGGGCTGTATGGGCAGTGGACCAGCACGCTGCAGGAAATGTGCTTCTGGGTACAAACTAACAGGATCTAAGTGTTTGGGTAAGTAGTGGGTATTTTTTAATGATTATTGTGAGAGCATTCATTATATACCTGATTTCCATACGGTGTCTCCCTTTCTTTCTCTCAGACATAGATGAATGTAGTGAGCTGGTGCTGGCCTGTCACAGTCTCGATGAAATCTGTGCCAACACTATGGGCTCATTCCGCTGTGAATGTGCCAAAGGATTCATCCGCAAGGACGGTGTATGTGTAAGGCAGCAGCAGCCAAGTGAGTCCAACACACTTCACTGGAAGCTGTTTTCACCCGCCCACTCAAGTGACTGACTGTCCGTCTCTCTGCGCAGGTTTTCAGGAGAAAGGTCTATTTGAAGACATCAAGGATGACGAGGTAGAGGTGCTACAGCAGATGTTCTTTGGCGTGGTGCTTTGCGCTTTGGCCACCCTGGCAGCTAAAGGAGATATGGTCTACACGTCTGTGTTCATGGGGGCAGTGGCTGCCATGGCCGGGTACTGGCTCTCTGACCGGGGGGAACGTTTGTTAGACAACTTCCTTAAGGAAAAATAAAACACAAAACTTTAAAACAACAAATATTTAAGTATTTTAGACAGCAGCTGCAGCAAAGCTTTTAACAGATACTGTTCAGAACAAGCATTCAAAAATAACACACATGCTGAGGTGAGGAGAATGTAATACTACTATACATCAGTGTACCACAAAAGAGTAAATTTTTCTACTGGAGAAAATCTTGTTAAAATGAAAGTGTTGTTCAACTCCCCCTGCCTTTTAATGTGTTTCACTTTAATTTTTCCTGATGCTTCCACACCTTTTGCCTTTCCATTAATACAGCTACACCGGCTTCGGGCAAGCAAATCCAGCTGCACTCCTTTCATGTTTGCCATGCAACTTCCTTACAGTCACATAACCAAGTATCCTTCAGATTAAGAGATGTATAGAAGCTGGAGGTTCTGGTTTTAAAGGCTCAAGATAATATGTCACAACTCTGCAATTTCTGAATGTAAAGTTAATCTCTGAGAAATTATAACCCCCATGATTATAGTTTGGCATTTTTGTTCAGTTTTCATTTTTATTTTATTTTGACTTTTTTTTCAATTTCAGTTTAGTTGTGATTAGATTTAGAGCAGGGTTTCTATTTTATTGTATTTTTTAATTCTTAGTTTTATTTTAGTTTTGGTATTATTTGTAGTCTTTTTTGTAGTAGGGGGAATGTGGGGAAATTGTCAGAGGCGAGTTTCTAAAATGTCACAAAATGTATTGTGTGATAAGAAGTCTGAAGACCATACCATCTACAAAAATATATTCACCAAGAACAGATGAACAAGCATCTGCATACAACAATGACATGTGTCAGTGTTATTCTGTCTGGCCAGCAAGGGGATGGTAAATGAAAAAATACTGAGTTCATGCATGAGACAGGTTGACTAAAGCAGTGGTTCTCAAACTTTTTCAGTGATGTACCCCCTATGAAATGTTAAACAACAGTATGCACACTGTAGTGAAGACATGACTTTCAATAAGGCATGTGTTTGTTTTGGAATAAAATGGAGATCAGACTAAAACACATTTTCTTTGTCAAAACAACTTTTTACTGCATACAATGGGACAAGGTAAGGTATTTATTTACAGTTATGTAGCACTCTTGTTTGAAACCTGATGTTTCAATAACCTTGTCAGTTTGTACCGAGAGAATAACTGCTGCATGTGGGTTGGAATGAACATTATCACAAACTAGCTTAGACTGTATTTTAGCCTTTAGCCCGTGCACCGTTACGCTACGGTTTAGCTTTCTTCTGCTCTTCTGTCCTTTTTCTGTCTGACAATTAGGTTCCTGTGTCCATCATTACTACAAAATTAATGGCAGAATTTTTTTCAGCATTGAAAGACACAGATTTCTCTTTTCACTACAAAACTTTGCCAGCGTGGTGTTGTCATAGAGACTTTAACAATGTCTCTTGTAGATCAATCCTGTCCTGCTCGACCAGATTGAGAAGCTAAGAAGCAGCATTTCAAATTAACCTATACTTGCACTGATAATCTCATTTTAAAGTGTAGATTACGATCGGGCATATATCTTAATAGGAGCCTTTTTAAAGATCACTTAGAAACTCCTCACAGCCAGTTTGAAGTAGAAGTGCCTAGTAATATTACATTAATAAGGGTTAGATGCAGTGGCATTCAGTTATATACCAAAAACTGTATTTGTGAAGATACATGCTGGATGAAAGACTATGTTTAAGTGGTTTTAACTTTAAATAGAAAATCACAGAGACAGAAAGAAAGTCACCTTTATTTGATGGATATAAACAAGCTGGCCAACACTCAATAGTAATATTCTGATACAGCACATACAATAGCAAACAGGGGCACTGAGGACAGCCTCCTAGGTTTAAAAAAACAAGAAACATCACAGAGTATCCATGCTTCATTCAAAACTTTGACTCAGTCTCGCTTTTTTTCTCTAGGGACTTCTTCTGATAAAGATTTTTTTTAAATAGATTTTTCTCTTGTGCATTCATGACACACAGATACACACACATACCAACAACACACACCCATAAAGGCTGTTATGCACACACATACACACACGCACGCACTCAAACACTCCCATCCCCCTTTTCTGAATACATTTACACAAGCAACCCCAAGAAACATGCTGCACTCTCACAAAACTGCACAGGCTGTCTACTAATGGGACACAGTAAGTGAGACACACATCACTCTCAAACACAACATCACACCGTCACAATGCACGATGCAGATGCAATTAATGAGTGAGGAATGATGCATCATGGGAGATTAGCTCACGTTCACACAGGTAATCATTCAGCATGCTGGACACTCACATTTAACTTGATCCTAGGTTTTTACTGTACAGATCAAACATTTACTTATACAAATAGTAGTCTCAAACTGGCATTTTCAAAAAGCGGAAAGCAATAGAAAAAATAAAGCTAATATAAAGAAAAATAAATAATGAAAAGTAAACAATATTTGTTCTTTCAAACAAAAGAAACGTTTCAGGCATTGGTCACAGTGATTTGTTTGATCCAAAGATTTGAGCAACGTACAAACAAAAGAAAAAAAACCTGAATAAGAACAATAAGTGAAAATGTATGCTAGGCGTTTCATACTTTTTCTCAAAGGCTTTTTGATGACTGCTGACTCTACAGGCCTTTTATCTCCAGTCTTTCTACACGGCTGCTTCCAGGCACAGATGCAGACTGAACTTCTTGACTCCACCTCACTCTGAGTGCGATGTCAGTCATTCACAACCAGGATTAGTCTAAAGTCTAAGCCAAGGGAACCAGCCTCAGTCTCTATAAGCCTCTATGTCTCCTAAACCTTTTTTTGACACACGGTTGAGAAATCGCTCTGCATAGAGAACAGGAGATTATCCTTACGTCACCACTCTCGGTTGGCACATTATGTTAAGAACAGCATGCATGGGCACGATTAAAATGTCTCATGTTTTCTACCATGTAAATCATATATGGTGTCTCATGGTAGGAGAACCCCCTACTTCAAGTATTCAGTAGATAAGGACCTGAAAATGGAGGATTTGCACTCCACCCCCCGATGGTAAAGTGAGAGGATCTTTCTGCTCCTCTGTCTGTTTGCATTGTCTTACTTTTTTTTCTTTTCAAAGAAAAAGAAAATTCCCTTCAGGATCTCTCTTGTAACATTTGTAAACACACACACACACACACACACACACACACACACACACACACACACACACACACACACACACACACACATACAATATGCCCATTCTTAGTGAGTGACAGGGTCATGTTTGGAGCAGACATGAAAAGGTGGTGTATGTATAATTCATTTTGTGGAAGATGGCAGACATTTACATCTAACAATCAACACTTGGCCATATACTGGAGACACTCAGGCACCATAAGGGGAGGGAGTAGAAGTGGGGAGAGTAACAGTCTAATTCAATATTCCACTACACTGTAACAAAGTGTGTTGGTTTTTCTACGTAATCAGCTGTCACAGTCACATTTGTCACCACTTCGGTTCACAAGACGACAACGAAGACGACAAACGGGTGAAAGAAATGCATCCCGACAGAGTCACTCAAACCTCCACTTGGATGTTAAAGTGATAGTCCTCACTCACAAGTGCAAGTTGTTCTGCCTGCTGAGTGCAGCAGACATAATCTCATTGCTACTTATGTGAGCTGCAAAAATTCAAGACAAGTCTTTTTTCTGATTCGAAAGTTTTCTCCACAAGCAAATGGTCTTCAACTGATGTGTTTTCACATTAAGAAAGGAATGTAGTAATGTCAGCTTTTTTAGCCTTCTACACATATTTGGATATATGTCTCTATTTCCCATAAACTGCTCTAAAGCTCTTTTTTTTTTCTTCAGGGCTGTCCTGTGTTTTCAGACAGGGAATGTTACTTGCTGCTGAGGGGCTTTCTCACAAAGTACAAATCAGAGGAAAATCACACCACTCAACACACTAAATAAGACACCTCTCTGACCTCCAGCCTGTTAGAAAAATAACCATGAAGAAAAAACATAGATATATTATTTTTGTCAGTTTGAAACAATTTTCTGACCACATATAGACACACTCTATAGATTTCTCTCTATATGTATAATATATGCATATCTATCATATATGTACTTTTTTATGAGGCACAGGCCACCTTGTTGAGAAGGAGAAAACCAGTCACTATATTCTGGGGGTCACACAGACTACTGCTGGGAGTGGAGGCTAACAGGGGGTAGGGGAGCAGGATAGTACTACAGATCAGGTACTGGGCTGTCAGTGGTACAAATAGACCTGCAGGGAAAACATCTACTAAACGTCTCCTCCACCTTAGAGTCTATAACTGTATTTATAGTAGCAGTAGTCTTCCGAGGTTGAATCTTATATACAAAGCTGTCTTTTACAGATGTATACGAAGTCTTTTTTGGAATCAAGTCACTTGACTGTAAAAGGACTAAAGATGCTCTTGACCAGGTCTTCTGACACCGTTTAGTTTGAGCACCAGCAGAAGCACCATGAGTAAAAATTCCTGCAACAGGGAGGAGGTGCATAGGTGCATAGTCTCAGACCCTCAAAAGAATCCGATGAACGTTTTCTGACCGCTCTCTTGGCCGCTCTGATTGGACGGTTGGTTACCTTTGACTAATTTCAGTCAGAATGGGGTAAAATAAAAACGCACTCACTCAATGTTTACACCTGCATAGATTGATTATTTTTTGACTACTTCTGATTGAAATGAGGTAACATGAAGAAACACCAATGGCAGCCACAGCCTTAAGGCCAAAACACGCCTATAAAGTGGAGAGCCCTGCTCATGCAGCCAGGGAAACCCCGATGCTGCAGGCATGGCCAGAGGCGGACTATTTGTAAACTCTAAGCTCTTTCTTTTTGCCAACAAGGTATGACAACAAAAATCACTGAAATCTGGGATGTGTGGGGTATGCTATGCCCAAGATAAGCAGAAACTAAGAGTACACTACATCACTTCTAGATGCTGAAACTGATCAGCAGAAATGGTAGGCAGTAGGGGTCGATATTAAGGTGGTAAGAGCTGTCATTAGGCGTGGGTAGAATATCTGAAGGACACGATCAGGTAAAATTAAGAAAAGGTAGGAAAGGTTGTGACAGCCAGGTAGAGGGGTCAGATATCACCAGATGGGTCAGCAGGGCAGTGAGGATTGAGGAACCATGACAGAGTCAGCCAACCAGAGCGAGGTGAAGCAGACACTAAAGAACACCATGATCTTGTATCAGTCAATGGAAGTAGGATGAGGAACAAAATACTGAGCCACTTGACAGTCAGGAGCTCTCTGCTGGGAGGATGAAGAGGGCATCGTTGGCCTGAGGAGGTGCAGCACCAAGCGGGTGACAGACAGCTGAGGGGACTTCTCCTGTGTAAGATCTCTGGCGCTGGGATGTCATGTTAATCACATGACCTGTCCAAGCAGGGGTTTGACACAGAGCACATCTGTCAGCATCAACATCTGTCCCTGAACTTTTGACTCAGTCCTCCATCTGTGGTCTGTGCAGAAGAAGTTGGTGAGATCTGCTACCTGAAAACAAAGAAGAGACTCAGGGTCACTTTTAGCAGAAAATCAGTAAGAAGAAAAAGTAAGATGTGATGAATATGTTTATGCACTCATTTGCTTTTTTACTCTGTGTATAAAATCACCTGCTCAGCTGCCGGTCTCACCGCTTGACCTGCACACCTGAGTGACCCCTCCTCTCCCCCAGAAAATAAACAAAGGCCCAGCTTTTGAGTGTTGATTGGGTGGAGGTAACAAATGTTTGGTCTGGTGGTGCTTTAACATCATGGCTTGGCTGTGCTCCTCCAGTAGTGACTGAATCATCTTAGTTTGAGGGATGAGACAAAATCTTATCACAAAATGTGTCAGACACTGCAGGAAGAAAGGAAACTAAATCAACTCGAGAGTCTTCTTACCCCTCAAAACAACATTACAGCTTTGGTTGTCACAGCTAGGATTATGCCCAAATGCCCTCGTCGTCATCCTGATGGTGGCAGAGATATACATGAAGGGAGGAAAGAAGACAAAAACTGGCATTTGAGTGGATATTAAAAATCTTGGGTAAAAGCAGTTAAAGGTATAAATGATAAATAGTTATTGTAAATATTTTGGTAAAAATGTAAAATGTAAATCAGAACTTAATGTACCAATAATTAATGGTTATATGAAAAGGTGATGGTTGCTCTTGAGCTTTCTAAATGCTCAACAGTCAGATGTAGAAAATATAAGGTAAGAGGTGGAGAGCCTGAAGAAATGCAACAACAACTGAGAGGATCCAGACCTCTGTAGATGAAAAGAACTCAATCACACTGTACACTGGGGGACATATCACCTGGTCCTGGTTGGGGCGGTGACCAGCATGTGGGGGTCCTCGGGCCGGCCCTCCACGATGATGGGGCGATGGGTGACGTGGATGCTGGGTGTGGTGTGGGTGCTGTGGATGCTGAGGGTGTTGAGGATGCTGGGGGTGTGGATGTTGGGGATGGGGTCCTTGTTGTGGAGGGCCGTGTGGGTGCTGCGGGTGCGGGTGCTGAGGTGGAGCATGTCCATGTGGGTGTTGCGGAGGGTGCTGTGGGTGCTGTTGGTGAGGGTGTTGGGGCTGTGGGGGGCGTTGGTGCTGCTGATGTTGGGGAGGGGGTTGGGGATGCTGAGGGTGCTGCTGGGGGTGTTGAGGGTGAGCTTGGTGTGGGTATTGGGGTTGTGGCTGCTGTGGGTGTTGGTGCTGTTGGGGGGCCTGTTGGTGCTGTGGGTGCTGTTGGTGTTGTGGGTGCATGGTGTGTGGGTATGGAGTCTGTTGGGGATGAGGAGCATGAGGAGCATGAGGAGCATGAGGGGCATGGGGAGCATGGGGAGCATGAGGAGCATGGGGGTACTGGGGTTGTGGCTGTGGCTGAGCGTGGGGGGGCTGAGGCTGGGGGTGGTGCGGGCCGTGTGGGTGATATTGCTCATCTTCGTAGTTGTCAGCGATCAGCTTCATTCTGCTCTGTGTCTGTAGGAAGAGGAATCAATGTGGTTATTAGCTTTTAAATGTTAGTCTCTCTGGTTAAAAATGGAACAGGAAACACTGTTATTTTACCGACGAGTGTCAGCAGATGACTGTGACAGTGGACACGAGCAAGGGCCCTGCTACTGTGGTCTGAATACAGAGTGTGTGATAGGTAAATTTCACTTGGTGTTCTGCAAAACCAAGTTGCTGTATTATTTGAAGTGAAAGCTTGTACCATCTCTAAAGTGAAGGCCAAGTTCTATTTAACAGAGGACTTAAGAGACAGGAGCAAAGTGGGTGTCTCAAAATGTACTGCAGGCAGATTTGCAGTCAAGGTGTGTAAGTTTATATATTTATAGTACCTTTATATCTAATCATTAAGCCATATTGTCTGTATCTCTAATTTTACTGTTGTATTATTCACAATATGGAAATAGATTAGAATCAGATTTTTGAATGAGACTCATTAAGGACCTGAAATGACCCAAGACTGAAAAGTAGACCCCAGGTTTGGTTTGGCAAGCTTTCATATAACACTGTCAAGACTTTAAAATGTATTTGACCCCAGTTTTGGAAATAAACACAGCACAAATAAGAAAACATCTGAGCTGATATGAAATGTGTCTTGTGTGGACAGAAAATCTTGCCAGAGCTGTGCAATTTGCTTAAAAATAAAAGTGTGTAACCTAACGTTGAGTAATTTGCTAATGAAAAAGTACAGTCTAATTTATAGCTGTGTAGAATGACTCAACAAACCCAAAAGGACATTAAGGCGGCCATGACTAATACTGCAAAGTGATCTGCTAACTTGGGGAACAGTGCCAAAACTGGGACAGCCCTGAGGGTCAGTGGGCATGCATGTGGACCACTCTCTGTAGATGAAATTGGAGAAATGGCTTGGTGCCTTCAGCAGCTATAGCTTTCATTACAATTAATGTTTCCTTGGCAACCAGCTACTGTACAGACTCCATATTCACAGACACTGTGCTGCACTACTAACGTGTTGTTTGAGCTGGTGCATCAGTTTGTCCCTCTCCCTCTTAAGGGCCATCACTTCCTCCTGGGTCTTCTTTTTGTTGGAAGCAGACAGCTCCAGCAGAGCAATGTTTGCATCTTTCTCACTGATGGCTGCCAGCAGAGCTTGTTGCCTAAAAGAAAGAAATGTGTCATCAGCACTCAGATTTTAAAATACAGAGCAGTTTAAAAGATTGTAAGGTCGTAAGTGTCCATCTAGCGTTCCAAGATTAAAATGAAAACTTGTGAATCAAACTGCACCACTGCCAAACACAGTTCAAAAGCAGTTTAAAGGTCTTATCAACAGGACTGAGCCTTAGGAATGTTGGGAGATGTTTAAAAAAATCACAGAAAATTTTCTGATCTACAAAAACTATTGAAAAGATAACTCACAACAACCCTAATGACTGCCAATATGCTCACTTCTCCATCTTGGTAATAAAAAGTTGAGTTTTTAGCTGGCTGCTTTTCTAGATTTAAAAATATTTTAGTGGTTTCATATATTTTGTAAAAATTCCTTTAGAACCACATCTTTCATGAATTGTATACCTTTTTCACCTTAACTGATTTTAGAATTAGATTTTATCACTATATTTGCAGGCAGGGGGCAACTGCGAGGGTGGGTAAAGAAATGTGGGAAACTGTTTACACAGGAAAAGCAGATAACTGTACATCTTAGTTAATTTGTCATTTCAGTTTTCTTGATGGTATTAGTGGGTTAAAACACATGTTCGAAGTCTGATTCAACCAAACCTGATTTTTGACCAAGATCTGCTTTGTGAAAAATTTAGAATTAAGTAAGTATGAAGGTATGGCTGCCAGAGAATGGAAGTCATGACCACAGCCTGACAACCAGAATAGAGACAATATAGGATAATGACACACCTCCAAACAAATCCGGTCAGTTCGAGTTTACAAGACTAGCATGGCCACAAAAGAGAGCTTAACTCAAGGTCTTATATAAAGCACAAACCAATGGGTGATATCTTGGTGGATATACTGCGGTGTACCCAATTTAAAACTGGGACAGAAGTTAAATTGGGGGGTGTCTTGATGAAGCTGGAATGAAACTTTGGTAATGACTCTTACTTCATTTCCAGGATCTCCTCCAACTGTTTCCTGCGCTCTTGTCTCATGTTGGTGAGGTGGCCGTCCCTCTCCTGCAGAGACTGCTGAGTGGAGGAAAGACGCTGCTTGGTGGAATCTAGCTCCTGCCTCGTCCTCTCCAGGGTGTTCATCAACTCCTCCAACTGATCCACCACAAGAATCATAAAGGAGAAGTATGAATGAGACACACCAACTTCTAGACTTTATGTCTTTAAAGTTATTCATTTGTAGTCTTTGATGACAGGACAGTGGAGGAGAGACAGGCGGTGCAGGAAGCAGAGTGCAGGGAGATAGTATTTGATTACACTGAGAGGTGTGTTCTAAATAAGGTGGAAAAAGTAGTAGTAACAACTGTAAACAGTAACTTTAAGGGCCTGTGTCCATTGACAGCATTTTCGTACACTGGTAGTGCCTTCTTTCTTTACAAAACCAAAATATAAATGATATAAATACACAATAGGGCTGAACAATTTATCATTTTCAGATCGAAATCGCAATTTTAGACAATTCAATTTTGAGATCGCCAAAGCAGCAATTTTTTTGCAGCGCTCCTGACTGACTCAGGATCTGTTGTGTCAAGTATTATACAAATTCTGTTTTACAAATTTGAAGACAATCTATATGTTAAAAGTGCTGGTAAGCAGGTCAACAACACAAAGCCTCTGTTTAGGAGTAGAAGTTGATGAAAACAAGTTATTTATCATCACTATTGATGATTAAAAAATCGTGAATTGCAATATCTGCCAGAAAAATTAGATCTTTTCCTAAAATCATTCAGCCCTACATGTGAATATCCCAAAGCTTGATTTGAAGAAAATCGTGAATCGAATTGAAATCACAATATCTGCCAGAAAAATCGCAATTCAATCTTTTCTTAAAATCGTTCAGCCCTAATACACAAGTTCACAAGTTATTCAGTTTAGAGTTTTCAGCACTTGGTATCTAAAAACAAAGATGCACTCAGCTTCGGGTGAATGCCATCACCACACCTTTAGAGCTCACTAACAAAAAAATATAATTATTGTAACACTGCCGCGTTCACTTTTCTAACAATCAAAATCAAGACATGGCAGGACTTGATATCAATTCTGTAAACAACAACAATGGCAGTGGTCTTATTTCCAGGTCTAAAACTGCTGTAAATGTTACAACACAAGTTTAATCAGTTTTCTTGGTCAGATTCTTTAAAAGAAAACCAAAAACGAACTACTATATAGCAAAATAAAAAAAACTACATGGTCACTGCCGAGGCTGATATATGGACTAGCACAAAAACGTCTGATGTACACAGGCTCTAACACACTATTAGTGGATACAAGCCGTGGTTTGCTCCCTTAAGAGCAAAGACGCACCTTTAAGTGATGGCCGCCATCCATTGTACCGTCCTTACGAGGGTCTTGTCCTAAACCTTTTTTTTCTCCTTGTGGTCCCAGTTTAATGTTTGGGCCCTTCTTGGTCTGGTCTTTGCCTCCTTGTCTGTAAAACCACAAAAGCTTGAGAATGTTTTTGTGCCAGTTGTTTCAAATCTCAATGTGTGTGTAATTTTTCTATTCATAAATACAGACTTTTGGGGGGGCACACTTTTATAAACACAGTTAGTGAATACTGTTATAGAATACGATATATAGTATACTTATATCACATTGAATAGAAAGAGTACATTATGGGTGACCATGGACATTTTGAATTAATCCTGTTTCAAAATGGCATCAATCATGACTTCACCCAGGCAGCAACGGACATGAGCATCTGAGATGAGTTGATGGCCTCATGTTCATATGACATTGCTCAGATAGCACACAGGTTAAAGTGTCAGAGTTAGGATGGGATGGACAGAGGTAGAGATGGACATCCTAATGGGGGAGGGACGTAACTTACCTAGGGGCTAGACTGCAGAGGAGGGAGATAAAGGTAGAAGAAATGGGGTAACGAAATAAGTGTAGGACACATTGAAGGCAGCGGACGACAGCACACAAGGACAAAAGTAAAAGAAAAAAAAAAGAGACATTAGAACCACAACATAAAGAGACAACATCACCAACAAAAAAATAATAACAATAATAATGAAATTAAAAAATATAGGACCCAGAGGGGATCACAGTTTTCATTGTCAAACAACCTGGAAGACTACAAAGGAGCCTGTGACAACAGCTGCTCTGCAGCCCGACACAGCTAATGCAGGATGCACCTTCTCCAAAAACATGATCCATGTGCATCTGCTGCTAAGCCTGGGAGTGGCAGACATGCAGTCAGACAGGCAGAAAATCAGCCGGGCAAAAGAAGAGGGAGGGAGGACAGGTCTTAGCGCAGAGCATAAGTAGGGGGAAGCCAACTGTGGTTTGACAAAGAGAAGGAGCGAGAGATTCAGTTATGGAGGCAGGGTTCTTTAGACAAAAAGAGACCCAACTGAACTGACACACTACAGGACCAGGGGTTCAGTCCAGACCCTACCTACTACAGCACCTCACTTACTGAGCGCATGTAGACCTGGAGCACAGCAGCTCAATTCATGCAGGCCACTAGGCTGATCATTTCCCTTTGAGTCTGGTAGATCAAGCTAGGCAGGGTGGGTGGGCTGGGTTTTGGAGGGAGAGCAGGAAGGTGGGCGCTGGGAATAATCAGTAGGTGAGAGAAGGGCTGTCGGTGGTGTTACTGGGACGATTTAGAGGCGTGAAAGTTACCGGGAGTTAGAGAGGTAGAGGGCAATGGAGGGGGAAGTGGGCAGATGGGTGGATGGAATGAGCAGGGGAAGCGTGCTCATGGCAGGAGGAGGCCTCAGCTCTAAACACAGAAACTTCCTACACAAGCTACAACAAACAGCCAACACCACAAAAAGACACAAATAAGTGTGTGTGAGTGTGTGTGTGTGTGTGTGTGTGTGTGTGTGTGTGTGTGTGTGTGTGTGTGTGTGTGTGTGTGTGTGTGTGTGTGTGTGCGCGAGAGAGACTGAAGAAGTGATTGTGTGCACATATAGATATTTGAACAAAGGAAACAGAAGGACAAAAAGTACAATATACTTCACTAAAACTGCTTAAGAAAGTGAAAGCATTTGGGAAAATCACACCAAGTTTTACACACTCTATAGACACCTCTTAACACAAATAAGTCACCACATCTTATTTACAGTATTTACAGTATAACTACAAGAGAGGTTTACATTTAAAACTGGTGAAAATTGGTTGTTTTTTGATGAAATCCTTGGTGTGATTGTTTGTATGGTAATGTTACCATGCAGTATTACATAAACAGGCCAAAAGAGGAAACTCAGTGTAAAGAAATCCTAAATAAGCAGAAGACATTGCTTTACACAGGGGTTCCTAATTTAAAATAGAACCTGGTATTAAAGCTATTAAAAAAATAGCAGAGAATGGCCTTTGACATATATTTCACATCAAAACCTAGTGTGTTACGAATGTTAAATATTACATTTTTTGTGTCAAACTGATTTGTATTTGGCCCACATTCACGGTTTATACCGCACTTTACTATAACTCTTTTATGCGCTTATTTGTAATGTGACATTATGGGTTACAAATCTCTGTTGTTACAGGGATGAACAGCTGATAAAACATGCATTTTGAAAATACTGACATGCAGATTCACTTTCATACAGTCTCTACAGGAATAAATCAAAAATATAATTGATGGCACAAATGCAAACAGTTCGCTACAAAGCAAAAAACATGCAAAAAATAATAACAAACATGTATCCAGTGATCTTTGTATCACGTGTAAGGAACAGCAACAACAGCACAGACACACTGATACAAAGATTTGTGAATGCGTCAGACAGCAGGCAGACCCAGGCACACATGTGAAACCAGACGCAGTTGCAGCAGTCGCAGTCGGAGACTTTAACCACGCAGCCGAGCTGAAGTGCCAGGGCAGAGCACTCACTTTCCCAGGAAATCCCACACCATGCCCCCTATCTGCTGGGGAGCAGCGGACACAGAAGGGAGCGGGTCAGGGGGAGCTCTGCCACTGGGACGAGGGGTGGGGCGAGGGAGAGAGGGAGGGGGGCTGGTGTGTCGGGGAACGGGGCACAACAGAGAAAAAGTTGTGTGGGACCAAGGTTGAGAGTGTTCAATGGCAGAGGGGAAAGAGAGGAACAAGTGGGCGAGAAACGGAAGATAGAAAGAGGAACGGGACAGAAAAAAGTGGGTAAAGATGGCAAAAAGGACAAGAAGACTTAATTAATCAAACACCACTGCAAAGTTTGCATGACATTGAAACAAAAGGCCCTTATCTTAAGCTGGTACAGTAAAGTGCAACAGAGTAGGGCTAAAAAGTTGCAGGAGAAGAAGGGTTGTTGTTGGTGGACATGTGCTCAAATGCAGATCTCATGGGGTCGGGCCAAGCGAGAACCTCTGGTCTAAAAATACGAGACAATGCAGAAATGCTAAAATCTGCTGTTTATCGAGTCTCTGCTTGAGGCTGGCTCCGGGAGTCACATACACACCAAGCCAAAAAAGCAGTTTTCACAGCAGAAATAACTTATTTGCAGCCTGGAACAAAACATGTGTCCCATCTGAATCACTGATTTCAATATTGGCACACACGGTACAGGGAGGGATTTTTCTGATTTGGCAGTTTAAAAGATACTAAGATCACAGGTTTGCCCAATCAAAGGCCCAGCTCAGCTCACATGACTGACTGGCGCCCTGCAGCTGACAGCGATGAGACTCAGCCCGTGTCACTTCCAATGTGGCAGCACCAGTCCATTTGCTTCAAAAATCAGTTTCAGAAAAAACGTTTGACGTTGAGTAGACTAGGTCCAGTTATTACACAGACTATGGGTCAGACTGAGCTTTGTCTGAGTCTCATCAGTACGAAATCTTCTCCAGGGAAATGAGTATGGTCTCCTCCTGTGGTGGAACCAAATCCAAAAGCTGTGCTCAGCATAGAGACTCAGGACCATGTACCACACTGGGAGATGAGTCAAGAGCTGATGAGGCCACCAGCTTTATTTATATGCTCCATTAACTGAGATCACTTTGACCCCTTCCATTAAGTGGGTGACTGAGTGGCACTCTGTGCTCTAATATCACATCTAACATTGTGTCACAAAGCCTCTGGTGTATCTAAGCATATAAAAGAAACTAGGGTCCACTAACAGATGTATTTCTGTGTGAATTTTACAATCCCAAGACAAGATCCAGTGGAGTTCCCGGCACTGACACACACTGATTAACAAAACAACAGGAAAATGGCAGATTATGCACTGAGAGGCACATAGAAACTTAATTAAAACATGAAGAACTAAGAGATTGACACTTTGAAGATGATGATGCTAAATGCTAAAATATTTAAATTGCTAATACAGTCTGCGATTAGTGCTATACACGACAACAACAAAAAAATTATCTTGAGGTGCAAGAGATTTTTCTTTGGCAATCCTTGTAAAAAGATCAAAGTTTGAGTACCAAACTTCAGCAGATGAAACCCACAACAAGCCAGTATGGTTCAGAAAGAGGAAAATGTTTTTGTTTTTTTTAACTTTTGCAAACTGTCCATCAGATATTAATGTTTTTTGGCACCTTTGAACCTTGTGAGGATGTGTTGGAATGGGAAAAATGACAAGGTGGCAAAAACATGTACGCATGAGTTTAAATTGCACTTATTCTCTCAAATTATGAATCAGTTCCTCGTGTTAAAGTTGGCTGAAATAGCAAACACTTAACTTACTATTTGAATGTAAGAACATTAAAATAAGTTGCTATATGGGTGTAGACTGACTAAATATGTTAGTTAATTACCTTTCCAACTCTGCAATCTTCTTGTCTTTGTCATTCTTTTCTGTCTCCACCTCTCGCAGGATGTCGAGGAGTCTCTCCACCTCAGCCTGAGCTTTGTTGGCCTCGTCCTTGTAGTAGCTCACCTCCTTCTCTAGAAGCTTCACTCGATCCGGATACTCTGGGTTTCCTCTTGAGCCGGTTTGCTGCTCCACCTCGTGGGCTTTCTACATTAGCATGCCAGGAGAAGACCAAAACACAGACACACACACACCACAAACATGCACACACACCCAAAGATACACTCAGTGAACATAACCACGCAGAACGGAGTGTTTTTCTGCCAACAGAAGAGAGATACACACATTGGGCTTCATTTTTTATCTCTCTGTCTCACTTTCCTCCCTCTGTCTTTCTTTTGATGAATGAAACAGAGTAAAATGTTGTGGGCAAAGGCATCATTAATAGTGCTGGCTCATTAGCTTTAACAGAGCAATTATTTAGCTCCATTTAATGGCTTTCTGAGACTCCCAGTCACTTTGCACGTTTGTATGTGTGTGGAGAGCTGTGTGTGGGTCACACCCAAATCATAAATCATACATCTGTCTTATTGGCTTTTTAACACGGGCTAATCAGAAGTCAGCTGTTGGTCCATTTTAGATTTAAGTTGTAGTTCCCCACAGAAACTTTTCCCAAAGACCAGCATCTTTGAAAACTTCTGTACACAGCAAAGACCAAATCAAGTCTGGGCACATACCTTTATCATGATTAAAAACTGATTTCTTTAAAGGTACTACATATAAAGACTACAGAAAACAAAGGTGGGTTTATTAATCATTAAATTATGTGAATTAACATAAAATGTCAAGAAGTATGGCTAAAACAGCTGATCTTTTTCCCAGCACTCATTCACCAACTACAAAATATGAAACCACAAACAACAAAGTAGAGACTATAAACTCCTTTAATCTTGTTTAATATCGCACTATGAGTTGTTGCTGGGCACTGCAGTAACTGTAATATAATTTTGGAAAAAATATGCAAAATTCTCCTTTTTTTCTTCATCTACATAGCAAAAAAGGAAATAACTTTTAAATTTTGACAATTGGTTCTTAGGTCTAAAAGTCCTGGATGCTTTTGGTGGAAACATGGCTTAATGTCTCCATGACTCAAGCAGGTAGAAACCCCCAATATAGTAAATTTCAGTGTTACACATTACCCTTTAGACAATATGCAGCCACACATGTCAACACAAGTCGCTGAAGTGCAAATACAGAACAAGAGAGCATCCACCAAAACACTGCAGTGATCTCCAACCACGGGCTGATACCTCAGCTGGCCGCACCACACTGAGATGAAAGGAAAGCGTGGCAACACCGACAGTGACAACATGCAACAAGGTTGACAATTTCATGCAAACCCAACAAAGCTGCACAGTCTCTGATTTTCAAAAGAATGGAAGAACAAAGGCAATAAGGACAAAGTCAATCTGTCTGCTAACAGTAACTTTCATATTTTAAGCATGAGGAACATTTTTTGGGCTTAACTGGTAAAAGATAAGTCTCAATGATTCAAGCATTAAAATATACATGAAGTCAATTCCAATCAACTGGTTAAAATGTTGATACAGGAGAGCTATTTTACCGGGATTTGCATAAAAAGTTTTATGAGTCTAATAATGACATTACCATTATCCCCCTGATGCCTGTTGTCGCAAATTTGCAACATACCCCATTAGGTCTTAATGCAACTGAGATGACCTTTCTATCCCACTAATGCCCAATGATTCATATTCTACACATACCAATGATCATATCAAATGCACTATGTTTCAATTTATTGGTCAGAGGGTGAACCTATTATATCATATAACTTATAACTATTGTTGTGCAGTATTTAAACTTACAATCTTTACTCAATTTAGTATCTGTAAGAATGAAAAAACACTCAAAAAATATTTTTTAATTAATATATAATTGTAAATTAAACCAGGCAGTAAGGGGATGAAGATGGGGTTAACAATGGATCTAAGGTAGCAGTAGGACTTTCACTTTAGAGTTAGTCTCATCAAAAATGAAAAAAACAGTGTTTTCTGTTCTGATTTATTTTCTATGACAGAAATGTATTATTGTTGTTAAAGTGACTAAAAATATTTAATTTAAGAAGCTAGAAAACAAGCATGACATCATATTTCTACCACTATATTAAACAACAACAAGATAAAACAATGTTAAAGGTAGGTATTCAATTCTTTACTGCGTATGAAAAATACAGCTCCTTTTAATCTTTAATAATTTATATTTCTGAAACAAGTTGTAGAGAGAAGATATCATCCCATGGGATAGGAGAGTTTTCTGTATGCCAGGTCTACTTTAAAAAAAAAAAGTTGTTATATGGGGGAGCTTTTTATGCCCCTTTAATAGAATAGAATAGAATAGAATATTCTTTATTGATCCTCCAAGGGGGAATTTTTTTTGTCACGGCAGCTCACATCAGACAGGAGAGGACATTGGATTGAGCAGGAAGCAGGGTGAGAGTGGGGAGTGACATGCAACCTAGACCAATAGGCCATCTGCACTCCCTTATGCCAGGTATTCAAATTTTTCCTTTTATACTGTATCTGATAATCATTGGCACTGTTAAATAATAGCTCCCTACATTTTGCATATTTGCTCATTCTAAATTATACCGACCACAAGCTTAACTGTTTTAATGAATTTTGGTTTCAAGTGTCCTTTTTTGTGTGTAAACAGGAAAAAAACACTGAAAACACAAAGTAATCAAAGGAAAGAACATAAGGGCCATTATTAAAGGAGTTAGAAACAAACAGACCTACTGAATAAATCCACTAAAGTAAACCAGTGAAGGTGAACTTAAAATATTTTGTATGTAGCACCAATTTCATCACGTGTCACAAACACAAACAGTTGCATTAGCCTCTGAATGCAGTTTGAAGCTCATTATAACAGTACAGTGCAATGACCATCATGCATCTGGCTGGGTCAGTGCGTGAAGCAGAACCTGTGCTTGAGGGGGTTTGGCATGATCACCACCTAGCATGTTTCACAGAAGAAGTAACCAGTGTCCTCATGCTTTCAATATGTGCCTCAGAGCGCTCAAGAGAGGGACTTACAGGATTGTTCATGTGACTGAAAAGCTGCTCAGCTTGCTACATTGCAAACAGACGGGTTGAGGAGGGGGAGTAGGGTCGAGGAGGTCAGGATGGGGGGAGACCCAGGAGAGTTAAATTGTTAGGATTTGGTTTGAGCCAGAGGAGAGAACAGCAGGATCAGACATGTTACAATACATGTTTGACAGAGCAGTAACAATGTCTCAGGACAGCACATGTTGTTACAGGTTAAGGGCATCACATCACAGACAGATGTGGAGAGACAAACACGTGGAGAGTTTGTGGATTATGTAGTGTGGACAAGAACATGATGGTATCCATTATCCTGATGAGCTGTGATTTTATAAAGGGGGGACTAACGCAGCTGGATCAGTCCATCAGTCCTATCCTTATAGAAGCAAAGATGTCCAATGAGAGTAACAGGATGTCATAGCCTTCATTTACAAATAACACACAAACTCAGCTCCTGACTAAACTCTTACTGTCTAGAGCTAAAACACAACACTGTGTGCAAAGTCTGTGACCACCTAATAGTCTCCATTCAGCTGCGAGGGAGCTAATTCCTTACTTAAGAGTGGGCACTCAGCTTTAGCTTTTTAGCCACAGTTCAGTGAAGTTAATGAAGGACATTGCAACATCTCTTCATTCATTGCAAAAAGAAGCTCTCCATAGTTCAGCCAAAGTCGAAACACTTACCAAAAGAAAAGTATTTCGCAAAGAGAGTAAGGAATTATTGTCTTTTGAGAATTAGCTGTGAAAAAAGTCCTTTGTAAAAATATCCTGGCAGTAACTTTATTTCATGTAGCACCATAATTTTAATCCAGAAAGTTCTTGATCCAGAAAACCACTTTAAGACCCAATTAGGTCATTCATTTTCTCCAATGAACAGCTGTGGTACAAACTTTTCTGAATTATAAGTTTGTTTTGGTTGTAAAATTAAGACTGATAAGTCTCCCCGTCTTTCCTACACCCAGTGATACGATTTTGAAATTTGTTACAATATACTGTGAATATAAAAAATAAAACATATGCAGAGTAAAATCCAATGACAGAATTTAAATATGAAATATGTTTAAGTTACTTAATCTGATGTACTTGTAATTTCTTGCTATTCTAACCCTGCTGACAGTTCAACTTCTACAGCTCCATGTCACCCAACTTTCAAGCTTAGCAACAGTTTCCTGTTTCAGAATTAAGAAACAGACGAACACATTAGTCTGTATCCATATGACACACAGCGCTTTGTGACACACACTGACCTTCTGCAACTGCGTCTCCAACTTACTACACTCCTCCTTTTTCTGCTCGATGGCGATCTCCAGAGACTTGAGCTTTGAATCCTTCTTCAGGCCAGAAGACGCCAGAGATGAAGCGTGTTCCTTCAGGTCGATGAGGCTGGACTGCAGCACAGATAATACAGGTTTTAACATGATCACCCTCACATGAAACACACGTTATCTGCCCTCTGTGCACGCTTACTGACCTCTTTCTCCGTTAACTCAATCTGAAGGCTGTTGACCTTCTCCTTTAGATCCTTGTTCTCCTTCTTATACAAATCCACTTCTTCAAGACGTTCTCTGTCTTCCCTTTCTCTTTGGTCCTTTAAACGCTCAATGATCCTCTCCTGGCACACAGAAGAACAAACACAAAAGCAGATTTTTAAAAAATCCACTGAAAATTGATTCAAAAGAGCCTGTTTAGAAGTTGAAAAAGTCTTAGCAGACACACTTTGCAAGAATCTTGTTTGCATATTGTTTCAAAAAAACAGTTAATTGATTGATTGATTTTGAATTAATATATAAATGCTGAAATCTAACATCTATAATAATAGAAAACCTAAAAAATCAGCACAAAATAACATTAAATATATATTTAATTTGTTCATAAAAAGGCTTTGGAGTTCAATTCAAAAATAAATCAATTTGCTAGTTTTCTTCAAGACAGTAGGATTGGGAAATCAATGTCTTTCTTGTCTGAATGCTGTGTTGCTGCACAAAGCTAACACCAGCAACTTGCTAATCGGACTTAGCAGCTTACATGACTCTTTTTCAACCTGAGGATAAAACAAAGATAATGTGACAGCAACTATTAAAGCTCCCTCAATAACACAATAAATATCACCTTAAGGGATGTAAAAAGCACATTTTACCATTCACTGGGAGTTATGAGTCATGTCTCCATGAGTGTCTAGTTACTTTCTGGCTAGTATAAGCTTCATATTTATGCTATAGTCCAAGATGAATTGTCCAGAGATGAAAAAAAATAAAAATACTAAAGTGTGAAGAAGCCCCTTTTTATCTAAAAAGGCTTTAAAAATTATTTTGGTCCCCATGGAAAATTCATTTTTTCTCCAAGGCTTTCTTTACTAAACTTGAACAACTTTAACAATTGTATGATTGAGAGTTTGATTTGGGTTGTTAATGCTTAAATTAAAAGGTGGGTGCTGTTAGATAAGTTCCCACATTAGTGTATTTAGCACTAAACTAACACTTTGCTCTAGCTTTTTAAAGCAATAAGTACTGAAAAGTGTGTTACCCTACCCCCTTTTGTGTTTTGGTTGAGCAAAAAGTCCAGTGTTACTGAATTAGCAACAGTAAGCATGTACCAGTTCCTGTGATTACTAAACCAGGTATTTTTGCTTGTGCGGTGCTTCAAAAAGATTGATACACTTGCAGCAGTAGGCTTCATTCAGTAGAAAACATGGCTGCTCGAGTGATGATAAGACTTTATATTCAAAGTAACCAAGTTTGTTTCATTCACGCTTTGCCTGGTCAGCTCCACTCAAAGAGATGTGGGTGGACTTGTAATTTGTGAAACTATTCTCCAAACAACTCAAAAGGCAAACACCATAACAACAAATCTTATTCTGTGGGGAAAACCAGCAAATGAATTAACCTCAGGTATAGAGTGGAAAAGCTAATAACTTTGATAACTCACTCCTCTCCAGATCCGACCTCACATCCAACACTGACACATCAGACTTCAAGAAATGAGAATGGCACTGTCAAAAACACTGAGGCTTCTGATAATGAGCGGATATTATCTGATTCATGTAAGTGGGACAGACACCTACTGAATGCTAATACTGAAGAGATCTCCAAAGGAGGAAAACTGCAGCAGTTCATATCCAGAGTGAACACTGATCCTTGCTCTTCAGCGCTGAAGCTTACCTTCTCTGACAGCGCCTCCTCCAGGGTGGCCAAGGCAGTGTCAGTGTTACTGGAGTCGGTCTGAAGAGACTTGACCCTGTCTTTCAGGTTCCCTAGTTGCTTGTCTTTATCCCGCAGCTGCTCCTGCAGGTTCTCAATCTAACACGGAGGGGAGAGATGCACAGAAACAGAGGAAAGAAGTGTGATCTCAAAACCAGAGCAGAATTTGAAATTGATGTAACAGCTGGACTTGGAGATTACAAAAGTCTTTGAAGTTTAATTCCCTCTGCAGACACTGTCATGTTTAAAGTTTGAAAGTACTGAGGCTTTACAACAGAGCATTTCTTCTCCAGGAGGAAACATGTAAAAACTGGCAGAGGTTTGAGATGCCTTTGAGAAGCTGAATGGAATTAAGTAAAAATAAAGCTGCCACTGTAAAGAAGGGAAGAATTGTGCAGAAGACTAAAATATGGAGGCAGATAAATATGTGACCTGACTAAGAGAACTGTAGTCTTTGATTGATACAACAGAAACATGACAAAATAAGTTGAGAATGAAACGTGGTAGTAGTCACGAGACATGTCAACGAGAGATAAAAGTGAAGCAATGAAGGAGAGGAGGTGTGATTGCAAAAGCAAAAAGAATGGGTGAGCAGGTCAGGGTGAGACAGGGAGTAACACCGTGAGTATTTATAGCTCACATACGAACACACAAAAGACGGAGAGAGGGGAAGAAGCCAGTGAGGCAGAAACATCTTCTTGCTTGTCTTTCTATGGACACTTTCCTCCTGAGAGCGACAGCAACTCTTACTAACAGAGTCACTACTCAGCTTTTTATTGTCACACAGCAACTCTTTTAGTCTAAGATGCCAGAATCTGACTGAATAAGTCAGCATTGTCCCTTTAAAATTCACATAATGTCATCAACGAATGTGCCTCTTTATATTACAGTTAACTGTAAAGGGACGTTTCAGAGAAAGGCAATGCCTAGAAGATGCTTGAGACATTTTCATGACTTTGAAGCTGTCACTTTCCTCAATACGTCTCCTTTAAAGATTGTAAAAATGGATGAATGATCCCCACCTTCTTCTGCAGGACATTGATCTTCCTCTCTTTGACCTCCAGCATATCCTTCATGTCCCTGATTTCTCCAGCGAGAGTGCCCTTTTCCTCTGTCAAGTCCTGCAGCTGCTTGGTTTTCTTGTTCAGGAAGGACTCTTTCTCTTCCAGACGCAGACGCAGAGCATCAACCTGAAGCGTAAAGACATCCAAAAAGAAACCTGGGAGGAAGTCTACACACTGAAGCCATCTTTAACAAACTAAAGTAAAACAATTTGCTGTTCTTGATTTATCAGCTCTTGATATTTACTTCATGTGTTTTGACAGTACAATGTGCCAGCTCAGTTAGTTTTAAATCCCAAACTAAATAAAGTGAGTGTATGATTTACGTTTATGAGCCCCAGGCACTGGGAAAGCCTATGATTGGCTCATGAAAGTCTCTGTGATGCAGCATATTGTTTGTTTGATTTACTGTATGTGAACAAACAAATGAAGAGTTTTTCATTACCTCTGTTTGCAGAATGGCAGCACGTTGCTCTTTGGCAGTGAGAGACTCTTTGAGCACCTCGATATGCTGTTTGCAGTCCGAGTTCTGGTTGTTGAGGGTCTCTAGTTTTGTCTGCAGAGCCAGAAGCTCAGACTCCTTTTTTGACAGCTCCTGCTTCAGCTGGTCAATCTGCTCACACGTGGAACACATAACAAAGACCATCATTTACATCCACATTATTATTTTTGAGAGTGTGTGCCTGTGTCCCTGTGTGACACGTGTGTTTGCCTGACACAGAGAAAGAACGAGGAGATTCTTCTTACCAAACAGCGAGCTAGTCAGCACAAGCTTTTGTACTATTTTCATCAACACGCTTTCTCTCATTAAATATGCATTTGGGACTGACTCCCCTGCATTTGTCATATATTATACATCATCTCTATACATGATTGATGAAAAGAGGTCTAAAAATAGAAAAAAAAACAAAACTGTAGCTGGTCTGAGCCTGGCTGACTAATGTAACAAGCAGTATGTAAACCCTGTCAAAGCTCTGGAGAGACGTATGAGCCCCAGAGAGCGGCAGACACACACTTTGACATGATTTAATGCAGGTGTTGTAAAGCTATAACTACTGAAATGCAGCAGCCCAAAACAAAGAAATTATGTAGCCATGGAGCGTGGACTGATCAAAACACTGACTGGTCTGGGAACTAAAGCAGAGAAAGTCTTTCACTGGAGATTGTTGGGCAGATGATTCCACTCTTAGCGAATATTGTGCATTTTAACTTTTCCTTGGCAGCAGGATAAAACTATTCCCTTTTATTCGTCATTATAGGGACAAAACTTTGAGTATTTTATCATTCCACAGCATGCACTTGCTGATTTTGCCTTTTTTTTTGCTATTCACGGCGCTAAGCCCGTCTCAGAGGGAAGCACCTCTCAGATCGCTGCCAACAGGACACTTTGCTGATGACACTAAATGCTAATGCGGCTAAATTAAGCGACACTCTGCTTCATTTAGTGTTCTCCCTTCTGCACAGGTTTATCGGTACCCCGATCATTTCAATCCTCTGTACATTTCAGCCATATTTTCACAGGATCTTTGTGGAGGAGCATGCACAGAGTCGACGGTATCTACCTTTGTCTTCATAAACTTAGAGTGGTTCTTGTAGACCTCCATCTGTTTGATCTCCTCCTCTCTGTCCTCTGTGTTCAGTAAGCCGTTCGCCTTCAGCATTTGGATCTCATCCTCCAGATCCCGAATGTTGCGCTCCAGAGAGGCAATTTTGGTGTCCTGCACACAAACATGCAGAGGAGACACACCTCAAAACCCTGACTGGCATGTCCACAAGTTGCACGCTGCAAATAAACCCTCAAGTAGGGACAAGACTCCAGGACAGAAAGAGAGACTGACAACAAGGCAACAAGACAAAAAGAGAAAGAGTGGAAGAGAGAGATGCAGCAGGAAGATGAAGAAAGACTAGTAGAAGCTTTGTGTTGTGGCTGAGAGTAACTGCAGTATCTGTCGGTGAAATCAGAAGCGTCTACCCAGCTCCTTGCGGCGGCTCAGAGGATTAATCACCATTGGGAAATATTGAGCACACATCCAGCACAGAGAGATCAGCCCCGACCAGAGAGGAACGTGCAGAGGGGAAGGCAGAAAAGTAACTAGATGTAGCTTTTGGCGTAGTTGCTTGCAGATCAATGCAGGATCCAGTCTCTGGACTGCGACTGTGAGTGCAGCTTTAGCTTCACGGCTTTTTAAATAAATAATACAACGTCTTTAAGATTAGCCATGGTCCATCTCCCTCTCCAGCAGAGCATGGAGTAACCTTGTTCCTCCCTCTCTTTCTCTCTTTTTGTGTCTCTCCTCCTCTCCTCTTAGTGGCTCTGAACTTGTGAACTTGTGGCCGTTAGCTGGGTCAGTATTAGCCACAAACGAGGGCTGACAGGCTATCACAGAAGGATGTACGGTGTCAACGTCAATGCATGAGCGCTGCACAAGCACATGCACTTGCAGGTGCATCTCATCTCAGTCGAGGTGTTACGAGACGAACATCACTGAACTAACATCGCTGGAATAGATACAAGACATCGTACCTTCAATGGAGGGAGATTTTATTCCATCCACATGTAATCAGCGACCTGGTCAGTAAATCTTGCTCTTTATCTCTCTTTCCCTGTCTCTGTGTGTCTCTATTTCCATCTATCTTCCTGCAAACTGGCCTCTCACTGTCATAAACAACCACACCTGTTTCCATGGCAGCAGCAGCAGGCAGGCTATATACTGTGCACTGTCTCTGGTGAGTGAGGAGGAGAGGGTGGGAGGGATGTAGGGGAGCGAGGGAGGGAGGATTGTTCGTGCTTCCATCAGCACCGGCATCAACACAGCAGAGGGAGAGAGCAGCGGGGAGAGATGCAAAGTCTTCCAACACAGGACAGCAAAGGAAGAGAAGGCAGAGGAGGAGGAGGAGGAGGGTGGAAGAGAAGGGAGAGGCGGGTCTTCCCTTGCCCTGTATGCAAATCAACAGGATCCCAGAGCACAGGAGTCACATGACCGTGCCGTGCAGCGGAGGCTGAGGCCTGCACAGTGCAGATCCAGCATAGTGGGGCTGTGTCAGCTCAACGATGATGTCATGATTTATTTTGAGGAAGTGATGTCATGGCTCTGCAGTGAATGTTGGTGTGTATGGTGGCAAAACACATGTTGTACAGTTTGGCTGCCGAACATGTGTTGATCTTAACATATACAGTTAAAAGGTGTATGTGTGAATGTTGCAGCTGCAGGGGTTTGATGGGATCGTGAATGAGTCTTTAAATTAATTAACATGAGCAGAAAACCCAAACAGTGATGGGTGGGGTCCCTGAGATAAATTTTATATGGCTTAGTTTTTTCTTTTTTTTTGCTGACACATTGAAAATTCCACTTAGGCACTTCAGTTACACAAAACATCAGACATCATTTGCATTCTTGAATGTTGCTTTTTAACAAAATTATTAAATGTAAGCTCTTCAAAACTAACAGATGTATCAAAAATATAAAAACTTATATTATTCATCAGCACAGGCGAGCTAAAATAATGGGATCCAGCCTGTCATGTTAGCAAACAGACTGTAATGTTGAGGAGTAGCTTTCTAAAACTGGATATTCAAGTACTTGTCGTGAAACAAGGCTGATGCCACTTGGCGCGACCGGCTGTTGCGCCTTTTTGGCTTGCAAGACATTTGAAACATTGTGCAGCTATATTGATTCTCATTGATGTTTACACAACTGCTTTGTGAGCAGACACACGGTGTGGTTGCCAGACGAGATAGAGAGATGTGTCAGTGTGTTTACTATTGACTCAGCTGCTCATGATCACAATGACAACAATGGATTCAGGGAAACACACACACACACACACACACACACACACACACACACACACACACACACACACACACACACACACACACACACACACACACACACACACACAAACACACAATGCGTGGGCCTCTGTTTAGACGTTCAGCTAGTGTTCAAGTGCCAGTGACTTAAATACACATGAATGTGAAATCAGCCTTTTAACATCTGCTTTAAGTGGACTGGCCATAATTTGCAATTTGGTATCATAATCACAGGCGGAGGAACCTTCATGTCAAATATAAAGAATTAAAATGACTACGGCTGGATGCCATTACCCTTATTTGCTCTGTACTGAGGAACATTTGTCCTATAATGACAGCTACATGTAAAAGAACTGATCTGTATTTTGTTAGTGGGGACCTACCTTCATCTCAATGATAGTCTGCAGTGCCTTGGTTTTGCTTGGATCCTGATGCAGCTGGTTTCTCCTGTGCAACTCCTTCCAGAGAGATACAATAACATGTTCAACTATGACAGTAAAACCTTTTTCTTTTTCTTTTTTATAAACATTAAAAAACAATGATTATAAACTTACATGTTCTGATTTGTATTTATAAAATGTGATACATTGTTTAATCAATACAGGCAAATTTAAGCATGACTTTACCAGCACTGCCCTCTAGTGACAGAGAATTTGGAAATGTTTTTCTTGTACTGTGAACCTAATATATTTATATATAAACATTGCCAAAGAGTAATAAATTACCTCTCTAAGATGGATGTTCTCCTTCTCCTTCTGGTCCAGAATGACCTCCAGGTGTCCCAGCTGGGCTTCTGCCTCAGCAATGCGCCTGGCTCTCTCCTGCTCCTCCTCCTCTGACACTCTGCCCGGCCCTGAGGGCAGCCCTTTGCTCTGCAGCATCTCCAACAGCTTCTTAATAGACTCATCCCGGGCCCCCAGTGTCTGTTTCTGGGTCTCTATCCTCAGCTCCATCTCCTCCAGGGTCTTTCTGAGCAGGAACAGCTCCTTGGCCTGCCTGTCGTGTTCGGCCTGCAGTCGACGGAAGTTCTCCTCCGTCAGCTCGATGGTGGTGAAGTGCTCCGAGGCTGAGCGGTTACCGCTCTCCTGCTGCAGTAGGTGGTTCAGGTCCCTCTGTGTGCGCAGCTCGTCCTGTAGAGCCTGGATGGTCATCTGGAGATGCTGATACATGACACATGAATACACACACACAGACACTCAACAGTTATTGAAATGAATTGAAAGGTGAATAGTTTTTCATAAAAATACTACACTTCTGAAATTCTGTTCACACATTTTCTGTGGAGAAATTCAGGTCAAACATGAGGACACGTCACTTACCTTTCTTTTGAGACAAATAGGCTGTGAACAACTTAAACTGACACACAGTTTCACTTTTTCTTTATTCTGGAACAAGAATCAAGATTTCTTTAAAGATCTATTGAGGAAACAACTCACTGCTCTCCCATATTTTTAAATGTTTTGTTTTTCTGTTGTGGGCACAGTGAATGAGGGTTGTTAATGTTATTTTTGAAGCAGGAGACCACCCTGATACTTTGCTGCTGTGAAGCAGAGGTCTATGGTCTCTAATACAACACAGTCAAAATGTCACAGGTGGCTCATAGCTTAAGTGAGAAGGGATTTGTAAGTGAACTGAGCACCAGGTGTGAAAAGATGAACGTCTTAAGATCTGCTGAGGAGTGCAAAGTATTGTAGGGGATCAAGGCTTGATAGTGTGTTGATTTTTTTGTGTCCAGAATAAAAACAAAACAAAACAAACAAACAAAAAAAAAAACAGAAACAGACACTATACTGTTCAAGTTATTATATTGTTTGTAGGTGTTTTGGTTCTGGGTTGAGGGGAACAACTTTAGGGCCGAGTTTCTGTAACAGATTGAAGAAGGCTTTGGATTGCCAGTTTAATTTTTCTTCAAGCAGATACTTCCAGTGAAATCAATCTACATCCAGAAAACGGCCCGATCAGGAAAAGGAGAGGGGAAACGGATTATTACACTAAAAAAAGATCCACATTACAGGCAAACTAGGTTTTTAGGGTTTGTGGTACTACAGAGGGATGGAGCACCAGACACATTTGGATTCACACCACTTAACAAAACCTATCACTCCGTTGAGTTTCACAGTACTTTTTAGGGAAGATAGGAGGTTTCACAAGTAAAGGAGGTAGGCTGATCTGCCGGAGGTAAATCTCTCCTCGGAAAGGTTGAGGTTGTAATGGTGCAAAAAGGGATTGCCAGGTGTCTGAAAATACACGCCACACTGCAGGTGACTCTATGTTGTGCACACAATACTTGGTGCAAACATAGGGACAAACCTTAGTTCTCCTGGACTCCAGCAGCTGCAGAGCATGGGCAGAATGAACAGAAAAAACAAATGTATGGTAAAAACAGAGCGTCAGAGCATGAGGCAACAGAGAAGGATGATCAACACAAACCAGGCAAAGATTTAAAACGAGAGCCACCTATCAGTCAGTCCAGCTGTGTGGTTATCTGCCCTCAGCCGTCAGTCAAAATATCACATACACAATATGCAAACAGACAACATTTGACTTGTTGAGAAGCCCTTCTGGAAAGAGATATGTGGGTCAAAATGGCTGATGTCTCTTTAAAACCTGATAAGGGTGAAATCCCTGACCATAAAAAAAGGAAGGGTCAGATATTTTGTTTGAGAAAAACTTACTAAGGATGAAGAAGACAAGATAGTAATGAGGGTACCAAAATCTGCACAAACTAAACAGCCTTTAAAGCAGCTTTAGATTCCTATCACATGTTTGGCGCCGCCCTGTTGGTTGTGGCTCCCTGTTGCAGCAGCTCTCTCTTCCTTGTCTGTTTTTTGTAATTTTTTCATCTTTTTTCACTTTTTTGTCATCTTTGCATTTGGAATGAGTCATTACTTTGTACAGTTCATTTGTTGGTCATGGACACCAAACTGTTTTTTGTCTTTAGTGATATTTTTATAATTTTTGCTTGTGTGTTTGTCTGGAGATCCTACATGTAACCATGGCTGCATTCTTTACATGTTAAATCAGCTGTTAGCAGCCTGTAGCATGTCAATGCTAAGTGGTGCAAGGCCTGATGTTTTCCCACAAGGTGAGGACGACGTGCTGGTTCTCAGGTGTGAGCTAAGAAGTGACGACATGGACCTGTCCTTCCATCCATCGTTATTGGGAACGTAAGATCTATCTCAAATAAGATGGACGAGCTAGCTGTGCTAACCCAGCAACAGAGGGAATACCAGAAGGCAGAGTAGCATCATGCTATTCACAGACATGGCTAACAGAGCTAACTGCAGACACCAACGCCACATTGGAAGAGCTTCACCTGCTGTGAGCAGACAGGATCCAGGAGACAGAGACTAAACAGACTGCTGAAGAAGCTCAGTCCTGGACCCTGTGGAAGTGGAGGCTGGCTGAAGTGGAGAATGATGGACAAGCTGTCATCATCTATTTTCTTAGGGACCTTTTTGCACAAAAAGTGAACTGCAAAAGAAATAAATATATGCATATTTTTTTTAATTATAATAATAATAATATATTGTTTTACAGTTCTACTCTTGTTTCCTGAAGTACTTTAACACTAAGCTGGGAAGACTTCTGTGAATGTTTTACAACATTATTTGGTGGCAATATGAATTGTTTAAGTCACATTAAGCTAAGTTAATAAGCGTTGTGGTTTGTTGATTTTTACTGCAAGTTAAGGGACAGCATGCATAACTTTAAGTGCATCTAAAAGAAGTTTCGTTTATTCGCTGCATTTACTCATACAGCTGATTATACAGAAGTCATTTAAATCAGAGATATCTTACTACTTTGTTTAATCAATCTGATGTGGGATGATTTTACTCTATCCTATTTATACCACATCTGTTTTCCTTTTTGCTGCAATGCTGTGGTGTGTTGAGAAGAAAACAGAAAAGGAAGGTTAACCCAATCAGAACTAAACAGACAGCTGAATGTAAACATTGCTACAGGTGAGTCAACACCTAAAAAGACCTCAGTGATGCTGAGTCAATAAATTGTGACCCATCGTCTCTCGTTTAGGCCTCTTCTTGTTGGATCCATAGTATGTCAAAGAGGCATCATTACTTTTGATTCTTTCATTTCTTTGCTGTGCTGTGTCTTTGACCTCGAAAGCATAAGTGAGTACTTAGAGGTCCTGGACAGAGGTCTTCAGTCTGTTTCCAAGGCTGGCAGCAAACTAACTTGAGGATTTTCAGGAGGACCCTGAGGCTCTGAAACCATCTGCCTGAAGAAATCAGGTCGGCTGAGTCAGTAAGACTCAGGTTAGGCGAATGAGTCAGTGTCTGTTATTTGAAAGCATTTCCTAACATTACTTCACACTCATCTTCATTCATGCATACTATTTTTATTCCTTTTTGAAATAATTCTCTTTTTTCAGTTCCTACGTTTTCTACACTGATTTTTTTCTGGATAACCACATGATTTTATAACTTGTCTTCTATTTTGCTCCTATTCCCAACAAAGAACAACAGTTTACTGTTTGCATGACAAGCATGTGCTCTCCTAGCCACAGGGGGGCACTGTTTGTGCTAGCAAAAGCAGCTGATAAATTTTGTGCTGACTGCAAAGCTGCTGCCACCATCCTCCATCGTTCATCAGTCCTTTGACTTAGTTCCTTTTTTTTGTGTGTGTGTGGAAAATAAAGCCCCACACGTGGTGTAAGTATTTTTCATTCATTTACAAAAATATTTTGTTACACTCTTGTTCCAAATAAACTAAATGACATGATTGTCAGTTAAGGAATCATCTAAACAATATCTGAGCCTAATCATTATTAAAACAAGTTTCCAATAAATTAAATCCGTCTTACACATGGCAATAAATAATAATTTGCAAACATTTATCAAATATTTGAAAGTGTTCCTTCATAAACATTGAAAAGGTTGGCTGATGACTAATTTTCATAAAGACAGAAAAGTCTCTGTAAGTACTGGCTTGCTGAATCCCCTGTGTTAAATCAAAAATGATGGTCACCATGCATTTTTTCAACCATTTAACAGAAACCTTCCCCCTCTCTCGTTGTATCTTTTCATTCTCATCTCATCCGACTTCACTTCCTCTCCCCTCTTAAACAGTGCTCCTTCGCTCCGTCCTGATCAATAACCTGTCGTCTTGGAACTAAACTACAGGAGACAGTCCAGTGATTCCATTTGCATAATTGCACTATGGGTAAAAATGACTATATGGCTGTTCCTCCCTAATCCATCCAACCTTTAAATCAGAATGGTACCACTTCCTGTGAGTCAGTCATGACTCAGCAGATGTTGCTGTGGTCAACCTGCCTAAAGATAAGTCTCCTTTTACCGTATATCCTAAGAAGAATCTTCCATCTTTCACAAAGCCCAGGCCTGATGTTTAGTTTCAGTGCTTCCCCGTATGACTGACGCCTGGGGCTTGCAGGGCTAACTGCCTGTCAAAAATCCTTTAGTGCAGAAACTCGAAAAGATTTTGGAGACACACAGTCACATCCACATTTTCCCAAAAAAAGCAAGACCTCATGATGCAAATCTCTTTGAGGCAGATCAAAAAGATGTGTTAAAGTGGGGAGGTGGACAAACAAAGAAAATGCTGGCAGCACTGATTCCCTGAATTTAGACTGTTTACTGTATAAAAAGATGCACTAAATGAGAGCCCCTCCCAAAATGGATAGAAAATTTTGGGATCTTCCCTACGAAGTGACTTCAGTAGAGGTCACAAAGCTTTTCTCCCCCGTGTTTTCTGCTGAGGTAAAGGCCAAACTTTGAAACCAAAATACAGAATATTTTTCCAATGATGATTTTTGCCGTTATAACCAGTTATCATGCAGGCTGATGTCACAGTATCCACTTTCCTGATAAGTTAAAAGGGAATAACCGTCGGCTCTGTTGATGAATTTCACTCTTTGAGTGCTGTTTGCATCTGCGTTCTGCATTAGCAGAGCTGCGTCAGCAGAATTTCCACAGCCACATGTGGATGTTAATAGGAGAAAAAAATCAAAAAAACAATTTTGTTTGACAATATCAAAATTGGGATTTGTTGTCAAAATACTGTTTTTTTTTAAATTCATATTCTTTATTTCAGTCTTTGTGTATAAACTGGATTGAAAAAAGTTACCACTTTTCTCCAGTGGAGGGTGAAATGTTTCTCTCTGATTCACATGATGTGCATTGTTTGGGAAAATATGGCTCTGGTCTGTAGACATTATTGTCAAGAAGCAAACTAAAAACTGTAAAAATCATAAATATTGAAGAATCGCAATTTAAATCTAATCAGCACCCCAATAATAAAAGAATAATAGTAATAGATTTGAATCCCAAGAATAGCATATCTCCTCCCAGCCTTAGCTGTTACGCTGTCCGCCATAATCTGGGTTCGCCGAGCCTATACCCACTGCACAGAATATAGCTTCAAAGGTCATAACCAGCACAATAATAAAAATAATAATACATTTAATTTGTTCATGACACTCAAGGTCACCTCACATAACAAAAGTATAGTTTCCTAAAATCAAGAACACAATCAATTACATAAAAAACAACAAACAACAGGAGTGAGGATGGCGTGGTCAAAAGGATAATCGAAACAAATAAGTTTGAAGGTGGAGAAACAGGTAATGTCCTGGATGGTTTGAGGGACAGAGTTCTAGAGACAGTCAAAAGCTCGGGACCCCCATTGAGGATAGGTGGGCAGGAAGTGTAGAGATGAGCATGGAGGAAGAAGAACAGAGAGTCTTGGAGGGTATGTTGGTGTGAAGGAGATCAGGAAGATAAGGAGGTGCCAGGTCATTAAGAGCCTTGAAGGTGAGGAAGAGAATCATGTAGTCAGTGTGGTATTTGATTGGCAGCCAGTGCAGTTGGTGAAGAACGGGAGTGATTTGATTTGCAGAGGGGGTTCTAGTGATGATCCGGGCAGCTGAGTTCTTGACCAGTTGGAGTTGATGGAGAAGCTTGAGTGGTAGACCAGGACGAAGGGAATTGCAGAAGTCTGAATAAGAGGAGGCCAGGGTATTGACGAGGACGGCAGTACTGGTGGGTGTGAAAGACGGTGCAAACCGAGTGATGTTATTGACTTGAGCTTTGAAGGATAGGATACTGTCAAAGATGACACCCAGGCTCTTTACTGTGGGGGAAGGAGGGACTATAGATTTGTCAGTGGTTATCAAAAGTTGGGGGTCTTTGCCAAAGTTGCTTTGGAGTCAACAAGGAGGACTTTGGCTTTGTTACTGTCGAGTTTTAGAAAGTTGTGAGTGAACCGGGATTTAACTTCAGCCAGGCAGTCGAAGAGGGAGGATGAAGGAGAGGTAGAGATGGGTGTCATTGGCGTAGCAATGAAAGTGAATTCCAATTTCAATTTTTGATTTGAACAAACTGAGTGTGGCCAGAGAGGTATGATTTAAACCAAGTAAGGAGGGTAACCCGTAAAACCAAGAGAAGCAAGTCCGTCAATGAGTGGAGTGAGAAATTTTGCTGAAGGTGGCACTTTGGTCCAGAAGCACGAGGATTGTTAAAGAGTCTGGTTCAGCTGCCAATAGAAGATTGTTAGGGATTTTGACCACTGCTGTCTCGGTGCTACGAAGGAGACGGAAACCAGACTGAAACCTCTTTAGACAGATTATTGTCAGAAAGGTGAGAGTAGACCTGAGCTGTGACTACTCTTTCAAACGTTTTTGAAAGAAATGGAAGCTTAGAAAGCCAGGTTAGCCAGGTAAGCTTGTGCGCTGCGGTAAACAGTCCGAGCAGATGGATGGTGGTTTTGAGAGTGGCGACGGGTAAACCAGAAGGAACGGATGAGCTTTGAGTCACCAGAAATGAAGTGGCAACAAGACCCACGGTGGATGTATTTACAACGGGGTAGCCAAGCGATGTTCGGATGAAGGTGCAGCCCCAGAGGTGGCTTGACAAAGCAAAGTCGCAGTTGGAGAAGCTCCTGAAGATGAAGCAGGTGATGATATAGGTGGAAAGGACATGACAGCGACCTGAGGATATTTATGGAGGTTAGACTGGGGCCTCAGGGTGTAAGAGAGCAGCCTGGACAGGGACAAGGAGCCAAAAAGGCCACTGGTAACTTGTTTGACTGATTAACAGTACTTCAGCTGGTATGACACATACCGATCTCTTGGAGATAGAGGTAGGGTGAGCTGAAGTCCAGAAAGTCCACAAGTCCACAGTGCTTGAGCAAGAGCAGTAGCATCAAGCAAACAAATAAAGCAACACAGAATCCTTAAGCCAGTAATGAACACCATGTGAATAGATTTATACAATATTTGTTCAACAAAAGAGGTATGATGAGTTTGAAAGGCATATATTTTGTTTTATATATGTGACAATCAAACACACCTCGACTTAAATCTGTCAATTTTTCCTTTGAGTGCTGAGAAATTTCAGTATGAGTCGCCGTATCTTAACACCTTCAAAAACACTTGTGCTTATGGCAAAAAAATACGAGGGTTGGCTAAAGTGCCAGCCTACAGCTAATGCATTAACCTAAAGTGACTCTGTACACATTCAGAGCTTGCCTTACCCAGTTGGTTGTGTGCTTGTTGTTGTTGTTTTTCTTAACTAGGCCATGAAGGCACCAGTATCTTTACATATGATTTACTGTACATGTGTGTGTACATTAGGATAACAGTGGGTGTTTTTTTATGACAGATGGACAGCTCCACAGCACTGAGTCAGAGCAGCCTACAGCTCTCCTCATCTCTAATCTCTGTGTTGTACGTCGTGATGGCTGACAATATAGAATTACGCCCACAGCCGTGGCAGCAAATCTGGCATTTATTCATCTACGCTCAGCTAAAAGTAGACGAAAAGCTGTGTAACTGTGAAAACTCAAGGACGGCACAGAAGAAGAACACTGCAGGTAACAATGAATCAGAACTCTCGATTAAATAAAAAAATGCCCAATTATTAACTGTGTTTGAAATTAAACAACACACATTTGTTTTTCAGTTTGACAACTGAACTGGTATTATACACTAAGGCTGGTTAAGAGGTGTTGGGGAAATATATATAAAATAAGCTGATTTTTATGTGGCTCCAGAGAGAGCAGCAAGAGCCTTATCTCTGTGAGAGGCTTTGCTCTGAAAACACTAACAATCACAATCAGGCAAACAACAACGGGCTCATTGTCAACTCATATCAGTGTTAATTATATCATAGAAATGCATTTTTCATTAGTGGAAATCTTTTAAAAAGTAGATGCTAATGAACAGCATACGACCATAAGGCTAGCTACAGTGTCTTCTGTAAGGAAACAATGCAGCTTGCGCTTCAGGTCATCCGCAGTTTCCATTAATGTTTTCTGCATTTCTGCATTACTGGCTGGTTTTAACCTTCTGCATATGTCAAAGCTCTGAGGGGGGAAATACAGCCTGAGCGTTCATTACATATGTAAGACTCGACTAATGCATGGTGATTCACAGTCATGTCATTTATGCTGTGTATTAAATCTCTCACTTCTAAAACTGCTCGATGATACACAGTCTCTTGTTAATGATGAGGCCGAGTCATAATTTCACAGTGATTTTGCATGAAAACCAGACAGCCTGTCTACAAATATGGGCAATCAATACCTCATTCAGCAGGTTTTATTTACAGTCACATCAACTGAGCAGATGCTCTCACAGATAAAAAGAAGAATCTTGTGAAAATGGTATTTCTTTAAAGATATTCTAAGGCAGAAACTGAGACAAAAAGTTTCCATTTTCATTTAGCTGGTGTTTTCGTCTAGAGTAAGAAAGGAACAATGTGACAAATGAAAAAAAGTTTTGAGTTGGATTGATCACTGGTGTTTTGTTTTGTTTTTTTCCTCCCATTTTTATTTATTTTGTCATCAGCAATACAGGGACCATTGAATGAGTTTTTCATACAGAACCCCCTCCTCCCCAATTCCCTCCCACTCGCAGGTAAATCACATATATATAGACAAAGATATACACAAGTAAACCTACACACAGACAAATAAACAAGTTTAAAATAATAATGATAATATATGCAAAAGTAATTATAAGTAATAAATTATAAGAATAATCATTAAAAAAATAATAATCAAAACAATCATAAATAAATAATAATGATAGAAAATCAATTGATAAATAAAAAGGGACATCAAAATGAGTCAATCACAAGGTACACAGCTTCAGAGTTTTCATATATGTTAAGAATGGCTGCCATGTCTTGTAAAATTTTCCTGTAGAACCACCTAGTGTACACCTTATTTACTCCATGTGTATATACCTCATAAGTTCTGCAATCCACAAATCATGAGTAGGGGAAGCCTCCTGTTTCCATTTCATAAGAATAAGTCGCCTGGCAATTAAAGCAGCAAAGGCAATAGCATCAGAGAAATGTCCAGGGATATGCGTGTTCTCTGGAACAACTCCAAAAATTGCGATCAGTGAAGAGAGGTTTATTTTTGATCCAAAGACCACAGAGAAAGTATTAAATATAGATATCCAATAGCTATGTAGTTTAGGGCATGTCCAAAAAGTATGGATGAGGGAGCCAGTCACGGTTTTGCATCTGTTGCATATGGGATCTACCCCCGGATATATTTTGGCCAGTTTCTCCTTGGATAAATGGAGCCGGTGTAAAACTTTAAACTGTAGGAGTCCATGATTAGCACAAATTGAGGAGGTATGAACCCTTTGAAGAATAGCTCACCAAGTATCATCGGTAAACTTAACTGCCAGATCATCTTCCCACTGAGACCTAATGGTCATTAGGGAGGGAGCAGATAAAGTCAAGAATAGATTATATTATGTGTGGAGTTTGCATGTTCTCCCCGTGCATGCGTGGGTTCTCTCTGGGTACTCCGGCTTCCTCCCACAGTCCAAAAACATGCTCACCAGGTTAATTGGTCACTCTAAATTGTCCCTAGGTGTGAGTGTGCGCGTGCATGGTTGTCTGTCTATGTGTCAGCCCTGCGATTGACTGGCGACCAGTCCGGGGTGTACCCTGCCTCTCGCCCAAATGATTGCTGGGATAGGCTCCAGCCACCCGCGACCCTAAAAGGATAAGCGGTACAGAAAATGGATGGATGGATGTTTCAGATGGGAGATCAGGGAAATGAGGATATCTACTATGTACAAAGTTGCGAATTTGTAAATAACGGAAGAAATGGGTTGATGGGATGTTAAATTTTTGTGTCAGCTGGGAAAATGAGGCAAACTTGTCATTTATATATAAATCCTTAAAACTGTGTATACCATAACTGTTCCAAGATTTGAAGGCTGAATCTATCACGGAAGGAGGGAACATATGATCGGAGCAGATTGGTGATCGGGTCGACATTGATTGTAATCCAAACCTTTTTCTGAGCTGTATCCAAATTCTGAGAGAGTCATATATCAGCGGATTGCATTTGTAAGGGTACAATACTAATGGGAGAGCTGATCCCAGTAAAGCTGGCAATGAGGATTTAACACAGTGTGCTGATTCAATGTGAAGCCATGCTGGTGCCTCCGTAGACAAAGTATTCAGCCAAAAAAGTACATTTCGCACATTTGCTGCCCAATAGTAGAACTGAAAATGTGGTAGCGTTAGCCCACCTAATTGTTTAGTTCTCTGTAAAAAGTCCCTACGAATCCTTGGGGGCTTATTTTTCCATATGAATGCAGATATGTACTGGTCCAGTGTATTAAAATATTTTTTGGGTATATGAATTGGGATACATTGAAAAAAATATAAAAATTTAGGTAAGGTACTCATTTTAACTGCATTAATTCGTCCGATCAATGACAGTGGAAGATTGCCCCACCGCTGAAAGTCTGCCTTGGTGTGTTCAAGAAGGGGTGTGAAGTTTGCCTCAAATAGCCTTTTATGTGAACAAGTTACTTTAATACCTAGATAAGTCAGGTAATCAGTCTTTATTTTGAATGGAAATGTTTGAAATGATAACTCTCTGGCATATGAATTTATGATCAAACATTCACTCTTGAGCAGGTTTAATTTATAACCTGATATATCACCAAATTCTTGAAAAATGGAAAATGCGTGGGGAAGAGAGTTTCGTGGATCAACAATAAACAATAACAGATCATCCGCATATAATGACACTTTATGCTCTTGATTTGCCCGCTGGATCCCTTTTACCCTGTTGTCTGAACGTAATTTTATTGCAAGGGGTTCGATACATATGGCGAATAAGAGAGGTGAAAGGGGACATCCTTGTCTGGTTCCACGATGGAGTGGGAAGTACTGAGAGTGTGATGTATTTGTTCGAACACAAGCCATGGGGGAACTGTATAGGAGCTTTATCCATGAAATAAAATTTTTCCCAAAACCGAATTTATTTAATGTGTAGTACAGGTAGTCCCACTCCACCCGATCAAAAGCCTTTTCGGCATCAAGCGATAAGGCGATTTCAGGTAATTGGGAGGACGGTGTGTATAATATATTAAAAAGCCTACGCAGATTAAAAAAACCATGCCGCCCTTTAACAAAACCTGTTTGATCTGAAGAGATCAAAGAGGGCAGGCACTGCTCGAATCTAAAGGCCAATGTTTTTGACAATATTTTAAAATCTACATTTAAGAGAGATATGGGTCGGTATGAAGAGCATTCTAGTGGGTCCTTATTTGGTTTTAAAAGTAAAGAAATTGTTGCTTGTTCAAGAGAAGGAGGGAGATGACCTGTGTTGAGAGATTCTATATACATTTCTCGTAATAGCTGGGACAAACTTTCCCTAAATGTTTTAAAAAACTTGATGGGAAAGCCATCTGGCCCAGGTGATTTTCCACTTTGCATCAATCCGATGGCTGTTTTAATTTCTTCTAGAGTAATTGGCTTTTCTAATTTATCTCTAAACTTAGAGTCTAAAGTTGGGAGTGGTAGTTCTTCAAAAAATAAATCAAATAAATCAGGATTGTTTAATGATTCAGACTTATACAAATTAGAGTAGAAGCTCTGAAATGTTTTATTTATCTCAGTTGGTTCCGTTGTAGTATGCCCAGACTGGGTTTTGATTTCAGGGATCACATGGGTAGATTCCGATTTACGGAGCTGATGTGCTAACATCTTGGAAGCCCTCTCCCCATGCTCATACCATGATTGTCGCGACTTAAACATCATCTGTTCAGATTGTTTAGTTGAAATTAAATTAAATTCTGTTTGTAAAATAAGCCTTTGTTGGTAAAGATCAGGGGAAGGAGAGACTGAGTGTTGTAGGTCCAATTTTGCTATTAGTTCTGTTAGTTCAGTCGAACGTTTCTGTTTTTCCTTATTTGTAAATGAACAATATGAAATTATATGGCCCCTTAAAAATGCCTTCAAACTTTCCCAGATAGTACCATAAGTTACATCAGGGGTAATGTTTGTTTTGAGAAAGATGTCAATCTGTTCTGAAATATACTTGACAAAACTTTCATCAGACAATAAAAGAGGGTTCCAGGAATATATAGATTTTTGATTTGGAAAGCTGAGTTCCAGAAGTAGAGGACTGTGATCAGATATTACAATACTACTATACGTGCATGACCTAACTTTTGATAGCAGCTTTTTCGATCCGCGAGTATGATTGATACACTGGTGAAAAAAAGGAGTATTGACTAGTTGATGGAAAAAGAAATCTCCCCCAAGTATAAGCTGGTGAGTGTCCATACTGGGCAGTGAGTGCAAAAATTTTCTAAAGGAGTCACTGTCGTCCCAATTTGGGGCATATACATTTGCTAAAATTAAAGGCATATTAAATAATGAACCAGTCACAACTACATAGCGACCATTTGGGTCCGATATTACATCGGAAACTAGAAATGGAATTTATTTATGAATGAGGATTGCAGTCCCCCTTGCTTTACAGTTGAATTTAGAATGGAAAATTTGTCCGACCCACTGTTTTTTGATTTTTAAGTGATCTGCATTCTTTAAGTGCGTCTCCTGAAGAAAAGCAATATTTACTTTAAGGTGTAAGAGATGAGTAAGTACTCCGTTGCGTTTGATTGGGTGGTTAATTCCCCTTACATTCCAACTAATGAAATTTACACAGCAGCCATTCTTCCCTGTGGTATGATTAGTAGGTAATACCATTGTAGTTTACAAATATGAAAAGGTGAAGAGTTACATTTAGAGGCATATTTGCAGCAACTGTGTACCTATTGTGAACCATAAGATGTTCAGACATGACCAGACAAGTGAGGTATGAAAAGGAAAGAAAAAAAAAAAAAAAAAAAACCATCAACAAAAATAAACGACAATAACAACAAATACTCACCAATCCCACCCTTCCCATCTTTCTCAGTGCTATCCCCAACACAAGATACCCAAAGCTTCAGAGCTTTCTCTAAGATCACTCTACACTTTACTAATCACAACCACTGTCCCATAAATCAAAACAATATCTTAACCACAATTCGTACGCATAATCAGATAGTCATTCCACTGACAGTCAAAGTCAGTGCGAGAACGAAAAAACAAGGCACAAGTGCTGAGGAAAGCTACAGCCTTTAACAAGAATCAACTATGAAACGGTAACATAAACCTCCGGACCGTCCGGGCATATTCAGCGAGCGCACCCCAGTAGGATTTGTAACCTTTGACCCCATGGCATTAGCTTATTGACAAACAAAGTCAAGTCCGAGAGATTCACGGCTGACAAAGTCTATAACACCTCACATACAGAACATGCAATCAACAGTGTACAAGCATGTTGCTTGAAAATTGCTTCTTGAAGTCACAATTAGTCCAATGAAACCAGTTAACAGAAAAAACGGCATAGTACGGGAGTGCAATTAACTAACACTAGCCGCTATAAGAACAGAAGTTTACCGGGAACACTCTATCACGTTGTTAGAGTACATTTTTCAACTTATCGTTACTCCGGTGCAGCCCGAATCTTGGTCTGGACGTAGTCCTTAGCTGCTTGCGGGGTTTCAAATACCGTCACCTGTCCGTCAAAGGAGATCCGTAGACGGGCTGGATACAGAAGACCGTACCGGACACCCTCCTCCTTACGAAGCAGCCCCTTCACCTCGTTGAATGCCGCTCTGCGTCTGCTCAAATCCGCGCTGTAATCTGGGAAGATGAGGATCTGTTTTCCGTGGAACTCCAGACGACCCTTCTGCTTGGCTAGGCGCTGGATTCGCTCCTTCTCCTGAAAGTAGTGAACACGGAGGATGAACGGGCGCGGTCGGTCTCCCTCCCGGGGTACCTGGCCTGAAGCACGGTGAGCCCTGTCCAGGATCGGGGGCTTCTCCAAGCCATTGGGACCCCCGAGCACATCGAAAAGTAGCTTGGCGACGAACTGTGTAGGATTTCCATTCTCCAAACCCTCTGGCACTCCTATGATGCGTAAGTTACAGCGTCTTCCCCTGTTCTCCAGATCGTCGATCTTTTCCTGTAGTTTTTTGTAGTCATTGCTCAGGTGTGCGTGTTGCTTCTCCAATGTCTCCATGCGAGTGTCCAAGTTATTAAGCCCTTCTTCGTGTGCGTGCAGCTTCTCGTTGAGTTCGTCCAGAGCGACTTTTATTGGAGAGATTGCCCTCTTAATCTCTTCACGGAGGCCACTGTTCTCTTGTTGAATAACTTCTTTAACGATCTCTCTGAATGCTTCGAGCATGCTCGCATCCAACGTGTTCTTGCTAGTAGCTTTAGCCACGGAGTCACTAGCTGGTACGACTTTAGAAGGTTTGGGAGGCATTTTGGACCAAGGAGCTGTCTAGAATCGTTAATACTCAGCCAAATCGTAGAATGACCAACTTTCTGATCCGACTTTATCAATTTGTTAGCGAATTGTAGTCAATTTATGTGTAAAAACTGGGAGCTCGTGGTTCACACGTCTACTCCATGACGCGCCCCCTACCGGATCTCTCCACTGGTGTTTTTTATTTACTTATTTCAACTCTGTTTGAATCGAAAATCATTGTACTGTTTTGAAAGATACTTTGTGAACAAAGGCAATTCTGATTCAGATTCTAATGTATTGTGCAGACTGTGACGACCAGTCTTTTTTTCATTATCCTCACTATCTTTGTGATCGTCTCCATTTAGGGATGGGAATTGATAAGATTTTGTCAGCACCGATGCCCTTATCGATTCTGCTTATCAAACGATTCTTTATCGATTCCCTTATCAATTCCCTTATCAATGCCTGTTGTGGATTTTCTTGGTACAAAAAGTAGCTTTAAATTTTTCTCTGTCAACAACATTTAATTGAGTTCATACTGTAAGTGAATAAAATGTAATTGGTCTCTGAGTCTGGATATTTCTGGGCATAATTATACAGAAACAGGTAAAAAATTGCACACAATGTGACACTGATGTACTGTCAAAGTAGGCCATCTAGTGTCTCAAAGTGGTTACAGCAATGGTTTAAGTAGTTTGGAAGCTTTCCGTAGTTATGAAGTCAGCCATGAGCCTTTCAATTGCCTGTTAGCTTTTGACATTTGAAATTCTAAGTATTTTTTTTTAAAGAGTTGATGTGATATGTTTCTGTGATGAAAGTGAAAATTCTATTCTGAAGCTGAAGTTTAACTGATGTATGCTAACTGTTAGCATATCAATGCAGTTTCCCATAAACATTAGCTTCAAGCTTGCGCTATTTTGTTATTTTGGTAAATAAGGTGATTAATACCATTTCGAATGTATTGAATATGAATCTCCTGGGAGCGAGTAATGTACATTTCTTTATGAAGTCATTTCTTCAGTAAAACTTCAAGCTGAAAATCTGGAAACAGATTATCTAACTGCTGAGCTAAGATAGCTGCAGCAGACTAGTCGACATAAGGCCTGGAGGCTCTGGCACAATGTAAAGAACTGATAAGGGAATCGTTAAGCACAAAGGCTAACAATATCGATGGATTGAAAGATTTCTTATTGATTCTTGACAGGAACCGGTTTTCGATCCCCATCCCAATCTCCTTTTGTATCCTAACCCTGAAGAAACTCTTTCCCATGAGCACAGTATGGTTCTTTTTAAGTTAATGACAGAAAGAAAAAGTGAGAATCCTCTTGATTAGAGAATTGAGAGCCACTGAGAGCTTGGTGTCTTGATAGAACAAAAGTAGCATTCAACTGCAAACAAATGAGTTTATATTGAGTTAAAAACTAATATGTAAAAGAGAAACATATTTGTTCGTGATCTTATTCTTAGGTCACTTTCACTACCCATATAACATCATTATTCCTGCATTTTATCCATTATCTTGGTCCCCTTTCTTCAGGTAGGATCTACAAAGAAAGCATGGAATTATTGTTGTTGTTAAATCCCCCTTTCATGTTCAAAAAGAGAATAAATCTTTAGGTCCTCACCTAACTCTCTCAGCTGGACAGTTTTGCTCTGATCTAATCTTAAACTGTGCTTTAGTGGAAAAAGAGACACCAGCAGACTGTAACACGTCTTATCCCCTTGACTTTGTTCTCTCATCCTCCACTCCCACCTTAATCTTACAAGCCTTGCTCTCAGTAAATGCCTCCCTGCTTCTCTGCATTACACCTCATCCTGTTGAGATGAACTGAGGAGGGAGAAAAACCTCTTTTCATCACCTTCCTGTCCTCTGTGTGAAGCAGCAGCCATCTTATATACTCAGCTGAGGGAGTATGCATGTGCTTTTGGAAGGTTCATACGATACTTCCTGTGTCCTGTGAGCTCACAATGACATGACATAAATAAAAACATCAATACCTTTGCTCATCATACATTCAGCTGTGTATGACAGCTAAAGGCAGGTTTGCTAAACAGAAAACGTGACCAAAGCCCATGCTCATCATGTGTGGTGTGAGCAGCTGCAGCAAATATGCTGAATTCTATTAAAGAAAACAAAACACTGTGACTCTACCTCTCTCACATTAAATGCAGCCTGGTGTTTATGACTAAGCCTGAACAAACATTAGGAGCTGGCACAACTACAAAGGGAGAAAATCATAAAAGGAAATAACCTCTGTTCACATACAGTATGAAACAGCTCACCACAAAGACTGCACACAACACACATTAAAAAGTAATGCATGTGCACCTGCATCCACATCCACATCCACAGGCACATTCTTTTCACACTCTTTCCCAGAAAATCAGCAGCTCACAGCGAGGAATAAGGAAAAGATGTTAAGTGTGAAGCATTGCATCCACACACAGACAGAGCTGTGTCATATGGAAAGCCGGGCCTCCATTTTGGGGATTGCATTGATGTGGGCTGACTGGCTGGCTGAGCAGCAGTGGTCATGACTCAGACAGATATGGTACGCTCTATCTCACACACACTTCCCTCCAGCAGCTCCCGTCCAGCTTCAGCACGACAAAATATTCGGCTTAATTCGAGTCGAATGGCTAAGCTTTGTAGCAGCATGTGCCAGCTGCGGAGGGTATCAAAAATGTGCCACATTAAACAATCCTGGACTAATCATTTCCTTGAGTCATGACCTCTGACTGTCTTCGTTAAAGCCCAGCTGGCTGTTGTTGGTATTTCTCAGTTCATTCAGTACTTAACAAAACAGATCAAAGACAAAGCGTAATCCCTGAATAGATTTTTCTTTTCCTTGGATGTGATAAAAAGGGCGAAAACACTCACAACTTATTTTTCACTGAATAAATAATGCAAAACATTTGCTCAAGCTAATTGTGGCCTGGAGCGTCTGATGCAATAGTAAACGACGCTACAAGACTGATGCGGTGATTGGCCTGAAATCACTCCAATATTAATGAGGCAATTTGCTCCTCAGTCAGCCTCCAAAACCATCCCACTGTAAGTGAACAGTAACACACGGAGGCCTTACAGCCCAGAGATCAAGATAGGAAAGACCATTTATAGTATCAGGGCACATCTACCTTTTATTAGCCCTCATACTTCATTAATGAACTCTACCAGGACGGCTCAGGCAGAGCAGAGAGGAGACCCACAAGGCTGAGGATTAAAGAAGTCCTCCCTTTGAACAAAAAGCATGAAGCCCACGCTGTGCAGTTTTTAGATTCCTCTGGACAAATCCAGCTCCTACATCGTGTGAAGCCAAGCTAAAAAATACACACCCAGACTCATGCTAAGTTTTTATTCACATGGAAAATAAAGAATATGTGAGATGATGAATGGCTTAAGCCCTGCCAGTTTCCCAGATACATCTCAGCACATCTAAATGAAACATTAAGATATACATGAGTCGAAGTATCTGTGGCTCTGCTCTAGGGATCACCAGGAGGTAAAAACCTTACAGATGTGAGGCAGATTATGATTTCCATCCCTTTAGCAGAATAGAAGCAGGAGAAACAAAAATGTATTTTTTTCCTTAACAGACCACTACGCCCTAATGCAGACAGGCAGGTTTCATTTACGGTCAAGATATTTATCCTTCTATGACCTTGTGTGGTGGAGTGACAGTGTCTGCCACTTTGAGTAATGGATGGTTTACTGGCCGCTCTGTGGACAGCAGCATCACTCAAGCAGACTGACACAAACGCAGACACAACTGAATAAAGAGCGCAATGAGCTGGCAAAATTGAACCTTAACGTTTCTTGAGGTGGTGTGCAGTTTTTTGCTGCATCATGCCATAGTCTGCCTCAAGAAGAAAAACAAAATGCTGTGTAACAGGAGGAAGAGAAAATATGCTGACCTTCTCCACAATCTGCACCAGTGAGTTGTAAACTTTGCCTTGCAGTTTAAATGTTAATCAAATAAACAGAAGATCCAAATATGTTCACTAAAAGTCAGCTAAGACTATTTGTGATCAAAATAACTCAGAAACATGTCTTCAAATTTTGAAGACAGGGGAAACCTGCAACTGTGATTTGATGTAAAAATTAAATACGATAGCAGAGTGAAAAGAATGTAGGGACTAATGTTTGGCTATCCTCATATCAACAGCTGAACTCTACTTTTGCTTGTATGTTTATGCAGTGATTAAAAATTAATAAAATTCTTCATTTTTGAATCAACATTGTCATCGATCAAGTGAGAAAAGAACCGATTTCTATAAAGATTTGAAAAAAGAAAGATCCAGTTGAACAAAAAGTACAGAGAAGAGATGATCAAAAGTCACAGTGAGGAAAATAAAGACAGAGAGAGAAAGTGAGAGAAAGTGTTCAAGCATCTTTGACTTTTGTCTCTAGGCCTTGCGCCAACTGTTGTCAGTTACTGATTGAATTGGGCCATGACTACACCCCCACACTGAGACAAGCAAAAAAAAAGAGTCACCTCACACGCAAGGGCCAAAAACAAAAGCTTTAAAAGAAACTGAAAATTCTTAATTTTGAGGCTGGACTGAATAAAACTGTAAAACCAATCACACTGGAAGGTTTTCATTGACAAAATTATGGATATTGAGATGGTTTCAATTCACAGGGCTGATCTTAGCTTAGGTTTCAAAAAATAGATTGATGTTAACCTGAAAGACAGGTTTTGTATTTCCTGTGGCTCAAGTGGTCTCTAACATTGATTCTGCACTGGAGTGCCACGCAGGAGAGTGTGTTAAATATTAATGTGTGCAAAGAACTCTTTCCAGAAAGGTTTCCACAAGTACTGAAAGACATGAATGCAATTCTTGGTCTGAGGATGGCAGCAGTCTATAGCAGAGAAGGACATGGTGACAGAAAAAAGGCGTCCACAGACAGGTGAAAGTCACTGCAGTTGAGCCAAAGATAAAGACAGAGAAAAAACTGGTCTCACCTGGTTCTCCTCATGAGTGACTCTCATCTGCTCCTTCAGGATGGAGGTGCGAGCTGCTTCCTCCTTCCTCATGATCCTCTCCTTCTTCAGCTCAGGACTCCAGAAGCTTTTGATGCTGTTGGTGGAGGATCCTAACTTACTGTCCTTCAGGTCAAGCTCTCTGCGCAGCAGCTCATTCTCCCTCTGCATGTCCCTGAGCTGGGCCTGCATCTCCAGCAGCTCCCCCCCACTGCCCCGCACCGCCTGCCTGAGCAGGGCAGAGGGCACCCCCTGGTGGTGGTGGTGGTGCAGCATGGAGAGGGAGCCCAGGTCACTATAAGACAGCAGGTCAGCATGGTGAGGCAGCCCCACTGAAGCAATGTTGGGACTGCTGCCCATGGCTGTGACGCGGCCCCCGTACATGGCCCGGCTGGTGGCGCGACCCAGAGTCATAGTGCCTTTTGGGTAGGTGGCAGTGGAGCCCACGCCCTCATGGTCGCTCAGGTACATGGGACCTGAGGTGGCGTAGGCAGCATTGAGGGACTGGATGTTCTCCATGGAGAGCGTCTTGCCCCCCGCACCACCCCCGCCCCCACTGTTGGCCCTCCGATGGCCCAATCTGGGGGACCTTGGCAGGCGCGGGGACCGTGCAGGGCTGCTCTCTATGTGGCCTACGGCTCTGGCACTGCCGTACATGTCCTGTTAGTCAGTTTGTAGCCACCAGAGGGTCCTTAACGGGAGCACGCTGAAATGAGGCTGCTCTGACTCTCTGAACCGAACATGGGTGACTTATTTCATGCCTTAATAGGGTGAGCACATCAAAGTCAGATCTAAGGGAAAAGGAGAGACACACCTGTTAGATGAAGAACCACTTTGTCAGATGAAAGGCACAAAAAGAGAAGCATACTGTTGGAAAATACAAAGTGGAAACCTTCAGAGACTGAGCAGTTTAAAACAAACTGAGCTGACCTGCAAGATGCTGCAAACAGGGGAATAAATAGTTCACTTAGCTTAAAGACTCAATTCGTTAACATCAGCAGCCAACTGTCGCATTGTGCTCAGCTCCTATTTCAAATGGCCTGAAGGAGTTTCCCAGCATCATCCTGGATTCCCCGCTGGCCAACATTTATCTACATCCCTTTACTGCTGCTCAAAGTGGCAGGAAAGTGAGTCCAGCTTTACAACCTCACAGTAGATCAGCTTAATAACAGACTGATTAAAAGACAGGCCACAATATTCCAACCTGTACTAGTTTTCTGACTGATGCTCATCAGTTTTCTTGCATTTAGTAGTTAAGATGAAATCCATATATCAAGGCAGTCCTTAAAATGCAGTGCTGAGCACTGAGAGAAAAACTGCATTATTTTCAAGTTGTCGTTTCATATTTTCTTTAACAAGTTAAGATTTAATGCAACCAGAAAACTGCGCAGCCAAATTAACTGCTGAGTATGAAGCCAACTTGATCAGATACTTTTACATTGTCTGTACATAGACAAAGACATTTTACAGTGGGATATTCTAGCTAAAGGCAAAATAGTGTTAAATATCACATTTAGGATTTTAATTGAAATACCATGAAATATTGCAGATCCCACAGGTTGACACGGGGCAAAGGAAATGGAATATTTAATTTTCAGTGTTGAAATAATGGTTCTGCAGGTGCAACCATGAATAAATCACAGGATAAAGCCCACTCTGAGATATATTACAGCTGGAGATGACATATACGAGCAGTGGCATCACTACATTGTGGTAAAAATGTAAAATATAGAACTTTTTTAAACAAAAAGCTGACTACAAAGACTGAGACAGTGAACGTCGCGGGCTCTTTGATGATGAAAAATGTGTGACCATCTGTAATGAAAAAATAGACTCCTCCATCAATGTGAACTTTGAGACTTTCTCTCCTTCAGTGACACTTACTGCTCAGGCCCAGTTGCCATGGTGACAATGCTTTGGCTAACAGAGATAAAGCACCTCAGTGTGGTGAAATAACACTGGCATGAGTTTCCAAGAGGTGAGGGAGGACAATGTTAGGTGGTGTGTGCTGCAGCTGTGTCAAGGTGACTTAGGGGCTGTGATTTCTAGGATCCTTAGGTTTCAACCTAACGAATATTCTCGTGTTTTCTTTTGGGGAACGGATGAAATGACGGCTCATGGCACAAGACTTTGTGTCAACAGGTCTCCTCGGTATATGAAATCAAGGAAGATTTGAGTTGACGGGAACCCTCAGCTGCTTTCAGTGAAGCATCATGTTTGTGGGAATTCAGCCACAGACTTTCACTGCAGCCTGGCAGAGGAGGTCAGACAGCATACAATCATCTCTGCTTTTAGTTATAACAAATATCCCTGAAATGGGAATTTGTGAAAATAACATGACACAACAAGTCAGTAGGAATTACTTTAAAGGCCTGTAGAGAGGGGAAAAAGTAAACACTGTTGGAAAAAAAAATCCTTTTTTTTCCTCCAGCACCTCTGAGGGAAAAATGAAAAATTAAATTTAAATACACACATATTCAACAACAAAGACCGCAGCTCTTATCTACTGTAGTCAGCTTGCAGCAGCAGGTCTGTGAAGTCTGGTAAGTGAGTGATTTTGGAGAAAGAAAAAAAAATCAGCAATGCAGTCAAAGCAACAAAAACAACTTATAATGAATCATAATTAACTACCTGTACATCCAGTCCACTGAGACTCATGATGTTTGTTTTTGGTTCAAACTGAAAATGTTCTAACTCTGTGTGGAGCTTTGCTTTTTTTCTGTGTGAATCCAAACATATTAAGAAGCATCTTCCAGTCAATGTCTGTCGGATGGACTTGTAATGAGTAAGTACTTCTGTCTTTGTCGGATGTCAGCAGTCTTTAAGATCTTCAAGGATTTAGGCAGTGACGCTCTGTGCCCCTTATTTGCATTATCTTCTCCTGGACATGATGTATATAACTCACTTTGGTCAGCCTCCTTGTTAAAGTTAATACATCAACGGTACTCAACATGAGCTGTGATTCACTTTAGTGGCCGTCTTTGTCATTTTGAATAATGAAAAACTATGTGGTGTGGGGAAAAGTTTCCAGAATGATGCCAATTGTGCTGGTGGGCCAGTGATCTGGGATGAGTGCCATGTGACTGAAACTTCCCCGCTCTGATCCCAGCTGGGGATCTTTGCTGCATGTCCTCCCCCTCGCTTCTTGTATTTCCTGCCAACCCTCAATGTAAGCTATTTAACAAATCCAGAAATAATTACTCAAAATAACCATGATCCATATGGCAGACAGAGAATGATAGCAGTGTGGGAAGGATGGTCCAGCTCAAGAAATGCTTAAAAAGAAAAGGCACCTTTAAATTGAACAAAGTAAACCTCTCATTGCTGATTGATCAAATATGTTTAAGTGTGAACTTTAGGGCTGAAATATTTCCTGACTGAATTTGTTACTTTTTATCATCTCATGCACATTTATAAGAAGCATCCAATTTTATATTTTTTACCCCTAGCAAACTAAAGTTAAGATCTTTAAATGCATATGATGCTTATATAAATATATGTCCTTTGCTTGAATCCTTATATAAAATAACTCAGCATTTCCATCATTTTCTGATTCTAATTGCAGAATACGACTGATATTGAGCAAATTATATAAACAGGAATATAACAGAAATATAACAAGCTGTGGAAGAAATACGAGACAGAGCTATTTTAATCACCAGTTTATCTCAGATAAAAATTATTATTCTAATTATTTTATTCTTCTTCTTATCATAATGTTAAGGATTTCTACGTGGACAGATTTCACCCACACAGCCCCAAAGCACAATTCAAGGGGAGGGGGATTACCAAAATGCAATAACAGGGGATCAAGTGATGTGGCATAAGTGATAATATTGGAGCCTTAGGAGAGATGCCAGCTGAGAGGGCCAATTGTAATCCTCCTCCCCTCCCCCACTACACAGTTAACTTTACAAGTAAACACTGGAGTCAAATTCAATCAAAAGAGACCAGTGCATATGACATATTTATTACAAAGGAGATGTACAGTCTCCTCATTGGAAGCTTCTGGATTCTTTTCTTTCAATTTGACTTTTGGCCTGTGTTTTGTCCAGCTTTCTGTAGCTTTCCGCAGCTCATGGTCTTACTGTCGCTTTCTAACCAGATGTCATACTCTCACTGCCCAGGTATTAGCTGCCTATTGCAGTTATCAGGCCTTAAAAAACCTGTCAGTGAACACCAGAGCCGACCTCTTTAAGAGATGATCACTGAGTGCAGTGGAGCGTGATCCACACAGAGGATACATATGTTGTAAAGATTCCACCACAGGCAATGCTGGGTTGATCTGTGGAGACACTGAGGCTGCTTTTCATCAGTCTAACGTGACATTTTGAAAGCCAGCATTCAGGCACTGTTTCACTCCTGGTACAAAAACTGTATGAAACAAGACCTTATATCAAAAGAAAGGTTCCTATGAGAAAGACTGGCATAGAGGGTCATTTTACTATAAATAGCCTTTACAGTGGGCTGACAATAGAAATTTTTTTCTTTCAGTGAAAAGAAGTGTCAATCCATTCAGCGCCACAGAGCAGCTCGTGCAAGAGCAACACATGCAGCTTCCTCATCACGTATTCTACTACTGAGTCTTGACGCCCCCATGCTTCCCTCTAAATTCAATGGTTTACTGATTGGAAGAGAAAATGTAAATGTAGAACTCCAAATGGCCTGACCCAGCATCAACTCGAAGCTATGCTTAACGATGGACCTTCTTTGAAATGGTTTGATACTGTAAAACGGAAAAAGCAATGAAAACATGCTTTATACGTAGTTATTATCACGGACAATGTATACAATAAAAAGGCGTTTTTAATGTACATTGGCTTGTGTGCGGACTGACTTACATTTGATGCAGCACAGGAAACACGACTGTGCAATTGACAGCTCATTGGGCCTACATTTTCGATGGCTCCAGCGTGGTGTCCGTCGAGCGCCAATGTAATAGTAGTCTAACTCGCCGCGGGGAAGCCGACTCAAACCTTTATTTTGAAATACGGCGCTGCTTTATCATTTCAAATCTGCTTGGGAATGCAAATCCGCCGGTATCAAGTGATCATTGACTGGCTGTGTCCGTACAATCACCGACCACGTAACGAGATTTTTTAAACGCTCATAGCCAGTGCCGTTTCCGCCAGGTCGCCCATGAAACGCTCAGAGAAATGAAAGGACACTTAATGGATTCGAGATGACATTACTTGAAGAATACAACACGGATTGACGGGGACTCAATTGTAAGACACAAATGTACCTTAATCGATGTTAATTCCTCTCCTCCTTCGCCGATGTAGACGGCATCTTGTCGCCTCCATTCACCCCAGCAGCCTCTCTCAGCATCCTGCGCTGTCATTGGGCAGCGGACACGCTCTCTCTCCTCCTCTACACACCAGGGAGCAGCATCACCACTACAGCCCGGCTATACTGACAGCGGCAGCTGGCAGGAGGGGATGGGCGGAAGAGATGCGGCTGTATCTCACATCATCTTGTTGCTGAATAAGAATCATGTGCACCTCAAGTTAGTTTTTTATCCGAGATCACGATTTTTACTATTTCTCTTGAATCGTCTCATTGGTCGAAGGTCCACTGGTTCTCGGAAACACTGTGAGGTAATTACAGCACATTTCAGAGAAGGTGGGTGGGTCCAACTAAAACTGTATGTGTGACTTGGATCAGTAGTCAAACCTGTGGGTAAAGCCAGGAAGACGGTTCTTCCTTTGCCCTAAATTCAGACTTGCAGGCATCGCTGCCTCCCACGCTTCTTAAAGCTATTGCCATATAATGCTGTTGGTTTATTGTGGTTGGTTAAAGATTTAGGGGATGGGTTCTTAGTCGACTTATCCTAGCGAGGGAGGAGGAATTTGTATGCCTGACAGGCTAAACTCTGGGAAAGAAAATCTCCTGGCTCGTTTCTTCCTTCATCCTTATTCTTGCACATCTGATCTCATTAATTCTGATTTTATGAACACATATTTGTACTTATTTTGTAAACACATATAACCCAGTATGTAAATAAAGATGAAGTCAAACCTTACAGTATACGGCAGGCATAATTATCACTCTTGTGCCGGATAAAAGTGCTTTTGCCAGTTATTAACATAGCTCAGCAAAAAATAAAATAAAATAAAATAAATTAAATTAAAAAATAAAAGGACTAACTTCTACCTACTATAGACCAATGTATATCCTCTCTGAGTCATAAGTGGCTTTAATAGTCAAATATCTCTGGACTGTGCTACAGCCGTGTCACTCGCATGCCTGACTGGATGTTTATTCACCTCAACAATATTCTTATTTTCTGTACTTTTACAGCTTTCAAGTAGTTTTTAATGTTCTTTTTACCACATATTGCAATGAAAATTTGGAGTTTTTATGACAGGCAAAAATCTGCCAAAAAAATAAATAAAATAAAATCTGTCAAATCTTACATACATTGAAATGTGTCATATACACTAAATTGCATGTTGTTATTTTGTTGTCAAACTCAAAGTTGTATGTTGTGGGTATAAATCATATGATAGTATGTTTTTGCAGCATACAATAAAGCCTTGGTCTTGATAAATGTATCCATATCAAGCAAATCCTGTGATTTCATAATTTGTAAATTCCTGTCATCAGTGTCATGTCTTGGTTTCTCTGTCAAAGCAAGAACAAAAAGGTAAAATCAATCCAGTCTGAAATAGCTTGTAGATTGTTGCAAGTACATTAAATGACAGAGTGAGTGAAATATTTTGGAGCTGCCCAGTGCTTGTCCACAGTCCAGATGGCCATCGGTCAGATTTACCTGAGGGCAACTGAAAAGACCCAGACAACAGATAGAGAAACTTCTGTCGCAGCATGAATCAATCTAAAGTCGTGACATCACAAACTGTGACTTCACCAAGAGCTGAGAGTGTCCTTCAGAAATGCTTGTATGGACAGCCCTGCTAGCTGTTCACAAACAGAACAGCGTCCCCCTCTTATCTTCCTCCTGCTCTCCCCTGCCTTCAGGCCCCCTTGTTTTAGGGGGACTCTCTCCTGTTTAGCATTGTAAACACTGACGTTAAGTTAGCTTGACAGGGCCTAAAGGAGAGGAATCAGCATTTCTGTGTCCTCAACACAAATACACAGACTCCCTGACTCCTGCACAAATATCAACAGAGGAGGGTTTGGTAAAGGCGTAAGCGCTTAGTGCTCTAGCTCACCAAATTCTCTTCTCTGTTCCAGTTACATTTACAACTTCTGAGTGAAGGAGGTCAGAGTATGCTTTGTCCTTTCAGGGCATGAGAGGCAAGGAAACACATTTTCTTCCTGTTCTATTTATTTGCAAATGTTACCATTTGTGTCAGTCCTGTCACAAGTGAATTTGTTTTTGAAGACTCAAATTTGCCATTCTGGCTGTCAATCACTTGCTTATTGGAGCAAAGAGTGACTAACCCATCCACACATAGCCAATAATTTTTAACAATTTTGTCTACATCTGTAAATAACTTTAATTACTTTGTACATAGCATAGATACTTGCACTTCTGCTTATGGTGAGATGCCAAACCTCATTTCATTACTCTATACTTATGCGTAATGACAATAAAGTTGAATCTATCTCATACATGTATAAGGAGGTACAGCTCAGAAAGGAGCTAGAGATTAGCAAACATTAAGTACCTAAAAGCTGTAAAGTACATGGCTATACTGAGTAAAAATGTATAATTTATGAAGTAAATAAACTTGTTGAGCTTGAAAATAATAAATGACTCATAGCTTGCTTGCCCTACCTCCAAAACAAGGGCAAATGAAATATTAAAAAACATTTTACAAAAAAAACAAAAAAAAAAACAGTTCACTTACCATTACAGTCTTCTACAGCCAAACTTGCCAAATAGCAGTCTTGGCTCAACACAGAAGGCAACAGAAGCCCAGTATAGAGAAGGAACCGGAGAGGTATCACAGGAAGACAAGCCTCTGCACGGCATGTACCACAGACAAATTGAAGAAGTGGCTGACAGGAAAACATAACAGTGGCTGGAAAGGCTGGACTGAAAGACAGCACAAAGGTGCTAATCATGGCTGCACAAGAACAGGCCTTGAGCACAAGATCAATAGAGGCTGGGGTGTACCACACCAGGCAGGACACGATTGTGTAGAGAAGACCCTGAAACAGTAGAGGACATCACAGCAGGGTGTAAGTTGCTGGCAGCAAAGACATACATGGAATTGCATAACCAGGAAGCTGGCATATTGTACAGGAACATCTGTGCTGAGTATGAACTGGAAGTCCCAGTATCAAGATGGAGGATGCCTCCTAAGGTGGTGGAGAACATGCGGCAATGTCCTGTCCAGATTCAGACTGACAAGATGGTGATAGCCATTTAGCCTGACATAGTGGTGGTCGATAAACAACAGAGGACAGCGATAGTCATGGATGTAGCAATACCTAGCAATAGCAACATCAGAAAGAAGGAACACGAGAAGCTAGAGAAATGGGCTGAAGGAAGAGCTAGAGAAGATGTGGGGTATGAGGGCAACACTGGTGCCAGTTGTGATTGGGACACTGGGAACCATAACACCCAAGCTGGGTGAATGGTTCCAGGAGATACCAGGAGCAACAGCTGAGATCTCCATCTAGAAGTGTGCACTCCTTTGGAACAGCTAAGATCCTACCCAGGACCCTCGGGCTCCCAGGCCTCTGGTAGAGGACCCGAGCTTGATAAAGACAATATACTGCCAAGGGTGGCTGAGGGGAAGTTTATATATATATATATATATATATATATATATATATATATATATATATATATATATATATATATATATATATATATATATATATATATATATATATATATATATATATATATAGTGAGGTACACACTATGATACCAAGCAGCACAGTGTATAAGCAGACTGACTGATTACAGGTTGACAATACATATAACACAAAGCTGGAAAGCTGCTACAGGGCACACCTGAGTTTAAAATGCCCCTAATGTCAAAGTATTTTCAAACTATTCTTGGGGTCAACAGTTCTGTCCAGGTGAGTTTAATTAATTTGTTTTTATTATCATTATTATCATTATTTTTCTGTTGAACCAAAATTTAAAAAAACAATATCTGATTTTTATTATTTAACTAAAAAAAAAAAAAAATTCATTATTACTTATTGTCAATTTCAAGCTCTGTCAGTGACCACTGTCCGTTTTTTACTCTATCAGGGTACCAACAATATTGTTCACTGCATATATCTAAACAATATGATGCCACTTCCTCTAAATCTAAAGCCTTAAAGGTGCGTGCACCAATTTTCATATACACTATGACAGGACTGACATGAAACTTTGGGACAGGTGTAAATTACACATTATTTTTATAACTTATGTATAACCTTAAAGGATAAGTTTGGTTTATACAGCTTTTACATTGTTTATAGAATGAAGTAGAACAAAATACTCACCCAGAAGGTTTTCCTGATCCAAGCAGTGCTTCGGGAGATATTTAGATCCAAAATCGTGCAGCGGACGTCCGTATAATGGGATCCATCGGGGCATAGACAGCGCCGCTCCTAAAACTGCATTAATAGTCCAAAAACTCGTGTTTTTCACCAATATTCCATCATGGTCCGCTCCAAGTTAGTCCTCTGTTGCAGTCTGTGTCACTTCAGACAGCGCTGTGTGGCTGTACTGACCTCTGAACTCACGAAGACTTTGTTTACGTTTGTCCCTCAAAAAAAGGACTCAGCGCTCCAGAAAGTACCGCGCATGCGCAGTCGGCTCTACAGAGAGTACTGCGCATGCGCAGTGCTTTCTTGTAAAAGCTGTATAAACCGAACTTATCCTTTCAAGGGGACATATCATGCTGATCCCTGATTTAATACTTGCATATAATATATAAATTTGAAAACAAAACCTCACCCCCTGAATGTTCAAAAAATGAGATATTGTATTTTTTCTGATATCCTAAAACCAGATTTGATGCCACTAAAAATAGGTCATTGCCATTTGGCCGCAAGATTTCAACCTTCGTGACAACACGAGGATCCTCTTTTTTTTTGTTGGAGTAATCTGATAAAGCAGCTCCTCCTCTGTGATGTCAGAGATCCGCCACCGAGGAATACACCCACCAAGAGCCAAGTATAAACTTATAAACTATACATGTTACAGTACCGGTTTGACTCACCACACTGAAGCGTCCTGAGATGATCTGTGTCGAGGTGGATTTTCTTCCTCCTGAGCTGCAGAACCGTCCGGGTCTGATTCGGGGTCCAATACAAAAGTATGTATCCTACACTCTGCCATTTTATTAGTGCTATCAATGCCTTACGGTGAAGTTTTGGCAAACAGCAAACTCGCTCTGCTCAATCCAATATGGCAACTTTGTAAATACTGCCATGCTGCAAAAACCGCCCCCTGGCTCTACCCCCTCAGCCCCTCTGATAGAACTGACCAATCAGAGCACAAAGGGCAGCGACGTTGCGAGGTTACTGGAGGTCATTCTCGAAATGGAGCGTTTCAACGAGATCTTCAGAATGGCCTAATATGAGGATATTGAGAATGCTATTGTGGGGCAATGAAGGAACTAAATGACTTGTACTGAGGGCAAAAATGCTTTACAGGCATCCTAGTCTGGCATAGTGAAAAGGAGAAACAAGCATGATATGTCCCCTTTTAGTTTTTTGGCCAACTTATGTAAAGGATAACAATTTAATTGTAGGGTCTGCAGTAATTTTCTTTACTTGTTAGTTAACACGACATTTGCACTGTTTCCCTCTCCTTGGCAACTTTTTTCTTCATTACACTCATCTATAAAAACACCTTAACTCTGATTTTCACGTATTTAAACCTGAATATGCAAAGAAAAAAAATAGGTGCATTAGAGCCTCTTTTCTGCAGCTCCGTGACACCTGTTATTTTTCCTTCCCAGAGACAGGGATATATGGGTGTTGAGCTCTCTTTTTAATGCAGTGGTCCACAAACAAACCTTTTAGAAAGCACAGAGGTCTTGAAAAGGATTGTGCCATCATCAAAGGATTGCACATTGATTATGCAGTCTGTAGAGTTTGCAACCAAGCAGATTAGGATTGTGAGTGACAGGAGAGAGAGGAAAACCTGAGCAGCCATTTTTCCCTCAGCACCATTCATTTGTCATTTAGCTCTGCACTTTGATGGATGTGGACATGTTCAGGGCTTGTACACTGGAGGTTGTGCTCTCTGCTGACCTCATGTGGTATGACTATAACACATTGAAATCCTTGAATTAATTGCTTTTTGATCATTTTTCTACATCAGAAAGGTTTCTTTTTACGTGTCTCTGAAAAAGTACATCATCTTGAAAACTGACTCACTCATAAAAACTTTCATCTGAAGAGGGTCACATCATGTGGTGACATCAGTGTGAATCAGCTTTCTTCTGAGAAAGAGGCACAAATTTATTGTCATGTGCACTCTGGCTGTGACATTGACAAATATTTAATGAACTGAACGAGCAGTAAGTCCTCACTGCTTCCTCACGTCCTCTACCTCTGTATGTCACACTTCCCACCATTGGAGGATGAGTCACTAAGTGTTCCTTTGAGGTCACCGCTGACGGAAATAACCGGTTTAGAGAGGTTCTGAGGCGTCAGAGGCAGAGGATTCCTGTTCAGACAAAAGAAGATTGCAAGCACCCCAATTATGATTTAATAACTGACAATCATGCACCTCATGAGAGGATGTACAGGTCAAGTGACCTATAACTGAAGCCTGTAATGACATCCCATCAATCATCCTGCTGTCATATACAAGCATTTACTGACTCTGACCCTAAAAGTCTAGAGACACCAGCTGGACCACCGCTGTGTGAGAGCAAATGTCAGAAGAATCTATATGAAGAAATATGTAGAGAAAGTGAGCCTCACCGGTAAAAGAAGAGGGTGAACAGCACTTTAGTATATCATCATGATGTTAAGTATGCTCCATTAGATTGACCAAGAGGAAAAAGGTTAGACATCAATGTTGTAGAGTTGGCTCCTGCACGGCCCCAGCTATAAATCTTTGTTAGTGCAAAGATTGAGCACTTAAGGCTTCACAACCCTGTCTTTGCAGGGTCATATCAGTTAATATAGGACTTTTAGTGGTAGTTTAACCTTTGCAGACCTATGCCCCTGTAATCTCAATGGAAAATACATCTAGAATGAAGTCTATGACTCACTGTCTTTGAAAAATCTCAGAAAAGTGATAGTGTAATAAAGCATGGTCGATGGATCTCGTTGAGACTGACACTCTTCTGACCTCTGCTGACCTCTTTAAATTTAAAACCGACTTTCTCATAGCTGTAGTCTGTATAAAATTTAGTTTCATCCTTTTAAACTGGAGCCTTGCCTTTGATTATGTAGTACACTTTGCATTTTCTAATCCAACTATGGATTGGCATCAAGAATCTAGACTTTCATTCAATTTAAGACATCATCTGGTTGCTGTCTTCATCTTGGATACTTAATAAATTAGGCATTGTCTTGCTTTTGCAATAACTATGCCATAGTATACATCTTCTGCATGTAAAAAACACGTCCTCTTCTTCAGGATTCTGCTCATCCTCTAAGCAAAGCTTTCATGAATCTATTTATTCTGTCAGACAACTTGCTGATACATTCAGTACACTATTCACTTTGTACAGGCTGAGTCTTTTATAGTTTGCCAGACCCTTTCTACCCACCACCCACTACTCAGTTTCTGTGTCATGAATCCAAAAGTTTTCCACCCAGCTTGCCAGTTTGCCTCTGGATTTCTTATTTTGTGTAAATTTAAGAATAACTCTCAGGATTTTTTTTTTCTCTTGCTGGCTTCCAGTTCTGTCTCCAACCAGATGAGGGCAGCCAAGGTCTGCAGATGTGATCAGTGATGCCTGACTCAATGGGGAAGAGAGGCTTCAGGAGAGGTTGACATTTCTAACCCCATGGTTGATTTGACTTTGTTATGATTTAGTAGCTTAGCTTTCTCTGCTTACATTCTGGCACAAAACAGGAACAAGGAAACATGCAGACACACTTAGCTGTTGCACTGTGGTTGTGGAGGCATAAAACATGGCATGTCATTGACAAGGGAGTCACAGGGATCCAAACATGATACAACAAGCAATAAAGAAGAACTTGACATATAGAATAAAAGTCTATACAAACAGATAAAACCTTACCTGCAATATACTGCTGGAAAGCCTGTTCATTTCCTTTTTTGTTCATCTGTAAGGAATGAGCATTTGCAGCCAAATCTTCTGTTTTAATGCCAAATAGTGTGTTACGCCATTGACTCTTGTTGGTTGTTCAGTGGAATCAATAGTTTGAGTCTGAAGGAACAAGGCATCGGCAGTTTACAACTATATTCATTTAACAAACAGAAGCCTGGGTACACAGCCACTACAGCCTGGAACATATTAGTGCTAACTCAAAATAATGTAGAAATTTGGTTTTGTGGAACACCAGCCTCAGGTTGGCCTATAGGACGAGTCCCATCCAGATCAGTGAGACATGGCATGCTGTTTCTTGCAGGGGAAACTCTATGAGAAAACACTTTCTCATAGAGAAAACATGTCTTAATGTGTGACCTTGAGGACAAAAGACCTTTGCTTAAACTTCAGGCACTTTTTATGGACTGTACGAATAATCATGACTGTAGGTATCATTTTAAACATTAGAGCCAAATTCACTGATCAGCAGTGATAGAAAACTGTAAAATTCAAAAGCTGATTCAGTGTTAGAAGTTGCCCCAAATTACTGATCCTGAAAGTTATAAAATGCGAAAGTATTTTTTATTACACATTTTTAACACATTGTATCGAATCTCTTTGAAAGCATTTAACTTTTTTTTAATCTTGTTTTGTTTTTAACCCTTTTTCACTCTGTTCCACTTCGAGATTGTTCGATGAAATTTGCTTTACAAACAAATTTATTATTATTATTAATAATTATCAAATAATCCACTTTCAATGACAGTAACTGTGAGATGCTGATGAGCTGATGCCATCAGAGTAAAAGAGGACAAATGCACAAGTTTACAAAAGTTCTTTCTGTCTCCCTGATGCACACACACACACACACACACACACACACACACACACACACACACACACACACACACACACACACACACACACACACACACACACACACAGACTTAGTCACATATTCTCTCACACCTCCGTCTCTGCCATGCATTGGCAAACACTTCTCCCCTCTCGTCTCCTGCCTCCCGCCCACCCACTCTGAGATAAGTCATCACTGCTTCAGTGCGTAAAGCCTCGTTCTTATCTTAACAGATGCAATGCCTTCAAGGTCTTATTCTTGAGCTCTCCACTGTCTGCCGAGAAGCTGAAACAAAACTCACAGAGTGTCTCTATTGGGGACAATAAGAAAATAGGTGACACACACAAAAACACAAACCCAAGACAATAGACACAATATTTTCCTTTTCTTTTTATTCTTCTCTCTGTTTGGAAATTGCAGGGTCAATATTTTCATTACTCACATTACTTGACATGATGCACCAAATTTTACTCTATCTGTTTACAGGAATACACTGAATAGAACACAAGGTTTCACAATGGATACACGACTGACGTTTTGCCCATTGCACTTACAACAGTGAATGACATTTCCCAGATTTTTTGATTCATTATTTTTTCCAATGCTTCCCTTTGCTCTCATCACCTTACAGGTCATATCCATCAAACCAAAGACCTCCTGATAGCCTGACAAAGACTTTCTACTTTGTAGTTGCTGTGGAGGTTTTGTTTCTCCTTGTTTTACAAACACAATATGTATAGAAACTATACACAGACTGGATATGTTTCTGAATACAAGTTTTGTTCCACTGTTGTAAACAGTCAATACAAGTCAGCCACATACACTATGTTTATGCAATAATTAGAATAATCATCATTATCATTAGCTTCTTCATCATCATCGCCATCATTATCATCATCATCATCATCATCATCATCATCATTCTGTGGTAATAAATATTCTTTTTATACACAAAAGTTGGCAGCAAATACGGCATGGGGATGCACATGACAGCCGTACTCATAACTCAAAAGCTGTACAGAAAAATGAAGTTGTATTTACAGTAAGAATGTGTCTGTCTTTCTGTCAATCGGACAGCTGCACTGAAGGCTGTTTTGTCTCATGCACCTCACATTGACCCAAAAGCATCTCCACCCCGTGTTTTGATACAGATCCTACACTGTTTGGTTGGAGGCACTGTTACGCAACCTCCATGTTTCTGCGCTTCAACGAGCAGCTACCAGTCAGGCTTGTGCTTTCAGCATGACATGCCCTGATTTGTGAACGACTGGCTGAATATTTAACTCATCAATATTCTCTACGTTGGCCAGTGAAAGTTAAGGTTTGTTCCGTAACCCTTTGTGAAATCATGCCTTTCCCTTTTTTTTTTTTTTTTTTTTAGATTCAGGTACAGCTTTAAAGAATATAAGATCTAATCATGCACCTTTTCAATGGTTTGGCTGCTGAATGATTTAATCAACAATGAAATATCCCATAGAAGCATTCCATTCACCCAACAGGTTATAGTGACACCCAGTATGTACATTGACAAGTATTAATGAGAAATGCTGACCTCCGCATCGCAGCTTTATAGCAGCACAGACAGTCACTGCAAGCCAAACACTGAGGAGCCCAGGTCAGCCAAAACGCACAAAAACTCAATGAGGGCTTACAAACAGCCAGACAAAGCCAAGCAAACCCATGCTTCAAAGCAACATGATGGTGGACATTCAAAACCGACAGTCTACACAGTTTACCCTTTGGCAACAAGGCCCCACGTGGGGAGTGAGGGGTCAAAACATGCCACGAAAATAAAAACAATTCTAGATCAATATTCAATATTCAAATTCATACAGACAAGTTGCTAAGTAAAAACATTTCATTACCTTTTTTATATTTTAGTTCATAATTTTGTTGTTTTCTTGTGAATAGAATGATGATAATAAACTGTTTCAGGCTGAATAATTTCCAGGTTCAAAATGAGTCATTGCATAGAACATTTGAATTGATAATTGCTTTCATCCTCTCCTGTATGTGTGCATGTGTGTACATGAGTGTGTGTCTGTGTGTGTCTGAGTGTCTGTGTGTGTATGTGTGCAAGTGCATGTGTTTCTTTGCACAAATAGAGGCAATGGGCCCAGCGTGTTGGTAAGATAATCTTGTTAGTAAATTGGTTAACGCGTGTATTTAGTGGAGAACACAATTAACCTTGGCTCTGACATGTAACTGGGATACAAATGTGAAATATGTAGTGTTTGTGCACATGTGTGCGCAAGAGAAAGAGAGAGTGTGTCTGTGTGAGAGTGTTTGTACCTGTCTGCATGCTTTTTACGCGTATGCATGTAACATGCATGTCTGGACATGGTACTGTGTTTGTAAACCCGCTGACAAATTGTATTACGGCTAATTACTGACAGAAGTGTTTGATATTTCCCATCACTAATTGAAACAACATTTATACTATTGTGCTATATACCATTTTCTGCATGCTATTGCTTTTAAAAACCAACAAGCAAAGTATTTGATGCAGGAAAAACAGTTCAAACAAATAAAAAGTGAAAAATATGTTACCAAAGAAAGACACAGACCAACAAAAAAAGAAAGTCACTGGAGAGTGATTCCATGAATACACGAATGACAAATTTACATAAGTAGATCTCTGTTTGATTATGTACATACAATAATATACAGTTGTGTAAAAACAAATACATGATGACATGGACATTTTTAATCATGTGAGGTATACAAGTAAAAACGTACTGAATAAGGCTCTTCCATTCAGTGAATATCAGGCAAAAATGAAAAGAAACTAAAAGATGAGACGAAACATTAAAAAGGATAAAGTCCCTAAGAGGACTCTATCCTTTTACAGTCAGCCTCAGAGTGTTCCCATCAGCTCTGAGGCTGGCTATAAGGATGGCTTTGCAATGGCTAACTAAGAGCCGTGGCCACTCTTTCATTTGGTCCTCTCATCTGTGTGAATCTCACACTCGTGGGCACACTGGTAGTAATTTCCTTCCCTAAAAACCTACAGTTAATAACTAGTGGCATCTCATAAGTGGTGTCAAAGTACTGATATGGGCTTCTTTTTTATGTTTTTGAAATATCTGTGCGTGCATTCACGTGTCCACATTTACACAATGCATTCTGTAGACATCGAAACAAAAAGAGGAGAAACGAAAAACATTCAGAGAAAGGGTCGTATTCCCTGTACTGGAATGTACTGCAGAGATCAGAAAAACCAAGCATTCGAGGGTTGTGGTGAAGTCATCAGATTGGTTGTCATTGCCGTGATACATCTTGTCTAATCCAGGTATGTTGTGTCGTTTTGGGCTAGGATGGGTATCTTTGGTACAAGGAAAACCTATGAAAATCTTTCTTTTTTTTCTTTTCTCACTGTTTGCATGAGAAGGTGGTGAAGATATCAATGGAGAATCAAATGTCCTCGCCAGATGTGCACTCTGTAGACATAAGTGGTGTTCCATAAATCTTTTTAGAAGGTGCTCTGAGGCTTCCTTTATTGATCTATTGAAAAGAGGAGACACGCACCACCAACACATTGAATATATCCCATGATGTCCAGGTGCTCCTGTTCACATGCCTTTTACTGTCACACAGATCCCAGGAGGCTGTATGTAGGGGAGGATGGAGAGCAGCACTGGAGACCCCTTCCCCCTCTCTCTTCTGCTTTCCTGCATCTTTATTATCTACCAGGGATGTTGTCCTGAAATAGAGTCAGTGGAGATGTGTGCATGAGCAGAAAATAATAAACATTAACTCACTGTATCAAAATACCAACAGCAAATGGCTACAAAAGCTGAAAGTTAAACTAATTCAATAAACAATGAATAAAAAAATAGATCTCATAATCTAGACCTCTAAAGGTTTTTCAAAGACCATTACACAACTCACTTAAGGGACCAAAACCCCCTGCTTTGTTTGTGAGGTCCCTGCCCACCTATTCTCTTTAAGTCCCTTGGTACTCTGGTCAATTGCAGCCCAGTATGGGTAGTAATCCACAGGGCTGAGCAGGCTGACCTGCTGCTCAAAGAAGCACTGAGTCAGGTTCATCCCTACATACCCCCACTTAATCCTGAGATCGGCTGCAGACACAGAAATGACCACTGGTGATCATCCAAATCACATTGTAGACAGCAAAACGAGCTAAACCTTCATTCAAATGACCCACAACTTTATTCTGACACGCCATGTGTTTCCACAGATGCTAAGTAAAAATGCCTTGAAATCCACTTTATTGGTGCTTCTGTTTCTGCTACATTGAGCAGATTTAGTTGATTAGCTCATTCTTCCATGTAATGAATGATTCTTATGATGAGTCATGATCCTGTGCCCCTGCATGTGCTCATGTCCCTATGTGTCCGTGCGTGTGTGACATTAAAGCAAAGCCACAGTTAGCCTTCTCAGGCTAATTATAGCAGCCTGGGCTTGGCCCAGATTATTGGAGATGTGTGAAGTCAGAAGTAAACTACGAGTGTTGACCTGGTTTGTGCTTTGCCCTGGCCTCTTAGAGGTTCAAGGAGAATGTGACTCTCATGACCTCACCTGACACAGCACTCAAACCAATTGAATGAAATGTTGAAAAAAAAACAAAAGAAAACCTTATCAAAGGCAAAACCAAATGCAAAAAAAGAGAGATGATGATGCATAAATTCCTCAGTGAACACTGAATAAAGTGGAAAAAGTTCTGAGTTCAGTATCATGCAAGCAGTCACCTACTTTTGGATGCACTCAGTCCTCTTTCAACACCCTGCTGACACAGCGTTCATCCTTATTTGATTCACTAACACTGTTCCCATGTCTGGGGAATTCAGTGCTGACAAGGCATCCTTTGATTCCAGCTCTGTGCAGTGAGTTTGGGCAAAGGAAATGTACAGTAGATCACACTGATCATACACCCGATGTATTGTATCAGTCATCATGTAACATAAACTATTAAAACCTGCAGCGCTGCTTTACTAATTTTTCAAGATATCTGGCTGAGAGGAGCCTTGTCCATAAACTAATGTGTGACTCTTTATTATGGTTCCCAGTTTGGAGTTTAACACAAGTGCCACAAATGTGAATCAACATTGTAAAGCATTCTTCCTTTTTTTGGAACCATAAAGTTTGCTCTTGCTTGTTTGAGTAGGGGACAATATGTACATGACATTAAGTGTAAAAAAAATTGTCTACAAGGCACAGAGGGGAATAAATCAAAAACTCACTGATGTGGTCAGGATCACGCTTTCCTTTTCTTCTGTGTTGTGAAATGTATTTAATGAGTTTTCATAGGTTTTCCAAGTATGAAGCTACCGGTCCATCTCAATTCAACAGTGTATAACCTGCAAGATAGTAGTAAGTATTCAATTCAAAATACATAAGTTAGCAATAAGCAGACAACTCAATCCATGACTCTTCTCAAAAGTTGAAGAAAAACGTCCACATTTTTTCCCATGACTCACCCTCCTTCCTTTAGTTCACCAAAATGATGTGAACTTCTTCCCAAGGCCGGACAATGCTGTGAAAACAATAAGAAACAGAAGAAAGCAGATAACTGATCAGAACAACAATAAAAAAAACTCATTCACGGTATTGTAGAATCCCAAACACTGAAAACACAAGCCAAAAGTAAACTGCTTTAATAGTTGCTTGATCTGAAGTAAATTTGAAATTGAAATTCATAACTTTACCATCTCCCAGTTTTCCAGCTTGCTCTGCTGCCCCTCCTTGCAGGATTTTGGTGAGAACATTTTCCCCTTCAGCAGGAGCCTGTCCTCCTGCTGCAGCAGCAGCACTACCTATACCTCCAGGCTTGCTCCCAATCCCAACAGGGGCGGCCTTGGAGCCTTCAAAAAAAAATGAAGAAACATAAAAACATCACAACCATGTGAATGTCTTCTTTGGCAAATGGTCATTTTAAATTGTATATCGAAGCAGCTGAAACTCACCGATTCCTGTTAGAGGTGGTGCAACAGTTTTCGTTGATGGAGGTGCTACTGGCACTCCTGCTGTTGGTTTCATCCCTGTGGCTGTTGCTGTAGGTGGAGCGTCCATTTTGGCCTGTCGTTAATTGAACAGAGACAAATATAAGTTTATTATTATCCAAATATTTATAGATTCTGACCATGGAAAATATTTTATATATATACTTGCACTTGCTATGTAGTGTTTATTTTGTCTTTTTTTAGACCCACCTCTGACTGTCAAAAATGTATCTCCAACCTATTTATTGCAAGGTTTTATTGAACAGTTTATTTAAACAGGTAAATTCTTTCTGAAGTAATCTAAAGTCTACTTTTAGGATAGATAGGACAGATGCTTAAAACTCAGACCAATGCCAGAGTCTTATGACAAACTCTGAAGGATAAAATGTGCTGCATGTAAACCTGCAAAAAAGAAGTCTGGTATATGTGACATTATTTTGAAAATTGTAAGGATGTCCGTGATTGGAAATCAGGGCTGATCAAATGGTTTCAGACTCGATCGAATCTTACATTAAATCCTGATCAGGGTGTATGTATATATATATATATATGTATATAGATCGATAAAAAAATTCTTATTATTTTTTTTAAAATCAGATCTATAATAGTTCAAAACAGTTGGGAAAATAACATCTTAGTATTTCCTACTGTTGTGTGGTGGTACAAAGTCAGACTGTCTCAACCCCACACAGAAACAACACAGGGCATGACATCACAACAATAACACTAATGGTTGAACTGGTTGAATGGTCGAATCTAAAATAGAGCTGAACATGACAGGAGCTTTAAGCTGGGAGCGTGATGTATCAGAATAGATTGGGACTCGATATCAGCAGATACTCAACATCAAATGACTCAGACTCGGACTCGGGGGCAAAAATACCTGATTGGGACATCCCTAGAAAATTGGTAGTAAAAATAAAACTGATGAAAAAAATTAGCAGAGGTAACAAAAAGGAGGAAGCTGATAAAACTTAAGACAGCTCATAAACAGTCAAAGGCTGGTTAATTGTAAAGTTGATGTCATCACACTCTGACGTTGACAAGGCAGAGAACTTCAGTCATATGCTATTTGCCTCCAGACTGAGTCACTTCAGTATCAGAGGAAATATTCAGTTTACTTAATGAATAAGCAAAACAAGCTCACTTTTATAAGACCACAGAGTGAACTGTTGATATGATTGTTGACCTATTGATCATTAAAGTTTCAATGTTAATTTGTGTAGATTATTAACCAAGAAGTCCAGTATTAAGGAGGTTATTGTTTGGGGATGGTTTGTTTTAGAAGAAAAGCTCCTGGTATACTGCATTAACAGCCAAGTTGTTGAAGTTTAACACAGATGATCTTCATTTTCACCTTCTCAAAACAAGTTTAACTATCGATTAAAGAAAAAGCTAAACCAGGCCAAGACCTACTCACCGCAGTGTTAGACACCTGCCCTGCAGCAGACCCAATCCCTGGCTGGCGACCCTGTGGTTGAGCTTGGCTTGGTTTAGGCTGTTGCTGTGCTGGTCCTGGCCCTGCAGTGGTTGCTGGAGGCTGGCTCTGAGGTGTCTGGCTGTGCTGCAGTGGTTGCTGCTGCTGTTGCTGTTGAGCACTCTGCTGATGCTGCTGGGCCTGCTGGTGACTATCAAGTTGTTCTGAACCTGTAGGTCTCCCAGTCTGGCCCTGGGCACCTGACCGCTGCTGCCCAGCATGGCCCTGAGAGGGCTGCTGCTGTGGTTTTGTCCCTGCTGCAGGTGGCTCCTGCCTTCTGGAGGTTGCACGATCTCCTTGTGGTCTTTGGCTCCGTCCCCCAGTGCCATGATGATGACCAGAGGCAGACTCTCGAGAGAACTCACCTGAGTTCCGTGGGCTTGCTTGGGCAGACCGGGAGTCTGGACCACTTCTTCTTTGTGTAGATGAGGAGCCTCTGCCATCAGAGCGGCCAGATGGGTCTCTTGGATGTGTCCTGGTAGAACGAGAGGACCTGGGATCATCTGAGCCGTGGCGTGAAGAGGTGTGTCTGCCAGAGCTGCTGCCATGGTGACGGTGGTCACGAGATGCGGAGGAGGGGTGGCGTTGTTGGTTGTATTCATCCTGGGGACCGTATTCCTCTGGAGGTTCATCATAGTCATGGTAAGTGTGTTTGCTGCGCCTGCCTGTGGACGAGTGACTTCCACTTCCATGATGTCTTGAGCGATCAGAGCGAGCCTCTCGGGGCTTCTCGAACCAATCAGTCTCCTCTTGCCCCAAATGATAGGCTTTTAAACCAAAACATAAATGATCAGTCAATCCATTTGTGTGGAGAGAGGAGTAGCATGCAGATTCAAGCCATGCAAAATATCTGGAAAAACTTTCCCCACAACCAAGAGCCATGCGAGATCCAGTCCAAAAAAAAAACCACACTTCACCTCACACATAAAAATTATGCATGCAAAAATATTACAAAAAAAAGACAAAAACAAAAACAAAAAAACAAAAGACAAAAAAACAGGCATATTTGGCTTTTTTTATAGTAAGGAATAAACCAAAAAGGAACAAAAAATAAAGTAGTTGCTTTTCTTAAAGTCCCACACTTGGCATGCAGTGTCTTTCCAGCACAAATTAAAGGTTCAGAGAACAAATGTCAGGCAGCAAAAATTTTTCAGCACCAGTTACCTTCACTGTCAGAAACGGCACAATGCATGTCATCTACGAGGTAAGGGTCATCTGGTTTATAGACATGACTCCTGGGCAGGTCTTTCTTGTGATGGTCCTGCACATCTGGTAATGAATGGCTTGAGCCATACTGATTTCTGACATCATGAGCATCTGCTATGCCAGTGCCTCTTCCCATTCCCACTGGCTTTCCAACAGGACTGAGTGGGCTCTCCTCTTCTGAATTGCTGCGCATAGGAGGCCTTCCACTGCGACTGCTCCTCTGAGATCGCTCCATAGCATCTCTCTCATAGGATTTACTTCTATGACCTGAGGCATCTCTGGAGGAAATCTTGTCCATACCATATCCAGTGGACCTGGATCTACCAGAGCTGTACATACGGTCTTCTTCCTCAAATCCCTCACGACTGGTACCGTAATATTTCTGCTGGTCATAGGCATTTTTCTTCATTCCATAGGTGACATCATCCGGAAGCTTCTTTGATCTGGACACAACTGTACAGCTGCCTCCTGATGGTGTTGTCATTGTATAAGAGGCAAGGTCAGACTCCACATCTCGAGCTTCCTCAATAGGGGAGAACTTAGAAATCTTCTGCTCCATCCCCTGCTTCCTGTGCTTACTACGTTTGGATGAGACTGCAGGAGCAAGATTCTTCGGGTTGAGTTTATGGCTACCGGAGCTGCTCCTCTGTGTGTGTTTATAATCATCGTAATAATAGGAAGAGCCTCCACTGACTGTGGTACTGGTACGATTGTCTCCTGTATTCTGGTAACCTGTTGTACCTGTAGGTCTGCCATAAGCATCAACTGGCTCATCTTCAGGCCTACAGTAAGCACTCCCATGTGCTGGACCATTCTCACTTCGATACCGTCCCCCCACAGGATGGCCTAGAGCATCAGTGGGTTGGCCTGTGTTGTCCTTTGTTAACTCACTGATGTCATCAATCATTACATAGTTCCTTGGTATGTTCTGCTCCAGGTTTGAAGTGTAAAGTCCATCTGCAGCATAAGCAGAGGTGGGGCTGTCTACAGAGTGAGTTAAACCTGGCTCTGGGGGGCGATATTGTCCATATGCATTGCTGTATACAGTGCCAAAGTTGGTGTCGGGAGCTGATGTTGCTACTGACACTGCTGGATTGCTGATGACCTCATAGTTGGTGGGTAGTTTTTGCTCAAGGTCAGCCAAAGATGTTTGCCGTGGTCTTTGGTGGACGGTAAGAATCTCTGCCTGTGGCTGGTAGGACATTCCAGGTTGGTAGGAGCTGTGGCTGGGGTAGGGAAGGCTCTGACCTGGCATAGGCTGACCAGGTGTATGGAAGCCCTGGTGACCATGTTGCTGCATGCCAAGATCTGTCTGGTAGGAAGACTGGGCATACATACGAGACGAATAGCTACCCTGGTTCTGGTAGCCAGGGCCTGGTGGTGGATGTGGCTGGAATGTTCCTGGTTGAGGTGCAGAAGATGATGGGTACTGTGGAGTTTGGAAACCTATTTGTTGGTAAGCTGAGCCTGGCTGCTGCATTGATTGTTGATTTTGAGGATATGGATAAGACATATAGGATGAGGTTGAGGGATACTGGGAGGTTGAATTTAGATCATTAGTAAACTGACTCATTGGTGCAGTGTTGGGCCTTGTGAGCATACCATTAGCATCAAAGGTTCCAGTTGCAGCAGCCATCCTAAGATTATTGAGCTCACTATCAGACATATAGTCCCTAGCATCACCCATATTTCTCAGATAGGCCAGCTCTCTCCTCTCCCTCTCCTTTACCATGGTCTCCTTGCGTTGGGTGATGCCTAATTCCAAGTACCGAAGCTTAGCATCAATCTCTTTCTCTTCCTCCTCCAGTTCGGCCTGCTGCTTACGAAGCTTCGAGGACTCTTGCTCCACAGCTTTAAGTTCACTTAGTAGGCCAGCCTTGGTGACACCCTGGGCAGGTCTGGGTAGAACCCTTTGCGGCATACCAGGGGAGCTGTACATCTGTGCTGGAGTTACAATAGGAAGTGGACTCTCCTCTGGAGGTGGACTGGGGAGTGTTCTCTTTACTTTTCTCATCAGGGAGTTCTGATGCTGCAGGGAGGCCATCTGCTAGGAGAGGCAGAGACACATCAACAAACACTGAGCTATAAACAGAGCCTGTTCATGGAAATTAGAATCATTGCTGTTCACTAGTAGCTCACAAAAGGTCTGAACACTTCTCTATTCTAAGATACATGTGAGTAGCCATACTGCTGGATATATAGCCAGAAACACTGCAAGCCTTTTTAATGGCTATCAACCTATGCACTACAAGGGGGATACCAAGATCAGCAGTTAAGCTGGTACATTTTTTACTTTAATTTTAGTCCCAGTAATCAATACTACCAAGTAAAGCAGAGGTGGTCGTTGTAGCCTACACTTAGCAACCCTGTTGCATGTTACTCTTGTAGTGTTTTAACTTAGGTTGCAAATCAATTTATGCTATTTGTAATACAGAGCATTAACATAACATTGCAGTGAATGTGCATTTGCTGTTTCACTTATTATGTAATTTTCTCAATGTGTGATCTCCCAGTGCCACAACTTGTATTATGGCTGATATAACAACATGATGCCATGATGTAATTCACCATATTGTCAATATTGTATTTCTTGTCTCTTATTTTTGATGGTGAGAAAATGTTTAATAAACTTAAAACAGCTACTGACAATCAGGGATACAGCATTGTGCCAGGATTTTAAAAAAGTATGGATGTTTTAGTTGGATACATAAAACATGACCGAGGAATATTAGGAGTAAGAAAAGGGAAAATGAAAGATTAGGGTGAGAGAATCATGCTAAAATAGAAAATAAGTAAAGATAAAAAAGAAGGGAGGTGATACAGCAGAAAAGGATGAATGTTTTTATGGCGTGGACAGCTGCTCTCATAAGAACATTCTGTCACCCTCTCTATGCCAGATACTGTGTGATCATCTATGTGCACACAAAGTGTATTTATCATGCACACACAATTCTGTCAAATAATATTTTCTTTTCTCTTAGAAAAAGAACTGAAAAAAACTTGGTTTACAACACCTATTTAAATATTTAACCTGATAAAACTAGGTATTATATAAGCCATATTAATTTGTAGGGTTTGGCACTGAAAACAGGGACCAGCTATTTATTGTGAAAAAGACGTTACTCAATTTTCTGTTTTTTTTTTTTGTTTTGTTTTTTTTTTTTTTTTTAGATTAAAACGTTTTCTCTTAAATCTTTATGCTATTCAAATAGAAGTTGATTAAAATGTGTTTTCAACATTTCCAGATTAAACTGTCCTTTACAATGTACTGTATACAGTACAATTAACATGTCATCATATCTAGATGTCATATATATGGATAAAACATACATTGTTTTTAAGAGAAAGGAGTTTCGTACCTGACTGTTGGACAGAGCTTGCTGATGATATGGGGAGAATCTGTTCTTTGCAGGGTCCTCTGATGTAGGGCTGAGAGGCTTGGGATCTGACATGGAGCGCTGTACACTTTTTATTGGTCTTGGTAGGGTCTGATGCCGTTGAGGGGATTCAGCAGTAAAAGCCTTCTGTTGGGGTGTAACATGGGCTTTGTTCAGCTTCTCCTGGGAGGCAAAAGTTGTCTCCAGCATTCGATGAGGGGACAATGGAGACACAGGGGAATATAGCACCTGGGGAGATTTAGGAGGCTGACGAGATGATTCATTTTGTTGCTGCTGATAGCCAATTTCCAAGGGGTCTGGTTTTCTCCTCTCAAATTTAGCAACTCCTTGGAGTCGAGGAGATGTTGGGTCAGATGTGTTTGCTCCCACTATATGCAGGCTTGTGGAGTATGGGCTTATAGTTGTAGGGACACTGAGCTGAGGTGCAACCACAACCTGGGAATGAGACTCTGGTTCTGTCTGACAGGCAAGACTTTCTCCTTTGTGGGTCCTTTCGGGAGCTGCTATGTAATGTAAAAGATCAACTTTTGAGGTTTCTGCCATGGTGATGTGGATTGCGGGGGAAACCCTACCTAGTTGGTCTGACTCTGTTTGGCATGACGAATCATTTGTGGTCTGAATAGCTATACTTGAAGAAGCCACTTTGGAGGACCCTTCTGTTTTAGCCTCTCCACTGGATTCAGAGTGCTTTGAAACACGAGATCGCCTGCGTCTTACTGGTTGCTGGTCCCATTCTCCTTGATCCTCTTCATCAGTCTGCACACTACAGTCTGCAATGCGCCTGGTTCTCCTTCGCCTGTTAATGAATTTATCGTCTCCATCTTCATCATCTGTTTGCACACAGCTGTCTGTAATCCTCTTTAGCGAATCCTCCTCTGAGCCATCCCTCAGCCGGGGCATGGAGTTCTGCTTTTTCATAATCTTGGAATCGGTCTGTTTGTCACTGCTTCTCAAAGACATTTCAGAAGCAGAACTTTGAAGGGGTCTGGCAGCCATCACAGCTTGGACCACTTGCCCATCTTGCCAGAACTGAACACTTTGTCCTTCCTGTTGAATAACTCTACCACTTTGGTCACAGATGATGAATCCTTGAGGTTGCCCTCCACCAACAACAACCCCTTGAATGGCCCCCTGGGCTGAAGTTGCTGCTGCTGCTGCTGCTGCAGATGCTGCGGCAGCCTCCGCTGCTGCTACAGCAGCTGCAGCCTCGACTGCTGCGGTCTTTTGCCTTTTCTGTTCCTCCAACTGCTGCTGAAGCTGGTGCTGTAGGGACTGAATTTGTTCAAGCTGCATTCTCTGCTGGGCCAGTTGCTCTCTTTGCATAATGAGCTGTGTTTCCCGGTCTGCTTGCTGTTGCTGTAGGACTTGCTGTTTGATTGTCTGCAGCTCCTGAATCTCACGTTGAACAATGAGTTGTTCTTTTTCTCTGTGTCTCTGAAGCTCCATTCGATCCCTTTCAAGCTCTTCATGTAGGCGCAGCTGCCTTAATTTTTCCAGTTCAACTCGCTCTCTCTCAAGCTGCAGCACATGTTCTTGTTGCTGACTGAGTTTCTCATCTTCCTTACCCTTCTGGGCATCTGTGGCAGGGGAAACTTTAGAAGTTGGCACTAGAGGAGTACCATGGGGTGTTCCTTGGGGCTGTCCTTGTGGATGAATGATTGGCTGGGGCTGACTGATTGACTGAACTTGAGATTGGGTTTGGGTCAAAGATAAGGGTTCAGTTTGGGTGGGTAACTGCTGTGGCTGTGTTTGGGGCTGCACTGATTGGATAGCTGAGGGCTGGCCTTGACCTTGAGAAAGAGAAGTAGCACTCTGCTGGCTGAGTTGAGTGGTCTGTTGATCTTGCATGATTTGCATGCCAGTTACAGGTACATTTTGGGGTCCTAAGTGTGCTGCAATTTGGGTAGGTGCAATGGTAGCAGTTGTTTGTGGAGCAACTGTTGTTAGAGGCTTTCCAAGATACACAGGAGTTTCCTGATGTGAACTGCTTGGGTCAGGCATACTCCCTGATGGTGTGGCTGAAGTAGGGTACTGGTTTGGAGGAGGGAATGAGTATGGTCCCTGTGTGGAGAGAGTCATTCTGGGAGCCATTTGAGGTAACCTGGTAAGGCTAGCCAATGGTACAGCAGTTACACCAGTGGGGTAGGTTCTGTAAATTCCTCTTGGCATAGGTCGCAAGACAGGGCCAGGCTGGGTAGTTATTGGCAAAGTTGAGGCAATGGGAGTGTTAATTGTAGAATAAATCATGCCATCGCCCCCTCTTATAGCAGCAGGGTACAAGGCCCGTATGCTAGCTTGTCTAGCATTAATTAGGTTCGTCAGGGATTGGCCATTTGCTGTCGCTCTCCCATCTGAGCCATACAGTAAGTTAGCTCTTATTGATGCTAAACTTTGTTGGAGATTTAGCCTAGCCAAAGATCCCCCCCGTCCGGCCCCATATGGGATCAGTTCAGGGTTATTTCCGTACCGACTCCCATAATGGTCCGCCGAGTTAAGAGCTGCACACATGCGGCTGATTTCCCTGGCAGTGGTTGCACTGTACTGTGCCAGATTCGAGTCCTGTGATCCTGATAAGCCCTGTGAACTATAGGTATAGTCAGAATTGATATTTGACATGGAGCCATATCGGCGAAGGGGTAAAGTAGGTCCAGCAAAATCTCCCTGATGGCGCAAGTCTGTGTAAGATCCATACTGAGCTCCCATGCCAAGGTATCCACCATCATAAGTCTGATTCATGCTGCTAAGATCCACTGCCAGACCCCCCTGAACATTATTCTGATAGGGACTTGCGTCAGTCATTGAAGGCAAGTTAGTGTCAGACATGGAGGGCTGAATTCTTCCTGAGGGAACAACTGGTGTTTGATAGGGTTTATGCTCCTCTGACCCTCCTTGTGTTGACTGAGGCTGGTGTTGCTGATGGCTGACATTGAACTGTGGTAGATGGGGAGGGTGCACTACTTGAGCAGTTTCTGTGGTGGGGGTTTTATCTGAGGATACTGTTGTAGGCTTCTGAGTGAATGACCCTGAACAGGAACCAGCAAATGGCAATTTGTAAACAACATCACAACAAGCCACCTGGTTTTCTGGTTTAATTTGTCCAGTAAGATCCAAAACTTGAGGAGCGGGAGGAGGTTCCTCTCGCTTTACCAGTTGGGTCACTGTGCTCCCTTGTGATGTGTTACTTTCATCAAGTTGTACCATCATAACATGGGGCTTGCCAGTGGATAAGTTCATTACTGTTGGCTTGTTTTTTAGCTCTAAGGCAACTCCACCATAGATTTCATGGGGAGTATTAGAAGCAGGAGCCCCAGACCCTTGAGGTGGGGCCAGGGGGGATACTCTGGGAATGGCACTAGCAGTTACTACAGGCTGGGCACTGCTTGTCTGGCTAACGACTAGATCTTTTTTCATCAGCAATGGCTGAACCTGATTAGCTAAATTGTAACGAGCAAAAGAGGATTGCTGTTGGTGCTGTTGGAGCTGCTGTTCAAGGAGCTGTTGTTGCTGTAAAAGCTTCTGTTGCTGCAACTGGAGTTGCTGCTGTTGTATACCTAAATTCTCTAGGCAGGCATCAATTTTGGGAATAGATGGATCACTAACTGGAATTTTACTCTGGGATAGACACACAGCTGATCCAACACCCTGCCCTAAGTCTACACGGTTTTGCAAAGGATCTCCATACACGACCTGTTGTTTGGGCTGGGACACAAACATAGTACCTGCAACTGTGATGCTAACTGTGGTGGGTGTTGATAAAGATACATGAGGTTGCTCCTGTGCATTCAGGTTCATAATAAGAGGTTGGACTGCTGTGTGTCGAACAGATGGCTGCTCTGCTCCTAAAGAATATCTTCTTGAGTCAGAGGCAAGAGATGTTAGATCCATCCCCTGGTCTGTCATTATGATTGGAGTTGGCCTCATCGGGGCTCTGAGATCTACCACACTTGTGCCTTGTTGTGTTTGACCATGACCGACAATCTTACACAGACTTTGTGCAGTTGTGGTCACAGTGCTGATGCCAACATTTACTTTTTCAATATTTTGAGTCCTCTGAGAATAATGTTTTGGAGACTGTTGTGATGGATGCATTTGTGGGGATGTTGGGGGACTTGTTCCAGGAGGCTTTGAGCTATACAAGGTTTTACAACTGGCCTGGGTAGGTGATGACAAAGGAGATGTGGAAGAATTAACAGTTAGCGGTTTGGCAGGAGTAGTGGTATCAGAGCCTAGTGTTATCACCATTACCGGTGAATCTTGTGATGACTGTTGACGTGCAAGACGTGGTGAATTTGACCTTTGAGGTGCTTGGGCTCCCTGGGATACTGCTGCTGATGTTGGGCCACCAGGCAAAGAGGGCAGTTGTCTGCCACTACCACCAGATGGTCTAATAGATGGCATGTGGGTTGGGCTTTGTGTTGGAGAGGTAGTGGGAGAGACTGGAGGGCTGGGACCTTTGAAGAGGGAAAAAACTTTGGAGGTTAGGGAGGGGGCTCCAGGGTCAGGTGATGCCTGTGTTGGCCTCTGTGAGCTTGCCCTACTACCAGCAGGTACTGTGCTACCTGCCTGTCTTGTTGTGGCAGTCTGACCGACTTGGGCTTTGGTTGCAGCAACTCCAACAACACCTTCAATTTTGGCACTCTGCGTCATCATCCTATTTTGTGTTTCTTTAGAAAGATGCTGCGCTGCATGAATTCCAGGAATTCTTGGATCACTACCTGTTGTGGAAAAGGACATCGGTGCTGTAATTTGTGTTGGACTTGAGCCAGGAGTAAGCGAGGCTCCTGCATCGAGATGATGTTTACTGTCAGGCGAATCAACTGTTTGTCCTTGCCTTTGCATGAGCTGTGCCTTCTTCATCATCTCCTCATAGACCTCCTCTGCACTTTTTAGCGTTTTATCAGATGGTGACATTGCTGATGTTTTCTCTGTGGGAGAGTAGAGTGATGTGAAAGTTGGAAGATTATATTCATTTCCTGATTTGTAAAGTTTTCCACCAATCATCTCAAAGCCCTCTGCTTCAGAATCCATAGATGGTGAGTATTCTGAACATGATGATCTATGAAGCTCCTCCATCTCGGCAGCCTGTCTCAGCTCTTCTGTTGGAGAAGCATCCTCAATAGGTGAGAGATTGCTGGGGGGAGTTTTGGATCTTTCCCTGCGTCTCTGTGCACGTAGCTCTTCTTTGTCCCTCTTGGTTTTTCGTGCAGTGCTTCTGATTCTCTGCTGCTCTAGATCCCTCATCTGTTCCTGTTCTCTAAGTAGTTCTTCTTCCTCCCTGAGTTCGTCCTCCTCAGATGAGTCCTCAATTGTAGGAAGCAGTGGTCCATGGGACCTATGTCGAGCTTTCCTCTGTTGCTTTGCCTCCTCTAATCTTGCCCTACGACTTGGGCTGCTGTCACTGTCATCCTCCATGGATGACACAGAGGTGGGGGATGTTCCAGAGGTGTAGCTGGGGGTGGTGGCAGGTAAGGTGGATGAGTATTCTCCCTTGGACCGCTCGTCAGGAGAACCAGTCAGACTCTCCATCTCTAACTCTGGTTCTCGTAAATCATGCTCTGTACTTAACTCCATTTCTCGATTGTAGCTGTTGGTGTTATTCAGCTCAATGGTCTTAAATCGGCGAAGGCCCCCAGCCATTCCAACATCCTCTTCCTCCTTGGTCTTATAAGCCCCTTCTGATGTCTTGGTATCTTCCTCAAAACTGTTGGAATGCTGAGAGAGCCGTCGCCTCTCTTTGCTTGCGTCCCCACTGGTTTTATGTCCCCTTTTGCTCTTCTGGTTTCCATGTTCCTCCAGTTCCTCTTCGTCAGCACTCATCTCCATTATTTGCCTCCTCATGTATTCCTCATCTGTGAGATCTTTATGTGACTTTTTCTGTCTTACTGGCAATGGTGAGAGGCCGCTTTCACTGCTGTCTTCCACGTAATCATGGCGAAGCTTACAACTGAGATCATCTTCTGATTCATCTCTTGCTGCATCATCATCTGGACTGTAGTCTCGTCCTTGTCCTACGGACAGTGAATGTGGCCTGTGCTTCTGGTCTGAGGCTGTCTTTGACTCTAGTAGAGGCTTCATTGAGCTCTCGAGCTTGTTGATATCTGAGGGTATGGAAGCCCCCCTTTCACTGAGCTTAATGCCATCTTCCTGAATCTGGCCTGTAATCTCCCCATGAGAGCTGGATATCCCATCAGACGAGTAGCCGGTGTCACTCAAACTCTGTGTACTTGATTTGTTGTAATCCTAAGAACAGAGAGAAACAAGGAGAGAAGTGTAAGAATCAGATATAAAGAAAATCTCTCTAAGTAACTTAATATTGAGGTCTGTAGCAAAGCCTGTGCACAAGTTTTCTCGATTTTATCAGGAATATAAGCAATTTCTGATACAAGGAGTTCCAATAAATGCACCGAACATAATGCAATTAAAGTCAAACACAAATATTCTAAAGCACAGAAAACACTGTAAAATACAAACCTTCAACCAAACAACCAGATGTGGTACCACCAACTGGCTAAAATCAACCCAAATGTTTATATTTTATTACATCTGGTTTTGATAGGTGGCAAATTTTCCCTCAACAGATGACCAATGAGCACCCTTTTCATAATTTTGTTAATAGTTGTTTCTCTTTTTAAAGCTTCAGGTCATATATTGGCATGTCCTTTGTACTTAGATTATATTTAAAATGACAGGATGGAGACTGAATCCAAAACAAAAAATTATCTTAACTTGTTTTAGTCCACAACTCTTTTGGCCGCTTATTAAATTTGTCATATTTACTATTTGGGTTGAGTTTGCCTTTGAAAGTAATGTACTGTACAAATAGATGGATTAATACACTGACACATAGAGTGAGTATAACAGACAGTTAAACATACAGACATCAATAGACAAATGTCATTTCAGCACATGCTTGATTCCATCTTTGTTGCATTCTCCACGGCATTCTTCGAAACCCTTGAAGAATAATGAACATGCTAAGAATGCTTCAGGTATCGTCACAAAGGGGTCACATTGAACAAAAAGCTTGCGTTGGATACATAAAAGAAAAGTGTAGAAAACTACTCGTAGGAATGGCTTGAGATGTAAAAAGGCCACAGAGACAACGCTGGTGAAAATAATGATGACAATGTTGTGAATTAAACAAAAATAAGTATTGCGGTGAAAAGAATGATACATTTATAAAAAATGAAAAAAAATTACAAAATTGGGAAATTAAATTAATGGAGGTCTTCTATGATTAAACAGGTGTACAAACTATTATTACATTTTTGGTAATAATAATAAAAATAAGGCAATTCATGACATGACATAAATGAACTGATAAAAATAAAACAAATAACTGAAAATGATAAGACAGTCAAGGGGAAATAACTGATCATGACGTATAACAAAAAAGTGTTTATATTAACAGAAAACACAAAATGATCTCCAAAAGTGATAAATATTTGAAGCAAAGATAATTAAAATGGGAAATAACATGAGCATGAATGCCTCATTGATGTCCGATAATGGATTGAAAATGGTTATGATGATGATAATGATACCGAAACATGTTGACGAGAACTTAAACAAAGCAAAAGAAAAAAACAGTTTGAGTAACAGGTGAAGGCGAAGAAGTTGCAGGTAGCTCACTTCATGGTGTCTTGACTTCTGTGCATCCTCAGTTATCTTCGTGTCTTTAGGTGAAGTGACAGTCTCTGCCACTGCTTTCTTTGGTGAGGTCTTGACGTCTTCTTTTAGGGCTTTGGGGCCTTTTGTCTTCTCCTGGCTCTGCGGCTGTTTGCGGGCCTGGACGTTACCTGTGGGTTTAGACTGAGTGGGGGCTGTTTTTGAAGGGGTAGGAGAGGCCTTGGCTTGGTTGGGTGCTGCTTTACTAGGGGTGGTTGAAGCCTTGGCACCAGAAGGACCCTTAGTCTGAGCAGGGATTTGAGCAGAGCCTTTCATCTGAGTCTGCCCTTTGGCCTGGGACGGGCCCTTTGTTTGGTTAGCAGACTGAACGGTACCTTTACTTTGAGCAGTAGATTGACTGGCACCTTTAACTTGAGGTCCTTTACTCTGACCTGAGGGTTGTATTGGACCCTTAACTTGGGGAGATTGCTGAGTTGACCCTTTGGGTTGTGGGGGGGCTTGGGCGGAACCCTTGGTTTGAGCTTGACTGGGCCCTTTGGTATGAGGGGTGGGCTCAGCCTGTTTCACAGGAGACAGAGGGCCACTTACTTGGGGACCCGGTGCTTTCTGAAGTTGTTGAGGACCCGTTGGCCTAGGCCCTGAAAGTTGAGAGGGCCCTTTTTGCTGAGGTGGGTGTTGATTGGCTGTAGCAGGTGGCCGGGGGGATCCGGGATGCGCAACAGGACCTGGAATATCTCCCAAGCTTCCTGACAGAGCCCTCTGCGTCTGGCAGTTCAAGCATAGCCATTCTTTCTTCTGGAAAAACAAGCACAAAGAAACAACCATCAGTAATGTTGGAATAAATATCTCCACTGATTTCTTTCAAACTCAGATATATAATCTGCTGTGAGAAACTTTCAGTTTGTGTTTCTTTTGGTCACCTCTGGGGACAAAGTAGTATGTCTCCTCTCTCTCCCCTGAGCTGCAGCAGGGGTAACAGGCTTTAAAAGAAACTATAGAAGAAAGTCATCTTGCTGATGGTCATTATAGGTCATAAATGTTGTCGTGTTCAGTTATGAGCTTGAATCATCCCACAGGATCTCTAAATGCAGATTTAAATCCTAAAATTCAAGACTTTGCTCTGTTAAGTCCAGCACCATAAATACCAACACAGAAAACCAGGGATGTGGGCAGCAATATGCAAAGTATCGCTCAACGTTTTTTTTTGCCATGACTCTTAAAAGCATGTTTTTTGCTTATCCATGGCAGCTGTTCCATATAAGGATATAAATGTGTCTGTTGCTTATAATTATACAAAAGTTGTTACTTCGTAAACATTTACAGAGTGCCAAGAACTCAGTTAAGCATGACTGAACAACTGAATATTTGAAAGCCTGTGCAAACAAGGCCTTTCATCTCTTTGTTAAGACTAAATCATTGACAACATTAAGCTCTCTCAAACAGGGTACACAGCAGAGGTTTGCCTGGAGAATACAAATTAACACATCTAATACAAAATTGGTAGGGAGCAAGTGTTGTTGAACCTTTTATTAAACCTAAAGCAAAGCTTCCATCTGTAGATGTATTTGCCCTTCACAGTCACCCTCTGTCATGCAGTTATAGATTCTGACACTGCTGAAACTGAGGAACGAAACCCATCAAAGACAGGATATTAACATTAAAAGATTTAGTTTCAGGTCAATGCACCAGATCGATGAAACTGCTCAATGTAATGAAATGGTTATATTACAGATCATAAAGCTGAAAAGAGAGGAGGTGGCACCATGTTTGTAACGCAGCCCTCTGTTTCAGTGGTTATCATTCATGCCCCAGGCTTGAAAAAGTAGAGTTCATATGCCACAGACTATAACAGAAACAAATAACTCTTCTCTTCTCTGCTCTATTACCAGTTACCACAAGCCAAGCGAATAACTTCAATAATGTTTTGGCTTTCATAATGCCGTAACATGAATTACCCTGAAGAGTCTATTACAAGCAACAAAAAGAGATGCACAGGGAATGATGACAATTTAGTCAAAAGAACATTCAAATGTTCAAACAGCATAAAAGACATCTCAATCGACAGACACTATGAAATCTGTAATGGACAAGTCTTCACAGCTGGGTTGTGGATGTGGGACACGGTCTGATATTCATATTGAATTTTATGATACTCAAGTCACTATAAAAGATTTCTTGTGCTGTTTTAAGCAGTATTTGCTACACCTGGATTTACAAGCTATCTTTCTCTTCTGTACTCGACTTGTCCACACATGCCAGCAGCGGCTGGCAGATTTGGCATGAGATTTCATTTTTATCATCATATCCCAGCTGACCCTAGCGGTCTTGCCAGTGTGGCTGGATTTTTCTTTCCCTTCTGCTCTTATTCTCCCTTGGCTCCCCTGATGATTTTCTTTTCTTAAAATTTTTATTTTTGCCGAGATTTAGGGGCAGGAACTGGTGGTTTTAAAACTATGCTAGCTTTGAAGAAAACCTGTGCCACATCCGGTAAATGAGTACACACGCCTTTCATGTTGTCAGAGTACTTTCAAAAGTCAATTTGGCAGCCCCTTTCAATTGTGACTTGTGTGCACAATACTCACTCTAAAAAAGAAATTTGTAACTATGAAAACTATGTGATACCTTAATACATGATCTCACAGGCTATATGATCACCTAAAGATTGTATTTTAAAACATTGATGTAGCATGGTGTATAAGTTTCCTTCATCTGGGGCTTTCTTAGTGCTTGAATCTGACTTTCTGTGGAGCTGTCACAGGGAGAAGGAAGCAGGAGACACTGCACAGCTGCAATCAAGGCTCTGCACAGTAACTGGTAGCTGGACCTGTTTGTACTGTAAAATATCAGTGTAGAGCAAGCCTATTAACTTTGTGTAACTCTCTCTGATACTGTGTTATTCAATGCTGAATGTAAACTCTGAGAAAATGCTTGAACCATGTGAGCAATTAGAGACAAATAAGGAGGTAAAATATAAAACAGACTGGAGTTAAAGTTTTTAAGTACATGCTTTAGTTCTATTCTAATTCAAGCAGGGATTCTTATCTCTCCTGACCCTTTCCTGTCAATGCAGACGATGTGTTTTCTGATGATAAATCTCCCTCTGCTGTCTGTGAACATTCAAACATATCACTTATCAAGGATCTTTGCTGCGAGAAATGTGAAAAAAGCTGTTTTGGCAGTGTACTGTTAATCACTTCATCTGCCAACCACCTGGTGGTAGCAGCTCCAAACATTAGAAAAAACAATTAAGACAAAGAATAAAGATAAAGGACTCATTAGTCTGGTTGTTAATGGTTTTGTTTGCCTTCTAAAGACTTCGCCCACTTACACTGATCATTCCATAAGACAGTTACTACCAGAGCATAATATAACACAACACGATATGTAGAGACAGATGTGGTGGCTTGATTTGAATTCTCCATGAAAAACCTTCTATTTTTACTGAAGCTATTTTCCCGGACAAGATGAAACCTTTCTTAACGTGCCCAAATCCTACAGGAATCAGTTTTCTCATCTAAGATCACCAACCGTGGATGGTGCCATTGGCATGCCAAACAGACAGACTTGCTTTGTTTTCATCTCTCTCAAGTGCTTTACAGAGAAGCTATATATAAACAGGTGCAGTACTCTCAGAACTAGCCATCTGTGCTGGTTCTATCACAAGATAAAAAGAAATCATACAACAAAATGTGTAGAAATGTCAGAGACAAGCACATGCGTCTGTGGGCATATCACGCACAGTGGTGCTGACAAGGGACAACTGAAGCTCAACATATGCATATAGCATATCATACAAAAAACACGTTATAATCTATAAATAGAATCCGAGCTTCGAGAGTCTGCTCTTACTTTTAACTGGAAGCTACATCAAACCTGTCATCTCTATGCTTTTGAGCATCAAAAAGGCTTTTCAATTAGATACCTCAATTTGATACTGATGAACATTTTTCTCCCTCCGAGGATCTTTATTCCTGTCATTTTGGCACTGCCAAACTTTCCTCTTTGCTCCTGAATCAGCATTACATCTCTGCGTGGGTGAGAGGGAGAGAGGAGCAAGGCCAAAACGGAGCTAGGAGTAGCAAATTATTCATGTAGAGTGCTTTAGCTTGTACAGCAGTAAGCAATGTGGGCTGCGCTTCCCACCTCTATATCCCGACTCTGAGTGGAGAAAAAGCAGGTCCATATAAACCGCTGAAGCTCTGCTTCTCTTAGTCCAGCCTTTAATGCAGCCTGAAAACAAAGGATCCAATTCACTGAGGCAATCCCCTTCTTCTGTTTAACTGCCCTCTGAAGAACGGCAGTCGAACAGCTCGATACTGGGAAATTACACCACTGTGAAGTCTACAAATGAGACACATAATGAAATGTTTTTTTTATCCTAGCAGAAAATAATTAGTTTTGAAAAATGTTGTTTTTAAGCATTCAGAAAAAAATGCCTCTGCTCTGTACTGTATTTCTGTACTGTATTTCTGTTGTTTTTAATCATTCTCTGGATGTGTGTTTGGCACATTTGTTTGGCGGCAGCAGGCTCATTGTGTTAGTGAGATCATCTTGTTAGAGGGCTGGTAACCTCATTAAATGGCAGGAGGTTAGCTTGTCTGCTCAGTGGAGATTGTTTTTATCCTTGGCTGTGAACTGTGACTCAGATACGGCTGACAAGACTCAGGCTGTAATCTATCAATTACTTTTGAAGCATTTGGAGCTCTTATCCACTGTGACAAGTAATGAGTCAATACAAGGTGGATCTCAGCATCCAGTTTAGAGACGTTTATTTATCAGAGAATATAGCGCCTCCTCTGGGACTGAAGATTCAAACTTCCCTCATCTGTTGCTGTCACTCAGCAGAGCTGTTGCACCAATGTGTTTATTACATCTCTGGAAAGTAGTCTCTTATTTTTGACTGAAACCTTTTGGCACCCTGTGATCCCTATGATGAAGCTGGCGCCACATTGCCTTTAATCAAGTCAGTGTTTTATGTTCATAACAGTAACAAACAGTGCTTGTTTATTCTGTGTCTGTGAATGCTCATATATCTGCATTGAGAGCTAAATGCATGGCATCTTGATTCAAGGAAACACAGAGTGAAGCAGGAATCAATTCATACATCTTTACTCATCATTTTTCAGGCTGAATTTAGCTCCTTGCATTAAACTGAATTCTGGCACTTTTCCAGTTTATAGATATATATTTTAATTTGCATGTGTTTTCCTTATAATGTTAATGCATAAAGTGTTTGCTGTTTGTTTTATTTCTAGATGAATTCTGCATCTGTCGTTCTGCACAAGCATCTGCATCAGTGAAGATGTTTATGGAGGTGTTAGTGGAGCAATAAAAATTGAAATCTACAAATATATCCCCCATGAGGTGCTGCAGTACTGAGCTCAACTAGCAACTGCTTTTTTCTAGTGTTTGCACATTTCTGCTGTAAATATCAAACTCTGTACTCAGCTCTAACACGCAACCTGCGTGCAGTGTTTTTTATGCAATAGTTCTGATTTCTTTTCACCTCAGTTGACAAGGTACTGCCAGTGGAGTTGAGCAGAGCAGTGAGTGAGTGATCCTGAATGTGCCACAGGAGACAAATGTGGAAGGTGTGAACACTGACGGTGGAGTGATTCTCCATCCAGTTAACTCACGGCCAGAAAAGCTGCCCTTTCACTGTCAAAATAATGAGGGATTGAACACCGCAGGTTACCACGACGAAAAGGTCAGAGAGATTGATCCTTTTTTTCCTGGATTGATCCCACTCTCAGAGGGACTGGCTGAGACATTACAGCCCTGATCACTCTCACTCTGTGTGTGTGTGTGTGTGTGTGTGTGTGTGTGTGTGTGTGTGTGTGTGTGTGTGTGTGTGTGTGTGTGTGTGTGTGTGTGTGTGTGTGTGTGTGTGTGTGTGTGTGTGTGTTTGAAGCATCGATGGCTGACCATGGGAGGAAAGAATGCTCAGGTTTACAGTGCTTAATAAACTTATTAGATCACCTGTAGTTAAAATAAGAAAAAAAAGTATCATGAAGTGCTTTGTCTCTGACTCTTTCTTGAGTGGTGAGAGGCATTTCAAACTGGTTATATGTTTTTATTTCCAAATTTGAGCCATAAAACTGGAATTCTCTGAGAATTCAGAAATTAATCAAAAATAACAATCAACCTATAAACATTTTTTTCTGTTCAGGAACACAGGTAAATAACTGTAACTAGGCAACCAAAAATAGGATTGTACTCTATTTTTTTGCCTTTTTGTTAAAGTACATTTCAGAATTCATAGATAACAACAATTGTTATATTTTAGCATTAAATATATAATTTATTTAAAGATCTTGCATATTCTGGTGATTTGGGGATCAATTATATCCTGTTCATTTAGGGCTGTGGTGACAAAAAACTTTACATTGGGTGGTGGTCTTATAAATTTGTTAAGCACTGTACATAAACAAAAAACAGCCAGCCAATCACTTTGTGACTAACAAGATAAGAGAGCAGGGAGGTGAATGTCAACATAAAAACACTCAAAAGCTTCATTTGATTAGGAATGTACCTTTCTGAGTTTCACTCATGTTTCCTGACTCACAATTTAGAAAGATCCAAAATTGCCAAAATGAAATGGAGCAGGACAAGCAAACTCTCAAAGCAGCAGATGAACTCCAGGCTATAAAAGGTGTTTTTTTTTCTTCAAGTTGTTAAAAACAGAAACTGTGAAGTACAAGGCAGAGCAATAACTTCAGGCAGACACACAAAGAAGAGACTAAATAACTGTACTCCCCTACAGAAAGGTTTTCCAGAGTGTGGCTTAGAGGATTTGAAACCATTGTTTATTTTCTGCAGGTTCTATTCAATGAAATCACTCAATTACACACACCCACGAGTAGAAGACTCCCCACAAGATGTCACCAATCTACACACATAAAAAGGGTGACTTATTCAGTCCTGTTTACAGCCTCAAACCTAATCCTACTGTAGGGGATTTTTAAGTTTCTCTTTTTTGGAAGTGAAGACAAAAGTTCATTTCATTGATCTGAAGTTGTTTCTGGCTACTCATGGTTGATTTAAGTCATACACCTATTTCTGTTTAGCAGATACACATTCCAAATTAAGCTATGTTAGTTGCTAATTATGTCTGCCCACTGTCACATGTCTAAACCATTTATGTTCAGGCTACTTACTTTGGCTCTGCCTCACACATCCCCTCTCTCTCTCACTGCTTGGTGGCTCTTTTCTCTGTCTTCTCAGTCTTCTCATCCCTCACAGGAGTGGGGGAGTAATAGTGCTGCACGATTAATCTATTTGTAATCACAATGTGTGAAGGTGCAATTACATAACAGCACATGCGGCTTTTTGCAATTCACATAAACGTGCCCTTGTGTGTCTGTAGATGTTAACATCCTCTCCTTTGATCGGGGATGCCAACATTGAGCTGCTGGCAAAAAAAATCTGCTTTAAAGGATTGTTTATACTTTTAAAAGTGTCACACCATCTCAGTCTCCTCCTCATAATAAGAAATAGAAATTGTTGGATTAGGATCAGATCAGATTAAAATCAGAATTATGATTGGCCGTTGTCTGAACTGGTATCAGGACCTAAAAAGTTGGACCTACGTATCTCGAGGTCTTGGTCTGTTTGGGTTTGTGTTGTAATATGAAGAAGTTCAACTTGCGGGTATAATAGGTGGTGGAAGCTAGCATGTAGCTAGCATCTAGCTGTGATGTACTGGCTCTTTCTATCTATCTCTGGTTGTAAGGGCATAAGAAGCTGTGTGGTAGGTCACATAATTCAATCTACAGAGAACATGTCGTATACTGTCATGGTTGGATGGTTTCTCCACTTAACACTTTTGATAAAAGCAAGAACTTATGCTTAGCTTATCCTCAAATTTGTCCAATAACATTTTACATCACTTCATGGTTGAAAAGCTTGAAAAATGGCAAGCTGGGGATTTGCAAAATCCCTTTATATTTCTTGAAGAAATTGTTTGTTCTGATCAATCTTTTTAATTTTTACTGTTAAAAAGTATCAACCTGTCTAAAGGCTTCTTTAGTTGTTACAATCAGCCACGGTCTGATTTTGATGACTGCAGAAGAAAAATTGACACGGAAGAATCTGAGACATCGCTCTTAAGTAGATTTTTAAAAGAAAAATACAAATTATTAAACTATGCTACAGGTTAACTCCCAATCCTGAGCATTACATAGATATTTAGTGGCCTGAATGCTGGTGAGGCAATACTAAAAAGAAGCTTAAACACCTCCTACCCACAGAGGGAGCCAGAGAGTGCAGAATTTTATAGATATGGAGCCCCGTGGGAGCAAACACACCCACACAACAACATGAACGCGCAGAACAAAAACACAAACACTCATAGTCACATTTGAGCATCGTGCTAAAAACTGCACTCTGAGTAGGCTGCATGTTCAACATCGGCCTCTCCTGTATAATCTCAGCTCTTTTTCTCTGCACAGTTGGTGGTGACAGTCACAACCCACTGTCACATTCAAAACTGACCCCCACACACATTAACTCCCTGCATACACCGACAAATATGCAGATTAGCAAAGCATAAGAACACGTGTGCGTGAAGACATACTGTGCATAACCTACACAGCCTCAGAGTCCTCCTTTCTCTGTCAGTCAGCTCACAGCAAGACGCTGTTTCCCTGCCTGCTTTTTTTCTGCCAGGAACCAGACAACAAGCTGTGAGCAAGAAATGTCAGCTGTCATTAAAAGCCGTCACATACCTCACAGTGATATAATACTTTAGATGCTCATTACCAGGAGGGGAAGGAAGATTAATTCCCACTAAGTTGTTGTTTACACACAACAATAGGAATCACAAACAAAAAAAGGAACAATAAGAAGACAGGTGCACATTTTCTGCAAGAAGTTAAGCACATAAAAAAATGACAGTGTTGATATTGAAGCAACACTGTCACATTTTATCCAAAAGTTTTTATTCACAATTTCATTTTTTCCAGCTTCCCTCAATCTTAGAAAATATTTCAACAAAGCGTTCAGCTCCTCAGTAGCAGAACAGCCTTTTTCTCTTTGACAATGCACAACAAAAGCGTCAGCAATGCCAGCCTTCAAAGTATGATTAAAGCTCTAAAATAAATGGCATAACTGTGAAACAACAAAGACAGAGACGACGGCAAAAACCCTCATATTCTGTGTCCCTCAGAGATTAATGAGGCATACGCGACGGAGGAGGTCATTATTAATTCGTAACAACTGAAGGTCAGGGGAGCAGAGGGTCATTGTGAATTATTAACTGCCACGTGCATAGAGGCACTCTGCCAGGCGGGTGTGAAGGAGGTGAATCTAAGGTGAATAGGGAACTGTGTCACACATAGTTTGGTGCACAGACACGTCAACACTAACATATTTAAAACCAGTAAAGTACCATAAGAACATCTAAGCACGCTGCATGACAGGCACAGATATCTGCAAATGTAAACAAAAAAAGCAGCGCAAGCAATCTACTCATGGAAGTAAAGTTCATTTTGTACTCACTGTATCCCATCCTGTTTCAACGCAGCAATATTCACAATGAGAGTCAAATATCAGCGGTGCAGGTTAGTCCATTAAATCCCCATCAGAGCCATTTAAACCGCTGTAGCCACTTCTATTGTGCCTAGTCAGACTGAACAGTGGTTTAAGACTACAAAGTGTGCAATGCAAAGCATGAGCGAGCACATGTCACAGCAGTGTGCCAGGCTGTGCCACACCACACCACGGCAGTGACAGGTCAGTAAGAGTCAGCAGGTATATAGGTCAATCCCCTGGGACTCCTTCAATGGGGACACGTGGTTCAGGCCTGTGGATTAGAGAGGAAATGAAGGATCATCCACCAGCAGGCAGGACTCGACCGTAGTCAGAGTCACTCATACGCAGGTCTGCCTAATGTGCTCCAAGTTAAAAAAGAACAGTTATAGATAATCATCAGAGTAACTACAGAGTGATTTCTTTTTCTGTTTCAATAAATACTTATCCTTTTACGCAGTTGCTTCCAATTTTGAAGTAGTTCTGTGATCAAAACAGAGCAGGTGGACAAGCCTCCAAATAGTCACCTTGATCATTTTCATTAGAATACCATCAAATCAGTCAGAGAAGGTCACTTTGAGTAAAAGGCTATACAAATCTAAAAATTACAGGATTACATCTAAAAATACAGGACTCTCTGTAGCCAGATAACTTCATAAGTGTAGGAAGCATCGCGAGCACCTCCCCTGCAGTTTCTATATGTAGAACTGTAAAGTATCAGCTAAATTTACTTGAAAGCAAAACATGCTTCATATCAACATCGCCTAGAAACAACTCTCAGCACGCCAGCCCCTTCCTGTGCAGAGCTTGAATCCACCACAATGCACCAATTTCACCTTTTCCTTCACTAACAAGTCTGCAAAAGATTTGATTCTTTACTGGGTAACCTTGCTCTCATATCAGAATAACATAGTAAGACAGCTAAGTTGCTCTTTATTTCATCAGCCACACATGAGGCTGTGCAGCTCTGCCTTAGAGCAGTCAGCAGCACCCTGAGCTAATGCTAACATCAGAATGCCAACGTGCTCACAGAAAAATGCTAACATAATCACAAACAGTAAGAGAGTCCTTTTACAGAAAGTTAGCAAAATAAGATTTTCTAATTATACAGCATGTAAAGCTGAAGCTAACAGGAAGTATTTACTTTCTGATGCAGCATTCAAACACCATATGTCTGTTCCTGCCGACCCATGACCCTTAAAAAATCACAAGCTGCCGGCGCTTGTGATGTAGAGCCCTACCAGGGTGGCAGCCAGCACCAAAAATATTTGCCAGGAGGCCAAACAGTTTTTGTGAGGGTAACCTCTGTGTGTGCTCATTTTTACAAAATGTAACTGTTTTTGTGTGTTTTTTTCCCCTAAATCAGACTTCATACCCAAACCGTTACACTCTCATCTACTCCAGCACTTGACTACACTGATTAAGATTTTTTTGGCTCCAAAAACATTTGTGATGCACATGTAAAAAAAAGTTTTTCCTCAGGCAGAGTATGTTGCTGTAGGACAATAGAGTGTCATCAGACATTAAGCGTGTGGGTGTCTCTGCTGTCCCTCTCAGGTCTTGATAAAACAGGGTCAGGTCATTTCTTTTGCCTTTTACTTACTTGTTCTGTCACTTTCTGTTTGTTTCAAAAGAGGGCAACAGGTTGTTCAACACACAGGGGCTAATCACTCCAATGAGACTGTCCTGTCTCATTAGGGGGACAGCAAGTACAGAAATGACACAGCGAGTAGGGCCGAGACATCCTCTCAATATCAAAAGAACAGTTGTGTCTGATGTTTTTGCTTTCAAATCCACAGAAAGTCTGAGAAACCTGGGAAGACACAAACTGGCCTTAAAGAAGGAATCAGCAACCATCTCTATTGTTCAACTTAGATCATACACGAAAGGACCCCTGATATGTTTCTGTAAACATTTATTTGGAAACGTCCACAGATTGAAACAACTCTATGAGGAGTGTTCTGACTCTTAAGAGGAGGCAAAAATAATGACCTCAAGATCAACAACAAGACAGAACTCACTAAAACTGGAATGTGGAGCCGAGTTAATTCTTTTTTGTTTAGGTTGGAGATTTCAAGCTATAAAAAAATAAATCTTATCTAAAAACATGTAAAGCTCATTTAACCCCAAAAAAGTTTACACTTGGGGCTTTGTGGTGTTTCAGTGGTTAGCGCTGTTGTTCAGCAGACAGAAGTTTCCTTGTTCAAACTCCTGAGAGGAGTTTGCACATTCTCCTTGTGCATGTGTGGGTTCAACTTTCACCCCTCCCAGATGCTTTTCTGGTTGATGGGTAGGACTGAAGAATTAAGTGAATTGAAACCAACATCAGAATGTAATAGAATGTAATTTTTTAACCCCAAAGTCTGCAATTAAAATGAATAAATTAATTTTAAAAAAAGTTTCATGTATATCAGTGGTGATTGCTCTAAGACTGCAAGGGAAGCTCAGCTTCCCCTAAAATGTCCCCAAAAAAGTGGTGATATGTTCTGCTGTGTGTACATTTTATTGACAAAATATGTGCTGGAATTCCTTCATCTTTTGCTAAGAGTCAGCTACCTATCACAGATAATGGGCTCTACCTCCTTCTCATTCATCCCCGCAGCATCTCAGCGTTAAAACATAGTCGGACACTGGGCGTCTTTGGACTTCAGCGGGGAAGTGTAGTGTGGGTTGTTCCACTGTGGAAACCGGAAGGTCATTGGATAAACGCTTGGCTTTGTCCCGCCCATTGGAATGCTCAGCGTCTCTGGGGGTCTATGGGGAAGTGGGCTGGACTGGACGCTGGGCTTCTGCATGATGATTGGATGATCTGTCTGAGGCCGAATCCCTTTATGATTGACATTGAAATGAGCCAGTCAGCGATCTTGAAGTACAACCCCCCCCCCCCCCCCCCCCCCCCCCACCGGAGCATCTTCTGAGTTCTACATTTGCTTGTTTTGGACTGATTCGGAGGCTTTATTTATCACCAGCAAGTTAACTTCTCTTAAAAACGACGAGCGTTGTGTTTAAAGAGTCTCTCTCTTTTTACCAATAAGCAGCTACAGCCCCAGCTGTGGAGCTTCTCCCCCTGTCACTCACACTTACAGCCTGTCGTAGTCTCACGTAGCAGCTCCTGCTGCTAACAAGCTGGCACGGAGGGTAGAATTTACGTTGAAATAAATTAACAAATTTATGATGTAAGCCAGAAAAAAATGAGCTTCCCCTCCTTGACTGACCAGCAGCTGCCACTGATGTATACAGACCTGGAGGGAACAAAATAACTTGTACTCATTCTTCTAAAACCAGCCAAAGTCAGTATTCTGTTTTTTTTTTTCTGGCAAAAATATTATACATCTACAAGGCTTGAAGTTGAATCAATCAGTCAATATTTTTATGCGACTGTAATAGTTCAACAAAGATATGTTATTCGTTTAAATTCATGTACCAGGAAAGAATTGTTTGTATGCTGACAGTACCCTTTGTCGTGTTGGTCATACTATAGAATAATTCATTGCTTGTGTTTAGTGAATAATGCAGAGGATAACAGGTCTGCCTCTTTGCCTCGTCAACCTGAGCAAAGCTAATTTGAGCTAGCATTTCCAGGATAGACTTCAAAACTCTAAAATCAGAAACAAATGTGTGATGTAATGGAGACTACATCCATATTTTGCACAACCTGTGCTGAAACTTTGTATGGTATAGCAGTAAAAGATAGTGGCTGCATGGATGGAAGATTTACAGCTACCAGATCACCATTAAACATGAGGCTCTAAAAGATTAAACAAGACATTTAATGACTTAAATCGTTCGCCTCTTCAGTATCTAAATATAACCACTGACCGAATTATTTGAAGGGTCCACCTCCGTCCTTTGAAAGAAGTCAAATCTTTCCTGAAAGATGAGAACAATCCAAGCATTTAAAAAAGAACAGGATCTGCTTTGTGGGTAGCTGGGTTTTCTTTCTATTTAACTATTTTTCTTCATTAGATTTTCTTAAGCCTTCTGGCCCAGCTCTGCTAAAGTGGCCTGAGAATATTCAGATGAATTGCAGTGTTTATATCTCTGCAATCTTGCCGACAAAATCACCCTGAACAGCAGCAGCAGCACCTAGCTCAGTCTGGTTTAGTGAAAGGCACCTCTATCTGTGGTCAAACTGTCTGATGCTGTTAGAATAAAGACAGGCCTTTGATGTGTCTTATTTTCACCTTCATACACTATCTGCCTCTTTGACTGTGCAGCCAATTTTTTTCTGACATTATTCACTCTCCCCTACCTTTTGAAGCTGTAATCAGCATACAGGCTTAATGTCAATGAGATAATGGCACACAGTACTCTACTATGAGCAGAATAACAGTGACGGTTATCAGCATGCATCATACAAACAGTGGGTAATTTTCTTACTCCTATGGACACAAAGAGAGATTAAACATTTAAAAAGACTTCTTGGCAAAAACAACAGCAGAAAAAAAGCTGAGTTAAAAGTCGAAACAAACGTTTCTCAGAATGTTAATCAAGCTGCAGCCAGACAAATGTATTTTACACCGTGGTTGGCTGCCGAGCTGAAACAAGTCATGTGTCTTGTCGCATATGTCTGTCCCCAGGACAAGTTAATCAGGCTGTCTCTGCAGCCCTGTTTTATGTTAGATGAGTTTCGTATTCTCTTGCCAAGTGAGTCTAAAGCTTTCAGCCAAGCAAATACACGTTGTGTATTTCACATTTATCTTTCAGACAAGTTACTCAAGCTGTAACCTGTCACCAGCATTGACTCAGATAACTTTATCACCAGAATAAGTCCAGTCTGACTTCATGTCCTCTGGATCTACAACAGACTTGTTGTTGATAGCAGTTTCACACACATTTTTAGGGTTTCAAAGTCTGAAGGAGAACACTGGCATGAGATCTTGCTTAAAGATGCTATGAAGAGGATCTGTTTTGACTGCACTCCCTCGCCAACTTGTTGCACAGAGTCTCCACACACTTTTAGTGAGGAGTGTGTTTGCTTTGAAATTAAATGGAGATTGGATCAAAACAAACTTTCTTTGTTCAAGACAACTTTTTACTGGATACAATGCGCAGAGGTAAGGCACTGATCAGTACAGTTACATAGCCCTACGGTTTGTAACGTGACATCAAGCAGATGTTGTAGCAGCCAGCTACATGTTAGCGACATCATCAGCCCAGTGTTCTGACGTATCTGTAGGCCAACGTGACAACAAGTTAACACTGTCAGTTTGTAAGAAGTTTAGTAGCCGTTTATATTTAGCCCAGTTGGCAGTCCAGTGCTCTGAGAGATACCCGTAACGTGTTTTGTTCGTAAATCCTGGTTAGCTATGTCCTGCCAGTCATCTACCAAGCAGACCTAACGTAACCTCACTCTTCATTTTTGATAGACTCTCAAATTTAAACAGACCACTGCAGAATAACTGCTCCATATGGTTTGGCATGGACATTATCACAAAAAGCTCAACCCGTGTTATAGAGCGATACAGCCGAGCTAAAGGCTAATTAGCCTTTAGCTCGGCTGTATCACTCTCAACAACAGCTGTATCACTCTCTCTCGTTTAGCTTTCTTCTGCTCTTCTGTTCTTTTTCTGTCTGACAGTTAGGCTCTTGTGTCCAATAAGTCACAGAAATCGTTTTTAGCAGAGAAAAACACAGATCTCTGTGTTTTATCTCGTCTCACTAATCAACTTCATCAGCCGGCGTGGTGTTGCCATAGAGACTTAGATGTGCCTTAAATCAATCCAGTCGTGGTCGACCCAATCGTGAAGCTAAGAAGTAGCAATTTAAGATAACCTGTAACTTGCAACATTGGTGCTGTTAATCTCATTTTTCAAGTGTGGATTAAGGTCAGACACATATCTTGAAGGGAGACTTTCAAGATCACGTCTAAACTCCTCACAGCCACTTTAAAGGACATTGTCCACATGGGTCCACATGGTCCCATGTGGACAGCAGTAACAGGACTCTGATTACATGAGAAGCAACAAACAAAGAATTGAAACCAATAAACCAAAAAAGTGAAGTGGTAGGCCTTTGAAAATGTACAAAAAAAACCTTAGAATATGCATAATGAGAACTAATTTTACATCACAAATTTAGTATAAAAATAACTTGTTTTTGTATATTTGGACTGTTGTTTTAGGGGTGTTTTGTCTCAAGAGAAATAGTAAAAAGGAAACTTGTTGCTGTCTCCTGGATCAAAAGTTCATTTGAGGTTACGGGAGGATAAATTGACTCTATCATTGAGCTGATAGATCAAACACCCCTGCTGCATCTCCCTTCTGCAGGACAACAACCAGCTTTGAAAACATAGAAAACAACAACTCTTTTAAAATGAAATATTCATGTTTTTGTTTTTAAAGAAGGGTTGTAATAAGAATGCAGGGCATTGACAGTGACCAAGTGAACCCATTTAGAACTATTAGCCCTCCCTGTGCTGTTGTGTCCCGCCCCCAGCAGCAAACTGCTCAGCAGTGGAGCCTTGATGTCTTCACTAATGGAGGCAGTGGGAGACACATCTTTCTGGTTAAGTGTTCTCATGCAGCTTTTGCTGCTCTTGCTCATGCTGCTCATGGCAGCAGCCCTCAGCCTCACCAACAGATCTGGTCAACTCGACTGCCGCCTGACAGCTGCAGCACTGAGAAGATTAGCAAGGGGTTAAATGTAATATCTGTGTGATCAGTGAGCTTTATCTCTTTCATTTTGTCCTTCAATCTCGTGCTCCCTTTCATTATAGCTCCCTCTGTCTGTGTTTTTTTTTATTTGTTCCCCTGACATACAACTGCACGTCTCAGATCTTTAATCTCACATTTGTGTTGCCAGCCTTTTAGTATGTGCAGCTTGTCAGCACAGCACATACTCAGCAAACCCCTCCTCTTTCTTTCCTAATGCCAGCATTAGGGAGTAGTCGCATGCCTGAGGTGCTGCAAGGAGGAGAGAGCTGGAGCAGCGAAGAGGCTGGTGAAGTGATGTGTTAAGACAGTAGGGCCCTGTGGCAGGGGTGGGAGGACTGCTCCGCCCCACCTCTGTGCCTCTGACAGTAGAGATAGAAACAGCACTGCCAGCTGCCCCTGGAGCATCGCTATAGCTCGTTAGCATAGCCACCAGGCCTTGAAGATGATGAGTTCTGAAGAGGTGATTAAGCCAATGCTGAGCAGTTTTGCTCACAAGGTACAGGAGAAGTTTTGATGACAGACTCAGAAAAGGGCTAGAAGAGTAGTTCAAGTTCAGTATGGTCACCGTGCTGCCACATAGTCGTTCATCAAAAGAGCTGAAAGTTCTGCTAGTGCCAGGAACAGGTCGAGGTTAACCTCAAAGACATCACATGAAAAATGAACACTTGTGGGGCACAGAAGCCGAGCAGTCACACCATGCTTTAATAAAGGGCTAGTCATCGTGCTTTCTCTTAACTTCCTCTATTCCCTGTCACTCAAAAATGAAACAAAGCAGAAAACTAAAGTTCAAGTATCTTGAACATCTTGACACAAAAATGACTGGATGTAAAGTTGGTTATAGGATCTCGGCCATGGCTGCCTAATTAAGTCAGAAATACACCGGAGTTAAGTCAAAGTGTTTGTGACTCAGTCTGAGCTCAGAACCAAATACAAAGGGCCCAGAGATGAGAGTGAGTGGCATTTAAGCCTCAGACCCAGCGTGCCATCTGTGCTGGATGCCACATAATCTCAACAGGAAGCAGTCATTGCTGTACATCACATCATCTTCCTTTCTGTCTGTCGACCACACACTGACTTTTATCAGTGAGTACACTGTGAGAATAAAGGGATTTAGGAAAAACGTGTCCATGTAATTTCAACTGAACATGCTCTGTCATGTTAAGAATATGAGATTTAACGGGAAGTCTTTATTTTACTCAAAAGTAACTTGTTTTAGGCCAATTCAAAATGCTATTGTCTTGGCCTAATCAGCCAGAAAGGCTTACTATTCTCATATTTGCGTGGGTGGATCCTTATGGTAGTGTTTTGGGGTTAAGCAGGGTGCTCATGGGAATCACTACACACCCTCAACACGGATTAGAAACACTCCCAACTATTAGCCCCTTCCAATAAACACACACATACAAACACAGGAGCGCAAACACACCCACCGGCCTGTCTCCTTTTGTTTGTATCTGAATCACCTCCGACAAATACTCTGACTTTTTACGGCAGGGGTTTTGAAATCCTCGCCCCGCTGTTGCTGCTAAATCAACGGAGCATACTCTGAATCAAGAGGGGCTGAGTATCTGTGTTGCAATGTCAACCGCGAGTCTCAACCAGGAGTAATTGCCAATTCAATCAATGTGTCAACAGAAAAGCAGCCTCTGACTAAGGAATGCAGACAGGAGGAAGAGGAGGAATGCAAACAGAGTGAGAGGAGTCACTGAAACACACAGAGGGAAAGGATGCAGGTGTACATCCAAACTAACCATAAGTAAAAAAAAAAACGGGCAAATGCAACGTGTTTGTCATGTTGAGGAAAGTCACAGGAAATACAATTTCCAACTACTACATCTGTGTAAGGTACAGGAAGTGAGACATCCTCAACAAAGACAAGTGATAAAATAATCTGTGAGGAGATAAATAGATATTTCATAAGAATCTATTCTTTTGCATACTGACAGTTTTACAGCAAGGTGAGTCATGATCACACAGATCAGCCATTTAATACATCTAAGCTAAGAGAGCAGGAAGGTGCAGTACAGTGTGTGGGTGTCCAAACTGTATGTAAGGGTGTATGTGGGTGTTTGCAGCTGCAAATTGTCTTTCTTTACACAGTGCCAGATGCTACCATTAGCATTTAAAACGATTGTTGGTAGCAAAATTTAATTGCTCAACTGCCCCAAAAAAAAAAAACTTCACCGTCTGTTTATTCTATTCACTATGAGGTAGTACAACAGTTTTTGAAGAGCAAAACTTAAAAATTAATACATATTTTATGCCCAATGCATTTCCTGGCATGTGAAGCATTGTAAAGATACATGTTAGTGTTTGATGTTTGATAGCCTTGGAGAGTATTCAGATTCCTTCTGTATTTTGACCATAGACTGTTGAGTGGACAGCATGGCTCCACCTTTTATCCCTGTATGGTTTTGAAGCCAAAATACCGCCATCGGAGGTGCTGCCATTGTGGTAGTCGTAGAGGTGTGGTAGTGTAGTAGAGGCTATGAGGGACTTAAAGAGAATCTGAGAAGAGCAGAGTGACAATTTTTTTTCTTTTAAGAGTATTCTTGTCTCCCCCTCCCAACATCTTTTACAATCCCCGAAAAAAAATACACAACGGCAGCTGTCAGTTATCATTAAACAAGACATAAAGCCTAGTTTTTAACCGCTTATAACTAATGAAAACAAAACTTCTTTTTTTTTTCAGAAAAAAGCAGACTTGAATACAAGGCAGCCATATAATAACTTCAAATCACCACAACAATTGGATGTGAGAAGCATTTCTGTGAGGTATAAACATTTTTTTCTACAGTTTGACCACAGCCCATCTGGAATGGCTGGGGAGCAGGATTTTTTTTTTCATATCCTGCAGCCAGTCACCAGGGGGAGCAGTTTTTGTAGCAACCTCACTGCGAGGAAGACGACATCCATTTTTTTTAGTCTATGATTGTGATGACGACAAACTGTCTTCATTTACAATTTAAATTGCACCAGTCTTTGGAACAAGTTATCTTCCTTTAACCTTTTAAGATATACCACTGTGCAAGTCCGCCAAGACATATTCTTAATTTTCTACATACTGTAGTGCAGTTTTGGGAGTATTTATATTTGCTTTACATTAACATAACCCTAATATTCCAAGTTTCATAGTACTTATTGCCTTTTTTCTTAACTACTACAATAAATTGATTAAAAGTGAAGTGAACCTAAAAAAAAAAAAAACATTTTGTGCATGCATCTAAAAATACAGGAATTGCATAGCTGCATCCCTTAAATTTGTGAATGTAAATAGTTGCGCAACATCCTTATGAAGCGCAGGGCATTTATTTGGAGTCTGTATATTATTTGCTTTTTGAGATATAGACAATTTCGTCACCTTAAAAAAATACTGAAATAAACAAACTATTTACAGCAGTGCAATCATATATGAAAATAAAAGAAATTGTGTTTACTGAGTTGAAACTTTAGAATGACTTAGATTTCACAATCTGATGACGTTCATTTCATAAAGATTTTTTAATGTGTACCTTGTGTATTATTTCAACCCGTCACTGCACCGAAAAAGAGTTCTGAAACATGGCGAATGTATGAAATGTTAGTGTAACTCCCCAGATTATATATGGAAAAAAAAAAGTTGATCGATCTTATCTACCGCCAATCAAAAATGAATGTATGACAATGAATTGTAGAGCCAGCACACCACCTGCCTTTGTTGGGATGAATAAGAAAAATCAAATTAGCATAGGTGCTTTTTTCCCATGTGAAGTCTTAGTCCACATCATTCCTCTATACCATTAGATTTTGTGCTCATGCAGTGATTTTCACTACAGAGTCATGTCTGTTTTTAGTGCAGTGCCATTGGCGGGCTTAAAGGTTGTGGCTCCTCTTAGTGTTTTTCATACCTAGTCTCTTTACAGTAGTTTCCCCAGATTCTCTGGACCTTTGAATGATATTTTGTTTTTTGGATGATGGACTCCCCCAATTCTTTGATTATTTTCACAGCATTATCCCAAAATTATTAAACTCATTTATTTACTCCTGGTGTTTGTTAGACTAATGAACCCTCTCTTTGCTCTTCTTCAGCTATCAGGCTAGCTAACCTCACAGTTGCACTTGAAAATGAGTCCTGGTAATAGCTGGGTGTTAGCGTTACAGTGCTGTTATTGTATGGCCCATGTATCCAGGCTTCCCCCCTTTATAGGTCAAATTTTTCATGCTATTGTGATGCATTGTTTTTGCACATTTCTCCGTCTTTTGTAATGTGTCAATTGCCATGACAATGAAATTGTGATTTATTATGCAGACCTATTTTTTGTACCAGCTGGCTTGTATAAAACAGAGTTCATGCTGCACAAAGGAAAATAGAAGTATTTAAAGGCGTCGAGCAGCTGATTGAGGCTGGGTGGGCGTTTGAAGCCGTGATGGTGTACCATCATCACTTTGGGAGAAGCCAGGCTGAGCACGGCAGGCTTGGATACATGATGCCGGCAGCCATCTGGCTTTGGATGGGACTCCTGAGGGAGAAACCGGTTGGTGCCAACCTTCAGAAAACACTTCCAGCATGTTTGAGAATGAGAATGACATGTTCATCTATACTGTGGCTCTGTGTGAGAGAGGCTTCTGTGTTCCTGCGAAGCTGTGACGCATCCAGAAATACTACATGTCCTACATATGTTTGCTGGATGCCTGCTGGGTCTTCAAGGACACCGTGGACTCAAGAAACATGGCTCCTCATCGAGGAAATAAAAATCAATAGGATTCCCATCAAGACGTTCATGAATATAAATATGGACTGAATCTGTGTGCAGCTCTCAGAAGCTGTTTAATATAAACAGATCTTTGGCTGAGTCTCTATGCCTCAAAATCAAAACAGTTTTCTAAAAGAGTAGATTTTACGTTGCACAATGTCTGATAAGAGATTTTTCATTTTCAACAGTTCATCAGTTTATTGCACTTTCTGTTCAAGGCACATTAAAGTGAGCCAAGTTACTGCAGACAGTGTTTCAGACTTTTTAAAGGTCTCTCCTTGCTCAATCTCTGACTGTAATTGCTTTTTCACAGCTGAGTTTATTGCAGAAAGAACCTGTGAGGGGTCTGAGTGTGTGCTTATCCTTATGTCTTTTTTGGCATCTTCGACTTTATTATTTATTCAAAGTAAAGACCATTCTTTATGACAAATAATGAGTAATAAAATGAAAAGACTGTCAAATAATTATCAACTTGTAGGTAAATATATCTAGATGAACAGTATTTGGACAGTCTGGCGTTATTTGTAGATCAGTATTGTTTCTGGCAGGTTAAATCTTTGTGACCAGGGACCAGAGCCAGGACATAGCACAGCAGCATATGTGCTAATATTAAACCTCAGCTGGGTCTGATCCAACCTAAATCTTATTTGGGAGTAAAAGCTCATGAAGCCAGCGCAAATATCAGTCAAACTCTTACTAAAATTAACACAAAAATGTATTTGATTTGAGGGGCCAAATATATGCTCTAAAAGAACAAGTTGACTTTATGTGTTTGATTTCGGAGTAAAACCTTTAGAAGACTTAACTTACTCCGTCTATGGGAAACACCTGCAGTAAATCTTAACATGCAGCACATGTTCCCCACACATATATACACACAGACATCAACACACATCGACCTTATGTGACACGAGGAATCAAACACAGCTCTCTCACTGCTTCACGCTGCATGAACTATTTATAATGTTCTCCCTCATTGAATTATTGATGAGCTATGTTTTCTTTTTCTCCACACTTTCCGACAGTTCTGTGAGAAATTCGGTCGTATCACTAATGATCCACTCAGGGCCTCGCCACGTTACAAACAGGGCATGTTTCTGTATCAAAATAATAGACGCACATGCACACTCACATTTGGTGCACCAGCCCAACCATGGCAATGAAATATGGGGCATATAGGGAAACAGGTAATGGAAGAATAATGTTGTGTTGACTGCAGGGAACTGAAATGTACTGCAGTGTGTCATTCACACCTTCTTTATTTACAGTTAAGGAAAGTCAAAGACATGGCTGCTTCAGTAACAGAGAGCACAGAATCATTCAGAACCACGGCTGATGGCAGTGTACTGATGTGATTGAGTATCACAAACATTTTAAGTTTCTATTTACCACAGAACTCTAGGGAAAATGACAAGAGGTTGATTTTTTATCTCCTTGAGAAGCATAATGGGGGAGAAAACTGTTCCCCAAAACAAGGACAGCTTATTTACTCAGAGCCACACACAACTTGCAGCACTAATTGACAGGAAATATTGTGCAACGTAACAAACAGTTGGTGTCCTCTCACTCATTATCTCTGATTCTCTATCTCTCTATCTCTCTTCCTCCTCCTCAATCTATCACCTCTTTTCTTTCTCTCCTCCTCCGTTCTTCCTCACATTCTCGCTGGCACTCATGGTCTCATAACAGATTAAATAGGGGCTGACTACTTTTTTCATTCTATGATACAGCTCAGCCTAATTTGTTCTAAATGAATTATGCATTGTGCCACTCAATATGAGGGCACCAAAAAATACTTTCATGAATATTTCTCGCAGTTAAAGGATTTCCTCAAGCTGAAGATCATTTTTAAGAAGATTCCCTTAAAAGACACCAGTAGCAAGTTTTTTAGGATGTAGCAAAGATAAGATGGTGAAGACTTTAAACCTAACATTTCAGAATTTTATATCAGTGATGAATTTAAGTTTCTGTCTGAGGCAGCAGTTAATTTGAAGGGAAGTGTTTTACTTTATTTTCCTTTATTTTTCCTAACAGTGCAGTTTCTGGTATTGACAGAGTGGGGAATCCCTTAAATCCTAGTCAGTAGTTCGCTATTTCCCTGGTCAGAGGTGGAGCTACTCCTCACTCACATCAGACCCACTCACTCACTCATGCCTGACTCACCCTATCACACTAAAATTGATATGGTTGTTTTGGATTGGGTTGAAGCCACATAATTAACAGCACCCCCTGCTGACTGGCTGCAATACAGGTTACAAACATAAGCTGTATAAAATATGGACATAGTCTCCCCGATGTCAACCGTCTGTTTTTTTAAATGGAAAATGAAGCAAACCGGGAACCGTGGCCAGATTTGAAATGGCAAGGGCTTCACCTACAGCTATAGGGAGCCCATCAGTCATGTGACCTGAGCTGTTACTCTGATTTGGGGAGCTTGGGGAACCAAGTAAAAAAAAAAAAAATCACCTCCCATACAGTATATGTCAATAGTAAACTTAGTAATTCAGACAGGAGACGTTTTTTAAACCAGGCTGTAAATAGGTTCATTTCTGCTTTGAAAATGTCTTTGGCTTGGTGTGTATGTGACTTGCAGCAGTTTTAGAGCCAGCCTCAAGCGAACACTGAAGAAAAAGCAGGTTTTAGCACCGCTTTGTCTCTTTTTCTTAGACTGGAGGTTGTTCCTTGGTTACAAACCCGCCTGTGTCATTATTCCGAAGGTAACATCGATCATACAGTAAAGTTAAAATACACATTAGATAGATTTTGCTTAATTATAACATCATACTTCACTTCCCCCAGTTAAATTTCATCATTTCTTTTTTGTAGTTTATGTAAAGAATGGAAACGTTTCACGATATCATGCAAATGATATTAGTATATAATATTAGTTGACAAAAGTTGATGTGAATACAGTAAAGCTGTATGAATGCTTTAGCTTCTTAACAACTACCGTAAGATCTGTAATATAAGCTGCACCATTGTTTAGTGTGTTTTAAGACACAGTTAAGTATAACTTAATGTTATGCCCGTCTCCTTAAATGCACAACTTTGACCTCATGAGGAACAAGCACTGTTAAATAGTGGCACTACAAACATACAAACCAGGTTTGCTGGACATTACATCCAGTATTCTTTGAATAGCTTAAGATATTTATCTTCTTGGTAAAACACTGTATCAAAATAAAATGCCTCTATGCATTTAAGTCTCAGTATAATCACCCTAGTCAGAAAAATCCAAAGCTTATTTACATTTTCCTCGTATTTTCCTTGTCACATTTTATTAGTGAAAGCATTTCCTGAGATGGTATCATGGCAGAGAGATTCATCTTACTCTGAGCTGTGTTTTCTTGCAGCTGGTTAAACTAATTCTTTGGGTTATGGATGAGCACCACTATCCAAGTGAAATCCAGTTGAAAACATTTTTTTCTTTCTTTATAAAAATCAATAAGAAACATTTATTAAACCTTGAAGGAGGAGTTCTGTGCTGTTCTTTTTTAACTTTGAACAATATCAACACAATACCAAAAAACACTCAATATCCCACTAACAAGTGCTGCCTGTTTATTTCAGGCCTGTGTTACCTGAAATACCATATTCCTCTACATGACTGACTTATGTTTGAGTATCACTCTTAAAACTTGGGATCTTTGCTCCGTGAAGAAGTTATTTTTCCTTGTTTAAAAATTCATATTTTGTGAAATGTTCTAAAATTAACATCCTCATTAAGACTAGATGGCTTTTAGACTGAGAGCCACAGAAAGGGCAGAGAAAATCGAAGAACTGAAAATAAATGTGTATGTTGTTGTTTTTTTTGGTCTTGTCATTGTTGAAAAGTTATCCCCAAAGGGCTTTGATCACACTTTTTCCACTCAGTCAACCAGACCACAGATCCATGAGAAATTGACGCAAATACAGCCTTAACACCACACCCTCTTTTAAACTAACAAAACGCCTCCAGCAGCCAGGTGAGGACTGTGGCAAAGAATAGACAGTGAAACAGAAAGGTTTGAAGAGATCAGGAGCATGTGAAGAGGAATTATGTGCCAAACAAAAGCTGTGGAAATCAAGCTGGGACACCTGAATTCAAAGTACAAAGCCTCACACCATGTCCAAGCGGTTTTCACCGACTCCAATAATCTACCAACCTGCCAGCAGCTCACATGGACTGACAACAAAAACTGTCCACAGGTTTGGAAAGAGAGCTCCTGATGCTAGATTGAGGAGAAAAACGCAGGCGACGGAGCAGAAACACAACGCACCTAATGATGGAGCCTCTGTCATGAAAAAGGCGCACCAGCAGTCTGAAAACTTTTTGTAGACTCTCAGCATCTCAGCAGCCAAGCATGAAAGGGACGCCTGACAAACAAATTATCTCTCTGTTTCCATAGCGATCTGTGAATGGCCTGGGCTAGTGCCTGTGACAAGCAGATGCCTGGGAAGACAAGGCCTGCCCATAAAAAGACAGAACTCTGCAGAAAGCCTGTTATTACTCCTATCATTCAATTGGACTTGATTTGCATAATTAAACTCTGTTATTGCCAGTCTCTAGAAGCCACTTCAAATCCCTGCTCTGACCAAATGGATGACAAAGGACAGGAGGCAGCACTTCAGGGAGGAATACCCTCAGTCGACCTCTGAATAAGAGTAATCAATACTTAGATTATGCATTAATTGGACTTGATAAGGCTCCGTTTCCTGAAGATTGGTCATATATTTCTCTGCCGCTCCAGGCGAGCACACTTATTGATGGGTTGAGTCACAGCCTTGACTTCACTCTGCTAACTACATGAAAGGCCTAAGACTGAGCACAACAGAGTTGGTCCACACTGAGAGACAGAGAGAAAGAAAAAAAAGGCTTGGGTAAAGGGTCGAAGCTTGCAGGCTTACATAAAGCATTATGTACAAGCTGCACAAAGAAGCTGCAGTCTAAAAATCATGATATCAACCTTGCAGCGGCTAAATGTTTTTTTCAGCAAAGCCCTCTGCTTATGATTCAAAACAATATGTTGATTTTCTTTGAGAGAGAGGTCTTCAATGCATTGCTCTGAAAAATATCAAGAAACAATAATAGCAGTGAAAGACGGGATCCTCAGAAACTCCAGAAACAAACAAGAAAACCATTTAAAAACACTAGAAGCTAAGAATATGATTCATGTGCACATGAATCTTCTGTAAAATGACCAGGCAGCCACAAATGAATAACAGCAGAACGCATTCAGGTGCACAATGACACAGCATTTTTTCACAGAAGCACATCAATAAATCATTTTCATTTTGTAAATGCCACATGGTCTGGAAGCTGTTTCACACCAATTGACTCTCACACAGGTAAAAGCAAAACTGATCCTAAACTGTCTTACCTCAACTAGGTGTGGCGTAGGATTAAATCCACACATGTTGCACACCTGCTGGTGGCACTGTGTGCAAGTGTTGTAATTGGGTTGCTCCGCTGTGTTGCCAACGTTGAGGTTGGTCTTGCAGAGAGGACAACATGCTTTAAGTTTAGAGGAGTCCGGGGGAGCGTGCAGATTTTGCTGCTGGGTGAGAGTTCGAGGGCCTTGCTGTGCAGGCGGAGGTCCTGAGGGTTTAGCTGGTCCTGGCCCTGGCCCTGGACCAGGAGTTCCTCCTGGTTTGGGGGCAGGTTTTGGGGGCTGTTGTTGGGGTTGAGTAGTCTCAGATATAAGAGTGCTGGCCTGGTTAAGGAGAGAGGCACCAAAACCAAACAGCTTCCCAAAAGTCTGCTCTGGGGGAGGGGGCTGTCGTGAGGGGGAGCTCCCTGCACTGCGAGTGTGGTCCTGGTGAGGATGCTGAGGATGGTGGGCTGGGGAGTTGCGGGACAGATCAGGCTGGGATGGGGCCTTGGCCATGCCGGGGAGAGGGACCGACCCTGGGGGGGGCTTAGCTTGTTGATGTCCTGGGCCAGCTGGACCAGCCTGTTTTGCTGGGCCAGAAGCTGGATGGGCCTGTGCTGGAGGCTGTTTTTGGGGAGGGGGTTGAGTCTTGGAAGGGGGTTGAGTCTGAGGAGGGGGCTGTGTTTGCGGTGCAGGCTGAGTTGGAGCATCAGCTTTCAGTTCTGGTTTGGCTGTTTGAGAAGGAGAGTGTATTTGCTGCTGACTCTTGGAGCGCGGTGTGGTCATGTCCATCCCCAACGCTCGCTGCATCTGACAGTTGAGACAAAGCCACTCCTGAACCTGTGAAGGAATTAGAAAAAAATAGTGAATGATCCAATTTTTGGCTTTTGAGAAGCAAGGCAAAATCAATACAACATGGTTTCATGGTAAGTGTTGCATAAAAAGATTGACAGCACTCTTGTCTGTCAGGAAAACTGCTAAGAAACATTTTTCACATAACACCCAATGGAACACCAACTATTATTTTTTTCACTTTGGTTTTTGTTACTTTTGACCGACAACAACATGAACTGATACCTGTGTTAAATAATAATCAGCATGCCCTACTGTGGGATAAAACTGGCAAAGTTTGGGGTAAAAGGCAAAAAAATAGTATATGGAATTACTAAAGTTAATATTTTTTTAGACTATGCAATATCTAAATGTTTACCAGCAAAAAAAGCTTCACAATAGAGAGTGACATGGAAGTAGAATTTTACTCCTGTCCCGTCCCACTCCCACCAAAAAAAATCTTGTCCTGTCCCACTCCTGATTAAGTGACTCCCATTCCCATACCGCCACCTTTCAGAATGACTCCCATTTTTTCCCCTTCTTTCAATTTTTAGGCAATACATTGAATTTGATTTGATTTTCTACCCTTCTTTATCTTCTTTTTAAGATTACTGTTGGCCTATGGGAAGTGTAGTTCTTTTCACTTGAGTAAGAGTGTAGGTTTGTTGAAAATAAACTGCAAAATGGCAACGCATGTCACATTCTATTTTAACTTCCTGATTGGTTCCCGCTCCTGTCTCCTCCCTTTAAGTTTTTATCCTGTGCCATCCCAATCCTGTGATTAATAGTAAAGTTGACTCCCATCCCCTGGGAATTCCACAGGAACCAGTGTCTCATGGGATTCCCGAAAAAATGTCAGCCTCTACTTCAGAACGAACAGAAAATACTATTTATGTGTAAACTTTTATACCCTGGGCCTGACTGGTAATGCAAAAAAACAAAAGTACATCAGAGATAACATTCCAAATCAAGTAGCCAAGAGCGCAGGTTAAAAAAAAGGGTATAGTGCTGGTTGCCTCGATCGGCACCATGGTTCGGCCACTACCAACCGACCCAATCCAGCTTTGAGGGGCTGGATTGGACCGATACCAGGATTAGTTAATCCCCAGTCCAAAAGAGAAGCACCAACCTCAACCAAAACTTTAGCTGCCTTTTGTAAATGTGAACATGAGCATGTTGGTTTGTTTATGTGATAGGATAGAGAAAAATGTGTATGGAAAATGACTGAATGCTTCTTTGAAAGCATAATTTACCCAGAAATAAGTGCAGAAAACTAAAACCCTGTTTATTTTAAATATTCTCCTGTTTCTTTGCTGTGTCTATTTCCTTTATGACTTCTTTCATGTACCTTATCATTAAACGACATGTTCCTTTCTCATTAAAATCTCATAACCCCCCCCCCCTTTTCTTTCTTCTGCTGTCATTTCCTTTACATCTTTTCTCCTGTATTCTATGTGCTTATCTTTCAGCTGTGTATGAGCACATAAGACGGTGAGAGTCCCAAGGACACCCTGGTGGTGGCACAAGGCCATCCATGGTAATTGGCATCCTGGTGCACCGACAGCTGCCTCACCATTGTGGCTATCCTGGATTCCTAGTCATTACATAATGCCGTGATACATTATGAATGCAGGCAGGAAAAGGTTGTGAGGGTTGGAGGTCTCAGGCACAAAGAGCGACGTAGGAGGCCTGGACACCAACCGTTTCCTTTATACGTTAGGGTTAAAAAATTCCCTTACAGCCTCTAGAGGTGGATTCACAAAGATGCTGACTGTTGTCCACTGAAAAATGTCTAGCTCTCTGAGAGCATCTAAGTCAGACTGAAAATACAAAGAGGTGCCTTTGCTTCTGCAGTGGACACAAATGTTTCTGCAAGCCTCATACACAAGCTCAAAAATGGACAAATCCAATGCAAACGCGCACAGTTTACAATTTTATTTTGCAGATACTTTTTGTCCAAAGCATTTTCTGTGCCTTGTTTGTTTCCTGACAGTGCTCAGGAAGTTACACCTCTTCAGCTATCGGCCCAATTCCAAATCTTGGTTCATACCTGGACTTGAAATAGCTACTGTCACTCTTCAACAAGGATTGAACCCACCACCTCTTGAGCCAAAGTCAGGGCGCTACATCACTGAGCCACGGAGAAAGTTGTTGTAAATGATGTACTAAATACAACCTTACTGCTCATGAGCAGAAAATCACTGTGTTTATTAATCACTGTTTAGGGTATTTTCCTTGCATTTTTCCAACCCCAGTTCCAAAGCAGGTTTGGGTTTTGAATAAGAAATCCAGGGAGGCTGAGTCCCTCAGAAGTAGAGTAGAGAGAAGAGATTCACTACTCTGTGAGAAACTCGCTAAGGAAACACTTCAGCAGTTTCAGAATGTCCCCCAGTTTTAAATTGCAAATAATTCAGTGATTTTTTTTCATCTATTGATCATAATTTTGTTAAAAGATTGAGAAAATCTGGAAGAATTTTTGTACCAAAGGCTGAAAACCACTGATGGGTGACTACTCTTTGGAAAAAACTGAATTAAAAACATGAGTCTGTTATGGAAAACACAACATAGACTTCAAATCAATTAAAAAACAATTTTCTGTGAACACTAGCCACGCTTACATGGACCCAAATATTCCACTTGCATTCGGTTTATTGGCTCAACCAGAAAAAATTTAACCTTTGTATACACTTCATTCCGAAAGAAAAGGGCCAATCTGAAAGGACATTTAATCGGTTTCACAGGGGTGGAATATTCCTTTCCCAAACCGATTGAGGTATCATCTATCCACTCAAATGGAAAGTTGTCAGGGTGCGTTCTTTCAGCGCATGCTCAGATATGACGCAAGACGCAATTAGAGACGTTCCTCAACTTTAAAAATGGCGGCAAGCCATCAGCACTGGACTGCTGCTGAAAGTTTGTTTTTGATCCAAACTTTGAAAGAAATGAACATAATTTCAAGAATGGATGGACGACAAACTCGCAATATGGAGTATTGCAACACCGTGATAAACAATCAGTCGTCCTCCAGCTTTGATAAATCTTGTGATGTTTACGTTTTTCTGCGCATGCCCTATTGACTATTCGGCGCATGCAGACCAGAGATAGGAATATTCCTTTCCATGTATACTATTGTTTTCGGAAAAGTCATTCGGAAAGATTCCATTCGGAAAGACGAAAAACTCCTCATGTAACCGTGGCTACTGTTTGTCACTGCATCCATGCAGGTTAAATCTGTGCCATGGAAAGAGGAAATTATCTTGAAACATGACCTGGACACAACAGCAGCTTCTCCAGATTCAAGCCCATTAAAGATGGACTGAGGCAAAATCTGGTCTGACTAATCAAATTAATATTTCCTTTTTGGGAATCATAGATACCACATCTTCTGAAGATGACAAAGGACCACCAGGCCTGTTATCAGTGCACAGTTTAAAAGACAGCATCCATGATGGTATGGAGATGCATAAGTGCTCATGGGTAGTTTAGGTAACAGATCTGGCAAATCTGGTCAGGAACTATTAAAGCTGAAGAATCCAGCATGTTTTTGAAATGAGTAGGGATGGGTGAGTACCAGTATAGGGTATCAGCTGATACCAGCTATATTTCATGGTATCAGTACTTGTGAAGGCTGCCGATACCAGCAGCTGATATGGCAAAATATCTGACATCTAGTAAGTCCTCCTCGCCAGTAGTTGGCGCTACATTGCTGTGGTTTGACACCACCACAGATGTGTGTCAGGTCCTTACATACAAATGTGTGTATGAACCCGGGAGAGTTAACCCTGAAACTGTTTTATGTTAGACTTCAGTTTATTTTTTTAAAAACTACCGAAACTCTGACAGTTGTTAATTTTATTTTGCACTTTTGTTAATTTTTTTTAAAACAAACCATAAGCTTAGAGAGTTGTTTGTGTTTTATTTTTGACTGAATGGCAGAGTGACTGAGCTGTCTTTGTTAAAAATAATCTGTCACTGTTAATTGAAATTTCATGTATCAAAAGTATCAGTGGTATTAGGGATGGGTTCCTTTCACATTTGAAACGATACGGTACCAATGCCAGGTACCTGGCATTCGGTATCTGTACCCAACAGTACCAATTTTTGGTACATTTTTGTGTTTATGTGGTCAGAAATATAAATCTGTTTCATAATAAAATCTAATTTTTTTCAATTTCACATATTTATTCTTCATTGTATAACCTTGCAATGCTGTGTTCATGTCCAGCATGAAAAATCACCTACTCTTCCACTCCCTCACAGTCACAAGGTGCAGTTTGGTACCTAAATATGGTACCTTTCGATTTTATGTGAATCAATACTTGGTACTTTTTACTGAATATGGTCGGTACCTATACCTTACCTTATTCAGTACCCATCCCTAAGTGGTATTGGTACTCAGCATTGGTGAGTTTTCAAGAGGAAGTACTCATACTGAAATCGGTCTGAAAAACAGTAGTATAACATCTCTAAAAATGAGCATACAACTTAATTTCATGTCAACAATTTCCCTGAAATCAACTTTTCCAAAAGTTCAGACAAAAAGATGACTGACACTCATTCATTATTTACAGTCTCTTCCTCTGTCTCACTTTCTCCCTCTCCTTAGTCGTCTTTGGGCATTTTACTCCAACAGTCAAACCAATCACATGTCATCACAAACTCTGCGAGCCAACTGTCCTATCACTGCTTAAGTTTAAAATGGTCCCTCACAGCTGCTGTCAGTTGTTGTTTCAATCAAATCAATGCATCCCTCCTACACACAACATTCACCTAATCACAGTAAGCGCCAAAGGGTCCCTCCGCTGAGCTCATTACAAGTCCTGCTTCACAACACATCCATCCACATATACAACATTTCTCTTCATCCCCTTACCCTCGTCACCAGCTGTGTTGAGACTCTGTCATTCTATTTTACCTCTGAAGGCAACAACCCCCGACAAAATAAGCGATTTCAGGAAGCTGTCAAATCCTTAAAGACTTGAAATTACTCTTTTTTGTTCAGTATTGCGTTACAGGCACTTCTTATTCTACCTGTCTTGACTGACATGAGGTAATAGATTAAACATACAACCAAAATGTTTCCTTTGCTCGATAGGTTTGTTATATTTACTTAAACTGTGCATGAATGCAAACTAACAGTTTTATTGAGTAGAGAAATACTTTAATAGTCAATAATCTTGGGGTATACTATTTGTGATTTTAAGGCGGTAAACACCCATTTAAATTGTAATTTTTGTATGTCTTTTCTTGGATTGCATTTCAAAAAAGCATTGCTCCATAAATAGCATTTTAAATACAGCTGCACAAGCAATAGCAGTCAAGTTGTCACTTCACAGTTTAGCTCCAGTAGTATGAGTCACTGAACCTAAAGTGTAGTATTGCTCCACATATGGCAAAGTGCTGACTCACTGCCATGATCTGACTTCAAGTTTTTCTAAAAACCACTACTCAAACAGTTTCTTTAGCCCAGCTGATAACATCTAATTTTGTGATAGTTTGACAATCAGACTGAACTGCCACTTTGTTTCACTTCATAACACATGAATTATTACCGTCATTTGAATCATGGAGAAAATGGAGAGTGGGGAATGATTGAGAGGTCTGGCACGGACTAATTTTGTGACTCTTGGTGGTAAAAGCCTTGATATAGAGATGTATTGTAGCTTCCCAAAACAGCCACAGTCATCACCGGTGTAGTCACAAGCCCAGCACCTCCATTTATACCACGTCTGATTTTTCCAGTGTCTTGTGTATTTTCACTGATGCCTGTTTTTGCTGTTCTTTTCTATCCCTTTGGAGTCTTTGGTTCTAAACTCTCTGCCTTGGCTTTTCATGCATGGTAGCTACTGCTACCTCTACACTTATAGGTCTCTAAAGATAAAGAACGCCAAAAAAAGTATACTATTGTAACCCCTGGACCAAAATAAGTTAATAGCAAACAGGCAAACATATTGTGCATAAATTAAAGACTAAATGAATGAAGTAAAGAATCAGAAGTACACAAAAATAGAAATTTTCAGCCAGCTTAGTAACGCAGTGCTTTTAAGGTTGGTGTTGTGTTTCATGACAGCCACATCCTTTTTGTACTGGACCGAATGTTATTGAAGAGTAACTCAACACTCACTTCTTCTGACCTCATGTAGGACATGATAGCGTCAGTCTAAGAGGTTCATTGGATTACATTTTGGACCAAAGTGCCAAAGCAGAGGATTCCTAAGATAGGCAGTTTCCTCAACCTCTCTTTTTCTTTTGGATTCTGGAGAAGTACTATATAAAGATGCCTCTGTCAAACGTTAACAGTCACTGGACACTGTGTACCACGGCGTTTATATTTGTTACAGGTTATAGAAGCCTTATTCACCATTGCGACCTTTACACTAACTCATATTGGCCATCTTTGAAGGTGCGCAGACTTAGACTCTCTGGACACTTTTTAGGCACACCTGTCCAACTGCTCACAAATTTCTAATCAGCCAATCACATGGCAGCAACTCAATGCATTTAGACATGTAGACATGTTCAAGATGATCTGCTGCAGTTCAAACCGAGCGTCAGAATGAGGAAGAAAGGTGATTTCAGTGTCTTTGAACGTGACAAAGTTGTTGGTGCCAGACGGGCTGGTCTGAGCATTTCAGAAACTGTTGATCTACTGGGATTTTCATGCATAACCATCTCTAGGGTTTACAAAGAATGATCCCAAACAGAGAAAACATCCAGTGAGCAGCAGTTCTATGGGCCAAAATGCCTTGTTGATGCCAGAGGTCAGATGAGAATGGCCAGACTCGTTCCAGCTGATAGAAAGGCAACAGTAACTCAAAGAACCACTTGTTACAAGTGAGGTATGAAGAAGAGCATCTCTGAACACACAACACGTCCAACCTTGAGGTAGATGGGCTACAGCAGCAGAAGACCACACCGGGTGCCACTCCTGTCAGCTAAGAACAGGAAACTGGCGTCAACAATATGAAAGCATGGATCTATCCTGCCTTTTATTAATGGTTCAGGCTGCTGCTGGTGGTGTAAGGTGTGGGAGATATTTTTTTTGGCACACTTTGGGCCTCTTAGTACCAATTGAGCACCGGTTAAACACAACAGCCTACCTGAATATTGTTGCTGACCGTGTCCACCCCTTTGTGACCACAGTGTACCCATCTTCTGATGGCTACTTCTAGCAGGATAACGCTCCATGTCATGAAGCTGGAATCATCTCAGACTGGTTTCTGAACATGACAATGAGTTCACTGTACTTGAATGGCCTCCACAGTCACCAGATCTCAATCCAATAGAGCACCTTTGGGATGTGGTGGAACAGGAGGTTTACATCATGAATGTGCAGTAGTGCTGCACGATTTGGGGAAAAGGTGCGATTTGCGATTAGGTGGACAATATTGTGACTGCGATTGTGCTTGCGATTTACTAAAATAAGTTGTGTCATGATGAGTCTACAGACTTGCTTGGTTATCATGAAGAAAAGTCTGAATTGCATGTGCTGACATTGCGATTGCGATAACCTCTTTTGCGATTACGTAATTGCATGTGCTGACATTGCGATTGTGATTGCAATTGCGATAGTCGTGCAGCCCTAATGTGCAGCCTGCAAATCTGCAGCAACTGCATGATGCTATCATGCCAATATGGACCAAACTCTCTGGGGAATGTTTCAGTACCTTGTTGAATCTACGCCATGAAGGGTTAAGGCAGTTCTGAAGGCAAAAGGGGGTTCAACCTGGTACTAGCAAGGTGTACCTAATAAAGTGGCCAGTGAGTGTAAATCACTGGTTGAAGACAGTTTATAAAGCTCTTCCTGGTTTGGTGCCTTCTTATTTATGTCCAAACCTTCAAAGACCCAAAAGCCACTTAGCCTTGCATTCCTGTGAGGTCTTTGATTCATCCTGTTCCTCATGTCTGCACTGAGTTCGTGTAAAAGAGCATTTTGTTTTGCGTTCCCACCACTTGAAACGTTCAATAAGATGACTTAAAAATGGCAGATCTTATTTTGCTCAAAGCCGTCTTAAGAGATAAAATACACAAGACAATTTGACAGTGCCTGTGTTTCTGTATTTTAATCTGTGAGAAAGATTCAGTTTGCACAATGTAGATTGTTGTTCGCTAATAACTAACTGTTCGTAAACTGTCTCTTTATCATGTGATGCTTTTTATAATGTGCTGCTGATCTCTTGGCCAGGTAGCTCTTGTAAAAGAGGTCCTGATCTCAATGGGTATTTTATATGATTAGATAAAGGTTAAATGAAATTAAAAAAAATGACCACACCTAGCATTTAAGCTGATGTATGTTCCATCAGATAAGGTAATCAAACATTTATTGTTTGGCCTCTTGACAAGCCAAAACTTTATAGCTTGGATCATGTCCAATTTTAAAATCATAGGAGGCCACACTTTCAAGAGCAATTCAGGCTGGTTTTTAGCCTGACACTCCTTGGATCACACACACACTAAATGATTCTCTGAGACTGCAAGACCACACGCTACACCTGTGGTAACAACTCTCAGAGCCGATATGCTTCTCCCATGATTCACTTTTTTCAGGATTTTTGGGGTGCCTATTTGATTTAAGTTGTGATTCTTCAATATTTCTGATTCTTGGGACTTCTAGTTTGTTTTTTTAACTCCAGACCATGTGAAAAAGTTGAATGATATTGATGATGTCTACAAACTATACCAGGAGCCATATTTTCTGAAAAACAAAAAAATGCACATCACGTGTGTCAGCTTTTAAGATTTACTCAGGGAATCTGATATCTCATCTTTTTTTCCAACCCAGCTTATAAACTAAGTCTAAAACGAAGGATTTAAATTTGAAAAAAAAGAAGATTTTTGAACAAAAAATCACAATTTAAAGTCTTTAAACAAAAATTCCAGATACTATGATGTGTTTTTTTTCTCCCACCCCTAACAACTCCATAGACTGGAGATCTTGGACAAACTCACTCATGATGAAATGGGATCAGACGTGACTTCGGAAGATAAACAAACATGGAGGGCATTTGGGTAAATAACGCAACAACACAAGCTAGTCTTCTTTTCCAATACACCACTTGGCTCTAGATACTTGAGGTGTTTATGGTTGTTTGTCACTAACTGCCGAACTAGCAAAATATTTTATGGTGTAACTGCATTTTCATCTTAATCCTCAGATATTTTTGCTTCACCTCTTATCCTATTTTTCCAACATCTTCATTCAGAATTTTTCCCTATGCTTCTTGAAAGTGTTTTAAGCACCACTCCACCTTCCTTCCAGCAGTTCTCAGTGGGTATCTAAGTCAGTAATTCAGTCGGTCAGTCATTCAGTAAGTCAGTATAGATGGAGTAAGTTACAGGCTCAGCACTATCTAAGCCTTGTGTTTGGCCTCCTGCCAGGCCTCAGCAGCAGCAGTGATGAGGCCGTGGTTTTCACTGTCAATCAGGGAAACCAAGAAGCCAGGGGGACAGGCAGAGTAATATGGACAAAGGAATAAACCAACACTGGAGCAACACAACACCATCCAGCATGGGGCTCTTCATCTAATCAGGGACAAACAAGAAGAAACACCTCTTTCCATCATTGTTATTGTCCTTGGAATTTTTACGCTGAATTACAGTTAGGATAATCATATCAAGCCCATTGGGGAAAAAAATGGAAAAACAAAGAAAGCAGCTGTGGGGAGGGCAAGCAGCTATTTATCAATTTCATTGTGTCTCTGCCTGCCTTCGCCTCATCTCTCCTTCTTATTCCTCCCTGCGTCCTCCTTGTTATGAGGCAATCATGTGGATCTTTATGAAATCTGATCTGTATCAGCAGAAAACAAGCACACTGCACACTCTCGTCTCCTGTCTTTCTCCTTTTTTTTCAGCCCTCTGATGCACAACCTCCATCTTGTTCTCCTTCACTCGTCTTTATTTCTCCTACTTATCTGCATCTCTCAGATTGCATCTCTCCTCCTCCAGCTCCATCTGATGCTTCTCATCCGGCCTTCACTTCGTACATGGATCCAATTCCTGCCTCAGCTTGTTTGTTGTTTTGATGTGTGTGTATGTGTGTGTGTGTGTGTATGTGTGCACAATGGTATGATACGCGTCAAAAGGTCATAAGCCGGGACCGCAGCCCACAGCTCTGTGAGAGCTCAGTGTCTGCCAACAGGATGCTCCAGCAACGTGGCTTCATGAGGAACAAGGAGTTGGTGCCAGAAATAGAACCTTTTAGCAGCGAAGGCCCGCAGAGAGTTGGATATGGATCAAATAATGAGAGCAGAGCATCCTTGGCAACACAGAGACACACATGTTTACATTCTTAATATTGTGCTGATTTGCTTGAGATCTAATACTGGTTATCAAATCAAATGGGGCTCAAACTACAAATGTTTGAATAATCTATTAGCTTGTTTTGGGATTGATTAAAATGGTAGTTCAAGAGCAGATATATGTTTTGAAGGCAAGTTAGGCAGCAGACTCTCTTGAAATTGTATGAAACATCTCAGTCCTAGTCTTTTTCATTTTCATTTAACTTTATGAGACATGCTGCTGAGTCTGGGAGCTGTTTAATAAACATATGTTTAAGGCATTTAGATCAAGTGTTGGAGTTTATATTACTCAAAACGTTGACGCCAATATTTTCACTTTTTCTGCAAATGAATATCAGCTCCTTATATCAGCTACTGGCCTACAAATAATTGGCTGTAAAAGTTCTGCTTTTTTGTATTTCTCACACTGCTGCAGCCAACCTCAAGTGGGCACTTGATGAACTGCAGTTTTTAGGACTTCTGCACCTGCTTTATATCAACCAATAACCAACCTGCAAAACAGCCTTTGTTATACGGAAAAGCAAAGAGAGACAGTCTGTAAATCTTCGACTTTATTAACTGTCCAGAGTCTAACAATGACATAGCTTTAACAAATCACAACAAATTCATTGGAATCAAATACTTAAGAGAAAAAGAAAAAAAGAAAAATCAAATACTTTATGTTTTAAATACCTTTTCCCTCATTTTTAATTTAGTTTTCTTTTAACTTAGAATATTTTACAACTAATGGAAAGTGGGGATAAAGTGAGATGTGCATAATAATGTTTTAAGAATGAAATAAGTTTGTTCTACACAGTGTGTGATGCTCAGAGGGAGGAGTTGTAAAGTTAAATGGGCAAGTGGGAATGACTTCCTGTGGTGTTCTGTAGTGCATCTTAAAGGGGCAGTTGGGTCGAGCACTAAATGTGTATAAATATGTAATTTGTCCATAAGTGCAGTCAATAATACCCTATTTGATTTTGGTGCACAACACCAACTCAGTTCCAAACAGTCTGCTCAAGTAGCTGCTCTGACAGTAATAACCGACGGTTAGCAAGACATGAAAACAGAAGTGTTTGCCTGAAGTTTTGTGTCACTAGTTGCTGGCTGCATTGGAAGCCCAAAAGCATTAGTCAGTGCTCTCAGAGGCATGTTGCTGTCTGTCAATAGCTGAAGGGTTCTGTGGTTGATATTGAGATTGACACAGATAAGGAAGTGTCCACAATATAAATGCAATGATAGAGAAGGTAATTCTGCAGAATCCTCACAGAAAGGAATTGTATTTTTAGGCTTTAAAATGTCCCTCTGGTTTACAGCTCAAAATATCCATATTTTTCTCACACTGGTGTTTTAGAAAACACTTGTTTCAGCCTCTGTCTAAAACACTTCATCTTAGTTGCTGTCTCTTTAAAGTGATACTCCGTGATGGAACAAGTTGGGTCCTATCACAAGGTTTAGGGCAGAAATTATCCCTACAGCAGTGTTTTTGTGCAGCAGAAGCCCAGGGCGCTTGCACCAAAGACCCCCTCCCTGCTCCTCTGCCGCTTTCCTCTGCACTCAGACGGGGCCAATTTTTACTTGACCAAAAACACAAATAAACAGGCTCCCACCGAAAAAGTCTGATATCGGTCTGCGTTCACACTTTATTTAGAGAATTGTCAGCGCGTTACTTTCACACAAAAACACAGCTAAATAAGGCTCTAGTTCTCATCGTGTCTCTTTGTCCTGGCAGACTAGGGATGTATACCGTGGACCGGTACTTTAATGGACCGGTCCGTAACTGGGTCGGTACACGAATACCGTTAAGAGTCCGGAAAAACGGTACTTATGTCGGTCCTTGAACGCCTCTTCAACTGTTACTACCGCCGTCAACAGGTAATGACACAGCTGGCTCAAGCATGTCTGTGAGGGCTGAGCGCTCGAAGGTTTGGGCTCACTTTAGTGAAGTAAATGAAAACTCGTCGCGATGCAATCCTTGTCAGAGAGAAGTTGCGTCCAAGGGGGGAATACAAGCAACATCAGCAAAACACTTGGAGCGCGCGCATAGTATAAAGCTAAAGGAGTGCGGGCTGTTTGATTGCTATAGCAACACGAGTAAAGACTGCAGCACCGTGGCGGCGGCACCCGGTTTTGTTTCTGCTATGTCAAGTCACGGTAAGTTTTCCGTCTGGTTTGTAGTCATCATTTCGATTTTAGCACCACTGATATATTACGTTAATCCTGCAGGCAGCATAAACCAGACATCAGAAACCACAGCTCTGCTAACATCGCAGACGACCCCGTTCACAATCGCCAGGCAAAAGAAGATGACAGCAGAAAAAGTGCAGGAATGCCACAGAGTCGTCACAAAGTTTATTGTGAAGGATCTCCAACCATTTGCTACTGTTGAATCCAAGTGGTTTAGGTAAATAGTTAATAGTAAGTCCACTTGAAGTAAGTGTAAGATAGACACACTTCCCTTACTGACACAGTTGTCTTTCACCTTCCTCTGCGTCCAGGCCTCTTCAACGCCATCTGAACGAATGTTCTCAACCACTGAAGACACACTCTGTCCAGAGAGGTCTCGGCTGCTGCCAGAGAAAGTTAATATGTTGCTGTTCCTTAAAAATAACTGTTAGGGCCACATAAGGCAGGAGCAGTGCCTCCTCTACACTGTTTGACATATGAGTCTGTCTGTACATGCAGTCTGTTGGGTGGCATAAGGAGTTTTTGCCATCTTCTTAGCTTTCTTTTTGCCTCTGAGAAGCATTTGTAATGCATTATTGAAGGTTTATTATTACCTTGTGGTAATAAAAAAAAGGTTGAATCTCTTAAAATCTTGTTTATTGTTTACACAGAGTTGCATGTTGTAGTATCAATAAGAGTATCGATAAGTATCGATACCGATAAGGAGTATCGGTTTCTGTATCAGTATCGATAAAATCATAACGATATACATCCCTATGGCAGACTACCTGCGTTTGTTTATATCTGGCACGCTGCACGCGGACTGATACACTAAGTGGTGAACGCCTCGTAGCCAGCTGTGGCTCTGCAGGGGAGGTAGCACCGTTTTACGATGAGAACTAGAGCCTTATTTAGCGGTGTTTTTGTGTGAAAGTAACGCGCTGAAAATTCTCTAAATAAAGCATGAATGCAGACCGTTATCAGATTTTTCCGGTGGGAGTCCGTTTGTTTGTGTTTTTGGTCAAGTAAAATATGGCCCCGTCTGAGTACATAGGAAACCGGCAGACAAGCAGGGAGGGGGTGTTTGGTGCGAGCGCTCTGGGCTTCTGCTGCACAAAAACACTGCTGTAGGGGTAATTTCTGCCCTAAACCTTGTGATAGGACCCAACTTGTTCCATCCCGGGGTATCACTTTAAGGCTCTCTATTTCACAAAGCCCCTTCACTCTGATTAGCCAACCCTCCAGAGGCCTGTCAGGGACAGAGCTATGGGCAGACCTTGGTGTTTGAGACCCGCCCCTCTGTTGTATAACCAACCAGTATGGAGAACCTTATGTGATGACCTCATCATTGCATCAAGTCTTGTGAAGATCTCATGCTATTTTTTAGAACAGACCATTTGGAGTAGTTTATTACAACATATGAATATGCAGTGGTTTGAAAATTTGCAAATATTCAGTATGAACATCCAGAATTTTTACTTTGTATCCTTGTTCAAAATGTGGGTAAATCTACACACACTGTGTACCATGATGTAAGCTATATAATCCTACAGTATTAGACGAGGTACCTTTGCATACATCTCACAGCTGCACAAATTTTCCCTCTTTTTCTTCTCCGGTTTATATTTGTTTACAGGTCTGAAACAGGCACTCCTTCTCAGAGACAGAATCAAACTTTCACCAAACAAGATTGTCGACAAAGAAAGCCGCTCAGTCTCGGAGATCACAATGCGGTATTGCCATGCGGTGCGTACAGCAGCTGAGCTCTGCAGTTTGGGAATCAGGATGCTCGAGATGCAGGGGTTTATCAATTCCTTGCAAATTGGGCCACAAGACATTGAAATTCATCCCAATGCCTCTCTTTTCTTCTTCCCTCTCTCCCCTTCGCTGTCAAACTGTCTCTCTCTGCCTCTGCTCAGCACACACCAGTCAGTCAGTCTTACAAACAGCTCTGTGAGTATTATCTGGATAACTTGTGACTGTTTCACTCCTAAAAACACTGAAAAGGGTAAAGAAAGAGTTTTGGGGGGAGCCATGGTTGAATTTCTTTCGTTGTTGTTTGTTGAATATACTCCTCACCAGGTGTGCTGCTGTTCAGTCTGACACAGCGGGGAGCCAGAGTGTAACTAAGGTTTCTGGAAAGTAGTGCAGAGAGGACGTACACAATTTATCTTGAGACGCAGGAAATTAACGCAAAGCATTCAACATCTGCGTAGTGTGATGTAAAAAGTTACAGAAATACATCTGCTAAACATATAATGCTGTTTTTGTTAAGCACCTTAATTTTTGGTTGAGATGTTGTTGACTCTCCTCAGTGTTTGGTTGGTTGTCAGCTGTTCTTTGTGCTTATGCTTCGAAATAGTGTTTGGCTTTTAAGTGTGGCGATGGATGGCAAACGAAGAGTGATATAATAATGCACACCACCACAATAATGCACATTACCATTACCATGAATCAATTCATAACTTCTAAAAGAGTGCATTTAAAGATACTTTTCAAGTGTTTTGCATCTGCATAAAACCATTGTGGTTCTCCTCTTTTAAATGGGAAAAACTTTGTTTAGTCTAATGAGTCATGTCTTTAATAAGCAAAGATTTGACAAATTATCTTGACAAAACATCAATTGAAATGTCAAATTGTTTGTCAAATTCAAAAAATGTGGAGAGTTACAAAGGATGTTACCAGAAAATGAGCACTTTTTAATGCAGACATTGACTTTGAAACTTTTAACGTGTACTAACTGCAAAAACTTATTGGTAGCTTAAGATAGTCACAAAAAGTTATCTGGAGCCTATCCCAGGTGACACTAGGTGAGAGGTGGGGTACACCCTGGACAGGGCGCCAATAAGAAGAGAATCAGCTATTTACACACACACACTACCATCCACAGGCAATTTAGAGTTATCCCTATACCCTGACTAGAAGATTAGAATAGTTATCACCAATATTACATATGAACTAATTGCGTAGCCAAAGTAATGTTCCTCTCTGTAACATGACTGTACCCTGCCCTATTGAAAAATTGAAAAACACACCAAGTTGCATCATCTAGATTTAAACAGACTGACGAGATGTGAACATCCCTACTTTCCATGCTGCAGATAGCCCTGCAGACTTCCCTGTGTTAGGACTTTAAATGAAGTGAGCTTCCGTGTTATAATTAAGCCAGTGTCCCAGATTTAGTCTCTGGTTTCTCACTGCAAAATATTTTGGAATATGCAAAATTCAGTATGTAGTGTCTCAGCTGAATTCTTGACCCACTTCAGGCTGTTTGTCCACTTGAAGCACCAGTGTGTAAGTACAGCCTGAACAAAAAACACTGATATTTTCTTGATGATAGATGCAAAACCTGAACATTACCAAAATGTTACTCTGCCAGACTGACATGATAGGATTTGCTCTCAAATTTCAACAAGTGCAAATAAAATGAACAATCCTGCGTGATCTATCTCTATTATATATTGATCCTTTACTTCTCATTTCATGACTATGTGGTGGTTTCAAAGCTCACAATGTTTAAATATTTTTCAAAGGTAGGGGTGCAAAATATGTCAGTTTATGTATTAATTCACAAGCCCAAACACCCTGACACAGTGGAGGTATGCAATCCACCACTGACGAAACATAAAGCAGCAGCAGTCACAGCTTACATTGGTACCACAGAGAGCAGAAGTGCCGATTCAACTGTAGCGAGCTGACCAGAGACAACTTGAGTTACAGCAACTGATGATGAAATCGCCACCATTTTCTGAGAAAGAAGACAATGACTTTCATTTCCATTAAGCACATGTACAGTCTGATTGACAACGTCTGTGGCCTAAGTTTTATCCCCAACTGATGTTATTCCTGCGTGTAGGCTTAGTTTGATAGACTGGCAAATGTTTGAAGACTTGTGTTAAAAAAAAAAAAGTATCATTTTTATTATCATGGAGTTCTCTTTAAAAAAATAAAATAAAAACTGTGCACTGTATCATAGTTATCTTGTAACTTGTGTCTACTGCTAAGTCAGCAAATGACCCACACAGGCAGGCTGGCATTACTGTACTCTGTTTTTGGCACTTGACAGGAGATAAAAAGTTAAAATCTGACTCTTTTGGTCCTCTGAGATAATTAAACCAAGCAAATTGCTGCAAAATCTTTCATGCCTAACAGTTAGTGTCTTCATACAGTTATCAACTGATTTTTTGTCTCTTTTCATTTTCACCATCTTTTAGCTACCACATATTTAGGAAAAGAAAAAGACAGCTTTGGCTGTATCAGGGTCACACTTTCAGTAACATGAGCCCAGAGAAACTGACATCTCTTCACAACTGTCGCCTCAAAGATGAGGTGAAGAACCATATTTGCAAGTTTGAAAATTTAAAGAGATGGTGAAATCTTGAGAAATCACACTGCTTCACCTCACCCATCCCCAAGTGATGTTAATGTAAGCAAAAGACGGTGAGTAAAGCACAAATAAAGCTCCAGCCAGTTTTAGTTAGAAGTTCATATAATAAGCTTACTGTCTTCCACTTTGCTGGACCAGGATGCCGTTGAATCTCTTGTGCCTTATAATGCAAAGTTAGAGAGGGATTAGAGATGTCTGATGCTAAATATTCGAATAAGTTTTAGAGGATTCGGAACCAGGCTCAAGCTCCCTTGAGGTATAATGGACTTACCCTTCCATGATATGACTACACTACTTCAGCCAATATCTATTTTTAATCCATGGATATAAAATTAAATCTGGTCACTTACTGAAACAGTTTGCATGTCACACAACAACCAAGAACCCACAGTTTAGAGGTAAGAAATGAACTTTATAAGGTGAAGTTAGAACAGTGCTGCACTGTCTCCACTCTCAACCTTCAAAGTAGCCTTAAAGCACACTTCGAGGGGGAAAAAACACTGTTTACTGTGAACAGCTTGTTCCCCCAGGTTCGGGGTTACTGTAGCAGCTGGAGAAAATCAATTTGAAGCCCTAGGATGAGAACATGGGCAACATTAAAGTCCTGACAACTGAAGACCCTCTGTCTCTAACTGAGACACTCAAAGGTACTAACACAGTCTGTATCCCACAGCTGTACATGTGCAGAGATTTCCCTGCAGGAGGTGGGAGATGAAACAGCAGATTGACTGACCAGCACCGTGACTCACACACGCTGCTAGTCACAGATAAAAACCCTCTTTTACAAAAACAGAGCTGGTGGAAAAGTATGCATGGGTTTCACATTGACTTCTAAATTTATTTTTTGAGGACAAGTTAAATGCAAGAATAACTTTTTGAACTCTTAAAAATGAAATGGTGTTATACAGTATGGGGGAATAATGTGTTAGCAAATTGTCACCTGAATATTTCCAGCTGACGACCCTTTTTTCATTTAGATCACACCACAGTGCTTCAAAAAGCCCCCACCATTACTATGGTTTTGTAATTTTACATTAAACTAAAATCCCATTACAGAGGCTCAAGAGGCACGACATGTTAACTAATAGTGGGTGTCACACGTAGACACACAATTAGACACACACACAGTGCACAGCTCCATCCTGGCAGCTCAAACAATTGCAGTGACATCGTCATGCCTCTGTTACTATTTTCAAAGCAAGATCAGCAGCAGAATAACCCAATATTACACCTTTTGTGACACACTATAACATATACAAAAATATGAACTGATGAAAAGCAGAATATATTGGTTCAAAAATTATTCTAACCTTGTATTAATCTGAAATAAATGCAAACTAAAAACAAAAACGTGACAGTTTTTGGAGAAAACAAATTTAACAGTTTTTTTTTTTCATGAAAAACAATACTCACTTAAAATTTGTTGCCAGCAACACCATTCCAAATAAGTCTGGGCAGAGACATCACTGAAAAAGTTTTTGAAGTGCTAAAAAACACCTCCAGGGTAATTTCCAAACTCATTAGGATTCATCTGCAACATGTTAGTGACATGACTGGGTGTAAAAGAGGTGTTCCCTACCAAGCTGAGTCCCTGAAAAGTAAAGGAAGGAAGAGGCTGATCACTCTAAAAGAGACTATGTGAGCAAATATTGTGCAATGTTAATATTTTTACAATGTTAGAATAATGTCCTTCAGTGTGAGATTGCAAAAAAAAAAAACATTCATGGAGAAATTCAGAGACTCTGGAGAAATCTCTGTTTAAAAGGACAACCCCAAACCAACATTGGATGAACAAGTTGCACTGCATGATAAACAGACATGACTCTGTAGTGGGAGTCACTGCATAGGCTCAAAATCACTTCCAAAAACTTGATCTATGAACGCAGAGCTTATATATGTATATATCATAGAGCCCAGTATATATGTACTGAGCTGAAGAGGAAAACTGTCTTGTTAATTGCGGAATAAAAATGTATCATTCTATCTGGAAATTATGGATTTTGCTCTCCCCATTACAAAGATGAACCCGTTTATGAATGTTTACAATGTGTAAGTGCTAATGACATAAACCGCTCACACATCTGGGAAATGCTGCAATCCAGACAGTGTCTAAGGAAATACCTTACATATTCAGACACATATCTGTCTTGATTGACATCAGAAACTCTTCTAAGTCTCCAAGTGTTATTTAAAGAAGAGGAGCTGTCAGATCCCAACCCTTTAAAACTTTTGGCTGGTCTTTTATTTGAAATGTTAAAAACATGTTTTTCACGACACATATTTTTTTATTTTCAGCCATGACTTTGTGTGTCTTACATAAAAGTGTTGTGTTTGAATGTTTTACAAACAACCAAGATCTATTTTTCTGAAATGTTACAAAGTGTCCAAACATTATTGTATAATTCAGCAAAAAAAGCTTTTAAACACAGGCAGTCATAAAATCCATTTGAACAAATGTTATTAATAAATGCTATTTTGTGCTTTGTGATAGAATACTCAAATACTGGTGGAAGTGTCTCTGCAAATAGATAGGTGCATTAATTAGAAATATTTGTGTGGCCCTCCTTGTAAGTTTAATAATTTAAGATAATAGACAATAATCTAATAATCGTCAAAGAACCTAATAAATCTAGTGCAACATTGTCAACTGTGGCCTCCCACCTGACGTATTTGATCAGAAAGGAGGAGAAACATTGAGTGCCTCTGCAGAATCTTTGTGTGGGAGCATTTGTTAAAACTGTAACTCAGCCTGTGGGATTGTTGTTGAAAAGACAAAGAAGCTGTTCCAAGACATTTTTCAAACAAAAGCATTAAAAAGTCATCATGTCATGACTAGTTCAGAGACTATTTCAAATCTCCAGAGTGTTTCAGCAACGCTGACACCTTTATTATGAAGTAAACCTAAATGCAAAAAGAAGCAATGCTCCTGAACTCTTCTGTAATGTATTTCTACACTTTGTATTTTGTTTTGCAGCACTTGGAGCTGTGATGTTAGTAGTACTGGTTACTAATATGGTTAATTTATGATGAGGCTTTTCTCTCCTCACTCCTGCTCTCACTCCTCCCTCTCTTTTCTCTCAGCTGTGGCTTCTCAGGACCGGGCCATCACTGCAGACAGAAGGAGGGTATGACTATAAATAGAAATTGGACCAATTATAAAGCAGATGTTCCCCTGTATGATGGTAGAAGAACACTGGCGGATGGGGGGTGTCTGTGGTACGTTCACAACCTCTCTTTACTCTCTCCCTTTGTTCTAGTCTTCCTCTCTGGGTTTGTCTTGACTGTCTGGTTTTCTCTCTGTCTGGCTTTCTTCTTTCCTTTTTTCATCAGAGACTTTCTAATTAAACCCTTTCTTAATTACTGTTTTATTAAAAACTAAGCTATATATTTCTGCCTGGCTGTGATCTTCACCATAAGAAGCTTGGGTGAATAATTTTTGCATGTTTTCCAGCAAACTTTGTCAGAATAAACCTCACTGACTGACAGCCCTGCAACAAGCTGTGTCCAAACACCTGTTTGTAGTTGTGTACATCTCTTTTAATGGCATTCAAATCACCAGATCTGAAGAACTGCTGTAATTCAAACTGGCTTGAATCAGCATTTTAGAGTTAGCTGAATAAGCATAACACAACATATCCAAATAAAGAACCGCCCGGGGTTATCAACATTTTAATCAGCACAGCTATCTCTTTGTAATTTGAGAGACAATCCTCTTCAGCATTAGATTTTTCAGATATTATCCCCATAATCTGGGACAGTTCAATCAATGCCTGTAAAATATTTGTATATTAAAATACAGCTCATACAAAGCAGGAGATAAGAGGGATAGCGTTTGGGTTTGTATCAAATGGCAATGTTAGAACTAAAAAAAGTGAGATATTGTTCCTATAGAAAACTCCACCATCTTTTTTTTTATTTTTTGATAAAACACAGGCTGTTAAAAAATATGATTTATATTTCCAAAGATGTCTCTGTTTAGCTACAAGTGCTAAAGACAAACCTTTTCAGTCAGCTTCTTCAGCAAGCCTGTCCTCACTGCAATCGTACTTCTAGTCATCGCCATCTTCAGCATTATCATCACCTTGCTTCCAACAACGTGGCCGTCATCAATTTAACCAAGAGAGTGATAAGGTTCTGTTTGATCTGCTGCATTAAGGCAAAAGCCCAATCCATGCTAAGTAGGTTAGGGGGGTAAATCTTCAGGTCTCCAGAGGCTGAGTGCTTTTCCTCTGTGTCCCTCTCTTCCTCCCTCTCCTCCCTGTCAACATCTGACAAGCTCACCAAGGCTGAGCTGAAAAATACCCATAACATCCACCTCCACAGTTCTCTTTACTGCCATGCTCTCCTTCACTCACTGCCACCATCTATTCTTCACTGTCGGTCTCCTCTTTGCTCCACGCATTCCTTTTCTAGTATTTCCATCTCCCACCACTTCCTGTAGAATCTCTCCTCTCAAACACACAAATATCCAGTCACGCAATAATACATTCACATGAAGGCAAGCAAAGTCCAAAAACAAACCATTTACTCCCTGAGTCCTTGTATTTTTTTTTTTCATCCTACAGTTGCGCTTATAGCCTGTAGGCCAGCTTAACTGACATTGCATCTTGGCTGCAGTTTTTGCAACATGACTCACTGAAGTTGATTTGAAACTTTGTGACAGATGACACAGCCACACTTGACTCACAGTAACAGTGAAGCATAGCTTAATTCAAATTAGGCAAGTGATTTATTTTTGGATGAAGGCAATAGGCTTTCTCAGCTACCTGTTACCACTGATGACTGTTTAGATGCATATGAATGAATGTGAAAGAGGGGGATACGTGTGGTGCAGTGGTCAGTGGTGGTGTTATTCAAGGCTTTGTTTGGGAGAGGCTCTGGGCATGATTCGGATGCTCACTAGGGCCTGTCAGAAAGGATGGATGCAGCTTTGTTCAACTGTTTTGTGCTTTTAGTTTGTAGCATTAGCAGAAAAAAACACAGCGCTTTCTCAAGATAAGGGCCCTAAGATTCATTACAGTTAACAGGAAGAGACCAATATTTCACTGGGAAGAAGAATGTGATAACCTGGTCTTTAAGGTTGAACTATCATGAGGTCAACAGAACACTGAACCCTTAACAAATCAAGATGAACAATGGCTACAATAAGATGCGCGCAGCTCTGAACCAGCATGAAACTGATTCATAACTTCAGTGCAGATGGTGCAATCCAGCCTGTGAGGCAGTCACAGCATCTCCAAAACAATACTCATCGCCAGCATTACTAACAAATGTCAACACAAATTAATTACCATTAATTCAAATACCTGAGTCAGCCACTTAAACAAAATTTAAAATTAGACCTCACTATGAGAGACTCCTCTCATTGTACTTCACAGTGTATATGTGTAGTCTGTACTTGACATTAACATTTTACCATCCCCAATATCATCACCAACCCTGCAAAACCATTTTGCAGTAATGATTTTGCCCATCAATTAAGGCCTAAAGACATACGCACACTTTTTTCTTTTAATTGAGATTCTGTATTCAGTCTGGCTGACTTTTTAACCATGTCCGTCATTGTTCTCTTTAGGTCTTATTTTTGTTTTTGATTTTTTAACTCATTGTGTAGGTCCTTTGTTGCTAGTATATCATTGCCTTTGTTCATGTTTCTTTCTTATGTGTACAAGCTGCTCCACGCTAATCACCCCATGAGGAATTGATAAAGTTGTCTGAATTTGAATCTGACAAGTTTAAATCCATGAGTAACTATTATACTATAACAGAGACTTAGGAGAATATGCATTTTAATTATAGAACAAATAATGGTTAGGCCCATCTGATAATTTCATAATGTAAGATAGTGGAAAAAAGGTGATATTTGCAGTATGTCTGCTTTCCCATTTCTGCTAGGTAATGCATACCTGATTACCTGTTAGCTATCCTCAGTCAGCAATTCATGACTTTTTACCCTAAACTAAGCTAGGAAGTAGCTGGAACTAATTCCATTCTGTCAATACTCACGTCATAATCAAAACGCTACTGTCTCAAAGAAATATCTACTGTAGACAGTCTTTTAGGATAAGTTAAACCTAGTAAATAATTGTTAACCTGCTAACTACCATTTGAAACAAGTAGCTTTAGCATTGAAACATTTCTTAGCTAATTTAACGATAGCAGCAAATTCTTTTTCAGCCAGGCACACATCAAACAACTTTAAACTAATACTCAAACCATGGGAAGTGAAACGCATAGGTTCAGTTAAGATCAGTTTCAATATGACACTCCTAAGTTCTTACACATACACTCACAGCTGCCCGCTCTGGGGCATCGCAGTTACAACAAACAAACAAAGAAAAGAATATGGGTAAATAATGCCACAAACTGGTCTTCTTTTTCAATTTTCAACCTGGTTCTAGGTTAAGGTTTTGTTAATGTTTGCTGCCGATAGCGGCTGGGCTATTGTTGTATTGATTCATACACTTGATGACAACTTGGACAAATAAACAGTTACAACTAGCACCAAATCAGGTCACACGCCCCACGATCACTAGGAGTGGCAAATTAGGCCCTGAATCTATCCTAAAACCAACTCGTGTGGCCAACCGTAGATGACATACTTCGTAAAACATGGTTTTATTTAAAATGTGCTCTGACCTTCCTCCAGGTTAGAACTATTCATTTTATTGTTAGTTGCTTGTTGATGATGAGTGGTCATGTAATTACTACAGTCAAAAACTTGACGTGTTAAACCTACAACCTTATAGTCTTACAAAAATTGTAAGACCATTTGAGTATGATGTCAGAGATAAGATTAATTCCTTCCCTGTGGCTCTGGGAAATTCTATAATACAGTACACCTGCATTTGTTCTGTTTCTTTTTAGTGTAATGCTCTAAGCCTCTCTTTCCTCTTCTCTTCTTTCTTTTTTTGTTTCAGTAGTGTTTGTTTTCCATGTGAATGCACCAGGGCAGATGATGACCTATTTGTAACTCCGCACAGGATGACTGCTAACCTTCCCTGCTATATTTATACACACACAGTTGCAGAAACATGTGCTTCTGATATGTGAAGTAAAGCACTTATATTATTGTTTGAGCTGAGCAGCGCTGCTTACCTCTGTGAGATGAGGATTGGGGTTGAAGCCACACTGGTTGCACACCATAGAGCGACACTGTGTGCAGGTGTTGATGTTGGGCTTGTCATCCCCCGTGGCCATCAGGTCAGTGGTTTTGCAAACGGGGCACAGTTTGCTGCTGGGCATGGGCGCAATTTGTGGCACAGAATAAGGGGAAGTGGGGACGCTGCCTCGGTCGGGGGACACAGAGGGGGACCTCCCAGTCCTGCTGCTCCCCAAATCCACCTGTAGACTCTTCCTGGCCACATGACCCTGGCCCTGCTCTCCCTGTGGTGCAGCATGCTGAGGGGTGTCATGAGAAGCCAATCTGTCCCCTGTACCATGACTGCTCGGGGCTCCTGCTTTAGGTGCTGGGTCTGATGGAGGTGCTCTGGTGGAAATCACAAAGAAAACATAGGATGGAACATTACTCTGGACTTAATACAAAAGCATTTGTTACAGTAGGTGACACACATATCTTATTCACTGTGTATGAAACAATCTCTGTGGCTCAGCAGGCTAAGTTAATCTGCCCTTCAAAATGCACTTACGCAACCAGAACACTGAACAACTTACGCACAGGAACACTTATAAAATATGTCTTATAAAATAACATAATTACTCACTTCACAATGACCTAAAACCACATTAGCAAGAAGAAGTAGCATAAAAAAAATGTATATCTGATGAGGTATTCTCTGTATGTATTGCTCATATAGATACCGTTAATATTCAACATTATTCCTCCAGGTTTGTCACTCAAATTAATCAGAGTAATAAATAAAATATTCCAAATGCTGTTGCACATTTTTGTACCAAGAAATGACACTAAAGTACAAGAACACCCTTATTGGATAGCTGCATGTATAGAAAAGCATCAGTCCCAGCGGAGCCAAGGCTCTCACACCTGACACTCTCTTATGAAACACCTGGGAGAGAATGTTTTCACCTGCTGGATCAATTCCATGGTCGTTAAATTGCTCCTCTCCTCCATGATGAAACCATCTTTCTGTACATTTACAACGACAAAATTGGATTTGGATTGTACCTCACTGGCTGCCTTCATCACCTGGCAAAAGTTATTCAATAAGGTCATCAAAAAATTAAATTCAACACACGTATAGGGTTCTTTTCTATGCATGTTTGGTTTCAGATGTAGCAAAATAGAACTCCAAAGGACAACACAATGGACGAATGTGTAATTTTAAGTCTTAACATACACAGGTTTGTTTGTGGTTAAACCAGAATATTAAACGCCTCCATTTAAAACCCTGACAGCGATTTATGATTTAGTCCATATTACTTCTATGTGAAAAGTTACTAGAGCATGAACTGTATAATAAGAAAAAGGGTTAAAAATGATGTATTCTTCACAGATTATCTATTTAACAGCACTATCATTAGTCTAGTTTCATAGAGTCCCACCGTCCTTGTTCAGTGAATCAGGCTCCTCCACTTTGAAATGTGGTTTTTGGATGTGGTTAAAACCTCCAGAGAAGTGAGTAAATGGACCTTGGGTTCAGATTTGCCGTGACTTGCAGGGATTTAATTCCCTTTGTTTTGTTTTTACATCTACCCGGTTTTTAGGCCTAATAACATTTCATTCTTGTGCTGTAAATATGTAGCTTAACCATTTTAATCAAGCTATATATTTCAAATGAGCTGCATCTAATGATTTCACAAGTGGGTTTCATTCCAGTGAATGCTACTTAATTTCAGAAAGAGAGGCACTTCTTGAGTGCTGTATTTTGGAAGCCTGAGATGCACTCAGTCCACATGCCATTAAAAGATTTTATTGTTGTTCAAAGTGTGATATCAGACTACTCAAAACGCTGGCCAACAGAGAGGCATATGTTGAATATTTTATATTGCCTCTATCACTTTCTGTGAAGTGCTCCTTGTGGCTGTTTTTACTCTTTGAAGCTCTTTCTGTTCAGGCCTTAGTGACAACGTTTTAGGATGAATTTAAGTTAGTGTATCAGACGACTGTATTATAAACTTTTGCTTATGCCCTCCAGCGTTCACACCAATAGTTAAATAGAAATGGAGGATTTCCGCTGTCATAACAACTTAGGCCTTGTTTTGTCATGGCCGTCATCTTCAAAGACAGTCACAGCAGCAGCTCTGCATCTGCAGCAAGTGAATGGAGGAAATAAAGAGGCCAATAGAGAGACTCCAATAGAGCATGGTAGCAATTATGAGCCACAGCTGATGACTGGAGCTTGTGCATGACTTGAACCTTGATTCAGTCTCAGCAGGGGGGCCTGTGTTCACTACAGTGAGCACATTACACTCCCACACGCGGAGCTTTCACTTTTGAGCCACTACTCCACTGTAGCATTCAGCCTTGATAGACTGCTGACCACCACTCTGGCTGTGTTGAAGACTTAACTGGAAATGCTGAATGTACTGACCACTGATACACAGAGTGATGTTACCCTGGATCACCAAAAGACAGAAGCTATTCCTACTTCAAAAAAATATGTGATTTATACAAAGCCAAAGGCACCTCGGTGATACCTAAAAAAGTGTTTAAACTGGAAGACACCTTTTCAAAAGATTTCTTCAGATATTCTCTTACATCAGTAAATGGGAGTCCACCGGGAGCTACTTTTGGCTTTGTGTCTAAAGCATTACAAATTGCTTGTTTTATCACAGAGTGGATGGTGAAAGGTTTAAGGGTTTGTAAGCTGCCAATCTTGTGTAATGAGAGCTTCCCGTGGAACTTCCTATAGTAAGGAGACAAAAAGATTTTTCTACACAGCCTCAATGATACATACCACAAAGAACAGTGAAACAATTTCAGGTGGTACAATTTTTCTCTCCCTGCAGAGACTTTGAAGAGAAGATCAATGTTTCTTTTGTGTGCACGCAGTATACAGTATTTGAAGCTACAGCTAGCACCCCGTTAGCTTAGCCTATCACAAAGATGGGAGTACCAGCACACCTAACAAAATATCAGCTTTTGTATAGATAATGAACTGAGAATTTAACAATAAAGCTGCTGGTAATGACACTAAGTGGTCGGATCCTACTCTTATGCAGTGCTGCAACCAAAGCCATGTGCAACCAGCCAGTTCTGCAAGTTTCCAACCAAGTATTTGCCAGTACAAGGGTTGGCTGCGACTTTACTTTTGAAGGATTTATCATCTTTTTTACTAAGTGACATTTTCAAGGCTTTTTATTTCTTATTTGAGAAACGATAGGACAGAGGCTACAGCAGGAAACAGAGTAGGAGAGAGAAAAGGGGAATGGTCTGCAGGTAAAGGTTCAAGCGGGAATCAAACCTGGGCCGAGAGGAGTATGGCTTTTGTACATGGGCACACAGTTTAATTTCTATTCTCAACCAGGCCATGGGTCAATCATGATATAGTAGGTATGCTGATATGAGGTGCTGGTATGGCCTACCATGGTCAGCCTGAGAGAGCTAGGGTAAGAGTTAGGGTTAAGGGTTAAGGGTCAGGTTTAGGGTTAGGGTTAGAGTGAGGGTTAGAGTTAGGGTTAGGGTTAGGGTTGGGGTTAGGGTTAGAGTTAGAGTAAGAGTTAGGGTAAGGGTTAGGGTAAGAGTTAGGGTAAGGGTTAGAGTTAGGGTTAGAGTTAGGGTTAGGGTTAGAGTTAGAGTTGGGTTAGGGTTAGGGTTAGGGTTAGAGTTAGGGGAAGGGTTAGAGTTAAAGTTGGGTTAGGGAAAGAGTTAGGGTTAGAGTTAGGGTTAGAGTAAGAGTTAGAGTTAGGGTTAGAGTTAGGGTTAGAGTTAGGGTTAGGGTTAGAGTTAGAGTTGGGTTAGGGTTAGAGTTAGGGTTAGGGTTAGAGTCAGGGTTAGGGTTAGAGTTAGGGTTAGAGGTAGGGTTAGAGTTAGGGTTAGAGTTAGGGTTAGGATTGGGTTAGGGTTAGAGTAAGGGTTAGGGTTAGAGTTAGAGTTAGGGTTAGGCTTAGGGTTAGAGTTAGGGTTAGGGTTAGAGTTAGGGTTGGGGTTAGGGCTGAGATCAGCCTCCTCTCACCAGTTTCACCCTTTTTTCTTGTTTGAGCAATCTACTTTCCTGTTGTCTCTACAGGCATTAAAAATTATAAATCTCAGCCCCCCACACCAACACAAAGCCTGTACACATGTCCAATACACAGCTGAAAAAGCAGCGGGTACTGTACTTAATTTCTTAAGTATGGTACATGCATACACAGTATCTTTGTAAAGGAGACTCCATGCCTCATCGATTTATTTGTCAGACCACTAGAAGTGAAACAGACTGCCTCAGGCTGCTGCAACATATCCTGCGCTGTCAATTTTGTTGTATCTAAAGGTCAAATCAAAAAGGTGCCAGGTGCATCAGGCTTGAATGCATGTCTAAACGCATTATTTGTTTGTAAATGGATGTTAAGGGCATCAAGCAGGGAATAAATCTGCCATGAAATGCCTGCTCATAGACACAGGGACTACAAATGTTGTTTCAAATAGTTTCAGGTACATCCGTGATGGCAGACTGTTAAGTAGTAAAAACAAATGCTTTTGTTTTCTTGGGTGAGATTCTTCCAACTTTGTAATTATCCAGCCAGCCTAGATTATGAAAAGGAGCTGTAAGGAGCCATAAACAAAACAAACGTAACCATTTTTTGAATTCATCTAAGGCTGTGACAGGCCGCTGGAAAAAAAAACCCAAGTGAAGGCTCCATCAATACTCACAAAACTAAATATGGATTGTAGTTTTATGAGCCAGGGCGCTTCCTATTTCCAATAACTGCAGACATTTCATTATTCAGTATCAGACAAGTTTGGCAAAACATGTTAACAAGGAAGAGCTGGGATTAGAAAGAAAATTCTGCTTCATACATGTCTGATAGAAAAGTATCAAGATGGAGCTGAAACTTCGCACCATGTCACAGAAGACAAGACTTGGCACATGATGGAGACTACTTCAACACCACAGAGGTCCCAAAAATGAGAGGCACAGTGTGAATTTTTTAACTGTGTTTTGTTATTATTCAGATAACAGGCAGATAAGCGCCCCAGTTACTCTACTGTATGTTGGAAAAATCTGATTCAAAAGTAAGTTCCTTTTTCTGACCATAACAAAGATGGCAGCTAGACTAGTACATTTCCTCATCAACTGTGCATTATGGGGAACTCATTTCAGATTATCAAAAGTTACATTGCAAAATTACTTTTTACTGTTTTATTTTTTCATACAAAATTAAAGTCACGTCGAGCTAAAAGATGAAGTTTCTATAATCTTAATGCAGCACATGGAGGAAGTGCAGAATACTGCATGTACAATGGCTTTATCAAACATACAGAGAGAAATCAGTGCTCCTACCTAAAAGGCTCTCACATGCTTTTTTTAAGTTTAGCACCTATCAGACATCTGTTCAATCCAGCCATAAATTCACTGTATCCCCTGGCTGTCATAGCATCATAAATATTTACTTGTGCTTCTGCATTATTTGTTTGAGTTGTGAGATCCATTTGCTATGTTTAGGCTACATGCTTAGCGGTGCCTGCATTGCTGAAGGTAAATTAATTATGAGGGCGTACTGTTTGTGTCTCAGAACATGACTGTATTCATTATTTTCAAGGCTTTTGCTAAATGTAGCTGCAGTGAGATACATGATTGAATTTTGATGTAAACTGATTTACAAGACTAAGCAGAGAAGATTCTAGCATCTGCTCAATGATGAAGCAGCTCTGACTTTGCACTGTTTCAGATGAAATACAGAAAACAATGCAGCACATTGATTCATTTGCTGACAAAAAAAAAATAGAAAGATATCTAGGGCTTGTCTCCAACACAAAGAATAACTTCTTACAGTACAGAAAGCTTGTCACTTCTGGTCATCAGGTCAGGATGGCTGAGCTCTTGGTCAACACTGTCGTGATCAGAGAATGAATAACCACATGATGCAGAAAAGATGACTCCTTCAGCTTTATGGACTCCTATATGAGCTCAGACTAAGCTCTCTGACTGCACTGAATAAATCATAATATAGCCTCAGAGTGAATACGGGTATGGAACTCACTGTGAACATGCCTGTACTATACAGAATAGTATGCCCTCATTCATAAGAATAGGCAAGCTGAGAAAATACTGCAGCTCGTTTTAATTAAGATGAAAGTCTCCTATCTACACTCGCAACCATGCAGTACGGTCTCATTGTTTCTTACACTGTCACAACTTCTTTGAGGAAGAGGGTTGAAAGAAATAGATTCACTCTGAATGAAGGCTCGTGATCTGAAGTGAACCATTTTAATCAGTCGTGTGATACACTCCCTCTCTGTGTCTCTCAGCGCTTCCCGTAGCCTTATGAGACACCTCAGGGTGGATCCCAGAGAGAAATCAAGACATAAAAGAATCATGATGTTGCATGGGAGCTATGAGCTTTCAAACCCAGTCTGCAGGATAAAAAGTGAGGGCTTTTCCAAACAGAGAAACAAACTGGCTTGAACACGGTTAAAAGTGTATGCTTTTCTAATTCCATGTCTCCAGGTCACCTTTAAACCTTACTATCACCTATGTTAAGACAGAAACACGTACTTTTAAACAGACAAAAAAAGGGGTTTCAGTGATTTTTTTGCCTTTAGCTGCAGCCCATGAGGCCTCGATTTAGAGCCTATTGTTGTGTGAAGAAAACTACATATCTTTCTGTATGGCAAGATGTGCGCTGTTCATGCACAAATAAGATGCAGCTGTATCTCTGTTCTTTCACATTCAGGTGTTTAACTGTTGAACTTAAAGCTATTTGAGATCTGGTTTGAGAGGTAATTCCTCCAACACACCCACATAGAGAAATACAGACCTTCAGGCTACACATGTTATTAAACACTAATGATCTGGGTTGCATTTTGAAAGAGGGCTAATATTTCATATGCTTATGCAATAAAAAATGTTGGTGTTTTTTTTATATAGGTGGCTGCCACAATAAGAAATATTGTCCTTTTAGGCTACCATAGCACTATCAATGTGTCTGGATTTCTTATGGAGAAATGCAACATCACTTTTCAAGAAGGAATTATCTTTTTCTCTGCATGATGGTAGTGGAAAGATATTACCAGTCCACTGGCAGTATATTGATTTGAATTGAGGTCTGATAAGTGAGACAGCTATGGCTTCATATGCGTTATGGTTCTGTGCTCACAATGACGCCGGTGCTATCTGATGGTAGCTTTGTCATCACCGTGCATACGCTGTCATGAGGATACAGACGTCCCCTCACCGAGGAGAGGAATGACTCTGTGTTTACCGTTATTCATGTCGAGGCACGTTCAGGAAATCAGCCTGTAATAGAAACCAGCGAGCCCCTCTAACGTGAGACCCAATGCACTGTGCATCATTTACGTCTCTAATTTATTTACCGTGTGTGTGCGTGCGTGTGTGTATGTGTGTGTGTGGACATTCATGTTTGTGAGATGTATTCCTGAGTGTTCGTATTTTCTTGGCACTACCTCACTATGAAGAGAAAATTGTCGCCCATTCATTCATGATACTCTGCCACTGATGCCTCAGGATGAACACCGTGAAAACGGGCGTAGAAATGTCTACTGAAAGCTATATAACGTTATTATTGATTCTTCATCGAGAGCGTTGCATATTAGATTTGACTTCGACCAACATTGACGTTGAGTAACAGGGTGGTGCTGCCAAAAAAGCAGAAACGGCTCTTAAAAGGGGTGGTGAATTGTGTTGACAAGGATATTGAAATAAATAATTAAGCACCCATTCAAGTCTATCTCCACGCACTCGGTTGATCCTATATCTACGCTGCACCGTTAACTGATGCACGGTAGATAGGTCCACGCCACGCTGCCGTGAAACCTCCCTAATTTCTCAACTCACTTCGGCGGAGAAGCGTCCTAGCTATCGCGGCTACCTGTTAATCCCCGGCCCGGGTGCAGCCCCGCTCCCTCCGACAGGCGCTCCATTGCTCGGCTTGATGAGCTGTCCAGAGTCCGGTGGTGCTGAAATGGAAGCCGGAGCCCCTGCTGCAGGGACGGCGGGGCCGGCCTGTCCCGCCTGTCCCTCCCCTTCCATGCTGGCCTCGTTCCCCATCGTGTCGGGATAGGTCTCGACGGAGAGAAACGATGTTGTAGGTGGTTCTACAGCTGTGGTAAGAACTCAGATGAAACTCAGTGCTGCTCCCCTTCCGCCATCATCACCTACAATTCAGCATCCCGCACGGAGCACGCGCGCTGACGGCGAGGGCGAGGGAGCGCGCTGACGCAATGGGTGGGAACTTGAAAGGCCGGTACGTGCGCGTTCACGGTGATTTGTTATCTCAAGTCACCACGCAAATTGGATACATCTGAGCCAACTGGGACCTCCCTGATTCACTTACGGTCTCCCCTCATGAACAATTTCTTCCACAACCCAAATGATCGATCGTTATCACTCCATTGGCTGGTCTCGATAGTGTTACCATCCTTTTCTAAGGAATTAAAATTTTACATATTGGCTTTTGAAAAACCAAAACAGAAAACATTCTTAATGACTGAACCAGAATGGTCCCTAAATCACGAATTTGACCATTGCTAAAACTGTGTATGAATCAATGGTGTAGTTCAATAATTGACAAGAAGCATTTGTTAAACAAAATAGGACATTTCATAACTGGTAAGATCTATTTGATTTTAAAACTGATTGTTTTATCATGATTCATTCTTTCAGGCTTTTTATGACATGATGAATTCTTAAAAGTTTGACAAGTGAAAATGTCTGCATTGTAAATTGATTTACGTACTTGAGTTTTTATTATATAAAGATAAAATGCTTCAGATTATTAAACTGCTGATATGTGTAATTTATTAATAAAATGATTTCCAGTTTTTAATCAAGTCCCAACAAGATCTTTGAATGTTAAATACATGGGTGAAGGTGAATCTAAATTAAGTAAAGTATATGCTGTATGATGAGGCTTACTGCAGTCCTTGGCACACAGTGACACAACATTGCGGCATGGTTATATGTAACTCAGACAGCTGCTCCACTGAGGAGCCCCTCAGGAGTTTACACTCACTTTTAACAAGGATACTAAGGAGCCCCTAAAGGGACATAGGTAGAAAAAATAAAAATAGAAGTTTCTTGATCTCACAAGAAACCTTCTCGTGAGCATGAGTGTGCCATAGGATACTGTCATAGGTCATTATATCAGCACTGTAACATGTCCTGAATAGAGTCATGAAAAATTAACAAATTCCCTAAAACAATGCTAAGATAAATAATATTAATGATGATAATAAAACAAAAATAAAAATGAATAAATCAAAAATTGAGGCTGTCATTCAACAAAATCTATTGCGTATCTGAAGTAAGACAGAAGTTTCAAAATGCCAGTACGAAAATCCCCAAGGCTACTGCTCATGCATCCAAGTTTAAATGTTCATAACAGAGAGTGTGCTATGACACAGACCCTCTGCAGAGAACACCAAGTCCATTTTATTGTGAATGGCTCTCTTCACGGCATAGTAAAGTCGATAATGAGATGCTTCCACACCGACTCTGAATGACTGCTCTCCCTAGTGTACACCAACTGTCACTACAACAAAAGATTAAGTTTAGTTTGACAGAGATAATTTACAAAACCTGACAAACCTAAGTTGGTATAAAAAAAATCATACAACCAACCCTAAAAATGTAGTCGCATCACTTAAACATAGCTTGTAATGTTATGTAAAAAACTTGAGACGCCATAGAATTTCAGTAAAACCAAGTCTATCCTAGATAAACTGTTGTAAATTTTGACATAGATTTATGTACTTGTTTTAAGCATTGACAAGAAAATTTGCCTACATGGAAAAAAACAGGAAATTTGATGGTAAAAAATGTTTCAGACTTTACTTCAAAGAAGTGTGGATTACAATAAGACTTTTTCACTGACTTTATTGGCAAGCAAAAAAACTGAACTTAATGGACAGGTAAGCCATTTAACAGATACATATGTACAAAAAACATTTGTGCACACATTCGACTGTATTCATTCACAACGAGAGTTTTTTTCAGGTAGAAAAATAACACAGGAGCTTGTTTTTCATTAGCAGAACCATAGAGAACACACAAACAGCTAGAGTGCTTGGCTGAGAAGACATTCCAATGAGAAGAGAAACCTGGATGCATCATGACGTTCTCTGAAGTTTAAAAACTCTAATGATGAATGTGATTAAAAGAAGATCTTTGTATAATAAAGTGAGTTTCTAACACTGTAAATAGTACAACAGTTAGTCTATGTTGCATGATTTTTTTTTACTGTTCAAACATTCAATTTTTCTATTGGCACAATAAAAATATGAGTAAGACTTACTGATTTCAAACGGAACAGTGAGTGATATACCAAAGTGTACTGACTGCAAGACCATTAAGAGATCGTTTATTAAGAGTAAGGACTTTATGAGATGAAAACCCCTTTAGATGCATTATGGGTCCATCCTTTTTTCATATTCACAAACTGTCAATAGCAGTAGCATGAGAAAAGAGAAAATGTACATGTACATAAAAATGGTGGGACATATATACATAAATGATAAAACTAACCAATCCTATCATTAAGAAGAGGAACCTTGGGTTAAAATACACTGAGCTGCCTTCATGAGACAGTTCAAGGAGTGCATCAGTTTTTTTTATTTTTCACTCCAGTGATTGCTCGCTGCTCATTGGAGGAAGTTACTTACAGAAATATGATTGTTTGTTTTTATTGGCGCTTCGCTTTGTAAGGTCGGGAGCGTTTTCGGCGGTCGGGTTTCCTTTGTTTGTGCAGGCGGCCGATACTCACTCCCTGCCGACGACGTACAGAGATGTTCTGTTCCACAAGGCTGGCCAACATGCCTGCAGGACATTTTAAGAGTGAGTAAAGAGGCAAAGGAAGAGAGCAGAAGCATTAACCAATGTTTCACAAATGGCCCAAGGATTATGATTATCTTTTTTTTTTTAGGTCTCACTGTATACTTCTTATATCACTTCTGTAAAGACAGTTTAAAGGGAAACTGTAACTGTATGTATTTAGATAATATTGATCCATTTTAATCCTTTACTTTTTTTGTATGAAGTTTAAAAATGTGTATTTTGTCTATTCTACACAGAATTTAATAACAAAAGTCCCTGAAGTTTGGGTTTTTACTGAATAGCCCATTTATACATACTCTGTATAGGTTTAATAATATATAATTGAGATGGAAGCCTTGAGTGCAAACAGGCTGTGAAGTCAAAACAATTAGTTAACCCCTACTGACTGGCAGTAGCATAGTTTGTAGGTCTAAGATCAACCCAGTGTCCATGCAGGACCATAAGATAACTATAAATTAAAAAATCAAATGTTTTTTTATCATGTCATCTGTCACTATAAGTTGTTATCTTGCTGAAAGATAAAGTGAAATGTTAGATTTTCTGACAAGTGAAGTCTTAATCAAACCTCTGTTTTTAAAATATGAAGCCACTGTGGAAGTATAATGAACTGCATTTCACCAAGTGTCTACTTGAGGCTAGCTGCCAAAGCTTTGGAAACCACACGCACATATAAATAGACGATCTTCACAGAAAACATAAACATGTTTAAAGCCTGGTTTAAAAAAAAAAAAAAGGTTTTGGTCAGAGTAACTCATTTCTCCACACACACTCTTCAGGGGGTCAATTCTTTATAACACCTTATTTCTGAAGATATCAAGTTTAGGAGTTTTTTCTAATTTAAGGTAAAGCTAACTTGACTGACAAGCAGGCACACTGTAGCCGTTAGCGAGTAGGCTAAAGACCCACCCCAACTCTGCCTGTATGCTCCTGCCAAGGTTGACCATAAGTGAGGTTGGATCCAAACTTCCCATTTAGCAACACCGAACACTAGGCTTCAAAATGCCACTTTAAAAACAAACGAGTGATGTCATGTTCTGTGTATGATACAATCTTTGGTTGCAATCATTTATTTATTTCAAAAAGATAATTGACAGCTTTGGTGAAAAATGTAGGCACCAGCAGCATTCTTCACCAGATAAGCAAAACAGTGGAGGAATGCCGAGGTAAAATGTCATGAGCACTAACTCAAGAGTCATTGAACTATTTGGGAAAGTGAGTTAATATGGCTTCGCATTTCTGGGAGGAGCTTATCCAACAACGTGGTCCTGTGTTTTATCAGTATTTAGTCAAGGATTTATACGCACCATAAGTGAAAACCAACAGTACAGCTTAAAATCACAAATCACATAAAAATGAAAAAAAAAAAATTACCTTCCTGGGCCAGCATGGATATAAAGGTGCAGATGAACTCGTCATAATTATGAGTCCTTCTCTGATCATCAATCTGGTCAAATAAAAACAAAGGATTAAACCCCACAAAAAACAACCTCTCACCAGAGCATTTGATTGGTTCCGTGTAGGAAAAACCTACTTTGTATTTCTTTCTCTTCTCTACTTCCTCCTTCAGGTAAACCTCATAATTGGCAATGTCAGCCTCAACACACTTGAGAAGCGCCAGCAGCTCCTGCAACAGACAGCATAAGATGAGTGTTTGTTTTCTTATAATTTATAATCTACAGCTTGAGAAACACCTCACTAATTGGCAAGACAAGCAAAAAATGTGAGAGTACTCTGTTGGCAGGCTGATAAGCATAGTAGTAAGCTCTGCTTTACAGTGCACTATAGGAAGGACTCAGACTTACTTTGGGGGAGTATTTATCCCCAGCAGGCTTACTGTCTGCAGGAGCCTCAACAGCGCTCAGCTTCTCCTTGCTGGGCTTCACTTCGACTCCATCTTTGCTCTCCTCTTCTTTCACCACCACAGATGCGCCCTCCTCTCCCCCTTTTATACCCTCTTTCTCTTCTGCCACACCTGCCACAGATCCTGTTTGTTCTTTGTCTTTTATCTTCCCAGACACAGGCGTCTGCTTTGTGCCATCAGCAGCCAAATCTACGACACAGACAAATGAAGTAACAAATAGCTACCTGAAGACAAGCTAATATTATAAGTTGTGCATGCTATTCTCATTAAAGTCAAGCACTTCTCTTGTCTAAAGGATAAATATGCTCAGACTGTGCTCTAAATATACAGTGACAGACTGAGAAGCTTTTAAAGCACCTTTGTAAATAATGTCTCTTGTACTCACCAGATGGAGGCTGAGCATAGATGACTCCGTCTTCCTGCAGGTGTAACAAGGTGACGCTGACAGAGGGACCCAGCTCCCTCACGGCGCGGTTATGTCTGGAGTCTAGCCGCAACATCTCGTCTTCTCCAAACAGCACGCGGGACAGATGGGATGCAACGGGGCTGGACGGCCGCGTGGCAGCCTGGGAGCGAGCTGGTGAGCGCAGCGGGGAGTTAAAGGCGCTGCCAATCTCAGAGGCGGTGTCGGTGCTCTCGTTGCTGGGTGTGGGGGAAGGCTGGGAAGCAGATGTGATGCATATGCCCCCTGTGCGCCCTTCTGTGCGCACAGAGAGTGGGGTGTTCAAGGCCTCTTTTCTCTGGGCCTCTTTTTTCAGTTTCTCAGCCAGAACAGTGAGAGCAATCTGGCTCTCCATTCCAGTCACTACCCGCCCTGTTTGTGATCGGAGACCTGCCTTTCGTCTAACCCTGAAAGAAATTGAAGGAAAATTAAAGCATAAACCAAACATGAAAACCACAAATTAATACCTGCATGAAATCTGTACATAAACTGTATGAAAAGTTAGAGACATGTTTCTATTTTCACCTGTTGGATGTCCCCGCAGAAGCAGGTACTTCCTCCTCCTCATCCTCATAGTCATCTTCATCATCAGAGTATGGGGTTTGTGGAGGTACTCTGGAGCGACCAACTCCTGCAGCCAGATCCTCTTCTTCCTGTGAATAAGAAAATCATACAACACTCCAAGGTATTTATCAATAGTTAAATAGCGCTTTTGTTTGATACGTGACAACAAGCAAATGTTCTCAGTTTGTACCATAGTTTAGTAGCCAGCTATATTTAGTGCTACTGGCAGCCCAGTGCTCTAAGACATGTCCATAATGTGTAGTGTTACTGAATCCTGGTCAAGTCCTGCCATTCATCTACCAAGCAGAGCTCACGTAACATCACTCTTCATTTTATTGACTGACACTCAAGTTTGAACAGACCACTGCAGAATAACTGCTGCATGTGGGTTGGAATGAACATGATCACAAACAGCTTAGTTTAGCCCACATTTTTTCGTCTAGCCCATACTGTTTAGCTTTCTCCTGCTCTTCTGTCCTTTTTCTGTCTGACAGGCTCCTGTGTCCACTATCACTAGAAAAATAATCACAGAAATCATTTTCAGCAGAGAAAAACACAGATTTATCTTTTCACTGCTTAACTTCGTCAGCCAGTGTAGTGCTGTTATAGAGACCAAGACATGCCGTAAATCAATCCAGTCCTGGTCGACCTGATCAGGAAGCTAAGAAGCAGCATTTTAAAGTAACCTATATTGGCGCTTATAATGCCATTGTAAAGTGTGAATACGATCACTTAGAAACTCCTCATAGCCCCTTTAAGAAACAAATATCTTTAACTTTCTTTCAGCTAAAGCCAGGAGCACAGGCTCTAAGATAACAAGTGACTAAATAAAACAGGAGTCAGGATGGAAGCACCTCAAAGTGAGATCTGAATGTGAGACAAACCACAGGCGACATATGAGCTAAACAAAGAAGAATCATTTTTTCATGACACCTGCTTCTTTGCACACATGTAGAATGAGGTGTATCTGAGGTGTTATATTAGTGCTATATAAAAAAAGTTTCATTTTTTTCACATGACAAGGTAGCTCAAAGATAATTCAATGGAAACCAAGGTTATAAAAACGAAAAACTGCACCTGATAAATAAGTAATCAACACCCCTGAAAGCTTTGAAATACAAACATCTATGACAAACCACATTTTGTAAAGTAGAAACCCTTTTTAAAAGAGTACATTACGTCAAAAGAGCTTATTAAGAGAATCAAAAGTTAATATTTTTCAACAGCTGATAAAACTTCCAAGTTATATTCAAGCAAACGTACAAATGCTTCACTTTCTTCTCCACAAACTTTGTGAGTCTGATTGAAATGATCTAGTTTTCAGGACTGTTGGTCAGGAATAGCAAGAACAACACTGAAAACTCAGGAGGGAATTCTTTGAGAACAAATGTGGGGTGCTGGCATAGCCTCACAGTTTTGTCCCTTGCCCTAAATAAATAATTGCTCATTTAATTGTATGCAAAGAAACCCTTGTGCACAGATTTGCCATTTTGCTCTGCAGCACAGTTAGTGGATATTTACACCCTTCATGCATGTTTTGTGAATTAGGCCTGAATTGGTAAAATATGCAAGAGAGGTCTCTGAACTGGGAGTCAATGTGATTCTTATACCTGCATTGGGGACTTGGCGTAGTTGTGGTTGTCCAGGAAAGCAGGGAGGCGCTGAACAATTGGGTTTGGACTGGTGACCTGCTGTGCACCTCCTCCTGGTTTGCCCATGACTTTAGTGTTCCCTGCAGTAACAGGGGCATCCTTAGTCTGACCACTTGACTCTTCCACTGCATCTAGAGTGAAGTGTATTGATTTTCAGCTGACTGTTTATTACAAATGTCACACAAAATGTGTTAATAGAAACTGTGGTAATACAACCAGTTATTGTACCTGAAGAAGCCTGTTCAGTCCCCTGGGATGTCACTGGCTCCACATTTGCCTCTTTCTTCACCACAGCTGTGCTGTCATCAGGAGAGGAGGACTCCTGCTGCTTCTTGTCATGCACCAGCTCAGGCTGAGTGAGCCGGATCATCTGATGACATAACAACATAGAAAACATATTAAAATCAATAGTCACTCATAGGGATGAAACGGTTCACAAAATCCACAGTTCGGTTCCTATGACAGTTTTGCGGTCCCGTTTTTTGGTTCAGTGTGCATTGTTGTTTTGAACACCTTTATTTTTACCATACACCCTAATAATCCACATTATTTGTAATCAATTATCTCCTTTATAGTCATAAAAAAAAAACCTTAAGAATGAGGCTGTTTCCCATTTGAAAGGAAATTCAGGAAGGAAAGTCACTATTGGCTGTCCCAGAAGTCACTAAAAGCCACCAAATGACACTGCTGTCTAATTTGCATAATTATCCATATGTCTGTAATTGTCATGGACTCTGCAGGAGAGAGGAATAACGTGGGAGAGACAAAAAACAGGTAAAACACAGCATCATAAATATGTTTAAAACTATAAAATAACTTTCTTCTGTCCATTCTTGTTTTTTATGTCAAAATATCCACCCTGAGACACACACTTGCGTGATTTCATTCGCTACAAGTGAGGACTGTCTCTGTGTTTTGGATAAGGGGGAGGGGCTCATGATAGCACACGCTGCTCATTCAGGCGATCAAACACGCTTCAACGTCAGACTCCAAACTCCAGAAAAGTCACACAAATTGTCATCTTCAAAAAAAAAAAAAAAGCCAGACGAGACTGAAATCTAATCCCAAGTGCTCCCATATAGCAGAACGAATCAACACCACAGGTCGCCTCTAACTCTGCCTCCTCTGCTCGTCATATACACAACACACACACCCGCCCCATGACTGTGAGTAGTAAAACAAAGAAAAAAGAAAAACACAAATCAAACAGAGCACACACGCCCCAAACTGAGTGAGGGAAACTGACAGGTTCGTTTTTTTTTCATACACCGTTCAATCCCTAGTCACCCATGACAGTAGATGGGAAATGACCACTGAACAAACCTGACCCCCCTCCACCTAATCTCTCTCCACAGGAGCAGTCAGGATGTTTTGTGATGTGAGCTGTGATGTAACCAAACTGACCTTCTGCAGACCCTCTAGAACAGTCTGTCGATTCCTCTTTAGAATCTCCAGTTTGGACTCATACTTCATCCTGCGGTCAGGCACTACTGCCATCAGGTTGAAGCGAATGTCGTGATATGGCTCACTGGGAGGAAAAAAAAGGAGAAGAGAGGAGCAGCAGCATGAGAATGAAGCCCAGAGGGTGAAAGCAGAAGGTGAGCTTGAGCTAGCTTCATGACTCACCCAGCAGTGGCCAGTCCAATCCTCTCCATGATTACCCGCCGAGCCTTATCAGTCCACTCCTCCTCCTCTCCCCAGGGGCCTGAGAGCAGCAATTTCAAAACATGAGTTTTTAGCAGCTGCAGCATGGAACAAACAACACTTACAGTGTTGATGAAACCCTCAACAAATGGGGAAATGACTAGATTTATTGATTAATGCCTTCAGGGAACTTCAAAGGGAAAACACTGATTTGCTTGGTCACTTTAGAGGGAGCATTTGTTGAGAGGCCTGGAGCAGTAAAAAAGATTACCTTTTCAACCTCATAACAAATTTTTGACTCAAAACAATGAGAAAACATGACAAACTCAAATAGGTCTACTCTTTAACTGGATTATCCAAAGGAAAACAAACTCTAATAAGATTTCAGTGTTTCCATGGCAGACAAAATCCTGCAGATCAACGTGACTCTGTATCCTTACCATGGTCAATGGGGTAAGCCTTGAGTCCATCAAGCTCAAAGAGGCGGTCTTTGATGGGCACATAGCTTACAAAGTGGAAAGCTTCCATGGTCCGCACAGCACTGATCCCATTCTGTTTCTCCGGCAGGTGCCTGGGCTCCGGTCTCCATAGAAACACGGAAAGAAAGGTTGTGAGACTGATGAAAGCACAAAGCCTGACATATCTCAGGGTACAACAGAGCACGTACTGAGGATTTTCTTTTTTACACAGAGTCAGACACCTGGAAATTTAAAAAGGAACCAGTGACTGGAACCTACCTCGCATGGCTGTTATGTGCTCTGGCAAGCTCTGGGGCATTTCCTATTGCGTAACCTTTGCTCTGAAAATACATGAAAAGCAAAAGTTTAACATGAGAGTGAAGGAGGGAAAAGTTGACACAGTATGAGAGGAAGACACTGATGGCAAAAGAAAGTCATTCAGGAAAGTAACTGTTAGCATACCGCCAAACAATGCGGAAATCTGATATTGATTCACTTGAATCTTTTCCAGAAAACTCTGTATTTACATATTGCTGTTTCCTTGTCATTTCTTAGATATTTACAGTTGTTTAAAAATGTTTGAGTCTTTTGACCTTCCCCATTTCCATCCCAGAACTGTAGATTATTTCTATCATTTCTTTAGAGATGTTGTGTCTAAATGCCAATGACTGACCGTGGCCAAAATACTTAAAAACATCTTTGGCAGTGAAGTGATGTGACCCAATGTCTAAGTTTTGTATGGGCTGCACTACACCTGCTGGTGCCTTGTTTTTCTGCACTGTTAGAGCCAACAGAAAAAAAAACAGATTAAAAAACAATAAATTAAAACAAGATGTATTTAAGTTGGTGCACGCATCCTACCTCTGGACTGAAGCCTTTTGTGAAAGCCTTTATACGACTGAGCGTGGTGCCAAGCTCAACTCCACTGCAGTTTAGTAGCACACTCAACAAAGCATGTGTGGCACATGAATTTGGTATCAACTGAAAAAATAAAACACAGCATTAAAACAATGTGAAACAATTTTTTTAACAGATGGAAGTGCAAACTATTTGTATGGTGTCTTCTTTGATAAAGAAAAGTAGCGAATAATTAAATTCCTTTTTGGTAGTTGAATTCACCTATGAAATGTTGCAATTATCTTTGAGTATTGATAAAATACTCATTATACTCTATATTGTATTAAATACACAGTGACTTGTAAACAAAATCAAAAGCTGTCTGTCTGAACGCTTTGTACTTAGAGCCAGTGTATTTACATTTTGGACCAATTACATATCAATACCGCAACAGCTATTAAGTAAAGAATATGCTGTGATTATAAGTAGATAATAACCTAACTGTTATTATGTTGTTGGCTGCTTGTATTGTTTGGGTTCTTATGGTTTGGGCTTGATATGTCACTTTGGTTTTCATTGTCAGGCTTTTTCATCATTTTGTAGTTATTTTCTGTTTGGAGATTGATTCTGTTTAAGTTTGTTTATGTCTTAGGTCCTTGTTTGTTCATCTGTATGTTTCATTGCTCATTCTTTCAAACACTTCTGAAACCCATGTTTTAGAAGGTGCAATGTAACTAAATACATTAATATTATAAATGATTACATAAACTCTTACCTGATGAGCAAAAAACATATCATTCACAATTTCCTCATCAATAACAGATGTCTCATCCACCAAAGTGTTAACTTTCCTCCTGGACCGCCGTTCCTCAATCCACTTGAACAGGAAGATGAAGCCATAGACAGGACTAAATGATAAAGAGATACCAGAATGTTTTAACAGGTTTCTGCAATAGTCCACCAAAAATAAAATGAAATGGGATTGTTTACTTCGGGCAGGTGTCTGTGCATTCTTACAACACTGAAAATCAGAAAATCAACTTGACCGGACTGGTTGAAGCTTACAGACCTTTGACACTTGCTTTGAAGATCATAGATTTCTTCTACTTGGACACCTTTGACGCCTACAGAGCACACATGTACAGAAACATTTTACAAATCTTTGTTTGCCCCAGAAACATATGCAATTTGTTGCTCTGAATTGGACCAACTGCCTTACTCACCAAAATCTTCCACCAGTAAAGTGAACAGTCCTAACGGAATAAAACAGTATATTTAACATTAAACTTCAATAGTAGCGTAAGATAAATCACACACACACACACACGCACACACACATAAATATATACATGTATATAAAAGGCCTGTGCAATGTGTATGTTTTTAATGCTACTACAATGTCTTTAAAACACAACAACAGAAACAGTTTGTGTAAACGCGTTTTAGTAATAAATGACACAAAAGTTGTTTCCTAATCTCAAGTAAAGCTTCAGTGGGGGCTAAGCGACAGTTAGCTGCATAATAAGTCGGTACCTGGATCACTCTCGAGCTCCAGCCAGCCTTTGTTCATCTTTGCATTTATGCACCGCTGACTTATATTTGAGATTTCTTCCAGTCCATGGCTAAACGACGGGTAAGAATCCTTAACGTGGGAATTGTTTCCATTCACGAAACAGTAAAATGCAGGGCTCAAGATAAACACAAAAGAGAGGTTTAGCCGCCTACAAACTATCGTCATCAACAGACGACGGATGGTAACAATAAAAACAGTCCCACCGGCATCTTCCTGTAGCCAGAAGAGTCCACAAACGAAGAAAGAAATTATGTCACATCCAACACCCCATCAAAAGGGTATATTTTCTGTAATTAAAAAAACACATGAATTATTTCTGAACATCAAGAGCCAGAATATGAAAGATTAAACAAGGGGATCCAGGGGCATAAACGACAAACATGTACTGGCTCGCACATTTTGTATTTATTGTTGCTTTGTCGCCACTTGCACACTTAACATTGAAGCCCCGTTTGGTGAAGCTTTGTTGTTTGCATTAAACAACTGAACAAATCTGAATATTCAAGTCAAATACCACCTGTGAGGATTAGCTTGAACAAACTGGAAGGTCAAGGCATAACTGAACTGAGATATCTTATAATTCAAGTTTGTTCATAAATGATTTAAACCTTCATAATATGCACTTAAAACTTGAGTTTTGCCTACGTCTCTGTCAACTGGTGCTAAAAGAGACGTCAAGTTCCTCTGATACAAGGCTATATGAATACACTACTGTTAAGGTGCATTATATAAGCATGCAAATGGAGTCCTAAAGTACCAGAAACATGATAATAATTTGGAATTCCAAGAAAATACCATTTTTTTAATAATATCTACACACCTTGAAAATACTTTTTTGTTGATTTCCTTTTTCATATGTGAAAACATTACATATGTGTTTATCATCTTTATCTATGATATGCTTTACATTTAAAATATATGCCCATTAATAAGATCAAGACAAAACACAAGTACTATTTCTTACCTCAAACTATTTAGATCAACTCCCAGTTAGATGCTGGCCACACCTTCCCTCTTGATGCCAAGCATTTTTCATTATTATTATTATTTTATGGTCTCCTTTCAAAGAATTGTATTAAAAACATTTGATTTTGCAATTAAAATCACTGGGATGTCTCCTTAAGTTATTTCAATCTACTCATCATCACATTTTCACCAAACCTGAATTCAGAAGAATAAGCATCAGCAGTAGCAGTAGTAGTAGTTTTAGTAGTAGTATATTATTGGTAGAAGTAGTAGTTGTATCTCTTAGAATTATGCTATATAGCGTTGGTGGGTGTTTCATTCCCGGAACCTTAGTTGGAGTACCCGATACGGGGACGGTATTCATGGTGACACTGAGAAAATTAGAAATTACCAACGTTTATCTGTTCAATTACTCAGTTACTGTCCAATTTATCGATTGATCGTTGTATGAACAGGGAAGCACCTGGAAGTGTACAGTGTACCCGCTGACGAGGTAAGCACCAACCACCTGGTCAGAGTTTAATTGTAATGTCTAACCTAGCCGATGGTGTTAGCCTTGTTGTAACACAGGCTAGCATTAGCTGCGTGAACGTTACACCTACACAATGTAAGATTGTTATCTTGCCATAAAAGCAGATAAAAACAGTAAATCCGGAAGAAAAAACGTATCTTCTTTCAGCCAGAGTTAACACCAGCGATTCCTCTGTGCCGCCTCCAATCGACAATAAACAATTCAACAAATTTCCTGGTTTTAGCGTTTGTATTTGCGTTTTTGGTCGTATAATTAGCGAGCATTTTGGTCTTCTCCCTCTCCCTGAGAATCAATGGTTCTGACTCGTCTCTACTTAAGTTGCACCTGTGATACTCTACAGATGGTGCTGGGTGTTAATGGTGCCTCATAATAATAACAATGTGACAGTAGATAAGCTACGGGGTAGCTTTACGCGTCTTGCTAGCTGCCTCCATCCTTGGCTCGATGGCAGAACGCTGTATCGGGTACGTCATGTACAAAGCAAACTTTCAGTTTAAAACTCATGATTATGATCTTCCCAGTAAAACATTCTTTGACAACTGTGTTTAAAGGTGTCTAGTATTCAGTGTTTTATGTGTAATGTAAACAAACAGCTTAATGGAAAACGTCTAATTTGGTTACACCAGAAAATTTACTGTTATTTACACCAAACATTTCTATCATGATAAATCGGGCCTGCAGTCTGAAACTCGCCACGTTTATTTTTTTTATGCATATGATAATCAGATGCTGAGGTATAAAGAGGAAGGTGAACCGTCCTACCGAGAAAAGTGTTGTTAAACAGGACCAATTTGGACTAACCTGTTATTAATGCTGACAGTTTTGCAGATTTGCTGATGTCTATTTCTTAAAGTTCAGAACGGTTAAAATAGGATTTCAGTCTTTTTTTCCCAACAAATTAGAGCCTATGTTTCAAGGTGTGTCATGAATAGGCAATTGCGTAACATTTTATTCAAATTTAACTAGAGTAAGATTGTGATAAGTTCTTTGCAAGGTCAAGTTTATGCAAAGGCCAGACCATCATCAGTGGGCAAACAGACATTTGCATGTTACAAATTTGATATTGTTGCTCTTTCGCAAAGTTTTAATTAAGTGGTCTACAAAAAGTTGAATCATGGTGTTTTATCATGCCAGGGCTCCTGATGAAGGTGTGCAGGTAATACTGATCAAGCCTTTCTAAGACGCCATGTCTGAAGAGGCATTGTCAGAGAGTGACCTGGAGCCCAGCCTCAACAGTGAAGATGAGGATTTGGAAAACGAAGAAGAGGATGACAACGAAGACATGGAGGAAGATGAGGATGAAAATGATGGAGATGATGAAGACGAAAGTGTTGGTGAGCAACGTCTGACTTCTCTTTCATACTCCCAGTTCTATTGTGTTTGAAAACAGTGTTCCTTTACAAACAGTTTAAAATGAAGCTGTGCTTCTCTAGTGTCTAATGATAGAATGACTTGACATGTAATAGTACATTTGAATAAAGAAATAAACACTTGTCATATGATAACTACTCCTAAACACTCTCTACTCTTCTTAAGAACGACCTGCAAGTGCCCAGAGCAAAGCAGAAACAACCCAGGATGGCCAGGACTCCACCTCAGCTACCTCTAATGAGCCATCCTCGGAACCTCCATCCCGCCCGTCTTCTAGGCCTTCCTCCAGACCTGCTTCTCGCTCTCAACCTCCTAGCAGTCCGGAAAAGTCAAGTCAAAGCAAGAAACCCTCCAGCAAAACAAAGAAGCAAAAAGCCTCTAAATCAACCAAATCCTCAAAGTCTTCAAAAGGCTCCAAACCTCCTAAGCCTTCTAAACCTGCACACATGAGAAAAAATATCAGGTATATTTATTTGTTTGATACGTTCTTTCAGGCGATGACACAAATCACCTAATAGTTTGTAAGAAACAGAACCTTTTTCTCATGTTACAGAAAGCTGCTCAAAGATGATCAGCTGGAGGCGGGGACCAAAGCAGCTCAACAGGAGGAGATGGAGAGACGGAAACGTCTGGAACAGCAGAGGAAAGACTTCCCTACACCTGCCCCCGCTATCCCAGATGCTCAGCTAGGTAACTGATTATCTCTGAAGCTCTTTCTCTTCATATTTAAGTTTGACGTTAGTGTAAGAATTGTTTACATTTTCTCCAATAGTGGACACTGCCTCACTTTTGGGAGAGGTGTCTCACTTGGTCCCGGCTCTCCTGGGCAAGCAGGATGTGATCTGTCTGGACAGTAGCGGTGAGGAAAATGAAGAAGAGAAACCTATGCTGCCTGCACTTGCTATTGGAGATGGTTAGTTGTATTTTAAGTCCACTAAACTCTGTTTGTGAAATATCAGCACACTCTCTCACACACACATTTAAAAAAAAAAAAATTTCCCATGATGACGCAGATGTAATTGAGCTCAGCTCTGGGGATGAAGACGCCCTGCAGATAAGCAGTGAGTCTGCTGACGAGGATGCTGATGGCACCCCTGGCACAGAGGAGAGCAGCGGGGCGCACATCAATGACACCCTAAATCTGCCTGATGCCCAGGGACGTGTGCTGGTTAATATCAATCACCCTGCAGAGGAGAAAGACATTTACCTTGCACCACAGTTGGCCAAGGCTGTCAAACCTCACCAGGTATGCATGCCATTGCATTCTCTTATATCCACAGAATTGAAACAGCCCACCGTGTTTGCTCACAAAGGTTTACCTCTGCTTCAAAGATCGGAGGAATCCGGTTTCTCTATGATAACCTTATTGAGTCTCTGGACCGGTATAAGACTAGCAGTGGCTTTGGCTGCATCCTGGCTCACAGCATGGGGCTAGGAAAGACTCTCCAGGTGATTTCCTTCATTGACATCCTACTGAGGAATACGGAGGCTCACACTGTGCTGGCTATTGTTCCTGTAAGTAGGATAAGTGTAAACGTACAAACACTGATACTTTTCTAAGCAGTGATTTCATTTTGAATGTCTAAATCATTTATTTTTCATAAAAGGTGAACACACTTCAGAACTGGCTGTCAGAGTTCAACCTCTGGCTTCCACCCCAAGAATCACTTCCCCCAGACGCTGACCCCGCTCTTCTCACTGGCCGTTCATTTAAAGTTCATATCCTCAACGACGAGCACAAGTATGTAACTTGCTGTTTTGGTGTTAACGTTAAGTCATTTTTGCCAAACATTTGAGCCTATAATGGTCACTGTATGACCCACAGAACGACCTTAGCCAGGGCTAAGGTGGTAGAGGATTGGTCCAGGGATGGAGGGGTGCTGCTTATGGGTTATGAGATGTATCGCCTGCTTTCCATGAAGAAAAGCTTTGTGATGGGCAAGAAGAGGAAATCAAAGAAGCCTGCGGGACCAATCATCATTGACCTGGATGAAGAGGATAGACAGCAGGAACTCATGAAAGGTCAGCAAATATATTTATTTTTTATAAAAGCAAAAAAGTGAGCATATGGAGTAAAAAGGAAAAAAAAACGCATTTTATTACTCAAATTCTCCTCTATATTTTTTTTTCTCAGGTATTGAAAGGTCCATAGCCCGGCCCGGCCCAGACGTGGTTATATGTGACGAGGGTCATCGAATCAAGAACTACCATGCCAGCACATCACAGGCCTTGAAGAACATCCGTTCCAGACGTAGAGTCGTTCTCACAGGGTATCCCCTGCAGAACAATCTCATCGAATACTGGTGCATGGTCGACTTTGTAAGGCCAGACTTTTTAGGCACACGGCAGGAGTTCAGCAACATGTTTGAGCGGCCCATTCTGAATGGACAGTGTGTCGACAGCACACCTCAAGATGTACGTTTGATGCGCTACCGGAGCCACGTGCTACACAGCCTGCTGGAGGGGTTTGTCCAGAGGTAAACTCCTCCGTCAGCGTAGTGATAAGAGATTGGACTGCTAAGCTGGTGCTTATTTGTCTTTGTCTTTTCTTGTTTACAGGCGAGGTCATGATGTGCTGCGAGACCAGCTTCCAACAAAGCAGGAGCATGTGATCTTGGTGCGGCTTTCTCCCATTCAGAGGGCTCTTTATACTGAGTTTATGAAGCGATTTCGTGAAGCAGGGAACACTGGCTGGCTCGGTCTCAACCCACTCAAAGCCTTCTGTGTCTGCTGCAAGGTGAGACGTTTTCCCTGCTGAATGTCCGGCCAAACAATCTTCTGTGAGGCATTTTTAAAATCCTAATTCCTCTGATTCTTCCAGATCTGGAATCACCCAGACGTCCTCTTTGAGGCCCTGGAGAAGGAGAACCAGGCCAACGAACAGGACCTAGACCTGGATGATATTACTTCAGCTAGTAACCCTCGCTGCACAGTACCCAGTGCTGGCCTGAAAGCTAAAGTTGCTGACTCCAGTAACAGCAAAGTCAACAATGTTTTGCCCCCACTCAATTCCTCACAGGAAAAAGCCAATCAAGTCATCACATATGAATGGGTACGCCATGTCAACAGTCCATGGAGAGCCATTTTCACTTTTAAAATTGATGTAATACTATTATGATTATAAATAGATTTTCTCCATTAATGAGTAATCCTTGTTGTTGAGTCTATTATGAGTTTTTCTGTACTTTTTGCACTGCATTTCTATTCACCTCTCTGTTCTTCCTCTGATATGTCTCAGGCGAAGGACATAATGACAAACTACCAAACAGGAGTTTTGGAGAACTCAGCCAAAATGGTTTTGCTTTTCCATTTGATTGATGAGAGTGTGAAAAGACGAGACAAGATTTTGGTCTTTAGGTAAGTCCTCTGCTCCGTTGTACATTGCATTACACACAAATCCAGCATTAAGCAGCTTACAGAAGAGGTAGGGCGACTTTGCATCTCACCTAATTAATCTGATTTATTTGAAGCTTTCTGAGCATTTCACAAACTCTTGGAATTAATATTTCAATCCTCCTTCATCTTTTCTTTTCCGGGTTAAGTCTGGATGCTTGAGTTTTAGAGTTGAGGAAAAAATGCTGGCATGTTGTTTGAAGCTACACAAAATGAAGTCTATTTTAATCCTCCTGAGCCTTATTTATTTCTAGGGGAGCACACTCGCGTCCCTTATTTCTTATCACATATTTGTCCTGTTTATTCCTCAGTCAAAGCTTGTCCACACTGTCAGTTATTGAGGACTTCTTATCAAAGAGACCCCTACCACCAGGCATTGCCTCTTCTGACGCCCAGAGCCAAAACTGGGTTCGCAACCTCAATTACTACAGTGAGTCATCCAATCTGTGCTCTCTTCCTCCTCTAAACGCAGCACCTTTTCAGAAAGAGTAGTCATCACACCGAAAACTCTGAGCTGTGATGGGATTTATTGATTTTTTTCTAAAGTGTAATTTCTCAAACTTTCCTATTTGATCATTTTCCCAAGTTCCAGATGTGGTCTGGAAACAAGTTATGGAGAAATTTGTAATTTGTTAAGGATGCTAAAAACTTTTACCCTAATGTATCGTGTTAGTGCTGAATCTGCCAAAGAGGTGTTCATTGATGGTCATTGAACTGACCTTTTACATAAAAAAATGCAGCTTTTGTGTGTTATGGATGAGAAATTGTATAATGATTCCTTTGTTGTGCTTCAGTAACTCTGTGTTAAAATTTTATCTTTGTCTGTTTAAGGGCTGGATGGGAGCACATCTGCCTCAGAGAGGGAGCGACTTATCAACCAGTTTAATGACCCAGAAAACAGTGCTACATGGGTCTTCCTGTTGTCAACAAGGTATGCGTGTCTGTTCCTCTCAAAAACACATGAAGACTCTGACAGGAATTGTAGTATCAATATGATGTGTTCCTTTCAGAGCTGGCTGTCTGGGGGTGAATCTGATAGGGGCTAACCGTGTCGTTGTGTTCGATGCCTCCTGGAACCCATGTCATGATGCTCAAGCAGTGTGCAGGGTGTACCGCTACGGTCAGAAGAAACCCTGCTACATTTACAGACTTGTTTGTGATTTCACCTTGGAGAAAAAGATCTATGACAGACAGGTGTCCAAACAGGGAATGTCTGGTAAGGGTTTCTCACATGAACCATCGTTTAAACATCATCATAGCTGTAAAACTTCTCTTACATTTACCTGAATGAGATCCAGACAAAAAAAAGCGTGTGTTTGTGTGTTTTTTAAGACCGTGTGGTTGATGACCTGAACCCGGTGCTGAACTTCACTCGGAAAGAAGTGGAGTCACTGCTGCATTTTGTCGAAGAAGAACACGAAAAAATCTCTCTGCCTCCACAGGGAGACTTAGAAACAGTTATATTTCAAGCCTGTCAGCTTTACCCACACCTCATCACCAAGGTACAGCGGAAGGAAAAACATAACTCATGAGGCCTACATTTCTATACTGGCTTAATGTTTCAAAATTAGTTTTGTACATTTATAAGAAAAATAAATAGGAAAAATCTCCTTTTGTCTCATTAGCAACCTTTCCATCATGAGTCCTTGTTGGTGGACCGCAAGGAATCCAAACTGACCAAGGCAGAGAAGAGAGCAGCCAAGAAGAGCTATGAGGATGAGAAACGGGCGTCTGTGCCCTACTCTCGCCCGTCCTATGCCCCCTATTACCCAACCAGTGACCAGGCGCTCACAAACATACCAGCATTTAACCAGCGTGGCTGGTAAGTTTCACACTACCTGGTTTGGTTTACATTTGCTTAAGGTAAGGGCTGGCTGAAGGTAGTACCTGTTCTCAGGTAAAACTTTTTTACTTGCTACAAATATATAGTAACAGTTTTCCAACATACTGTTATGCAGGCTAGTGTAGTAAACATTTTTATCTGTCTAAATGTAGCTGCGATCCATTAAAAAAATGGTTGTTTTACTTGAAAGGGTTGCCTCCAAACTAAGAATCACCGTCAGATTCAATGGCTTGTTTGGATGGTATTTCCACAGTTTCTCCTCTCTTTCTACTACATTTCTGAAAGTCAAGACATGACTGTCAACGTTATGCAAGTGAGCATTTTCTTGTTTTTTTTAGGCGTCCCATGGTGCGGCCCGATGACAAGCCTGTGGCAAGTGTCAGGCCCATCCAGTCAACCCCAATCCCCATGATGCCTCGCCAGGTTGGCATGGGCATGGCTGGCTCCAGCTCTGCAGGCAGCCTGCCTGTCAACTTCCTGCAGAAAGCTGGAGTTTATGTGCAGAGAATCGTCACCACCACCGGTAATGCAGAACTACAAAGGCTTGTCTCACTGAAAATTCCCTCCCATCTGTGAATTGCATTATATTACATTTCCGACTGATGCAAGAAAATGAACTTGATCTCTGACCATTTTGTCTTCCTCCACAGATATTGTGATCCCAGGCGCTAACAGCTCGACAGATGTCCAAGCTCGAATCAGTGCAGGAGAGAGCATCCATGTTATCAGAGGATCCAAAGGTATCAACAGCAACAGCAAAACAACTGTTTGAACCATGAAAAGCATTTTAAGTGACTTTCTCCATCTTTTAATGTTTTCTCTAACACAGGTACTTACATCAGAACCAATGATGGAAGAATATTTGCTATTCGATCTGGAAAGATCAGCAGGCCACCACCTGGGGTCTCTGCAGCCTCAAGAGGTACAAGTCCCCTTCATTTCTGCTTCTTGATAAATTGTTCAGCCTTATAAAAAAAGCTCTCAAATCTCAGAGTTTGAGGCTGAGTTTACATTTGCAACCAAAAAAAAGTGGCTGGAGTTTTTGAGAATGTTGGGTGGATGATTCTATCAATTATACGCCATCAATCTGTGTACAAGGAGATGGAGTTTTTTCTTGACATGTGAAAAAAACACAATGCTTCCATTTCAACTGCACAGATTATCTGGTTTGATCAATATGTTATTTCTGGTAGAGCCATACCAAGTATGGTATATCCTCTAAACTCCTTTTAAAATTTATCCAGGATGAGGCACATTAGGAAAGCATTCCAATTATTTGTTTATTTATTTGTGTCTAACAGCAAATGTACACAAAATACATAATCAAGTACACTATTTTAAGCCAGTAGTGACATTTCAAAGATGAATTATTCCAAGGCAGAGTCAATGACCTGACATTTCATGGCTGTGTTTTCTCCTCCGCAGACTCACAGGGCTCTCTGATGCATCCTGTCAGTAATGGCTGTTCCTCACCTTCGGATCAACAGCAGCTTTCACCTAACGGGGAGCAGCGGTCCTCCTCTCCCCTGAGCTCAGAGATTCTCAGAGAGCTGAGCCGCTACACTTCATCTACAGGTGACACCACCGCCACCACCGCCGCCGGCATCAGGAATGAATTGTCCTCACCTTCAGACATGTCAGCTGCTCTGACGGGGGACAGAGGCAGCTCCCAAAACAGTCAGACTGGTGACATCAGCAGGCAGCTAGGTGACGACCTCCTTGGCTCTGATTTGGAGATGCGCGGCAGCAAACGCAGGATTACTGACAATCAGGGAAACACACAAACAGGAGGCAAACGCACCTCTGCTGCAACACGTTTTCCTGCACTGTCCATGGGCTCCAGTGGGCTCAGTTTCCCACCAGTGGGTTTGAACTCTTCTTCATTACTGGGGAACTTAGGGCACATGGGTCATCCTCTCCTGATGGGTGGCAGCAGTGGATCATCATTCCTTCAGACACCAGGACAAACACTGGCAGACTTACAGACCATGTTCCCCTCTGCAGGCTCAGACCTGCTCAGACAGTCCACCACAGGAAACGGACACCTCCCCAACTCCTCCTCTTCTTCCCTCCCTACCGTTTTCTCTTCTGCCTCCACCACTATACCCATGTCATCATCCCCATCAGCAGCAACCTCTTCCTCCATGGGGTCTGGTTCTCTGCCTCCGTACTTGATGAACCCCAACATGGCAGGTCTGCTTACATCAGCCTTCCCTCTCAACTACAGTCAGTCTCTGCTCCCTGAGCCCAGGATGTTCCCCTCCCCTCTCCTCTCAGGGTCAGGGGGATTCCAGGGGCCCAACTCCAGCTCCACCACATCAAGTTTCCTCTCCCATTTCAACAATCCAACCTCCAGCCTGCTGGGGGCAGCTCTGACCCAGTCAGACCGGCATCAGAGCATGGAGAACGGCGGCAGTAGCTCTGATGACGATGTCATTGAGGTGACGGGACAGTAGAGAAGCCAGTATCAATCACAGTTTTATTTAAGATAACTACAGCAGAATATTAGGGATGGGAATGGTTAAATGTTTGTCAATGAACTAATTCTGTTAGAGAATCTAAAACTGACCACAAATTGATGATTGATGGCTTTAAAGCACATTAGACTCAAAATACGAGAATCAGTTATTATGACATGATTTTACATGTTAAAAAAAGTGTTCAGAACCTATTTATTTTTTATTTTGGACACAAATTTAAGTTAACATTTGAATTAATTTTTATCTCTCTCCAAAGTGAAACAAACTGCATTCCCATTCCTAATGGTCTCACTTGGACAAATTCACACAAACACACACAGACAGACATCAGTGTGTACCATATTATAACCACAAAGTCAGAGCAACAAAAATCCTTATGCTGAATATCCCTGACTTCATCAGTGGGAACATCAGCACTGTGGGAACAGACCTTTGACGTACAGGGGACCAGGATTAGGAGGGTTTCTGAGCACAGCCTCTGTGACACTTGTATCAAGACCTTTCTGTGCTGTGGAATCCTCTGAGTTCAGAAGGAAAAAACGTCTTTGATGAAGTGCTTTGTGATCGTTTGTCAAATGACATATTTCTGTGAAAAAGGTGAGTTCAAACCAAAATTTTAGTTGCTGTTACACCTTCTGGAGATTCAGTCATTCGTACCTTCAGCACAGTTCCATTTTCTGGCTTACAAAACTGGAAAGTTATAAACCCCAACAAAAAGTAACAGCAGCTACAGAAAGTGTTGTTAATATTTGTAAGATACAATTCTTCAAAGCATACCTTTAACAGAAATTTAGGCTTTCTGAGCATATTTTAGTCCTTAGAGATTTGATAGACATTGTAGCATCCCCTGTTGAGATAATACTACGTGTCATACTATGAACCCAACATGTTGATACTTTGTAAATAGCTCTCATTATCATTGTTTATAATGCAAGTCAATACTGTGCAGTGTGTAGACTTTGGTTGTAGGGCAATGGTTCATTATAACAGTGACTACCATGATGATACATATGCCCCTGCATTGATGCCGGGGAGTTTGTGTTTAACTTTTTATTTTTAGTTTCAAACTTAAATGAATGTACTCTCATGTTAGCTTTGGACAACACAGAGACTGAGACATGGATTTGGACTGTGTTCTTTGATTTTAGCCTTAAATATAACACAAAGGGGTCTTGAGTCTTAGCATTTATCTTTAGTACATCCTTCTTATTGATGATGGAAGAGCTGTGAGCATTTAGACATTAAACTTAAAACACAAGTGTGGGGGGTGAATCAGCAAAAGGAGCTCCAAGCTGTTTTCTGTTGCTCGCTCATTAACCGAAGCTTTTCATTTATGTTCTTTTTTTTTTATTTCAATGTCCCCACAACCTGTTGATAACTAACCCCTCAGTCAACCTACAGGCAGTTTCCTCTGGGTTCCTTTCAGCACACGTGATCTAAACTGTAGAAAACATTACATTCATGCAGCTTGAGCATACAACACCTTAAGTTGATGTAGCCACAAACCATATAAAACTTTACAACAACCTGTGACTGCATCAGAGCCAGGTCAAGGAGTATGGTTGCCTTACTGAGCTGACAGTACCTTTGTGCGGTAGCTTTACACACAGGTGCTTCTTTTAAAGCAGTGCACATGTTGGTATCTCCTGTCAGAAGTCTCAGTCAGTGTAGGTCTGTGGCACTTTAGGAAGTTTAGGTCTTTGCTGTTCTCTGTAGCCTTGTGTTTCTGTGTTGTGATGACACCTCAAGGTATGTAGATATTAGGAAATTCCCTCTTCCTCTGTTGATAAAATAGGCTAGACGCAGTGCTAGTTAGCCTTTAGAAAACACTGGAGAACCTGAAACAACAGGTCATTCCCTATAAAGTTACATTTTTTGTAGAGAAGTTTTCCTCGTGGGGACCTTTTTCTTCCCACCATCCTGAGTACTGTTTATGTTTTATTTGGTTTTATTGCTACTGGCTCCTGCCCTGTTGTTCTGGATGCTTCATTTCCACCATCAAGGAACCTCAGCATGTCTTGGAAAATTGTGACAAGTTTTAGACTTGAAGTTGGGTCTGTCACTGAAAAAGAATCATATCAGCCTGTGAATTGTGTGCCGTACATCATGAAGACGCCATGTCTATATTCTCAGTCTCTGAACACATTGGGAAACACTTTGCGTTTAAATTTTCAGAATCATGAACTTGTCAAGCAAAACCTGTCTGTCATTTTCTCGTCAGTAAATTCCCTTTTTTATGTTTCATTTAATTTTTCCTTTTTTAAAAATGTGTTTTATAACTTCTTATTGGTGTTAACCCACCCGGCATTCGTTTCCCTTGTTACAATGTAGTGTCTGAAATTTATTTATTTATGATGGAAAATATATTGCTTTTTGTAAGTACATTTTTTAACCTTTGTTCACTTTGACCCATTGATGGCTGATCCAGTAAGACTTTTGACATGCAGCCTAAATTGGAGCAGAACATGACCGTGTTATCAATGTTATTTTAACAATAAAACACTCTTCTATTGCAGTGTGAATCTTCTACAAATACTTTTAATTTAAAACATGTATTTAGAATAAATTGCATCTTATTGATTGAGCAAGTAATCAAAGGCAGCATCAATAGTCAAAGGCAGGAGGATGTGAAACCCAAACTACAGCAATTATATAATACTGGAAGAAAGAGGAAAGATTTTAGAAGTATTGAGGTCAACAAAGTTGCATAAGGTGATCAGAAGAATTGGCTCTTTGGATGTGCTTCATGCACAATACAGCTGATACTGTTCAACATTTCAGAGCTGTTGTAGCTGGCTGGCTGGCAACAAGCTAGCTTACCCTTGGCTAGGTTGTTTCAGCTCAAACAGGAAAGTGCAAATAGGCACCTTAGGAAAAATTAAAAAATATATATATATATCCAAAACTACACAATTCAATGAAATAATAATAAATACTTCCAGCAGTGGCTTTACACCCCTTAATCTCTTTAAAACTTTGACATAATTTATCTAGATATAGTGTATTATCCTTTTCCTTTTTTCAAGAATCTGGCCCTTAGATGCTCTTTTCAAAGCAAATGTTTTGTTTTTACAGCTTTTTTACAGCTATCTTTCCAATGAGTTTTTCCTCAAGCTTTAAGTGCACCAACATCGACTTAAGACAACAAACAAGAGCTGAGGGTGAATGGAAGGACATCAATTTTGCACATTTTTGGTCATAAACTTCACTAGCATTGCTGTAACAAAATAAAATCAGAAACTACAAAAGGTCTAATGTAATGACATGCATGGGTAATTGTTATATAAACCTGACCAGATCACTGTAAAGATAAAAAAAGTGGCCTCAGTTGTACTTAATGTAGCCAATGTATAGTTTAAAAAAGGACAATGAAAGGAGAGTATTTCAGTATTTTGATACAGTGAGAGTTCATGAAATGTTAAGTCTTTTCAAGTCAGTCAGTTACATCTTCACTTGATAAAAATTAGACCTTGCATTCAGTGAATGTTTTGTTTCTTCTATCAGGACTGTAGCCGTTTTTTAGCCATGTAGGCACGAGTGACCTGGTTCATCATAACAAGTGCAGTGACTGCAGGGCACAGAGCTGACAGGTACCAGGTGTATCCAAGCACAGACGTGGTGAACCATGTCGAGCAAAGACCCAGGAGCACGCTGGCACTACCCAGCAAGTATGTGACGAGTCCTGATGCTGCATGGTAGCGTTTGAGTTTGGCAAGTGACCAGCCTTTGGCCAGGGAGTGGTAGATGAGAGGCACAGCTGCCAGAGACTGAAGTACCACCACACACACAGTGAGCAGACCCAGGAAACCGTGCCACGAGGTGAAGTGGGGTTTACCATTCAGGTGTTTGTTGTAAAAGATTGCTGCAAGACCCAGGACTGCAGAGGACACACAGAGGCACTGCAAGATCCAGTGAACACGGCCTTTGACCTTATGTGAAAACCTTTTCATGGGGGAGCCATGAGGTGAGAATAGGAGTATGGCTTCTGTCATGAAGAAGGAGAACTGTTGGAAAAGGAGAGAAAATGAAGAGGGCTGTCATTGTACAATAGTGAAGCCACCAAGAAAAAAGGCCAGCTGTTACTTTCTGTAAGCATGCCTATTGATTGACTGCAAACTGGAAGATTTATTCAACTTTCAATGTGACTGGATGTTTAATAAAACCAAATAAATAAATAAAAGGCTTACTGCCAATGTCATCATGAAAGGGTGCCAGGAAAACAGACCTTGAGCAAATGAAACACAGTAGTTGAAATTAATAAAATGTAAACCATACAAGACCAGAGTCGTGACGCCCTTTGAACTGTGGTAGCACTTACTTGAACCAGGTCTGGACAGAAGTGTAATGAACACCGTGAAAAAGATGCAGATCAGGTGCGTGAGGCCTGCAGCTGCTGTTCGGGTAAACCCGTAGATCCGCGGCTCAGAGTCACTGTCTTTAGTGTGAACCATGTTTAAACTGATCTATGTGGATCTGAATGGCTAAAACATACAACAAACCCTCACTGGTCACCTCAAGTGAACTTCAAGTTTCAACCACACAACACCGGAAATGTCAAACGTGGCCGTTTTTTCTTTCTGCAAGTTAAGTGTTTTAAAGGTGGGCAACAACAGTATACCCGGAGACTATTTTACTAAGTTTGACTCAAAAATAATGTCAATGTTTTTCATGAATTGATTTTACCTCTCTGACAGGAAAGTCATGAGCCGCTCTGTTACGAAAATCTTGAACTTCCTTTTTGTTTTTTCAAAATAAAGCACCATCATAAAAAAGACTTCAACCAGAACCAAACACTGCTCGTTAATGTATTAATGAGAAAATGAATAAAAATATTTGGCAATTAGGGGGTTTAATACGCTTCAACAAGTTTACACTTTTGGATCCACAATATGAAAAACCTTCACGGGATATCACCAAACCAAATCATTTCAACATGCCAGTATTAAAGAGCCTAACAAGCGTTGTTACCCTTTTATTGTTCAGGGACAGGAGACGGGTTGTATCTTTGAGTTAAAAAATAAATAAATAAATAAATAAATAAATAAATAAATGAATAAATAAATAAATAAATAAATAAATAAATAAATAAACACCACTAAATAGACTTATTTGAATCAGTTTTAAAACTTTTTATTGTAACTTTTACTTTGACACAACCGGATATTGTCTTGGCTTGGTTTTCGTACACTTAGTAATTCTAGTAGATGACGTGGACATTTCATAGAAACATTTCCCACTAACCATTAAAAATATAAATCTATAAAACTTATGAAATCGACAAATGCAATAGAGCTTCTAAATCAAATACAAAATCATAATTTAATTGACCCTTGACCATGAAATAAATAGATGCATTTTATTTTATTATTTTTATCATCATTATTATTATTATTATTATTATTATTATTATTATTATTATTATTATTATTATTATTTTCTTATTTATTTATTTGTTGACATTCACTGTTCTGTGTAATATTTGTTTAATGTCACTTTTCCTACTCAACCGAATGTACACAATGTGACTGGATATGAACTGTTATGTGCCTCACAGTTTGTAACTAAAATTATATTAATAAAGAAATTGATTAAAAAAAACACAAACACACAAAAAAAACAGCTTTACTCTTCAAAGTAGTACAACCCCCCCTCCCCCGCCATACTACCATGAAGTTTTTCTAATTATTATTATATTTAAATCTCAAACTAGTCCAGTCAGTTTGCTGTTGACATGTGCTCCAGTGACTCACAAACCCCTTGGCAGGTGAATTCACATTCCAGTAAGACCCATTTTCATAGTATGTGGACACTCACCAGTCAGCTGACCACTGGTTATCGTGCTCCAATTACTCTCTAATAAGCCTGTGACTGGGCAGGCTTCCACACACTGAGCATGCAGACAGCAAGCACAGATTGTTCATTCAGGAAATCTGTCCCTCCCTTTTCTCTCTCTATCTATCTCTCTCTGTCTAACACGCACAGCTACTCATTAAGATTGTATTCTTATTTATTTTTTGCTCTGTGGAGATAGACCTGTAAAATCTTTCTCTACAGATTCTGGCTCTTTTTGTAGCACAGAAATTAGGCCTATTTAAAATGTCTACACACTGGATGCTTTTATATTTAAACATTTTTCATTTATATAGTGGTTTCTTCCAAAGAAAATTAAAACAATATGTTGTGGGTTTTTTTTTCATGAAGTAACCATTGATCATCAGTTGTGATAATTCAATTAGTTAGTTATCCACACAACCAAAGGTCCCATATCCCAGTGTGCAATAATTATTTCAATAACAGGGCTCGGACATCTGCAAAGACATCTGCAAAGACAAACTATTCACTATAAACAAGGGGCCTATACAGTGTGTATAGACAACACTGGAGCTGGGTTCTTGCTTGGCTTTGGACAAAACTTTTTATTCTGTACCTTTGTACAATTTTTGAAACAGGGTCAAACATGTAATGTACTTTATTAAAATTGATTTTCTACCCTTCCACTGTTACTATACTCTGTCAAATTCAATCAGCATGTTTAATTAAACAAAGAGCTTAGGTACTTTTTAGGCTAAGAACCAAAGTATTCTGTTTTTACTAGTATAATACTTGTGTGTATTCTACATTGTCATTATGAAATCTTCTTAATTTTTGTCAACAAAGTCTGAAAGGCTGAAGTAATAGAGAAGTGGTTTTAATCCATAGGGTATTGCTATGTGCATGTCTAATAAAGTGAGAGGAGCTCTTTGTCTCCGCCCTGCCCTAAAGCCGGGAGGCACTGTCCCAAATGAATGATTTCCAAATGGCCTTTATTTAAACATTGAACAGGCTGCTCATTCAAACTGATGCATTGGCCATCAGAATGAAAAGGACTCTCTCTCTGTCAGATTGATCAATAGTATCATTCATTTTGTATTTTGGAAAATACTAATCCTCTTTTCATAAACCCTAAAATTTGGAAAATAAAAATCAGATTTTTGCCATATTAGACAATTAAATATTGAATATTCTTATTTTGGATTGATCATCCAATTCACCTCGAAGCCAGATACCAAATAGGTCCCCTTAAGTGTAACTGTGGTGAGGGGCAGCCAAATGTAAATCTACTTGCACTCCACAGACTGTAGACTTTAAGGTTGAAAAGCAGCCTAATGATACAAGTTAATTTGACCCCAAACTCCTTTCATTTTATTGTCTAGTCTTTCCAATTGCTTTTCAGAAATTTAGAATCATAAACTAAATCAAATACCCTAAAAAAATACAGATTTTGACAAAAGGAAAAAAATGACTTGAACATGAGCATGACCATTTAAGATTGCAACTGATTAATAATAATAATAATAATAATAATAATAATAATAATAATAATAATAATAATAATACTAATAATAATAATAAATTATTATTATTATTATTATTATTATTATTATTATTATTATTATTATTAATAATAATAATAATAATAATAATAATAATAATAATAATAATAATAATAATACTATAAAAATGAAAATTGTCAGTTACCATTATAGTTATTAACTAATGTAGAAAGGAAATATCCTGCTGGGGGTATTGTTTGGTAATCAACTTGAAAGTATTGACAAAGTAAATTAGGCTACATCATTACGTTCAAGTGTACGCAAGAGTCTAAAGGCTTTTTACCTACGTTGTACACATAAATTAATTAGTTTTTCGTTAATGTAGCCTCCTTTTTTTCACTCACTGACTTTTAGACAGGTTGTGTTTTTTTCCCCTCTCCTTTTATTTTCAAATTTGACAAATTTCAAGTATTGACGGTATGAGTAATGCAACTTTTGGAATCAAAAGTTTAGCCTGTCTTGCTTCAACCACTTCTACAGGTGCCCCTTCAGTGGCAGTGGGGATTCCTCTTTTGGTGCCTCCCTCAGGATGCTCGAAAACACACAGGATTAAACGGTAATCCCACATTCACTATGTGCATGCGCAACCCAAAGTGCGCGACTGCTGCGAGGGACAATTCTCTGTCAATGCGAACTACGACCTGTCTTTTATTCTCCGAAACCGTTTCTACCTTAAGTGCCGGTGAGGATTCAACAAGGTAAGATTTGCTTTTTTCCGCTCACGGTTTGTGGGTCAGTGTGGATATTTTCGGGTGTCACGTTCAATTGAGATTGTCGTCCCGTGTGAGACAGGATTAAACCGGGCTGTCCCGTTACAGGCTGAGCTGCTTCTGCAACAAATGACAAATAACAGAGCGATGTAAACTTCCCTTCATGAGATCACTTTGGATTTATGCAAAAATGATGATAAAGCTGCTAGATATGCATTGATGGCCCCTGTTACAATGTGTTCTTGTTGGTGCCCTGTGTGAATAATTGCGCCGTGTGGTGACCCAGTTGGCAGATAGAGCCCCGGGTTGTTCACATTCAAGTCACTATGTAGCTCCATGGGAAAACTAGAGAAACCAAGTTTCTAATGAACCTTATACGCGTCAAAAGCCTAAAATGAGTTTTATTGTCATTAAGTGTTGGTAGTTATGTCAGTAACTGCCTCAGATGTCAGTCACCTGTGGAAAATGCATTTTGACTCCTTCATTAAATGAAAGTATCAAAAATACTTTTTGAAAAACTGCATGTACAATTACTATAGTTTAGGCCTCACACTAAAGTTTACAATAGTTGGGGAAAATTCTTTAAATTAATTTTGGGATTTGTTTTTTTTTTTCTCATCAGAATGACTGTTCGCAGTATTCAGTGACAAAAATTAACATGTGAGCAGTACTCTTAACAATGATCTAAAATCAATTCTTCACAGCATCATATCTAGTAAAAATGATAAGGTAATTGTGTTAAACTACACTCCTAATTGAACGAATGAATAAACAAAATAAAAAATGTGTTCTTGGCTTGAAGGAATGTGGAAATAAAACCCAAATTCTGGAGTGCAATGTCAAACTGCCTCACATCAGCACCTGTAACAATTCTACCACAAAAATCATGTCAAGCTTTAAGGCAGTGGGATTTCTACTCCCATCTTGTGGTCAGAAGTGTTGGAATAGATGTTTTACAGTTTTAGGATTTAATGGATATCAGCCCACTTTTGTGTTTATGTTTTGGTGGAGGTTCTTCTGTGGCTGTAACATAGCGGTCACCTCTTGACCAGAAGCTTTGGGGTTTGATCCCAGCTCCTACAATCACATGTCAATGTCCTTGGCCAAGACACTGAACCCCAAAATGCTCCAGTTGTTGTCCTGCAGTGTGAGTGTGTATTAAAAGTGGGATTAACCGATACTGATGGTTAATGGACTAGGAAGGGGCCTAGAAGTAAGTCAATTTACCAAAATCTGCAATATGCAGTGTGTCAAACAGAAAAACAGTTTATGTGGTCACAGGATTAAAGACAACAGTTTGACCCACATTTATAATAATCCTGTGATTCATGCTATCAGATGCCAAAGGTTAATGTTTGTTTCCCTCTTTCTGAAGCTCATACCTCATAACAGCATGGGCATTGAATTTATTATAGGCATATGTTATGTTGTGTGAAATTAACCCATGCTTGTGCCTAATTTTTAATCGTCTCTTTCTAGACATTATTGGGCCACCTACCTGGAGGGAGACTGAATCAAACCATTGACCTGCTACTTTTTGACACTAAACTTTTCATGGTCCATCAGAGCTTGATCTCCCTATGGAAGATGTTAAGGTGAACAGGATATATCCTCTCCTGACTGGATGCACATTGGTGCAAACTCATGGACAGCAAAGGCTCAGATGAGATGTCAGCGTGCAAGTCACAGGATGTCTAAATGTGAGCTGATCGAGCTGAAGGACCTCAGTGTAAATGACTCCATCGAGCTGGCTGCTCCTGCAGCCCACAAAGCCCCCTTGCCTGTAAACGCTGCTCAGACGAGTCACTTCCATGTGGTCCGCCTGGTGGGAGACAGCGTCAGCATTGAGGCCCCACGTTGTGGCGCAGCAGAGGCAGGAGTGGGTCATGACTTCCAGCCCAACAGTTACACTCATATCACCTGGTGCGACCTGTGTGGAGAATTCATCTGGGGGCTCTATAAACAGAGTGTGCGATGTACCAGTGAGTACCCACAACTCGTGAACTCCTATGACGTTGCTTTGAGGATTGTTTGGTTTTTAATGCTGGTTTTTGAGGCATGAATATGATGTGTCAAATAATAGTCTATAAATTCTCAAAACTAAAGCCTAAATCAGCTCTGTGATATCCCGTCTTTTTAGTCAAGACTCAGAGAGCTGGTAAACTGGCTCATTTTTTTATTCTTACTTGGGTGCAGGATGCTTGTGTTATTTTTCCATTCGTGAGAAACATTATCAGAAAGTTAGTCCCAATCTGTAGGAAGCACTGGTAAGCTTTATGTTGGGACAGGGAGTTCCTGGGAATGTATTTGTCTTTCTCTCATTTAACTTCAAGAGGTTCTTTCCTAGATCAACAAAACTGGACCTCTGTTTCACATGTAAATTTTGCTTTTGTTCAAAAAAGTAATAACTAGAAAAGCACTCAGAGAGCGCAGACCTCCGCCAAGCATACTGTGACCCTTTAGTCCAACACTTTAGTCCTACTTTAATGTTATACTCCTTTTCAGCAGACTGTCTGCGACAATTTGGTGTTAGCTGAAGGTTTGTAGGATAATTTGTTACCTGACAGTGTTGAAAATCATGACCCAGTACATATTTCATATTCCAGATCTTAGTATCCAGAATTGCCAGAATCTGGATCGTACTTTTACATTTGCCAGAAATGATGGTGGCCTTGTCTTGTATTGTTTGAAAAGCAATCTGACCATTTATTGTGGAGTTATATACACATATGGTGTAAACAGCCCTATCTCACAATGATAAAAAATCCTCTAAAAAAATCCTTGATCCAGACGGTGATCCAGATCACCTCCAAAATGTAATCACTTCTTCCTTATCCCATTTTGAACATTTCCTGAAAAGTTCATCCAGAGGCTTGTTACTTTTTGAGTTACATTGTACATAGACAAACTCTCCCAAAAACATGACCTCCTTGCCAGAGGTAATAAATGACATTTTACTGATATATATATATACAAAACACAGGACATGACTTCAATCCATGATGAAAAGTTTTTAACTACCAAAAGTGAATTGTCTCCTTTCAGATTGCAGTTACACTTGTCACTACCGCTGCCTGCCATTCATCCAGCTGGACTGTGAGGCAAGTGGAAGTTTGTTAAATGATAAAGAAGATTTCTCTGTGGACTCCATCGAGACTGACACCAATGTGGTGAGGACCAGAGATACCAACACATGTCTTATCAATTGCACAGTTGTGCAGCAACATGTCTTCATTGAATTATTTCATGTGTAAAAGAGACACTTATTGCTCTGTAAGAAAAAAGGGACATCTTGATTGTGATTTCACCTTAGAAATGGGAAATAATCCCTGTTTAAAGGGAAGTTAAGTTTACTGAATACACAATACACACTCTGTTTATATAGTGTATGAGGGCAGGTCAAGGCAGATGGAGGCTAACAGATTGTCCACTAGTGTCTGCTTAGTATCAGTGAGCCATATGTCCTCAGAGATACAGCTTTTACTACCTCCTCATTGTCAAGGAATCTTTAGAGAAAGTAATTTAGGAGAGAGCTGGGGAGAGGGGGGCACTTAACACCTTCACAATAAAACAGCTGTCTTTATTTGAGAATCACAAAATCTGCAGCAGCCCAGGCTGGATGACCTGAATAGGTTAACAGATGTTTAAGGATTTCCTTCGTATTTTAAGTTCACATGATAACAACGTAAAGTCTCTCAGCAGGTCACATTGAAAAGTCTTTTCAAATGAAAAGCATTTTCTTTCATTTGAGATCATACACATAACAACTTTATCAGTGTCTTATGTTTTACAAAGTCACTGTTTTTTGTGTTTATTATTCAGAGACTATCAGAACAGATATTTGTATCATAAAATTATTCAAAAAGAAAAATCAGAACAGCTGTCTGTAGAGTAAATTATGCTTTATTGCATTTTAAAATAATTACTAGAATTCTTACTAAAAAGTTAGTACAAAAATGTCCACTTGTGATAATATGAGGATGGATCCCCCAGTGCGTGGGCGGAGTTTAACAAATCTTTGTGAGGTTTTATGGTCAGGGAGGAGCAAATGTAAATGCTGGGGTCAAAAGAGCTCTTCGTGTTATCAGATCTCCCCTGTCAAATGAGAGACCGAGAACAAATCTGGGAATTTCGTGAGAAACTTACCATCACTAGATTCTACAAAAAAATTGCCACTTTTTCTGACTTTGAACCCTGGAGATGACGATGGGAAGCATTGCTAGGAGCACAGTCTGGGATCAGGAGGACAGCAGCTCAGAGCAGGAACTATATTTTACAGCGTATACATCTTTTTTTAAGAAGGGCACAAAACCTGTGGTGAGGCTATAGCTCATTTAATCAACTAAATTAAATAATGCATTTAATCCCTAACTGCCACTTTCATCTTACTTTTTTCAATATGAGGCCTGTCTGCTGTGCTAATTTTTCACTTTTTCCAGGATGAACAGATCGATTGGGCCAAACAAGAGTTGTCTGTCAGTGATATCCAACACAAGGTTAAGGAGTACAATGCACAGATCAACAGTAACCTCTATATGGTGGTTGTAAGTGTTTAATCAAATATTATAATTATCTGAGATAAAAATTTGTTGTCTTTGTCTTTTTAGTGTACGAATCTATGATTGTTCTATGTTGTTCAAGACCAATCTAGTAATTCGGACCTGTCTCCCTTTCAGAATAAAGACGGGTCTTTCACTGGTTTTATCAAAGTCCACTTTCAGCTAGTCCGCCCCATCTCCCTCCCTCCACCTCAGAGCACAGGCTCAACACAGGAAGAGGATCATAGGAGCGGAAAGTTGAAAAGGCGGACTTCTTTCTACCTCCCCAAAGACACTGCCAAACACCTGCATATAAGCTCCCAGACACGCGTACGAGAAGTCATTGAGGCATTACTCAACAAGTTCACTGTGGTGGACAACCCAGCAAAGTTTGCTCTGTTTGAACGCACAGAGAGACAAAGTCAAGGTAGAATCCTGTATATTGTGTTGTATGTATGAGAAATCAAAATGTGCTAGTCTAAAGTGCTTCATTCGACTTCTTTCAGTGTACATGCGTAAACTATCTGATGAAGAATGCCCCCTCAACCTGCGCCTGTGTGCCGGCCCCAGTGAAAAAGCTTTGAGTCTGGTTTTGAAGGAGAATGAAACAGGAGAAGTAAATGTAAGTTTTACATTCACAGAACTTGTTTATGTGACAAAATTCCTACAGCATTAACCACTGATTAATATGTGAAATTGTTCTCCTTCACAGTGGGATGCATTTAGTTTTCCGGAGCTGTGTAACTTTCTACGAATCCTGCAGCGTGAGGAAGAGGAGCATGTGCGACAGATTGTGAAGCGCTATGCTCTAGCTAGAGAAATGATGAAGCGGGCCATGACAAAGATTACTACCCCTGGTTGACTTTTAGTCATTTGTGTTTGACCAGGAGTGTAAAAGGGAAGGAAGGGGCTCTGATACAGATGTTTTTCTTTTCTTTTTTTTTTTTTGAGGCAGGGATACATGTCACAATTGTTTAAAACTACCTAAGAGCTCAGCTTTACTAATTGTATAGAAGCTGCTATAACAGAATTGGATGGAAAAGAAGGATTATTTGGGACAGAGATTAATGCAGTTATCTGTGAAAAGCATGCTGCTTGTTAAAATATTAAAAGAGGTGTTATTATTAAGTTAAAGGGAAGGGTGTCAACACTAACTGCGGGCAAAGTTTCAGACTCTGCGGTAAATGTGTTTTGGAGTAATCCCAGGGTGCAATTGCAGATGGCTTTGAATGCTCTTTTTAAAACACCACACAGGAAGGACACAAGATTTGTTCAGTTTGTGATGTGACAGATCAGCACATCTTTATGAAAGAGTATAGAAAGGTTATAAACTTAAAGTTCTTCGTCTGTTCCTTGTTGCAGATGAGTTAATTGTTCCCTTTCCAAACTTCCTGGGTCAGATTTCATTCCAAAACATATTGCCATGTTTCATTATTTGTCCTTTTCAATAAACACGAATCATGATGACTTTGTAGCATGTCATCAGTGGAGGATGCTTCTGGAACACTAAATACTGAGCTGGGGCTGGGTGTAGAGGGTTTTTTTTTAAGACATCAATCTGATTAAAAGCTGGATATATGCTCAATATTCCCTCATAACACCCTTTTACTTCTTTGGTCATATATCAGGGAATACTTAGCTTATTTTTCAATTTTTAAAATGTTGGCACTTTAATGAACCTGTGAAATGATCTGACTAACTGAAATGTAGAATTATGTCTATGTTTTCATTATCTAATAAACTGATAAAAAATATTCAGCATTGTAATTGATGATATTGAGATTTTAGGTTTTACATACAGTCTGCGACACACTGATCCTGTAAACCTAGAGAAAGAGTTGACAATGTTGACACTTGCATTGCATTCAGGGTAAGAACCTCATTCAGGAAATGGGTATCTCTAGACCATGTAAACTGTGAAGACGTTCTACAAAACGTGTGACCTGGCAGTAGGGATTTACTGACACAAAATTGTGAAGGCTTCACATCAGAAAGACTCCATAAGAACAACTGTATTTCAGACCTCTGTCCAAGATAGGAAATCCTATATGTTCTGGATCTGTAATAAATTAAAACAATACTGGGGATCAATGCAAAAAACACAAGGAAATCACAGGGTTTGAGATCCCTAACTCACCTATAATTAGCACCACTTGGTAACACTTCTGATGTCCCTGCCGACAAGAAGAACAAGATTACGTTTGTTAAAGTGGCTATGAATGCTGTGATCAAATGCATGGCTCTATTATGGAAAAGCTCAAAGACTCAGTCTCCTTTTTTCTGGCCTAAAGAAGTTTCCACAAAGTAAGTCAGTAAAGTCAATAAGTAAATGATTGTTTTCTTTTATAACTTAAGCTATGATAAATATAGCTCTAATACTAACGTGACTAAAAAAATATAAGTACTATGAAGGATATCACAAGGTGACATCCCTACGAAGCAATATTTATCATAGATGAAGTTGATCATTTACTTTTACAACTTAAGTGTCTGTTTGGACAAGTGTTGTAGCTCCACACTTCTCCCATGTGATGGCGCTAGTGTACCAAAACCTCTTTTATCAGTCGGTTGCCGACAGCCTGAAGAAGATCAACGTTTGTTAGCACCGCTAGCATTAACAGCCAACGTAGCTGTGCGTATTTTGAGGTCTCTGCTTGCAGCAACTATACTTACCAACCTGACATTAAAAAATTATCAAAGAATATTTCAAAGCTGCGAACCCACCAAAACCAAATTTAGGTATGTGCTGGACAAGTAAGTTTGACGCGATAAATAACAGTTATCAGGCCAGCTAATGTTAGCTTTGTGTATGGTCGGTAAACGCTGGAAACATGTTGACCTGGCTAATGCTAGTGACAGAGTGCTAACTGTCTGCCTATGATAATGCTATAATCAGGACATTAAGTGACATAACCGCCGTTTTGTCCAACCAAAGTAAGACCAACTTCTTGGTCGTTTTGTCGGTCAAAGCTTGCAAGCTAAGTTAGCTGCTCCTACAGAGAACTACAGCTACCGAAATTTCCAGACTCAGGGCAGGGGTGACACATTATTCAGCATTTTCTCAAACTGGACTGCCCATTAAATCTGGTCTTATAAAAAGCTACACACAAGAGCAGTCATATGTACGACCTTGCCAGACTGTGCGCGAATTTATGGTTTAAGTGATCTGATTGCATTACTATTTAACTGACCTCCTGTACTCTATAACGTTGTAATTATCCAATGAGCGAAATTATGACAAACCTGAACCCAAGTTCGTACTCTGCCCTCTATTTTGTCTTCGATGATAGTCATAAAATTAAGGTACTCTTTCTGATAAGATTTGCAGAACGTCGACTGTAAAGTTTTGGAAAAAACTGTACAAGTAGATGTAAAGGCATTGTACATTTTATTGTTTTTTTTCTGTAAACTATTGTTTATTCAGTCAAAACGATGAACACAGGATCGTTATTAACGCGTCTTCTGTCCTCTTTTCTTTCTTACCTAGAACAGGATCTTTGTGTAGTATTTTCAAAAAATGTATTTGTCTTGAGGGTTTACATACTGAGTAAATTGACCAAACTCCACTCTTTAATGTGTTACTTTTCACAGGTTTCGTAGTCCTGACATCATTTTTCAATCTGGCACAGTATCACTGTAGGAACCACTGGCAGTCCTAGGACAGAAGAAAATAATGCGCTGCAGCTGAAGATGGGTGGGAGCGGCTCCAAATCCAAAGGATATTGGCCTTTTTCTGGCTCAGGTAGTACCGAAGACCCAACCAAAGATGGAAATGAGCAAACATTGGCGAGAGTCCGAAGTTTCGTGGGGGCAACACCTTTTGTGTTCACCAGACGAAGGTAAATGTGGCCAGAGCAGCATTTGACCTCCTGCATATTTCTGTAAGGTGTGATAGGTTTGTCACATAGGGAATATTTATTCTTTATTGTATGCTGCATGTGGTTAAAGTATAGAAACTTTTGACCTTCACATCCTCTTTGCATAGCCAGAAAAAGACGGTCTGCAGTTGTAACCCATACTCAGCCGACCTCCACAGTTGTATCTTCTTTATTTTCCAAAAACTAATATGAAAGGTCATTTGACAAGTGTTTTGAACTATTATATGCTGTTTAGGTTGAAATATGGCCTGTAACGCAAATGCCCACATACTCATAGGCTGGGCTCACCTTAAAAACTACCCTTTTTGGTGTCTACACATTTCTTTTGCTTAACACCATTTAAATAATGTGGAAAAAGACCTGAATATTTATTTTTGAAAGATTCATGTGGAATCTTTTGCGCATTTTTCTGTAAACATCCAGTTCTTTGAGCATTTACTCAAGGTTAGACTGGTGTATATACATATACATACAGATATTCATGTATAGGTATAAATAAATAACCTGGTTCACTTTCCTGCAGCTCTATGTATTTTGATGAAGACGGTGACTTGGCCCATGAATTCTATGAAGAGACAATTGTGACAAAAAATGGACGTAAGAGAGCCAAGCTGAAGAAGATTCAAAAGAATCTCACGCCTCAGGTGAGGAGATCCAGCATGACTTTAGTAAGCATCAGTTACCTCTCTATATTCTCGTCCTCTTAATTTTGATCTTCTTATTTTCTTTTAGGGAATTATAAAGTTGGACCACCCTTGCATCCATGTAGATTTCCCAGTTGTCCTCTGTGAAGCCTGATGAAGTCTGAGGAGTGTCTTGGACTTGTCACAGTGTCAGCTCCGTCCAGTGGTTTCCCCCACAGCTGGAAGCCTGAACCACCTTTTAAAATAACATGATCTCTTGATGTATTTGATGCCCTTATGTGGACAGGCTGATGCAATGTGTGCTGAGCCTCTGCATGTGATCTGTTTTTGGCTTGTGTGCAGTTTGACACAGAATAGGTCACCAGTGGAGATCTAGAAGGGTGCAAAGTTGGCAAAACCTCCCCAGTTTACAGACATTGGTTTGTATGCATGTAAGTGTGAGCGCGTGTGCAGACATGGGATAGAGATGGCAGAGTCCTCTGATTTTTCTTTTCGCTGCAGAATGTTTTACAGGATGATTACTCAAACTTGACAGGATGAGAAGACAGCGACCAGTTCTGGTTTCACGTTCATACCAAGAGCTGGGAAGTTTAAGTGCACACTTTAGTTTTTCAACACCGTGACTTGCTTTATTATGCATGGGACAGGATCTGCTTATCCGTAATAGCCTAAGGAGTTGACAATCAGTGACTCACAAGTTCTGATGTGGATTCATGTCATATTTTCAATGTGATGGACTGACTTCAGTGACCTCAGAGCCACACGTGTACACAGCAACAGTGAGTCTAGTAAGAGATCCTGTTGTTTCCTTTGCTGCTTCAGCATACTCTGTTTCACTTTTAATTTATTATGACTGTTTTTTAATTACAGTTTTGAAATGCTGAACTGTGTCATGTTGCTGATTTGTGTTGTTATTGCATAACAGTTTGTATGCATGATTAAGTGCATATATACCACAAATTTTCACAATGGAGGGAGAAAAAATGTCCAACACTTATTACCAAATACCTTTAATTTTGAAGGTGAGGGTGCTTAACCAGACAACAGTGGGTAAAAGTTGTGGATCAATCATTTCATGGTTCAGTGAGCTTAAGGCACCTTCAGGAGTAAAACAATGGTTGTATGACCATCTGATTCCAATTTAAAAGAAAAAAGAATTTTAACTAAAGGTTTACCTGGAGCATTTCATTCACCCTTTTATATTTTTATGGCTCTTCAATGTGAAAAAATGTGAAAAAATGAGCTTTAACCATTAATGTCCAGGACATTTGATCTATATGGTGGGAAATGTATGCAGATACTATATTAGTGGCTTTAGAGGGATTGGGTTGTTCTAAATCCTGGCTCAGACCACATTTTCGCTGATTAAGTCTTATACACAGGAAAACATTCATTTTTTACGTAGTGGCTGAAATACTTAAACATGCTTTTTGTGGTTTAATATGAAGGAGTTTATAGGAGGAAATCTCTTTACCTCTGTGTAAAATGTGGCCTGTCAGGACTTTAAAAACTGTTATTTGGAAAGCTCTAATTGCCATTCATGAAATATTCCAATTAGGACAGAGGATTCTGCTCATTTTTGACAAGGTTGTTAAACACTAAGATGAACTGACAGGATCTGTTCACCCGTGTAATGGTAATAATACGTCTGGCCTCCACCTGTGATGAAATGAACCACCTGCATAGGAAATTGCAAAGGCGACCCGTTATTGGAAATGATGTGTATGTGTATGTGTATGTGTATCCACTAATGAGGGATAGATGAAGTTAAGGATGGACTGAATGCCATCAGTGCAGCCTCCCTGGGAAAGGCTTTTGTGCAAAGCTATCCGATATTGTTCTCCTTGGAGGGTGAAGAGGGCTGTGCCAAAATCCGCTCTACTTTATTGCTTCCATGAAATGATTTTGCTCAACGCATTTTTTTTTTAAAGCTCTTTCACCTCTGGGCAAGTACCTTTTTTCAGCTGAGTCTGCAGAAGACATGGCCCTTAAACTACTTTTAGCTGTTTGCTTTTACAAAGCTATGCAGGTGATAGCATGTTTAATGCTATGAGAGCGAAAGAGAAAACACAATTCAACAAACCACTGGCCAGGCATTGTGTTTTGCTGTCTGGAATTTTTCACTGGAACCATTACCATGTTTTACCGTGTCATTAAAAATACTTGGGGAATTCTTCTACATTACACACAGCTGCATGTGGTGGCTGGCCTTTGACATGGGAAACAGTAACAAGGAAATCAAGAATAACTTAGGATAAGACAGCTGAATTATCCTTTTACTTTTCTCAAGCTCTCTCATTGGGTTTACTTCCTCTTGAAGTACAAACAGTGATTATTCCAGAAGTTTTGTCTCACAAGTAACTTAACTCAGTCTAACACAGAGCAACCACCTAACTCCATTTTATAGAGTGACCTTCTGATGCAAACAGAATCACTCAGATATTGACATCACAGCAAGTATCTATATGGATGGATGTTTATTTCTTTTATCCCACAACAGATAAAGAACATTGTGACCTTAAAACACTGTCCACATCTGATTAATCTTTAGCTTATTATAGCTGTGTTGACATCTATCCTTAAGTTAAAACATGCCACTATCACATACTTATCTTAAAGATTACACAACAGAGCAGCTGATGTGACCGTAACTATGACAGTAAAACAGTTAGGGGAATATTGCTCTTAGTGGTCATGGCTATCTTTCCTGTCCCTATTGCTATGAGGGGAGAATATCACATGGTTCAATGCTTAGTCCTCAAATTGTGGCATCAATTAGTGAAGAAAGTTTTTCTGAATCCAAAAGACTGACCTTAAACTTTAAAAAAGTAGTAACCCATCACATTATAAAGCTTTGGTGAATTCTTTCAGGCCAAGACCTGAAAAAGAGATTTGGGGGTGGGGGAGGCTTTTCTTGGGCAATAATATATTACAAAACCAATCTATACATTCATTTTGAACTGTATTTTTTGTGCAGCTAAGTGCAAGCTATTCATGATCCTTAGCAATAGGTAGCAGTAATTCCCTTGATGCCAGCCACTCAATAGTATAAAAGACCCACAAAAAATGTTTTTATGTACTAAAAATACAGCTACAACCACACCTATATAAGATATGAATTTTCGTCTATCAAGGACGAAACCCTCAATGTGTTTTGAGCAGTGACTTGTTGGCTTACTGTGAAATGCTTTACTATTTCAGCATCACAACTGCTCCAGATTTTCATAAAAGAAAATTGAGATGTTGAAAAGTTTCCTCGATAAGTTGAGGCTTGTCATCAAGGGGTGAATGTGTCCTGGAGCCAGGACCAGTTGAGAACCACTGCTATATATTATTGATATATAAGTACTCAAACCCACATTTTGCTTTTTTTATTTATCACTGCTGTAACTCGGTGCTGTTGCTTTCTCAATTCCATGATCTGATCTGATAAACCTGGTAAAACAATTTAGTAGAACTAGTTAGTATTATTGCTAAAACTTTAAAAGGTAACTGTTCATAAGATTGGAAGTCATATGATGACCAAAATTTGACCTTCTCTGAACAAGCATGCAGAAATTATTTTCAGAGTGCCAAATCTTCATAATAGATTCTAAAGCCTTTTCAGCACATCTTATGCTGTGTGTGTTTTGTCCAAGTAAGCTTTGTTCTACATCAGAGGATCATGAGGAAGGCATGTGTATCTGAAATCTTGGTTCAGCTGTGAGTTGGTTTTAATGTATTAGCTTTGCATTTGTGTTTTAGAATTCCTGAGTTCTAGTTTTAAAATGAAAACCTTGACAATATTTTTGTAATTTATTTGCCATGTCTCTAACATTCAATCATTAGACTCCTAACATAATAGATTGGATGTGTATCAATTGGATCTGTCAAAGACATAAAGCCAGAGTGGATTTGCTTCAGACAGCTCTCGTTGTAAAGGGGACAAGGTTAAATCCCACAGTGAGGTTGCTCATGTGTGTAAGACTGAGCTCAGACAGAGGTGGGGCTTACTGGATATTTAAAAAGCAGTCAGCAGTGGACCACAAACTTGAATGGAAAACTGCCTTTTCTCCTTCAAATATGACAGTAAAGCAGATTCAATAGCATGTTTCCATCAGGATCAGCTTGATTGAGCTACTTTCATCTGGGGATTAAAGACAAAAAAGGTAGCTGGTAAGTGATATGATTTGAACATGCCTTGCAACAACAGATGTCATGCACATTTTGTTTCTCAGAATATAATTTACTTTCACCAATCCTTCTGATGTTTAAATTTTGATTACTCCGAGAGAAATGTAGCTTGGGTGTGTTTTAAACGTCCAGAGTTTTTTTTCAAAGGCAAAATGCTCTTAAGTCAACAACTAAGTGTAACATGACTGACCACACTCTCACTCAATTCTAAAATGAAGGACTTCCAAGTTTGAACATTTTTAAAGCAAGCTCAAGATCTACCTTTTAAGTCTGGCTTTTACCTTAATTTTAATAAATTTTACTTGTCTACCTAGTTAAAATTTAATATATTTTAGTCATATAATTTTAATCTAAGTTTGTTGTGTTTTCATTTAGTTATTCAATCATCTTATTAATATCTTAAAATTTTGGTGCATCTCATTCTCTTTCACTGTCTTAAAATTTAGTTTTTTTTAGTAACGAATTTATTTCTTTTAATTTAGTTGTTTACGTTTCTTATCCAGAGTGTCAACATCTCAGTCTACATGTAGTGTTTCCCAATATCAATTCCTTAGTTAATCAGTACCGTTATTATTATGTATACGGATGAGGGGTTGTGACTGTTTCGTTACAGTATTCCGTTTTAACAGTCTGCACCCCACTCCCCCAAGTTTTGAGTTTAGTTTTAATTGTGTAACTATGTCCCTATTTCTTTAAAATAAAGGCACCAGGCTCTTGCCTTTACACATCCATTCGACTGTCTTCTCGGTGTCCACCCGGAAGTGAATATTTTGTTAGCTTGACGTCACATAGCAGTATTTGAGGAACAGACCACTCTGGAGTGAAAGGGTTATCGGCACAGGAACACGAAATTTCATTAGTTATGGGGGATTAGGTTAGCTCCATAGTTAACTGTAAAATCAAAAGTAACTTTAATTTAGAATCCTTTTCTATATTTATGAAAATTGCTGGACAAAACAAATGACTTGCTTCGTATATTTTGAACCCCCCTACCCAGGAGCTCAACACTCAGAGCTGTTGTTGCCCAACGTTTCCTCCCGTCATCACTTCTCATGTGGTGGTTCGTGTTAGCTTTAGCTGACAAATTCTGTTAATCATCGACATGGACTGAGAACTATGACTGTGACTTCTCACATGGCAGGGCGCTGGAAAAGTAATTTAGTTGACGGTAGTACGAGTGGAAGAAGACCGTTCGGCCAGCTCCATCGGAACAGGTCAGTTGGAAGATGAAACGTTAGCTAATATTGAACGCCTTTTGGTTTCAATAAAACTTTTTTTTTTTTTTATATATAAAACTTAGTATCATGAACGAAATAAAATTAAAACTGACAGAGTGTAAAAATCTGTATTTTATGTATTTTCATTGAATCATTGTTTATAAGCTTCCAAGCAATACATTAAGTTTCCCAAGCTGATTTCGGAAGTTAAAGTAGACCGCCATAACCACATTTAGTAAACCGTGTCCCAGTCATCTGATTACTCAGTGTGCGTGCTTTATTTTTCATCCAGTTGGTCGTTTTTAAAAGGTTCACCCAAACGTACTCTATCTATGACGTCACGAAATCAGGAAAGATCATATACTTTGTTTTGGGAAAACAGCCACATCTTAAGAAGTTGTTTTCAGACATGCGAACATTACGTATAACACATATTTCAGCCACACAATTAAAATATTTACTCTCTGTCATTTTTCTCTGAATAACAGTTGTCCATTAAGACTGAAAGTGTTCACTTCCCTTGTCAGCTATGGAAACATGATGAAATATTTGTTTGAACTTATTTTTGCTGATTGTTACATAATTCATTTTTGTGTTACAGTAAAAAAGGGGAGTTGAGCAGTAACCATGAAGGATCCATTTTGCCCTTTCATCTCTGGCAAAATGCCTCTGTTGCTCCTTTCTCTGTTGGCTTCATGGACAGTCTTGTGTTCAGCAGATGTAAAGCAGACAAGATGGCCATTATATTCCCAGAAGCCAGTTCTCCTTGTTTGGAATGCCCCAACACAGGATTGTCTCCCACGACATGGTGTAACTTTGTCCTTGGACCAGTTTGACATTGTAGCATCCCCCAATGAAGGCTTTGTCCGGCAGAACCTAACAATCTTCTATAAGGAGCGCCTTGGGTTGTATCCATATTATGAGCGTGGTGGCAGACCAGTAAACGGGGGTCTCCCACAGCTTGCCAGCCTTACTCAGCACTACGAGAAGATGCCTGAAGGTGTTAAAAAATATATCAGAGAGCCAGAGGCAAAAGGTTTGGCTGTTATTGACTGGGAGGAATGGAGACCATTGTGGATCCGAAATTGGGATACTAAAGATATCTATCGAAATAAATCTCGTATGCTGGTGGCCGAAAAGAATCCACAGTGGACCCCTGAACAAGTGGGAAAAGTAGCACAGCAGGAGTTTGAGCTGTCTGCGCGCAAATTCATGCTGGAGACCCTGAGACATGCCAAGAACCTGAGGCCAAATCAGCTTTGGGGCTTCTACCTGTTTCCAGATTGTTACAACCATGACTACAGGGGTGGCTTGAAGAACTACACTGGACGCTGCCCTGCTGTGGAGATTGCACGCAACGATCAACTTAACTGGTTGTGGATGGAGTGTACAGCCCTCTTTCCATCAATCTACATGGGATCTGTGCTAAGCTCCACACATCATGGGCGTCTCTTTGTCCGAAACAGGGTGAAGGAGGCAATGCGTCTGGCATCTGTTGGCGATGGGTTGGCACGCCCTGTTTTTGTTTACACCCGCCCTACTTACATCAGTCTAATGACCTTTCTATCTGAGGTAAGATGACTTAAGTGTCATTTGATTAAATGCAGAAAGCGTCAACAGATATCTTTTTTATCATTTTTATTTAGGGGTACCAGTGAATGAAATCAGCAACATGCAATAATGTTTCTGCAATTGCACTACTTGTACTGCACTGACAGAGTTAAAGAGAAACAGATTTTAAACATGATATGGTGAAAGTCTTTTTGTGTGGTACAAATTTGTAAAAGTGTTGCTTTTTAACATTATAGTTTCATCACTTTAAAGTAGAATACTGAAAAGTTTGTGTAAATGTTGCAGATGGATCTGGTCTCCACCATCGGTGAGAGTGTTGCACTTGGTGCTGCAGGTGTAGTCTTCTGGGGGGACACATACTACGGCAGCAGCAATGTAAGAGTCCCACCCTCTCTTTTTAGCCATTGCCCTGTTGTCTATTTTTTGTTAGTTTTGGTTAACATCACTTTTTTTGTCGCCGTAGGCCAACTGCAAGAGCATTAATGGATATCTCCAGGGACTGCTGGGCCGGTACCTGCTTAATGTGTCTACAGCTGCAGAACAGTGCAGTCAGGAGATGTGTAAATCTCATGGCCGCTGTTTACGCAGAATACCAGACAGTGATGTGTACCTACATCTCAGCCCCTCAACACACAGCATCATCAGTCAGCATGGCCAGCTGAAGGTTTCAGGCAGTCCTGGCCGTGCCGAGCTGAATATTTTTCGCACACACTTCCAGTGCCAGTGCTACAGTGGGTACAGAGGTGAGACCTGTTCAGAGGGGCAGAATAGAGGCTCTTCTGTCTTAGGCACCTGGCCTCTCTGCTTTTTACTCCCACTTGGACTTTTCGCTCTGCTACACTGAGGAAATTGAAAATATTCAGCCCATCTGCCAGCCCTGAGCAGGGCAGTCCAGATTTTTTAACGTGAAGGTGGTGAGTTTCTTTGCACTACTGATCATTCAGAGCAACAGTCAGTCTGTCCATTTCCCTGCAAGTCAGGAGATTTTTTATCCCAGCCAAATGACAAGCTGCATCAGCAGAGCTCCAATCTCAGGACCTCTTATTTGGGCTTGTTTTCATCTTTTAAAATTGAACTTCTCTCTTTTTTTTTGTATCAAGTTTGCACGTATAATAACTTTATTTTGAAGGCCTCTGTCAGGTCCCATGCTGACCCTGACCTCCAGGTGATGAGGTCTTGTAGCAGTTCACTTTTTCTTAACATTTATTTCTTGTGGACAATGCAATGCAAACAAGATATAAGAAAGCAAAAATAGTAGAAAGGTACATTTGATAACTTGACAGATTGTGACAAACAACTTATAAACAAAGAAGAAACCTACAGGGACTCTGCACCTGCATATTACTATCATTGTTTATTAAAGGGGCCTTTCTCACACCTGATCATCCCAACTCACTCCCCATCATTGAGTGAGCGCTGTCTGATGCCGTGCATCTGTAGTCACCAGATCCAAGATTGGGCCAATGGCTGAATGGTAATGGCATGCTACAACATATGCTGATAATTCAGTGGCATGTGGCCTGGCCAAATACTTGCCACCAGAGAGCTAGCAGCATGTGCTAGTTCTATCATTGTCATCAGTTTTATAATACAACAAGACATTTTTGACTTTATTGAAATCCCAGTTGAATGCACATTTCTCTGTGTCTTAAAAGATGGTATGGTTCGGTTCCATCACAACAAAGAAGTAATCTAGCTGTAGCCAGTGGCTAATCTGTTAGCCAGTCAAAATTAAATCTGAAGCAACAGTAACAAGCTCCCACATCATAGCAGCCTGATCCTTGCTGGAACCTGGAGGCATGTTAAGCAATGTGAGAATGTGTTTTATGTCCTATCAAGGGCTCCTCACATTCTTCTGGCCCCCTAGTGACGTATTGCTGAACCACCAGCATATGCCATTGCTCTATTGTTCTATAGTGTAGCATACCATTGGCCTCTTTTTGATCTGGCTCACTCCTCACAGCTGAATGAAGCACGGCGTAGGGTTTAGATACAGCTGCAAGCATTTCGGATGAACACCCCTCACTACAAGAAATTTCCAGTTATCATGTTTTTCTTGTTAATACACTGTTATACACAGTGTACATGACAACCGTTGAGCAGACTCTTAAAAATCACTCCACAGATGACACAACACTCCTGACCTTTTTTAATTTTTTTTGTTCATTAACTGCTTATTATTTTCAAGTGCCTGTAAATACAAAACATATAGGAATCAAATTAAAAGCTGTTGCAGTTTTACAGCTAGAATTTGCTGAATTACGTTCTGAATATAAAGGACTGCAAAAACTGGAATCCTAGCACATCTCATTGAATTATTTATTACCCAGTTGGCAGATTTTTTATACTCTTAACAACCATTCAGTCATCATTATTGTCTTAAAAATTCTTAAACTAAAACTTTTCTCTGAACAGGTCTTGTTAAATGAGCTTATATTGAGTATAAGACTTTTTTTTTTTTTTTACTGAAAGACAAAAACACAGACTCAGCTTCCATTTGAGTTGTGTATAGATTTTTTTTATATATATATCTGTGATACTTGTCATCTATTTAATTGAAGCAATTTTAAAACTTCTGGTGTTGAGGCACCATTCTATGACTGAACACAAACTGTTGTGCCAGTGTTATGCTAGTTTTAGTTAGTCCACAGATTAACAGACTGGCTGCTGAAGGGAACAACCCATCCCCTCTACAGTTTCTACAGCTAGAGATAGAAACCTGGAACCCAATACAGGGGGTCCTCCACAGGAGTATGCAAAAAGTGGGTTTGTGTAGAGGTAGTTCGAGAAAGGTCCCAGGTGTTAAGTGCTTTTCAGACAGCCTCTTGAAAAACTCAAATGGTTTATTAATCTGGGAGGTGGACACATAGAGTCTCCAATAGCTTCCATTATCCTTTTTCTTTAGAACACGGCAGACCTGCCTGCTTTGGATCCTAGTTGTGCCTTAACCGAATTACTAAGTGCTTTTTGTATATGGTGCCATTGTTTACAGTTAATGATTAGAGAGATTTTCATCTCAGCCCCCTCCTAGGCAGAGGGCTTTTTATTGATAGTAACATTAAATGCCTTCCAGTTTGATTTTATTAACCATTGAAGTGTATATGAGAAAATGTAGATAGAGCTGTAGTGCTGTTTTCAAAGAAACATGGATACAACTGTGAAACAGAATATATGATCAAAAACGTCATAAAACCATTAACATGACTCTGAATTTTAGCCATATATATCAGCTGTTATCAAGTCTGACCAGTGGGTCAATTGGTACTTGCACCTTAACTGTAACACAACATGTTGTCGTTATGTAAGTCATGTCAAGTAAGTTGAGATGAAATGATCAAAGCCAACTTAAATATGCTTTAAATATAAACATTGTATTTTTTCTTATTCAGTTGCAAATGAGATGTCAAAATTTCTTTACAGAAATGTCATAATATTTTTCTTATGGATGCAACATTTTTTATAACTGAGTTAAGGGATCTTTTCGGAAAATATTATATGAAAAATTGAAATCCAAAACATATATACCATCATCACAAAATATAACCCATCCATCAGCTTCAGAACCCCAGTATTAGTCTTTCACAATACTCACGTTAAATAATGTAGAAGTTCATTTAACTTTATTGTACAGCAGTTTGTTCCTTCCATGTCATTGCATTTATAATAAGTTTCTGTCATTTCATTTCAGTTTTAATGTATATCCTAGACAGGTGCTAGCTGAGCAGTTTCATATTTATAAAGTAGGTACTGTGTTTGTTGTATACAGCTTTGCTAATACAAGTAGTTAGCAACCTGATATCTGTTAGGGTACCAGTATGTCTGTGTTTAATTGTGCTGTTATTTACACTTTACAATGGAAAATCGCAAACATTTTCATTTATTTTGTAAACCTTGTCTACTTTTGGCACTTTACCTTCTTTTTGGTTGAGATGAATCTGGCTTGAGTTCATTTTGACACTTCAAAGGAGTGAAATTGTGGTCTTTTGCTGGTACAGAGGCTTTGTTGTGAATTGTCAGTGCATTTCAGTACGATGCAGTGTTTTGACTTAATTTTTCATTCGATGTGTCACGCCAGAGAGACGTTCCACTGTGAATTTTGTCTAGATAAAATGAATGTCTGAATGTGGTTATCTTTTCCATACTCTCCAGCTCAGTCCAGTCTGAAGATAAGATTTTATTTTTCATGATCTCCTAGTAGAAACGCCTGGATGACAGAATGATAAATGTCACTCATTAGATATTAATGCATTTTTTGCGGTTTCAACACATGCCAAAAACTTTCAGAGAAAATTCTTTATTGTTTACATATTCAGTTTTCTTATTGGGCAGTGATTTTTTTTTATTACTTAAACGATCACATACATGTTGATTCAAGACTTTATTAACCCTGTTAAGTAAGAGAAATAATCTTTCTATTTATCAATCAAAGACCTTAAACTATGAATTTGTGATTTTTATCTTGCATAATCTTTTAAATTTGCTTTAGTAGCACTCCATTATATTTTTAAACAGCCTTGATGTTGGTAAGGTAATGCTTTACCTTGATTTACATGTCTTGTTCTGCCTTAATGTAATGATGTTGCTTTAAACCAAATTTGCAAAAGGGTTCTTTTATTTCAAATAATTGTATAATCATCTTTTACAAAAGATATGTCCTTATTTGATTTTTTTTCATTTCTGTGTCCCCTCTTTTGTCCTGGGGACTGTAGCCTGCAGAAATTCCATACATGAAGGGAAAGTTTTACTATTTGTGCAAAAATATTAAAAGTATTTGGAAAAACTTGATCTGTGAAGTCCTGTATCTGTATACAATGTTCTGACACCTTACTCTACATCTTTAAAACTTACAAAGAAAAAGTCAATACCACAAAAAGAGAGAGAAAGAGCAGCCAAATAAACAAAAATATGGTGCATGAAAATGTGTGCAAATGAAATCAGTGTATTATCCAGCTTTACATCACATTTACCTCCACTAGATTTGAAGGGAAGTGGAAGATCAAAGGTCAGAGGACATGTTACATTGTTGGAGCAGTGACTCAGTCAGGTGCAGCAAGGTGCGGGTATGGCACTTCAGGCTGAGAAACAACTTAAGTCATAAACTTCTTGATGACTTAGTATTTAACTATACACTTAGAGTGAATGTAGCTTTTCAACTGCAAAGCCTTCTGTTTCTTGATATTCTGATGCTAACAGTGGCAGTAAACTGGTTATTCTTCAAGTCATGCTTTTTAAAATCCAGAAAGCATTCTGGTTATGTAAAAGGACACTGCCCACATCTTTATACGCTATAATGCATAAATCGAACAATACATCAATTTATACAAATCTTTGGAGGTATAAAGCAAATACTGCAAACGTTTTTCACATGAGAAATGTCCTGATTAAAGCCACTTTTAGCACTTGACACAGCCACAAGTTAAGTCAGGTCAAGGTTTGAACATTTGAAGAACTGACTTAAGTGCTGTATAAGTTTAGCATTGGTTTGTCAAAAAAAAGAAATAAATAAAAAGAATGATAGAAAAAAAAAATTAAGTTATCAAAGCAGCCGGCGGTTTTTCCCAAGATTCAGCAGCTCTTACTTTTTTTCTAGTAAGATGTAATTCACAAAAAGCAAATTTAGGTGAGCTTTTCTTTTTAACAATACGATTATAAAATCATCCGTTCAGGATTTAGTTTGATTTTATCGACTTTTATGTCAAAATTATTCAAGTCAAAATACTGAATTTAAATGGTTATCTGTTAACTATTACTGATGTGTTCTGCAGTACTCATAGATTGTACAGTCACGTCTTTATTTTCTTAGTGCTTCAGCAGGAAGTGACGATTTGTTTCTCAAAGTTGTTGTGTGCAGCCTCCAATTGGGTTCGACTAAAAACAAACGATGTGGACCCTATGTGGGGACCGCGGTTGATGAGTGTGGGAGAGACGTTCATTTAAAAAAATCTTCATACTTTACGGCTGTATCTGGCCATAACTACTACGTAGTTTAGTTGCTTCTTAAAATATAATAAAGGGTCGATAAAAATGGATTTTTTCCTGTCACTATGAAATGCACCACAGCTTGCGTCAGGCTTACAGTTAATATCTGTCAGATAAAAAAACGGCAGCCACAGCGGACGTCTAGACGAAGCCTTCAAGAAACTCTTATTACCAGCTGCTAGAAAACAGGGAGAAATGGCGATTAATCAGCGGGTTTCGTCCTTCTGTCTGTGAGCGTGTGCAGCATTGTCTCCTCTGTGTTGGTATGCGTCCCATTACATCCCCTCTGCATCTTGTCACCCACAGAGTCCCATTGTACTGAGAGTCAACGCTAGCTAAAAGAGGGGTGTAACGCTTAGCTAATGTTAGCTTTTGTGGCAGATTCTCGGTTAAACTATATTAAAGAATTTTCTGTTTTCTTACAACTATCCTGTGCATGTTTCTTCCTTCATGCAGGATTAACTTTACTTTGAGGATTATAATGTCGGGCTGTTTCTCTGTACACCTCTCATCGTTACAGTGAATCGTCTGATATCACAGCACATTAACTGTGTAATGCTACACTTAATGTTAACATGTTTCATTGCAAATTGAACTCAGCGAGTGGTTTTGAAGAATACACTGTTTGCGAAACAAGTCTTTGTTTGTTTTGTTGTTGTTTTTTCCATAAAAACATTGAGTATAGTCCATGTGATGTTATCAAAAATAATACACTTTCTATCATTTCTAGATTTGTTCCATCGAGAAGAAATGAATTTCTTTCGTAATCGCCTTGTCGTTTTGGGTCTGGTGTTGTTGGCCACAATACTACTGTACCTGCTGCTACCATCAATCCGCCAGGGCAGCATGGAGCCGTCTCTGGAGGCTCAAAGAATAGGGCTGATGTCCACTGCACCTCCAGCAGTTTCAACCACTAATGTATCTATCCGCACCGGACAACTACCTGGAGACCCTCCACTGTTCTTCAGAGAAGCCTTACCTGTTGATGGAGCTGGGCGACAGATATTGCCAAGGTGAGCTGGTACAAGGCAGCATACTTACAACATATCTATTTGTAAAATTTTTAAGCACTAAACATTAATCCATGGAAATGAAAATGCCAGATACCTGTTGTGCAAGAACCCTGGAGTTTAGAAGATAGCATAAAACAAATCTTTTTCTTTTGACAGATTGCAAGTGGTCCTTCTTCATGGCCAGGCCTTCACATCCAAAACCTGGGAAGAACTTGGCACAATGGCGCTTCTGGCAACTAATGGATATCAGGCCTTAGCAATGGATCTACCAGGTAGGCATTTAAACTGTGTTATGCACCAACATTGTTCAATCATTATATATAGCATAATATTTGAAAATGACCGCAATGCAATTTATTAAGAGGTAATGACTAAACAAGGCACACTTGATGCTAGCTTCCTACACACAACCTACAAACCCCCAAATCGAGAGTATTGGCAGATCAAATAGCATATCTGGGTTTACTTGTTTCATTTGTTTTGTCGCGACACCCAAGGTAATTACACACCTAACAAGATAAACAACTTTTGTCTGGTTGCAACACAATTCATCTGTTACTCAAGCAGCACATTAGTTACATGGAAGTTGTTGCTCTCACAGCACGTCCAGTCAAAATAAGTGTAAAGAGATTTATTTAAGCCCATATTTTTCTTGTTCCTGGAGGTTATGGAAAGTCACCAGACTCTGAGGCTTTGAAGACCGACCAGAATCGTGTAGACCTCCTTTCTCGGTTCATGGAGTCCTTGGGTGTAAGAGCAGCTGTGCTTCTGAGCCCTTCCATGAGTGGACGCTACTCCATTCCCTTCCTCATTAAGAACAATGCTCAGCTGCATGGCTTTATCCCTATAGCACCAGTCAGTACCCGAAGTTACTCTCCCCAGCAGTACCAGAGTATTCAGGTTAGTGTCTTGGGGTGTTTTTTTCATGTTTGGAATCTGCTCGTTATTTCTTTTTATGTCTTTGGTTATGATTTTAAAACCGAATTACTCATTTATCAAAATATAAAAAAATCTGTATGGTCTATGGTCAAGAGGTATGGTTGTTTTTGAAAATCAGCTAAGGTGGTGTTTGTTGCAATAATGAATCTTTGCTGTCTGGGATTTTTCACTTTTCTGTCCCCACTGACAGTGTTTAATGTTTTTTAACTTTTTTTTTTTTTTTTTTAAACTTGCATACAAAAGTGAATAAAATCCATATCTATGCCTTGCATTTTGTTATTAAAAGAGTGTGTCTACCCCCACTGAGCTGCTTGCTGATGTTAAACTGTGTATTTGTGAGCTGTCTCAGTCTTCTCCCTCCTGTTTTCTTTTCTAGACTCCCACTCTGATTGTCTTTGGAGCTCTGGACACAAACCTGGGTGCCCAGTCCCACAAGAACCTCATACAACTTCCACAACACTCTGTGCTCAAGTTAGAAGGAGCCCGTCATGCCTGCTACATGGACAAACCCAGAGAATTTCACCAAGGATTGATCAACTTCCTCAGCCAATTGAAGTGAGATGTATCACTGAGGAAAAAAAGGGTTGGAGACGATTACATGAAAAAGAAGAAAAAATGTTGGATCACTACCTGTACCAAGTGTTGATCCATTTAAAGCTCTCAGTTTCAGTGGTATTTTCTTAACATCACTTGAAGCAAAGTATACCAACAGTAGGGAAGGTTTGTAATACATGGAAAGGGCATGTCAAAACGTGACAATTAATGTTACAGCTTTTCTGATGTTTTATTATTCTGGTGTTTATTATTTAAGTTTCACATTCTGTCCCTAAAAATGATAGCACTACTCTGGCTTAGCTTGTTTGAAAAGTAGTTTAAAACTTGTATAGTGGTAGAGTTTTGTTTCGCGTGCTTCATGTCTGTCTTTGCATGTAAGAACATGGAATGTGTCTGCTTTACTGTTGCCATTTTTTTGGTGACATGTCGGTCACTGTAAATATGAAAATGTAACAGGTGTCTGTGTTTAAATAGCTTCTGTTCCATTCCCATCTGACAAACAGGATTTTATATTAAGATCTATTTCCATTCAGGCTTGATAGAAAATACATGCGGTACTAAACAAGAGCAAGCAGAGTGACAAACATGTACAACTGACACCATGTACAATAACTTGAAAGACCCACCTGTATGTATATAATGAAGGTAAAATGATAAATAATATATTTGCAATAAGTTTGGACAATCATGAAGGGAACAAACTTAAAAGATGAGATATGCATAGCTTAAATAAAAACAAATTGTCTATATTTTTGGGGTTTCAGTTGAGATTTTATCGTCCTGTCCATTTTGGTCAGGATTTAGACATGTTTTATTTAAAATGATTTCCCTTTTCTCTTTTTTGTCTGCTTTACTAAGGGACACACAAAAAAACGTTAATATTATTTAATGATTAATATTTTAATTTTGACATCATTCTGCATACTTATACAGCAGGTCTTTTATTTTGAAAGATCAGACGTTGTCAGCTGACGGAAATAAGCTTTTCACCTGACGAGCACATTGACTGTACAAGGTAGGTTCTGTGAGTTATTACTGACTAAAAATCAAACACTGAGTACAAACGAGCTGTGAGCAGTCATGTGACTCTTATTTATCTTCAGTTTTAGAGAGTTAGCTTTTACTGACGCTCGCAAGAAGCATATGTTGATTTAGCAACCAGCTAGCAGTGCGTTGTTTATTCGAGCGACACTCAAGGTAGTTAGACAGGCCCAGTACCTGAGAGTCCCATGAACAAAACAACTGACAGAGTAACAGGATGTGTTGTTATAACATCATGTGATTCGATCTTGTGTTTACGACAAACAGCTTTATCAAAGAGATACGTGTGATCTGGATATTATCGGTGAAGCTAGTAGCTGCTGCTCATTCTATCTGATGTTGCAGATAAAATAAACGATTCTGTTTCAGATGTTGTGTGGGTTTTTTTTTTTTTAATAATGGTTCTGTATTATCTGTGTCCCCAGAGGTGTAAGTAAAACCCACCATGCTGCCTGACAAAGATGGTCTCGATGTGGGAGGCGGACAGAGCTCTCCTGCGGGAGAGGACCCCTCTGTGAGCCTGTTCAGAGAGTACCTCCGCCTCAAAACTGTCCATCCAGACCCGGACTATGGTGAGTATGTTTCAGTATGAAAACACACTATGTCTTGGAAATACCATGGTCTAAATTTGGTGTTAATATAAACTGTTCTAACAGAGTCTGTGGAACTCGCAGAAAAATATGCCCAAGGTTGCATTTTTTTTATGTTGCTCTGTAGTTTGTCAAAGTCCACTTCTTATCATCGCCTGGTTGACATTAAACAATTAAAGTTATGTAAGAATTGTGTGGAGTGGAGTAAAGAAAGCTTGGCAGCATAATAGAGGGAAAAAAACAGAAATAAAGGAAAATACTTAAAACCATAAATTATTTTCCTGACCAAAACAAAAGAACTGCGTGTCTAAAAGTTACTTTACTTACAATAAAAAGACTTAGATCCTTTTTGGGGTATATTGTTTCAACATTGATGCTGAAAGATAAATTTTAGGACTCTTTAGATATTATTTCACATGTTTGGATTGTGAACAAACAGACATGTCTGCTTTTTTTCTTTATTAATTTACAGATGCTGCTCTTAAATTCCTGGACAGGATTGCAGGAGAGCTTGGGCTTCCCATTAAAAAAATTGAGGTGTGTGTCAGTAAGTGTAACATAACCCACAAAGCAAACTGTCACACTTATAATGTAAAAAAGAAGTTATAATCTTTCCTATGATATGGATATCACTGTCTTCTTTCAGGTTTGTCCAGGCAGAGTGGTGTCTATCATGACATGGGAAGGGACGGACCCTGCTCTCAAATCCATCTTACTGAACTCCCACACAGATGTCGTGCCTGTTTTTCAGGTATGATTTATTCCTCTGTTTAAGGTGTTAGAATCCTGCTTTTATTTTGATTAGCCTTGAAAAAAAATGCATTTGATATGAATCTCTTCTCCAGGAACACTGGAAATACGATGCTTTCAGTGCTTTCAAAGATGCAGAGGGCAACATTTATGCCCGGGGATCACAGGACATGAAATGTGTAACTATACAGTGGGTATAAACTGCATTGATAACTTGTTTTTAAACAGGAGTCTTGCTCTAGTGATGTTGTGACCTACACCTTTTATTCTATATTATGTCAAACCCCTGTTTTAACTACCTCCTTCTAGCCTGAATACTGTCAGATCAGAATAGATTTCCTTAATCTGTCATAACTCTGTTGTGTCCTCTTTTCTTTGCAGGTATATCCAAGCAGTCAGAGGACTTATAGCGGAGGGACGGAAACTACCACGTACTGTGCACTTAATGTTTGTTCCTGGTGAGATATTTTATTGCTTCCTCCTGTATCTGTACTCTTATTTCTTGTATAACTTATTTTTAATTTGACCTGATTGGACTTATTCTTAAGTAAAAGTGTAATAATCGTTACCTGCCTTTTTATCTTGGTTGCCTAAAAAGAGGACATGTTTCCACTGATCCAATAAGGATTATAAATCCTTTTACTTTATAAGACCACAATTAGGGCTGAACGATTTTGGAAAACAATCTAGTTGCAATTTTTTCGGACCAATATTGTGATTTAGCATGTGATTTTTGGGCGGGACATTTATCTTCTGCATTATTCACTAAACACAAGCAATAAATTATTATGTAGTAAGACCAACACGACAAAGGATACTGTGACATATAAACACTTCTTTCCTGTAGGACACGCCTACATGTTATGATAATATAAGAATAACATGTCTTTATTTAACTATTACAATCACATTAGAATATTGACTGATTGACTTAACTTCAACTTAAACCCTGTAGAAGTGTAATATAATTATCATTAATTACCTTAAATATAATCAGAGAAGGAAACGAAGGACTGCAGAACAACAGGCCTGGTATGAATGACATGAGAAATAAATTAATCCCGCACTAAACAAAGAGCAGAAGTGTAAATAAGATCCAATCTCTGGCTCTACCACTGAAATATGGAAACGTGTGGATTACAGTTTTTAAATGCATTTAAAAACTTTTGAATTAACTTCAATAATTGCAATTTTTTAATTGCAACCTTTGCGATTTCAAAATTGTTTTATATTACTTTGCGATATCGATTTAAATTTGATTAATTGTTCAGTGCCAACTACAATGCAAACTTTGCACAGCTAAAGGTGTTGCACAAATATGAAATCTGACCATGGTGGGGACTGACTGAAGACCACATCCCCACATGCATAAATTTCTTGTTTGTGTTTAGAACTCAAACCTCAAATCGGTAATTTTATTTTGATAAAATTAGATTCAGTTCTTTGCAGTGCAGTTTTTGCATCTAACTGGCATTTTGGATCGGTTTTAAAGTGCTGAAGAATGAGCAAATTAATTAAAAAGTAAAAGGTAAGTTGTATGTGGAGTCATAGTAAATTTAAGTTAAGAATAGAATGATATGAAATTGATAATCCATATTTTTCTAAAGCATTGAATTCACATGTTGAAATTCTGTATTGTTTGCCAAACTTAAGAAGATGTCTGGGTAGCTAGATTGATTGTGAACTCCTGATAGTTGTGTCGGACCTTTAATCAGCTGTGTTTAATGTGCATGATTCACTGGTAATAAACTACTGGTCACTTATGAACACTTAAGACATAATTTTCGTCTTTTTTTTTCTACTTTTTAAAGATGAAGAAGTCGGGGGTCACAAGGGAATGGAAACATTTGTACAGCATCCCGAGTTCCAAAAGTTAAACATTGGCTTTTCTCTGGATGAAGGTAAATGAATGACTCTTTGAACCTTTTTCTTGATCAAGTGAGCAAATGTGAGAACAAACGCTGAGTGTCACTCAGTTACTAAGAAAGTTATTGTGTATTGAATGTATGGTTTGCAGCCGTCAAGCTAATCTGTATTGCCAACATTCCTGCCATCTGTATGAGTGTCACTCTGAATCATCCTGCCAGACACATTGTATTACACTGCATGTAACTATAGGAACAACATTCTGCTTCATGCAATATTACCATAGTCAGAGGAGAAAGCAACACTTGGTGTCATGTTGTGGCAACCTCTGCCACAGTTGACATGTAGCTACTAACAATTCAGATTTATCTTTGAAAGTGTTTCTTCTTCTTTTCCAAAGTATTTTTGGAGGCATTTTGTGTCTGTTCATATGTCCTGAACTCAGAACACTATAGTTCATGGTTAACATCATGTTCTCCAGGGAAACCTACAGTGCAATTTTATATATATATATATATATATATATATATATATATATATATATATATATATATATATATATATATATATATATATATATATATATATATTTAAACAAACCCAATTACGTTTTATTTCCAGTTGCTTATATTTAATTACCATTATTTTGATTATTTTTTGGTATTAATGGATCCTATCATATTGATTTTATACATAATGCTTTTTTCCTTTTGTGAAGCACTTTGGGCTGCATGTTTGGATGTATGAAATGTGCCACATATATTGAATAAAAAATGAGTTAGAGTGTCATGTTATATTAGTCCTTGTCTGTTTAAATAATCACTTTACAGGGTGGCGATTGCATGGTTGAACTTTTAGGTAGTTGTCATTCAGGGAGTATAATGAAATGAGCCACATGTATCTATTTAATTCTGTGACAGATGTACAGTGGGAGATTTCTGTGTGCAAAACAATCCTTTCCACATAGTGATGTTTGAAACGGAGCCAATATTCGATTTATTCTGATGTTACCAGAAATTTAAAAGTTTTCATTTTACCAACTGCACTGTGTCACCCTCAGCTTTTTCTGCACATAATATAAGTGTATTGGTATTGTGGTCCCAGAATGGGGATCATGTGGTCTAAACACAGATATGCACAACATGAGCTTCTGTCATTTTGCCCTCCAGTTTGTTCTTCTTTTGTTACAATTTCACAAAGTGTAGAGTTAAAAATTGGTTAATTTATTCTTCTACATTTGTTCTTTAGGTCTGGCTAACCCTGGTGAGGCCTTCACTGTCTTCTACGGTGAAAGAAACCCCTGGTGTAAGTTTAAAACAGTTCCTTTAAAGGATGAGATAACTTTCATCTTAGACCAAGCAGATAAACTTCCTCTCTTTCAGGGATCACAGTCCACTGCCCGGGCAGTCCAGGTCATGGCTCCAGATTTGTAGAGAACACGGCTGCTGAGAAGCTGGTCAGTACCAGAGTCTTGTAACCAGCCAATACAAATAGTAAAATATTTTAAAAACACCACAAGGAACAAGCTGAACAATGTCACTGAATGTCTTTTCTTTCTCAGCGTCATGTCATCAACTCTTTCCTGGACTTCAGAGAGAAGGAAAAACAAAGGTGAGATTGAAATCAGTTTGAAGAAATCAGTGCTTGAAATATCCCATTCTGTATGGACTGAATCTAAGTAATATATGAGTTTCACTTTTTTAATTGAACTAATTAAGTAAATTAACTGTTTTAAGATATTACAATTTTTTGTGTGTACAGTCTTTTTTTGCAATCATCCTTTTATAGTATAAAGTCAACACAACATCATACAAGCAATCAGCACCTACTACCTTTGTTAACAATTCTCTTTTGTAACTTTTTAAGATTAAATAATAGATCTTTGTATACGGCCCCCGTTAATAAAAAGGAAATGCCTATAGAATTTGGTAAACGCTGTTACGTGATTTTTTAAAAGTTCTGTTTTGTTTTTATTGTGGCGCAAAGTATTTCATTGCCCCCATGTCTGCATTTCAGGCTGAATACCAGTGAGTGCTTTACACTCGGTGATGTCACCTCAGTGAACATGACCATGGTCAAAGGAGGCGTGGCTTACAATGTCATCCCTGCTGAAATGGATGTCAGCTTCGACCTGAGAATACCACCTACTGTAAACTTAAAGGTGGGTGTGGGCGTGACCTGTAGTGGTTCGGACTTTGAGCCATATATTGATGTGTTGGGTGTCAAATAATCTCTGGCTAAGTGTAAGCAATTCAACCCCTTTTCAATTATAATTCAACGCAGGATTTCGAAAGCCAGATCAAAGAATGGTGCAGAGAAGCAGGAGAAGATGTCACATACAAATTTGCTCAGGTCAGTTCATTAAGTTCATTCATGTAATTCATAAAAGGGCTGTGGGTTTCTTTCTGATGTCCAAGAGATTAAATCTGCTGCCATTCATTTCAGAAACACATGAACCAGGCTGTGACTTCGACAGAAGAAACTGATCCTTGGTGGAAAGCCTTCAGCACCACCTGCAAGTCAATGTGAGTTCAGTGTTCACACCCGGTGTTGAATATGTTTAGAGGGAAAACAAAAACATGCATTGAAACCCTTTAGACAGCTGTATGGTGATGTACACCTTTCAACAAGTGTGGGACAGTTGGAAGCAGCTGTCTGCATCTCCAGTTTCAAGTTGTTTCTGATGTTAAGTTGTACACAGAGATTTTTGGTCTGACAACTTTATTGTGTGAACAATCAAAATTTTATTTGGATGTTGTTAAATGACCAAATATTCTGTCTGCTGTTTTGTGGGTCATAGAACAAGATTTTATGTCCCAGTCTTTCTGAAACAAACATCATGATACATTCACTCATTAGTTTTCACACCTCAGCTGCTAATATTCACGCGGCTCCCACAATCCTTTTTCCCTTCTCATAAAGCATTGAGGAGAGCTGATTTTCTATCTTATGTTACAAAAATTGAGCCTCTATGTGTCAATTTCTCCACTGTAGGAATTTGACTCTGGAAAAGGAGATATTCCCGGCTGCTACTGACAGTCGCTTCATCCGAGCTGTGAGTATAAGAACTGGCTGTGACAGCAGGAAAAAAAAATCTTTCATTTTATTGATGTTCAGTGAACGTTATCCCACACTCACTGCTTTTTCTTTCAAATCAAAGGTTGGTATCCCGGCGATCGGCTTCTCTCCAATGAACCACACTCCAATCCTGCTGCACGATCACAACGAGTTCCTGAATGAGCAAGTCTTCCTGAAAGGCATCGACGTGTACAAGAGGATCATCCCAGCTCTTGCCAGTGTTCCTGCCTGTCCAAATGAGGCTTAGACAGGCCTTTAACTCCCTCTACAGCATATTGTTCAAAATGTGATTATTTAACTTGGAGTATTTGAAGAGATTACCAAAGAATAATATAATCTATATCATAAGCCAACACTGAGCACTTAGCCTTCGACGTTTGATTTTTTTTCATAATTCTCAGGATACGGTTTGATTTCATCACTCAGTATAACATCAGTGTCTTTTTTAACATCACATTTGCTTTGTGTCAGTAATGTTGGAGTGTGTATGCAGTCTTTATCATAAATAATAGAAATATCATCTATTGTGAAAGAGCAGTGGTTTTTTTATTATAACAAAAAAATTAACCTGCTAAAGTGTAAAGATAACTTTGTTTGATAATTAGTCAATCAACTTTGACTTGCTATTTTTAGATTAAACTTGATTTAGCTATGATTTCACATCTAAAGTTCTATTTAATAAACTTGAATTGAATAAAGACGTGATTATCATATTGTTACCTTTATTATTATACTCCCGCATGTTGAATGACCCGCAGAGTCAAAACATCAATTTTACCCCTGAAAATATATTTCCATTCAATATCTTTTCACAGCAAGAGGCAGGGCCCACCAAGTCTCTAGTTTATGACAGGGGAGACAACCATTCACCGGCACTCACAGGCTAATTAGAGGAAGCAGCTGACCTGATGAGCAAAGTTATGGACTGTGGGACAGAACCTGGGAATACCACACAGGAAGGCACCTTCAAACCAAGGACTCAAACCAGGTACCTTTTTGCCATGAGGAAACACTGCTAACCACTGCACCACTGTGCAGCCCTAAATAAACGTGTACATGTGTGTACAGCTTGTACGTGGTCTCAAAAAGCATCCTCAAACCTCACTAACACCCTCATCCTTAAAGAAAGAGGCTGTATTTGGAGATATGGAATAAATTTCTATGAATGGATTTATTCTGGTTTACCTCAACAATGATAGTGTGGTTTGGTGCAGCTTTGCAAAGTCTTTTTTGCTTTAAGGATTAATTCATCCCACTGTTCATCTGCTGACATCTTTATTTTCTGCCAGCCATTTGATGTTGTGGGTTTACCTCAAATATTTCATCAAAATAAGGGTTTAACAAAAACATTGCCGCACAAGATCACCAAGAATGTATTCACTCAAGTGATCTACTGGGTTTAAATAGCACCATCTTCAAGCTTGAATCTTAACCCTCGCCTGCTACTGATATGATGAATGTGGAAAACAAAGCTGTCAACCAGCATGCTTGTGTGGTCACAATGCCACTATAATACTGTAGATAACACATAAGTCTTCTAAGCTCTTTTAGGATTTAAAAATATCTATGTCCACAGTCAATCAACATTTGAACTTTTAGTTTAAATAGAATGTAATGTAATAGAACAGAACAGAATAGAATAGAAAATACTTTATTTATCCCTGAGGGGGGATTCATGAGTCACAGCAGCAATCAAGAAAACAAAAGTATGAGAGTGTATAGAAAGTGCAAAAAGGTCCATAATAAAATAGATGATGACAGCTTGTCCGTCATTCTCCAGTCAGCCACCACCACCACAGGGTCCAGGACTGAGCTTCCTCAGCAGTCTGTTCAGTCAGGCAGGTGAAGTTCTTCCAATGTGGCATTCATGTCCAGTGTTAGCTCTGTTAGCCATGTCCATGAATAGCATGATGCTACTCTGCCTTACTGTTTTCCCTCTGTTGCTGGGTTAGCACAGCTAGCTTGTCCATCTTATTGGAGATAAATCCTATGTTCCCGGTAACGATGAATGGAAGGACAGGTCAATGTCTTCACTTCTTAACTCACACCTGAGTACCAGCACGTCATCTTCACCTCCTTCTCCTCACCTTGTGGGAACAACATCAGGGCTTGCACCATTTAGCATTAACATGCTACAGACGTGAGAAGTTTCTTGTAATTTTGAACTTGATAAGAACGTGTTTCACTGAAACAAGAGGTTATTTACATCTATTGATTCTGATTGACTCTAAAACAAAGTAAAGCTGAAAAGAGGTATAGCTGAGGGTTGTTGTGCACAACAGTGTTTCGTAACAAAGGTCCTTTAAGGGATAAATAAAAACCTCCTTTACTTCATAATGCGGTAAACAGGAGGTAAAGGTCAGTCTCATCTACAGTTCAGCTCCCTTTGGAGATGTAGTCCAATTAACAGTACATGGCTCTCCGAGGGGGACTGGCAGGGAGACTGTGCAGTCAGTAATTAGTCTTCTCTCTCCCCAGGACATGACAGCAGTATTAGCACATGGGGCCGTCAGGGAGACGGCTAAAAAGCTGATCCCGCATCCTTCCTCCCAGAAGGGCCTTGAATAGGTGCAATCATCCTGTTTCGTGAACTTTCAAGGATGTAATTCTCTGGCTGTGAAAACACAAGTGTTAAACAGTTTATAAAGCAAAAATTCTATATTTGATTTTTGCTGCATTTCCACTGTACACTTGCAGGCAGGGCCGTCTGACCTGAGGCAAAAGTTAATTAAAAACATAGAATTTGTTCCCTTATACTCCTACACCTTTAATCATGAGCGGGGTTCAGACTCAATTGACTGCGGGGAGGTGAAGAGGGGATTCAAGTCTTGGTCAAGGACACCTAAGCAGGGAGCTTACCCACATGTGGAGATTTAACCTGACATCCCGCTGTGGTCTTATCAGCATTAATACTGTGATATACAAACAGCTTGTGGAACATATTTCAGCTGGAGAGTTGACTTTTGCCAATAATGACTATGACCTGTGAGGGGATGAGTGGGATACATGAGGAATTTAAAACACTGCCGGGAAATGAACCAGATTATCACAGTATCTGTGCAGAAATCAAGAAACATATTCAAATCCATAAAATCAATCTCCGATTCAGCTTTATTTTTGATATCTTCAGCATCCCAGTAGTGGGCCTCAGTCTTCTAGTTTTCTTGTGTCTGGGGGAAGAGAGCTGTTAATATTCAGAGATGCTGCGGCGTATGAAAGAGCCCATGAACAGTAAATCTTGTAGCTGAACTGCAGTTCTATCAGCATTTCCATCTTGCTGTGCAGCTACAAGTGTCCGCTGGATTTAATTACAGCTAAACCCTGCTGTGATAGCCACGACTCCCTCCCTTAAATGGGAATTAATAGTAGTGTGTCAGATGTTGCAGTTTCACTACCAATATACCGTGACGTGGATGTTTTATTGTCCTGTTATCCTTTCTGTTTACCCCAAAGTTAAGGGTGGTAAATCCTGCAAATAACTCTGAGGCTGAAAACAACTAGTTCTGGTAGTTGCAGTTAGAAATATAGCACATAAAAAAAGAAATAAAAAACATGGAATGGAGTAGAGAAAAATGTACAAATACAGAAAACTTTAGTACAGAACGAAAAGTTCGTTTTCACTTAAGAGGCAAATGTTACATTTTTAGCTGCTGACTTTTCTGCATATTTTTTATCACTGTTGGACCTCCTTAATGTCTGAACCTCTGTCTTTATTTAACCCTTTTTAGAATTTATTCATATGTAATGAGGCCAAAAGGTGAATTAGTGCACTTCTAAGCTTATATCTTTCCAAGAATCAGGACCATAGATTCATATGCAAACAGAACCCTCATGTTAATGACATTTTAATGGTTCATTTGACATGTTTGTTACTTTTCATTGCTTTGCAGGCTCATCTCAGGGAGTACACGATCTCTTGTAAAAGAGCTGCAGGGGAATAAGAATTACTGATTGACTGCTGTTGACTCCTCACTGACTGAACAACAACTTAGAAAACTAGGTAAGGAATTGTCACCCGACCAACTTGAGGTTATTTAGTTATCCATGTGGTGGGTAAGCAATGCTTTGTTAATGTTAAGAAACTTTCTTTTAATTCATTTAATGCACATGTGACTTCTTGTAAGAACATTCCACATGTAAATAACTGGTTGGCTGTAATCTAAATTGCCCTTTTTTGATACAACTTTCCAACTTTCAAAACTGAAAGTCAGTGAAAACACCATAGTTGGAGAAACAGCTGCCTGACTCAGAAGCTGGAAGGAGCATATGAATGCAACATGACTCCAAACCTATAAAGGGTCATTTCCAACAATCACATCTACTTAACCTTCAAAAAAGTGTGACATCATTACATTACATTAGCTTTGATACTCTACTCCAAGACTACAGTTCAGCCGTTTTACAGCCAAAAAAGATTTCTCATCAAAGAAAACAATGATTTTGAAATTTCACACTAGTTTAAGCGACAAAATAAATCTTAAAAGACAGAATTGCTTCTGTTTTTGTCCTTCTTTCTTAGGTCCTTTCACTTCTGTTGTGAGCAACACTCCTCATTTTGCGTGCAAGAATACTTTAACTATCAGTGCTGTAAAGACTAAAGTATTGATAGCTCACTGGTATATTCACTGTATCTAGTTCCCAACCAGTAAAGTTTTTTCATGTTGTCAGAGCTCCAGTATTAGATACTAAAAGCTGCTGAAAATTTGTTGATTCCTTTGAAACAGTTTTTCACTTTCCGTATTTCATTATCAGTCCATGCAGAAAGTGCCTGGGAATGAACTTTATTGGTCATTTTAGGGCATTATAAAATGTTTTTAATCCGAGACTTTTTGCCCCAGGGCAGTACTCAGAATCTTATCAGTTTCCTCATAAACCCAGAAGAACCCCCTGTGCCTTGAGGTTACATTTATGAAGAGTAGTTTTGTCTGTAGTGTTGTTGCTTCTCTGTAATTCTGAATGCTTCTTGTTCTGCTTAAAGTGGAGATGAGGAGATGGGGAAAAAATGTCTGGCTCTCGTCCAACTCTTCTTTCTACAGAAAATGAACCATGGAATTCCTCTGTGCTGGTGAGGAAAAGGAAACGGCACAAAATAGAAATGATCACATGCTCGTGATATCTGTTTGAAGTTCCTGCACTAATTTTATTTTGGGTTTTTTGTTAAAGATACAGGAGGAGTAACAAAGAGGGAGACGATGACAAAAATATAAAAAGATGTATTGAAGTTGATTGGCAGATCCTGGAAATCAAAGACTCCCTGAGCTCTGTGACTTTCAAACAGGAGACGTCAAAGCAGCTACTTCAAACAGAGGCTCTGGCTCACATAAGGCTCCTCATGCCAGACATCTGACATGTGACAAGGGACCCTTGAAACACAAAGCCTTTTTCCACTGGGTTAAAAGCCTGAAATAGAAAGTAAAGTATTGTTATTCACCTATATGTTAGGTTTCATAAATAGGAATTGTGCACATTATCAATTAGCCTAAATCAGGTGGCTCCTTGGTTCCCATGAGGTCTGAAGCATGATATTAGCATAATGAATCAGTTCAACAGTATAATTTAATTCAGAGGCATTCAGGGACCTTTCAGCGAGCTGCTGCAGCCTAAATGTGTTATCATGCTGGTTTACGGCTGCATACACGGAAAAGAAGCGGCCAGTCTTGGATGGAAAAACAAAATCTGTGCCGATGACCACGTGGCCCTGCAGGGATAAATAAAGAAATACTAGATTCTTCCACTGCTCCTCTGTTGCCTGGTGAGCGTGAACGCGTCTTTCTCCTCGCGCTTCTGATGAGAGAGTGAGTGACAGAGAGTTGGCGCGAGCGAGCTGTCGTGCACGCGCCGGCCTCTGTGGTGATAGTGTCGGTGTTGGTGTTGGTGTATGTGGGAGCAGGAGGAGAGACTCTGCAGTGTCTTGGCAGCTGCATTAGTGCATCTCCCACCGTCCGCGATGCCTTCACGGCCAATGCCTGCCTCCTCCGCGTGCACTTGACAGCAGATAACCGACATGAAGTCGTCGGGAAACTGAGCCGGACGTCCGCACTATCAGCTCGGTATCTATTTATGCCCCCGGAGACAGTCCGGAGCGCTTCATTCACGCACCGAACCCCCGTGACGAGAATTGTTAATGGAAAATGGCGATAGGCAGAAGCTCTTGCAGCATCGTCTGCTTGGTATCTATCCAGATTATCTTGATTTTCAGCGCATCGTGGCCTGAAGCGGAGAGTCTCACGTTCCCGCAGCAATACACGTAAGTCGCGGCTGCTCTGATTGAAACCATTTCGGGGTTCTTCTGGGGGACAAGTTTGGGCTTCACACAGCTCTGGTTTTGTGATACTTAAGTCACTTTGGTTTATTTTCTGCCCTTATGTAATTTTTTTTGACAGTTGGCGATGCATCAATGTATAGGCTGGGTATTTAAAGCTCAGTGTGAGCTGTGTAAGGTGTAGTCAACAGTACTACAGAGCATTCACAGAAGAGCTGGGCATTATCACATCATATTTCAGTGTCTTAACCAAACTTATGATCTGATTTAAAATCTGCTCTGTCGCAGGTAAAATGTGCAGCATTTGAGCAAAATTTCAACCTGTATCACTCTCATACAATGAGTTTTAGTGTTTATTTTCCAACCAGCTGAACATGACATTTCTCTTTCCTTACTAAAAAAGTCATTCTGTATTGAAAGACATTAGTTTCCAGTTATTCTGCTTCTGTTTAAAATTTGAACATAGTGACAGAAAAGTTTTCATTGTGTCATTTCTACTGAAAAGCAGCTTAAGTGAAATAGCAGGTGACAGATAACAAGAAGCATGTGTAGTCACAGTACAGCTCAAAGATATAATTATTATTATTTTTTTTTTTTTTTTACAAAACTCCCCCTTCTGCTCAGCAGTATACTTGATGTTTCCATGCTGGCTTCAAAGACATCAAACACTCCCAAGTCTCTCTTGCAACCCCCTTGATCAGCTGCTTGTAGACCTGCATATTGAGAAAAGGAATGACTGTGTTGCATAGAAAGAAAAAAGTGTTTTTACTGTGAATTCCAGCAAAGCCTGGGAAAAGAATCGACATTCCTCTCCATTTTAAACACATCCCATGCTTAGTTGTTTAATTCCTGACCTTTAACCCGTTACTGTTAAGTACAGCTGGCACTTAACTTGAGACTCCAGTTATCTGGGCCCGTCTCCAGGCTCTGCAATCAGGCGGCTCTGGAGGGAGGAACAGGCCAGATGGTCCACTCATCTTCAGGGCGCACAGTGAGGGATTTCTGTCCAATCACAACTGGAGAGCCGAAGTGTATTTACCAATTAGGAAAGGGGTCTGTAAATCAGTGGGGGTGTGAGTGTGCATGTTTGTGTGTGTTTTATGATGAATTAGGTTATTTCAAGTAGGGTATAGCTGCTGCCTCCTCCTCCTGTTTCTCCTCCTCCTCCTTCTTTCCTCTTATTTTTTTCTGCTGAGTGCTCTGAAACAGCTACACAGCCCTCTGCCCTGGGTCTCTTCATGTAAGCTAAATGAAGCAGAATCGCTACGCTGAAGAACAGCATCTCTTTCCAATTAAGAATTAATACTGCAGCAGCCAGGATTTATTCCCCTCGCCCTTTCCTCTCCTACCCCTACTGTACCGACTCTGTCTGCATCCCTGTCGATAGATAGATAGATAGATAGATAGATAGATAGATAGATAGATAGATAGATAGATAGATAGATAGATAGATAGATAGATAGATAGATAGATAAAAGGGCATAAGGAAGAGTAATAGTGCTGCAGCGTCGATTTTTTTTCTTTATGGTTGTTCTGTCAGTTATGGTTATGTTTGATTAAACCATTGGTCTTTGTGCCTGTGACTGTGAAAAGACAACAAAACAATGCTCTTATTGCACTCTGTTTAAATAGAAAGGAATGAAAAAACTGGTCATGCTGAGTGAGCATCAGTCAAATCCAAAACATGTCAGGGTCTGTCATGCTTTCCAGTTTTCTGTCAATGGATGTGTCTGCTTTTTTTTAGTATCTTGGAGTGTTTTAAATTGCACAGCAGTAAATGGAGTGAAATCCACAGAAAAGAGACACCCATCATGCACCAGATCATGTCAAACCAAGTAATGTCATTAAATTTAAGATGTTAAGATTATTTGGCTTCAAAAGGAATGTTTGACAGCAAAGTTTTTAAATCACTTAATTTATCATGAAGTAGAAAACATGAAAGCATTGATCACATGTTGTTTGAGCCTCCAAGGAACTCTTTAGATGTCTTGTTTGTTCCACCGAGAGACCAACACTCAGTTTAAAACCTCACCCTATTTCATTTTGCCTCATAAATGACCTTAAGATCCTTTATATGGTGGCTGTGAATTGATTTTTGTTGTTTGGCTCAGTTTTGTTCGCTAATTTTCTTTGCACTACTTGTACCGTTCAACCGTTGGTTCAAAAGTGTTTTTGTTTACACGTGTGCCAGAAATTGTCAAACTGTTCAAGTCTCTCAGTGCTGAAATGCGAACATTTCTTCCTGAGGTCTCAGTGGTTTAAAACTAAAACATAACCATGTATTTCCTTAAAACACATTCATTTTTAAAGCAAGTTGTGTTTTGGTGTAACTGGAAGAGACGGTTGAATTGCACAGTGAAGTTTAGACTGATTTGATAGATGGAGCAACAACTGTCTCCTCTATCTGCTTCTCGCGGTCCACCCTCCCCAGCCTCTCCACCTCTGGCTCCCTCCTGTGAGTGTAAGTGAATGTGGGTCACATCACGCCGTCCTTCTCTCACTCTGGTCTCAGGGGTGTGTGAGTAAAGCAGGTAACAGAGAGGAGGCTCAAGTGCAGCGTGCTGCTCGGCCGCCTCAGCTCAGCGCTGCGATCCAGAGTTTTGTGCCGTCCCACAGGGCTCAGAGGAGAGGAAATGGAGCACACAGTGTAGAAGTTCACACAGAGGAAACTGATCCTCAGCTCTGTGGGTTTTACTCATATAATTAACCTGATTTATTCACTGCTAGAATTCTTTTTAACAAGAAAATCTTTCATATTTTGTCAAACTTGTTGACACTGACTCTGTTAGAAATGCAATGTGATGGTAATACATTTAAAAAAAGACGTGTCTGTTCTTTCAACTAAAAGGGCACCCAGAGCTTGCAGACCTTCCCTGTCATGGTAAAAATAACTATCTGGGTATATTTGAAAAATAGTTATTTCCATAATTCAACATGCACACATGAAAACAAAATGCATTTTATATGTTTAAATATTGATGGAACATTACAGCTTACTATAAAAAGCTTTATATCAGAAAAAGTATATGTTTAGAGGGAAGAAACCTCCAGTTGGTTTTGAGCTCTTAAGTGCTTTTCTGTGTATCAGGTTTACTCCATAGGTTATTGTTCTTTAAAGGGGACATATCATGCTGATCCCTGATTTAATACTTACATATAATAAAATAAATTTGAAAACAAGATCTTTCACCCCCTGAATTTAAAAAAATTAGATATTCCATTTTTTCTGATATCGTAGAACGAGATTTGATGCCTCTGAAAATAGGTCATTGCCATTTGGTTGCGAGATTTCGACCTCCGTGACAACACGAGGATCCTTTCTTTTTATTGGAGTAATCTGATAAAGCAGCTCCTCCTCTGTGATGTCAGTTAGTCACACAACCACCACGAGGGATACACCCACCAAGAGTATAAACATATGACCTATACGTGTTACAGTACCGGTTTGACTCACCACACTGAAGCGTCCTGAGATGATCTGTGTCGAGGTGGATTTTCTTCCTCCTGAGCTGCAGAACCGTCTGGGTCTGACTTGGGGCCAATACAAAAGGACGTATCCTACACTCTGCCATTTCATTAGTGCTATCAAAGCCTTACGGTGAATTTTTGGCAAACAGCAAACTCGCTCAGTCTGCTCCATTCAATGTGGCAATTTTGTAAATACTGCCATGCTGCAAAAACCGCCCCCTGGCTCTACCCCCTCCACCCCTCTGATAGAACTGACCAATCAGAGCACAAAGGGCTGTGACGATTCAAGGTTACTGGAGGTCATTCTCGAAACAGAGCGTTTCAACGAGATCTTCAGAATGGCCTAAAATGAGGATATTGAGAACGCTATTGTGGGGCAATGAAGGAACTAAATGACTTGTACTGAGGGCAGAAATGCTTTACAGGCATCCTAGTCTGGCATAGTGAAAAGGAGGAACAAGCATGATATGTCCCCTTTAACAGACCTTTATAGCAAGTGCCACCGACCTGAGCTGATAGCTGTTTGGTAATTGTGTCAACAAACACACGTTAAATTAACAGCTCTTCTTTCCCAGATGAAAATGATCAAATTATTGATGTAGGCATGAGTTCTTTAAGTACCAGGGGTGGTGTTGAAACTTGGTCTTTTTGACACTCTTGCTATCTAAATCTCAGCTGTCATGGAGCTGTCCAACACTACAAATCTGAATGTACTGTCGCTGACTTGTGACGTTCCCCGTGGATGGTTAGAGGATGGCGGGGAGGGTAACAATTAGAATGTGACCTAAACTACATCTACATACGACAAATCAGACTAGGAATCCGAAGCTCTATTCATGTGGTTGTTTTGATGAAAATAGATTTTATCCTGACTTTTAGAGCAGTAGAGCTGTGTAGATGGATTGCATAAGTTCATGATGTGCTTTGGCTCATGTCATCAAAAATTTACAACGTATCTCAACAATTTATCAGGCTTTAATAGCATTCAACATGCCCTAAAACTGTTATCACACAAGCTGATACCGAACTGAACAAATATTTTATGAGAATCATCTCATGACATGAACGTTTGTCACAGACAGAGAGACTCTCCCAAACACTGATGATTTTGCTAATAGCAGAGAAGGCAAGATACACCCAGAAGAATAATAAACCCTGAAATAACTCAATTTTTGATGTGTGCACAGTGTATTGAACTTGTTCAACGTGTGTACATCTATATTTATCCCTGTGAGAGTTGCTTCTTTTACATTTGGGAACCCTTTTGGCTTCAGAGTGACAGAATGAACACATTTAGACTCATTTGGGTCTGACAGCTTACATTTCAGCTCTGGGTTTGTTTGTTTTTTTAGAAACAACCCTTAAATAGATTTTACTCAGTATGCTTCAAATTCTATACATTTTATATCTGCCAAACATATAGGAATTGGGTGAGTCATAAGATGCTGACTCATTGTGTGTAAGGTTTTATATTTGGACATTTCTGTAGCAAGAAATAACTGCTTGATCAGCTCAGGTGCTCTTGGTTTCAGAGCTCCAGTAATCACTTGAACAAACCTGCTTGTGAGCATTTCCCTCCCAAAAATGACACAAAATGACAACCAGGATAGGTTTTAATAGGAGATTATTCTAAATGTACACAGTTTTATGATGGTTGATACCTTCACGGTTGTCAGGATCTGCTGCTCGTTTTTCCTGAAGCACTTCTTGCTTTTTTTTTTATTGCAGCTGTCTCCACTGCCTTGAGCTGAAAATAATTTGACTTTTAAATCTTGTCTTGCTTGTCAGAGACTCTTTGTGAAGTCTTCAGTCATATCTTAAATAGCCCTTCAGAGTCAGAGGATTGATGTTTTAATGTTAAGAAAAAAACATCTATTTCTCACACCTTTCCCTTAACTCACCCCTCTTCTGTAACTGTTTTGAATTTTGAAGTTTAAGGAGTCTTTAGTTTAATTCAGATAATTGTAAAACCAGAATGAGTAACATTAAGGTGTTTGTTCCTCATTGTGCTTTGGATCTCTGTATGGATGTGCAGAGCTGTTGAGTTTTGTGACTCGGCAGACACAAGAAACAAGCCCAGCAAGGCTTTAATCTGCCATGTTGTCTCGTAAGTCTGCTGGGAGCTGTCTGACTGATAAAGAATCGACTCTCCAGGCATTTAAAGGATTCAGAGTGATTTTCTGGGTGTAGAACTGGTAAGATATATTTCCTTGTTGGAGAAAATTTGGAAGAAAGCTCAAATAAATGTCTCTCCTGCACAAGGTCCACACTTACCCATTTATCCTGGCAGAACAGCGTCATTACATGTTAAGCTAATGAATGAAGGTGAAGGCAGTGAGGAGAGACACATGAAGGAGGTTAATAAGAGTCTCTGTAGAGCCTGTTTTTATTCACAAATCATAGAGGTATTCATTCAGGGCTGCACATGTAACCTTACAGAGCATCCATAGCACCACATTGACAGTTTTTACTACAGTCTCCAGTCTTATGAGAGATATTTTCATCTGCCCTGTGGCTGATGGCACACGTTTCAACATGGCATTGATGCACCAAACATGAAAGACTCCAGTTCTTTTGCTGAAAAATGCTGCTTTGTGCTGGCAGTGTGTGGAGGGTGGTTGTGCTGCTTTGGGCTTGCTTTTTTGGATGAGATTATGTTGTATATCATGGAAAAACATTGAACAGACTACAGCGTATAGTATTTGGCAATCACACTCATAGAAGTTTTCTCTGTACTGAAAATGAAATGATAGTGGTATAATTGAGGAATGAAGTGTTAGTAAAGTTTCTGCAGATTCAGGGCTGCCCCACAGCTTAAGATTTTCAAAGGGGATGAGAAGATATTACGTCAGTCCATATGTGTCATCATATGTTTGATTTGTTTTTATGTATGTTCCAGGATTTAGAATTAATCAATCACAGTGTGCTAATAGGTTATAAAACACCACCCCCTCCTGTGTGATGTTAATGCTATGCAGCACTACAAAAATCAGGAAGTCTTCTCAATCCTTTCTTTGATTTGTAGTAGGGCTGAACAATTAATCGAATTTAAACCGACATCACAATGTAATAGAATGCAATTTCCAAATTGCAAAAGCTGCAACTAAAAAAAAAGTTTTAAAGTGTCATATTTCAGTGGTTGAGCCAAAACTATTTTTATTTATATTTCTGCACTTCAGTTTGTGTTTTGTTACTGATGAGAGATCGGTGAGATTTTTATACGTTTAACATTAAAGTTCACTCAGTTTTTTTACATTTCATTTTATAAAAACGTGTATTTCATATGTTGACATATTTCAGTGGTTGAGCCAGAGATTAGTTTTTTTTAGATTTCTGCACTTTATTTAGGGTGAGATTCATTAATTTTTTATATTATTGCAGTACTTTGTTTCTTTCTCTGGTTGTAGGGGATTAATGATGATTACAATACACGTCTACGTAGGCTTGAACTTAATCAGTCAGTCAATATTCTACTGTGATTGTAATAGTTAAATTGAGACACATTTTTTGTCTCAATTCAGGCATCAATTCATCTCATCTCATTATAACATGTAGGACTGTAGACCTGGCCTACAGGACAAAATTGTTTATATGTTACAGTATCCTTTGTCGTAATGGTCATACCACAGAATGATTTATTGCTTGTGTTTAGTGAATAATGCAGAAGATAAACCCCCCCCCCCCAAAATTGCATGCTAAATCGCAATCACAATATTGGTCTAAAAAATCGCAATTAGATTATTTTCCCAAATTATTCAGCCTTAATTTGAAGTCTATGGAAAGTGAAATGACTCTTGTGCTTATGTTTGGTTACATTATCTCTTCCTGTCCCTCTTCTACTCTGCTAATCCCAAAAAGGATGCTGAAGGAACTGGCATCATTTGTCAACAGAGCTGTCAATGAAGACATCGTATTCCCTCTTCTTGAAATCAAATCACTGTCTAGAACTTCTCCTCTTCAAAGATGTAATACTGTTTTTATGTAAATTTCAATTTTCAAACTTAACCCAAGTTCCTTCAGTCATAATTGAGGAGGTAGGCTTTAACATCTTTACTGAAAACTATAGTTTAGTTAGTACTGACTTCATTCAAGGCAGCTTATATCCATGGTTTTGGGTAGTGTACTGAGACGCCATATTGTATAACCTTTATGATCTACCATACCAAGTCTACCAGAGCATATCTTTACATTTTTGTAAGCAGTAGTGTCATAGTTTGCATTATTGCTTTACATCAACAACTCTTTATAGACTTATGTATAGACTAACTAAATAAGAAAAGTGCAACCCCCCCCCCCCAAAAAAAAAAAAAAATAAATAAAAAAGGAAAAGAAAATTTACATGTTTTTCTAAATATGGAAATTTCTTGGCTATAACCCTTAAAAATGTAAATGCCCCCCCAAAAATTACGCTTTATACCAAATCTCTGCAAAGACATTAGTGGAAAACACACAACATGAAAGTATTAATCTCCAGATTGTTTGAGCAAAAAGAATGATCCATCTTTCTTATCTGGTTTCAAATCTACCACCATTCAGGACTTAATGTGCAAATCTTAGCACCATGGCTACGCTGGGCTCTATTAATCTAAATAAAGACATGACACAAAAACAATAAGTCCCAGTGATATTGCACTCTGTAAATGCTGCATGTTGACATGTTTACACAGAAAACAGCAGCCTGCCTGTTCAAAACAATGCTAAAAGCAAAGCAGCACATAGACATGACAGACTGATCGGTTTAAGTGAACACTTTGTACATCCTCTGCTTCTGTTTCCACTAGTTTGACCTGGACATAGAAAATAGCCTATAAGGTTACAAATACAACCTTCTGTGTGAATAATGTTCCTGTCTCATTCCTGTGAACCTTAACTTGAGACCTTTGGTTTTATTAGGGCAGGCTCCAGCTCAGCCATGCAGTGAAAACAGCAGTGTTATATTCTCTGTGGCTCTGAAAGGAGCTTTCCGGAGTGTGAGAAAGAACCTTGGCGATGGCATAGAGATGTCATGAGGGTTTTTCTTGACTTGAGCTCCAGCCTTTGATACATGGCCTGCATGACAAACCCAGAGCTGTCAAGTTTGAAAGACGGGGCATTTAGCAAGCAGAGAGCACAGAAACTGATGAAAGATGCTACAGAGTTTCATTAGGGGATGTAAAAGCTCAGGGTTTTTTTCCGGATATCATCCTGTGCTGCTTTGCTTTTGACCTGTTTTTGTGAACGGTGTCTCTTGCATTTTAAAACTTTAGTCAATCTCTTCCAGAAGAAATCCTTCACAGCATTTATTGTTTATTCACTCACCATCTCAGTGTTATTTTAAAGGGAAGTTTTGGTTTTTTTCTTTTTATTCTGTGGGATAAACCTATAGAATTAGTCATTAGAATTTGACAAGAGCCAAGGCATATTTTAGTTTACATGTAGCCCCCTCTGTTCATTTTCCTCACTGACCTCCAATTATGTGTTGAACTCAAGATTTTTAGGAGAAAGAGCGCTTCTCTGGGATGTTTACTAAGTGAAGGCTGTAATAAAATCTTGAAGCTTTGCAGACATGGCAGCAGTATGGTTCTTGGCAGTTTTCTGGTTCTGGGTAAAAATAGCTGTCTTATCAAAACAAGAGGGAACCTTCAACTGAAAGTTTCTGTTTTCTTGACATTTCAAGAAAACAGTTGGTCTCTGAAAACTCCTCCTGGGTTTTTTTTTATACCTCCTGTCTGCTGGATGTCTGTCTTTTCTATTTTTATGTGCTAAAAATAATTAAAAAAAACAGAGTTAGGAATGTGATCCCCCAGGTCACATGTGACCTGAAGTGATACATGACAGAATCTGTTAAGGGGTTCCCAAACTTTTCATCCTGTGACCCCTAAAATAGTGGTGCTGGAGACCAGCGACCCCCATGATGTGGAAATACACTAATAGGCCAGTCTAAATTAAGTAAGTAGCTGATCAGTTGAAAAAATTTGACTGCCTATAATACCGCTGTTATCCTGGCTTCGTGACGTCGGAGGTTTTGTTCAACCTGCATTCGAGTAACATCCGTGAAAAGATAGAAGGGATGGACTAGTGGATGGGTAAAATAGACATTCAGTGTTGAAAAACCACATCTTGCAGGCTGGAATAATGAAATAGAACTGACCATTAAGAGAGGATCCTCATTTGTAAGTAATAGAGCTAGTTTCATTTTCAGGACATGATTCATCTATGAATAGACTCAGCTTTTCATCTTCTTCTTTTTCTACATCTTCTCCTTGTAATAGAAGACCTTTATTGAATATGCATCCTCAGTTCCTTGTACTCATTGCCAGGATGTTGTGTGTGTGTGGGCTGCGAGGGACTTATCTGCTGAAATCACACGAGTTCATACAGTTCTGCTGGTTGGTGATTTAGGCATTTTTGGGGTGCAGCCAAGTGTTGATGTGAGTTCTGTGTTGGAGTTGACATTTAACAAAGATAAAGCTGTAGTGACTTAAATACACTGGAATATTGTTAAGACATAAATATTTAAAGTATTTTTTGGGAATCAGGGATTTGGGAGTTCTTGTGAATATAGTCATTTCTTGTGAAATTTACAACACAACCAAAATCATTGTGGTTATATGTAAAGAAGAACATCTAAAACTGACAGATCCCCATTGTTGGCATTAGATGAGTTATAAAATCAATAACAGGTTGAAGAAACACCTTCCAACTTTAATCATACTATAACCTTGGGGTTTTATCATTTGTTTAGTCACTGTAACTTTAAATGGCAAGCATAGTTTTGGTAATATGTTGTCCTTGTCTTCTCCCCTCTACTCTCAGCAAAAATATGCACATGCTACAGGTGTAGATTTGCGGGTCTGGAGGAGTTAAAACTTAACAAATTAAAAGGCACTTTTTTGCTTAATCTGCATCTGTGATTTTACAGGATTTAATTTCAAGCTTCACCTCTCCTTCCCCATTGTGAGCTTTTAGCTTAACAGCATGGTCACAGTTAGCAGTTAGCTTGTCACAGCTGAGCATGTAGCAGCTAACCAGATATTTTTATCACCCAGAAGACTGTGGACAGGGTGCAACAAAGATAACTCAAAGTACCTGTGAGGAGTTTCTAAGTGATCTTTAAAAATCTCACTTCTAGCTATATACCTGATTGTAATTTGGGATTAAAAATTGGATTATCAGTGCCAAAAATAGGTTATTTCTAAGTGCTCCAGGGCCATATTGATTTACAGCACGAAGGAGTCAGTGTCATGACAACACCACACTGACCAACAGAGCTTAGCTGTGAGAAGACAGATGTGTGTTTTTCTCTGTAATGTAATGTTTAACACTGGAGCTGAACTGTTAAAAAGAAAAGGACAGAAGAGCCAAAGGGAGATATATAGGAGAGTGGCAGAGCACTGGCTAAAGGCTGAAACACTCAGCTAAAGTTAGTGATAATGTGAATTCAACCCACATGCAGTAGTTATTCTGCAGTGGTCTGTTCAAACTTGAGAGTCTATCACTCAAACGAAGAGCGAGGTTGTTTTAGTTCTGCTTCATGAGGTTGAAGTTGGTAGATAAGCACTGACAGGACATAACCAGGGTGCACTAACATTTCATGTTACAGATGCGTCTCAGAGCACTGGGCTGTGAGTAGTGCTAAATATAGCCTGGTACTAAACTACGCACAAACTGAGTTTACAAAGTTTGCCTGTTGTTACATTTCAAACAATAGCGCTTCATGACTAGCAACATATATTATTATCATATATAAATTATCTCATTGCTTTGTATCTGGTAAAAAGTTGTCTTTTACAAAAAAAAGTGGTGTTTAAAAGACAATCCGCTTTCCTTTCATTTGCTTCAAAACAAACGCATGGCTTAGTAAGAGCCACATTCTCATGACAGCAGGTACAAGTGCTCATGAGAAATGGAGTCTTCAAACTGTAATAACACAAACTTTTCCAGATAGCCCCTTTAAAATGATGACAGTAATGCTCCATAAGAGAATGTGAATGAAACTCCACGCATGCTGCTATGAACTAGCTTATTTCACATACGAATTTCTAAAGGTACCAAGCAGTAGTGCCTTGCTTGCACTAAAATTGCTGCCATTGAAAGCACTGCAAATATACATTTTCATACAAAATAGAAAACATTTAGTATCAACATGTCTAACAGCATGGGAGACTTTAAATTGGTTCTAATTTGGGCTAAACCTTTAAGTAGAAAAAAGAAAAGAAAAGAAAGAAAGAAACCAAGATATTAAGAAGTGACCACTGAATGTTGGCTGTTTTAGAGTTGGTCATATATTGTTGAATACAAAAAAAATTTACAAAAAAAAAAAAAAGAATCTACATGTGACTGCAGTCTCTGAATACATCTTACTGATTGAAGAGCAGCTTCAAAACACAAAATAAGCACAGCCCTTAGACACAAGCTGCAATTAGAAAAGCTGCTCCACAAAAACATCAATTCAACTGTTTCAATGTAAAACATTTGAAACTTAAAATAGAAAAGCCTAGATGCTGTTAAATAGCGCAGCTCTTGGGTCACATGTAAAAACCCCTGCTGCATTAAATTGCCCTTTTATTCCAGCTCTTGACTCCTACCACACGGTGGATGTTTTGTTTCTCCTGCCTCATTAGTTTTCTCCATTTTTGATGCTCTGCAAGAAATTCTATTTGCATCAAGTGATCCTGGCAGCCACAGGAGGTTTAAGAGCTATTTATATACTTATGGAATAATGCTGTTGAGATCTGTGTTATAGTCTTTGCTTTGGAAATAACCTTACACAGAATTATGATGATGAGTGTACAAAGCTGATTACCTGGCTTTACTCATATTCACAGGCTTTCTCTCCCTCAGGTGTTGTCTGTTGCTTCTTTGCTGTCCAGATTTGCATTCAGTGAAAAATTCATGCAATGTTGACACACTGAATGACACTAAACTGCTGTAGATTAATGCTGTTTTGTATGGAAAAGAGGTAGTAGATGATTGACTAATTCAGACATGGCCATCTTTATTTCTTGGTCTGCAAATTCATCGTGTGTTTTACTTTACTCTGCTTTGAATGAGAAACTGTTTGGCTTTGAATTGTGTTTGTCGCACACTGTACGTACATCTTTGAACAAAACCCTAAAAGACAAAAGATGGAGCCTTTAAAGTTGTGTAGTATGTTCAGGATAATGTGTTTTGCTTATTTCAAATTGAAGCATCTCTTTATAATTGTTTTAATCCATGCACAGACTGTAAATAGACAGTGGTAGTGTTGCATCATCATTGCTTCTCACACACTCTCTCTCTCACACACACACACGCGTATCTTTTGCATTTGTTTGTGCTGTGTGACAGTCAGCCTCTGATGTCTCTCCACAGGATAATGCACTGGGCCCGGCGCATCGAGCAGGAGATTGACAGGGTGTTTCAGCACATCACTGGAGCTCAGCAGTTGAAAGGGGTGAGTGTGTCACTCTCTCCCTCCTTTTTATAGTATAAATGTTTTACCCATCAGAGCACTGCATTAATTCAACAAAAAAAGGATACACAGAGCAGAGAGCTTAGTGTGCAAAAAAGCTTTCAACCCATTAAGTTTTGCAGCTAAAGCTAAGTAGCTGTGCATAGGGGAGGAAATGTCTTGATTATCTGAAGCTGTTAAAGTCCTGAACATGATTTTTTTCTCTCTCTAATAGCTTTTTTTTTTTATATGTTTCCAGATCATATACTCTGGTTTTTGGATGTCTCGCAAAGTTTTTTGAACACTTTTTGTAGTGTTTGCTGTAATTATCAATCTAGCACACATTGTACACCTCCCACAAAGCCTTACAGACACCTGAACACACGCCTACAGTGCTTACATTTAGACTATGTGGTATTACGTTTCCTGAAGTTATGAGTTTAAGAACACCTACATCTGTGAATACTAATTCATATCTTTCATAAGACAATCATGTAATGCCTTTACTTTGTGCAAGTCGGTCTAGATTTTAAACTGCTTGACCTTGCAACTGAGAAACCTGGTGATGAAAAACAGTGTCTTAGTTTTCCCAGATACTTTAAAGCAACTATTTCTAAGAGTAGCCTCAGTAAATCAGAACCAGTGAATTACTTAAAGTTCACAGAACTTTTTAAAGAGGTTCCTGTGTCTTATAATAATGTATAGTGAGCTGGTTGTTATGTGAAATAGAATCCATATTTGTGAAGATGAACTAATGATACAGATCAACTGAATTCAGTTAGAAGATTGATAAGATGATTTTTTTTTTTATTTAAAGGTACAAGGTTTAAAAATGAGATAATTCAGTAATATCCAGCCTGATTCTGTGTTGACATTCTCTCTTGCTCACTTCATTGGTTTGTGAAGTAACAACGGCCTGTGAGGACATGAAGCTGCTGTGATGCATCATAAGTAAGCTACTGATCCTATTTTAGCTGAGATTTTTAGCATCAAAAACCTGGCACAGCAACAACCATTCACTTCTTCCCCCCTGTTTGATTTGAATGAATCTTTTTGGTCCAGTCAGAGGGCAGAACCCATCCTTGAAGACCCTCACCAGTCACCACCCTCTTCTTACAGAGGAGGTTTAGTTTTGCTTGGAGGGCCAGGTCAAACAGATAGGGGACTCTTGAATAAGCTGTAGGATTTCTGGCGTTGCACAATAACCTGGTGACCTTGACTCACACTTCAAAAAGAAGATGTTACCCATGGAAGCTATTTATTCAAATCATATGTTTAAATTTGTTTGTGTTTATTAAACACTTTTTGATATTCAGGTAATTATATACTGATTTAAACAAACTTACAGGTATTATATTCAGTTTCTGTTTTCTTTCTTCTTTCTTTCTTTCTGGTTCTGTGAACCTGGATATCAGACTTATCTGACAGCCTCATCATTGACCTCTCATTCTCAAAATATTATCAGAACCGTGGAGCATCCTGGCTGTAACAGGTGGCTTGTGTTAAAGGGTTGTCCCTGAAAAGGTAAATGCCAGAAAAACAGGACCAAAGATCATCTGTAGGGGGCAAGAGAGGCCTGCGCTGTTCGGGCATGTGGGGGCGTTCCCTCAGCAGAGAGCAGCCGCTCGTGTCCTCTCTGTTTGTGTCACAGCAGAGCAGATGGTCAGCCTGCAGCCTACACACATGCCTTCATGTGAGACTCACTTATTCATCCCCTCCACATTAATCCCCCCATCCTCCTGAAACACTCTGGATCTGATCAGGACATGGCTCTGCTCTGGGTGCAAAGCTCTGTGTAGTTTCCCTCATCTTCAAACGTGTAGTTCTCGTGAAACCTCATTTTAACCTTCAACTGATTAAAAAAAAAAATAGATTATACATTTTAAGACCCTGTTCCCAATCATTACCATCATTAGACAGACCTTTTTATTTCATGGTGGTGCTGTTTTTCTCTTTAAAAACAAATCTTTGCAAAATCAGCTTACAATTCAATCTATTTAAGGATTCAAAAACATAGGAAACCATTCAAGTCACACTTTAACTACTTATAAAAATAAAGACTTACAGCTGTGTTGGCAGCTGTGTTTTGGGCTTGCACAATGCCAATATAATGTCAGTTCATGGTGAATATAAAAGCATTATATAAGGCTTTTGGTAATGCCATATGCTGCTTACGCATGATCACAATACCGCTTAACCAGCTGTGTCATAGTTTCTCTGCAGAGAGACCAGTGTCACCATGTAAAATAATAAGTAACACATCAGTGTTTTAGGAATAGGAAGAAAAGCTAACTTAGCTGTTTTAATTTTAATGACTTGAGCTGTTGCCAAACTTCACCTCTGAAAGCCGTCCTCTACACCTAACTTTGGAGAAAAGCAAATTTGTTATCACATGGAAGCTGTTTTGGTTTTATTTGAGTGATTACTGACCAATTCATTAGTTAAAGACAATACGGTAAGAAGACTCATGCTCTAATGCTTTAAAATGCTTGTTGTCGCAGCAGAACATTGTTTTGGTCTCACTCCCTGGAGATGTGTCTTTATAAGCAGATATAGATGCTTGGGAGGTGGTCGGGCTGAATGTTTGGGAGCTTTATTCTTGACAGCAACAACAAAGCAGAAAACAGGAAACTTAGTGGCTCGCCTGAGTGTAACCATACTGGGGGAATATGTGTTTTTTTAAAGGCGAGATGATTAAATGTCATTTCATTAAAGCAGTGGCTTACCTGGATTAGCTCCTTTTTTAACCTGATGATGTCACTAGGTGGTGAGCTTTGTAGTCACCAAAGTGCTTACAGTTTGTCTCAGAAGGGTTTTTAGACATCCCTGCTGAAATTCATCATAATCCATCCACTTCCTATTAAGACTGCTTTTTTAAAACCACAAGTGTCAGCCACATGGTGGCACTACAAGGGTGAAATGTCAATGTTGTTCTTTTCCTCAGAAAACTGGTAGTCTTTACCGACTCTCGTTGGAATCCATGAGGTATATGTTGACAAAGGAATTTTTTGGGTGTCTACTTTTTGTAGATTACTAATTTTTTCTTCACATTCATCACCAGTCATACATCTCACAGCTGGATTTATTCCACACTGAACCCAGTACTCCTCAGACACAACACAGAAACATCCTGTTCTCTACTGCATGACAATTAAGCACTAGGTCAGAAAAACAACTGGAGGGATGTCATGAGGTCCGCTTCAGAGGGTAAACTATAGAGCAAGGGCTGTCATTCAGCAGGCTCTATATTACAGGTTAGAAAAATGTATTCCTCTAGGTCACTGACTCCTTCCTGTCTCGTCGTCATCCTTTCTCGAAGAAGAGGGTGATGTCCTGAAAAAAACACCACCAGATAGCAAGCTCATATCAAATACTGCAGGTACCTTGGCCCACATGTATCTGATGATTAAGAACCTCTTGAACTCCCAGCGGCCATCGTGTCTGCTTGCAATAATATACAGCTGGATTGTTTACGCAGTGAGAGTAAATCATAAAACAAAAGGTTCCCAGCTGTGAGAGGTGAGGCCATGACATTTTCTCTTTGTACTTGAGCTTGTAGACAGACTTGTTGTGAGCATGTGGAAAAATACACTGTTTTATTCCAACAGATGCCAAACCTCCCGTGAAACACCTGATCTTGTTTGTTTGGGTTTTTGTTTGCAGATTGCAGCTCAGCTCTAGTCCTATCTGCCTGTCTGTGATATGTATTTCTCTCTGAATTGTTTTTGCTTCTGAGGACATGAAGAAAGTCTGTCATGTCATGGAAATCACAGATTTCATTGTTCACCTTAAAGGACCAGGACACCTTTTTAGTAGATCTAGCGACAGATTGGCAGAAATGAAGTACCCATAACTATTTTCATCAGTGTATACAACGTTTGACCCCAAAATAAGAGGTAACATTTCTAATGCAATATTTTTGAATGACATTATAAATTAATTTTGAGGTAATTTTTCCCAAGTCTAACTCTCATGAATATAGGCATAAATATTTGTTGTAGCTAGCCACTAAAAATTATTTAAAAATTTGAAGAGCATTTTTTAGTTTAACTTGTGTATATGTGTTTATTAGCGAAAGTTAAACCATGCCATTAAATAAATTTACCTCAGTGCTTTCATCAAAACTTTCCTTGACAAGACCCCTAGTATCCAAATCCAGAAATGTGGTCTCAGTGGAAATTGCAGCTGGTGAAGTAGTGATTTATGAAGATTAAATGTGCTTGGAATTGTTTGCACATGGTTCATGTTACACAGTAGAGTTTGCATTCAATTTTCGGTTCTGAAAATCTTATTCAGGTTAAAAACAAGTCAAAACGTAAGGAAAAACTCTGAGCCAAAATGTTTTTTTTTTAAATATAGAATTAATTTAAGTTCATGGCAACAAAGCCCTTAAAACTCCCATGAGAATTAATCTGAAATTTTCCTCCCCTTTGTAACTCTATTCCCTTCCGTAGAATAGTTTCTACAGTGGCCAGAGCGTACAAACTAAACACTGAAGAGGCATCATCTAAGGAGAGTTGGGATTGGTATGTTAAGCGACCACCTGATGCTCCCTTAAACTACAGATACACCAGTATAGTTTTATCAGGGCCGATACGATACCCTTTACTAGTAATCAAGGAGGCTGATAACAGATATTTGGAGCGGATATTCATTTGCAGTAAAACCTTTTCTCTTTTCCACAGTGTTTGGCTGTTATCAAAACTATGGCTCTGCGTGTAACCAATCATAACACAGGTTATGTTTTAATGCAGGAAACCTCTGTTGGAGACAAAAGACATTTGAAGTGAGTAGATTGTATTGAAGGATCTGCCTATTTAGATTTATATGAAGCACAAACATCCCAGAGGAGACCTTTACTCTCTGCGTCCTCTGAAAATGAAGACTTGGTGTAAAACTTTGTGAATACTTGTAAAAAAAAATACATAAGAGAAGAAATTAGTATTTTCTCCTACGGATCTGAAAATGTCTGTTTTCAAACATCTGAACAAGATGACTGCACTAATGGTTACATGTTCTTTTGACAAGTCAGCTAAGGCAACATGTGAAAGGTGGCAGATTGTCAATAGCCGGACATGAGGTCAGCAGAAATTGACCTAATCGAATCACTGTGCAGCTGTTAACGCTCTTATGTTTTCTCTTTGTCCATAAAAAATTTAGATCTACAACGAAGAGAGAAGACGGTTCAGTCTGGTGAAGAATCAGCCTCGGAAGATTGTGGAGAGGGTGGCCACAGATATAGAGAAACTACTGGCTAAGAAACGCAAAGCACTTGATGTGAGTACATGTTTCTGAAAGTCCTAACACACTTCGCTGACACCACTGACTGTGCTGAGTTATAGCCCAACTAATCACTTCTTTATTTGAGCCTTTAATGTTCCTGAGAAGTAAGGCAAGGAGGCAAGTGGAGTTTGAAATCATACAGGAATTTTTTTAAGTAAAGGTTACTATCATTTGTGACGGCAATTAACATTTTATTTGTCAGTTTTATAGAAAGCACAGTCATTGTTCTGTATGATAGTCAAAAGTTCCTCCAAAGTGTCAGACGTGATTGAGATCTGCTGGATGACTCAGGCTCAATTTGGATTCTTTCACCTTCAGGAGTCAAATAACTCTGCTGACAAAGCAAAGTCTGACTTGCAGATAGATTTTACCAGACAGGGCCTAAGGATTCAAAATTGCCTTATTAAGATATTTTATACTGTGTCAAGATCCACTGGTATTATTCATTTTTGTTAATGAAAGCTCAGCTTCAGGTAGAAAACATTTTCAGTGGATATTTCTCCATCTTATTTTATGGCTGTTTTAAAACACATTAGCTCTTAGAAATCCATTTGATTGGCAGTTTATAGTGGTACAAAATGCAAAGCCTGTGGTGATTTATACCATGTGTCATTTCATCATGCATTCTCCTCTGAGTGATTGCTTCTTTGTTTGTGACTTACAGAGGCTAGCGAGTGAGGCAGAGCGGCTCCAGCGAGAGCATCTCTGGCAGGATGGTATCAAGGTAAGGCTTCGGATATTAAACAGTGAAATGTTTGTTGTAGGATGAGCTCATGTTGCCTGTTAAAAGACAACTGTTTATCTGGCATATTACGTGCCAAAGAAAAACGGTACTATTATGTTATCAAACAGACTGAGGGACAACCATATCTGACATGACTCAGCATTTATTCGAGTGTTTGATACAGAACAACTTCATTTCAATATCACCTCCAGTTTCCAGTTTTCTAATGCCTGCTGTTCCCCCACCTTTTTTTTTGGAGGCTAAGTCAGTGAGAGCGTAAACACAGCACTTAAGCACTTGTGCAATTTGCTTCAGGCACAAGTGTAGTTTTTTGGATGTATGCCACTTTAGCAATAACCAAGCAAGCTGTTTTTTCTTCGTTTCGGGTTTTGGGTTTAACAGAAATATTTGAAGGAACACAGCTGACACGGAGAAGATCACTGAAACCAGACATTTACCCCAACATTCCATGAAATATCACTTTATTGAATGTCCCAACAAAGCACGTTTTAATTTCACACTCCTGTTAATGTTTACACTTGTCATACAGTTATGTTTAATGTGTATGAAAGCTTGGTTTGATATCTAACATTTAAAAATTGTCCTTTCTAAATGCTGTGAAGTATTAAAACATGTTATATGAGCGGTCTTTGGCCATAACTGCACTGGTTCTGTTAACAAACATTTATAAATTTAACATAAAATCATAAAACGTTAACAGGCTTATGTCAACCCAGACTCAGAGACCTCTTTAAGTACAATGTTAGAGCTCACCTGACCTGCACTGAAGTGTAGGCTCAGAACTGCTGCTGAATAGTCAGATGGAGACCATGGGTCCAGGCTTTGCAGCTGAAGGAGGATATAAATAAATGATAAGAATAAATAAAAACTCTTGGAGTGTGGATTGCAGAGGCAGGAACACCCTCAAGCTTTCAGTGGATTATGTTCACTTGTCATCCCTTCTGCTCTGAACCAGCTCCATGGCACAGACACACACAGAGACAACCCAAAAAACACTAATAGTGGAGCCCTACTTATTTTTCACCAAAAAGTGTCCTCTTTGTCTGCAGTGGATTTGTTTTCTACAGCTCAACAGCACAGACCGTGTTGCAATCATTGAAATATCTTATGAATGTTCAAATACACAGTTTGCTCATTGATTTAGTTTGTAATCCTGTCAGAACAGTAAACTACATCAAAAGTTAACTTTAATGGCTGTATATGTCACACCAGAGTACAACACAACATCCTCAAACTGTGGAAATGTCAGTCACATTAAGCCATCGGTTCAGTCCAGAGCAGATGGACGTGTTTTTTGGTTGATGCGACTCTGAATGGGCTGACCTGGGGATTTTTACACCAGTCAGCTGAGCGGATCCCTCAGTGAGCACTCAGCTGGATGAAACAGATGAGTGAGCGCACTCAGACGTGCACTTCTGTTGAGTCCCACACACATTGGCGTTCCACTTTTCTGCTCGGTCTGTTTCATTTGCCCAACTTCATGAGACAGGGTTAACCTCATCCTTTCATGTCCTTCTCTGAGGTTAAGAATCCCTCATTTCAAAAGGCACTGGTGGTTTCACATGTTTTAACCCATTAAGCAGAGACCTTGGAGACTTTCCTTCACTGTGAGAGGCACAACAAAGCAGGTTGGGTGCTTTGACACTGAGTCATAGTTTACAGCCCAAAAGAGATTCGATATGAGGCTTAGTGTTTATTTTCTGGCTGTGGAATATGTGGCTAACATAACTTGATATTATAAATGTTTGAAAATACATTTTTTTAATATAATTTTTCAAATCAATAACAATAGAAAAACAACACCTTTTCCTGTTTGCAAATAAAAAGCTACAGAAAACCAATTAGTTTAGCTAGCCTTTTAAATGATAAATATATGATAGCAATTAGAAAACTATTATGCCACGGCCACACCAGACGCAAACTTGCAAATTTAAACTTGTCACGCTTGTAACCCGCCACGTGAACACCCGAGTCTGGATGCTGGACTATTTTGACAAGTCGAGGGGTTGACGTGCGTCACTGTGCTGGCGGAGTAGAGAGCCCGCTCATTTAAAGACTGAGAGCCCAAAAGAGCATCTGAAAAACAATGAGCTGTGGTTTCAAAAGCATAACGAGAGTGTGTGAAAGCCTTGGAGATCACAATCAAGGCCTGATGCCTCTCCCTGGTAATCCACCTCCACTTGCCCTGCCTGGCTTTTCCCTGTGACCTCATCCTCGACCCCGTGGCCCATGTTCCCGGAGGTCTCCCTGGGGATGATGAAGGGGTCAAGGAAAGAGAGGACCCCAGAGAACTTCCATCTTTTCCCTGGCTCTGCCCCGCTCCTTCCTCCTCTCTATCAGGAAGGGTTACCTGATGCTCTTCCATCTTTTACGACAAAACTCCATTGAGGAAAACACAGTTGGACTCAGTGATGACCCGTGCAGGCAAATCCAGCTGGAAATGAATATTTACAGAGCTTACCTTCAAAACCTGTCTCCTCAGCGACTTTCACCCGAGCCTGCTCCTTTTTTGCTGGTCTCTCTAGAGTACACACGTCATATCGTAAAACTCTGGATAATGACATGCCGCATAGATTATTCTCTCCTCCATCTTCCAGCGTGGTTGGAGTCAGAGCAGGTGGCAGTTCCCCCCCCCCATCGTCATCAAATCAATGACGTCGTGGGGGAATATCATCACTGGTTGGCTGACAGCCTTCATGCGAATTCACGTCGAGAGTTCAACATTTTCAACTCGAGCGTCAAGGCGTCTGACGTCCCAAACGCGTCCAACGCACCGTCCGGGGCGAATCGGCGTCTAAACGCGTCTTTGCATTGACTTTGTATGTAATCTTGGTGCACATTCGCCATCGGTGTGGCCGTACCATTAGAAAAACGGCTAGCTTGTCTTTGTTGAAAAACAATCAATTCTACATCCCAGAGTCAATTCATTCAACCAGAAAGAGTCCTATGCATACCCAACCTTACTGCTGTTCAGTCGTTAGGGTTTTGTATGTGCTTGGCTCCTTTGCTAGAGAGAGGTCAGCTTTCTCCTGTACTTATGCTAAACTAAGCTAAATATTTCTTGTTTGAAGCTTTGTCACTACAAATGTCAAAGTTTCTCATTTGTTGTGGGATTAGCTCATGGGTTAAATATAAACACAATAAGAACAATTCAACAATAAAAAGTTAGACTTTTTATTAGTAAAACTAATAGCATGTGGTCTGGTTTGTTTTGTTTTGTTTTGAATCACTTCTGAATATGGTTGTTAGATTGTCATGGATTTCCAAACTCGAAGCTGTCTTACAGAATGAACAGTACGTTTATTCTTTTTTATATTCAACAAATAACATGCATTGTTTAGAATTAAGAAGTGCTCACATCCAGCCATCTTTAGAAGCAAAGGTGTCAACAGACGTCAACACAGAAGATGAGTGTTTGCGCTCCTTCAGACTGGCTGATGAAGAGCGGTGGCTGATCATAGATGGATGCTTTCAGAGTGATCTCTCCATCAACAACAGGAGATTTATATCACAAACAGGGAGAAAGCCACCAGCCAGATTCAAACTTGTCACACTAAGCTGGGTTGAAATGTAGACTAAAGCTCTCTTCGGATGTGAGATTCTGTAACCAGAACGGTCCAAAAATAGGAACCCAGCAGCCTCTGAGTAGATGTCATGCTCATTCTGAAGTATGCTAAGTCTCTAGAAAAACTAAGTGGGACAGATGGTGATGCTCCACCAAAGCCTGACAGCCTGTCTGCTGATTCATAATGTGACTGTACAGAGCAGAGAACAATAGCAAACATTTGGTGGATACAGACTCACAAATTCAAGGATTTGGTGCTTTTCACTGTTTTTTCTTCACTTTGGACTTTTGATGTCATTGGGTTTAAGACACAGAACAAGGGCTGAATTTTTTTTGACAAAATGAATTGATTGAACTTTGTGCAAGATTTTGTCTTGAACAAAAGAAACAGAAGAAGCTAAAAAAAATCCTTCATAAAACCTGTGAATAGGAGCCCATTTTTGTGTTTTTAAGCTGATTCTATGATGCTCATCACAGAAGACTAGACCCACCAGTTACAAGCTGGTTTCTGTCAGTGTCAGGACTTTGCATTAGTTTTGATAGTATCCTGTAAAGAGCTGTTTGAATTGCATCTTTTCAGTCCTGAAATAAATTATACATACACTGCAGCAGTTTTTCCTGTCCTCTGACCACTCAAAGTACTTTGACGCTAAATACTACTCTTAACCAATCTGGATCATTCACAAACAAACAGTGGCATCACACAGGCACCCACCCACACTCACAAATTATAGACTGTTTCTCAGGGACAACAAGTGTTTAAGTGTCTTACCGAAAATGTTCTCTAGCTTTCACCAGTGAAGTCTTTTTAGTGTGTAAAAAACATAACTTCAAAAAGCTAAAGATCCTTGAGTCCATCCCGGAGGCTTTGAATAGACTGCAAAAGGTAGACTTGTAAATGTAAAATTGACATAGTTATCCTTGTGTAAAGACAAAGTATGATGTTTATCACAAATACATTGTTGTATCCTTGATAATACCCTTGGTGTATTACATAGAGCACATATGAATTCTCTTTTTATTTTATGTTTGCTGAAACTGTATTGTCTCGAATCTGTTTTTCTTCTAGGAGCTGGATATGGCGTACTATGACTCAAAGGCTGACCTGGACTATGTGAGTAAGGGATTCATGAACTGATCCGCTGAGGCCATCTGACTAACAGATTATTTCACTAAATGAAGATGCAACATGTCGAAAAACAAGCATTTGAGAAATGGTTTTGTGAGTACAGATGAAGAGATGAAGTTCATGTGAATTTCTTCTTGTGTCTTGTTCTTGCAGTATTCAATGGATGGAGAAGGAGAGGTGGAGAACCCCTCTCACATCAAGTTGGAGTTTGTGTACGATCCAAACTTCAAAAACAATGTTAACTATTCGTACACAGCTGTTCAGATCCCTACAGATATATACAAAGGAGGTAAGAAATGTTCTTTGTTGCAGTACAGCAAAGAAAGATGTTATAGTTTTGTGATTTAGGATAACATTTTATAAACTTAAATTAAATGGGATCTATGTTTGTTTTTTTCCCATCAGCCCCAGTCATTCTGAATGAGCTGAACTGGACGCAGGCACTGGAGAAAGTGTTCATGGAGAACAGTCAGGAGGATCCTTCACTCCTCTGGCAAGCTTTTGGGAGTGCCACAGGTGTGACACGATACTACCCAGGTAAGTTTTATCAGCCATCCTTGCCCATCAGGTGCTTTAAAAAAACAGGTTTTTGTTGTGTGGTTCTAATAAGATGTTTTCCTATTTCCAGCTTCACCTTGGAAAGCTCCTGATAAAATTGATTTATATGACGTCAGACGGAGGCCCTGGTATGTTTTGCTTCTTAGATAACCGTTCATGTCAGCCTGTCATGCTACAGTAAATTTACTGCCTTTTTTTCATTACAGGTACATACAGGGAGCCTCATCCCCCAAAGACATGGTCATCCTTGTTGATGTGTAAGCATACTGAACAATTTCCTCAAGTGTTTTTCGGGATTTTGGGGGGTTTATGTTAGGCTTTGATGTGAATGCTGCTCACAAAAAGTCCATATTCTGTGTTACCTAGTATACTATCTAAGGCAGTGTCCCCATGAGTTTAAAGCATACAATTTCCTTTCTTCACAGTTTTTATTCAGTAACTGTTAAAATCTATCTGTGAATTTTCCCTGAACCTTTCTTGCACCCCAGCCTCACTCACAAGTGAAATTTTACCTTGTAAGCCATCTATGGTGTGACTTTACATACAGCAAGTGTGCAGCTTTTTCTTCTCTGTGTGACTCAGCCTACGGGCCAGCAGAACTAAAACAGAAGCTAAAGCTGAATTATATACGGCCTTTGAAAAAAAAAAAGGTACACCTGGCTCTGACTTTGCATGAAAACCAGCTGAACGTGCAGCTTTTATTGCTTATTATGTGTAACAGCCTAAAGCTTATCATAGAGGTGAGTCAGACACAGGAGCTGAAGACTTTTATGATCCCAAAACAGCAGAAAAATTTAATAAAACATAACTAACAAGAAGAATAGTTTATCAGGTATAGAAATACTCTTTGGTAGTTGTAGCCTATAGATGCGTTTCAGTCAAATAGAAGGGTATCGATAGCCAGCTGATTGTTAGCGTAACCACACTAGAAAAAAATGAAATCTTATCAATTGTTTTTGTCTTGTTTTCAATTAAGAATGCCTTTTTAGACTTAATATGAGCCACATTCACCTGACAGTCCAGAAACATGTCTAGTTTCAAGTTTTTTATGTATTTATAATTATTTTTTAAGCAATTTATTTCGAATATGTAGTAGAGTAGAGCGTCCCAGTTCCATCTATTTGTTTGCACATATTTTTATATAAATGAAAATAAAGGAGGCCAAATACCAATAAAACAGAGGAAAAGAACAAAAGGAGTTGAATACATATTCGAAAAGGAGTGAGCAGAAACTAGCTGGTTAGCTCTCACCCTTTTAGCTAATCATAAGTAATGTATACATAAATAGATCTTCATATGTACACATTTGTGTCCATATACACATACTCACGCATACATACATTCAAACATTTGTGCATACTTCCATACAAACAAATACTCCTAAATCTAAAGACACAAATGAGGTCTGGATTGCTTGGAACAAGTAAAAAAAATGCCAATGGGACAAGAGAAAAGTTACTTGTTTCAAGACATCATTTTAGTTTCAAGCAAATTTTCAAGCATGTTTTTCTTTTTCCATTTGCAGATTTTTTTTTTGCTTGTTACAAGCAATTCAGACCTCATTTTAGTCTTTAACAAACTTATAACAAGAAATTTTTCTGGACTAATCAGTTGAATGTAGCTCATATCAAGCATAATAAGACATTTTTTTAAATAAGACAAAAACACCTGATAAGATTTCATTTTTTTGCAGTGTAAGCCTACAGTCCAACAATATGAGTCTACAGTTAGCTATTAACTGAAGCTAACTGGAGCTCCAGGCCAATTTTTCATCTTAACAGTTCATTCAGGAAACAAAAAACAAAGGGAACCACTTACAGATGTAACCCTTAAGTAAACTAAGCTAAGCTAACAAGCAGCTGGATAAAGCTTCAACCTAACTGTTCAGAAATTATGCCAATTTTTAACTATCTTTTAGAAAGCAAACAAGTTTAACTTAATACAACTGTAACGTGAATGCAATCCTTGAGTTGCTGAATGTTAACCATAGTAATCCTATCTATATCCTCTAAAAAGATTAATAAGTGCTTGTTAATCGCTGCAGCAGGGGCACATGTGCTGGAGCGTGATTGAACATCTGGAGGCAGCATGTGTTTCATCGGGCGCTCACAGGGAGAGACAGGGCACTGTAATTGGTGCAACTAATTATGCAGAAGTTCTTTGACCCATTTGAATTTCATTAAATTTGTGAAAAAGACAATAAATCAGTGCACAGGTGGATCAAAAATTTTGATACAGATTGTATATTTCTTGCAGGATTTGACACTGATCCTTTTTTAAGCTAGTGTTTTCTGAGTATCCTCTCATGTTGTGAACAGAGGGCACAGACACAACTCCACATTTAATTTTCACAGATGTGTTTAAAACAGCATTATTTTGTAGACCTGTACAGATTTTTTTTTACATATTCCCATGTCTTTGTGATGATACTTGTGTGTGATTCCTCAGGAGCGGCAGTGTCAGTGGGCTGACCCTGAAACTGATCAAAGCCTCTGTGATGGAGATGCTTGACACTTTGTCTGATGATGACTACGTCAATGTGGCCAGGGTTGGTATCTGTGTCACGAATTCCTTCTTCTTTGCTCTGCAGTACTTTCCCTTTAATTCCCTTAATTCCAGCTTTGACACCTCTTAGCCCAATCTGCGTCTCCTGCTGTGTTACAGTTTAATGAGAAGGCTGAGGCTGTGGTTCCCTGCTTCAAACACCTCGTTCAGGCAAATGTGCGCAACAAAAAGATCTTCAAGGATGCCGTGCAGCAGATGCAGGCTAAAGGCACCACTGACTACAAGTCTGGGTTTCATTTTGCCTTCAACCAGCTGTTAAATGTAAGTCACTTATTGATTTTAATCGACAGGGGACTATGCACAGTTGAACTGTATTGACCAACCCTGCTGTTTAATCTCATTCATCTTCCTTTGAATGTGTTTTACAGAAAACAAATGTCCCTCGGGCCAACTGCAATAAAATAATCATGCTGTTTACAGACGGAGGGGAGGACAGAGCTCAGGACGTCTTCATGCAATACAACTGGCCCAATAAAACGGTTGGTTTCTGATCATGTAAACAACAACCCCCAGTTACAAACAGCGTTTGGTTTTCAGTGCACAGTAAGGCGTCTTCTTTTTGTTTTCCCCTCCTTCCGTAGGTGCGAGTTTTCACCTTCTCCGTGGGTCAACACAACTATGATGTCACACCTTTGCAGTGGATTGCTTGCACCAACAAAGGTGAGCTGACCTTCTATGAAAAGGATTTACAGTTTGGAAATAATATGCTTGAGATAAGAGGTTTACTGTGTTAAACCATTTGCTGCCCTGTCATAATAATTCAAGAATCTCTCTCAACACTTTTTGTTCAACTTCTCTGCAAAGTTCAAGACCAGTTTTGTGTGCTTGCTGGTTGTTAAACTTTTTCAAAAAGAAACTGGCTGTTTTTTTCCTGCTAGTTATGAATTAGAAGGAATATAAATATTGTCAGGCTACACAGTGGCGCAATGGTTAGTGCTGCAGCGTTCGATATGATTCCCAGCTTGGCCGGTGGGCCTTTCTGTGTGGAGTTTGCATGTTCTCCCTGTGCATGCGTGGTTCTCTCCGGGTCCACCGGCTTCCTCCCACAGTCCAAAAACATGCTCATCAGGTTAATTGAACACTCTTAATTGCCCCTTGGTGTGAGTGTGTGCGTGAATGGTTGTCTGTCTCTGTGTCAGCCCTGTGATTGACTGGCGACCAGTTCAGGGTGTACCCTGCCTCTCGCCCAATGATAGCTGGGATAGGCTCCAGTCACCTGCGACCCTGAATGGGATAAGTGGTTCAGAAAATGAATGAATGAATGAATAAATCTTGTCGTCATTGTGAAATGTTTAAGTTCTGCTGATGAGTTGAGCTTGAGGGGATGCAGGTACCCACTGTAACTAAAGTGCTTCCACTTAGAAGTAGCTGCTGTACAGATACAAGTTCCAAAATACGTAAAAATGAATTAGTAATTTTATATGAAAAGATTTCCCAGAAGGCTTTTGGGGTTGATTTAGCAGCCTGTAGTTTGAGAATCAGTGTTTTAACTTGGTTTTAAAGATATTTGTCAATGGCTGTGGTTCCTTCAGTGTAAACAGCATCGACATTAATTTGAGCACGCATATTTTTAGCTTAGCAAATGAGCCTCTAATGCAATAATAGATGCCCTCAGACCATAGTTTAGATCAGTAGTCTGCTGTGTATTTATGAATCAATGCTCAGACAAAAGAACTAATAAATAAATCACTGCAGCTAATGCGCTGCTCAGTGCACTGACCCCACTAATGGGTCTGCTTTGGCTCTGTTCGCTAACCAGAGCTGCTCCTCAGAAGACTCTGTTTGCCCACACAGAGGTCAGTTTAGCTCTCATAGATCAGATTGGAGCTCAGCAGGGAGCTGACATTGATCTTTTCAGTCGAACTTCTCCTTCTTCGTGAGGATGTTTTGTGCCAAGAAGGACTCAGCGCGGTGACTCAGTGCCACTCTGAATACTTGTGCAAGAGTTGCAGCTTTTGTCATCATTCTGACACGATTTGATTCAAACTGGGGAAAGAAGATGGTTTCGGAAAGAGGAGGTCTTCAATAAGTTAAATGGAAAATTTACAGTTATCTGAATGCACACTTTAATTGGCATTAAACCTAACAAAGCAGGTTGTCACAGATCTGCCTCGTATACAGGAGAGCTTTATTGATGATGATGACACATGCTTCATCTGTAATTGTTGATGATGTGCACATGCCACACACTATTAGTCTTTAACCATTGAAAATCATTGTCTACATATTTAAAGCTTAATCAGTCCATATCTGCTTACCTCTAGCAGACTCTAGAGTCACTGCTTTTTCATGTAGGGATGCCATGAATTTGCATACTAAGAACAAAATATGTGTAATTTCTTTGGTGATTACTTTTGAGGATTTGCTGAATTTTGTCCTTTAAAACTGTGGAGGTTTATTTAAATCTCCTTTTCCCAGCTTAAAATAACATGAGGACATTATGTTTGGACATCGTGGTGCATTACACACAATGCATTATTAAAAGTAGCTAAAAGTTATACAATTATTCCCAGCAGTTAAACGGAGCCGGTTGTTTGTTGTCAGCTTTTCTACAACAAAACATGAAGACCATCTCTTAAAAAAGCAGAAATGTTTTTCCATGGAGAAGATTCTTACTTGAGGTTTCACGTTCCACCAGGTGTCAGACGATACCTCGGTTTTAAAGCTCAGAGGTATTCCTCTCTCAGCTGCCTTTTGTGGAAGTTAAGTGTCTGAGTCACTGGTCTACTCGCTTGAGTAAAACCTGAAATATTTTTGAGTGCTGCTCCCGTGTGTGTGTGTGTTGTGTGTGTGTGTGTTATTTTCCTTATAGCATTTCTCACACATGCTCCCCCTCTCTCCCTCTCTGTTTGTCTTTTTCTCTCTGTCACTTGCCAGGTTACTATTTTGAGATCCGTTCCATCTGTGCTATAAGGATTAACACCCAGGTGGGTTTGTCTAGTGCCTCCAACACAGCTGATCCCCTGTTCGCAATTTCTAATTCCCCTTTGCGTTGCTCACATGAGCTCTGTAGAAACATCCACTATGGTTTGTTTGCATACTCTTATCCCTTGTGACCTGATCTTGTAGACTGCTTTAAAAAGGCAGCCAATAAAGCTTTTTTTTTTTTTTTTTTGTCTCAGGAGTACCTCGATGTGCTGGGGCGCCCCATGGTTCTGGCAGGCACCGATGCCAAGCAAGTCCAGTGGACCAATGTGTATCAGGATGCTTTGGTGAGGCGGCATGGCCCTATTGGCTGTACACAAATGTCATGAATGCACAGTCATATGCAGTAATAGGCTTATAATTTATCTTTAAACTGTGCAGGGTCTTGGCATGGTGGTAACTGGAACTCTGCCTGTGTTTAACCTCACCATGGATGGAAATTCACAGGTAACAGAGCCACTGATTATGGCACGAGTTTTTATATTTGTTATCTTCAGTAGAGAGATTTAAACTCAAAAGTGTATATTTAGCATATTCTTTCTTTTTTGTTTTTTTGTTTTTGTTTTTCGTTAGGTGTCTTGTCTTGTTTATGATGTTGTCTTGTGTCCTTTTTATTATTATTATTTTTATTTTTTCATTTAAAAAGGGGAAAAAATAAAAATGGGTTATATGTTTGTTGATAAGCAAATGGAATGTACATTGATTAACTTTGTTTCCCCTCTGAGCGAGGGAGGAGCTTCATTGTTGTTTTTGTTGTCAAATAACGTGTACAATCCTTAAAATATGAAATAAAAATAATTATTAAAATAAAAAAATAAAAAAAATAGCATATTAATTTGTACATTTTGAAAAGTAATTCTAAATTTGGGAAAAAAAGGCTCGGTTTCTTGTTTTGAAGCTTGATTATCTCGTGCCTTTCTTGCCAGTATCGCCCAAATGCTAAGAAAGATCTCTGTTAAGCTTAGCGTAAAGTCTAGAGTCAGGTTGAAACACTTAACCCAGCTTAATTTCGGTAGAGAAAAAACATTTCACACATCTCTTCCAAAGCTTCCTTACAAAAGTTTTGTCTCTATTTTTGTAAATGTAGTTAAAACATAGAGTTAAATGTCCACACTCTGATTTTACTGTAGGACATGTGCCGTGATATCTTCTTTGCTTTGCATATGAGATACTGAATTTTTGCTTTGTGTGTGCAGAATCAGCTGATATTGGGTGTCATGGGAGTTGATGTACATCTTGATGAGATAAAGCGACTAACACCGCAATATAATGTACGTACAGCACATTAGTACAATTATTAATTTGTTTTTATGCAGAATAGTCATTGAGAGTGATTCATTACTGTTTTCCAACAGCTTGGAGCCAATGGTTACATATTTGCCATCGACCCGAATGGATATCTTCTTCTTCACCCTAATCTTCAGCCAAAGGTGGGTCATATTTGGTTTACAAAAGTATTTTTTGGGCAACTGGCAGAGAATGTTCAAGGGTCAAAACAGCATTTCTGAGCAACATTTTGAGTTTCAGACTCTTCAAAATCTTAATGTTTTGTTTCCTGCTCAATACCTCTCAGCTTGTGAACCTCCCCGAGCCTGTGACGCTCGACTTTCTGGATGCAGAGGTGGAGGACAGCAACAAGGAAGAGGTGAGAATGAGAAAAGTTTCTGCGCTCAGGCAAAATCTGTAGATGTTTGCGAAGCCCTGACCATTACCTGACTGCTGGTTTGCAGCTTTCTGCACCAGTAACTGGAGGGCCACAAAACATGTCTCTAAACCACATTTGTGACTCAGAGATTTTTATTTTTCATCTTAAGATACGAAGACAAATGATTGACGGGAGACCAGGAGAAATGCAGGTCAAAACTCTTATCAAGTCGATTGATGAGGCAAGTAAATTCTCTTGCAAATTTTTACAAATTTCAAAGTTGAGCTTTGTCTGCCATGTAGAGTTCTTATCTAAAAGTTTAATGTATGTGGCACTTACACTTTTCACAGCTGATTTCTGTTGCATGTAAGTATAGTATGTATAGTCCTCTGCTTCATTGTTTAGATTAAGACCGGGACACATATAATCTTAGAGATTTTTGTGACAGCTTGTGGTTTCATGGCACATGCCATACAGCCTCTTTAAATAAGCTCTACTTACCTATTACATCTCATCTACCTGCTTTTAAAAACAAATGGTGCCACCGTAGATGTTACCAGAGGAAATGGAGTAATTTGTTTGTCTGTATTTTTAAAATACAAACCTGTGAGCACTCACACTTACAACCAGAATCCTCAGTTCTCTCCTCCTCCGTCAGTTGGCTGCAGAGGGGCTGAATCCAAACAGACTGAATCGATCTTAAATTATATGATCTTGATGATATAAGAGACAAGCAAAAAAGCAACACAGAGACCTTAACTTCAGTCTTACCCTGAAAAAGCCTCATTACATTTAGGTTGAACTGACACTTTATGTCTTTGTTTTACTGAACTTTTCTTACATGTCTCCTTTACTGCAGCAATACATTGATGAGGTGTTTAGGGGTTACACCTGGACTCCGATCAACGGTACAGATTACAGGTGAGCCGCAACAATGTCATGAATTATGATTTAAAAAACAAGCAGCTGGGGGTTAATGAGGACTCCACACACAGATGGCTTCACCCTTCCTCTCTGTCTCTTCATTTATCCTGCCCCCTGTAGTCTTGGTCTGGTATTACCACCCTACAACGAGTACTTCATCCAGGCAGACCTGAGTGATGTGATGCTGCAGCTCCAGTGTGAGTACAAAGAGGCAGAGCTTTAAAGATTCTCTTTGATCAAGATGCAACACAAAGACAGGATTAAAATACCAACATCACCCTCTGTCTCTGACACAGATATGCAGTCACTGCTGCCAAGCTCCTTTGAGTCTTCAGGGCACGTGTTTCTGGCTCCAAGGTGACCATTTTCTCTCTCTACTCTGTCTTATTTTGTTCATCTTTGGTCTCTTTGTATTTACTCTGATGTCTGTCTTTTCAGGGAATACTGCAAACGTCTGCAAATTTCTGATAACAACACCCAGTTTTTGCAGAACTTCCTCTCGCTCATGTTGGATATTTCCCCAGAATCTGATGAGTGTGAGCGTGTTAGCAGCATTTGTAGATCACAGCCTCAGCCACTGATGCAGACACACAGATGAGATAACAGACTTTTTGTGTCTCAGGTGACCAAGGCCTCATCCACAACCTGATTTTGGATTCTCGGATTATTGGGCAGCTTGCCTCTCGAGTTTGGAAAAACAAGGACTTAAATTCGTGAGTCATCTTTTTCCCTGCAAATGTATGCTTGGCTGCTTATATCTGATATCTGAGCTACGTAGAGTTCATAAAAGCTTATTGTTACAGGTACGGCTTCCTGGCAGTGTTTGCATCCACTGATGGAGGAATAACGCGTGTTTTTCCTAATATGTGAGTTGGGTTGATCATAAAATGAAGACACAGCTCTCAAGGATAGTTTATCCAGTAATCTAGGAGATATTCTGTCCAGAAAAAAGTCTGTCTCTCAGAAAACACTGAATGAAATATGTTGTGTCTATACAGAGCTGCTGAGTCATGGGAAGAGGATCCTGAGCCCTTCAATTCAAACTATTACCGACGAAGTCTCGACAACAAAGGCTACATGTTCAGAGCTCCATCCAGATCCTGTGAGTGACAGTTTTTTTTCAAATGTACATGAATGATGAATCAAATACCTACTTTTATGAATTGATTTTAAGACCATTTTTTAAGTGGCTTGATTGTGGAGCCTTCATCCATGGGTAACATCACACGCTCTAATCTGCGATGCATATATTTTAACTTTTTGTCTGTGAACAGCTTTGGACGACCCTGTGGGTGCAGAGAACGGCACTGTTGGTATCCTGGTCACTTCATCTGTTGAGGTGAATTTAGGAGGGAAACTGCTCAAACCTTCAGGTGGGGAAAACACATGAATGTGTTCTTTTGAATTCTGAAATATATATAATTATATATTTATAATATTTTCACATATTTGAAAGGCTATTGTTAATTGTTCTCTGCTTCCTCTGACCCTGTGGCTCTCTTTCCCCAGTGGTTGGGGTGAAGCTGGACTTGGAGGCTTGGGTGGATAAGTTTAAGATCCTTGCCAGCAATGTGTCAGATGGTCGACAGGGCTCACACAAAGTACAGCACAACACCACTAAATACATATCATCATTAATTACTGCTCTCAAAACTAACATATATGTTTGATTTTTTTGTGTATTCAGTGTGGACCGTCCAGAAGCTGTGAGATGGACTGTGAAGTAAACACTGATGTAAGTGTAGTTATCATAAGCTCTTAATACAGGTGCAAAGAGGTTAACTGTGCTCTTGATACTCCTGTGGTTGTTGAACTGCTCTGACATGTGGAGGGAACCGTTCACAGAGCAGAGCAGCGTGTTTAAATGTATTTAATAAACTGCTTGAAAAGAGGACGTGTAACACCAACAGGCCTGTGTATGTTGTGTATGATTCAAATGAATAGAAGGATAGGAAGGATATTTGATGTTGCTGTCTAAATATGATTTTATATAAAGTAGATAAATTATAGTATACATTTATAAGAACTGTACTCCTGAAATATGATTACATCAGACGCCTTAAAATCTCTGTTAATTATCTTAATGATCATCTCAGTTATTTTGAGTTTGATAGCTGTGAATGATTATTTTCAAGGACTTGTTTTGAATATGTCATCAAAGCTCTTGTGAGGACTCTGACTAGTCAGGGCAGCAGTAGTTTAGTCCTTAAGGACTTGGCTTTGTAACCAGAGGGTTTCTGGTTCAAGTCCCGTGGTGAACCACAATAGGGAATTGGGCTGATAACTGGAGATGTATTTGCCAAATTTCCTTAGCACTGTCGACGTGCCCTTGAGCAAGGAACCATACCTCCCAGCTGCTCAGGTTGTACGTAGCTTTGGACAAAAGCATCTGCTAAGTACATTTTGTCAATTTTAGTTGTAAAAAAAATTAATACTAATTCTCGTTTAAAAGCCTCAAAAGCAAACAGGGCCATCAGCAGCAAAAATGACCTTTTCTACTTTGTGTAATGTTTTACTTGTGCACAAACTGGGTAAATAGTATAAACCGAAATACACTCTGAGTGGAGTAGAGACTTGAAAAACATCACACAAATACATATGTTTATATACTTTTGATTTTTTTAAAGGACCTCTTGTGCTATCTCATTGATGATGGAGGGTTTCTGGTTATGTCCAATCAGAGAGATCACTGGAAAAAGGTTTGTTCTATCATTATTATGTACTTTGAGAAGGAGTTGATGTTTTGATGGAGTTATCTGTTACTATTGTTTATGTTGTTAAACCTGAAATTCACCTGTTTTGTGGTGTTCAAAAGATTTTTTTTCTTCAGTTTATACCCTCTTAATTATAGCTTTGAATATATTAAATGATACTATGTGAAGAGGACAGGCACAATTAAACAACTTGAATAAAGTTTATGTTGAACCACTGTGTGGCACTGTTGACCTGATGCACCTTTCCCCTTTCTCTCTGGTCTCTCCATTGCCTGACTGACTTTCCTTTCATGTACCACAGATTGGTCTTTTCTTCGGTGACGTGGATCCTTACCTGATGCATGCGCTCTACAACAACTCAATCTTTATTCGACGCCAGTCTTTCCAGTACCAGTCTGCATGTGAGCCTGTAACCAGCAGCCACACAGGAGCAGCCCCTAGGGGCATCTTTGTGGTGAGAGGATGCCTGCTTGTGTTTGATTTTTTTTTTTTTTACATTTCTAACATGTCTTAAAGTGGTGAAATTCTCCCATATGAAGCTTCCCTGTGTTTTTCTGCAGCCATCCATCGCTGACATTCTCAGCATGGCCTGGTGGACGTCCACTGTGGCATGGTGAGGCATTGTTTACTGCAAATCAAATGACACCGACAGCATGTGAGGCATCAAAGCTATCTTAGCTGTGACTGTACTTCCACACAGGAAACCAGGAGGGACCTTTTTTTCTCTCTTTATCCTGGCTAGCTGCCAATTTCACCCCTGGGTTATTTTCAGTTCAATGTTACTGTCAGCATGACATATGTTGACTGTTATTTATTGATATGTACACAACGACTGTAAAGTGCAATGTGAACTCTCTTACAGGTCTGTGATCCAACAGCTCCTCTATGGATTGGCATACAACAGCTGGCTCTATCAAGGTGGATAAACCTTTGTGTGCACACACAGACAACTACATGAGTTAATAATATAATCGTAATAAAAAGTTGTATCTGTTAAAATCTATAAATCCGCCAGTAAATAATTTGTGTGTAATAGATGATGTCCTGGTCGAGGGTTTTGAGACAAAAGAAAGCAGCTGTGTGACTATCCAAAGCCAGTTCTACTTTACAAACACTACCAACTCCTACAACGTGCTGCAGGACTGTGGAAACTGTTCACGGTAGGTTTTGCTTTTGTGGCGAATCAGCAGAAAGTTGTGGGGGTTTTTTTCATCTTTTTTGTTGTTTTGCTGTGTGTTTGTGCTGCTGTACCTGGTTTGTACAAATAGTATGAAGCTGGCCTCACATCCATCACTGTCTCCCACAGGCTGTTCCACGCCAAGCGGATAGAAAACACAAACCTACTGTTTGTGGTGGCTGAGACGCTCCCCTGCAGCTCATGTGAGATCGAGAGACTAACCCAGGTCAGGACAGAGTGTATCCTTTTTTTATGCTCTAAAACTGCTCATGCTTTTGTTTGTGCTGCAAGTGAAAACGTGTTGATCTTGCCTGGCAAGTAAGTTTCTTATTCAACCTTAACTAAAAGATTTCAGTTCAGGAAGAGAATCCATGTGAGGTACTGAGCAACGCGCGGTACCGTAAAGGCCCGACTTTCTGCTTTGACTACAGTGCCTTAGTAAGTATAACACCAGACAGTTGCTCAAGCTTATCAACTTCATTTTAAAGAGAAAAAAAAATACGGAGTACTTGCTTTTATTGACTTAAACTCAACGTCTTCTCTTCTCTGTCTACTCTTCTTTTTAGAATTGTATGTGCTAGCTGCTTCCTAGCCAGTGTGGTAGTTAGCTAGCCCATCTATTCCAAGTAGGCATATGGATAGGCTAAGCAATAAAGTGTTTGCACTGACAGTACGGTTTGGCTAGTTATGGGGATTCGCAGCCATATTGGAGATACAGAAATTTTAACACTGACTGGATGGAGATATAAGTTGCACAGCAAAATATGATTTTAAGATGTTGATAAGCTCACTAAGCATACTAAAACTTATCAAGAAGGACTTTTCCAGCAAGAAATTGAGAAAAATTGTGAGAAACTTTGGCCAATAGGCGGGGGAGACCCATACAAGTTAGCATCAGCTTCATGGAAACATGACCAACTCGTAGTTCTGCCCTTCATATACTATCTGGATATTGTTAACTACCTCCTTTTCACTCCTCGCCTATAACTAACTTTTTACTCCCCATGTACTTGAAATGTACAAGACTGTGCCTGATGGTGTATGTGCTAGAAATTGAACAGACTCAAATGTTGCCCAGATCATGCCTTGAAAATCCTGGTGGAGCTTGCCTAGCCACAAGCACCTCTGTTGTTCAGATAACCGTCAGATAGGTGATCATTTTTGGTAGTTGATTGTATTTGAGATGTTTTTCCTGGTCCGATTGACTATTGCAGCCAAAAATGTGGCAATAATTTACCATTTTGTGTGATAGTAATTCAGTCAGGAACACCCTCATCATAGATTTAAACCAGTTATTGCCAAATGGAAATACAGTTAAAGTTGACATGTACTCCCTGGGTTAGCCAAGCAGCCTGCATAGACTTTTACATTACAAACCTCCCACATGGGTTACATACAACACGTACATACAGACTTAATAGGATGCAAACATTTAGATCTAGTAGGAGGAGGCTTGGGCTGGAAGTGATACTTTGTGTGTTAGCATAGAAGTAGCAGGGATAGGTGAGAGTGCATACACATACACCAACTTATCGCCACATATGAGCTGTGATTGGTTGAGTGGAGGAGGGACTAGTGATTCGATAACCAGCCTGTCAGCTGATAGCACTGGGCGTATGACTGACGACCTACTGATATACACCAGTGAGCACGTTTCCGTCTTGCTGTGACGGTGCCTTCAACATGGCTGACTTCCGAGTTGATGACTTCATGTGAAAACACTCTATGCGTTTGCTGACCCCAGCTACTATTAAAATCAGTAATGTAGTTCTTAAAACACATTTTGTGGCCCTGGGTGAAATACTTACCACCCTCTTTTTTTAAAGCAGTTTAACTGGAAGCACTACAAAGCTAGCTAGTTGTAAGATGGTCATTTTCAAGCTAGCTGGCAAGCTTACTTAGCCACTGCTTATCTTGCGCAACTTTCAGCTGAATTCTCACTGAAAAAAAGCTTGATTTTAATTTGATTTGACTCGATTTGCAGCTGAGGAGAGCTCATTTATACCATCTAATGTTGCCCTCTTTTCCTATAAAAAGGTGTATTATGCTCCATCAAAACTTCCCCGCATGTTGATGTTGAAATTGGAATCTGGGCTTAGTCCCACTTGTCAAACTTTCTTATATTCAAATTTATATGTTCTTCCACTACACTTAACCTTTGTTGCTCATGATTTTATTAATTTATTCTTGAATAAACAAAGTTCACCGCTATTAACATCTACCAAGACTACACGAAAATCTGACATCCTCTTATTCAGAGGGAATACCATGGAAATTAGGTGAGAGGGGATACTGTTATTAATTTGTGACATTTTTCAGAGCACAATGTTCAGAACATTGATTCTGTGAGACACAAATTTAATCTATGAAGTGACCAAATGAACTTTTGCATTGCTGTTTTGTGTTCTGATGCACTTTCTCTGGGAAAAAAAAACTTGAACTGTCACTTGTCGTTGCAGGAAAACACGTCAGAGTGTGGACGGGGTCATGCTCTACAGTCTTCCATAGGAGTCCTACTCTTTATTCAGCTTATTCTGCCTCTCTTTCACCTCTGACACGTACAACACTCATACTGACATCTTTCATCTCTTTGGGTTCAGGCTCGGATCTACTGAAGGTCATACCAAACAGTAACTGCATAATTCTTCTTTTGATCTACAAACAGCCCTGAATAGCATTTGTGCTGGGAAAAAAAGATTAGCTCTTGGTGTTTTTGCCTTATCATGTATGCATTTGTTGGCGTGTCTGGGCTTGAGTACAAAACGTAGGCAGAGAATGTGTCGAGTGTCGAGTTGGGTGCGCATTCTACTTAAACTAGGACAGTCATGTTTCAGATTATAACACACAAAAAATCAAACACAACAAAGTCAGGGTGGCAGCTGAAGTGTGCGCTTAACGGACCAAAACAGAAAACGCCAGCTGGGACAAATGTCAGGAGGATCCAAATGATAGATGATGAAGATGAAATCTTTAGAAGAAAATCTCTAATTTTGGTGACAAGTACACATTGTAGAATCAAATATTTAGCTCTGTTGCTTATCCTAACCACTGCAGTCTGAACAGCAACTTTACATGACAAAATAGCACTTAATATTTCACCTAAAGCTGCTGTAAGGAATTTTCTGTTTGTGTTGATTGTGGTGCCCTCTGTTGGCAAAATGGTGTATTATATGACTTTGTTGATCTTCTCCTTTACATGGCAGTTGAGTATTTCTTGACTATTGCTTTCCCCTTATGACTTAATACATCAGGCATTTTGATTATTAGCTAAAGAAACTGAAAAAGAAAGAATGTTTGTTTGATTGAAAGAAAAAATAAGAGACTAGAAATTCCTCATCTTGTTGCTCTCGTTAAATTTTTGAAATGATAAAGAGGCATTGGAATCTGTTCCAACAGGATTCATAAGTGAAGGCTGACAAGTATGTCTGCTTTAAGTTACCTAAGTTCTACAGTTGTGATGTAACAGATGGTTGGATCAAACTCAGTGCTTCATATCATCTGGTTATTATTACTGTTGTGTTTACATGTAAGAGCCGATAATGTTTAACTTCTCAGTCAATCTTGCTGCTGGATTTTTTTCATCAATCACATTCATTTCTATTTAAAATGTGGAAAGGAAGGAAAGATAGATCTGTCTCTTTTTGGAATAAAATAAGCAGTTATTCCCTCTGCAGTGTATCAGACAGATATCGAAGGCACTCTGAGGGTTTTTCTGTTTGTAATCAGTGATTCTCACTTAACATTAATCCTTGAGATTGAGTAAATGTGTAAAATACTTTTTTTTCTGGGAATGAAACAACTTTGTTTACATCCATGTTTACTTGCTAGCAGATTCCTGCATTTTGTGCTGTATTTACAGACATTTTTTGATTTTTTCCATCGTGGCTCAGTGATCAGCCAAACACAGCTCAGTCAGTCTGCAAATTTTAGATCTTTGTCACACTTTGGCTCTGAACCAACCTCAGCAGTTTAAAGTGTTTACGGATTTCAAGTTTACATTCAACAGCTTTGTGAAGCGATCCAAGTGTACATCACAGCTTCTGCATGACAGTGGGAACTAAACAAAATCTTTCTCTCCTCTTACTCTCCTGTGCAGCTTCTAGAGACTCCTTCTCTTGAAAGCTTTGTAAAATTCAAAAAGAAAGATTTTAATGTGCATGTCTGGTCCTAGTGAAAGTCTTTGCACCTTCAGCAGTTATTCCTAACATGACAGTAGATCCGAGCCTTAACCTTACATTCACTTCAGTGTCTTTCAACTCACCTTCAAACCTTTGCCAAGACAGTTTCTGTACTTAGAATGATATCATACATGACACAACGACCCAGAATGGTTCTCCTCTGCCGTCGCAAGTATGCCCTGCCTCTTAAATCTTAAATCTAAAATATTGTTTAGATAAAAAGTATTTTTCCCCTGAAATATTTTCTTAGAGCACTTTGACCTTTAAAAACAACAGTTTTAAGAAGCAAGAATGAAAGAATGGTCCGACCTCCTGCAGAATTATGTGATTTATTACACATATCAGTGATGAAACATCAGTGTGGTTTCATCTGTAAAAGGATTGTAAAAGTCAAGGTTTTTATTTGTTGAAATGCTTCCACAGATATTAGCTGTGACCTTGATGTGCTTCCAGTCGATGAATGAAGAGTGTTAAAACACTCAGTATATCATAACTGACCAAAAGAATCAAAAGGATGTTTACACTGGTCTTATTTAAATATGTAGTCGTAAAACTTTGAAACCGTTGCATGGTTCAGCGAAATGCTGCAATGATAATTTGAAACTTAGCACCAATGATCGTGACCATAAACTTTTCATTAGATGAACATGATCAATGACTCATGTATATTATAGCACATAACAGATATAGATGTCAGTGTGGCTGACATATTTTGGTTGAAGGAAGAACTTTTTTGTACGTTGTATCGCCATTATCGTCCAGCTTGAATTTATGCACTTATGTATGCTTCTGTATGAGGAATGTAGTTTCTGAACAGCTTTCAGTGTTATAAATATGTTATGAGTATGTGATGCTTTTAACTCTCTTGAGATTGAACCGATGTCTCTTTGCACGTGATGGATTACTGTTGAAGAATACTTAGATTATATCAAGCATTCCTCATGGTGAGGGTTATATCTCAGTCAATCTGCTACAAAACTACTACAATACAGAGCAGTCTGATCAGAGATTAATGTCTGCTCAGTTATCAGCTTTATGGGATTACTACTTTTTGAATAAGAAATCTTTTGACATGTTTTGCACAGTCTGTTTATTTTCTTTCATAGAAACAGTTATTACATACTGCAAGATGAGGTGGACATAAATGATTAATTCAAAACAAAGAAATATGTATAAGTCATGCAAAAGAAAATCTAGCCAAGTCTTTCAGAAGTACACCCCAGAGTTTTCCCAGAGCACAAGCTAAAAAGCTTTAAAATATTTATTTTCTCTGTCCAACACTGTTCATATTTCGGTTTATCCAATCCTCTCACTGCACAATTTTAAACAAGCACATCTCATACCCTGAAGGCAAACTGTAGGCCTTTTGATTGCCAACCTGAATTCTGTTTCAAAATGCACAGTTTACACCCTTTTACTTCTTTCAAAGTCTGCTGTTTATCTATTTGCTGAACCTTCTGTCAGTGGTCTGTGAGGACATCTGCTTGATAAAATCTATGTCTTACCACATTGATCCATCAGTTGCTGTCTTTTTGTGTTACCATTTGAACCAATCAAAGAGTTAACGGGGATATTTTTTAAAGGCTTTTTTGAGAAAATGTTTGAAAAACATTGTTTCTCTCAGTCTGCCTGGTGTTCCACCCTGCAGTGCCTTGGTGCACTTGTTTTTGAAAGCAGGAACTTTTGGATCTTGCCCTGTGGACATTCATCCTGTTGGCCATGTGAAAGACTCACTTGAGGTGAAAGGGTTCAACTCTTAAATGGACCTCTCAGTCAGGGATCTCAGAGAAGATGCTCTTCACAGACTTATAAACATTTTCAAAGGAGCACAGGAGCTGTTACAGAGCACAACAGAGGTGTGTGGAACAGCTGGCCTCCCCTCCTGCCTTCTCATGGACAGATGTGTGTCAGAGTGATGATTTTGAACCCTGCTGCCCGTCTGCTTCCTGTTAATCAACACTGTGTGGTTCAGCCTTGAATCAAAGCACAGCCACTGTCTTTTACATTTTTTCCTCATCCTGTCTGTGCTGTATATTATATATTTGAGGCTTGTTGGAAACATGTACTTTTCCATTAGGACTGATTGAAATGTGAGAATGTTTATGTACAGTAAACCTACTGTTGTGCATCTCTGCTGTTCCCGAGCATGGAGGGGACCCAGAGATGCAGATTTAAATCGCAACACTGTTTAAAGACCTCAGCAGAGACAATGCTTTAAAAAAGAAATCTAAACAAAAAACAAGCTTTTACTCCCAGACCTGCAGTGCTAACTTCAGGTTGTGTTGCAGTATTCAAACAACATTGTTGTACATTGAAGGGAAGACGTTTTGTGATACTCCTCATAGCCGACGATATAATACTACTGCTGAGGTCAGTGTTGTAGTTTCATTTTAAATTACTGGTATTTATTTGCATGATATTTTTAACACTTTACAGATTTGTGTACATAGTCTGATGGATATTTTACATTCCTGTCCACATTCAGCTTTCCACTGCTGTGGTGAGAAGTGAGGGGGCTCTCTGTGGATATTTCTGGGTAGTGCAGCCAAGGCGTCAGTGCGCTTGTTTGTTATCGGGAAAAGCTGAAAGTTTGACTTCAGTGAAGCCTATTATAACTGTCAATGTTTGCATTTTAGAACTTTTTCAGCAAGTTTAAAGCACAGAGAAGTTTAGAGTCAAGAGCAACAAACTGCCTGATTACACTTGTGTCATTTATTTGGGCAAAAAAGTGACAAACAAATGCTGTCGAGGATTCATGCATTTAAAGGCTGTATAACAGATAAGGTTGTGGCATGTCTGGGGACACCCCTTTCTCAAATAATTTGTTTTAAAAAAAGTTTTTGTGTTTTTATCTAATTTATATTTGTGATATTTTATTTTCTGTTTCTTTAAGTATTGTGTATGATTTATGTCCTGAACAGAAAGGAGATAAATGTGCTAGAAGCCTGTGCGGGTGCATTGAGCAGTTTACAAGAAAACTGGGAAACAGAAAAAAAAAACATTAATTCTTTATGTCCATGTCTTTTTATTTACTGAGTATCAGAAGATAAGAATGTTGATGTTTTTGCCGTATCTTTGCTTTTCATTTTGCTGGCGTTGTTTACAGTTTCCTCTCTCTGTGCCAGTCTCCGATGCCACCTCATTTTTGTAAAGACGATGTGAAGCAGTCAGCAGACCATGAAGGCTAACTTTGTAAAGATTTTGTCAGTCACATTACAAAATATCTAAATGTTTATATCTTTGGTGATTAAATGCTATTAATATTTTTCACTTCAGTATTGAATCCTTATTTTTTTTCACTGATTCAGCTTTGGCGTTGCTCCAATTATTTACTTTCGTTTCCTTTCTGACATCATCGAAACATCTGACTCAAGAGGGTGCTTGGTACACCTGGAAATTCAGTTGAATTTTTCCCATGTTGTAAGCAAATGAGCACTCCTGTTTTATAATATTGGTATTTTCCCTTTCTTTTTTAGGAGTCACGTCTTAAAGTTGAATATCTCAAAAGGTTTTTAGGGTCTTGAATAAACATGCAAGTGGGTTCTACATGTACTAGATTTTTCTTCAAACAAGATGCTGATTTCATAAAAAATATCTCTTCTACTTTGTTATAGGGATACAGAGGTTAAACCCCTTTGATGTTGCCTTCGAACCCCCAATTAAACTTGTTTTCATTCCACACTGGAGGTCACCAAGTTATTCAAGTGACCCAGTGAAGCCTGTGGGAGCCTTGCATGCATGAGTTGATTCCCAGTCAGTCCCTTGAAATCCTCATGTTATTTTAGAGGACATGAGTTTTCATCCCTGAGGGCAGAGCTTGATGCTAATCCCAGAACCTTAACTTTCTGATCAGAAAGCATCAGAGTGCCCCAAATCTACAAGTGACCATGAATCAGAAAAAGATGCCAGAAAAGGACCGTTTTATTCGCTTAAGTTTAAGTTATCAGCAACCAGTCCGCTTCCATTTTCCATACTCTGTCTGGCTCCAAGGTTAAATGGCAAAGGGCATGGTGTTAAAATGTCATGTACAGTGGACTTTGGAGGTTTATCATATGGTATGAACAAATCCAGCTACTGGACGATGATTTGAGGTTAATAGATGTGAGATGTAGACTAGTTCTAAAAAAAACAAAACTTTTTTAATAAAATTTAAAGGTCCCATATTCTGCTCCTTTTCTGCAGTTTAATATGGATCATTGATGGCTTCATGAAATGGTAGTAACATGTTTTGGTCCAAAAAGCCAATAAATCAAGCACAGCAGCATTGTTTCCAGGCTCTCATAGCCCCTCTGTTCAGAATGGTCTGATTTAGTGGGCGTGACCTTCATATGTAAATGAGCCATGGCTGATACCACCCCACTCTTCAGCGTCACTGAGAACGGCGCCACGAGCTCCGAGTGCACAATGGTTAGAAGACAGCGAAACTTGTTTATTGTAACATTACAGGCTAACACAACAGGCTAACCGCAGCTACAGTTAGCATCCTGAAGCTAACACAGAGCCAGGGGGGACACTGAAGAAAGGCTCTTACATCTGCTCCACAGCACACAGCATTTGAAAATACTCACATTTCCAGGGTCCGAGGTTTGTTGGCGGATGGTTGGTAATGCACCTGGATTCAGGACCAGTCTATTCACTAGCCCTCTGTTGTACTGTCCAAAGATGGAAAAGCAGTCAGTCGTGAAGTGACAAGCACACACATGCACAGTTTTACTGAGTGTAGCTGGCACAGTTCCTTGATAAATGAACTCCAGACACTAAGTCTTGTCTTCTCCCGCGATGGGATGCTTGTGCATGGAACTATGTGGCTGTTTACAGCCAAAAACAAAGCAGTGATGCCTTTTTTTTATTTTACAAAAAACTAATTGTATTTTTACAGTCTATGCTTTTCAACTTTGGCATTCTCCTCAAGGTTTCTCTCTAGCAGCTATGAGAGGAGTGGGCGGGAGGGGGTTCAGGGTATCTGCTCCAGTGGACCAATCAGGTCAGACTTGATCCTGATTAGTCAAAAAAGAGAGTCGCTGATGTCGGCAAATCCCCAAAATCCAAACAGCTCCTTTTAGTTCAGGATTTTACATTGACAAGCACTACTAAGTCTGAGTTTTGTCATCAAATATCACATTTTGTGGGCTGGGAGGAAAGCCAAAGACCCACAAATTTCACTAAAAGACTTAATAAAGTGATTTTTGCATAATATGGGACCTTTAGATTTTTCTTAACTTTGTGTGCAATGGTAGGAAAGTGCATAATGTTGTTTTTTTTATAGAAATTCCAGTTGAGATGAGCTATTAAACATTGTTGTAAGGTCCACACTCACTTCATCTTTCTGACACAGAGAGACTGTTTGTATGTCAGCTGTCAGGGATTAAAACATGACTTTAGAGTGGCTTGGTGGAGACCAAAAAAGAAATCCAAGAGTCCAACAGCTTGCATGATTCATTGTATGCATTTGCTTACTGTGTCACTCAGTGATCCCAAGCTGTGAGCTGGGCTCTACAGAGGAAATACGATAGGCTGCTGGCCACTTCTATCGATGCTAAAAGCTCAGGGCGGAGGTTTTGGGATGTTTTGGCTCCTCTGATACACCAACAGTGCTGCAGGCCAGCTGCTCTCTGTAATCTGGTTTGGATCAGTGATACCTCCTCCCCGGCAGGCAGGATGCCTTGTTACATGGCTCAAAGAGAAATGCTTTGTCTGATTTAGCAATGAAATCAGACTACTAGTGTTTGGCACAGTAGTTTGAGCCTTTTTGCCATTTTAATCCCACATGTAAGGTTTAAGCAGCAGACCTCAGAGGCTCATCTCTCAGACACTGAACGGCACAGACACCGAACACATGAATCTTTCAGGAGAGACCAGAGCTGATGTAGGTCTGCAGCAGAACTTGACTTTCCTGCAGGTAAAACTGTTTTTAATTAGAATTAATCTGCTGTAAGACTAAGTATTTCCTATGTCAGGTTAAAGTGTAATTTAGTTTCTTTTAAAGATGAAGCAAGCATGTCTTTATTCACATGGGCTGATGTTGTGCTTTAGTATATCCAATTAGATATTCCTCTCTCTGTTTATTTTCCCTCTTTGTATGGGCTTAATGCTGCATGTAACTGTATATTTACAAAATTCCCGATTTAACTGTAAGAACTAAGTAATTATTAGCACATTTAATTAAAGATAAAAATAATTGGACTGTACAGATACACAATACTTAAAAAAAACTGTTGTTAACCCCCTTGTAAAGAGACCTCTGACTTTACGTGTCATGAAGACTTGTCTGGTGCCACAGAGTCAAGAGCAGACAGGTGCAGTAAGATCAGAGATGAGTAAAAAGCAGCTGTCGTTTGACTCTGTCAATGAAATGGCTCTCCAAACAGGAAGTAAATAGAGCTAGATGGTCACTCATTTCACCTTCTCCAGGTTTGTGGGTCTCCCTGCGGAGATGGAGCTATTAACACATCCCTAACATTTCCATAACAAATTTAAATGTATGACATCCCAGCTACTGAAACTGGTTTTATTGACAAATTGTGTGCTGCTTTTTCACGACAGGACAGGATGAACAAAAAGGGCAAAAAGGCATCAGGCACCAGCAAAATGGTTGAGGAAAAAACAAATATGGTCTACTGTCATGTGATCACTATGTTACATTCATCACTACAAAAAATAGACAATTTCTTTGATGCTTTATTTATTTTAACCTGACATCTTATCAATGGCTTTCTTTATTTCTGCAATTCAACCTGTCAAACCTGCATCTCAAAGTCTTCTTTTCACAGCTGGGAACTGGGACTGCTTATTTTGACCTCTTTTAATCTGTGCATACAGATGCTGAATCTCAGAAACTTGTCTTTTAATTCTGTTTTGGCTTTGGGTTTGCCAGACCTCTTCCTGTCAAGTTCTGTGTCTTTTGATGCTGAAGGGAATCGCTCACTGACACCTTGACTTTCTTTGACGTTTCCCAGAAGAGAAGACCTATTTCTTAAAATGTTGTGATGGTCTGTCCCTCTTTCATAATTAAATGTCATTTCAAGGAAAGAAACGCTACTTACTGCAGCACTGTTCAATTATACTCATGAGGGTATGGTACCATGTGTTCCAGCATAGACATATACGGTTGAAAAAAAATCAAGAAAACATGGGACACCTGAAGGAATTCAACTTTCAAACCTTGATTAGTCTCTATTACTACAAAACAGCTTCAAATTGTTAAAGGTCCCATATTGTGCTCCTTTTCTACAGTTTAATATGGATCATTGATGGCTTCATGAAATGGTAGTAACATGTTTTGGTCCAAAAAGCCAATAAATCAAGCACAGCAGCATTGTTTCCAGGCTCTCATAGCCCCTCTGTTCAGAACGGTCTGATTTAGTGGGCGTGACCTCCATATGTAAATGAGCCACCGCCCCCCTCTTCCGCGTCACTGATACCAGCGCCACGAGCTCCAGGTGCACAATGTTTAGAAAACAGCAAAACTTGTTTACCGTAACATTACAGGCTAAAACAACAGGCTAACTGCAGCTAACGTTAGCTTCCTGAAGCTAACACAGAGACAGGGGGGACACTGAGGAAAAGCTCTTACATCTGCTCCACAGCAAACAGCATTTAGAAATACTTACATTTCCAGGGTCTGAGGTTTGTTGGTGGATGGTTGGTAATGCACCTGGATTCAAGACTAGTCTATTTACTAGCCCTCGGTTGTACTGTCAAGGTGGAAAAGCAGTCGGCCGTGAAGTGACTAGCACACACATGCACAGTTTTACTGAGTGCAGCTGGCACATTTCCTTGATAAATGAACTCTAGCCACTCAGTATTATCTTCTTCCGAGATGGGAAGCTTGTGCATGAAACTATGTGGCTGTTTACAACTTTGGCATTCTCCTCGCTAGCAGCGGGTAGAGGAGTGAGCAGGGAGTAGGTTTGGGGGTATCTGCTCCAGTGGACCAATCAGGTCAGACTTGCTCCTGATTGGCCAAAAAAGGGAATCGCTGATGTCGGCTAATCCCCAAAATCCCCAAGCTCCTTTTAGTTCAGGATTTCACATTCACAAGCACTACTAAGAACAGGTTTTGTCATTAGATATCACATTTTGTGGGCTGGGACAAAAGCCAAAGACCCACAAATTTCACTAAAGGACTTAATAAAGAGTTTTTCCATAATATGACATCTTTAAAAGGACTTTTGCATAATTATGAAATGTACATTATTTTTCAGTTTTGGGTAGCCTTACTTTTTCTTTTACCCTTATGTAGTTCATCACTTGAAGCTTTCAATAAAAAAACTGGAGAAATTGTGGTGTTCTAAACCTTTGACCGGGAGCGTACATGTTTCTATTCATTACACTGGATGAAACAATATTTTCTGGTGGATGATTAACTAACTTATGCCTTGTACTTAGTTATGCTCAGGGATGGGTACCGAATTAGGCACTTTTATAGGTTCCGACTGAATTCTGTCCAAAGTATCTGGGACAGATTCACGTAAAATCACAAGGTACCATGTTTAGGTATGAAACGTATCCTTGTGACTATGAGGAAGTGGAAGAGTAGGTGATTTTCCATGCTGGACATGAAAACAGCATTACAAGGTTATATATTGAAGAATATTTTAGGTAAATTTAAAAGAATTTACATGTCCTTATTAAACAAATTGATATTTTTTACCACATAAACGCACAAAAGTACCAAAAAATTGACAAAAAAGTGACAGTTTGGCTTTAAATACAGAACAGCTCTGACATCATGATTGTTTTTTAAACTCAAGACCAGGACACCTAGTTTTCATTTCTTCTTCTCACAGTTAAGGTGGTTGTAAATGTGTCTTTGTGGTGTGAACAAAAGCTCCAAAGACAGCTGACTGGAGATAGACTATTTTATTTCATATGGATCAACAATGTTAGGTAAGAGCAGCACGATGAAAATTCATATTCTATGATTTTCATCATGACCCTCAAAGTTTACATGTTATTCTTCAGCATCCTTTCCCTAAAATGGGTAAAAAAGGACAAAATCAGTGACAAGAAAGTAGCTCCAGATTTGACCTTTTCAAAAACATTAAGTTAAAACTTTTCACATGTTGATAAAAGCATGCTGGCACACATCAGTCAAGCAAAATTATTCAGTATATGAATAGAGAGCTTTTCCTCTCATTTCTCAAATTATGGCACCTCATTGTCCGTCTTTCATGTGTGACTTACTTTTCCAATTTCCCGACTCTTTGCCCTCAGCTTGTTGACCTGAGACTCAGCGATGTCAGCACGCTCCTGAGCCTCCTCCATCTCATGCTGTACCTTCCTAAACCTGGTCAGGTGAGTGTTGGCCTGCTCCTCCTGTGAAGGCATTTAACATAACGTCAACATTCATCAAGACTTTAATAACCGACTGATTCTTGTGATTTTTGCTGTCAGATGTTTTGAACACTAAAAGGAGAGAGAGGTGGTGCTAAATGTAAGATTGAGAGAAAAGTGATGTATTAAGGTCAATGCAGTAAGAGTTTTAACATGTTTTTCACTCACAGCTTCCTCAGCCTGTCTCTTGTAGGCCTTCACTTTCAGCTGCAGCTTGTCCACCAGATCCTGAAGTCTGATGACGGTCTTCTTGTCCTCTTCCGTCTGTGGGTCACACAAATTTGGTTTTAAATGAAGGGATTTCCACAATTGTACAGCTGTACAGATCAATCAAATAGTAGCTAAGAAAATATGTGAGTACCTGATAGGTGAGCTCTTTCACTCTTCTCTCATATTTACGAACACCTTTGACTGCATCGGCTCCTCTTCTCTGCTCAGCTTCAACCTCGGCCTCGAGCTCGCGCACCTTTAAAACATAAACATCATTTGTTACAGCAGAGAGAGGAAAGATTCAAAAGCAAAGGAAGGCTGAGTTCACATTAAATCCCTCTTTACCCTAGACTCCAGTTTCTGGAGCTGCTTCTTGCCTCCCTTCATTGCCAGATTCTCAGCTTCATCGAGACGGTGCTGCAGGTCCTTCACTGTCACCTCCAGGTTTTTCTTCATCCTCTCCAAATGAGCGCTGGTGTCCTGCTCCTTCTTCAGCTCCTCGGCCATCATAGCAGCCTGAGACGTCAGAGAAAATAGTTTCAGTAGGTTTCAAATTTCTTGTTATGGTGCTTCATTTTACTCACTAAACTCTGTGTTTGATACCACAGAAAGGTTTCAGGATGACTCACATCAGTGATGGCCTTCTTGGCCTTCTCTTCAGCATTTCTTGCTTCCTGGACAGAATCTTCCACCTCACCTTGGATCTGAATGAGGTCAGCCTCCAGCTTCTTCTTGGTGTTGATGAGGCTGGTGTTCTGAAGAGAGAAAAAAATGATCATTTAGTTTTTCTCATTTTCTACTCACTTACCAAATTGTCTCTTGTGCTGTACAGTTTCAGTACCTGAGAGTGCAGCAGCCCCACACGCTCACTAGCATCCACCAGCTCCTGCTCAGCCACTTTGCGGCCTCTCTCAGTCTGCTCCAGAGCAGCTCTAAGCTCCTCGATCTCAGCCTGCATCAGGTTGTTCCTGCGCTCCACCATGGCAACCTGCTCCTTCATGTCATCCTGACCTCTGATTGCTTCATCAAGATGCAGTTGGGCATCCTGGATTGTAAAACACAGATAGATGTATTTGTAAAGACTCTGTGGTACTTTGTGAACCAAGATTCTCCTTCACTGGGTTTACCTTCAGCTGTCCCTGCACGTTCCTCAGCTGTTTCTGGGCCTCAGCTGCCTGCCGGTTGGCGTGGCTCAGCTGAATCTCCATCTCATTGAGGTCTCCCTCCATCTTCTTCTTGATCCTCAGAGCATCATTTCTGCTCCTGACCTCAGAATCCAAAGTGCTCTGCATTGACTCAATCACTCTCTGGCTGTTTCTCTTGATCTGCTCCATCTCCTCTTCCTTCTCTGCAAGTTTTCTGTCAATTTCACTCTTGACTTGGGTGAGTTCAAGCTGAACACGCAGTATCTTGGACTCCTCATGCTCCAAGGTTGCCTGTGAACAAGTGTGGCCTTTAATATAAACATCAGTTGTATTTTGTATTAAAATTAGTCTATATCCTTTGCCTTGTAGCTGAGTAGCTGGATTATGTTATCTGTCCCGTGACTGTGCCTGAGCTAGATTTACCTCTGCCTCCTCTAGAGCAGTCTGGATCTCAGTCTTCTCACTCTCCACTGTCTTCTTTCCCTTCTCGAGTTCATGAATTGCCTTACCGGTCTCACCAAGTTGTTCAGTCAAGTCAGAGATCTCCTCTGTAGGGAATAATTAATATAGCTTGATTTAGAATAAAAGACCAAAGGCTTGATGAATTGACTTGATGTTTAGAGTATAAATCTAATGAAGAAGTAAGAATTAGTTACGTTGCAGGTTCTTGTTTTCTCTCTTCATAGTCTCTAGCTGGTCCAGAGATTCTTCATATGAGTTCTTCATCTTAAAGAGCTCTGTGCTCAAGGAGCGAGCCTCTTTCTGAGCTCCTTCCAGCTCTGCCTGGCTTTCCTCATACTTCTGCTTCCACTCAGCAAGAACCTGAAAAGTACAAGAAGTTAGCTTGGTGGTTTCTCATCTCTTATTACGAACCAAAACATTGTTGTTTGGAAAATATCGAACCTTGTCAAAGTTCCTTTGCTTCTTGTCCAGATTAGCAGCCAGAGCATTAGCTCTCTCTACATCTATCATGAGATCCTCCACCTCACCGTGAAGTCTCTGTTTGGTCTTTTCCAGAGAGGCACACTTTGCATTCACAGCTTCAATGGACTCCTCTGCATCCTGCAGACGCTGGGCAAGTTTTTTCCTGACGAAACGTACAGAGAACAGGTTTTGTGATGATTCAAAGAATGAGTGAGTGAAGAAAACCTGAGCGATTTTAGGACATCGTATTACTTTGCCTCCTCCAGCTCCTCAGTGCGCTGAATGGCATCAGTCTCGTATTTGGTCCTCCACTGAGCCACCTCGCTGTTAGCCTTGGACATTGAACGCTGAAGCTCAGCTTTAGCCTCCTGCTCTTCCTCAAACTGCTCTCTGAGCAGGTCGCAATCATGGCGAGCTGACTGAACAGCATGAGCCAGGGCATTCTTGGCCTAAGGTACAAAACAAGCCCATGATTTACATTACAGTAGTTTAACATAATACACTCACTGTTTGTTGACTTTTCCCCCTGTTACCATCCTGCTGAGGACCTTACCTTAACTTCTTCCTCTATGTGCCTCTTCAGCTCTTCAATCTGCTGGGTGTAGGCCTGTTTTCCTCTGGTCAGCTGAGAAACCAGAGCTTCCTTCTCCTCAATCTGGCGTGTAAATTCACCTGATCAAAGGTGATATTTGATTTAATATCAATCAGGAAGTCCAACTGGGATATTATATTATAATATACAAATTATTTGTAATTAATCATGAGAGAACTCATTTTTTTGCACTCTGTTAGTTGTGCAATATGCTGATTTGTTCAACTAAATGTGTGAGATGTATGTCTCAAAGGAAGCAGGTGTTGGTATAAAATCAAATATGCAAAGTGCACAGTCATATTGAGGCCTATCAGGTTGGAGGAAATAAAGACTTAAATCCTCCATCCAGGCAAAAAAAACTTAATGTGATTTACTTCAGAAAATGTAAAGTGTTGACGTGTGATGAACCATTATTTTTCGCTCCCTGCCTTTTTTTTTTTTTTTTTTTTTTTACCATTTTCAGTTTGAAGTCTCGCTTTCTGGGCACTTAGATCATTCAGCTGACGGACATTTTCATCATTCTTGGATTTGATCTCGCTCAGTTGATCTTCTAATGTCCTGCACAGCTTTTCAAGGTTTGCCTGGTGAAAGAAAAAAAAGAGAGACATCAGCACTGATGAATCTAACAAATGCTTTTGTTACCTGTATGATATCTCTGAGCCTCACCTTGGATTTGGCAAAGGACTCCATGTTGCTGCTGAGGTCATCAATCTCCATCCTGTATTCACTCTTCTCTTTCTCCAGCTTCTGTTTGACTCTCTGGAGGTTGTCGATCTGTTCTCCCAGCTCGGCCACGCTGTCAGCCTGCTTCTTGCGGAGGGCGGCGGCAGTGGCCTCATGCTGCAGCGTAGACTCTTCGAGGTCACGACGCAGTTTCTGAAACTCAGCCTCGCGCTTCTTGTTCATCTCAATTTGGGCTGCTGTTGCGCCGCCAGCTTCTTCCAGCCTCTCGCTGATCTCTTCAAGTTCCCTGGCGAGATCAGACCTCTGCTTCTCCACCTTGGCTCGAGCAGCACGCTCAGCCTCGATCTCTTCCTCCAGTTCCTCAATACGAGCCTGAAACACAAAGAGCTCAATTTGAAGTGGTTCCTGATGTTTCTGGGTTCCCACTGCCTTCAAATAAGACTTAAAGTTTTACCTGAAGTTCCTTTATCTTCTTCTGGAGCTGGACTCCAAGACTCTGCTCATCTTCAATTTTGCCAAGAAGCTGGCTTATCTCAAAGTCTTTTCTGAAGGGGACAGAATTATTTAGAGATTAGAGGATCCCTTTTAACCATCCCCACTTGAAACAGCTTACCGCAAACAGGGAGGATAAATGTGAGGTGTTTGATCATCTTTACTTCTTTATTTTCTCGTCAGACTGCTGCTTGTCATTCTCCAGATCCATGATGGTTTCCTGGGCCAACTTCAGATCTCCTTCAAGCTTCCTTTTAGCACGCTCAAGGTCCATACGGAGTTTCTTTTCTTGCTCCAGAGAACCCTCAAGCTATCAAAGACAGTAATAAATCAAAAGTCAAAATCTTGATATTCTTATTAGAAATTTGATGATTCATGCTCAGCTTTAAGAGCATTCAGTCTTTGCAAACAGTAACTTATACTCTACAGAGTTAAATTTACAGTTGGAGGGGTATCTCTCCTCCCCTGGTGGTTGATCTTGATGACAACTGCTTCACTTTTCAGGATTTACTAATACGAAACTGTCAGGACTGTATTATTTGCCATCAGTTATCTTGTATCTAATTGTGAGCTTTTGCTCAAACAGCTGCAGGCAGCAAGCTCTTGGATCTGCATCCCACTATTTTAGGGAAATGAGAACACATCAGCTAAAGGCGAAATAAAAAAAAAAAATCTAATTACTTATCCATCAGAAACATGAGAATTGTTTGGCTGTGCTTCTGACAGATTTTAAGATTTTTTGACTGCCTCAGAAGTGTTTACTGCCCCAAGGAACTCTGAGAACTTACTGAAATCATGGCATACTGATCTAAAAGAGATTTAACCTGGACAACTCACATCATCCACTTGTTGCTCCAGCTTGGTCTTGGCTTTGGTCAGAGTGTTGACTTTGTCTTCCTCTGCCTGCAGGTCATCCAGGGTCTGCTGATGGGCCTCTTGGAGGGCTTTCTTCTCCTTGGTCAACTTGGCAATGGTCTCATCCTGAGAGGCCATTTCCTCTGTGAGGTTTTTGACCTGTTGAAGTTCAAACAAAAATTGTACTCTGCAAACTTCTGTTGATCTCTAACAAAGAAAAATCATGTGTTCAGGAAAGTCCCCCTGTTACCTTGTTCTCGGTGGCGTGTTTCTCCTTTTCCACTTTGGCCAGGGTGAGCTCCAAGTCATCGATGTCTTTCTTCAACTCAGAGCACTCGTCCTCCAGCTTCCTCTTCTTCGCAGTCAGCTCAGCATTCATTTCCTCCTCATCCTCCAGTCTCTCAGTTGTCTCTTTGAGTTTTGCCTCGAGCTGGATTTTTGCTTTGATGAGCCCCTCACACCTTTCCTCTGCATCACTGAGGTTTTCACTTTCCTAAAAGCGCCATTACAAACAGTTTAATTTTGCTGCAAAATGACTCATATTGATAAGGGATGTTCAAAAGACAAGGTTACACTGTGTAATAGTCTGACTTACAGACTGGACTTGTAGCAATAGATCGTTTTTCTCCTGTATCAGAGAAACCATCTTCTCTTCCAGTTCTTTCTTCTTAGCCAGAGCTTTTGTAAGGTCCTCTTTGGTCTTGTCAAAGTCCACTTTCATCTGGGCCATTTCTTTTTCAGTCTCTGCACTCTTCAGCAGAGGCTTTATCTTGAAGTAAAGCTTCATCCATGGCCATGTTTTGACATTCATGAATGCTCGGACGTTGTACTGGATAGTGAAAATAGCATCTCTGAAGAAGACAAAGAAATAGGTTGAACATTTTCTTGAAAGAAAGTTGACCATGTCTGAAGTGATAGACTTCCAAAATGTGCATTTATATTTTCCCACCATGGTCGTCAGACAGATACTTTACCTTCTCTCCATCATCTTGACAAACTCTGTCCTCATGAGGAAACCTCTGCAGAGAGCCTGAGTCATTGTGACCAGCTCAGCAAGTTTCTCATCTCTCATCTCTTCAAGTGTGCCCAGCAGACCAGCTTTAAAGAACACCTGTGAGGGAACAGGTGAAAGAAGTGACTTAAAATGTCGCTAAATGCAATCTTTTCCTAATCAAAGGAAGCATCTTACTCTACCTTAGTGTGGCCAAACTTGTACTGAGTGTGGTCCACATCGATGGACCCCAGCAGTTTCTCTGAGGCCTTCTTGTTGTCAATGAACTGTCCCTCAGGGATGACACTAGCATTCAATACTTTGTATCTAAAAATAGGCATTTCCCTCAGTTAGAACACAAGTTGTGAGGATTTGACACTTTTTCATGACTCTCAGTATCATATTTCTGCTACCTCTGCTTGAAGTCACCGTAGAGGATTCTGCTGGGGAAACCTTTCCTACAGATCCTGATTCCTTCCAGCACGCCATTACACCTCAGCTGGTGGATGACCAGGAAGTTCTCCATAAGACCTAAAGTAGAATGTGAGTAACATAATGTGTGGTACATACACTGACTCAATATGTTGACATAATTTTGTTTTTATCGTTGTCAGCTTTGGCAATAACCACCATGGAGACAAAGTGCACATACCTGGGGTCTTTGATTCATTGGGGATCAGGCAGCGCACAAAATGAGGATGGGTGCTCCTCAAATTTGTCATCAGCTTGCCCAAATTTTCCTGTGGAATTAAAAGGACATTAAAAGCTATGATAGGGGTTGATTAGTGCGAAACTTTAGATGCAATTCTTTTATAAATGATCTTACTCTGAACAATGCAGACACAGTCTGGAAAGAGCCACCCTTCTTCTTGCCTCCTTTCTTTCCACCAGTATCAGCTGCAAAAAGAAAAATAGTAGCAAATAGCAGCAAATAGTGCCAATAACAAAATTTCATGATTCAAGGTAACAACATGTACCTTCTGCTGAGGCATGTGAGGCATACAGGAAGGCTAGCAGTTTGGTTGATGACTTCTGGTAGAGCTGAACAACTGAGTCATTCAGTGGATCCTTGTTTTTGTCGAGCCATCCAGTGATGTTGTAATCAACAGTGCCAGCATAGTGCACCAGGGCAAAGTGGGCCTCAGCCTTGCCTTTGGCTGGCTTTGGCTTCTCAAAGGACTTGGTTTTACCAAGATGCTGGTCATACAGCTTGTTCTTGAAGGTTGTGTCAGAGGCCTTGGGGAACATGCACTCCTCTTCAAGGATGGAGAAGATGCCCATTGGCTGTCAGGAAGAAATGATTGTTTAAAACAAAAGCTTTGAACCCACCTGACAGTTTTCAGGGTTTGAGGATATAAAACACATCACTCACCTTCTCAATTAGCTCAATGCAGGCAGCCAAATCCATACCAAAGTCAATGAACTCCCAATCAATTCCCTCTTTCTTGTACTCCTCTTGCTCCAGCACAAACATGTGGTGGTTGAAAAACTGTTGCAGTTTTTCATTGGTGAAGTTGATGCACAGCTGCTCCAGGCTGTTGAACTAAATACATGAAGAAATCAATGGCCAGTAAAGGCTGTATGCGACACAAACTAAAAATTGACTTTATTAGCTCCAGTTTAGGCTAAAAAAAAGATGATAAACTATGACTTACATCAAAGATTTCAAACCCAGCAATATCCAGGACACCGATGAAGAAGCTTCTGGCTTGCTTTGTATCCAACATCTCGTTGATCCTGACCACCATCCACAAGAACATCTTCTCATAGACGGACTTGCAGAGAGCCATCACTGAGTTGTTGACCTGATTTGACAGAAATAAAGAGAAACAAGTTTTTGTTAGGGGTAAATAACACAAGTCATTGTTTTTAGGACTTCAACAGGCTCCAGAGTGATGATTCACAGGATTATGCTGAGAGTGAGCATTTTACCTGAGGCACAGTTTGACCCTTGGTCACCAGCTCATTCCCGACTTTCACCCTGGGGTAGCACAGTGCCTTCAGCAGATCAGCTGAGTTCAGACCCATCAGGTATGAGATTTTGTCAGCAACTGAAAAAATACAAAGAACAAAACAAGAAAATGTGATTATATAGAGAATATCAGAGGCTTACTTGTGTTTTCTGCTGTCAATAAGGGAAAAGAGTCAGAGCACAACACACCCTCAGTGCCATCAGGCTCAGCCTGCTCTTCACGCTGCTTCTGCTTGAACTTCATGTTTCCATGTTGCATCACAGCTCCTGTCAGCTTGTACATGCTAATTTTCTCCTCTGCATTGAAGCCCAGGATGTCAATGGCAGTCTGTAAGTATTCAAATTAAAAAAGATATGTTTTGTTTTCAAGAGACAAATTGAAAAAGAGAAGTCATAAACACATTCAGCTTCTTAAGGATGTGGATTTCATAAAGTTTTCTTACATCAGTTGCGATGAATTCTTCAACATCATTGATACTCTTCACTGTGATTTCACCCTGACTGATCATGTGGTAGTCGTAGGGATTGGTGGTGATGAGGAGAGCCTCTGACATAATGAAATTAGACATATGATTCAATTTCGTCAACATTAAACATAAAAAATGACCTGAAGTTCATGGTCCCTCAAATGAAAAAATGTCATACCTATCAGCTCAGGTTTGTGACCTGTCATGAGCTGGTAGAAGATGTGGTAGCTCCTCTCAGCAGACAGCTGGAACGTCACTCGAGACTTCTCCAGCAGATCTGTTGGTAACATAATTCAGACTGAACTGTTGTGTTCTTTGAGCTGAGAGTATAAAGACGAACAAACATTTGTTGCCTTACATGTTTCAATGTCTGCTGAGGCCAGTTTTCCAGTGGTTCCAAAATGAATTCTGATGAATTTACCCTGTAACAGAGGACATAACTAAGAGTCAAAACCTTTTTCTTTCTGACACAAGTCAAAATGTGTAAAAAAAAAAACCCCAAAACACTTACAAAGCGGGATGAGTTGTCATTCCTCACAGTTTTGGCGTTACCATAAGCTTCCAGCAGGGGATTAGCTGCAATGATTTGATCTTCCAGTGATCCCTACATTTAGTAAACCAGCCAGGAGGGTTGAGAAAAACAATGTTTTTAGTGAAATTCATATCAGCTTTGTGTACTTACAAAAAAAAAAAAAAAAAATTAACTACCTGCATTTTTCCAGGAGTATGATCTACTTTCTTGCCACCAGCCACGGCGATTGTTGCAAAGTACTGGATGACACGTTTGGTGTTGACAGTCTTCCCTGCACCAGATTCTCCACTTAGGGCATAAAAGAGGTAACTCAGCATTGTAACATTTTGTTTGGAAAGTCTGTGAAATGCATGCTGTAAATATCTCTGTAATGTATTCAGGTAATGCTAAAAAGTAAAGGATTTCTTTGACACTTTAAGATTGATTTTATTTTTGCTGTTAAATGAAAATTTTTTGAAAAGGATCAGACTTACGTGATCAGGATGGACTGATTCTCACGGTCTATGAAGAACAAAGAAAATTGTAATGCTGTCAGCATGATTTTAAATTGTCAAACCGGTCTTGCATACTTAATCCAGTTTTTCAGTTCATTGAAACAAATAAACAAAAAGGAATGGGTCCTCTATCTGCTTCCCACTCAAAATACTCATTTTTTCTGTCCAATCAAATTTCGGTTGAAAATAAGGGTTTCTGCCTGTTTTTTACACACCAGTGAGCATGAACTGATAGGCGTTATCAGAGATAGAGAAGATGTGGGGTGGAGCCTCAATCCTCTTTTTGCCTCTGTATCCTGTTACAACCCTTTGGTCGTACACCGGGAGCCACTTGTAGGGGTTCACAGTGACGCAGAACAGCCCAGAGTAGGTCTGCAGGGAAGCAAAAGTATTTATGGACACACTTCTTTATGGAGTTTCATCTATCAATACAGTGATCAGGTCAAACTCACGTAGATCATCCATGCTGCATAGCGCTCTTTGAGGTTATACAACACAGAGGGTTCGCTGAGGTGGGTCATCATGGCCATGTCCTCAATTTTATCGAACTTTGGAGGGTTCATGGGGAAGACTTCAGTGTCTTTCACAGTGATGGTCTGTTACGGGGACAGAATCCATACAAGTCTGATAAGAGCAGGCTGAATGTTATCATTTCTGTTACAGACAGAGGTTACAAATTGAGAAACCTTAAATCATCTGGGCAGATGGCTGTTTATAAAATGAGCCTGGTCTCTGCCTGTTTAAAGGACATACCTTCTTTCCACTGTAACTGCCTATGCCTCAAAGTGCCATACTTTGGTGGATTAAGCTGGGATTAGTTGTTAACTGTATGACGGACCTGGGGTGTTAACTTGAAGTTTAGTCTAGACCTTTTCTTTCTGCAAAACATTCTGAGATAACTTTATTGTGAACTTGTGCTGCACAAATAAAAATGGGTTGATCTAAAAAATGATGAGTGACAATGATTAGTTACTTGATCTCTTCAGCATTCATTTGGACTGTATTACAGGGCTGTACTAATCACCTCTGTCAAAAGACACGCACTTGAAGCACTATCACTTTCAACATGTGTGTCCCATTGGCTGTTCACTGTGGATGTTTGATGCAATTTTGAACTTGCCGAGGTGTTAAAGATATGCTTATAAATCACCTTCATACAGTGCCATCACACTCACCTTTCCACAGAGTGTCTCCACGGTGGCTTTGCCGCCCTCCCTTTTTACAAGTTTCCCTTTGAGGTACATCTCGTTTGGCTCGGTCACAAAGTAGGCTGTTTTAGCATCAAAAGGCATGTTTTGAGCTTCAATCCTCTCTTTTTCTGGCTTGCGGAGGTATATGGCCGCCTCGCCAAAACATTCCATTTCCCCGTCCCCACTCATGGTGACCCGTTACTGCAAGTAAGTAAAGACATTTATGTGTATAATCATCAGTTCTTTGCATTCATGGCTTTGTATGATGTTCTTTTTTCAACAAGGCAGGTATTGTATTGTAAAGTTACACTTAAATACAGCTCAGACCATATGTTTTACGTATTTATTGATGCAAAAAGACATGAAGCTTCATCAGCTGGTTGCAATGATGAAACCATTTTATTAGTATAATTCTCATTAACTGTCTTTTTATTGCTGTTGCCATGACCTCTACATGTGCATAAAGTTTCCAACACTCAAATTTAGTTTCCACTGATTGATTCAAACAGGATGGATTGGTAATGAGACACACAATAGCTTTTATGTTAATTGATGAGATCATCAACACACAAAGTGAGGCTGAACACGTTTTTGTATCAAAAAGTCTGTATCAACATTGACTGACATACACACTGGATAACTGGTGAGGAAGACAAAGAGTGGATTACCTTCTTCCCTCCCCTCTGAAGAAAATCTGTTGATGGATTAACGAGGATTCTGAAGAAAGAAAAGAGCTTAAATAAATACTGGTAATTGAACTCTGCTATGTAAAACAAAAAAAAAGCCTACTGTACATTGAGATCTTAGCATAAACCCTTTAGCTCTGGATGCACTTGTAGTGTCTGGCAGTGAGCAGTCATGCTCAGCATTGTTCATTAAGCTGCTGGTTTTCCTCCTGCTAATAAAAGACTGTATCTCACTCACCTTGACTGGTCGCCTGTCAGTCCTTGGAGGCACCCAGCCTCCCTTCTTATATAGAGAGATCAGTGTTCAGTCAGCAGAATGACTTGCTTTATTTGGTCATGCACTTTTAGGCTCTCTTGCATCTTACTGGATAAGGAGCATCTTTTGTCACTGCTCAAAAAACAGTATGTCACAGACTAAACACTTTACTCTTTCTTTTCCAGGGATATGACTTTAAGTTAGGTATTATGCACCTGATGATTTTTATTATTGGGTATAAATGAGAACACAGCCACATTATTGTTGTCATCACCAGATTAAGTCCAATACAAACATATATGGAAAGAATGATAATGTGTTATTCTTCCTCTAATCATTCATTAGACTATAATGCAGTATGAGCTGTTTTAAATAGAAGACACTGTGTCCCTCAGGGCTCATAGCAAGAGGCACCTAAAACATTTGTCTCGTTGTAAACTATGTCACTAGCAGAGCCATGATGCCAAACAAAAGACAGTCCAACAATCTACTGTGTTTCAAAGTATAAAAATAGACCAAGACTCAGCATTTTTAACCTTGAATAAATATTGTTCTGGACAGTGTATTGGTCACTAAAGTTCAGACATTGTTGCGGTCTTTACAATAATCTCTTTAATGCACCTTGGCACTACAGAGAATCCGACTTTAGCCGTGGAGAAGCTCTCATATGTCACTGGTATTCTGTTGCAGAAGCCTTGCAAGTCTTCCTTGTGACAAAGGAGCAGAATAGAGCCTAACAGTTGCTAATCTAAGAACCTGTGGAAATGATGATACCTCAAGATAACAGAAACGCTCACTGAGGTCTGCCTTTTATAAAATCCCAAAGTTAATTAGATTTGTTCTGTAGGGGAAAAGGCAATAGAAAGAAGAACAATACTTGTATTTATAGCACTCTAATTTCCTCTGAGGGTTCATGCATGTGTCAGGAAACATGACATATGTATCCTGTGAAAATAACTCTTCAAACACATGGCCATGGCATCTGCTTCTCATTTAGTTCACATGATACAAACATACAGTACGAGGTCATATTCCAACTAATCAAATCACTGCTGCTTTAAACATAACAAAATATTGCCTCCTAAACTTTGAACTCATGGTTCCTCCACTTAAGTGATGTGACATGTCAACCTGACAACATGAGATCACTGCCACTTTTAAACTACCTGCCAAAGGGTCTAATTATCTCGTTATAGCAACTTAAGGTGGCAATCTGGGAGCAAGGGTCTGTGTTTGGGTTGATGTGATAATGTTACACACACTATAACATCACAGACACATGGTCTTTGAGTTACAAGCAATACTGCATACCTTGAGTTAACACATGTCAACGATGCTAATTGGTATCTCCAAGAAACTTTAAATTCCTAATCTATCAAAAGATATTACTCCTGCTCCCACTCAAATCAAAGCACTTAGAAATTGCATGTCACATTCACCCCTCCACATGCTGATGATAGAGGCTGATATGTAAAGTTCATCAATTTTCAAACAGTCCCATTCACACAGATGGCTCAGCACCAGGGGGAGTTCTGGCGTTCGTCTGAGATGCATTTGACTCCATGGCTTCACAACATCTGAGCCACAGCTGCCCCATTTGAAATGTTTGCTGACATTAAATCTAATAAATGAAACAATATTTTTTTCAGTTTCAAAATTTTAGATGCCTTCTTTGCACTGATTTAAATCAATTGGTTTCAAACCAGTAAAATCTGTTTGTGTAACATTTCATGTCTCTGGATTGATTTTTTAAATCATATTGGTATTTTTAGAAGTTTATGCCACAGAGTAGCACTGCATGACACAAGACAGTACCCCAGATATGTCAGAGACAGACTACACTATGATTATTAGGTGATTAGACTATGGTTATTAGGTATTTAAAGATTTCGCCAATCATTAAAAAACAACTTTGGATCTATTTGTTAATGTCTGATTTAGTTGTTTCTGAGTGCTTTAACCCCTCCCTTCCTTCTATTTAGTGCTCTTGGTAGAATAAATGACACAAATAAACTTGAACTACAAACTGTCTGAAATGTTTTGGATGCCTGTGCTATTTTGTTTTTGTGTGGGTCACATGATTAACAACTCTCACTTGATTATTTTATATCTTAAGTGTTAACACAGTTATTTAAAGTCATATTAGCATCACTTTTCACTGCTTTAACAGAAACTAAAGAGCCACTACATAACTCATAAAAATTCCCCCTGCATAAAACTAACTAGAAATTAAGTTATCTATTGACCATTAACAATTCTTATTTGTAGTCTAATGGGAGAGCAAAGTAAAGCATGTTTCAGGTATGTTATGCTCTCTCCCCTCTGATAGGAGCCAACATGACTCCCAGAACGCTGTCTGGAGGGGTGAAAGAGTCAGGTTTCCATTAATACCCGTCTGGCACGACTCCATCACAGTCTGAAGCTTGGTTGCCACAAATTTTTGACCCATAGTTGGCTCCAAAAACTCACACTGCTGTAATGAATGACAAATATGAAGCAGTCTACGAGCTTAGATGTCTGGTTTTTGCTGTGGTTTGTGAGGGTGTGATAATCCCCGAGCTCGTACTGATGACAGATATGTCCATCCTAAAAGGGGTCGTCTGGCTTGGTCTAGTGCAGGTCAAAGGGCCTCAGCTTTCTAGGGACTGTCTGTGAAATCTGATATTATAGAACATTTCACACCATGGGGGCCTCATTAGACCCAGTTATGAGAATACTTTAAAAAATGGTGGTAAGAAAGCTTCATGCTGATCCTTATTGATGAAATTCTTTTTCAGTCACTAAGTTTGACTCAGACAGCAAATGTCAAACCACTCCGCTGATTAGGCTTTAAAATACACAGCTTGTGTTTACAAACAGAGGAAATGTAAACATGACAGTATCTGTTTCATTCAGACTCCAGGGTAAACTAATGTAATGTTGACAACTCATGTGTACATAAGCAGCTCTAAACTATATATAACAGTAGTTTGTAACAGTTATTTTTAATATGGTTTCAGGCTAAACATTACACTTTTTGTAGTTATACCAGCAAAGTAAGTTAGTGTTGTTTGATCAAGTTTTCTCAAGCACCAAGTGTAGAGGACAAAGTAAGATATTTGGGGTGCATTATAAGAAATGACTTGTGATGATCTTTCGGGTCAAAAACTGAAAGCCTCTGTCGCTGAATGAGCGGAGTCTAAATTTCCATTGTGCAGAATTAAAACGTTAAAATTGAGCTTTTTAAGAGTTTACTGTACTCAGTGAACTTGACATTACATTGAAGTTGAAAATTAACAGACTTCAGGTAGCATATGATGGTTCCTACAGAATCTTTCCTAAAGTACCAAGATAGATGACTGCAAGTAATGTGTCGGCAACCTCTGGCTCTGAAAAATGGAGGAAGTACAGATTGTCACGTGTCAGCTCAAGGCTGGCTTTGAATGACCGGAAACTGCAGACACACTAATTAAGGAAGCTGATTTTCATAGCAAAAATAAACATGTTTGAAGCCTGGTACAAAAAATGACTTTGATTGGAATAGCTCATTTCTAACGGCACATGGTGTACAGGGGTGAATTTAAAAAAAAACAACAACAAAAAAAACTCAGCAGTTTAGAGGTTAATAAGGTTACGAGTTTGTCCAATCACAAGCACAGTTCAGCTGACTGACAGACTCTTTTTTTCTCACACTACTCTGACTGAAGCTAGGTTGAATTTAGCATTTTCAATGTCTTCTATTAGCAATGAGTTTCAAAACTCTTTATCTGAAACATACATGTGACTTTATGGACGCTAAACAGCCAGAATCAGAATAGCCTTTATTTGACAAGTGTTTTCAAGAATATGAGCTCCATATAAGTCCATAGTTTGTTTTTTAATATATTAGTGTTCTTATGTTTCATGCTGTTTTATTTACGTAGTATACAGTGAATCTATTGCTCTCACTGTAACAGTATGAATACACTCAGTAACACAAGAGTTGCTGCACAGGGGCTTAAAAAGTCTGGTCTTTTTAATTTTTCATCTTTTGTGTGCCTTGTTCTGCTCATATGGATCTAATAGTATGAGGTAAAGTTGGCAACATTAAGCCCTGCTTGTTCCAAAAAATGTATATAAGATTATTGTTTTACAGAGATTTAAGTCTGCATGTTTTGATTGACTTGCCTGTGCCTGATGAGTTTAAAGGTGAGTGAAAACACCCATTACAAATGCTTTGGCAGAAAGGCTTACAAAATTTAAGGTACATTTTTTTGTCTGTATAACTTTCGAAAAGGAATAACAAAATGGAACACAACTTAGTCATATTCTTGGTGCCTCATTATTGTCACTAGCTTTGATATTACCATTGCGGCTTGGACAACAATAGTTCTTTATATGTTTCATGTAAGAGTATACGACCCTGTTTTAACTACAAACCATTCTCTACACATTAACATCAACAATCTCTCAAATTCCTAATCTTGGATTCTTTCTTTCACTTTCACCTCCTACGTTTCCACGTCATGGCTTCACCTCTGCATTTTTAACAGTGTAACCGTCTGTGCAGGGTCTCAGACCGTGACCCTCTAATTCTCCACTCTGTGCTGCTAAAAGTCAAAGGTTTAAACATAACTGACAGCTTTATCCAAAGGTCTGACCGCTGATGTTTGCTGTTAGTGACCTTTTCTTTGTCACCTTTTCCATGACTCTGCTTGGAGATTTTACAGTCTCAAGAGTCTTCTTTCATCATGTGACTTTGTTTTATTTGTTACAGTAAATTCTATAACTGTCGTTCATAGCTGTATTGTCACACATGGAATCTATGGTGAACAGGTGATTAGATTTGTGTCTCCAGGTCATTCTGGACAGGCACTTGTGTTGTCTCAAGGGTGAAGATGTATTTTTAAACCCTTTCTTTAAATGGTCCTGTTGTCCTGTGCACCCTGACAGATGATGTGAAGACAAGGCCGGGCACGCAGCTTGACCTCTCTTAAGTCAAGTGTTTGTTCCCCATAAGGGGAAAGCAGGGGATCATGTTATATGAAGTGTGGTAGTTTGCATTCTTTCCTTGCTGAAAGATGACACTGAACTGGCAAAGACAGGACGACGGCATTAGAAGATAAATACTGAGGACTTCACACCAGACAAAATAGGACTATATATTCAATAAAAATGTGAAACTTGATCCCTTGTGCTCCTGGGTGTGCTTATTTGGTAGAAATACAAATATAGCTGTCTCCTCAGCAATGCTCTCAGGGCTCAGCCATTTGTCACAGCCTCAAGTCTTACTGCGAATAACCTTTGATATAAAACACTTGCTTTCTTGCTTCCTTGGCTGGTGCCAGTCATTGGTTTGACTTAGGGGCAACTATGATTCACAGCCTTCTGTTAGAGGGCAGTTTTAAATGTAAAAGCCAAACTTAAATAGATCCAATAATGCTCACATTAAAATACAATAGTAAGATGATTTAAAAAACAAAACTGCAGTTGTCTAATTTTATAAGCTTATAGCAACAACAAAAAGCACTGAGCTGAAAAGTGATGAAAAAAACCAAGAAGTGGATAAACAGAACACATTTTTGTCTACATGTACACTGTTATGGTCTTAAAGCCTTTAAGAGCCATAACACCAGGATGGAAACTAGAATAAAATTAAAAGTTATGATGCCCTATATATATTTTTTGATGTTATATATTATGGAGATTTAGTTTAACACTACAATACTGATATTCACTGTGACTTCTGTGACTTGTTTTCTAGAAATGTATTTTCAAGGAACCTGAAAATGACCACTTCTCAAGCAAATGACGCCGTCATAGCACCTAAAAATGGTTGTAATGAACTGCTGCAAACATGATAACTTTGTTTCACATTTGGCTCTAAAACTTAAAAAAACTACATGATTTACAAGGCATTTCCTTCTTCATGGCAACCATCTGTCTACTGTGGATAAATCTCTGTAGCAGACAAATGTTAGTTAGCTTTGCAAAGGAAGTTATGTTGTAGGCAAAATTACAAAATACTACATACCCAAACCTTATGAAAATTATTTTAACACCTCAGGCAAAGATTTTAAGGAAGTAATGATTTTATCAACTTTAAAGCAAGAAATTAAACTAAAACCTGATCCTTACAAACAAAACAAAAATAACACCTTGTTTGTAAGTTATTAACTGATGATGAGTTACCATGTTCATGTCATCATTTTAAGAAGGTTTTTAGATTTAAATACATGTATTTACTAAATATGTTGTTCTTTACACAGATAGATGTAAAGGGAGGGAAACATTTACTTAATTCAAACAGATAAATATCTAAAATGATTAGCCAAGTATAGCTGCTTTGTGATCACTGTCCAGGAAATATATCCAGACAGTTGCACTCTCTGACCGACCTCTGAGTCTTCTCAGAGTATTATTACCATGTTGCCCATCCCATCTGAAAGCATTTCTGTTCCCCTCCCTGATCTCTCTTTCTTTATTGTATGCTACTGTGTTTCAGTGGCATACTTTGCATTTAAATGGAGGAAAGAACTTCACATTTAAAGAGTAGGAGATTAATGTACAAAAAATACAAGCTCAAATGATGAAACTTGTGTTTGAATGGAAGTTAGAATAAATAGACTTTAACTGTGAATAAAAAAACAATCTGTATGAATTGACATTCTGTGTATACTAGTTTTGTTCATGCATCCTCAGGTCAATTTTTGCTCTGTATCCTTTTTACTTTACTTTTATCTACACTGTAAGAACCCTTGTGCCTGTGAAGTATTTTTCAGATATTTTGCACAAGCACATTTGTTTTAATCAGAATTTGATCAAATCTGTAACTTCATTATAGACGCTATACTGCATTAATGCTGCATTATTCGGTATTTGAATAAAAACAACTTGTTAACCCCAGAGCTACCCAAGCAGGACACCAACATGTCATCCAAGGCTTTTGGGTGAGTGAAAGTATCAGTGAATGTGATGGTTTCCTATTAGGTCTATTTTCATCACAAGACCACGACTTGACAGGGTGAGACATATGTTAGAGCACATAAAAAAACTGTAAGGTCACCAGGCTGTCAGTATCATTATCACTACAAGGTGTGGATTAGCAGTTATCATAACCTACAGGGCTGACACGTAGTAACAGGGGACAGATGTATACTGGGATATTTGAGAGGAGACACAGTGTTAAAGTTTAGACAAGTATATACATAACTTACAATCACAGACCATTTCCTGTGCGACTTAAATCAATTAGATTTAGTTTTCCTTTTTATGAAAGTGGATTGAAAAGCTAAAATATAAGAAATGTTGTTGTTAACAGATGCATTTCTTTGGTTAAGGCAATCACTTTTCAACAAATAATCAATTCTCCGTGTATTAGACTTGTCTCAAGTATACCTCTTTCTTGCTACATATAAGCTGTGTTTAAAGGTCTCATATTCTGGTTCAGTTCGTCATGAAGTTGATAAAGAGGGAAAGAATAGTATTTAATTGCTTGCTGATTTATTTCTAATCACTCAGAACACATCAAACAAAAACATCATATTGTATGATTTCTTGCAGAGTAGTGTCAGACTGATGCTCATTCTGAGTGAGTTTCTTTCACCTGTAAATCAACACAGAAAAGGAAAGCGTTAATGAAAATATGTTCTGGCAAGAAACTGAAATTGCTTGCAAAAATTGTTTTGAAAATTTGATGAAAAACAAATCAAAATGAATGTACCCTGACGATCTCGCGGCTCTTGACTCTCAGCTTGTTGACCTGAGACTCAGCGATGTCAGCGCGCTCCTGAGCTTCCTCCATCTCATGCGTCACCTTCCTGTACCTGGTCAGGTGAGTGTTGGCCTGCTCCTCCTAGGATCACATCAATATTCACAGTTTAATAATTTAATCAGGCAAATCAGTTGTACAAGATTAAAAACTAAAGTCAATAACTCAGAGTGTATTGTGCTGTCAGTGCTATCTTATTATCATTGTTAGTCAGTATTCCAGGTCTGGTGCATATTTGTGCTGTAAGAAATGAAAGTTTCACACTCACAGCGTCCTCAGCCTGCCTCTTGTAGGATTTCACTTTCAGCTGCAGCTTGTCCACCAGATCCTGAAGACGGGCAATGTTTTTCCTGTCCTCCTCAGTCTAGAGGTGGTATACAGTATAGTCTGTTTGAGACCCACGCTAAAGCAAGCACCATCACTCCATTGCACTTCGAGCATCTCCAAAATCAATGCGGTAGCACACAGAGCATCCATTAATACGCATGGAGCTGCTTTTGAGATACTGACAAGAGCAAGGTACAACGCCACGAGCACATAAGATATGAAACAATGCACCAGAGCACATGCATTTACATATTCTCATGTTAGAGTTGCTCTTCAGTCAGTGCTGCAAAAACACAGCCTTCTTTGACATCAGGCTGCATGTGAGAGCTGTGTGAACATGCCAGTCCTCTCTTCTTTGCAGCTTTTCTTGTAAAAACCTGTGAAACATCTCTATAAATCTCACACATGCAGTCCTACTAATAAAAGCACATGACTGTGACTATTTATAGATGCATCTGTACAATGTCTATTCTGATCTGCTGTCTTCTCAATATTATTTCAGCATGTGGAGCTCTGCTGCAGCCTCAGGCATATAATGGTGATTCATGCCCTCTAGGGGCCTGGGATATATTCTACATGCAGTTGTAAAGCAGCATGAATCAAGAAAGAGGTGCTGATTATCACTGAGCAATGATAGGCAACAGTTTCACTGTTGGATTTGGTTTGAAGAGCTGAAGTTTAAGGTGTTTAGATTCTCTGTACCTGGTAGGTGAGCTCCTTCACTTTGCGTTCATATCTGCGAACACTCTTCACAGCTTCAGCTCCACGTCTCTGCTCAGCATCAAACTCAGACTGAAGCTCACGGACCTTTGTAAACGAGGAAATTTACAGTTTATAAGAGCATATGCAGCTGAAAGATAAACATCAAACACTCATTATATATAAAAATATAAATCTAATTGTTTAAATTTACCCTAGCCTCCAGTTTCTGGATCTGCTTCTTGCCTCCTTTCATGGCCAGACTCTCAGCCTCATCAAGACGGTGCTGCAGGTCCTTCACTGTCAGCTCCATGTTCTTCTTCATCCTCTCCAAATGAGCGCTGGTGTCCTGTTCTTTTTTCAGCTCCTCGGCCATCATAGCAGCCTAAACAATGAGCAGGTGAAAGGAAACTCATGAAGCTCTGCGCCCAAGACTCATCATTATTCATTTCATAACCCAGGATCCAAATGAGAAGCTTTGTGGTGAAATGAGATGAGGTTAAAAGTTGATGTATTTGTACCATTTTATTCATGCACAAGTCCTGAAAATGTTGTTATTTACCCCGTCTTAAATGTTTTTTTTTTCCTTTTGGTTGTCAAAATTTTCTGAGGCGAACAACAAATGGATTTAATTCCTGCAGGCTTTTACAAATAGATTGGTCAAAAAAAAAAAAAAAACTTAATTTAACCATCAAATGTGGAAAAATTGAGTCAGTTGTTACAGATTTCAGATCAAATCTAATCTATGCAACCTATACAATATATATCTTATTCATTAAAGGCAGCACAGGAAATTGGCCTGTGATCTTAAGTTATATAGTTAGTTTTAATTTTCCAGTCATTTGCACAATCAGATACACTTTACATACATATACACATATCCAAACATATCTAAATATATCTGCATATATACATATGCAAACATAAATACATACATACATACATACATACATACATATATATGTATATATATACATGTACATACACATACATACATACACATACATGCACATATACATGTTGATCTGCCCACACATACATATATTCTCACACATAGACAAACAAACACATACCCTTGTGCAGATCAATGTACCTGGTAGTGCTGACTGAAAGGGTTTAGGCTGAAGTTAAAACTTATAATTGCCTAACCCCCGTAGAATATAATGCTTTTACAAGTAATGATACATAAATGTAACTTTTTTTGTGTCCCAAATATATTGTTTCCCACATTAACATCTTTAATTGTAATTTGGTGATTGATTCAGCTGTCAAAATGTATTGAAAGTCACCACCAGTTGCTCCAAAGTCGTTTTGTGTCTCTGATATGTCACTGTTAGAGCAGCTGTGTTTCTATTTGAGCAATTCAGGTTAGTATGTGCAATTTCACTGAAACAGGGCTCACATCAGTGATGGCCTTCTTGGCCTTCTCTTCAGCATTTCTTGCTTCCTGGACAGAATCTTCCACCTCACCTTGGATCTGAATGAGGTCAGCTTCCAGCTTCTTCTTGGTGTTGATGAGGCTGGTGTTCTGAAGAGAGAAAAATGGTGGTTTTAACTTACTGTAGTGCCTCGTGTAACAGGAGCACACAGTGGAAACAGTGGTTATACCTGAGAGTGCAGCAGCCCCACACGCTCACTGGCATCCACCAGCTCCTGCTCAGCTATTTTGCGGCTTCTGTCAGTCTGCTCCAGAGCAGCTCTCAGCTCCTCGATCTCAGCCTGCATCAGGTTGTTCCTACGCTCCACCATGGCAACCTGCTCCCTCAGGTCAGCTTGACCTCTGATGGCTTCATCAAGGTGAACTTGAGCATCCTGAATGGAAAAGAAAACTAATATCTTCAGCACAGGCTAAATAAAGCCAGCTTTGACAGCCACTTTGTTTGATAAGCCACCATACCTTCAGCTGTCCCTGCACGTTCCTCAGCTGTTTCTGGGCCTCAGCTGCCTGTCGGTTGGCATGGCTCAGCTGAATCTCCATCTCATTGAGGTCTCCCTCCATCTTTTTCTTAATTCTCAGGGCTTCATTTCTGCTCCTGATCTCGGCATCCAGAGTGCTCTGCATGGTGTCGATCACTCTCTGGCTGTTTCTCTTGATTTGTTCAATCTCCTCGTCCTTCTCAGCAATCTTTCTGTCAACCTCATTTTTCACTTGAGTGAGCTCCAGCTGGAGACGGATCAACTTTGATTCCTCATGCTCCAGTGCAGCCTGAAAAATTAAATGCAGGGCAAAAATCAGTTAAAAGAAAGCTTTTATTTGAAGATCTCTAACATTAAACCTTTAAGGAGACTTTGGTAGATTATTTTCTTTAGTACCTCTGCCTCCTCCAAAGCAGTCTGAATTTCTATTTTCTCATTTTCTGCTGTCTTCTTTGCCTTCTCCAGCTCATGAATAGTTTTTCCTGATTCAGCGATGTGTTCAGTCAAATCTGAAACTTCCTCTGTTAAAAGAAAAAAAAATCAACAAAATTCACACGAAACATTTAAGTTCAAACAGTATTATATAGTTCCATGAATTTCTTTATAAAATATTTTAGGCTGCATTTAGGCCACTGACGCCTCTGCATTAACATTAAGAGTTTAATGAAGGGATTTTTTCCGTACGTTGCAGGTTCTTGTTCTCCCTTTTCAGGGTTTCAAGGTGGTCCAGAGCTTCCTCATAGGAGTTCTTGATTTTAAACATCTCTGTGCTTAAAGAACGAGCCTCCTTCTGAGATGCCTCAAGCTCTGCCTGGCTCTCCTCATACTTCTGCTTCCACTCAGCAAGAACCTGAACATGTGAAAAACAAGTAAGTTTTCTCTGCAACCTCCAATAAACAGACTGAATCACTCTGCTGCAAAATTATTAAACCTTGTCAAAGTTTCTTTGCTTCTTGTCGAGGGTGGCAGCTAGAGCATTAGCTCTTTCCACATCAATCATCATATCCTCCACCTCCCCTTGAAGTCTCTGTTTAGTCTTCTCCAGAGAGGCACACTTTGCATTCACAGCCTCGATGGACTCCTCTGCATCCTGCAGGCGCTGGGCAAGCTTCTTCCTGATGAAACGTACAGAGAACAGGTTTTGTGATGATTCAAAGAATGAGTGAGTGAAGAAAACCTAAGCGATTTTAGGACATCTTATTACTTTGCCTCCTCCAGCTCCTCAGTGCGTTGAATGGCATCGGTCTCGTATTTGGTCCTCCACTGAGCCACCTCGCTGTTGGCCTTTGACATACCTCGCTGCAGCTCAGACTTGGCCTCCTGCTCCTCTTCATACTGCTCTCTGAGCAGATCACAGTCATGTCGAGCTGACTGAACAGCATGAGCCAGGGCACTCTTGGCCTAACAAATACATTGTTGAAGCATTTTCACAATATGGCAGATGTTTCTCACTTTAAAGGAGAAAATAACATTTGAATAACCATTTTGAAGTACCTTGACTTCTTCCTCAAGCTGCCTTTTGAGCTCTTCAATTTGGTGAATAAAACCCTGTTTCCCTCTTGTGAGCTGAGAGACAAGAGACTCCTTTTCCTCCAGCTGACGACTATATTCCCCTGATCAGGGAAACAAGAGAACAATGGTAAAGACATGTGCTGACTTGCACTGTTGTGTATTTTGACACATCTGTAACACTTCCCAGTTTTGTTTACCATTTTCAGTCATAAGTCTTGATCTTTGGACATTGATGTCATTTAACTGACGTACGTGCTCATCGTTCTTGGTCTTGAGTTCACTCAACTGATCCTCAAGAGTGCGGCACATTTTCTCCATGTTTGCCTGCAGATCAACAATGTGTGTATTTCAAGCTAATGCTTTCCTAGGCGATAAAATCATCAGTTATAGCAGATATGCTTTTTTAAATCATAAATAAAACATCAATTGATTTGACCTTGGATCTGGCAACTGACTCCATGTTGCTAGTGAGGTCATCAATCTCCATCTTATATTCACTCTTCTCTTTCTCCAGCTTCTGTTTGACTCTCTGGAGGTTGTCGATCTGTTCTCCCAGCTCGGCCACGCTGTCAGCCTGCTTCTTGCGGAGGGCGGCGGCAGTGGCCTCATGCTGCAGCGTGGACTCTTCGAGGTCACGACGCAGCTTCTGAAACTCAGCCTCACGCTTCTTGTTCATCTCGATCTGAACAGAGGTTGCTCCGCCGGCTTCTTCCAGCCTCTCGCTGATCTCTTCAAGTTCCCTGGCGAGATCAGACCTCTGCTTCTCCACCTTGGATCGCGCAGCACGCTCAGCCTCGATCTCTTCCTCCAGCTCCTCAATACGAGCCTGTGATCAAAATTAAGCACATCTGGCCTCATCTTACAGATTCCTGATGTGTTTTGTAAGACAGTAATTACCTTTTTACTTGAAAGTAAACCAAAATGTTCCTGTATACTTTGTTATGTGTGTAACCCTGGATTTCATTTCATCAAGAAGTCACTGCAGAGTCCATAACATCTGTTACATACTGAAAGCTTTAGCACTGTACCTGCAATTCCTTGATTTTCTTTTGAAACTGAATATCAACTGCCTGTTCGTCCTCGAGCCTGCTGAGAAGCTGGCTTATCTCAAAGTCCTTCCTTTGTTAGCAAAAACAACAACAAATGTTAGATTTACACTAAACTTTTGGAATTATGAGGTAATAAAATAACGTTTTTGTTATACTACATACTTCTTTATTTTCTCCTCAGACTGCTGCTTGTCGTTCTCCAGATCCATTATGGATTCCTGGGCCAACTTCAGATCTCCTTCAAGCTTCCTTTTGGATCGCTCGAGGTCCATGCGGAGTTTTCGCTCTTGCTCCAAGGAGCCTTCAATCTAACATATTAACATTTAGTGAATGAAAGAGCCAGTACATGGGGAATGTGCCCTCAGTTAAAGCAAAGCAGCTTACATCATCCACTTGTTGCTCCAACTTGACTTTAGCTTTGGTCAGAGTGTTGACTTTGTCTTCCTCTGCCTGCAGGTCGTCAAGAAGCTGTTGATGGGCTTCCTGAAGAGCTTTCTTCTCTTTAGTCAACTTGGCGATGGTCTCATCCTGAGCTGTCATTTCCTCCACTAGGTTTTTAACCTGGATTGTTGGAATAACACCATTATCTAAAATTTGGTCAAAGTTATTTCATAATAACAGCAGTTCCAGCATACAAAATGAAGATGGTTGAACCTTGTTCTCGGTGGCGTGTTTCTCCTTTTCCACTTTGGCCAGGGTGAGCTCCAATTCATCAATGTCTCTCTTCAAATCAGAGCACTCATCCTCCAGCTTCCTCTTCTTTGCACTCAGCTCAGCATTGATTTCTTCTTCATCCTCCAGTCTTTCGGCAATCTCTTTGGCTTTTGCCTCAAGCTGGATTTTTGCTTTGATGAGCCCCTCACACCTTTCCTCTGCATCACTTAGGGTCTCACTTTCCTAAATTTGATAAGAATTTGACAAAGTTCCAGTGTTATTAACTCAACCATGAAAATCAGAATCACTGGAAAGTAACTTCCCCATACTGTTTACATACAGACTGAATTTGAAGCTGCAGGTCATTCTTCTCTTGGAGGAGAGTGACCATCTTCTCTTCTAGTTCTTTCCTCTTAGATAGAGCCTTTGCCAGCTCATCTTTAGTCTTCTCAAAGTCCTCTTTCATCTGGGCCATTTCTTTTTCAGTCTCTGCACTCTTCAGCAGAGGCTTAATCTTGAAGTAGAGCTTCATCCATGGCCATGTTTTGACATTCATGAATGAGCGGATGTTGTACTGGATGGAGTAAATGGCCTCTCTGGAGAAAAAGAACAGAGTACGTTGAGAGTCTTTTTCCTTAGATCAATATATCTTGCAGTCAATAAAACCCACTTTTCTTCGCCCTCACCTCAAGAAAATGGGAGAGCTTATGACTTTTATCAGATCAAGAACTACAGTTAAATGGGATTATCACAAATGCGCTTTTCTTTATGAAGCAAGCCTGACTTTCAACTCATTCCAGGGAGGCTAAACTCACAAACTGCCCTGCATGAAAGATTGAAATTCTGTGTAGAAGGCTCTCCTTACAGTAAAAAAAAAAAAAAATTGTTGTCTGTTCAGGGTCTTGCATTTTCATACAAGGCAATTAATGATGCTGAATGAGATGCAGTTGGAACTAGGGATGCACCAATATGACAATCTGGATGATACGGATATTGCTGTTATGGCCGGTAACTCACATTTACTGATATCAGTATTGGTTAAAAAGAAAACAAAACAAAAACAATCTGAGATGATGTGTCAAGGTAGTTCAGAGAGAAGGAGTGGCACAGTCGTGAAAAAAGACGACCATGGTGAGGATCAAAGGATGGAGCGCAAAAGACGATCAAGATCAAAAAAGTATGTTTTGTCTGTCTTTTGGATCAAAAACAGGAAGAGAGACATAAAAGAAGAGAGTCCACTCTTCTTAGATAGTTTTGGTGTTCAAATAGTTACAGAAAACAATATTATTTGGGTCTTGGAAGATCGTTCAAGATGTTCTGAAAATGGCCGGCAGCTAATGAGTAAATATCGGCCTAATTTACACATCAGCTGATGCCGATATGTTCAAAAAATGACCAACTATGGCCGATACCGATATTGATTCCGATATATCGTGCATCCCCAGTAGGAACATTTGATACATCATTCAAAACTGCCCTTCCAGTTATCAAAATTCTCGTCCCTCCCAATAAAGATATATATAAAAAGACCCCCCAACAAAGATCATACAGCCATAAGTAAATGAATGAATACACAGATAGGAGCACCCACCTTCTTTCCATCATCTTGACAAACTCTCGTCTCATGAGGTAACCTCTAAAGAGAGCCTGAGTCATCACGACCAGTTGACTGAGCTTCTCATCTCTCATCTCCTCAAGCGTGCCCAGCAGACCAGCCTTAAAGAACACCTGATGACAGAGGAAAAAATGTAACTGTATCTAATTAGTTCCCTAAGCACACAGAGTTATTACTTCATGATGCAATATGTGTGTGTAATAACCTTGGTGTAGCCAAACTTGTACTGAGTGTGGTCCACATCGATGGACCCCAGCAGTTTCTCTGAGGCCTTCTTGTTGTCGATGAACTGTCCCTCAGGGATGACACTAGCATTTAATACTTTGTATCTAAAAGAAATTCATGCAACCAGTCAGTGGTGAGAAACACTATGAAATCGATCTGCAAATCAAGAGAGATTGTGGTATTGGCACATTATTTTGTAAACCCAGCCTAGACAGAGGTAAATAAGAGTAATTATTGAGGTGTCTGAAGTGAAACCATATAAGGTGAAGTGTATGCTGCTTTTAAATTCCATGGAATCCATACATGAAGACGCCCATGTTGTGATTAATTGTGCCATCGAAAAGCCCCTGTCTTCCTATTTACAGCCAGAGTCCAGTTCTAATGTAAACCAGATATTACGAGAAGTTTGTGTGTGTTTAGAAAACCACCTCCCAAACCTATACAAAGATGTTTCAAATGAGAACTTTGGGGGGGATAGATACTACACTGGCTGTCATCTTCCTTTCAAGCTACCATGGAGCTTGTCTGACACTGGTGTTGTCTTTTTGAAATAAACATATTACTATTTAAGCAAGATGGTTTCACAAAGTCTTCTTCTGCATCTACACATCACAGACAGTCAAGATACAACAAATTTGGCGTCAAAAACAAGATCAGCTGTTTGTTCGGCTGTTTGGCTGCACTGTTTAAAAAGTGTCTTGTGTGGAAATGCTGTGATATGTTGATTTCTGAAGAGACACTTTGTCTGAATTGGGTTAGAAAAGATAAAGAAGGTTGTGGGATAGCAAAAGAGTTCAGTGTGTTGAATAATGCAAATACAATAATGTAAATGCAAGATTAACGATGAGGGCCTGTATCTTCTTAACTGTAAGACATTTATATTTGTGGCTACGTGAACGTTTGACCTTAAGAAAATAGTAGAATTTGTGTGTGTGATGGGGTGATGGAGAGAGACAGGCAGATAGCTTCAAGATGATATAGCTTTATAGGTAGCCTTTTTTAAAAATGTATTTATTGTGCAACAATACAAGACCATTACAAAGATAGACGAAAGGGTTGTGAATTGGTGATGGCAGTGATAGTTGTGGCAATAATGTAAACATAATGGCAATGCTTACTTAAGAAAACGCTAGGTAGCTTCTCTGTAGCAACAGAGCATTTCACTTGACTTAAATGGTCTATTATTCTTTATTCTTTAAAGATTATATTTTTAAAATAAGGGAGTTAGTCTGGTGGTACTAGCCAGCCACTTCCAAATTAACACTGATGGTGACAAAACTAAGCTTGTGATTCTTCCTTAAAAACTACCATATGATATTTTTGTTGTAACATTCAAATTCACAAATAAAACAATCAGCTGGATAAACATAAGTAAACTAACAAGTACAGAAAATAGCTCTGTTACCTCTGCTTGAAGTCACCATAAAGAATTCTGCCTGGGAAACCCTTCCTACAGATCCTGATTCCTTCCAGCACGCCGTTACACCTCAGCTGGTGGATGACCAGAGAGTTCTCCATGAGACCTTAGAGGGTAAAAAAAAAACAAGACAAATTATATCATGTGATAAACAGGATTTTTTTTTGAACAAGTTTGAAGTATTGCAAGATTTGTAACCTGATGCGAGGGACATATGTGTTTATGAGGTGATCATAACAATCAAAGCCTATTTCGTCTTACTTTTGGATAAGAATATGAGACTTCGGTCAGAAATAGACAACATTTTTGGGACCTACCAGGTGTTTTTGTTTCATTTGGAATAAGGCAACGCACAAAGTGTGGGTGGGTGCTCCTTAGGTTTGTCATCAGCTTGCCCAAGTTTTCCTGTTGAGAAACCTAACGTTACTTTCTGTGTTATTCCCCAAACTTTCACATTAATGCATCTTCATTTCTGTCTATGTTTGATAACATTTAAAAAGTCCAACATTATAAAATATAAACATTGGGACAATAATGAACTTCCTACTGAGGCTTTAGTCATGAAAAGCAAATATTTGTCGCTGATAATACTATACGTTCGTAATGAGGAAGACTGCAGAACTTCATCATGTCAACATCTTAGGAAAAGAAACTGTGAAAAAATAAATTACCCTGAAGAGAGCTGATACCGTCTGGAAGGATCCACCCTTCTTTTTGCCACCCTTCTTTCCACCACCTTTACTATCTGTGAAACATTAAGAAATACGTAATATCCACATATTCGTGTACATATCAAAGAGCATAAAATACCCCTGTGGTCCCTTTACGTGTAAATCCTACCAGCTTTTCCTGCAAAAATCTACCTACCCTCAGATGAGGAGTGAGAGGCATAAAGGAGGGCCAACAACTTCATTGAAGACTTCTGGTAGAGCTGAACAACCGAGTCGTTCAGAGGGTCTTTGTTCTTGTCCAGCCAGCCTTGGACGTTGTAATCAACAGTGCCAGCATAGTGCACCAGGGAGAAATGAGCCTCAGCTTTGCCTTTGGCTGGTTTGGGTTTCTGGAAGGGGGCACTTTTACCAAGATGCTGGTCATACAGCTTGTTCTTGAAGGTTGTGTCAGAGGCCTTGGGGAACATGCACTCCTCTTCAAGGATGGAGAAGATGCCCATTGGCTGTCAGGAAGAAATGATTGTTTAAAACAAAAGCTTTGAACCCACCTGACAGTTTTCAGGGTTTGAGGATATAAAACACGTCACTCACCTTCTCAATTAGCTCAATGCAGGCAGCCAAATCCATACCAAAGTCAATGAACTCCCATTCAATTCCCTCTTTCTTGTACTCCTCTTGCTCCAGCACAAACATGTGGTGGTTGAAAAACTGTTGCAGTTTTTCATTGGTGAAGTTGATGCACAGCTGCTCCAAGCTGTTGAACTGAAGATGGAAAAAAACGGATACAGTTTGATATTTTCTTTTGTTATTTCACCTTTAAAAGGAAGAGCATACACCATTTTGTTCACTTACATCGAAGATTTCAAACCCAGCGATGTCCAGGACCCCGATGAAAAAGTTTCTGGGCTGCTTTGTATCCAACATTTCATTGATCCTGACCACCATCCACAAGAACATCTTCTCATAGACAGACTTGGCCAGAGCCATCACTGAATTATTCACCTACAGACAGAAAAACTTCTGGTTACATCAAACAAAAGATATGATTTCAGTGATGTGTAGGTTTATGTTACTACACTTGTAGTTTATGTAGATTACCTGTGGCACAGTTTGACCTTTCACCACCATTTCATTGCCAACTTTGACTCTTGGATAGCATAATGACTTGAGCATATCAGCAGAGTTCAGGCCCAAGAGGTAGGCGACTTTATCAGCAACTAATTAAGAGAAACACCAAAATTATCACTTGAGTATGCTAAGATACAACTTGAATAGCAATGATTATTGGAACTACAGAGCTTTATCCAATCAGCCTGTGATTTTTCTGAGATGGACAGCACTGTGACAGCTAACTGGCATGAAAGAAACTTTTTTTCAAGAGGTTTGATATATAGAAACTTTACGCCATCAGTTACCCTCAGTGCCATCAGGCTCAGCCTGCTCTTCACGCTGCTTCTGCTTGAACTTCATGTTTCCGTGATGCATCACAGCTCCTGTCAGCTTGTAAATGCCTAACTTCTCCTCTGCAGAGAATCCCAGGATGTCAATGGCTGTCTACAGGATGAAACATGAAAATAAAAAAAATGTTTTTACCTGTTTTCTGGGTTATTTCTCTTTTGCTTAACAAGATTCACTGATGTCTGGAGAACCTAACAATACCACAAAGTATTTTTTTGATTTTGCAGCTTTTATACTCACATCAGTTGCGACAAATTCCTCAACATCATTGATACTCTTGACACTGATTTCTCCCTGACTGATCATGGGGAAGTCATATGGGTTCTTGGTGATGAGGAGACCATCTAGTGAAAGATTTGACAAACTTCATCGAAAGGTTCAGATCATATAACTTCAAAAAACTTTGATCCGGCTCAGTGCTCACCTATCAGCTCAGGTTTGTGACCTGTCATGAGCTGATAGAAGATGTGGTAGCTTCTCTCAGCAGACAGCTGGAACGTCACTCGAGACTTCTCCAGCAGATCTAGAAAACAAGGTAATAAGATGGTGTACATCTTTCCTTTTCCTTGAACCTTATGGATAAATCAACCAAACAGAAGCTCACATGTTTCGATATCAGCTGAAGCCAACTTTCCAGTTGATCCAAAATGAATTCGAATGAACTTGCCCTGAAGGAGAATACAGTTATAAGCAAGGGCTTGTGACTCACTTGCTTTCATTCACTGAATAATTTTGCAAACGATGACTTACAAAGCGGGATGAGTTGTCATTCCTCACAGTTTTGGCATTACCATAAGCCTCCAGAAGAGGATTAGCTGCAATGATCTGATCTTCCAGTGATCCCTAAAGATGATGTCACATGACATTCATAAGAAATGAGATTTTCTTTCCATATCACAGATATGTACAGTGTATCGCATTATCAACCTGCATTTTTCCAGGAGTCGGCTCAGCTTTCTTCCCAGACACAGCGATTAACGCAAAGTACTGGATGACGCGTTTGGTGTTGACAGTCTTTCCTGCACCGGATTCTCCGCTGCAACACAGAAAAGAGATCTGATGCACTCCTCTGGGTGTAAATTTAGACATTATACAGCGCAGAAAGTATCACTCTGAGTAACATCAGTCTGAACTGTCTCTCTTTTACTTGAACTTACGTAATCAGGATTGACTGGTTCTCACGATCTGTTGAGAAAAGTTTACCACACACAATGGGTTATTGTGGAAACTTCTTCAATAACAGAATGCATTCCCTTTACCTAATCTGAAACCAGTCACTCAGTTACACTGGAATGCATGACATAAATCTCATTAATTCAGATGAGCTAGTCATCTGCATATGTTGCATAAACTGATACCTTGGAGCATGAACTGATAGGCGTTATCAGAGATGGAGAAAATGTGGGGTGGAGCCTCAATCCTCTTTTTGCCCCTGTATCCATTCACAACGATTGCGTCGTACACTGGGAGCCACTTGTAGGGGTTCACAGTGACACAGAACAGCCCAGAGTAGGTCTGTTTAAGGGGGGGCATAATAATAAAATGTGATCCTCAGATTGAACCTTGTACTCTACAGTTACTTTTACAGTGATTGACCGGCCTTACATAGATCATCCATGCTGCATAGCGCTCTTTGAGGTTATACAACACAGAGGGTTCGCTGAGATGGGTCATCATGGCCATGTCCTCAATTTTATCGAACTTTGGAGGGTTCATGGGGAAGACTTCATCTTCCTTCACAGTGAGGGTCTGAACAAAAATGTTCAAAGAAAAAAAGTTTAAAGATTGTGTAGAACAGCTTGATGAAATTGATGTAGCAGATTCCTTCACATACACTACATCCAGCCTGATATATCATATCTAACACCAGAGGTCTACATACCTTTCCACCTTGAATTTCAACAGTGGCTTTGCCACCTTCCTTCTTCACTAGTTTCCCCTTCACATACATTTCACTGGGCTCTGCCACAAAGTATGCTGTTTTTGCATCAAAGGGAGTGTTTTGAGCCTCTATTCTCTCTCTTTCAGATTTCCGGAGGTATAAGGCAGCTTTGCCAAAACACTCCATTTCCGCGTCCCCACTCATGGCTCCCCCTTTAAGAATAAACCAGAATTGAAAAGGATGTTTTAATGGATAAAATGCGTATTTCACACAAGATGTATTAACATAAATGTTCAGTCTTCACTGATTTATCTCTCAGTTATTCTTTTAAACCTTTTGACCACTTTAACTTCATTTACCTTTTTGTCCGCAGTGTTGCAGCTGTTTAGTGGAAACTAAAAAAAAAATAGTCAAAGTTGAATCAGAAAACAGCGGGAGTTGCAAGCTTCACAACACTTACATAACCAGCTTTTTTTTCATTCCAGAGGTTAAATTTAGAAGAACTTAACTGGTAAAAGCATAACTCACTACTCACCTCTGTAAGCAGCCTATCAGTCCAAAACTTCTGACAAGCCTGGGAGAGCTTCTTTTTATACTGAAATCTCTGGACACCATGCAGCACAACTCCTGTTAAGGCCACTGAGCTTGTCCCTCAAGAATGATGTCAGATGGCCTCTCGAACTCATCATCTTAACTGCTGTCATCCTACCCTGTGAAATAAAAACAACTAATGAAACACCTGGTCAAAACTGGAAATTACTGCCAAATCCAACTAAGGGGTTACGACTGTGCATGTCATCACTTTAATACCTGATACTTGGTGCGAAAAAGGTCTGACGACAAGGAACAACTGATATGCTTTGTATTTCTTCGTTACCATAGGATGAATTTGTATTAGTTAAAATTAGGAACAACGCTAACACTAGAAACATGGATGAATGTGGGATAAGTTTTCATTTAGCATGGACTCATTTAAGACTGTTACACTATTTGAAAGATCTTTGGCAGTGACATTGTTGGAGACATATCTAGAAAAGAGGGACATGTGTGTCGTTGTAGCTAAATTAAGATCCCATTATCATCCATTATGCTGTAGTGTTTTCTCTCCAAAGAAATTTGACGCCTAGGACACTGTGAAAGTATTCTCTTGTGGTGTAATTGCAGTATGATAAAAAGTGACATTTAATATGCCTGGTCTTTCCAAATAGTCTTATTTGGAAATAAAAGCAAATATAGACTTTAGCTCATGAGTGCATAACCTCTTTCTTTTGTAATTGTTGACAAATGCAATGAAGGCTAATTAATTTGCATGTCAGATGTATTTCAGCATCCTGTTACTGGGCACCTCAGGAAAAATTCCCAGCTCTGAGGCTCCTTATTGTGGGGATCTGTAAAGTGGCTGGGTCATTAACTTGTCAAGGTCAAGTAAGTTAGGTCGTGTTTGTGGTAAGTACAGATCTGTAGAAGTTTGTAGTTGCTTCTCTTCCTCTTGCAGCTCTCTGTGTTTGACTGGTGCATGACACTGGCAGTGCTTGCTCTGATGCTGTTAATGCTCAACCCCGTCTCCTAGAAATTCTATTGCTTAACTGTTTTCCTAATTACAATGTGCTGACAACGTAATCACTGCCTGGATTAACTTCACAGCAGTTCTTGGGGTTCATTTAAACACTACGTTTATGTATCAAGCTAAAGCTGCTGGGGTTGGCTGGTTTGAATAAACAGACTTACGTAGTAAAGTTACACTCACACCAGAGTCCAGGGTTCATGTCCCACTCTGGTATGTGGTTGGCTTTAGGCAAATTAAGCACTATGCTTAGGGTTCTTGAAATAACATTATTTCTTGTCCCTCTGTGTTAAAAACAAAAAAATAAGTGTAACCATGGCTGTCACTATGATCATATTTTGTATGCCTCTTTTTTCATTAGATATAAAAGGAAAAAGAGAAGCAAAGTGAGACATTATCTTGCAATATTGTAAGGTTCAGTAACAACATTTTGTTGATATGTTTGTAAAAATCATGATTCATTATGCTTTTCATTTCCCTCACACTGTATTTATTTTCCATTAACAAATCTTAAAACAATGATTTTGGTATGAAGGCGTTGGAATGCTTGTTCATTAAGTGCTTGGAAAATGTGTAACCCAAGTTTAGTGAAGGCAGCTGCTTGGATTATGATACTTAAAGTAGGTACCAATATAGAAAATAAAAAGTAATTAGTCTTTCCTTAATGTTAGTAAAGTGAGAGCACTCTAATGTTTGCCACTAGTGACAGAAGAGAGTTAATAATGACCAAATAAACTGATGAGCCATGCAAATATCAATAACCACATTGGCATTTTTCTGTTCCTGCATGGCAACAGTGAACTCCAAAAGATTAAACACAACAAAGATTCACAAGTTATACAATACAGTGAGCAGTGTGTGTTCACCTCTGTAGGGGACAAGGTAGGGTTTGTGGTCAACAATGATGATCAATGTGTTGTAAATGGGTAAGCATCTCTTTAAAAGGTCATTTGCAGAAGAGAAGTTTAGCCCAGGGGACATAATTTGCCACAAAAAATGAACCACGCATAAAAGCAAAGACAACTTTAATTAATTCTCAATTTAACTTTCGCAAGATGTTTTTATTTGAATTGGTTAAATTTACTGCACCAAATGCACTAGTTGATTAAGAAAAAGATACTTCACTTAATGAAAAACAAATCAATAGCGTCTCCAACCCTTCGTACAACAGGGTTTACTTTTCAGAGTGGGGGAGATATTTTTGTATTCCAAAGCAGCTGACATTCCTGTGGGTGATAAATTGGAAATTGTAGTTAAGGTTGTGTGTGCTGTGTGTGTTTGTTTTTATTAACACTACTACCGTGGGAGAGAAATGTAAATAGTGAGAAAGAGACAGGGTAAACAGACTGTAAGATTTGGTTTTCTCCCCTTTTTTAAGTTGATGGAAAAACATTACGAAACGTTATGCAGTAGAAGGCGAGTCAAACACATAAATACTTATTGATGGTAGTGTAATTTCCATGTTATCATCATTATTTGTGGGTTTGCACATATTTCACTTAATGTCACTGCACTCCTTGTGAACTATATTTCCTAAGCTCTGGGTTTTGCTAAGGGTTGACTATTAAGATTTCCTGTGCAGAGTTGTGACAAACATCATGAAAGTGTGCCTTTTTGGGTGTTTAGCAAAACTAACCTGCATATTTGCATTCTATTATATTCACGAACCGTTGCTTCATCAGAGCAATGGCAATAGGATTGTCTGCCGTGTCTCATGCTCTATCATGCTGCCTGGATGGAGATTAGCTTCTGTTTCAGGGGACGGTGGCCGGGCGGCCTCTCTTACCTTGACGAGGTAAGCTAGGTTAGCCTCCCTGTGTAACCTTTTCAAATGGACTTTGAGATTAGAGAGATTTTACTCATGAGGAACGTTCCGCATACTTTATCACCTTCCACTGCAAGGCACTTGCTTCTATCAGGGACGCAGTCATATTCAAAGAAACCCTTCAAAAATTGTCTCTGCCGTTAAGCTACCTACTTCCGCTGCCAATGACGCTCTCTGGCTTCTCGTGGAACGTAGACGTATCGTCTGCTTGTGCGCATGCGCCATCTGGTGTGAAACGAACGGAGACGACAGAGACCGAAAACATTTCGTTTCCACCTAAAATAGTGACTTTATGAATGATATCGATTGACAAAGAAAAAAATGAAGATATTTTCTCTATAATTTTAGTTTATGTTAGTTTTGTAAAATCAAAGTTAAAGAGGCTGCGAGGACTTACTGGAAAGCTAGCATTTTCGCTAGCGACTAAGACTCCGCTTCCCATGTGCACTTGCCCACTTGCCACACAATGTCGTGAGGACTTGGCTCTGGCCAAGGCGTTTGTTTTTAAATACGAATGGAGATCGGATCTTCTTTTTTACACTACTTTTCTTTATTCAAGACAACCGGATACAATGCGACGAGGTAATGTATTAATCAGCTACTCAGAGCTATTGTTTGAAACGGCACAACAAGCAAAGTTTGTCATCTCAGTTGTTGACGGTACTGCTGCAAATCTTCGTTATGCCCCCCCTACCAAGCAGAGCTAATGTTACCTCACTATTCATTTTTTTTGATAGACTCTCAAGTTTGAACAGAGCGCTGCAGTATAACTGCTTCATGTGGGTTTGAATACACGTTATTACGAACAGCTTAACCCAGGGGTCTGCAGCCTGTGGCTCTGGAGCCTCATGCGGCTCATTGACATTTTTGCAGTGGCTCCCAGTAGGCTTTAAAAATGTTTTATTGAAATTAAGAATTCTGTTTGTTTTTCATAGAGTATTGATGATCAACTACAGAAACTTTTAATAACATCATGATTCAACATCTGCATCATATGTTGCATTAATGCCTGGCACCTTCCTACTTCACTACAACATCAACAGCCCACCTACTTTCCTTGCACCTGAGAGATATAAATCAACAAAAAGACAAATCTGGAAGAAAATCCAGATTTTAATTCTATGTGAATTTATGCATTTAACTGCCGGGTTAATATACATCTTTAATATGTGGCAAGAAATTAGCAAACAACAAAAATGACGAGTTAAGCAACATAACCAATATATGTTATCAGATTCAAGTATGGCTTTTGTAGTTCTTTGTTTGGTACCTCCTCACACATTTCCAGCTCATCTTAAATCTTCCTGAACAGAGACATAAGTCTTTGGTAAGTATGCCTCATACAAGCACTCTGTAAAAGTAACCCTTGGTTTGTGAGTAGTGCATTTTGATGAAAACTACTAACCACTACACAGGTGTTACTGGGCATGTAACACTAGCAGGTCTGCACCTGCTAGTTTTACATGCCCGGTGCAACAGAAACAGCAGAACAGTTATAGAGTTGTTTGGAGGACATTCTAGTGGTTAATTGATTAAAATTATGCATGTTTTGTTGAAGCTAAGGCAAGGCTATCATGACATATGATATCGCTTGTGTTTTTATCTCTAAGGAACTCTAAGCTACCAGATTTAAGTTTATTATATGTTTATTAATCTAATTGAACCAAATACCAAATGAATAAATGTTTCATGTGTATATGATACATATTGAAGTGGATTTTTATGTAAAACATTCCAGTTATGTTGCCAGTGATGTCTGTAATTTCTTTGGTACAAAGGTTAACTTTGTTTTAAGTAGTAATTTCAGTAATTTATTAGAATGTTTGTAAATCTTGTTATTTCTGTTCCCCTCTAGGTGTGGTCCCCTACACTTGGATCATGGGTTTACTTTGTACTATCATTGTAACACAGACACCCATTCAAATAGAGGAAATGTGAATAATTTTTGATAATAGTATTGAGAGTTTTTGATTATACTTGACCAGTTGTATGGAAAATAGAAGTGAAGATTTCTGAATCTGATGTTCTAAAACCATTTCAATCAATATCAAACCTCAAATGACTGAAACTTGATGAAATTTTGACCTGTTGGCATGTTGTCTTAGCTTCTTTGGCTCTCTTCTTTTTGTTGTGCTTTCTGTGAACTGAAATTGAGAAATGACACACAGTTTGTTTTATTAGTCAATGATGTCATCTTTCTTTTTTAGATCTTCTCAAAAGTTCAAATGTAATGAAAATATAAAACATTTGGTTTGTTAAAATCTAACTGCACATAGAGTTAACTTAGTATATAAACTGTGGTTATAAGAGGGTTAATAAGATAATTAGTTTAAATTGGAATACTGAGTCATCAGAAGTTCTCAGCTAAAATCCAGATCTGTGAGTAATACCATATTCTAAGAGGGCTCTGGAGGACTGTCTGGAGTCTTTCCTCATCATCTGTCTCAGGCTTGGAGGAATAGATTCAAACAGCCTTGTGACTCTGTGGGAACATAATAAAATAGAAACATTAGTAAATCTTTCTGGATAGATTTTACACTTTCTGTTAAGTTGTTTAAAGATATAATCTTGGAATTATGCTCTGAGTACGAGATGAGGATACGTGCAAAAGGACAAGAGGGTGGTGATGATAGAGAAGCTGGTAACATAAGCAGCATGTTTGCACCTTTGCAACTTGAGGCTCCCTTTGGTGTTTATAAGATGCCAGTGACCCCTCAACCAACATTAGTACACACACATCCTTGTGACTCTTGACAGTCATTAGCACCACAAGGAACTGACAGCAACCTTTGCAGCCCGGCCCCACACATACACCCTATACCCTACACACACTTCTCGCCTCCTTAGACCCTAATCCCAGGAGATTCATAAGATGCAACACCCAAAATGCAGCAATGTGACCTGAGTTAACCAAGAGATCAAAAATATATTCAGAAACACAATATTTTGACAGTACATTAGGAAGAACATGATAAGTTAAAATGCTTCAAAGACAGTGGGAATTCATTGAGCTTAATGTAGCTGTTACTGAGGAAACATAGTCTTTGGTATGTTGGATGTCAGTACTTCAATGCTTCAGCCACACATTCGGTAAATTTAACAAACATTAAAATGTTATGCACCATAGGTTTTTAATTTTGTGTGATTGACAACACAGCCACTAAATAAAGTTAAATCAAAGCAATATTAAGAAGCCTGTGCATCACTGATTCATTAGTTCACACAACAAGTTTAATACACAGGCACAATCACACTTTAACAAGTATTTTGAAAAGAAACCAGACAAATTACAATTAATAAATTCAATCTTTGTCTTCAAATTCTTAAATTGAATAAAAACAGAAGTACTTACAATGTTAAATTTGGCTGCACTGTAACTGTAAATGTATATCCTTTCTCTTTGTGGCCAGCCCGTAGACTGGAATGTTACTCAACACTCACCTAGGTTTGTTTTCTACAGTCCAGCTGTTGCTGCTTGACAAACGAAGAAACTGTCAGACAGAAATCAAAAGGCCACCCAAATACAATAAGCCACTTGAGTATTTGGCATTTGGCTCGAGCATCTCCATAAGCCTGATGCTATATTTGAGTTTTGCCCTAATAAGACAGAAGATTACCAAGCAGGTATCATGTAACACTGAAGACAGAGGCTCATTATATCTCACTGGTAACCACTTTAGTATTTCTTCTTCCTATTCACTGCTGTAAGAAGATACTCTTGCCATTGGAAACAGTGCCTTCTGGCTGTCCACCCGCTCTTTCATTTTTTCCTGCTCTGTGCCAAGTTCTTCGCCGAAAAGTTTGGCCACAAACGCACCTTCCATCTTTGGTACAGCATCTTCTTCTTTAAAACCTACTGTAGACTCTGTATAACAAAAAGAAATGTAAAAGACAATAAAAACATCTCATGGTGGGTGGTTTGTAAAACACGAGTGGAAGTGGAGTGGAATCCATCACTCATTGACCGCTACATTTAGGAACTGTCTCAGTCTCCCTTGTGGGTCCCTCAAGAGAAAGAATAAGAACAGCTGCTGGCACTGTTCAGAGAAATAATCCCTTGGCAATCCCTCTTTTCTTTAAAGGTCTTAGGCACCCGTTTCTTATTTTTAATAATGTCTGACTTGTACGGACTCTGAAACAATATATCAGTGACTTTTTAAAGCTCCTCCGAGGTATGGCAAGGGGCTACTGTTGAGCCAGGGAGCATTAAAAAGAGGCATTAGTCACAGCATTGGACTGCCTGTAAACACTGACTTTTCCATGGGCAAGAAGTGAATCAGCTTCACATCTGTGCCTCTTTTGCATGCAAAATAATATCCACAAGGAGATCAAACAACATACCTGCAAGCAACATAAAGATGTACAATAATAATAAAAACATTTTTTAAAAAACAAAGAAAAAACGTAGTAGTTATTTTGTTAGTTACTTTAAAAAAAAATTCCATCTTCAAAATGCAAGACATGTATGATGGCTGTACAGAATAGTGAGCAAAAGCTTAATTATTTCAAAATAGCACCAGCACCAGGAGACAGAAGCATCAAATTCCACACATATCTGAGCCTGTCAATCATCTGACAAGGAAGACATCCCACTCTTTGTAATGTGACAGCCAGAAGAAACACCTATCACACCAGCAATATACCAGATGACATGACCAAATACAGAACAACACGTGTGATAGGCTCCCATCACTCCATATATATATAACGGGCACAGTGAACCTCCAGCAAGGAGAGGCACCCAGCAAAGGTAAGCAGTGACCAAGATGATTTTTGAAGTACTGAACAACTCTGATTCAGTTTATTGTACTTTCAACAGAGCCATGTTTGTTACTATCAAATCAATTTCATAACTGTAAAAACAAATTTGTCATGACTTGGAGCCGATTTAAGGTTCATAAGTATGCTTTCAGTTTTCTATTTTTCACCATTAGTATAAATTAAATCTGGTGGTTTCAACTGTCAGTGGAATCCTTTTAGAGCTCAACATCTTTGCTTCTTTCGTAGAAGTCTGCATTGAAACTGCCAGAAAAAACCCTGCTCACCTGGTGTCAGCCAAGGTAAAACAGACTTTGTTTTACAGATCAGCTGACAAGTGTTAAAGAGCTCATAATGATACAGCATTCATATGGCTACACAGGTAATAGACGGGAGTCATCACCACCCTGTTGTGTTCTCTATTACAGTAAAGAGCCATCATGTCGGACCCTGAAATGGAATGTTTTGGCCCGGCGGCCATATACCTCCGTAAGCCAGAAAGAGAGAGGATTGAAGCACAGAACACTCCCTTTGACGCTAAGACAGCCTACTTTGTGACTGAGCCCACAGAGATGTACCTCAAGGGAAAACTTGTAAAGAGGGAGGGTGGCAAAGCCACTGTGGAGACTCTCAACGGAAAGGTGAGACCAGAACCACAGGACTTAAAGTTTAGCAGCACCCAACATTTTCATTTTGTAACTAGTTATGATGGCAAGTAAACATGCTTTTGTAAAAGGTGAAGTAAAAAAGGAAAAACAAATCTGTCAACTGAAATTGTATTGAGGACATGCTAATGAGTGTTGTGACTTTTTAAACATGTTTTAGAATGTACAGTCCTTTACACAAGCCATTTCTAAATTAATAAACACTGTTATTACATATCAAACACAAAATAATATGAATATGAGGAAGCGTGTAAAAGATACCAAACAGAATAAAGTAAATCCGATTTCTGAACTGCTTAAATGCTTAAAAAACACTGCTAGAAAACTGTGGAGTGTAATAAAAAAGTAATGAATAGTACTCAGCGATAAAAAGTATTTGTAGTGGTTCAGTCACATAAAGTGCACTGATAGTTATTGCACATGTGATGCATGAATTATGGACTGTTCTAGTGATCAAGGAACTATGAGGTCAGCAGACTATCCATGTTGGGGAGAGGAGCCTTTCCTTGGCTAAAGAGCATCCCAATTTGAAATCTAAAACTATCACTGCCAATCTAAACCTTTCAGTACAAATTTCTGTTTGAAAACAAGACAAAGTAATTTCACCAAAAAATGTAAAGAAACAGGAAAAAAGAAAACAATTCTGGAGTGGTGTGCACCCCATGTACCTTGTTGCAGCAGTTGCTGGTTTATGTCCAGGCACAACCCTTTGCTGCATGTCTTCCCCCACTTTCTACTTTCAACATATTATGTCTCTCTTCAGCTGTTCTACTGGATAAGCTACTTAAGACCCCCCAAAAGAAAACATCATTAAAAAACAGTTTATTTGGACCCATGAAAAAGCAGTGCAATTAAATAACTCATCCAAACAAACCACACAATTCATTAAGAAACAAAAGCAGGCACAAACACTTGATTGCAAAATTTATAAACAAGTATAAAACACAGGGGTGTTTTGAGCCTGTTGGAAAGAGCCCTCGAGACAACCTCCAGAACCGTCATAGCCCATAGGGGGGCCCCAGCTTGTACTTATGGATTCACTCCTCTCATCAACAGCTGACTGCTGGTACACATTCACATGAATGTTCCTTTTTCTCTCTGACAGTCTATCACCGTGAAGGAAGATGAAGTCTTCCCCATGAACCCTCCAAAGTTCGATAAAATTGAGGACATGGCCATGATGACCCACCTCAGTGAGCCTTCTGTGCTGTATAACCTCAAAGAGCGCTATGCAGCATGGATGATCTACGTGAGTTTCATTTAGGAGAGAGTGTACTTATGCAGTATATATCTATGTATATATTTGTGTTTGTAGAAATACAAAGCTTTTCATTGTTTTTTACACTACAGACCTATTCTGGGTTGTTCTGCGTCACTGTGAACCCCTACAAGTGGCTCCCAGTGTACGACGCAGCGGTTGTAGTAGGATACAGAGGCAAAAAGAGGATTGAGGCCCCACCCCACATCTTCTCTATCTCTGATAACGCCTATCAGTTCATGCTCCAAGGTATCAATAAGTTTGTAAAACAGAGTTTTTTGTCCAAGCATAAAGGTAAACTGTTATAACTGTAAACCATTGTATACTATTTTGATCTCTCACAGATAGAGAAAACCAGTCCATCCTGATTACGTAAGTATCTTCTTAATCATATTCTGCAGTGGCAAAAATACTTTGTAGTAGTGATGCTAAATAATATGTTTGAACACATTCCTCAAACTAGCGGAGAATCCGGTGCAGGAAAGACTGTCAACACCAAACGTGTCATTCAGTACTTTGCGACAATCGCTGTGTCGAGTGGCAAGAAACAAGAAGCTGTTCCCGGCAAAATGCAGGTAAAGAAGCTCAAGACTATTGACAGAAAGCATACCTGACTTGATTTGTTTCACTCTATTTTAAATTACTTTATAAAACCTTGTAAAAAAAAACTGCTTAATAAATAAAGTTATTAATGTCAATTAAATATATTGACATTTAAGGTAATTGCTCAATCATGTGTTATTCTAGGGATCACTGGAGGATCAAATCATTGCAGCAAACCCACTGTTGGAAGCTTATGGTAATGCCAAGACTGTGAGGAATGACAACTCATCCCGTTTTGTAAGTTGATTCTTCTTTTCCTTGGGAGTGGAAGGGGGACATTTTCATATTTTTTCACAAAAGATGTATTTTTCTGTGCAATGACAATTAACATTTTCTCTTCAATCTATACTCACACAGGGAAAATTTATCAGAATCCACTTTGGGACGACTGGGAAGCTGGCTTCAGCTGACATTGAAACATGTAAGACATGAATCTCATAATATGTTTTCTGTGCCTAAACCTGTTAAGTTTAAAAACCTCAGGGAAGACAAGCAAGAATAAAATTCCTGGTAACCCATTTTTGAAGTTTGACTCAATACCAGTGCTACATCCATGAAAACAGGTTGAGAAAGTTTTAGTATTTGAAAAAAGATAGTTTTGACCTGGATATTTCATGTTATGGAAGCTTTTATCGTTGTAATACTGCTTTTTACCATAAGAGGCTGTCATGCACTGTAGGGCTGCAACTAACGATTATTTTCAGTGTCGACTAATCTATCAATTATTTTTTCGATTAGTCGATTAATCACGATTATTTTGAGTTTCAACCTAATTTGGCCTTTAAAAGGTGCAGACCTTTATAATTCAACCTGTGTTTTGCATTTTTACTGCATTTACCCAGAGTTAGGTTCTCATCTCTGATTGGTCAGCCCTGTGTCACGTTTGTTTGTTTGTTTGTCTTTATTTCATTCATGATGACGTGAAAAAATATAAGTACTAGGCTATACAAAAAATAAATAGGCTAAATCTCAAACTGAATGAAGCAGGTAACAAGGAAATTAAGTTGTTGTACGCAGTGTTGGACAGACCGCTTATTAGTGACTTTGGGCTCGTTTTCTAATGTTTATTTGCTCATTGGGGCTTGCTTTGCTCTCTGTGCGATCCCGTCTGACTCTCCCCCAACTCTCCATGACAACGCGTTAAGTTTCGTTTCTCTACATGCGCTACTTCCACTTCGCTCATGCACACTCCGCCCCTCCTCCTCCCCGCTGAGTGTTACCGCTGCAGTGTGAGCTTGAGAGTGATAAATTTCCTCTCTTTTCAAAAGTTAGGGGATTTTTTTACACTAGTTTGTCGCTTAGATCCTGTTGGTAACAGAGAGTGAAGGAGACTCTCTAGATCACGTTATCAGACGCTAAACTCCGGGAGCTGTCAGGCTGTCCAAGCCGGAGATGCAGAGCCTCCGTCAGCGCACAGCGCTCTCTGGAAGTGGAGTTTTTCCTCATCAATTTTCCGCACGTATGAACTTAGTGATCTTTTCCCATAAAAGTATCCAATAACACAGCACCTCATGCTGTGAACTGAAGTTACAGATGAGTATTACCCCCTGGTATTTGATTTCACCATGTGACAACAACAATAAAAACAATGATACGACGCGTCGACTATTAACATTTGCGTCGATGAATTTTTTTCGTCGACGTAGTCGATTGTGTCGACTAATCGTTGCAGCCCTAATGCACTGCTACTTACTGCCCATATTTGTACGCAAAAGAAATAACGTTTTGTGATAAACTATTAATAACTTTTGGGTATGAGTCGAATGGTAAAATTTGAAAAATTAAAAGAAAAGAAAGGATGCTTTTAGTTCCCCTGGATCCCAAATATTTATTAAATAAAACAAATACAATTGATGTATTTCTATCCTGGGGAAAAAAAGAACAAAAAAAGCACAAAGATGGTCAGATCGCATTATATCTAAGTGTAAAATGTTTCCCAGTCTCTGAGCCACTGTTGAAACGGATGACTCACTTCTGTCTTCCAAGTTTTATAATAATTATTATTGAGATTAGATTTAAATAGAGCTCAAGTCATTTTCCACTGACATGCCAATGCTTAGGTGAATTTATATGCCACTTTTCCTAATTTTGTCACATCCAGATCTGCTGGAAAAATCTCGAGTGACGTTTCAGTTGTCTGCTGAGAGGAGCTACCACATCTTCTACCAGCTCATGACAGGTCACAAACCTGAGCTGATAGGTACGAGACCAGAGACAGGCATTGGCTGTTTTCGAATTCGCCTACTACATACTGCTTATGAAAGTAGTATGTAGTAGGCACTGCCTACTACATACTACTTTCATAAGCAGTGACTGTTCAATTGGGTTAATTTTTGTAGTATGCTACGCTGGTCTTCAGTTCGAAGAAAACGGAAGTTGGCTACGGCTGACTTTTTTTTCCCCAAAAAACTTGATTGAAAATGTACAAAATAAACAAACCACGAGTAACTTATCTGCAAATATATTGCCAGAGAGAGCATTTTATATTAACTTTCAGTGGTGGAGATGATGAGGATTTAAAGATAAAAAAAGAAATGGCTCTTACATTTATATTCCTCTGCTACTCCGGTTGTTGTTGCTCCGCTCTCTGCCATTTTCACTTCTGATATGGGACCAGGCGCGTTGCATTGTGGGTAACAGTAGGCGAAGCAGACTGGTCCGATGCATACTGTGGATTTTTCCCGATTCAGTACGTCATCTGGGTGTTTTTCTCATACTACAACTCTGACATTTGTTCGCATACTGCATACTGCATACTGCATACTGCATACTACATTTTGGTCGAATCAGTAGGCACTGCTAGTATAGTATGCGAATTCGAAAACAGCCATTGTTTATGTTCTAGAATACCCTAACAATAACAATAGTAAATAAATGATAATAAACAATCATTTGTGATTTTAAAATATACCTCTTCTGTCCTTTTTTTTTCCAACAGAGGCTCTCCTCATCACCACCAATCCCTATGACTATCACATGATCAGTCAGGGTGAAATCACAGTGAAGAGTATCAATGATGTTGAAGAATTCATCGCAACTGATGTAATCTCAGTTTGAATTTGCTCTTTTCTTAACAGCAACACAAGTCAATTTTCCATTTTTTGAGTGGTCAGTAAGGAACAAATGGTTCATAGCTCTGAATGTAACGATTCATAAATTAAAGGATAACTGTAAGACAGTAGGTTACAGTGGTGTTGTAGTACAAAGATGAGAATATTGCTCTTGGTATTTTGTGTTTATCAAATAATTCCTCTCATAGCTTCAATGCAATGAGAGCTGTAATACAACTGTGTAACATTTCTGTGTTTCCTCTTTTGCGTATTTTTAATTCCACAGACTGCTATTGATATTCTGGGCTTCACTGCAGAAGAAAAGGCCAGTATGTACAAGCTGACAGGAGCTGTGATGCATCATGGAAACATGAAGTTCAAGCAGAAGCAGCGTGAAGAGCAGGCTGAGCCTGATGGCACTGAGGGTATACCACAGCTTATTTACTTTAATGTTGTGAAATAAAGGTTTTGAGCCCAAAAGAGAAGTTGTTATTTAGTGATCTTGTGAAATGATGCTGGGATGAGTTTTAAAGTTAACTGTTTATGTTGCTTTTTGTTAGTGGCTGATAAAATTGCCTACCTGATGGGTCTCAACTCAGCTGACCTGCTGAAGGCATTGTGCTACCCCAGGGTGAAAGTCGGGAATGAGTTTGTGACCAAAGGTCAAACTGTGCCTCAGGTAAAATGCTCAGGATAATCCTGTGAATCAGCACTCTGGAGCTTGTTGAAGACTTAAAAAAAGGAATTAAGTTATTGTTCATAAAATAAAACTTTTTTCTCTTTATTTCTGTCAAACCAGGTCAACAACGCCGTGATGGCTCTCTGCAAGTCTGTCTATGAGAAGATGTTCTTGTGGATGGTGGTCAGGATCAATGAGATGCTGGATACCAAGCAGCCCAGAAGCTTCTTCATCGGTGTCCTGGATATTGCTGGGTTTGAAATTTTTGATGTAAGTTTTTAGCCTATACTGAAGCTGAAAGTACAAATAAAGTCAATTTTTAGTTTGTGTCACATACAGCCTTTACTGGCCATTGATTTCTTCGTGTATTTAGTTCAACAGCTTGGAGCAGCTGTGCATCAACTTCACCAATGAAAAACTGCAACAGTTTTTCAACCACCACATGTTTGTGCTGGAGCAAGAGGAGTACAAGAAAGAGGGAATTGAATGGGAGTTCATTGACTTTGGTATGGATTTGGCTGCCTGCATTGAGCTAATTGAGAAGGTGAGTGATGTGTTTTATATCCTCAAACCCTGAAAACTGTCAGGTGGGTTCAAAGCTTTTGTTTTAAACAATCATTTCTTCCTGACAGCCAATGGGCATCTTCTCCATCCTTGAAGAGGAGTGCATGTTCCCAAAGGCAACAGACGTCACATTCAAGAACAAGCTGTATGACCAGCATCTTGGTAAAAGTGCCCCCTTCCAGAAACCCAAACCAGCCAAAGGCAAAGCTGAGGCTCATTTCTCCCTGGTTCACTATGCTGGCACTGTTGATTACAACGTCCAAGGCTGGCTGGACAAGAACAAAGACCCTCTAAACGACTCAGTTGTTCAGCTCTACCAGAAGTCTTCAGCCAAACTGTTGGCCCACCTGTATGCATCTCATGCTGGAGCAGAAGGTAGGCCAGATACTCCCAAGTCCAACATATTGGTGCATTTTCTCTGCCTCATTTATCATTCTTTGAATTTAATCCTTACTGCTTTGTCAGTTGCCGAGATAAAGAAAAGTGTCTGAATTCATGAAGATTAAATTAATCTTCTTTTATCTTTGTGGTACAGCTGAGGGTGGCGGTGGCAAGAAAGGTGGTAAGAAGAAGGGTGGATCATTTCAGACTGTATCCGCTCTGTTCAGGGTAAGACTCACAAATAACTGCCAAATATTGCGAATACATTATTTGTGCCTTTTCCCAATAATTTTAGGCTTTTTAGTTTTTCAAAACATTAAAGTAGGAATTGTTTCCTTCTATAGGAAAATTTAGGCAAATTGATGACCAACTTGAGGAGCACTCATCCTCACTTTGTGCGCTGTTTGATTCCAAACGAATCAAAGACACCCGGTGAGCTTGATATCAGTATTGATTTATGCATTTAAATATGACTATAAATTGCAACACAATATTGAATTTTCCATGTACCTGTAGGTCTGATGGAGAACTTCCTGGTCATCCACCAGCTGAGGTGTAACGGCGTGCTGGAAGGAATCAGGATCTGTAGGAAAGGTTTCCCCAGCAGAATCCTCTACGGTGACTTCAAGCAGAGGTATTTACTGATATTGCCTAATGCTTTGATAACTTATGATGAAACATTGTATCCTAAATAAATTCTCCTCCAACCAGATACAAAGTATTGAATGCTAGTGTCATCCCTGAGGGACAGTTCATCGACAACAAGAAGGCCTCTGAGAAACTCCTGGGCTCCATTGATGTTGATCACACTCAGTACAAATTTGGACACACAAAGGTAAATCTGTCAACTACTGGTGCTCTTTTTGTTATTGATCACCGTTATATACCAGTATGTGCGCTAAATAACTCTTCCTTTCAGGTGTTCTTTAAAGCTGGTCTGCTGGGCACACTTGAGGAGATGAGAGATGAGAAACTTGCTGAGCTGGTCACAATGACTCAGGCTCTCTGCAGAGGTTTCCTCATGAGAAGAGAGTTTGTCAAGATGATGGAGAGAAGGTAAAGTATCCCACATTAAAAAGATGATATTGTGCTGTGTTCACACTTTTTGAAGGCTGCCCTGTGTCTGCTCAAAAAGAACCAAAACAACAAAGTGAAAATCATCTTAAATTTGCTCAAATTGTGAAAACAGCAGTTGGTATATTTTTTTTCAGTGGTATAAAAAGAAGCACTACCTGTTCTTTGTTGTGAATAATATAAAGCTTGTTTTATTATTACTACAAAGCTACAACCAGACCAACAACATGGAGCCTGATCATTTTTTAAAGGTCCAATGGTTTAATCACATGAAAACACAACCGACGTTTAAAACCTTCTGTTTACTTTCATCCATGTCTATCTAAGGGAGGCCATTTACTCCATCCAGTACAACATCCGCTCATTCATGAATGTCAAAACATGGCCATGGATGAAGCTCTACTTCAAGATTAAGCCTCTGCTGAAGAGTGCAGAGACTGAAAAGGAAATGGCCCAGATGAAAGAGGACTTCCAGAAGACTAAAGACGAGCTGGCAAAGGCCCTGGCTAAGAAGAAAGAACTGGAAGAGAAGATGGTCACTCTTCTTCAAGAGAAGAATGACCTGCAGCTTCAAATTGCATCGGTAAAGATCTAACAAAAGGTTTTCTTTAACAGGGATCAATAATCTCAGTTTATGAAACCTGACTGAAATGCTGTCCTTATTAGGAACTGGAAACCCTAAGTGATGCAGAGGAAAGGTGTGAGGGGCTCATCAAAGCAAAAATCCAGCTTGAGGCCAAAGTCAAAGAAACAGCTGAGAGACTGGAGGATGAGGAGGAAATAAATGCTGAGCTGACTGCGAAGAAGAGGAAGCTGGAGGACGAGTGCTCTGAGTTGAAGAAAGACATTGATGACTTGGAGCTCACCCTGGCCAAAGTGGAAAAGGAGAAACACGCCACCGAGAACAAGGTCAGTATATGTTCTATGAGGCTCCAAAGTTTGTTCTTCCTATGATACTGTAATCCTTAAAGTTATTTTTGCAATATTTGCATATTCAGGTTAAAAACCTGGTGGAAGAAATGACATCTCAGGATGAGACCATTGCCAAGTTGACCAAGGAGAAGAAAGCCCTCCAAGAGGCCCATCAGCAGACCCTGGATGACCTGCAGGCAGAGGAAGACAAAGTCAACACTCTGACCAAAGCCAAGACCAAGCTGGAGCAACAAGTGGATGATGTGAGTTATAAAAGCAAATCATTTTTAGCCCTTTTAAATAAAAAACAAAATCATGATCCCTCTATCCATTTTCACAGCTTGAAGGTTCTCTAGAGCAAGAAAAGAAACTTCGTATGGACCTTGAGCGTGCTAAAAGGAAGCTTGAAGGAGATCTGAAGTTGGCCCAGGAAACCATCATGGATCTGGAGAATGATAAGCAGCAGTCTGAGGAAAAAATAAAGAAGTGAGTTTCATGGCGCTAATCAATTTAATGTAATTGATATTTATTTACATATTTATTCATTTGTTAATTTATTTGTTTTAACTTATTTTAGCTTGGGCAACTTAAACAATCAGTTATACATTTTTTTGTATATGTTACAAAATTTCAGAGAGAATAACATAATTCTTATAAATTAAAAATGTTAGAAGAATTTTTGTTTTCCAAAGTTTTCTTGTAAACTAGAGGCAAGTATGATACATCATTAATATGTTACATCAATATTAATGCTGGTTATAATGTGTTTGAAATTTTTGTCTTTTCACAGGAAGGACTTTGAAACAAGCCAGCTTCTTAGCAGGATTGAAGACGAGCAGAGTCTTGGAATCCAGCTCCAGAAGAAGATAAAGGAACTTCAGGTAAAACTTTAAGTCTTATTTGAAGGCAGTGGGAACTCAGAAACATCAGGAACCACTTCAAATTGAGCTCTTTGTGTTTCAGGCTCGTATTGAGGAGCTGGAAGAAGAGATCGAGGCTGAGCGTGCTGCTCGAGCCAAGGTGGAGAAGCAGAGGTCTGATCTCTCCAGGGAACTTGAAGAGATCAGCGAGAGGCTGGAAGAAGCTGGCGGAGCAACCTCTGTTCAGATCGAGATGAACAAGAAGCGTGAGGCTGAGTTTCAGAAGCTGCGTCGTGACCTTGAAGAGTCCACGCTGCAGCATGAGGCCACTGCCGCCGCCCTCCGCAAGAAGCAGGCTGACAGCGTGGCCGAGCTGGGAGAACAGATCGACAACCTCCAGAGAGTCAAACAGAAGCTGGAGAAAGAGAAGAGTGAATACAAGATGGAGATTGATGACCTCAGCAGCAACATGGAGTCTGTCTCAAAGTCCAAGGTAAAGAACATTTCCAACGAGTGAAAAACTGGCAAGCATTTTCCTAAGATATGCATGTCTCCAGCTCTAACTGACAGAAACTATATCATGAGTTTATTTTGGATCAGCATTCATTTTGATAATTTCAGACAAATCTGGAAAAAATGTGTCGTACACTTGAGGATCAACTGAGTGAGCTGAAGACGAAAAATGATGAGCATGTTCGACAGCTGAATGACGTTGGAGTACAAAGGGCAAGACTACAGACAGAGAATGGTACAAAAAACATATTTTCATGTGACTCTTATTTTCATTGGTTGAAAATTATCAATATTGTCTTTCCAATAAAAAGCCCATTTTAATTCAACTGTGACCCTGTGTTCTCTTTTAAGGTGAAATGGCACGCCAGCTGGAAGAGAAAGAAGCCCTGATCTCTCAGCTGACAAGGAGCAAGCAGGCTTATACCCAGCAGATTGAGGAGCTCAAGAGACACATTGAAGAGGAAGTTAAAGTATGTGTACACTTAAAACACTTTACAATAGAGATTCTATCCATCTATCCATCTATCTATCTATCTATCTATCTATCTATCTATCTATCTATCTATCTATCTATCTATCTATCTATCTATCTATCTATCTATCTATCTATCAATCATGTGAATATCTAACATCTTTATTTCTCTGACAGGCCAAGAATGCCCTGGCCCATTCTGTTCAGTCAGCTCGACATGACTGCGATCTGCTCAGGGAGCAGTATGAGGAGGAGCAGGAGGCCAAGTCTGAGCTGCAGCGAGGAATGTCCAAGGCTAACAGCGAGGTGGCTCAGTGGAGAGCAAAATATGAGACTGATGCCATTCAACGCACCGAGGAGCTGGAGGAGGCAAAGTAAGTCATTGAGATCTTAAATATGTAACCCCAGTAAGTTTATAAAATAATGCACTGATAATACATCATTCATTATCAACAGGAAGAAGCTTGCCCAGCGTCTGCAGGATGCAGAGGAGTCCATTGAAGCTGTGAATGCAAAATGTGCCTCTCTGGAAAAGACCAAGCAGAGACTTCACGGTGAGGTGGAGGATCTCATGATTGACGTGGAAAGAGCTAACGCTCTGGCTGCTGCACTGGACAAGAAGCAAAGGAACTTTGACAAGGTTGGATTTAGAGTGTACCAAAATATCAACACTGAGAACTGATGAATTGTGAGTATGCAAGAGGCTGAGTTTTCCCTCATGTTTTTAGGTGCTTGCAGAGTGGAAACAGAAGTATGAGGAATGCCAGGCAGAGCTCGAGGGATCTCAAAAAGAGGCTCGCTCTCTCAGCACTGAGATGTTCAAGCTGAAGAATTCGTATGAAGAGGCTTTGGACCAGTTGGAGACCCTGAAGAGGGAGAACAAGAATCTGCAACGTATGCAAATTTTTAAAACAGCAGAATCTGCTGGACATCTAATAAAAATAGAAAACAAATGGAAAGGGCATGATTCTGCATCGTTTTTCAGGGTTGTGTTTTTTAAAAACTGTAGACATTATCTTTCTGGAAAGAGTCATGTCAATATTACCACCCTTGTTTTTTAATTGCAACACCTATCAAATGAAATTCAACATATCACTTTTTAAGAGTTTGTCAGCGAGATGTTTACCATTACTAAAAGTAGATTAATTCAGCTTCTTCAATGACCCCTTACAGAGGAGATCTCTGATCTGACTGAGCAAATTGGAGAAACAGGAAAAACCATCCATGAACTAGAGAAAGCCAAAAAGACTGTTGAGATTGAGAAGACGGAACTCCAGACTTCACTTGAGGAGGCAGAGGTACTGTTTGAGAAACAGTTTCAGATCAAACAGAAATCTTAAACGCTGCTAGAGCTACAATATTTCTTTTTCTGTCAAGGCTGCCCTCGAGCATGAGGAATCCAAGATTCTTCGCATCCAGCTTGAGCTCACCCAAGTCAAGAGTGAAATTGACAGAAAACTTGCAGAGAAGGACGAGGAGATTGACCAGATCAAGAGAAACAGCCAGAGAGTGATTGACACCATGCAGAGCACTCTGGATGCTGAGATCAGGAGCAGAAATGATGCTCTGAGGATCAAGAAGAAGATGGAGGGAGATCTCAACGAAATGGAGATTCAGCTGAGCCACGCCAACCGACAGGCAGCTGAGGCCCAGAAACAGCTGAGGAACGTGCAGGGACAGCTGAAGGTATGGTGGCTTATCAAACAAAGTATCTGGCATAGCTGACTTATTTCAGATTGCATTGCAAAGAGCTTTTTATTTGTCATTTAGGATGCCCAACTGCATCTTGATGAAGCTATCAGAGGTCAGGAGGAAATGAGGGAGCAGGTTGCCATGGTGGAGCGCAGGAACAACCTGATGCTAGCTGAGATCGAGGAGCTGAGAGCCGCCCTGGAGCAGACCGACAGAAGCCGCAAAATAGCTGAGCAGGAGCTGGTGGATGCCAGTGAGCGTGTGGGGCTGCTGCACTCTCAGGTATAACCATTGTTTCCACTGTGTGCTCCTGTTACACGAGGCACTACAGTAAGTTAAAACCACCATTTTTCTCTCTTCAGAACACCAGCCTCATCAACACCAAGAAGAAGCTGGAAGCTGACCTCATTCAGATCCAAGGTGAGGTGGAGGATTCTGTCCAGGAAGCAAGAAATGCTGAAGAGAAGGCCAAGAAGGCCATTACTGATGTGAGTCACTCTGAACTACACAGTAACAGTATAAACAAACGTATCAAGTTTATGCTTCTCTATACAATACTTCAGCCTCTAGGCTATCTGTAACATTAAAATCCAACATTTCAGGCTGCTATGATGGCTGAGGAGCTGAAGAAAGAGCAGGACACCAGCGCTCATTTGGAGAGGATGAAGAAAAACCTGGAGGTGACAGTGAAGGACCTGCAGCACCGTCTTGATGAAGCTGAGAATCTGGCAATGAAGGGAGGCAAGAAGCAGCTCCAGAAACTGGAGGCTAGGGTAAATGCTGTTTGATACCTTATAATTATTATTACTATTGTTTTTTTTTTTTTTGAGTTCAAACTCACTGAAAGCTTCATCTTTCTAGGTTCGAGAATTGGAGGCTGAAGTTGATGCTGAACAGAGGCGTGGAGCTGAAGCAATCAAAGGAGTGCGTAAATACGAGAGGAGAGTGAAGGAGCTTACCTATCAGGTAAACTGCTGTTTACACTACTGTAAATAAAACTACTTCAGTTTATTAGAAAACCCATTTGTCACAATATTGTAAAAAAGTTGGCTGTCTGTGATGGTGATGGTGAAAACCATTGTAAATAGCTATTCTGTTTCCATGACAGACTGAAGAGGACAAGAAGAATGTTACCCGTCTTCAGGATCTGGTGGACAAGCTGCAGCTGAAAGTGAAATCCTACAAGAGGCAGTCTGAAGAAGCTGTGAGTGCAAATAATCCTCATAGTCACACATTCTTAAAAAAAAAAAAAAAATGTCTGCAGATCTTGACTCCTTTGTGTGGTATCATACAGGAGGAGCAGGCCAACACTCACCTTGCCAGGTACAGGAAGGTACAGCATGAGATGGAGGAGGCTCAGGAGCGCGCTGACATCGCTGAGTCTCAGGTCAACAAGCTGAGGGCAAAGAGTCGGGAAATTGTCAAGATAACGGTAAAGGAATAAACAAGAGGATTCATGTTGCAGAAATGATCTAAAATGGGAATTTATCCTCTGGTCTCATGTTTTTTTTCTTCCTATTAATCTTTTTTTTTTCAGACCAAGGAGGCAGAAGAGTGAGAAAGACCTTCAGTGAACAGTGACAAGAAGCCATACAATATGATCATCTTGTTACTTGTTTACTCCAGCATGTAAGGCATGCTATTTAATAAAAGTAAAGAGCTAAATGCATTTGAATGTGTCTTTCCTTTTATTTGGGGTAAAAAGTTTCCAGGCTGAAAGACTTGAATGTTTCAGAGTATTGAAATTTGTTTCACTAAGTCAGATTAGTTTCACTAATTAGAAAATTAATCAAACAAGGGATGTTGTTAGATTGCATAGCATTGTGTTATAAATCATACAAAAGATTAGTCAACTCAACTGACCTGTAATGTCCTTCTGGTCCATATAATTTTGAGTCCTGACTGAAATGCATACAAAACTGGAACATACAACCATCAAGTTAAAAGTTTTTTTTTTGTTTTAGAATAAAATTATAATCAATTAACTGGTTAAAATAGGGGACAAAGTTTTTCCCTGGTTTAATTTATTAATTTGCCTCTACTTTTGTAAAACTGTCTTGATTCTTGTCATTATCATATTATTTACATCTTACAAACGAAGCCACTCCCAAATCATGACCTTGAAAGGACAATCAATGACTGGATATAAGAGTAAAAAATAATAAATGAAATAAAGTTAAAAATGAAGACAAAATTAATAAACTGTAGTGAGTCAAATCAGAGGAAACACTATCTCAATGCTTTACATGTGCAGCCAAAATAAGTAATGCCGTGGGTGAACACCGTTCAGGATCTGTTTTGAAACTGTTATTCACCACATGGTTTAGAGAATAAAGCATGCGGGCAAAGATCATTTCACTGCATATAATTTAATAGTAGGAATGTGTTATAAGTTTAGGTCACCAGAGGTCAGCATTGAGCGCTCTACACTCTGTTTCTATCAGCAGACATGACGTGTAAAAAGCAGGATGTACTGCAGACCGCTATTTTTCGTTGTCTTTGAAAGTCAAGCATCTTTAATTCCCTTGGCTGATTATTGCGCTCAGTCGGTGCTGGATAGGGTTTATGGTCCGGGTTTACTCCACCGGGTGTGTGATGCGCAGTGCGCTCTGCAGCCGCTGCTGACAGAGAGACTGAGACTGCTGCAGTGTAAACAAGACTGTCCGAGGCTGCAGCGCCACAGTCTGTAGGCGAAAACCTAACGACACGGTACCAATGGTAGTTGACTTTTCGGCTCCAGCAAGCATAGTTTTATCATGAATCCTTCATGGATTTTTCAGTGCGCTGTTTCTTTTCATCTGCAGCGGAGAAGCTGCTTTGATTTCTGTGTCTGATGAAACTTGACTTGCTTCTATTTTTCTGTGCGCGTATTTAATCAGATGGACTTTGCTGCGGAGGGAGTGTTGGAAAATGACTGACAACCAGGAAACCCCAGATGCTGAGGATACTAGTCCGTCCGGGGGCGCGACCTTGCCGCTCCGGCCGCCCTGCGACCGTCTCTCCAGCCACAAGAGCAGTGTGTGCTCCCGCTCCTACTTCGTGGTAGTGATGGTGTTTTTTCACGTCTACATCATTAATGTAATTGCGCTTCTGTTCTACGTGCACTACAGTAGCGGACAGGAAGATCCAAATCGTAGTCGTGATGCTCCCCGCAGTGATCACCAGCGCACCGAGTCGGGACGTCCGCCATCGAAGCCGGACTTTGTGCGTGATGTTTCTTTGACAAGAGTCGAGGGAATACGAGTGAGTTATTTTATTCTACACTTTCACTCTTTGGTTTACTACCTTTGCCTGTTAACTGCACATAAATCACTACCCTTGTGTATTTTTCAGGTTGGACACGTGCAGAAGGTGTCTTTGGTGCCTGGTAAAGTCCATGAGATGCGGACTCTGAGTATGAAACCTCTGCTGTTTGGTGAGAGCCTTAAACATCCACTCAACAAATTTGCAGTGCACCCACACGGGCTTCTGGGGACAGGTTTTTCTCTCTTACAAATGTAAACAAACGGTGCTTCAAACCACACACTCAGGCACACCGTCATCACAACCACGACATACACAGAGTATGGACAATTCTGAATCATGAGTCCTTGGGCAAATACCCCCTTTTAAACATTACATCAAATTAAAAGACTAGGTGGCTTAAAAAGCAGTCACACACTGTAATCAGTCACTACACCTATTGAAATGTGTGAAGAGGATACAAATGTTTTGATAGTGAAAACTATATGCAGGGAATATTTACTAGTAATACACATAGATATCATGACTTTATCAAACCCAGGGGTCACCAACCTTTTTGAGAACAAGGGCTACCCGAAGGGAAGTGAGTGATAAGAAGGGCTACTTGTCTGATACAAAATTCCTGAACAAAATTGCACAGATCACTGTTTAATAACAATAACAATAGTATTAGTAGTAATGAGATTGCATATATGTCTGTGCTAATTATTCCACATTTATTATTAATGATTTACACAGCAATGATGGTAGAAAACATACATTTCTGGAAATAGCTCCATTGTGACAAGTGCTGTTTTTTTGGATCATGCCTTGTGGGCACCGGGTTGGTGACCCCTGATCTCAACTATACATAGTACACATCAGTGGCCCCTATAGGTCTGAAAAGCTAAAAATATATTAACAATATTTGGATTACAGTTTGTTTTGACTCTGTATATCTTTTTTATCATTTCACTTTTCTAAAACAATTTTAAAAATTGTTCACAAATTGTGACAGCTTGTGTCATCCTACACATTTTAATATTCCATATAGTAATCAAAAATCTGTTGTTGTTTTTTCCTCAGAGATCCCTGATTTTTTGTCAGAGGATGAGTGCCGGGTAGTTATGCAGCTTGCACAGCTAAAGGGTCTCATGGAGAGCCAGCTGATGGTACAAGAGGGGCAGGAAGAGCTAGCCAAGGAGCTCAACTTGAGCCCGGAGGAGATCTTCAACCTTCTGGATATCAACCAGGATGGACAGTTGCAGCTCCATGAGGTGTGTGTCAGTTTGTGGACTGTGAGCACACAAGCTCAAGTACACAATGTGTTTCTATTGCATATAATGTAAGTTTTACTGCAAGCGCTGGTTGATTCATTCCTTTTTAATGCGTATCATGGCTCTAATAGATACTGACGCATTCTCGAGTGAGGGACGGCATTTGGCTCACACCAGAGAATCTGCGAGAAATCTACGCTGGACTCAAAGCTGACAAGGACGGTAATGGTAAGATATGGCATGTGTCACATTTTAGACTTATGGAAATGAAAAATAAACATTTTGTGTTTAACCTGTCTAAAATGGAATTTCTAAAACTTAATGTCTGATTTTTACAGTATAACTATGATACTGTTGTGATAGAAACTAACAGAGAGGGGTTTCAGCTAAAGTGTTTAAATGAGACAGTCCATTTAGTCAATAGAGAACATGAAAGTATTTTTTTCCTTTTCTGATTGTTCTTTTTGAATGACTTCTAAAGCCTTTGTGACAAAATTGTAGCTGGTTATAAAACAGACTCAAATTATTACTGATGCCTCCATGTGACCTACAAAGCAAACTAAATCATTATCAACATGATTGATTTCTTCTACATAATTCCTTTGTGTCTATTATTACTGCCCGGGGGTAGGTGTCACAAAAAGTGAGTTACAGCATAAAGGATAACAAGTCTTTTTACCGTTTTGAATAATTATTATAATCATAAAATGTACACAGCAAATATTCACAAAGGGTGACACATTTTTACAAATACAAGACAAGATCAGCTGGAAAACATATCAAAACCAATGCAAAATGTCAGTGCCATGTCTTCAGCAGAAAATGGAGTAAACAACTGATATTTAGCATATGAACAAGATATAAGAATGTGACTGGATAATTACAGGACATTAAAATGGGTTAAAATAAAAGATGTTAAAAATGCATTTATTGGAAAGTGCCTCTTGGTTAAAACTTAACTTTTTCCATTTTTCTGTTTTAATTGCTATTAAAGTTTATCAATTACAAAATTGGTGCATGAATTAAAAGCTTGCCTTTGACTGAGTTAATATTAAATGTAAGTGTGTGCTCATATTTGGACAGGTTTGCTGAGTCTAGAGGAGTTCAGGCTCCTGAGCAGCGATGCCTTCCAGCGCTTTCTGATGCAGCAAGGCGTGAAAAGGAGTCAGTTGGTGAGGAACAGCAGACACACATGGTTGTACCAAGGCAAAGGAGCACACCAGGTCCTCCAGGACCTCAAGACGAGGTAAATTAGTCGAGTTGTGTTATTTCCGCAGATTTCCACGGTACTAGACCTTAATGTTTGTTTTTGTTTTTTTCCCCTTAAACAAAGGGTGACTCGCCTCACTCGGCTCCCACCCTCATTGGTAGACCTCAGTGAGCCTCTTCAGGTGGTTCGCTACGAGAAAGGAGGGCACTACCATGCCCACCACGACAGCGGGCCTGTGTATCCTGAAACTGCCTGCACACACACACGGCTTGCTGCCAACACCTCCACACCTTTTGAGACATCCTGCAGGTTAGATAACTGGGGCTACATGGTGCTGGCAGACTGAAATTGCTGAATTCATCCTCCTCATCTGATTGTTTAAGTGATCATTTATACTCCATCTTGACGGCTTGCATGTTAGTTTGTGTGACCCCATGTTGTGAACTTAAAAGAACTTGTGTGCTTGCCACTTGTTTCCAAAGTGTCTGTACTTTGTGTGTTTCTGTGTTAGCATCGTACATGTGTGTGTCAATTTAAATCTGTGTTGCACACCCAGGTACATCACAGTTCTCTTCTACCTGAACTCTGTTGAGGGGGGTGGGGAGACCGCATTCCCTGTGGCTGACAACAGGACCTATGATGAAGTGGTGCGTAACTGTGTGTGGGTCTGGAAGTGTGCGCAGAAAGCCCAGTGAAAGTATTGTGTACATTCTATGCATGTCTTTCATATCTGTGTTAACTCACGTGTTTGTCAGCTGGAGCATGGACCTGATGTCCGAACAAAGTGCGCTACTGAGTCTGGTTGTGTGTTTTAGTCCCTCATACAGAATGATGTTGATCTTATGGACACCAGAAGGAACTGTGACAAGAGTAACCTGAGGGTGAAGCCTACCAAAGGAACAGCTGTTTTCTGGTACAACTATCTGTCTGATGGGAGAGGTAAGAGTTACATTAAAAGCTAAAGAAAAAATTAACAGAATCATATTGCTTGCCAGATGCCAAATCAGTAGCTATTTATTTAAAATGTGTCTACTTCAGAAGAAACTAGTATTATTTTTAAAGCAGAATAGTCTAGTATGAACAACAAAACAGCACTCGCAGTTGTTAAGTTAAACATTGTCACAGTGATTTTCAGAGTTTGCTGCTAACATTAGCATGCTAAGAAGGTCATGACAAGACTGTTATCTGGTTAAGCTTATTGGGTATTGTGCTATTTTTAGCACTTTCACTATTTTTAGCTAAACTGTATGCTAGCATTTGCTAGTTAGCACTAAAAGCTAATGAAAAAAAACAAAACTGATATCTTTTTTATAAGTGGTGGTTCATTGCTGTTACTCTATTATGATAGCCTGGCAAAAATAAATTTATAATTAAAATGAATTAGTTATATTTGTATAATTATACATAGCAATAATTTGACTCATCTTTGCTTTTAAAATGTAATTTTTGAGATTTTTTTAAATACAAGGGTAGAAGTTGTCATGCATTTCAATGAGTAAAAAAATCTTATTTAAAAAACAAACAATAAACTGATGATAAAATCTGAAAATGAAGCGAGAATATTTGACAAACAATTTTCTACTGTTACAACCATTTAAAGTAGGTCTACTTTAACCAGTTATTTAACTTTTGGAGCACAGCAATATGTCTTAAAAGCTTTAAACAAAATAATGATGATAATGAAGGCCAACAACACTGAGTGAGCTTATTTTTTTCCCTTGATAGGTTGGGTTGGAGAGCAGGATGAATATGCTTTGCATGGAGGCTGTGTGGTGACACATGGCACTAAGTGGGTTGCCAATAAATGGATCAACATTGATCCGGATTACCAGCGTCAGGCTCGCTACCAGCAGCTGGTTTCTCAGCAGCCTGAGGAGGAGGAAGAGGAGGAAGATGAAGGTCTGACTCTGAACCCAGACATGAAGAGTTCTGATATCCATCAAGACTTGTAGTTCAAAAATCAAATTTATATTTATGAAGAAAAAAAAACTGCCTAGCCTTCCTCTGTCCTGTGCACAACTTTTTTGCCAACATCCCCTGTGGCCAGTTTGTAGAGACAAGATTAATTCAGGGAATGAGGTCATAGGGGGTTTATGCAACTGTAAAGAGATGCCATTGTTAAATATAGCTTGAATATTGTTATCCTATTTTTCCTTTGTCTGCTAATTATAATAATTTCCCATCAAAGGATTGCTGCACTAGAAACTCATAAAAAGAGTTGAGACAAAAAAAATCCTTTGCATGTGTTAGCTTCAAAGGTTTTGCTGATGCTCTGAGCAAAAAATGCACTTGAAAATTGAAATGGCTGCTGTAAATGTTTCACTGTCTCTCTTTGTTGTTGCTACCATGACCAAAAAGAGGCTCACGCACGGTCAGTGTGATGCATGTTGCCTTGTCGTTGTTCCTTGAATTTATACTCATTTTATGACAGAATATTTTTCAAAAAGAGCAATATTTGAATGTTTCTTTTTATTTAGTTATCTATTTTCCTTTATGCTGCACTCTCTCACTCTCCTGAATAAAGATTAAAGATGATGAAATGTATTCATTGTCCTTCTTCTGATGTATAAATCGGAAAATAACCAATGTAGCCATGTGTAAAAAAACTCCACAATGAATGGTCGGATTGCCTTGCAAAACAAGACAAGACAAGGTCACGATAATTTCTGACATATGGAAAGTACGATCCAGATCCTGGCAAAATTCTGGATACTAAGATGTGGAATATGAAATATGTACTAGGTCGTCATTTTCAACACTGCCAGGTGACAAATTATTATACAAACCTGCAACTAACACCAAATTGTAGCAGACAGTCTGCTGAAAGGGAGTATAACATTAAAGTAGGACTATGTGACAATCCTGACAATCACGATATGCTTGGCGGGAGTCTGCGCTCTCGGAGTGCTTTTTCAGTTAATATGTGTGATTTGTTCCATAGTGTTAGATACTTCCCCTGGAAGATTTTTAATTTTTCCAGCCTCCAAGCTGAAATGTCCGTTTGGTTGAAGTCTTTAAAGTTTTGTGATGCCATATGTTTCCTGAAATCAAAAAGATTTGATAAAATTGTTAAGCTAGGAGGACATAATCAGAGGTATTTTGATCAGTCGTTCTGTAGCTGACTGATTTGGTTGCAAATAGTCAATTTTAAGAATGTAAAAGCTAACGAGCAGCGACTTCATAATTTTTTTTACTACTTTAGACCTTTGACCAGCCAAATAAAGTTCTAAATAAGGTATACTCACTGCTGAAGGCTCAAATTTTAGGAATGATGTAGCACTACGTTGGTTCAGACAGAAGAGAACGGCATCATGAACTGAAGCGAAAAGCCGTCTTTTTGTTATCACATCTGTGAAGAAGTCACCTCGCTCTAACTGTTCCACCACAGAGGCTGAAGAGAAAACAAGAGCCATGATGAAGCCTGTGGTTTCTGTAGCCTACAAGCCTCAAGTGAATGAGACAGTAATCTCTTACCTTGACAGCCAGCCAGGTAGATATCCACATCAATCTCACTGAAGTCCTGGAAAATCTATCAATGTAACAGATATGTAAAACTGTTATTTAGAGCAATCACTGCTTAAATATTCTGAAAAATCAGATTCTCATTAATTCCTCAGATTCCTGTGACCTGAATGGACTTCCCCTGCATTGAATCATCAGGGTTATCATAACCGAAAAAAAGAAAAACTGTCTGTCTGAGGGTTTTATATAAAACCCTGTTTATATGACTTCTGTTGAGGAAAATGTTTATTCAAAGAATATTTATCTTTTTTAACACTTACATTTTTTATAGTTTTTATAGCCACAGTGTCAATGAAGTTAGCTGTGGACAGGTCTATGATTATGGAGTGAATATCCCACGTCCACTTTCCCAGAGACCCAAGAGAGACCCGCTCCAAGTCCCGACTGAGCGTGTCCTCACTGCTGGAGCCCAGAGTGGTGGTGTCTCCATCCTGCAGCTCAGACATCCACCCTAAACTGGTGCAGTCAGGTTGTCCTCCCTTCAGGTATTCCCATCTACACTGGCCGTCTGGTGTTTGAGGCGTGGTGGGTATGACGAACACTGTCCCATTCTCTCTCTCAGTCCAGTCCTGCTCCTCCACATCTGACACGTTTCCATCCATGCATGTGTCTCCCCAGGGCCTGGCATCTTCCTCCCCAGAGAACACTGGAGTGGCAGGGGTCTTTTTAGCTTCCCTCTCAGCCCGTCTCAGCTGAGCATTGAGAGAAATCAACAATTCAACTTCTGTGCAGAATGACTTGATTTTTTTGTTTGGCTTTTTATCAGTTTGTTTTATCAGGTGTGACAGTAGGAGCACCTCAGCTATCTATTTAAAATGATACTCAAGAAGCTGGAGTATGCTAACTTACTACAAACAGATAAAACCAACTGGCCAAGCATCAAACAACCGCTGTAGTCTTGTTTCAGTTTTGCTGTTATTTTGTGATTTCTACCTCTCTCTTGGCTCGTCTCTTTGCTCGTCTCTCTGCCCTCTTTGCTCTGCGTTTCTGCTTGGCCTCCTGTCTCCTCTTATAGATAATCATTTTACTGATGTCAAGCCCACTCTGAAAATAAAAAAATGAAAGCAAGATTTAAATTTCAAATTAAAAGGAATAAAAGAAGAAAAAATCCCTAAAGAGATCAATTCAAATAAACATTTAAAAATTTTATGAAGACTTTAAAGTAAATTTTATAACAATCTGACTGTTATAAACTATGAAATAGCAATTGAATATTAAAAAAAATAATGAGTTACACACAAAAAGTGTTGTGAGGAAAATGGGCAAACCTTTTCTTTCAGAGCCTCAAGATAAAGCTCAGCATTTGCAAAATAAACTGTAGCAGAGGAGCGGAATATAGTTACACCAGGAATTTCTCTTGCCTGCCAAAAAGCAAAAATAAATAATCAAATAATAATTCTTTGAAGAGACAGGTACAGCCTCATAGTCTGGCTTCTTTCTTTGAGTTTTACCTCTCTGTGGGTCTCAATGTCCACATACAATTCAGTTCCTGGAACATTTCCCAGAACAGAGTAAGTTGGCCTGAGGAGAAAAATAACAAAACAATAAAAACAATCCCACATGCAAAATGTTTCTGTGCAGTATTTGGCAGATTGAATTTATAGTGATACTAAGGGGAAAGTAGACATTGTTGAAGTTTAGAGAATTCCTACATCTGAGTTCTGAAAATAACAGTGAGCAGAGCAAAGGTGATGGATGCAGCAAGCCCTAAATCCAGATTGAACAGCATCGTTGACACCCAAGTGACCAACCACACCACCTGAAGGAAATCCAGAAACAGGAAAGCGTTTTTGTGAAAATGAACAGGTGACAAAAAATGACACAATTCTAGATTTCACAACTCAGGAAAATTATATTTCAAATGATTTCAAACGAGACCTTCCATTCAAGGTTACACTTTCGATGAGGTAGTAGTGCTTAGATGTCTTACCAGATCAATTTTACTTCTTCTCCACAGTGAAGCTATGTCAGAGTACTGCTTGAACATGCCCTTCAGATTTACAAAGACAATCACAGCAAGGATAGCCTAAAACAAGCACAGGTTTCGTTGTGATTAATCTGATATACAACCACAAATATGAAAAATCAAAATCAAATTTAACTTAATTTCTGCAAATAACTCAACAGCAAAGATAAATGTAGGGCAAAAGAACCTTTGGAAGCTCCTGGAACAGAGGTCCAAGTTTCAGTATCGTCACCAACACAACCAGAGCTGAAGCAACTCCTGCCATCTACAAAATGTTGTTTGTTGTGTGAATGAAACATTGTGTTCAGGTTGGTTTCATAATTTCCCTTACTTGTGATGTAATTTTTATTCTATATTGTGTTTTGATGTTTACAAACCTGAGTTTTTCCACCAGTGGTCTCCTGGATTAGACTTCTGGACATGGAGGGGCAGACAGCATAGCACTGGAAGAAGCCTCCCACTGTGTTACTGAGACCCAGCGCCACCAGTTCCTGTAAACGGGTGAAAAAATAGTTGCAGGAATTAACGGCTAAGAGTTAAAAGTAAACAGAAAGGAGTGCGGGGTGAAAATTAGCATTGTCTGCAAAATTAAAAAAACTAGAGTTTACCTGGTTACTGTCCACCTTGTATCCATGCTTCAGTGCAAATGTTTTTCCAAGTGAAATGGATATTGCATATCCAACAATGGCCAAGGCAAAAGCATCCCCGATAACTTCTCCAAAAAGACTCACGTCAGGGACACTTGGAGGGCGCAGACTAGTGAGAATGTAGAGCACAAGAGATAACTGAGCTTCAAAAATGCAAAGTAGAAATTCAACTCCACAAATAATGCCATTTAAAGTACCTTTAATCAAAATGCTTACCCACTGGGAATTTCTCCAACAACTGGAACCGTGTAATTGATGTTCAGGTTGGCATAAGATGATATTAGTGTTCCTGCCACAATCTAAAGCCATCACAAAAACAAAGAGATCACAAACACATATGAGCAGGGCTGCGTGGTTTAATCTAAATCATTAAGAGAACCTGGTTACTCATTTACTGGACATGAAAGTAAATGTTAGACAAATATCTTCTTTTTGCTGTTGACTGCACATACCCAGAGGTCCTGGTGCTATCGCTGATTCAGCGGCATGGTTCCACTGTCTATGTGCTTTTAAGTGCTGCAAACTCAGCAGTAACAGCACAGAGGTGTGTGTGTGTGTGTGTGTGTGTGTGTGTGTGTGTGTGTGTGTGTGTGTGTGTGTGTGTGTGTGTGTGTGTGTGTGTGTGTGTGTGTGTGTGTGTGTGTGTGTGTGTGTGTGTGTGTGTGTGTGTGTGCTAACTGACTGTGATTAGCTCCACTGGGACAGGCACTGGCAGCTTTGGACCAAGATAAGAATTGAGTTGCTTTGCTGCAATCAGAAACACCATGGACACGGCACTGACAACCAGCGTGGGAAGATGAGTGTGCGGCAGCAAGGAGCAAACATCCTTCAGAGTCTGAAAATAGAGAAAAGTAAAACAGGAGGCGATCATTGCTTAGTACTATGTCCAGTGATAGCAGAAACCAAAATTCACAAATGCAATCATTTAATCTTTTGAAGACAAAGTAAAATATTAAATCTACTTTTTTTTTTATCAAAGCAGCTATCCTCAAGATATTGTTTGTCAAGTATCTCCAAACCTAATAGTGTAACAAGCTCACAAGCAAACAACCATAAGGATAGGTGCTCAGTAAAAATTCAGTCACAGTTAAATTTCAGTTAAAGAAAATATTGAATGAGATTAGATAGACATTTTTTTCTGTTAGAACCAAACTATCTAGTTGTAATAATAATAAAGTATTAAAAATTATATTTAACACAAGAAAGTTCATTTTTTGAAGAAATTTTAATAACAAGTAAATCAATACTTTTTAACATACTTCAGCAACTCTTCTAAATTTTCTATTATCAACTTCAAAATCCATTAAGTTAAATAAACATATTTATAATTGGTAAAATTGTGCTTATGAACTTATGTTTTATTGAATTTTAAGATCTTTCCTTCAAGGCACCTGATATCCCAAAGTATTACTACTGACAAGACTGATTGTTTGTTCAGTCTGATAAATGAATACATGCTTCCTCTGAACCTGTAGGTTCGTCATATTTGCCCGTTTGTGGATGTGGTTCTATTACTATCTGACTTTTAGACACTGTAGGACACTGAAATTGACTGTCAACACTTTAAACACAAAAAAACAAAAACATTTTGTGGAGTCACAACATAGTTGTAAAACTACTAATCGAGGGGAGGTATATCATCTGCATTGGTTAGGGGATTTGGATAGATTCTGTAACTTTATGTGTCTTGTAGACTCTATGGTACCTTAAGCAGGCAGTTTTCTTTTAAAACAGATAAACAGATCTCCCCTGTTAGTACCTGGATAAAAATGGGCCTTTTAAACTTTTTGTTAGTGCTTCTCAAAGAGAGCTTAGATCGAAATACTTGGCAGTACTCACATACACCAGTGACAGGGGTCCACTAACACGTGTTGGGGAAACTCCAAAGATGTACTTCAGTTGTGCAACAACAGCATGAGCTGCAGCAGCTGTTGTGTACGCTCGTACCAGAGGTTCAGACAGGTAAGTTCCCACAAATCCAAATTTAACCATACCAAGCACCACCTACATATAAAGAAATAATATTTATAATAGAAAGAAGATTGGATAATAATTCTAGCCCTGTAAAAAATTTTCATAGGGTGCTCATACCTGGATTAGTCCTCCTAGGACAGTAGTAGCAGCAGCCACCTGAACCCTGTATGAATCCCGAGCAGCTATGTCCACCTCTGCAGTGACGTTGGTCCCATTTGTTATGAGGAAATTCATGTCTGGAGCAAGTCGCTCCGTCACACTGCCCACCATGATGCTCAGTACAGTAAATGTACCTGAGCACAAGGAAAGACAGAAGCACAGGTTATAACAGAGGTTGTGACACAGGTTGTAACAGCCTTTGTTTGGTAATGTTTCTCCAACCTACCGATGGAGATATGACGAGATGTTCCAAAAAAGATGTAGATAACTGCTGGAAAGAGGGAAGTGTAGAGGCCAAACACAGGAGGTAGAGAAGCCAACAAAGCATATGCCATACCTGTAAAAAAACAGAATATTACAACTGTCTAAATATAATGGTAATTTCATATGTATCATTATTACAGGTTTTAATTCTTTCATAAATCTGTAATTTTTTATTTAAATCCCAATGTTAATAAGCAACAAAAAAACCCTAAAACAAACAAAATAGATTAAAAAAAACAAAGAAAAATCAGTTTTCAAAAAGAGTTTGACTTGCTAACATTATTTCTAACATAACCTCAAGGCATAGGAATCGCTTTACATAAAATTACAATGAGAGCTTTAATTTGGGGCATGAAAGGAGGACATCTTTCTGCAATATTGTTGATATTCACTCAAGCGTGAAGAGCTCGTACCCTGTGGCAAATGCATTATCCCCACACTGATGCCGGAGATGAGGTCCGGCATGCCGTAGTCCCAGATTGAGTACCTGGGCAGCCAGTATAGCACAGGAAAGCTGCTCAGCACAGTGCGTTTCAGTTTGGGTATCGAACATCTAGAAAAATATTTTGAGAATAAAATTGAAAAACATACTGTAAAGAATTTATGTATGAATCTGCAGAATAATACTCTGCACATGTCAGACATGATCCACTGAGGCACGTACAATGACAGAACACTAATCAGGAGCTTAAAAACTTTAGCCATAAAATTTGGATTACCTTAATGAACCTTTTAGCTGCTCACGCACAGATGGGTGACTGTCAGAGTATGTTTTTCTATGGGTTAACTCTTCCAGTCTCTGCTCATCCAGCACCTCCCGCTCCACGCTGTATTTACCTGCTCTGCGAGTGTAGTCCATTCAGCTTAATGTGCACTTATTTTTTTTCCAATTACCTCTTTCTTAAAGAGGGAAAGAAGATTTTCTCTGTGACACGTGCTCACTTGCAAGTGTCCATCAGCTGATATTACTTTACCACTGTCACTAGAATAACTCAGTCTGCATATGTACATCCATTCACTGAATGTTTAACTAGTCAGGATGTTGTGGGCAGAGCTTTTTTCTGGACAAAAAACAGCATACTATAAGAAACTAAGAGTGTAATTATCCTGTTAAGGAGGAAAAACATTAACTTTGTTAAAATTCAACAGCTGCTTGACAGGTGTGTTTCCATCTTCCTATTTTCCCCACTCATAAGCAAAAGTGAAGCTAATGAGGCGTGAAATGGCACCTTAAACTCAAATTACAGAGGCCAAGGACTTCTTCTTCAAAAGACTGAGATTGTTGCCTGTGTAAATTATCTACAAGATTATCAGCAAAATATTTTCACCAAATACTGGCAGGTGAGGTGTTTAGCCAAAATAAGTACGTTTTGTTGTAAAACTGAGATTGGTAATGTAAAAGTTACAAGAAATTTGATTTTAGAGGTCACACTTCGAACGTGAGGTCTGTTTTTTTGACCTGTGTGCATAAAGTATACTGGGCCTTTAAGAGACTGCTGTCATGAAATCTGAATCCAAGCAGGGAGCAATGCTTCAAGCAAGAGATGCAGGCACGTGACCGTGGCTATCAAACTGTTTGCTAAAAAAGATTCAGTATTACACCATCGAGCTGGATAAGGATATCAAAATAATTTCCCAATGTTTGCCTGTGCAATGCCATTAAAACATCTGTACTCCAAATCATTCAAACCCCCTCCTGACCCACTTTGCTGCCTCCACAACACTATCTATTTTTGGGTTGATGGCTCAGAGGGCCGCAGCAGTAGACAGGGGGGGACATATCTTTGCCCCTGCAACTGCTCAGACCCTCTCTTCCTCCCCAAGCAAAACATTGAGCAACACATGTAGCCTGATGAAAAATATGGACATTCGCTGGACTTCTTAGATTCACAATAGCAGCAGAGAAGAGCTGATGACTTTGGTAAGACTTCTGTAAGAAACAAAATGCTATCTTGTGGAAAGCTGAACTGCTGACTTCATGGGGAGTGCAAGCTGAATACGATACAATGGCTTATACTTGTGGTTACTGGGGCTGAATAGACAACTCTTTTTTTTTAAAGCTGGCTTCTTGTTTGTAAAGACCAGGACACTATTCTTACAGCTTATAACAAAGAATTTGTTTTGAAGTGTGGACTTTTTGTATTTGTTAAAAAATTGATTTTGTGGTTGGTCAGTTGATATATCAACTGCTTTTTATTGCAATATTTGGGTATAAAATTAAGTCCGTATTTGCATGCTGTTTTTAAATTGATACTAAACATTGTTGATAACTGAACTTGGTCATTTTCTTTTTTTTTTCCAGGGACAACTTCTTGACTTATTATTCTAAAAACTTTGTTTGTATAAATCTTAATTTAAAAAATGGATCTTACAGCCAAACATGGGCTGGTGCTGCTTGACCAGCTGAGGAAGATGAGGGAGACTGAGCATCTGACAGATGTTGTGCTTGTTGCTGAGGGCATCAGCTTCCCCTGTCACCGTGTTGTTCTGGCTGCCTTTAGCCCATACTTTAGGGTTATGTTCACATGTGGTCTACGTGAGTGCAGCAACCGGGAAATCTTCTTGCGTGACACCCCCGCAGAAAGCCTGTCCCTCCTCTTGAACTACATGTATTGCTCAGAGCTCCCTCTCACCAACGCCAATGTACAAGGCATCTCCATTGCGGCTTTTCTCCTTCAGATGGATGAGGTCTTCACTCGCTGTCAGCTGCACATGACCGAGAACATGGATGCCTCCAACTGCCTTGGCGTGTACTATTTTGCCCGTGACCTTGGTGCTGAAGATTTGGCTGATCACGCTCAACGCTTCCTGAGGCAGCACTTTGTCCAAGTGTGTCAAAATGAAGAAATCCTGGAGCTAGAGGCCCATCAGCTGGGAAAGCTCCTGACTTCTGATGACCTCAATATTTCACGGGAGGAGACCATTCTGGATGTAGTCCTTCGCTGGGTCAAAGATAACACATCAGGAAATGGGGAGAGCCGGATCCTGCACCTTCCAGAGCTCCTGAGGAAGGTTCGTCTGCCCCTGATAAACCCGGACTATTTGACCGAGACCATGAGGAGAAACACTGCCTTGCTGTCTGATGCTGAATGTCAAGAGATAATCAATGAAGCATTGGGAGCAGCAGGAATGCATCCTTCAGCTGCACCTCGCAAGCTGAAACTGAGGTACGGTATGGAGACCACAGATCTGCTGCTCTGTGTCGGCAATGATACAGATGGGATTAGGTCCAGATATGGCAACTACACAGAGCGCAGTTTTTGCTACGCCCCATCTACAGGCCGAACCTATTACATTACTTCACCTCGCTATGGAGAGGCTTTGGGGTATGTGTGTGCTGGCGTTGTAACTGAAAACAATGACGTAATAGTAGCAGGAGAAGCAAGTGCACGCAGACTAGCCCGGCAGAAGAACATGAATGTTGAGATTTACAGGTAAGAAAACATCACAGACATGTTTGTTGACTCTGTATCTTCTCTTCTCATTTGGATGATCCTGATGTTTTTGTGGGTTTCCAGGTACAAAGTAGAGGCCCAAGGAACCTGGGATCACCTGACTTCAGCAGAGTATCGTGATTCATATGCTCTGGGATGTCTTGGCGACACACTGTACCTCCTGGGTGGGCTGATGAAGCTGAAGAACCAGCTTCTCATCACTAACTGCGTAGAGCGATGGCCACTGCAGGGTGGACCCTGGCGCAATGCAGCACCCCTGCCTCTCCCTTTAGCATATCACAGCGTGGTCAGACTGAAAGATCGCCTCTATGTGATGGGAGGTCAAACACCACAGGTAGAGCTGAGCATCTATTAAACACAATGTCTGGACAAGTATTACAAAACCTGCTGATACACTCATCATGAGCTCCTGGCTGACTGCACCTGCTCTGCTTTCTCTTTACTTCTTTGACCAACCAGTCATACCGGATGGATGATGATCCTGATTGTCTCAGTAATCGCCTACTGGAGTATGATCCTAACACTAATAAGTGGACAGAGCTTTGCCCAATGAAGTACTCAAAGTACCGCTGCAGTGCTGTTGAACTTAATGGGGAAATTGTTGTGATGGGTGAGATTGGCTTATTTTAAACTTTTAATGGTCCTGCAATGTGAATCCAGTCTTTTAGTTTCTAAATGATTTGTTTGAAAAATTATACTATTTGATGATAACTCTGGTTTTTCAGGGGGTATTGGATGCGAAGGAGTGGACCGTGGTCAATCTCGCCGATGTCTGGATGTTGTTGAAATCTACAACCCAGATGGAGATTACTGGAGGGATGGACCTCCTCTACCATGTCCCCAGCTCTCACTGCGATCCACTGCCCCTAATGCAGGAGTGGTTGGAGGCAAGATTTATGTGTGTGGATACTACAAAGGAGCAGGTAATGAAGACTGTCTGTAACCACTGAATAAAAGGTGTTCTAAAATCTTGATGACCACCTTTATTTCCATTTCTTAACTTTCATTAGGTCGCCACGATATCATTACAAAAGATATCTTGGAGCTGGACCCATGGGATAAGCGTTGGACAGTGGTGGCTCGGCGTGCTCTGATGCACGACAGCTATGATGTCTGCTTAGTGGCCAACCTCAACCCAAGGGGTCTCATGTCCCCACCTGCAGATCTGGTTACACAGTGATGCCCCTGTCAGATCAGATCAAAGTCTGTTTGGGTGAACTAGTGTCAGAAATTACTTATTAATGCACTTATTGCTGGGCCAAAAGCATTCATGCATTTAGACAGAAGGGGCTTCAGAGCCTAGCACAATTGTTTGCACATGATAGATTGAGCATGGATAGTTTGTAAATACAGATGTTTGTGTCATTGCGTATCATCCCCTGAAACCTGCATCTGTTTGACACTTTGCATTTTAAACGTAACACGTAAAACCTCTCCTCTGACATTAAAAAGAGGACATACGGCGCTGTGAAACCAGCGCTGCAAATATATATTTTTTGGATATTTTATACTTCTTTTTCATTGAAATGTTAAATTAAGATTCTAAAATTGCATTCACAACTTCTCAGTGGTTGAGGCAGCAATTTTAGAAAGTTTGTTGATTTTGTCAAGCCTTTAACATATTAACGTGAATGTTCTCGAATGACAAATCTAAACCAAACATTGTCAAATTAGTTTGGCATTTACACCATTATTTGTGCTCGTAAAAAGGCTGAAAGGAAGAATGATTATGGATTTATTTCAGATTCAATGTTTGAGTTATGTGATATATCCAAAATAGAAATTTGGTCAGCCAACAAACTTATTAAACTGACATTGGTGGACTTGGACTTCTTGGTACAGGTTAAAAAAAGATAATATTTGTCATGTTTCTCATATTTGTTTTGTTGTTTGTGGCATGCTTGCTCAGGGAAAATATAACATTTTGGCAAGTTGATAATAACCACGCACCTTTTGCAATGTTACGAGGAATGGATGTGAGTGGAAACATTTACTCAGTCATAATGCACACATAAAGTGTACACTGGGTCACTCATTACCAGTTTCTCTGTATGGTAGAGCTGATAAATATGTGCAAAATCCAATTAAACAGTTCTGCTGCCAGTCACCTTGTCATGATGGTCATGTTTTGTTGGATCTGCTAAACACAGCTAAAAGTCATTTTGAGGATAAAGCCTGCAGTACGTTGTAAATACAATGCATTATTACACAACTGTTCTCCATATTTTGGTCTGCTGGATTGGTAAAATGTGAAGGACAATATTCTAAAATCTTCTGTCATTATAACAACACAGTGAGCTTATTGGTGGCACATTGATAATGTGCCGTCAAGATGAAATTGAAGACTTAAAATCAAAACTATAACAAGATAGGGAGGGTTGTAGAGATGACAGAAAAATGAGGTATCCAATAATGAGGAAGTCTATGATATAATTCTGAACCTTTCAAATTTATGTTCAAGTCAGCAGAATAAATAAAAATTCAACATCAGATGAAAAATATACCTATTCTATAACATTTGCTCAGCAAATCAATCACTTATATACTTACTACGCTACATGTCCCTACATGGGTCTATCACATTTATTTTAACATGTAGAAATTTATCATTTTTTAAGTCAAAAGTTAATCTAAAAACAATCACAAGAGAACAGAACATCTGCAACCTTTTAGAAACATTATAATCAACCTGTTTTTTTCTTTTAGTTCCCCTACTCTTAAAATTGAAGCCAATTTTTTTCAACTGCTCTGACTTCTTTCATCTTTTAAAAGTTGATTTCAGAACCCATGTCAAACAATTGCCAGAGGCCTCCTGCTTTCACAGGTGTTGCAATCTTGGACTCTGGGGAGAGCTTCTCTAAGCAAGGTTTAATACCTGCGAGGCACTCAGAGCCGCTGCTGTCCTGAGACCAGCAGCTGAGCGGGTTGATGACGCATCCTCCAGCTTTGGATCCTGTCTTCCTGTTCAGTGGTTTCAGACAGCATCTGTCCTGATTGTTAACCGTGTTCATTTCATTATGCTCGCAGGGGGGTAAAGAAACATTCTGCTCTTTGTTAAAGTTTATCAGTGGCTGTCTGTTTTCATCTGTGAAGGCAGGTTTGCTCCTCTTTGAGAGCACTAGCGGCCTCTTTTTGCCTCTTTTACGGCTTTTCAGAGAGTATTTCCTCTTACCTATGATGGGACTGGGATCCTGAGGCAGAACTTCAACCTGACTGTGGTGAGAGTTGTTAGTTACACATGAACGTTGTGTGTCTTCAAGCATGTTATCCTGCAGGCAGTTGGAAATTTGCTGCTCAAGCCCTGGAGATGTCTGGATGGCACTGTCCACCCCTCCCTTTGGGCTGGGTTTGGCTGAGTGTTCTGAAACTAAGGTACTGAGCAGGTTCAGAGCCTCTTGAAGCAAGTTTCCTTCTCTCCCTTGCTCCTCTCTCAGACCCTGTAGACTTTTCTTTAGGATTTGCAGGTTTGAACCAAGCTCTGCTGTACTTTCTCCACTCTGCAGGAAACAGATTGAAAGGACCAATTGTGCGCACCAAATTTAGAAAACAGTCAAAGACACCAAATCTACAAACCCCACATAAAAACTGAAGTAACTTTTGATCACAAATGACATGTAGACTCACCTTTAGCAGCCATCTCTCCAGTTCAGCTGTTGCCTTATTCTGGGAGTTTACTTTATCTTGCAAAGTTTCAAACTTCTGGGAAATGCTACTCTGAAGACTGTTCAGATTGTTTTGTACTAAAACAAATGATTGAATGAAAAGGTGAAAATTAGGAGTTAAATTAACAAAAACATTAATCTTTTACTTCATATACATGTAACCCTCTAGCAAACACTGGGAAAGTGATAGATAACTTATTCATATTACACACTGGGAAAGGAGCGCCATCTACTGGTAGTAATAAATGCTTAATATTTACAAATTTGGTTTCCAGAGAGAATCTGTAAGATCAGACATTTCAACAAAAGTGACACTTCAGAGAATTGTGTAACTTACATGTTGATGAAAATTCTTTAATGTACTGTTCAAGGATTGTTTGGCACGCAGCAGTGTTTTTCTCTGTGCCAGCAACTACTTGTTGAATCTGACAAAAACAGAGGCTTTTGCTTGTTACATTTTATAACTAGAATAGATTAAAAGCAGCTCCATTTTAAAACTTACATTACAGAGTGTTTCTCTAAAGAGGTGAAACTCCTTGGTTAGATGATCCCTGTTAAAAAATGAAAAAATGTCAAAACTAATAAATAGGTTGCTTTTGGCTTGCTCTTCGTTTTATCAAAAAATATGTTCAAGAGAAGTTGTAGGTTTCATTTTATATAGAGAAGTACCAGTCTATTTTTTCTTTTGCCTTTTTCTTGTCCTCTTCAAATTTATCCAGTAATCCAAAGGCTTTGTTTTTGTCCTTGAAGTCTTCGAACAGGAGAGGTTTGTTTTGATAACTGCTTGAAAACTTTGGGCCACTTCCCTAAACAAGACACACCAACATTAAGACATACATTTTTAACCATGTGACAATATATGTGATATTTACATGTGAAAAGCAGTAACTTTGTCAGTAGCTTCTTATGTTTCCCCCTACACAGGTAGTAACTGGTTCACGCTGAAAATTTATATTTCATGACCTTTTTTTAATTTTAAAAGAGCCCCTGACACAAGGGACCCCAAAAATGTAAACTGATGGAGTAGAAAATCTAACAAGTGATTTACACACATTTCTCTTCCGGCAAATCACACAAATTTGACAGACATCTTAAGAGGTAAATTCGGTTTTAACTAAAAAAAATATTACTAACATAAACGCGTAAAAATGTCTTGTGGTAGCTTTTTTATCAATAAATATGAACACCACATTTGATGGATGCTTTCTGAATTTATTGTCACGTGGCAACAAATGTGCATATCCCTCACTTTTCTGAATTTCATTAAATAGCTCCATCATTGCAGAGAATTACTTTGCATCTTCCATAAAATCTTGCTAAACAGAATTTCTCAAAGTATGCAATAGCAAACTACAGGATGGCTGATGGTTTGGTGTTATTTTTTTGATTTCCAAAGTACTTTTTATTTGAAGTCTCACCTCTTGTGAACTTTGTTGGGAGGTTCTGGGGGACAAACTCATATCTTGAGATGCCCCTTGAGAATTATCAAGCCAAAACTGGGACCCAAAGAACAACTGAGAGTCTGTAAAAGTTGAGAGTCCGTTGGTTGCCCCCACATTCCTGTGTTTGGATTCATCTCTACCAGATTTGACGAGAAAAAAAAAAAACACAATTTGAATGTGGTATAATCAGAGGAACAGGTGGTTGTCTTTGTGTTTTCCGTATTAAATATCCTGTACCCAGCCTCTAACAGGCTATATTACCTAAGAATGACAACACTGATTGACAATGTTAAGTATTGTAACAAAGCATGGCTAACCACCTGCTTCCAGTTTGGATGCCGAGGATTTCCTTTATGTTCTTGATATGACTCATTGTGTCTGGTAACCTGTTTGCAAAGATAACAAATTAGCAGTTGAGACAAGCCATGCATTTTAAAGCGCCGCGGTTTGATTAAAAAATGTGCGTTGAAGGCAACCCAGGGTTAAGAAAGCTAGCATGACGATTGAATCAGGACATCGCTAAATATTTCGAATCTCAATGAGTCTCTTTAAAGTTTAAAACCCTTAACTGTTCTTTGTCATGTTTGTTATCGTAAAATGTTAACACTTATTGAATAATTCAAAAATACCTACAATATGGTAAACTTGCCCACGGTTCACACAGGTCCACCACAACAACACTCAACGGAAGGAAAACTGCTCGCGACAACTACAAATTCCCGCTATGTTACCTCGACAGCAGACAGGGGCCAGGATGCGTTCAGGTGTTACAGACAAATTTCAGAATTTCCCTTACAAGGAGTAACACAACCGTGCGAAATTACGGGAAGCTTTCAAAACGTTGTATATCAAACAATTTTACAAGTTCAGTTTCAACTGGCTGCAGTTTGTTGATACTTCATCACAGATAGGGAACGCGGGGAAGGCTTCGATGCCTTTATGGTGGTTGTAAAATGCACCTGTTCTTCACTCCTGGCTGGACGTTCGCAAAAACGACTCCGCTAAAGGTCCTTAAATCTTGCACAAGTTCTTATCTTAAACGCTACTTTATGAGTTCACTTTTAAAAATTGTGGTTCATCAATAAACAATTCAAATATTAATACAGTACTGGGCCATATGATAGAATTTATGTAAACAATAAATAGTTTCATTAATTTTGATTACATCTAAGGAAAATTTTCCAGAGATACCGTCTCTCATGCATTACTCTTTAGAAAAAATGTGTCGAGTTGCCCTTTCTTTTTTTCCCACTTAATTGTTTTCTGTTTAAAATTTGCGTTTTTTTTTTTAAATAAATCTGTTACTCAATGTATACACTAAGTTAGAATTTTGCCAGTGCTTTCGTTAAAAACATGATGATCAACATCACCATCATCATCATAATTAATCCAGTGTGACGTTAGACATCTCCCAAAATCTCGTTTAGAATAAGGTTAGACTTTAATTTGAAAGTCATACCCGGAAGTGTGTATGCTAAACCAAAGCAGGTAGCAATGAGCTACGCACGAAAGGAGTATCTGTTGATGAACTGCAGTAGTGTGTAGGTGACAAAACTGCAAATATTATAAATGACCGTGTTGTGATATCTCTGTGGAGGACAATATCTGACGCGGATCAAACCACAGTGAGGAGTTAAAACAGGCCAGGTCCTGGTGTTTGGCTGGTGAGTTAACTTTTTGTCCAGCAGTCTGACGCTGCTCAGTGTCGGTAAACGGTAACATGAAACAGAATGAAATGAATTAGCTTGTCGTTTCTAACCACGACGAGGTTGTTTGCGCAAAACCCGAGCACAGTCACGATATTGTGACAGGTAGCTAGCTTACAACCTTATCTGTTTCCTGTTTCAATTTCTGACGCCTTGGTCGTTTTCTGACACTTTCACTACACTACTGTTATCGTGGAGCAATCGCTCCATGTTTTGCTCATTCGTACAGAAAAATTTCCAAATCTAAACCTAAAGATAGGAACCAAAGTGTGCTGTGTCTAATAACTCATTTATTTTGAAGACTACCCCCCTCGTGAGTATGAAAGCCTTGTTTCAATGGGTGACTCATCTGTGTAGACTGCATGCAGCACAAACCAATAACAAACACGCTCTACAGCTTTGTGTGATCCTGTTTAAACTTAACTCTGACAGAAAGGGATTTTAATAGACTGATAACAATCAAGTTAACGTGGTTACCTAAATCTGCATGCTTAGGAGAGCTGATATCAAACCTCAAAATTTAAACGTGAACACGTGCAACGCGTGCACACTGCTTCTATTCTCTTTAAGAGCTCAAAATCAAATACAATTTTTATGGTTGCCGCCTTTGCCAACATTGTTTCCTTTAATTAATTAATTAATTAGTTTAGTATATCTTAAAGAGTCACGGTAGAGCGCTTGATCTGCACATGTTGTCTTTACATTTTACATAGACGACTATCAGATTAAAGTTTGTCATCTTCTCAGTCAGCTGTGTTTTCCACTTTTATCTTTTCAGACTAAATGAAAAAAAGTTGTATTTGCTGTAAACTGCTTCGTCATTATAACTGTTGTGTGTTTGATTAATGTATTTTTTTCGATTTCTCAGGGTTTGACTATGGCTCTGTCTTTCCTTTTGGTCTTGGCTGCTACAGTGATCCTCATCAGACCAGAGACACCAGTGACAAAGGTAGAGGTAAATTTTATTCAGCCAACAGGAGGCTTTTGTTTAAGTAAGTTGTCCTCAGAGATTTTTTAATCTGTAACTACTGTTGTGTTTGTAGGCCCTACATCAAAATTCACTGGAGTGCTGCGGGGAGAAACAGAGAGGGAACAATTCATGTTCCAATGACACTCATTGTGAGCCAGGTAACTTAGATGATGACAATATGTACTGAGATTTGTGACTTCTGTACATTGATAGTTGTAACACCATTAACAGAAAATGACCTGAGGGAAAAATACACTGACTTTTGCATACATATGTCATATTATCCCTCAAATTCTCTTTTCTTATTCTTTGATGCAAGATAACACTTCACCTTCCAAACAGACATTTTACACACACACAAAATGTAAAGTTACTTTGGGAGTTCTATGAAGCTCTGGTTAGTTAGTAGTCATGGTGGTGATTTGATAAAAATGTCTGTAAGTCCATATTTATTTATTTTTCACTCAATATTAAATTATTTACATTTACTTTCAAGTGATTGTTAACATTGGTGCAGAGTGATTGTTGTCCAATTTTTGTTCACACAATGACACCGAGGAGATGTAATGAGTTTACACAAGACATGAACAAAGAGCAGTAAAGGTCACACAGGGATTACCTTGTGCCTCTGTGTTAACCTAATCTCAGAAAGAAAATATATAGTATTCAGCTTTCTTTTTATCAGTTTTACACAACTGTGTTTAAAGCTTGATTGAAAATCCCAACAACAGTGATAATTATTGACAGCAAGGGAAGACTGGTGGAGAAGTAAATCTAGGGAGAGGTGCTATAACACAAGGAGCAGGGTTGAAGAGACTGAAATAATCAAGAAGGAAGAAAATAGATACCAAGCAGCCACAAGCTACTGCAGTAGATTTGGCAGTGTCATGTGAGGGGTTGGGTGAAAAGAAAACGCTGACAAAAAAGTTCCAAGAGAAAGACCTAAACAGGTGGCTTATTTGCTGCAGCTGTTATGAAGACTGTAATATGTCTTTAAGTGTTAAATTTCAGTTCATCCCACATGGAGGCTGATGAGAATGCTGACAAACGTTCAAATCTGAAGAACTTTTTCTTCAAACTTCATAAGTAAATGATTTTTGAATAAGTCAAATAATCTTTAAACAAGTACTCATTGTCAACTTGTATGTATCTTTAGCTCGTAGATTTGTTGTAAGTGGGGTAATGTATAGTGAGCAGGTTGTTATGGTAAATGGAACCTCTTCATGTCACACTTATATTACAAAATTAATTCATATTTTGTTAATATTTTCTGGTTTGATATTTTTTTTAAGGATGCTTTTTGCGCGTCCTTGAGAACAGCAACACCGTTTGTATATTCTGTGACTCAGCTGCTTTGGATTCTGAAAACATAACAGTCTGCACCTACAGTAAGAACTTTTAACTGTTTGCTTATGCTTTTTTAAATGAATGAAAATCTGAATTCTTGATATCATTTAGCATTTTTTTAAATTATAATTTTTCCTTTTTGTACCTTCATTAGACTACACAGTGGAGAGGAAGAATCACACAACTGTAACTACTGTCATTCCCAAAATTGGTAAGATGGGACACTTTGTAATTTATAAGGTCAACTTTGAAAAACAAAGTGAACCAATTTTCAGTATTGCATGAAGGATGTGTATTGTTTGAAATATTAGACAGAAACACCAGAAAATATACTTAGACATAAACCAGACAGGGGGGATGAAAGTCACTCAGCCGAAGGTAAAATCCCCCCTCTGCTTCTCTTCATTCAATTTGTGTTTTGTGTCTTCTCCCTGATCAGGAGGACCAGGTGTGGCAGCCTCTCTTCTTCTGGGAACACTGTTGATCAGCCTGTTCCTAATCCTTTCTGTCGCCTCCTTTTTCTACCTCAAACGCTCCAACCGACTTCCGAGCATCTTTTACCGCCGCAATAAGGGTAACAACTGCATGGCTCTGACACACTGACTCTAATCATTTAAATAAACATGGCTGTGAGGCTCAGCTGTTGCCCTGCTTAGTTGAATTATGTGTTTTAAGTTGAACTTTTTTGCTCTTTTACAGCCTTCATATTCCAGCCAAGTGAAACTGTGAGTCAATTCGTTTGAAACACATTGATTATTTTAGAGCCTTGTGTAGATAATTTTCATCCAATTTTAGTTAAGTGCCAATGCCACACAAGTACATTATTTGTTATTTGCTCACAGGAATAATACATGTGTATATTTTTTCTTTCTAGGCTGTGATGATCCCGTCCTCAACAGGTATGACTACATGACAGTCTCACACTGTTGAACTGCTCTATTGTAACAGTAACTCTCTGAGCTTGCTGAACAGGTTTTAGGATTGTATTAGGCTAGTGAAAAATGAGAAATAGTTGAAATGTTACTTGGAAGGACTTGGTGAAACTGTTCCATTTTCTTCATGTCATAAACAAGATGAAACTTAGTACAGAGAGGTTAGTTACTGTGCTTCTGCAGGTCTCTTCATGTTTTCTCCCAGATTATTACATGTTCTGCTCTGTTTTGTGTTTCCTTTGAAGTGAGGAAGCCAAGATACGTCAGGAGGGAGCGGCCCTCTGCAGCATCCACGCTGAACAGTGCCACTGTGCCCACCACATCCCCCAGTGAAGACTACAATGTGTAGGAGGAGGAAGAGGCAGGGAAGTGCTGGTGCAGGTAGGAGAGGTTGCTCAGGAATGGTGTCAGACTTTCTGATCATGTGAAGGATCCGCAGAAGGACCAGCTGACTTGTGCACAGGTGGCCAAATGTAACTGTAGCTGCTTCACATCACTCGGCTGCTACTTTTTCTGTGTTTGATATGATCCTTAAGAAGGTTAGAAAAAGCTGATACTGAACTGTTTTGTTTTTTTGACTTTTTACAACTTTAAATTAGTTTTTCACTCAAAAATAAAACAGTTGAAGTTTTATTCTGTTTATTACAAACATCACAGACAGTTTTCTCTTTTATTTTGAAGTCTAAACACTGTAAATTAATACTTTTAATCTGCTGTTTGGTAGCTTGTGTTCATACACTTGATGGTTTTACTTAATGGATATATCGGTTTGTCTGCTAAAAGAAAATTTTGACACTTCATCAAATGCTTTTAGCCTTTCTTGGTAAGACAAAAGCCTGTTGACTAGCCAAGAAGCTAGCCAAATCTTTTTTTAATTCTTACTATACAGGAGAAAAAGTAGACAAACTACAAATCTTCACTCTGGAGATTTTATTTACATTTAAGTTTATAAACAGGTTAGATAAATAAACCATGCAAGCCATTTCCCCTGTTTACAGTAGTCATACTAAGCTTAGCTAACCTGTTGCTTGCTGTGAATGTACGTTAAGCTCATCTGAAAAACTTCAATCTTCTCAATCATTCTCCTCAAATAAAGGCAAAAAAAGAGCATTTGGAAAATGTCAAACTCTTCTTTCAAAAGCAACGTTTTAGCTTGACAGTGACCAAGTAGAGTTTTTTGGACAGAGTGCCAGTACAGTGATGTTTGATGGATGCTTTATTGAAGGGTTATATTTTATTTTGTTTTTTAATTTTTGCTGATAATAATGTATTTTATACATGTTATATTTATTTGCACTTTGTGTCTGCCCACTGACTTTAACTGAAAACAAAGTGGCTTAAAGTAGTAAGGTCCTTTTTGAAGAATAGGACATTTAAAATGAGTTATTACAGATGATGTATGAGTGAAAGGTCAATTTTTGATTTAGGGTTTTTTCATATTTATTGTTTTTGTGAGCTGAACCATGGAGAATGTATAAATCGCATATGACAAATCCTGCATCCAATAGGAAAGGAATCTTTTACAGCATTACAGCATTAAACTGACTTTACCACAAAAGTCACATTTTTGTTTTTTTACATGAAGCTCCTTTAAATTACGTATTTTCTTCTCAGTTACAATAAATTCCAGTTCATAATTCCCATGAAAGCATACAAAATTCTGAATTTTCTTGCACTTTATTACTCTGGGTCAATATTAGACCCTTATTTTGAAAAGCACTACTGAAAATATCTTGTTGCCATTGAGTGTGATTTTCTTTTTGTACTTGTGGCAACATTATTGCTGCATCATTGAATTTACTTGACTGTCTAATTTTGCCAAATGTTGTCTGAAGAAAGTAGCTTTAGCTGCACGCCACTACTGTGATAACTGTGCCATTATGAGCTTTAAACGCAGACAAGAAATGTTGAGTGATAAAGAGATAAATAATTGCTTATTTGACTTAAATCCAGTGGCCTTTAATGCACACTATTCCAAAACAATTTTAGCTACAGGTTAGTCTGATTTGCCACATTTTCCCCCTTTCATTTTGCATTTCCAGTGTATGTAAAGCCACGTGACGTGAACCTAATTAAAGGCAGCAGTCATTCCATGAATATTCCCCTTGAGCTTCTTGCGTTTGCTTTTGTACAGAAAACCATGAGCTGAATACATGTATATATTGTTTTATACAAATAATGTATTGATTTTGTATTGATGTGCATATTCTAGTCTCAGTGCCATGAAGACTACTCTGAGGACGAGTGTATTGTTGGAGAAATAAAGCACCTTTCCATCACTGTTGTTACCCTCTTGCAGTTATATTCACACATGTAATCTTAATTAAAATTTTATTGAACAATTAAATGATTGATTTCTGTATGTTTCCTATTTCAATTTCTGCTGCTAATAATAAACAATGCCTCACTGTGTGTTGGCCAGCAATTTATTCTTTATTCTGTGATTGATATAGACATCATCCGGATTTTTACACCAAACAAAACTGTTTATCTTCTGTTCTCTTATAAAGAAAAGGATAAATGTTAAAGTTAGAGTAATAACAACTCACTAAGTGTTCTAGTATTTAACTGAAGGATAAATGAGAACATACTGTTGATGCAATCTAAATAAGTCTAGTACCGTTTGAACCCAGTGTAAGTTATAAAACTTACAATCAAAACATCAATTTAATTTTTTCTTTTTGTTTTTAGAGTGGGAGGAGTCCAAGTAGTAAAACTTTATATTGTTGATGAAAATGCTTCTGAAGTCGTTAATGTTTACCACAGTCATGTTTGTAGAAATGCTGTTTTAATTTTATTCGTTTGACTCAAGACAATCACTACATTAAAAAACCACAAGATGCCTGAATGCAAAATGTGAAATTCAAATATTTACAACGTCAAATTTTGTGACAAAAAAGGTTATATTTTGCTTATTTTTATCAAATTTCCTGTGAAAAACTTTTAGCCTGTGTTGATTATGGCGGCCCCCTATGGACAAGCTAGTACTAGTATTCTTTACAAAATTACAAAAACAAAAAACCTTTCATCCTTGGTTACATCTTAGAGTCCAATGTGTTACACATTAAGAATGTTTGCAAAAATAAGACTTTCCTCAGCTTTGTTAATTCCACTAACTCGACTTTCTTACTACAAGTGATTTCACTCATTGGCTATAACATTTTTAAAACAATTAATCTTTTTGTCAAAAGTTTTTCCTTTTTGTTTATAAAGAACCCTTAGTATTACATGCAGCCTGTCTCATAATGGCTATAAAAACTCACAGGTGCTTTAATCAAACGAGATGCCTGTATTCAGTATCCTTTGTTGTGGTTGTATCCTTTCATGTTAAAAGTGGAAATGTTTATTTACCTTACCTCTAATAAAAGTAAGGGAGCTTGTATTTAAGGGTACTGAAATGTCACACCTCTTGTGAGGCAGGGACGGACGTTTACACTGGAAGCAGCTACATGTGACTGGACATACTACTCTATTTATATCAGCTGAGAGCAAGGCCCCAGTCCCTCACAGGCAAGGACAGACGGACATCAGAGCTGAAATGTTCCCACAGGGAGAAAGTACTGAGGCCTTCAAACTGGACATTTGGTCCTTCTGCAACAGGTAGGAGTCCACTTACTCCTGAAACTCATTGTCATGACCTTACTTAAACTTTGCTTTTGTTTTTCTCGGTTGTGTTAATGATGTTTATAGAGAAATCCTTTTGTGACTTTGACACAGGACAAACAGACAGTTTGGGTAACAACAAGAGAATAACCATTTTAACTAAGAAATACCGACTGTGACTTGAAACAAATATAAAGAATATGCCAACCAAATGCAGTATTAAGATGCCCTTTTTGGAATTTTTAAAGTTGGACGCTTTTTACTATGATAATGCTTTTATTATCAAGCTGCTTTTCCTTCACTCTGTGTAAAAAAAATAACACTGTGTACATAAGTAAAGCTGATTCTGTACTTTGTACGCTGACATTAGACGGCTGAGTTTTTTCATATCAGGTCATATGACTCAGAGTATTTTGGGGTCTGTTATGGAGCTTGCGGGCATAGTGTTCTGACTTTGCTGTTCTCTCAGGTCTTCACCTCTCAAGCTTTGAACTAATACAGGAGCTTGTTCGCCTTCAGCGTGATACAGCCCTAATGACAGCTGATTACATTTTTATGCTAAGCTTTGGATAAGTGTCTGTTCTATATTTAACTCAGATAAGTTGATGTGGCATCAACTTTAACCTGATAGAGACATCAAGGATGTACTGATTAACACTGCCACTTCAATTATTCAACTCCGCAACCACCCAAGGCAAATCTGTTTTTTTCTGCTCATGTTTTCAGATTTGAGACTAAGTGAGGGATCCAAAATGGATGATTTAGATCACAGCATTCATATCTCAGAAGATGACTGGTCAAGCTTCTATGAGGAGAGCGAGGAGTGTTGTCTGCTGCAGCCTTTGCTCGCCTACCCGGATCACTCTGGCCTCAGTGATTCAGAGGATTCAGGAAATTCAAGTCCAGTTTTCATTGCAGGCCCACAGGAGCCTCAGCAGGACCTTGATGCAAACCATGATACAGCTGAATGCAATGCTGCACCATGCTGCATGAGTGAAATGCATATTAATCCGAGCAGTTCAAGAAAAGAAGAAGATGATCCCAGCACAAAAGCTAAGGAAGACAGGAACCCACAAGTGAACTGTGAAATAGGCCTAGATTGTCCTGAGGGGAATAGCACAAACATAGAGGGGGTGCATTTGATTTGGTCCGTAGAGCACGCCACAGTGGAGGCAAATGATGATATCACAGCCACACAGCAAACTGAGCAAATAAGTAGTCAGTCTACCCATGGAGAAGCAGTAGAGCTGAAAAAGGACAGTGAAGTGTTGCAAACAGAGAGTGACACTTGTGAACTCCAACCCGTACAAAAACCTGACCCACTTTCATGCAGCCAAACAGAAGTAATTGTGAATGAGCAACACAGTACAGACACAGCTGAGGGCAAGGATGTGAGCAGTGTCGCTTTAAGAGCTGAAAGAGAGCGCTGGTTCGTGACAGTGAATGACAACCTGGCACGACAGCGGGTGCAACGCTCCTCCGGCAAAAAAAAACGAAGACAAAAAAAAACTAAGGACGGTCTCATGTGCAGATCAGGCAAGCAGGAAAACAGCAAAAGTTTCAAACCGGAGGGAAACAGAGATTGTGATGACTCAAAGAGCGCAGTCGGTGTGTCTAACAGGTGTCCGATGATTGAAGAAAATCCTGAAAGAATCCCAGCAGGGGTCATTTCAGATTCATCCCAAATGTCTTCAACATCTTGTGAAGAAGACAATTCACCAGAGGAAAATGTATCATATTATTCCTCCAGCAATAATTTCACATTGCATGATGCATTTATATTCAAAGGCCCTCCAAGGATGGATAGTGTTGAGTCTGAGGATGCTGCAGAGTTCTTCTCCACTCACAGTTATGATTCTGAAAGCTATCTTTCAGCTGCTGAATCAATGGATGAGACACAGTTTCCGCTTGTTGATAACCCGTGCCTGCAAAGCTCAGAATCTCTGACAAAAGACAGCTGCCTGCTCAATCTGATGGAAAATACCAATGCTAACAACATACAGGTGACAGACATGCCTTTATATGATACCACTCTCCCCTCCAATTCAGCAGCTGCCAGCTCTAAATGTTATGAATGCACTGATGTTGAATCTACCCAAGCACTTCCATCTGTGGGCCAAAGTGTTAACAAAATACCAGATGACATCTCTGCGTGTATAAATGACACTCCCTGCAAGTTGCCCAGCATATCCTCGAACCCATCTGGAGTCCAAAAACATGAGGTTAATCTTTCAGCATCTGCTTGCTCTTCAGGTGATCTGCACAGCCTTCTCCCTGTTCCTGATTTAACTGTAACACCGTGCTTAGTAGCCGACAGCCCTGACACATACGCCGAAGCCACGGGAAATACTAAACCTGTGTATGCCATCTCTGCTTTTTGGGATGAAATGGAAAAGCTAACGATAAATGACATTTTGCAGCTTAGGATGGGTAGAAGCCCAGCTCCCAGGGAGACACAAGAAACATCAACACCAAATGATGATTTTCCAACAAATCTCAGCTCTTTGGACGAAACTGTGGACAGTTTGTGCAGTGGTGGGTTGACAGATCCCGACACTGCTGACTCAGACTACTTCACACAGGCCGACGACTCCAAGCCAGATCGCTCAAGCTGTGAGTTCTCCACTTCTGATTTTGAGGAAGAGTACTGGCAGTTCCTCGGTGCCAGTAGGAACTCAAGTCCTGATCCTCAAAGTAAAACCCAAAGAGGGACAAAAGACTCACATTACTTTGAGGAAGAGGAGTCGACATGTTCAGAAGGAAAGGAGACACCTGTCCCCTTGGAGGACTGTGCAGGGCATCTTTTCCAGGATGAAGACACCAGAGCTTCTAACTCAAATGAACTTGTGTGGCCTAAGCAGATAACTAAAAGTAAAAGTGTACACAATGTACCAGCTCTCATGGAAGATTCATCTGTACAGCTGATACTTGATCATGATGACAGCAGTTTGTTTATCAGAAGCTGTCCAACTCTGGTCGAAGATGTGGTTTTGGAAGCCAGTGACAGCCTGGAGAAACTGATGCAGACAGTTTGCCTATCCAACACACAGGTGCTTGATGATCTCCCACAAATATCCATCTCTGAAGTGTTTGAAAAACCTTTGGAAGATCAAAAAAGTAGAGAAAGTTGCATCACCCTCTATGATCCAGAAGATTTCTCATCAGTGTTTGTGTTTGACTACACTCCTTGTACACTCAGGGATGAGACGTCCCTCTCTTTCTTCCATGATTCCGAGTGCAGCGACAGGAAACTCATCCCCATCTTCTCTTGTTCTCAGCCAACTATTCGAGAACTCACATTCCCAAATCCGAACTATGTTTTCCTGAGCTCAGACTACAAGGAGGCTAGTGATTTCTCACCAATCAGGGTTGTGTCGCACTCTTTCATTCAGAGCAGAGACCCGGGGACATCAGTGGCCTTTCCCAGTTTGCTGTCTATAAGAAGGATTCACCTCCAAAACAAAGGTGGTATCTGGTGTGGCAGCTCTGGCACCTGGGTGTTTCCAGTTGAAGCTGCAGACAGTACCATAAAGGTTGAAGATCCACTGTTGACTCGGCGTCCTGAGAGGAGGGTCCCAACAACTTCCTCTCTGTTATTCAGAGAGCTGGCAGAGCAGCAGGGGATTTTGGGGACCTTTCAGACCACCAGTAAGTCTAATCTCTTCCACATCAGAGCGGATCAAAGAAATTGCATAGAAAGAAAATCAAATGAGATGGATCTAACTTTTTCTTTTGTGTCCCTCACAGGACGAGAGGGTATTTTCTCCACACTGAAACAGTCAGATATGTGTTTGGTCTGCATTGCATTTGCTTCCTGGGTATTAAGATCATCTGATCCCGAGGCTGCTGACACCTGGAAAGCTGGTATGAAATACCCTGATCTCTAGTTCTTACAGATCTTACAATAATTCATTCAATCTACATCCAAATTTTTGAATGTGCATTATCAACAGGGTACCAGTGTAGGACCTGAACACAAAGATTTGTGTCAATTTAAATTAAGTTTTTTAATGGTTGTTTTTCCATTCCATTTCATAAGGCTCTGACTGGAAATGATTTCTATTTTTTTGCTGAGTATAGTAATATTTATTTATACTCTTTGATATGTTGGTGTCAAATTCTAAAAACTAACCTTTATCAAATCCTTTTCAGCTCTGCTAGCAAATGTCAGCGCCCTTTCAGCTATCCAGTACCTGCGGCAGTATTTAAAGAAGAAACCTTCACGAAACAATCCCTGATACATAAGATATCATTTCCAAACCGTACCTTTTCACTTGGGTCCATTCATGAACATTTGTCTACTCTTAATACTCTGGCGCGTGGCATTACAGGTTGGTATTGGCTATGTGTTTGGCTGGTTGGAGGAAGGTCATATAAGTAATGGAATTTTGGAATAGTAGACATGGTTTTGGGGTTGCATGGTGGGACAGCTCCACAGCAAGAAGGTCACCAGTTCAAATCCTGGTTTGGGAAAGATAGGCCTTTCTGTGTGGAGTTCGCATGTTCTCCCCATGCACATGTGGGTTCACTCTGGGTATTCTCGCTTCCTCCCAAAGTCCAAAAACTTGCCTATCAGGTTAATTGATGACTCTAAAATTGCCTGTAGGTGTGAGTGTTCGAGGTTGTGAGGGGGTGGCTGTCTCTGTATGTCAGCCCAGTGATTGACTGGCGACCAGTCCAGGGTGTACCCCACTTCCTGCCCGAAGACAGCAGGGATAGGCTCCAGCCACCCTTGACCCTGAACAGGATAAGCAGTAGAAGATGGATGGATGGATGGATGGATGGATGGATGGATGGATGGATGGATGGATGGATGGATGGATGGATGGATGGATAGTCCTGGTTTGCCAACAGTGGCATTGATCCACTTGAAATATGACTGGCACTATATGCTTAATAACATTATGTCATATTATTTGAAGCAGCTGTAAGCTTGGAAATTACACTTAGGAAAAAAAAGAGCAAGGTAACTCAACCATACTGACCTCCACCATTGCTGTTGACAAAGTTGGTATCAAAAGTCCTGCTCTTTTTTTATTTCAATTGGTCAGTGATCAAGAAGTGACATTGATGAGCATGACAGAGTTCCAAAAGTTGAACTTTTTCAACCGAGAAGCCTGCAACAAAAATTCACTGACGATGTGGGAATAGATTAGTAAATAACACTGATGGATACATGCTTTCAATCATACATGTGTGCACATTTAATGCCCAACCCAAAAAATCTAGAAACATCCCTGCTTGAAGCATGCTTTTACCTAAGTACTAAAACCTATTTTCTTTAAGCTACAGTGTCACTTTCAGTGACGAGAACTGAGTAACTTTGCTTTAGTTCAAACCCAGGAAGACAGCAAACAGACATCCTTTACTGGATTTCTGTCTCAGAAGTTGGAACAATAGTTACATGTATGTAGTTGGGACAGAGGATGATTTTGTGAGGATGGTGAGAGTAGGATGCACTGTGTTTATTTGAGGCTAAAGGTGAGGTGAAGTCCCATTTAACTTTTGATCACTTTAGCTTTTTTTTCTTAGTTAACCGAAGAGGTTACATGGACCATTCTGTAAGTACTGAAGCTGTTACTCTTGAAAGCCAAATGAATGCAAATGTTCTACTGTAGCTTTGTATGTTGTTTAAGTTATGATGGTGGCTTGATACGTTTTTGATCAGATTACAGGTTAATGCAGGTTGTCTTTTGGAAGGTAAAAAAAGAAAATTGAACCTGTAAGTAGTTTTTGTTGTAGCTATTGGTCAGGTCTGTGTAGGTTGTAAGCAAGGACTCAGTGACTGCTTAAGTTGGATTCAAACTATCATGTAAAAAGGCTGTAGAAAATCTTTATTTTTGGGGGGAAAATGTTTTACTATGGCTATTCATCTAGACAAATTTGTGCTGAGCAGGTAAAAAATGGCATTTGACTGGACTATCAGGGAATAAGATTTGAGAGGTCTAAAAAGTAGTTCAAATCTGTTAAGATTTTTCTGTTTCTCCTCTCTTGTCTGTTGCATGCAAAAAACAACACATGGTTACATCATTACATTTGAGCAAACTAAACTTTTTTTAGAAAAAAAAAATCTTTTAAGTTTTAATGTATTATTATCACTTTCACTGTTGTGTTTTTTTCTGAGACTACACAAAAGTTGTTGTGATCTGAACACTTTATAGTTCTTGTCAAACAAGACTGGGTAAATATGATTTTACATATGTAAGGTTCTGTGCAGTAAATATTATTATGCAATAAAGCCATTAATACATCATACTTTTTTGTGTCTTCATATATGGGTGCAAAATAATAGCAAGAAGAATTTCATTGTTAAAAAGTCAAAGTTGATGAAAGTCTATTGGCTACACGTATAGACTGCTTAATAAGAGGATGTAGCGTCCTTCATGTCACCTATTTAAACAGGGGCCATATTTGAAATGTTGAACTCAACCTAGCCTTAGGTGGGTTTGGATGTGGGAAAGAGGCGGGTCTTTCACCTCTTTGCAGACAGCAACAGGTGCCTGTCAGTCAAGTCAGCCAAGCTCTTATATGGGAAAAACTTCTAAGAATAAAGATTATTTTAAAAAAACATTCACTTGTCCAACAGAATAATTATTAACTCATGTTCTTAATAGAAAGGCAGCTAAGTGTGAGTAAAAAACAGGCTATGTAAGAGGTAATAAGAGGAACTCCAAGTGCAAAAATGATAGGGTGTCATTGCAGAAATATTTATTGAAATAAATATGCAATGGATACACTTCCATATTATGTCACATAAATATTAAATTTAGAGGCAGTTCTTTAAAAAATGTCCATTAAAATGCTCAAAATTTAGTATTACTCCAATTCAGTTACATCAAAACAATGTAAAACCTTGATGTCTGTGGTGATGGATCATTGTCCAATTCAAATTCTTCTAACATATAATGCCATATATGTTTTTTAGCTTATGATTTACTGCTGTCGTGCTGAGTAAAAGGTCAGGTGTTAATGTCTACTGCTAAATCAATAGTAATCATTCATATAGAATAATGTGAACATGTAATATTTACATTCTCAAAAATGAGCGAATAAAAGCTTAGGTTATACTGTGGAAAGATATCTTGATATATAAAACTTTAGGATTTAAACAAATATCTAGCAGATTAAAGATTTAAACCAACCTCCACTATGCTTTCAAAGTCTAAACACCACAATGCAACGCGCTACTCTAGTTAGGTGTAAAATGAAGACTGAGTCATGCTATGTCATTACAATCATTCAAACACTGATTTAGATGTCATTCTGTACAAGGAAATCATTTAGAAATCATAGGGCTATTTCAACATAACACCAAAGTCTGTCTGTTTTCATATCCTTTGTAAGAGAGCAAATTCATCTTCTTTAATAACAGTTTAACAGATTAGCAGAGAAAATCTGTAATTTCAATCTCACATAAACAGATGAGATTTTTCATTATTGTCATAGTAAAACTAGTATAAAGTCTTGTGTGGTATGAAAATCTCAGACAAACTTTGACTCTCCATCAAGTGCTGAACAAGGAATGCACGTACAGATCCACAAATTTTTCTTCTAAAATATGTAAAACAATAAACAGACGCACAGTTATTCTTGTATGGTCTTAAAAGTACACAGTATTCTATTGGGTATGAATATAGGGTTTTCAGTGCATGCACCACCTGAGACTCAAGATGGCTTGTCACCTTCTTTCTTCAGACGACTGCGGGGAAAGAAACAAAAATATGAAAAAATTCTCTGGGGAAAAAAAATTCTGAAAAGGATAGGAGCTGTTGAATATACTTTAATTAAAAAAATCAGGCTTCTCCCAGTGCATCTTAACCCAAAATAAAAATCTGTTGGATCTTGGAAATATTCTTACCAGCCAATTCACATAAATAAGTATCACTGCAGACATCTGGGAGACAGGAAAACTGCAAGAACGGTCTCATGGGGTTCATAACTCCCAGAGTCATGAGCGCTGTTTATGCAGTTACTATCTCAACAAATTCCTTTGTTGGAGAAGGCAACAGCATAAGCAGTTTTAATGGCTAATAATCATGTCCAAAGTAAACTGTATATTATGATACATGTGCACTGTAAGCTGAGTCGCTTTGACGACAATAAAACGCCTTTTTACTGATAGAGATTTTATGTCTAAAGTCCTCATTTTACGGCTTCACTTGTATTCAAAAGACAGTTAAAAGCCTCACCTGTAGTAATCTTCCTGACTTGGTATAGGGCCTCCATGCAGGTGATGTCCATGCAGCCATTGCTGCTCCATTGCCATTCTCTGAAGCTCTGCAGACTGAGCGTGCATGGCCTGGAGCTGATGAGCAGCTGACATCTGTGGAATCGGGCCCTGCAGCTCGCGCGGATACGCTGCTCCTGTGGGAAAACGCAATTATAGAAAGTCAAACAAACTGGAGGAGCAGGACTCGGCAAAACAATATCTGAGATGAAAGCTGTTAGTGCCGAAAAGAAGTGAGGATACACACCAAACAGTGGATGGCGCAACATTTCATGATCATGGGGGAGATCACTGAGTAAAGGGTTGGGAACTGGACCACCAGGGAAAGGAAACCTTGCCAGACGTGGTCCTGTTGCAAGGGGGTCCACAAGGGGATGAGGGCTTGAACCTGCATCAAAAAAATTAACCATATAGTAAATTAGAAAAGAAATGTGATACATTTTGAGAAATATAATAATCTGTTAAACTATGAAGTGATACAGTCAATCTTCACCTTGACCAAGGGGATCTTGCTGGTGCAGGTGTAGGTGTGAGTGAATGTGAGAGTGTTGGTGATGATGTGGAGTGACGTTGAGCATCTGCAGTCTGGCAGCAGGGTCAGCCACAGACGCCATCCTCTCTGCATGAAGTCGTTCTGCAGTTAGTCGCTCAGCGTAGCTCAGCTCAGGGCGTAGCTGAGGTGCTGCCAGTGCCATCCTCTCCCGCTCTAAGTGGTTAAACCCTGGATGGAAAGGCGCAAAAGGGTGGGGAGGCCCAGGAATGTGGGGTAGACCAATGGCCCCATGTCTGGCGAAGTGCTCCATCGGATTGGCAGATGGGTGCAGAGTTTCCAAGTCAGGGGGCTTGACCTCAAACCCAGGCTTCATCCTCTCTCTGAGCTCCCTCTCTCTGAGATTTCTCAGCTCGCGCTCTCTGAGGCTAGGCTCAGCACTATACAAGCCGGGCATGTGGTAAGCCAGCAAGGGGTCCCCAGGGCTCAGAGACACGTAGAAGGGGTGATTGCGGTTGGTGGGCGACATAACATGAGGTCGGGCGTATTCACTCAGGGTGCGCAGTGCTGGTGTATCGGGGCCGATGTAAGGGGGCACAGCAGCTACAGTAGTAGGCGGCTGATCGAAGGAGGGACGTCCATGTCCCTGAGGTGCCATCTGAGCCTCGCTCATACGACTGTCATGGGATGAGCTTGAGGCCCTCTGTAAGAAATCAGCAAGCGTGACATCAGTCAGACATGTTTGCATGACAGACAGAATGTGAAAAACAGACACGAAGGGAATGTCACACTCACAGCATTCCTGTCAGCCTCCCTCTCTCGCTCTCTTTCTCTGTCTTTTTCCCTCTCACGTTCTTGGCGAGCATTTAGCTCCGCCTCCCTCCTGGACTTTTCCACCGCCTCCTCTCTCTTCCTGGCAAGCTTGGAGGATGAAAGTGGGGTGAAGAACAGGTCTGTTCTTGCACAGGAGTTGTAACCACGATCCAAGTGTTTTATAAACCTGTAGCAAACATATGAATCTTTATGTGACAATTAAATTTTATCCACAGAAATAAAAATGTAACTTGTGTGAAAGTTTGTCATGAGTTTGTAATATGGGGTATGTGTACTAAAGTTTGCTGTACATTGTTTGTAATTAACTTTATGTGGCATTTCGATGACTTACGAAATATGTTCACCTGATGCCAACTTTATGTCTTTGAGGGAGGAACTAATTTACTGTGCACAACAAAGTTTATGAGAACCAATTCCAGTTCAGCTGCGTATACATCGCTAAATACCACACAAAACATCACAGACTGAGGGCAGCATTAAGTGCTGAATCTAATGAAAACCTTCAAGCAGTGTGACAGATTAAACATAACCCCTCCTCCCTCAAAAAGAGCAGTGACTAAATCAACAATGTGGCCCATGATCCTGATATTTATGTTAAATTTTTGGCCTCTCAATAAGATTTTTTGCTTTTAGCTCTCCTTGTTGGCAGTAATTTCTAAATGTCACAAAGTGTCTATTTATGAACTGGCTAGCCTGTTATTGTGATCAATTGCTTAAATAACACAACAAGAAATCGTCACAGGAAAATAAAGTGTAGTTTTGTAAAAGAGTGTTTTCAGTCGTACCGTGCTGACTGGCTGGCGTGACTTGCGATGTTGATCACAGTTGGCTCTGGTGAGGGGCTACGAGGTGGAGATGGTGGGCTCTCTGCTTCCTCAATCTCATCCACCGGCTCTTCTTTAATCTGAATTTGTGATCCTCCTGTTATTGTGCTGGGCGAAGGTCTCAGAGGAAGAGGGGGAATCGATGGTTGCAGGCTTGGGACAGGGCCAATGGTCGAAGGTGTGACTGAAGTGATAGGGTGTGAGGCTGCAGCAGGTGGGTGAGAGGAAGTCATGCTTTTTCCAGGATGGGTCTGCACCTGAGAAATCACTGGCAGTTGGGTAGGAAGTGGCTGCAGTGGCAAAGGCTGTGGCATGAGCTGAAGAGGAGGAGGAGGGGCACCAGGAGGATGCTGGTTAGGCAGAGAATTAAGTGGTTTTAGAGCAGGGGGTGGAGGCAGATTGGAGGGCATCTGAGGGTAAGGTGTAGCAGACTGGTGTGGCATTTGTTTTTGTGAGGGTGGAATTGGAGTGGTGGGAGGTGGTTTGATTTGTGGGCCAGGTGGTGGGAGCTGAGACTCTCTAAAGAAAGGAGGGGGTCGCTGGGGTGACAGGCCATGAGGCTGGACAGAGCTGAGAGCTGGAGGGACTGAAAATGCAGGAGAGTGAGGAGGGTCCTGACCAAGACCTGATGGAGGAGGTGGTGGACCAGGAATAGAATGAGAGGCAGGCAGTGGTCTGCTGTTTGTAGCAGCTGACTGGCCAGCAGCAGGCTGAGGGGGCTCTGGAGAAGCAGGAGGAGGGCTCTGAGCAGGATCAGCTGGGCCAGTGCTTTGGGTTGGTTGAGGAGTGATGAGAGGGACCTGAGAGGGAAGGGCTTGTGGGGTCGGTACGTCAGCCAGCACAGCGGCTGCAACAGCAGGCTCTGATGGGACGCCGTTGGGCTGTGCAGATGAGTCTGAGTCGCTCTCGTTGCCCTGCTGAGGACTGGGAATACTGGGAGAGGAGCTGCGGTTGTCCTGATCTATGTCTTTGGTGTCACTGCTGCCGTCGTCCTGAGCACTGCGGCTTTCAGAGGAGCTTTCCTCCTCTGCTTCAGCTTCTCCTTCTGAGCGGGAGCCCTGTGGATCCTGAAGTTAAAATATAACAAATTTACAGTCTGCCACATTTCAAACTTCTTTTTACAGATTAAGTTTTACCAGATGAGTTCCTAACAAGCCAAGTGAAATATATTTCGAAACACATTGCAGGCGTTTCTCTCTGGTATTGAAGACCTTACCTGTGTTTTCAGCCTTTTACTTGCAACCTTTTCAGGCTCATCGGGCTCCTGAGCAGGACTCTCCCGATTGCGTTTTGTTGTCTTTGGTGATGCTACCTCCTCTTTTATTTTCTATGGAAACATTATGAAATTATAAAAGTTAGTGTGTAAGAAACTGAGCTGTTGAAATCAGTCTGGTTACAGCAGTGTTTGTAACAACACATGTAACAAGCATTTTTAGAAAAATATATATTAATTTGCAACTGTAGGTTTACAAACTAAGAGATTGTTTTTGGAATCCTTAAGAAGAACTTTTTTTTACTAACTTTCAGCTATTCTTGTGTATATAAAGAATAAATTGTGTTTACCTTATTGGTCTTCCGGCTGGACTCGTTCTTGTTTTCTGCAGCAGAAGATCTTAAGGATGTTGTTCCGCTTAGAGCTGGCTGGCTTCCCGTCTGCTGATCTTCACTGGTGGGGGAGCCTGTGAGCCTCCTGTGGCCACTTCTCAGAGATGAGAGTTGCTGCATAAACATACCAAGGAGTCAATGTTATTAAAACACACACACACACACAAATTTTCAGACCTTCTATGTGAGGCAGCATTTGTCTCACATTTGAGCAAAATTATCTGCAACTACTACATGTAAAGAGTTATTAATAAAATGACTGATGCTGGTCTCAGGCTTACAGGTGCTCGGCTTCGCCGTGTCCTCATGCCATGCTTGCTGTTCACCTCCTCTGTCTCTTTCATCTGCTTAAACATGAACGAGGCTCCTCCAGACTTGGAAGCAGGTGGCAGGCACCCATGTTTGTTTTCATATGTGTGACAAGTCGTGCACAGCAAGGGGTTGTCTCGTCCTCCTTGGTGCCAATCCTTGGAAGCTGTTTCGGACATATTTGTTTGGGGTTTATAAATAATGTAGAAAGATATACTGACCCCTGCCTGATAAGATATATCAAGAAAACAGAAGTATACTCACTTGTAGTACCACAGTGGTTGCAGCTTTTGATTTCCTGTTCACTGTCTTCACTGTCGTCCAGATCGTCTTCACTGGCAGAACTTGCATCAACTGCAAAAAAAGGATTGGCTCAATATAAAAAAATATATGACTACCACATTTATTGACTTTTACAACTTTTTCAAAAAGGCTTGGTTTGAAAGGAGTCATGAAATGGCAACTCATTTCTGCAGCAAGTGCTTACCTGAATAATTTCTTGAAGGAGTGCTGACAGGAGCTGTCACAGAGCGAGTTTTTGCTTTGCGAGAGGATGGCTGTCGGCGCTGCTGTCGATAAGCTCTCGTTCCTGCAGCTTCTGGTGTTTTCTTCCAGTGATAGTAAAATGTGATCAGCTCTCCCTGAGGGTGACAACAACACATAATATTTTATATCACACATAAAGCGTGCATGACAAGCAATATGTGTTGAAAGATGTGTTGTGTGTCTGTGTTTAATTACAGTCTTTTTGCTGGGCAGAAAGTCTTTCCGGATGCGGAAGAAATTCTTTCCATACTGTCTCAGGCCTTTGATAAAGCGTTTCTGTGGGGGGAAAAAAATAATAACAGTTGACCACAAGAAATTTTCATGATGGGATTCTATCACATCAAATACTTCTTAACAGGCTACAAAATAATCAGACCGCCATTTCATTACAAAGATGTCGAGGAATACATACATAATCACATTACTGTATCAGGAGCTATAGTATTCTTTGTAGTAGCAAACAAGGCTGAAATGAGGCAGACGATCAAATTCAGTCCATGTTTTGGAAAAAGGGCAGATTTGTAGTCTCACTTTTTTAAAAGACTGTGCCATGACACATTAGCTTACTGACACATCAGCAGGCCCTCCTCCCTGAGTTCTGTCTTTTAGTTTAATAGAGCTGCAGAGAAGTGACAGGTCTGTACTTGCTGAGCAGACTGTAAAGTTGTGACATAAAAACATTATTACACAGAAGCTGGACCTCCTTTACTGTGTAACTTTTTTGACAACTTCATTTTCTATCATAAGTCAGGGTTTTATCTGTCTGCTCAAAGACTTTTAACAACTACAAAACTCTTGGAAAAGAGCTTTGTTAGGAGCTCAGATGTCTCACCACATCATCCTCAGACCAGCATTTCTCAATTAGCCGCGGCAGAGGCTTCTTAACCAGACGCTGGAGAGCTTTCGCTGCATCGTAGTGACTTGCATGAAGCTTGAAAAGAAAAATGCATTTATGCTTTGAGATGTGTCTGTTTTGTATAGATGTATATATTTTGTAAATAAAACACAAGTTCTTCTTCATACCATGTTCAGTGCATTGAGCGTGGTGTCGTCTCGGGAGGCTGCTAAACATCCATCCTCTGTTGATCCACCGTCACACATCCCTGCAAATGCTGCCATGCTCCTTAAAAAAAACATATATATATTTTATATATATTAAGTGATGCTAATATTTTTGGGGTAATTTGCAGTGTTTCTGTAATCATCTACAGGCTTCATATCCGCGTATTCAACAAGCTTGGCATTTAAATATGAAGTAAATAGAGAAAGTAAACAACATCCAGACTGCAGAAAAGCACGTGAACACAACACTGGTCTTATCAAACCAAAATGTTCTTTATATGTTTAAATTAACACAAAAAGTAACAAACAAATGAACACCTATAATCCCTGCAACAAACTCAAAAACTAAGTCTGAATTGAAAGGGTAGGCAAATAGATCCAGAAACTTTGCAAGTCTTCATTTTTCTTCAAAATAATTATTTACCAGCAATTTCACATTACTTAACCCTGATCAGACCACCTAAGCAACTTTGATTTTGCACAGCAAAGTTCACAGACTGACCTGGCAGCTCTGAGGTACATGAGAAGGTCACAGTCATTGACCCCAGGTGTCCACATCAGCTCTTCATTCTCTGTCTGAGACTGCAAACCTGGAGTAGGCCGCAGCTGTAACTCTGGAAGTTTGGCCTACAGAGACAAGAACAACAATCAAAACACATAAAAAGCACTGAAACCAAGATACTTAGGGTCTTTTTGAAAGTTTAATGGGTCACCAAGTTTTCAAGAAGCCTCAACTAAAAGAGTTACGATGTAATAAAAATCATGTTACAATCATTTCTTGTTTTGTTTGCAAAAAAAATGTTGCATGTGACAAATACGCAAACATACGAACTGACTTGCAAATATTAAATACGGTATGACATGCAAATTTAGTGCACCAAGCTGACTGGTTTGATGTCAGGAGCTTGAAGGCAAACTAGTAAAAGGAAAACCAATAGACAAATAATAGTTCTGTTTACTGTTGCTTATTAATATTGCCTTTAATCAATTTTCAAACAATGATTTTAAATGCAATTTTGACCTTGAATTAAGATATGAAATAGTCATGTACCAATCTGACCTGGTTTCAAATATATTTATGGTATTTGTAGCAGATTATACCTGATGGCTTGGTCCAACTCTGATCTCTCCCTGTGTGTTGTTCAGGCTCCTGTAATGAATACAAGTACACCCAGTGTTTATCATACGCATTGCATTTCTTGATCCAAACATTTTATTTTCAAAATATGACAAAAGTAAAGTGTGACAGGGTGCGGTAAATATTGTAGAGTTCACGTTGTGAAACAGAGTGCTATGCAGTAAATGTTAATTACAGGGTGCTTGACGCTGCACAGCTTGCACACAGACGTGAGATCAATACGTGTACAATAACTTGTCTGTTGTCGGAGCAGCTTCCCTTCCTCAGCTCTGTGATTTCAGCAGTAGAATAACAACCCGCCCCTCCATCACTGTGAGCCAATGTCAGCTGTGACCTGCGACGTTTCCTTATATTACATGAATGAAATTTGACGCTAGCTACAGCAAAAGACTGTCAATCAATCATATACGAGCTGCTAATTTTTACGGTCACCATTACGAGAACAGTGTGTGCTACTTCGCAGCACTTAACAGGTTGACAGTGCAGCTACATGATTATGGGTCGTAGCTAACTGTGAGCTAAAGTATGCAAAAAATACAAAATATATATGAATGCATGTCGCTGACATACATACACGCTTACAGCTATTACGATCCATGTCAATATACGTCAAGCCCGGAGGGAATAACAGCACAGTTATGAAGCATGTAAGCCAGCTATGCACTTATCTAATCCTCTTTGCTGACATTATCGAGCATTCTATCTGCAATAGTTGCTGTTAGTTACAAATAAGCGACCGTGAAGAGCAGCTAGCTGCTAACGAGACAGCAACATTACGCTGTTATTTGGCTAGCTTGTTAGCCAGACACGAACTTCGTGACCACTGACACTCTGGCTATTTCACATAAACGGCTTTCAAAGTAGCGTGACAAAACACTAATCAACATACTTAATAAACATTAACTAAAAATCAAATGCAAATGTTAAGATGCTGAAGTTACCTCCGCGGACTGAATAGGTCGTCCATGTCGAAGGATGTTTGGATGTGCCTTGTTGACACTACGCAGCGCAGTGGGCGATACACACAAACTATGCGAATCCCCTATTACATGGCTATTCAAAATGGAGGCGGTGTAGTAGAGGGAGTCGGTGTATTTTTTTCCAGTGCAATGACCTCAGCAGCCACAGCTAAGCCTTCAAAGTTGTCTGGGTGTACATAACTGAGCATGTGCCGCGGATCATCATCAGCAGCAGCAACAGCCACTGGGGCCGCTCATCAGCTGCTTCTTCACGGGTGCCCATGAATCAAACAGTAACACCATGTTGTGTGTGCTGCTGTGGTTATTAAACACTGTTATGTAAGCTGTAATATTAACCTGCTACCAACAGAGTCAGTATAATGGAAAACACTTCAGGAAAAGCACTGGTGCTTTTATCTTTACGGCAATATTGGTTTTGCAATTAAAACCGCAAGGTGGAAATCAGACACCAATTGAGTAAGCTATGAAATACTCGCTTATAGTGAAAAACATTTTGAAAAACATAAATTTGTTTGATTTTTGTATTGGCCACGATTAAAAGACATACCAGTCAAAAATGTGCTCCAGCTCCATTGCAAAATATCCATGCTCTATTTCCCTCATTATGATAAAGCATGGAATACATTTTTAGGAAATGTAAAAGAAGTATTTCTTAATATCCAAATAAACAAGACTGAGGGTACAAAAAAGCTTTCTGTAACCAGGCTTGCTTTATATTGATTTTATATTTTCCCCTGAAAAAGTCAATGATTTTTTTTCTACTGTAGTCAATGAAAAGCAAACGTTTAGACAAAGGGACACATTTTTTATTCAGACATACCTAAGCTCACATCTTTTATAGATTCAAGATGATATAAATCAGCAAGGCTAAGCTATTTTTTGAACATGGGTCCAATAAATTAGATAAGCTCAGATATTCAGAATTCTCTTAAAAGGTGAAAGGTTTTATTGTGAATAAGAAAGAGGGGTAGAGAATAAACAGCACACTAAGGGATTTATAAGTCAATGCATTGGTTGTTCTAAGATGTTAAATAATTTACATGAGCTTATTATCACTATACTTAAAGTAGGGTCTCATAATACACATATTTTAGAGTCATTTTTTTTCTTCCCCAATGTGAAAAAATAACTAATGTTGTGGAGGTGTAAAGAAATACAAATAAAACATGATCTACAATAAGGTGAATTCAGAGATTGTGACTTCTGTCTTTACAAGAAATTAAAAGTTTGATCAGAGATAATTCCTGCTTGATATAGATTGTGATGTATATTATAATTAATTTGAACTGATGAAGCATTAAAAAATATGGGAACTCTCTTTCATTTAACCCAACAGGAGAATCCAGCAAACTGCTGAATGAAAACAAAACAGGTGATAAATAACCAAGATGCAGTTCGTCTCTAAGAAAAAATTATTTTCTTTTACTCGGTGCAGCCTTTTCTGTTACAGTAAGTTTGCTGTAAATAAATATAACACATTTTTCCCAATTATCATTTACTTACACTTTATAATTACATATCTGAATACAGTAGAGTGCTTTAGTAGAACTACATTACTACAGTTAGTAGAAGCATAGCTCAATATTGACCATGATTGTTGTCCTGTGTTATTGTGAATTTGAGTGTATGGATCCATTTGCATGTATCTAAGCCAGAGGGTTTCTGAAGTTCTTTCCAGCGAAACGAGCCTCACTCCCCAGCTCCTCTTCAATTCTACATTGAAAAAAAGTTTGAAGTTAATTTCTTGTTTATTTCCACAACACTCATTATTTTTCATCAGCATGTTATTGTTGCACAATTCGCCACAGACAATAGCTAAGAACAGATACAGTTGTTCATAGGGCACAAAAATGACACAAATTGTATTAAAAGCCAAAAATATTTTTAAAAATAATCTATCACATTTTCCATGAGCACAAGTAAATTGCTGTATATTGGCAGTGACTGTATTACAGAATATAGAACAATATATTCATTATACAACTTTAAAAATGACACATTTAGGATTAATTTTATCGCTTTAAATACTCTTTACACTTACCTGAGAATCTGGTTGTACTTGGCCAAGCGCTCAGAGCGACAGGGGGCCCCAGTCTTGATCTAAGAGTGTATGGAAAAAGGTGAGTACTGTCTCCATTCATCTTTATGCTCAGGCATTATTATGGCTAGCAGATCTGAGTATTTTTCTTTTTTTGTACTTCTACTTCAGGCCCCTGTCATACTTTTAAACAAAAGGCCTGACGGCAGATTTTTGGCATTAATGTAAAATGTATTACTTTCACAATAGATGTTTAAGTATTTTTTCTGACTTTACCTGTCCAGTGCAGAGACCAACCACCAAATCTGCTATGAACGTGTCCTCAGTTTCACCAGAACGATGGCTAACCATCACACCCCATCCACTCTCCTGAGCCATTTTACACCTGAGAGGACAGATAAGACAGAGCTGAGATATCAACGGTCATTGTTTGGCATGTGCTGTTTCCTCAAACAACTTAACATCCTCTTAAAGTATTTTGATCTCATGAATGTGTCAATATCATCACGTTATTTTATGATTAATATTCGATATGCCAAGCTGAACTTTGTTGTAAGTTAGTAGTGCCACCAGATGGCAGTAGCTACAGCAGCTGACACCCATGTCACTGGAAATGTTTCACAATAAAAGCCTTTCTAAGAAAAAGGGAATCTGTCGATCAGATGGTGGACTGTAATCAAGAAGTCTTTCTATTTAAGGAATAATCCTATTAGTCCAACCACACAATCAAAGGCGCATCAAAATGAGGCCTTGTCCTAAAAGATGACTAATTACACTGATCACCAAAAGGAGTAAGGAATCAAGTTTATCCTCTTATAAAAGCCCAATTTAAATGAAGACATACTTGATTTGATTTCAGCAGTTCTGGTAAATTATGACTCCAGTCAGTGTTTTAGGAGGTATGTTTGTTTGACATTTACATGATTTATGTTCACCACCCTAACTTTTTTTCTGGAGTATCAACTTACGCTCTCATAGACTCTGTGACCGAGCCAATCTGATTGACCTTTAGCAGCAGACAGTTACAGGCCTTCTTCTCCACGGCTTGGCTGATGCGATTAGGGTTGGTTACTGTGAGATCGTCTCCCACAATCTGGATTTCTGTGCTGCCAGTGAAGCTGCTCCAGGCTGCCCAGTCATCCTGGTCAAAGGGGTCCTCAATGGAAACCACTGGAATTATGCAAATAGAAAATGGCATGAACAGTATGTCAAAGTTAAATAAGGAGACATCTATAAACTGTGACAGCTGCTTAAAATGATAATCAATGTCTTCTCTGCTCTTATCTTGGTCAGCTATTTTTTTTTTGTTAACACGTAAAGCTGCTTTGTTATTTAACTCAAGACACTAGTTTGAGATTCGTTTTAAATGACTGTCATCGTGCGACAAAACCAAGTGGCAACCTCCGTTCTAAAAATGTGAAACAGTACAGAAGTGCAAAAATCTGCTGTTTCTCAAGTGTCTGCTTGAGGGTTCTAACTCGGTACTTCAGAAGATATTAAGATTGCCAGTTTGTGGAGACTCAAAGCCCACACCACTTCCAATATGGCTATACAAGCTGATTTGCTTCAAAAATCAGTTTCAGAAATAGTCAGGTGACGTCCGTGAGACTATGTCCATTTATTATACAGTCTATGACCAAAACACTGTTTTCTACTTTCTGATCAAAGTGCTTTCACTGAATTTTTTTTTCTCTTCATTTTAAAATGAGAGATACTGATTGCAGAGATTGCTGTTGGCAGCTTGCCAACAGGTGATGCTGTAATCCACCATTGACAACAGCACACAATCAATTTTTAAGACCATGTCCAAATATGAACGCTACAACCAAGGATTAAGACAAAGTAGATGCTGATTTTGTCGCTCTATTGTGTGCCCTGCGTCTCACCCACTCAATAATGTGAACAAAGATAAAGTGTCGAGAGGTTACCCGGATAATCCTTGACAAAGCTCTTGTAGAGATCAGCCAGCTCGTCAGGAGTGATGTAACGGCTTGGGTCATCAGGAGACTTGAAGTCCAGGTCGTATTGTCCCTCTCTGTAGAATTCAGAAGCTGCTACATCCATACCAATCACAACCTCGTCGGTGTATCCTGCTTTAGCGACTGCCTCCTTTATCAGCTCAAGAGCTGCAGAGATGGACAACAAACTTGTTATTTATGCTGTCTTACATTAAATACACAAATGATGACTTTTACTCCCAGTGAACAGAAAATAAAGGAACAAAAATCACTGCAATGCATAAAACTGAATAGACTAATCGTAAGTATCACATGTAAAACGTTGCTTTTTCTTTTTTAAACTTTTGACAAAAAGTTAAACATATTTAAATCCTTCAATAAAATGATGTTGACAAACAAGAATGCATTCCAAGATTTTCCATAAGCACAATTAAAAAGAAGACAAAAAAGTGAAGTCTCAATATAAAAGGTGAAATGCTATTTAAATGCAGAACTTAAGGTCTCCAAGTGTTGAACTGTGAGCTAAACATAGAGCAAATTTTTCCAACCAACCAGAACATTTGGTTTATAGCATTTTGACAGTAATTTTGTTCTACATGACATACATATACATCTGACTCTTTAATTGAACATACCCTCCTGATTCTCCAGGATGTTTGGAGCAAAGCCACCTTCATCACCCACATTGGTGGCATCCTGACCATATTTCTTCTTGATGACGTTCTTGAGATTGTGGTAGACCTCAGCTCCGATGCGCATGGCCTCTTTAAAGCTGCTTGCACCCACAGGCAGGATCATGAACTCCTGCATGGCGAGCTTGTTCCCTGCATGAGAGCCGCCGTTGATCACATTGAAGGCCTAGTGGAAGTTAAGTAAAAACAATATAAGGAGAGATTTCACAATGAGCCCAAAGGTTAAATGTATAATGGGGAGGAGTTGTAACAGGAAATGGTTATGTTTAATTTGGGACATGGATCCTCACCGGCACAGGCAAGATAACATCTTGGTTTCCTGCAAGGTCAGCGATGTGACGATACAGGGGGACACCTCTTTCTGCTGCACCAGCTTTGCAGACAGCCAGGGATACACCCAGGATGGCGTTTGCTCCCAATTTAGCTAAATGAAGAAAGTAAAATAAATATAAAAAGCTGAATTCTCTTTTCAGTATGTAATGATGATTTATTTACATCACAACTGACAGCAGGAGGAAGACAGAAACTTCTCATGACAACTTCATTTCATTAGGTCCAGACCAAAGATGTGTGTGAGCAGTTGAGAAAAGATTTTTACATCACCATCCTCAGTCACCAGCGCCAGATTTACAAGTCAATTAAACTAATCAATGTTAGCATTCTGGTAAACTACCCCACACCATGTGTCATACAGCTTATTAAGCAAACACTGTGGGGAATCAGATCATTACTCTGTCATATGTTATAAAACCTATAATGTGTGGAGAAGCGAGGATTAGTGTGTCAGTGGTCATGCCCTTGACACACACCATGGTCATGGTCAAACAGTAATCTAAATTTTTAAAGATCTGACAATCATACAACATAACAATCTGCTACAATCCAGATAGTTATGAATACTGTGCTAAAATCCAATCTGGTTATTGTAGAGCTTAGACGCTCGTACAATAAATACCACTTACATTTGTTCTCTGTGCCATCCAAGTCAATCATCATCTGGTCAATTTTTTCTTGCTCAACCACAGATACAGCCTGGCAACACAGGTTACAAAGAGTTGGGAGAAAATATCATGTTAAAAGAAATTAATTTAGAAACAGGGCATAAATTAAGGGTGGAAAAGTACTTGTCTTACTTGGCCAACAAGTGCAGGTGCAATTGCTGAATTTATGTTCTCCACAGCTTTGGAAACGCCTGCAGCAGACAGACCAGAGTGATTATTTTCTGATTACACAGTGAAAACCATTTCACACCAATCATGATACAGATTAGACACACATGCTTTTTTAATTACATGTACAGTGAGGCATGCGACAGGAGAAAGTTTTTTATATGTTTTAGAATAAACACATTGCGTCTTTCATTTAACTTTTCAACCTTATAAATTCGATTAGTTCACAACCTTGAAATCAATGCTGCAGAGACAACATGCTTTACTGACATTTCATCATGCACATTATAGTTTTGACGTCTTGAGTATTCAATGATCAATAGTCAAAACTGTTCAGTCATTTAATCCTTGATGCAATCAGCTTTAATTACAAGGAACAGGCATTTGAAACTTACTAACCCTCTCAAATCTTGGAAAAGAAGACAGTGAGTGGGGAAAGATGACATAGAAATGAATGAAATCAGAGAAGAATAAAAACAACATGTTTTACTTTTCCTGCTTTAGAGGAAAAGCAATAAAGTGCTTTAGAATTTTTGTCTGAAAAAAAAAATCACAGCTTATACTTGACCATTTACTTTCTTTCAGAAAAAAACGTATCCTAACCTTTTCCAAGGTAGCGAGACTTGTCATTGTCCCTGAGCTCCAAGGCTTCATAGATCCCAGTTGATGCACCGCTTGGTACAGCAGCCCTGAACAAGCCTATGAAGTGTCAAATAAAAGAAAAACACAATGGAAGTGCATGGACTTCACTAGATTGGATGTTTCTAAATGGAGTATATTTGTATTGTTGCTTACCTTTGTCAGTGTAAAGATCAACCTCCACAGTGGGGTTTCCACGAGAATCAAAGATCTCCCGGGCGTGAATCCTCTGGATGGACATGGTGTGGGACCTTGTGACCAGACAAAGAAGTCAAAATAGAAATGTTGAAATCTTCTTGACAAATGTGCACTGCAGCCCCCAACACCTCTGGTTTGAGAGGAGAAAACAGCAGAATAAAAACTCAACACCAACAGTGTATATTTCAGGTTCTATTGTCACAGATTTATTCTCTTTTGTCCTTGTGACTCACACAGAAATATCCTGACCTGGCTGCAAGCTCTGGATTGCTAACCAACATGCTACAAGCCTAATTGGATTTGACTTTCTCATCTGGTTAATCACATGGCAGATAGGGTGAGGCAATTTCTGCTAAGGTCAAAGCAAGGTTAAACTTGCAACTTCTAACTGCCTGACTTACTGCACTACAATTAAATATGTATGTGCTTTTTGGCTGGGTAGTTATGCTTCTTCGATTTACCACAGAAGTACAGGCAGTCACAGAATGCGACAGCCCCTATAATCTCTTCACTGATCCTGTCAGATAAGCAAGTGGGCTAACTAACTGACACAGAGACTCATCCTGCAAAACTGAGCAGAGTGTGAGACAAGAGCACACTATACAATTTCCTATTGGTTTTAAAAGATTAGATACTCAATTAAATGGTATGCTGACATTAAAATGCCTTTATGCATATTCACCACCAGCAATCAAAACACATTTAAATCTCAAAACATATTTATAATATTATGTCTTTAAATTTTGTCTTAACTGAAATAACTTCAAATCAAATGGTTACATAATATGCATGAATAATCAACTTAACGTTAACTTTTTGGGGGGTATTTTCAGTATGTGTTTTACTTATGTGTTTTTTTAAGACCATAATTTAAGCAATTACATTCATATATATATATATATATATATATATACTGTTTTCCACACTTCAATGGTATACAGTTTCCCTGTCCGTTTGGCGTTTGTTTTTAATAGCATACAATTTTACTTTCCCATCAATTAGCTAGAAATTTCTATAGAAACAGTGAATGTCAGTGTATGAAAAAGGTCGTTTATCTTTAATCAAATCCAATTTAAAGACACAGTAGCTTGATATCACATAAAGCCGTCCCAGTGGAAGATCCTCTTAGCATATGTCTCGAAACATCAACGCCACAGTTTCCAGGGATTTGGTAACACCAAATGTCTTGAGCCATATGACCAAATTTCGGGCTAAATATAGACATAGTTGATAGTATTTACGTGACATTATAGTAGGAGCGTATTTTAGTCCGGCAAAAGAACAAATAATTAACAGTAGCAATAACTTCTCAATGAACCGGTTTTGGTTATGCATCGACGTTAGCTTATTCAACTGACAGCACTCAGGCCAGATCCGGACGTTGCACGTGAAATTACATTAAAGACCTGTTGACAGACAACACCCGTGAGAAAAACTCACAAAATCCACGCCCCTCATAAACCCTATGCAGACGACAGCGTCAATGGGAGTCTACCTTGCTGTGAAGACAAGTTAGGATATCTTGTTAAAGATCTCTGGTGCGGAAATATCGACGAAGAATGCTCTTCAGACTGCTGTCGGGTTCAGGCGAGGGGTGGAAAGCTTCTTCTTCCCTTTATCTACCACGGCACGCCTGACTCATTGTTTGGGTGTTGCTGCCCCTGTGGATTTGAACATGAACTGCAGCAGTTTACATTAAATTGTTTTACTTTTCTTCACTTTTTGGGCTTTTTTTGTTACAAAAAGATGGAAACTACCTGAAACAGTTGCCAGTATATGTTTTATTCTACTGCCCTTTTATAATGGCGAACATATGCTATTCATCAGCCAAAAACAAAATAACTAAGTTTAATTAAGTCCACAATTTTATCATAGTACCCTCTGAGGTATATCCTGAAATGTACAACAGAGAAAATTAATTACATTTACCAGCTTTCCTAATAACGCCAGTGGCTGTGGAAGTATGCAGACTTAAATACAGGCAATTGTTAGTGGATGATTTTCTGTTGAACATATTGCCCTACATTGTTGTGCAATGTCAGAAAACTAATGAAGTCAGAAAAGATATTTTATTTGCCGAGTTGAGGATTTGAGTGACGTTTGACAATACCCGAATTGCCTGAAGCTCAGCACTATGCTACAACAAGGGTCAGATCTCCCACCTCGTGGTGAGTTTGCAGATTTCTCAATTTCTGGATTGAGTTCTTTGGAACATCGGTTAAATAATTTTAAGAGTAGATTGTTGGACAAAAAAATCATGGCCAATCTGACTGAACATTTTGAACTGAACTAAACTTAGTAAAAACCCACGTGCTAGAGACGCTTGCATGGTATTAAATTAACATAAATGATCCACATGAAAAACTCAACACTGTAATTGTACTAGTGCAGCTATCAACTCTTATAACAGCCCATCTTTTGGCCTGCTTATAAATGCATGAACTCTAATCCTTCATCATATTTGACCATTTTCTTTTGCCCCTTGGTTATGCTGAGGTCATCACCTGATGAGCGGGTGTATGGGTGCTCATAGTAATCCAGTGTGTTTCTCTTGCCTAAGTCACAATATGTATATGCATGTGTGTTGAGTGTCCCCACTTGTATGAATAGGTTTATATATTGGTGACACAGCAGGTTTAACTCTTGAAATAACATGTTAGTCATCATGTGTTTATTACACAAACCTTATTCAAATGATGAAGCATCATTCTTCTTCTGATGTCTGGACCTTAAAGTGTGCATCCACTTTATACTTCCTTTATTCACTAGGCACTCAACATCTTACTTTACAAAATGGATCAATGGGGCTCTATTCATTTGTAAATCCAAGCTGTTTAATGGTAGGACTGTGTTGATCCAGTCACTGCAGATTTCCACTTCTCCTGTGGCCATGGCATTCGTGGGTGAAGACCATAGATAGTCACTGGTTCATGTCCAATATGTGGAGCCATTGTCTTCCAATGTAAAGGTATATGATCTCTCAACAACAAAGGCAACCACAGTTCAACAGATTTTACACTGGGGTCCGGTAAGATTAATATAGTCTACCATAATAAGGTATCAACGACTACTTGAAATGTCACAACAGTCTCAGACATAAAGAAAGTCTTTTGTCCTTTGCTTCAATCTTACTTATTTCAGTCCAGGTTTTCTAAAGTGAAATAGCACCATGACAACTGCTCTGGACGCTGCATGGCCTCAGGGAAGAATACAATGCAGTTGAAAGACAGTGTATCTTGCTTTTGCATCAACAGCTGGCACATTTGGCAACTGTGAGAATTATGTTGTACTTGGCAAGTTTATTTATGTCACAACATGTTTCAGTGTTTTTTTATTATTATTATTTTGTGTAACTTTTAGAAATTTTTAACTTTATATATCCCAAAATGTATTTTTTTATAATGAAATCTCTGACTTTCATACAAGGGGCAAATACCAGTCCCTTTTTGGGGTAAATAAACACATTTAGGAAATAGCAAAGTTGACTCCAGATGTACAACTTTTTGCTTATGCTTCATATATCTCAGCCTGTATGACAGTAATCCATGCATTTGTCACAAACACAATTTTAAAATGAATACAGCACTCATAAAATGAATCACCCGTATGTGAGAATCTTGCTTTGTGCCCCCACACTTTTTTTTCAGCCTAATGAAGTGGATTTAATTTGAAGTGGTGAAACCCTGTAAGATGTAGTGTTGGGTGAATGCATTTTATAAGGTAAGTTAATATATTCTTTTGTTTGTCCCACAACAAGTAAATTTACAGAGTTGTCTCAAATGAAAAAGAATACAAAGAACAAAAATGCTTGTTGTTTATAACTGGAAATTATGACCTGAGGTACATCTATCATCACCTCTTGATGTGCAGTATACTAATTTTCTCACAAGTCTAGTCTCAGGCATACCATCACTTCTAAGTTCACATGAGAGAACAAGTTAAGTTTTATTTATCTGGTTCAATAGACTGTTAAAACAGGGTTGGAGCACACAAAGTCTAATCCAAGAAAATTCAAATAAATCTCATTCTTATCGAATCACGCCACTTGGACACTTTTTCATTTGAAATGCATTTACCAGATGAAAAGGGCTTCAGTGCCGTGTCTGAGTCAGCAGGCAGACTTCACTGCTGGCAACCACGGTCCAAGATTTATGCAACATAACGAAGTACTTAAATGTCCAAGAACAATTATCCGTTTGGTACAGTAGGGGGTAGTAAACTGTTGGTGACTTCCTGTTATGCTGAAAAAGAAATGAGCGGCAACCCACGAAGAAGAATTCTCGCGGAAATCAATTGAATGAACGTGCTCTGTATAATATCACCCCCAGTTCCGATTTTTAGATTAAAAGAAGGTACTGTTTGAGAAATAATGTCGGGAATTCCTCCAGACACATGGCAGCCGCCAACAGTTGCTGTGGATACAACGTAAGTCTGAATGAACAGACCAGAATGCTAACTCAACTAGCCGGTTAGCCCGTTAGATAGCTCCTACGTTTGCTTCCGTTACCAGTCCTATTTCATTGTAGGCTAACTTTTCAGATGTACAAGTGCCTACATTACGAATTCCTGTTTTCTTTTTATTTTTTCTATGAAATGAATCCCCGCTCCATACGAGCACTTAAACGAACAAATGCTGCATGTATAGTCTTTTCACTAAGTCTTGCGTCATGATTCTTTATCAGCATAATGCACGTTCATTTTTCATCCCTATACTCGTCTCTCATAAAAACTCACATGACATATTATTTAACTCCGAAAGTTTTTGTTTTCATTAGACCTGTGCAGTTCCAAATATTAGAAAATTATAAACTCCTCCAATGCATTGCAGTATGGGGACGATTGTAGTGGAGCTCTACTGGAGGCATGCACCCAAGACCTGTAAGAACTTTGCAGAGCTGGCCAGAAGAGGCTACTACACCAACACAAAGTTTCACCGAATAATCAAAGACTTCATGGTGCAGGGAGGAGACCCAACAGGAACAGGTTTGTACATGTCATATATTAGTCAGCTCATCTGTTCTGAGCTGTCCAGTTAACCCTGTGGTCAATTTACATCAATATAAGTTTCCAGAAAATAAGTATATGTCTCGCCCCCAAATTCTGTGTAAAGTGGAGTTCAATTTATACTCTTAAACAATCCATGTTACTGGTATACATTAAATACTCATTGACACCGGTTCCTTATTTTTGGCACTATGCTTGTTATTGGTATCTAGGACAAAAGCAAGTGGCCATACAGCGTTGTACCTTGAGCAGTGCAAATCCTGCCTGACAAAAAAGCCACCTGAGCACAAGATTTGTCTGTATTGACCTTATTTACCCGACCTTACCGAAGAAACCTCAAACAATAGAAATGGGTTAGTAATTGAAACATGACCTGCTTGGCAAAAAATACGTGACTGAACTTGTAGGTAGTGCTTGGGCTATATAGTTCATATAGTTCTGTTATGAAACCTTATTCTCTCAGCATTATCCAAGCCTTTATATTTGCATGTGGCTTACCTGAGACCTGTTGTTTGATAATTGATATTTTGTCACCCAACAGGTCGCGGTGGAGCTTCAATATTTGGTAAACAGTTTGAAGATGAACTGAACCCAGAACTGAAATTCACAGGTAACCACAGTGTCTACTGAATTACTAATAAAGTGATGAGAGCTTATGTGTGTAACTGAATAAAAGTCATCTGCACACAATCTGCTGGTTAATACATGTGTCAGAACTTGCTCTTCTATATTATATTATTTTAAATGAAAACAGTACTTTTTAATTTATTGAGACTAGTTTTAACTCATTTATTACTGATGCGTACACTGTAGTAAAAGGTACAATGCCGCTCTTCTTTCATGTTTTACCTGTTAGGTGCTGGGATTCTGGCGATGGCAAATGCTGGACCTGACACAAATGGAAGCCAGTTCTTCCTCACTCTCGGACCTACGCAGTGGTTAGATGGAAGACACAGTATATTTGGGAGAGTTTATCAGGGGATGGGAGTGCTGAACAGAATTGGAATGGTGGAAACAAGTACTCAGGACCGGCCAGTTGATGATATCAAAATCATTAGAACTCATGTAGCAAGCTAAAAGAATGATTTTTGTATAATGTTGTTTTTGTTTTTTTTCAATAAATGGTTAGCTTTTATGATATGGTTCATGTGTCTTGTATGACATCATCAGTCCATGAAAGTACAGCAAAACTCAAAATCTAAGTAGGACAACTTAAAAACAAACTAACATTTTTAAGGTGCATACAATAGAGATCAGTGGCATTAAGTGGATTAGACAATCTAAATCGAAAAAAAATATTTGTAAGTCTTTTTAAATAAACATATAAATCTAAGTATAGAAATTATGTTTGTTTGTCAACATAGAATGTGCCATATTCTACTGAGACAGCAAGCTTTCACCACCATGTTGTTTTCTTACCACAGAATTGACAACTGATGACTCTGGCATTTGTTTTTGTTTTAGTGAGGGGCTATGATGAAGAGGGAAATTGTTTCTGTGTTCAGGATTTGCACTGATACATTTTTAAGGGTTAAATCTCGGAGGATCAGACTTGTCGTGAACCATAAGAGTGTCTCGTCCTCAAAGACCATGGACGGATTCACTGACAAAAGAGACATCCCAGGTTAAAAAATGTTGAGCTAGTTAACAACAGTATCATTTACTTGGCTGTAGGACTAACCTCCATGTTCAATTATCAAACAGTGTATGAAACACTACAGGACAACTACATCTTATAGGTGCCATATTGTGCCAAATTCACTTTTTACATGCTTTACTACCAAAAATATGTCCCTGGTATGACAACAACTTTTTTAGTTATATGTTCCTGTGCACATGTGTGCGTGTGTGTTTCTCAGTCTTTGAACTAGGTCACAGAAGGTGTTCTCTGTCATAGCTGAAACTAATGTATTAACTAGGTGGGAGAAAAAAACGAAAATCGATATATCAGGATTTTTTGTTTGACAATGTCAACTGTACCAAATGAATAATTGTTTTTGGTTATTTAAGTACTTAGTTTTCAAAAAAAAATTTTTTCCAATTCAAGTTCTTTGTTTTAAATTTTGTTTATACACTGAATTGGAAAAAAGTTACCACTTTTCTCCAGCAGAGGGGGAAATGTTTCTCTCTGACTCACGTGATTTGCATTTTATGGGAAAATATGGCTCCTCATATAGTCAGTTGACATTATCATCATAATTTAACTTTTTCACATGGTCTGGTGTTAAAGAAGCAAACCAAAAATCAGAAAAATTGTACATTTCGAAGAACCGCAATTTAAATTGAATCAGCACCCCAAAAATCATAATAGAATTGACTCGCGAGAATAGCATATCATTCCAGCCCTAATATTTACCCCCTTCTCTGCTGTCCTCTCACATTAGTATGCTCCCATGAGACTCCCTTAAAAATATATTAATTAAAAAAAAACACATTCCTCTCTAAACAGAGCTTAGTCAATAGCCTGGAGTAGTAGCCTCGGAGGCAGTTGTGGTGAGGTTAAGGCCAACGGGAAGAAACCTTAGCTGTCAAGTCTCTCTGAGACATCAGTGTGATGAAACTGCCATAATAATGAGATGATGTTCCTACAACTCTTTATGATATACGTCATTCATCCACACTGTACATGATTTCATTCACATGCAGACATGTAAATACATAAATCAAAACAAAATGAGCCAGTATATCTCAGAGGTTTTATTAGTCTATTCAAACTCATTCACATAAAGTCATATAAAAGACAAAGTTATATTGTGTTTATGAAAAAAAAAACAAATAAAAAAACTGTAAACTAATCCAGGGAGAAGGCACATATCTAAAAAAACAAAAAACAAAGTTAAGGTAGTGTTGAAGGCACTGTTGGATTTTTACTTGAAATTCAAACAGCAATATAGCTTAACACTTATTCTGATCATCCTGAGGAGGTATATCTATTTGGCAAAAATGCCAGCATTTATCTGTTATAAAATATAGTTAAAAAAGTTAAATATAACAAAAACTCAGTAAAATACTGGAAAAATGATTGAATTATCATTCCTCAATTCTACAACGTCAATGCCAGTCAGAAAAAAAGTGTTGGTAAGAGAGTTGCAGAACAGAAAAGTAAAAACAGCACCATCCAGTGTTTGCTTGTTTTTGGTTAGTTTTGGTTTCAGGTCACATAGGGAAAATAATGAGAAATCAAACATCTTTTTAACATCTTGACAGTGTAATGAAACTGTATTTAGACCTCAAGCCTTAGCTCACACAGCATACCTGAGCAGTGCTCAACAGCTGCCTTGCTTATGTTCTTTTAGTAGATATTCAATAAATGTCAATTTGGGTTAGAGCAGAATTTTCTGGGCCTTTTTTTCTGTTTTGCTGTGACATATTTCTCTGATATAGCCTTTGAACATGTGGTAAAAGGTGTGTTGTAGTAATATTGTGACTAAAGGACTGTACAAAAAACGTTAACACATTATTTATTTGCCAGGATCCACACCCAGCTTACAATGAAACTAGATTAAACTTCTGTTTGGCGTGTTTGGCACTTCATCAGAGTGGTTTGCTGGTGGTGTGACTGCTTGAGTTTGTAAACATGCACATGAAAAGGTAAATGAGTGAGCTCTGTGATTTACACACACTGCTCTGGAATGCTGTGTGAACCAGCCATCAAAGATTTTCCCTAATGGGTCCACGTGAGCGGCATGAGCTGTTTTCAAACATGAACCTCAGGCAATGTGCAGGAAATGAAGTCGAGGTTGATCAGACATCACATGAATTTGACACTAGGGGACTAGCAGATCCAAGTCCATTCAATGCGTGATTCAACAGATTTTGGTATTTGAGTTGTCACATGCAACCTTGCTGGGTAATGTCCAGACATGTGCAGGACTGAAAATATGTGTAAAAAGTCTGTTATACAAACAAAACAGAATAGCTGCTACTCATGTCTTTTAGTCAGGAAAAGAGCTCCAAAATATTCAAAGGTCACAGTTATGGGTCTGGGTTATTGAGATCTTAAACAGAAGGTTATTGTGGTCACAGACAGCAGTGTTCTGGTCTGCCAGTAATCTGTCAGAGAAACTGAACTGTTTAGTCCAAATGTGACCCAACAGGCTTCATGATAGTTCAGATCAAGTGTTCCCAAAATACTGTTCCCAAAGTCAGGAAGTTCCTGTATTCCATGCTTTGTACCCCTTTTGTGAAAATATATATTAAAAAAAAAATCACGTAAGTATAAAGGATAGACATTTGGGGTAATATGCTTTCAGTTAGCAGCTTGAATAATCTCAGCACCAGGCTTATTATCCCAAAGTACACTTTACATTTCTTTTTATATATTTCAAAATGTTAACACATTTAATAAAATGTGGCATAAAAATTACTCTCTGTACAGTGTGAAACTGTATTAATGCCCTTCCTAGAGACAGAAATAAAGATAAGAGCTTTTGTTGTAATATATAAACTGAAACAGAAAAATGCATTGTTGTCCTCAAGGTTTGTCTTAGGTGTTTGAGATTTGGATTGTAAAAAGGAGTTCTTGACTGGAAGTAGTATTTTGTAAATATACAGTTTACATTGTAGGTCAAATTTTGCTCTAAGTTTCTTTTTACAACATTAGCTGTCACAAATTAAAGTATTACAGCACCAGTTTTTCTGGCTGAGTAAAGAGGTATAACAGCTCCGACACCCCCAACCCCCAAACCTGTTTTTGTGGGATTAAGAAATGGATTTAATGTCTAAAACTTTCTTAGTCAAGGTTGTTAGATTTCAACCATAAAACAAAACCCTGTGGCGATTCATGCACATAGTATCCTTCAGTTGTGCAAGCTGGAGCAAACCTTTTAAGGGAAATTGCATAGTACCACTGTCCAACATCTTGAAAGTGAAAACTTAAACTAGTATCCCTGTTAACAGAGTAAACTAGAACATATGTCTTACTACTTGACTACCTTCTTATAAACTATGACAAACTGCTCAAGATAAAGATAAAACAAAGAAAAAACAACTGTATGTTATTTATATTAACTGTATTTAACTGCTCTTGACTCACCTCTTTGACCCTTGCCATCCTGCCCCCCAGTGTGTCCCAGGACACGTCTGTATACTGATCTGCCTTAACAAACACACCCCAGACCACCCCCGTCTGTAGCCTGAGTGACTGGATCCCAATGCATGCTAAATGCATCATGGGTGTATTTAACACCTGTGTTTAAGACCTAAACCGGTTGACCACAGGTTGATTTTGGGTGTAAACATGGTGCGTTCCATTTGTACTTGGAACTGGGAAGTCGGGAGTGACATCATCTCCAAGTTCAGTGTTTCAGTTGCCAAGTTGGAAAAACTTGCATATATGCATATATATTATATATGGCTGATTTGCGACAAACACTATTCAGAAATCGAAACTGAGAAATGCAGACTTCCAAGTACAAATGGAATGCACCAAAAGTCAAAAAAATTGAAAAGTTGGGCAGTAACACACAGTCAGGGAATGTGACTTCTTTCAACTTAGGACACAACTACTTTATCATATCTTGACATAGCTAATTTAAGCTTATATATATATATATATATATATATATATATATATATATATATATATATATATATATATATATATATATATAAAAGCTTAAATTAGCTATGTCAAGATATGATAAAGTAGTATATATAAAGTAGTATATATATATATATATATATATATATATATATATATATATATATATAAAAGCTTAAATTAGCTATGTCAAGATATGATAAAGTAGTATATATAAAGTAGTATATATATATATATATATATATATATATATATATATATATATATATATATATATATATATATATATATATATATATATATATATATATATATATATATATATATCAACACACACATACATACAGACAAATACACACATGCTCACTGGGCACTTTATTAGGCACACCTATCCAACTGCTTGTTTCCGCAAATTTCTAATTAGCCAACCATCTGGCAGCAACTCAATGCATTTAGGACATGGTCAAGAAGAACCGTTGCAGTCTGAACCGAGTATCACAATGAGGAAGGAAAACATGGCATGGTTGTTTGTGCCAGACGGGCTGGTCTGAGCTTTTCAGAAACTGCTGATCTACTAGGATTTTCGCGTATAACCATCTCTAGGGTTTACAAAGAATGGTCAGAAAAAGAGAAAATATCCAGTCAGCAGCAGTTCTGTGGGCAAAAATGCCTTGTTGATACCAGAGGTCAGGGGAGAATAGCCAGACTGGTTCCTGAGCTGATAGAAAGGCAACAGTAACTCAAATAACCACTCGTAACCGAGGTCTGCAGAAGAGCATCTCTGAATGCACAACACGTCCAACCTTGAGGCAGTTGGGCCACAGAAGCAGAAGACCACACCCAGTGCCACTCCTGTCAGCTAAGAACAGGAAACTAAGGCTACAATTCACACAAGTTCACCAAAATTGGACACTTGAAGATTGGAAAAACGTTGACTGGTCTGATGAGTTTTGATTTCTGCTGTGACAGAATTTGGCGTCAAAAACGTGAAAGCATGGATCTATCCTGCCTTTTATCAATGGTTCAGGCTGCTGCTGGTGGTGTAATTGTCTGGGGGATATTTTCTTGGCTCACTTTGGGCCCCTTAGTACCAATTGAGCATCGTTTAAACGCCACAGCCTACCTAAGTATTGTTGCTGACCATGTCCATCCCTTTGTGACCACAGTGTACAAATCTTCTGATGGCTACTTCCAGCAAGATAACGCACCATATCATAAAGCTGGAATCATCTCAGACTGGTTTCTTGAACATGACAATGAGTTCATTGTACTCAAATGGCCTCCACAGTCACCAGATCTCAATCCAATAGAGCACCTTTAGGATGTGGTGGAACGGTGGGATCATAGATGTGCAGCCGACAAATCTGCAACAACTGTGTGATGCTATCATGTCAATATGGACCAAACTCTCTGAGGAATGTTTACAGTACCTTGTTGCATCTATGCCACGCAGGATTAAGGCAGTTCTGATGGTTAAAGGGGGTCCAACCCCCTAGTACTAGCAAGGTGCACCCAATAAAGTGGCTGGTGTGTGTGTGTGTGTGTGTGTGTGTGTGTGTGTGTGTATATATATTTATATATATATATATATATATATATATATATATATATATATATATATATATATATATATATATATATATATATATATACACACACACACACATATATAATATACATATCATCTCTATAAAAACCCTCTGATGATAATCACACACTATATTCAGCATTCAATGTATTACATTAAATAGACCACCGCACCACAAAATTCAAACCTCTAAATGAATACTACCACCATGTATTCTGTTAAGCCCCACAGTAGAATAAAAAATGTGTGTTTGTATATTATACACACATGTAATAGAGAAAGAGAGAGAGAGAGAGTAGATGAGAGATTGGAAAATAAAGTTATAAAAAATATATAAAGCCATTTTTATATCACCATGAAAAAGCCTTAATGAGAATTAGATCTCTTGTGAGTGTGACCAGACCATTTGTTACATATTTCCATTTTTACCATCATTGCGCTCATGTAGTGGGACACGCAAGCTTGCCATGTCCTTCGCCATCACTGGAAGATCATCTGCAGCTCTGGAGCTTTGTTTGAGACGCTGTAGGAGAAGGTTAAAAGTTTTATCAAGAATATCACTTGCTGGGGAAAAATTTAAAATGCTTCTCCAAATCAACAAACATTGTGTGTTTACCTGCAAAAGACTGCCCTTCCCTTTGGCCAGTTTGCAGACCATGGCCAGGGGAATCATGATAAGAGATGACATGGCCAGAAACCAGCCGATGCAGTAGGCCCACCAGGGGTAAACATAAGTGTTGTTAAACTTCATGGGGGTGTACCTCAGAAGCAAGAAAACAAGGGTGCCCTTTTCAGGGAGAAAAATGAAAAAATATATTTATAACAACACAAAAATAAGCCAATTCGTATACTCAAATGTTTATATGTATACATACAATGGGACAAAAAAGTATTTAGTCAGCCACTGATTTTGCAAGTTCTCCTGCTTAAGTAATATGGTTACGTTACAAAGTATTGAGTTGAACTTTTGTTATGGACCAAATACATGGTTTCCACAATAACTTACAAATAAATTCATTAAATCCTACCATGGTTTCCTGGATTTTTTTCTTATTTTGTCTGTCATAGTTGAAATGTACCTGTGATGAAAATTACAGACCTCTCTCATCTTTCTAAGTAGGAGAACTTACAAAATCAGTGGCTGACTAAATACTTTTTTGCCCCACTGTCGGTATTCAGTTTTCATTTAGCTAAATAACTTACAGAGCAAATTACTGGGGTACCATACATCCAGCAATACTTAATCAGTAACAGAGGCTTGTACCCGATCATGTCTTCAATGTTGTCCCTGAAGCGATCAGCACCTGTGACAAACCAAAACAGTCTTAACTACATGAGCTCTATACCAGCTACACAGGATCCACAGCTTTCCTGCTGCTGTGATCAAAATTTTAAGAGCAGCTGAAAGATTGCATAAATCACTTCTTGTTCCATAACCCTTGGGGCCTTTTTAGAAATTCAAAATGACTGTCTTATTGCATCCGTCATTGGCAGTGGTGGTGCATTGCGAGAGGCCTTAACATGCAGCTCAACAATCAGACCATGTTCAAATAGAGAAAGCTTTTTTCCCTTTGCCATGAGGAGGTCATGATAGTGTGAATACCTGACAGAAAAAAAGATATTGAATCCTCATTTGTGTGCAGATTTGGGTTCTGAAAGACTGAGGTCTTACACTTTTGATCTGCTAATAAACAGCCTATTTCAATTTAATTGTTGTTTGCAATTAACTGTTTACTCATTTTTCGTCTCACTCCCATTTCTTCTTTTTGCATTTTGAAGTTCTTACTTAGAATCTTTTTAAGGTCCAATGTTGCAAAATGTAAATTTGTGCATTTTTTTTCTACTGGTCTTCAATTTGATCAGGTGTGTACATGTGACTGCACAAACATAAATACTCTGTGTTTGGTGTGTTCAAGGTGAATGCAAAGTTTGGAAAAAATTGCTGAAAAAAGTACATTACCATAAATCCATCCAATAATCACTGACTGTAAAATCGCCATCAAAAGAAGAGTTGGACCACTGCACACATAATGGTCAAAGATCTGCAAAATGTATGCACCTGCCTAAAAATGGAAGCAGCAATAAATTAGATTGGAAATCACTCTTGGGTTGTTGAAAAGCAGTGCGCTGGGTGTCCATTTATTTGACTGCAGATATTTTGTGCATATTAGGTTCTCAAGTAATCTCTAATGTCAGAACTTTGAACAGCTTACCTCTGAAACTAATACCAGGCCAAAAATAAAGCAAAGAGCACAGATCAGCATCAGAATAAGCTCTCTGCGATATCCCTTTCGAATCTGAGCTGGATAGACATCTGTAATGGATGTCATCATGCTCTCAAGCCCAGCAAACTGCCAAACGATGGAAAATTTGAAAGTTAGTATAGGAATAACAAAAGGGAGAATTTTCAACTAGGTAAAGGAAACTGAAACTGACCTGACCGTCAATCCCTAACAAGATAATCATGGTGAAGAAGCACACAGACCACACTTGAGGCCATGGCAGAAGGGTCACAGCTTGAGGGTAGACTATAAACACAAGGCCAGGGCCTGTAGATTGAAACCAACAGTGAGGGAAGGAGAAAAATCAACTAAAACTTTGTGCATGAAGATAATAAAACTACTTTTTGCTATTATTAAAAAAAATAATAAAATGCAAGTTATAGATTGTTTACAATTTCATTAACCAATGGTTTCTACTGTTTCTAGTGGTAATGTTCCGAGCACAGTACAAATTTTTTTTTTTTTTACCTCATACTTCTTTTACCCTTTTAGAAAGAAATGCAGATCTGCATTTGCAGAAAAAGAATATCTTTTTTCCAACACTGATACTTAAAATAACCCCATACATTTGTATTGTCATAACAGATCAAAGTCAGGATCCAACTGCATTGAAATTTTTCCACAACCCATGCATGTCAACCGTCATTATGCATGATACTGCAAGTAAAAAAGGGGATAAAACTTCATGTTCTGACTATTTTCATCAGCTTTATTGCCATACCTGACTCAGCAACAGTGGAAATGTCAACACCCTGTGTTTTTGACATGTAGCCCAGGACTGAGAAGATGGCAAAGCCGGAGATAAAGCTTGTACCACTGTTCAGCAGGCAAAGAAAGAAGGAGTCCCTGCAAATTCAGGAAAATTGACAGTGTCACTACTTAAATCTTAGTGACCAAAAGCTGTTAAAATAACATATCTGTTGCAGGATATTAACATTCAGAACAAGTATGCAACAATTCAAGATCAAAACAATGATGAAATACTTTTACTTTAAAAGCTGAGCTGATAAACAAATCAAAGAAAAACCCTGCTGGCCCACCTTCTGAAAGAACTACATAGATTTTTTAATCTTACAAATTAATCTAAACCACTTTATATGACAGTCTTGTTAATATTAATTTAATAGCTGCACTCTGCCCTAGATGGGTTGCTTCATGTACAGCATTGTTTGAGTAGAGCTTTTATCCAATTAGAATTCACCTCTCAAGATTCAAAGTGTTTATTGTCATATGTACAATTAAGAAACCTGTTTGCCCATACAATGCAATTCTTCCTTTGCTGTCTACAATGAATGCCAACAATTAAATATTATTAATACTTCTGGGTAAAAGTAAGTGCTGCATTTAGAGTGAATAAAGATGCTTTTTATGGACTTCAGATAATGAGATTCTGAGTTTAAAGTATCATCACAGTCCCAATATGTCATGACCTCTAGCCTCTAGCTAGCTCAGTCGGTGGGGCTAACTGTTCTGAAATTATCATAGTTTAAAGAATCAAAATTTAGAGCTGGTGTGAACTTGTTCACATAATTTAAAATTAAATAGTATTATGCAATGGTTTAGGATAACATGGAAAGCTCAGTTGTAAAATGCACAGCCCACTTCTGGTAAGCTGGAGTCATGAGTGCAGTTGTGCGTTGTTTCGGTTTTTATGGCCAGCGTTGGCAAGCAAGCTGGAATTCTGCTGTTTACATGGCGTTTTCATTGAAAATCTCTCTTACCGTATATCCCACAACTAACACCACCGTCAATCTGGTTCACAATATATTTTCAACTTTATGAAGTTAGCTGGGTGTGACTTGATTTAAAAGGTACTTGTTTGTGGTCTAAGTCAAACATTGGTGCCCACATTCTTAGTGTACTTAACTAAATGTGCTGTTGAATGTCCCAACTTAGAAAACTGATTTTCCATTAGCCACCAAGAATACTTAAAACTCCTTTTACAGTTGTGAATTTTCCTTAATGCCACTGCTATCAAGTAGTCACCTGTAACAGTTGTTGTTGTACTTGTTGTAGCTCCCAAGCGTTGTGAGACATCCCAAACATATGGCATACGAATAAAATATTTGTGTTCCAGCATCCATCCAAACCTATAAACCAGTGATATATCATTTCACTAACAACAATCCTACTTTTGCTATATAAAAATTTAGTTGTTTTTGCAATCAAGATATTACCTGGGGGTCAGCCAGCCTAGAGGAATTGGGGTACAAGTAGTACTTGATGCCGTGGAAGGCTCCTGGAAGGGTCAATCCTCGAAAAAGCAGCACCACCAGCATCACAAAGGGGAAAGTAGCGGTGAAGTAGGTAGCCTGGGTTTTGATAGAAAGAGGCATTTTTTAATTGAAAGAGTGGCATACTATAATGCTTGAATTCACATGTACAAAATTTTGAAACTAATTTAGGAAAACAATTAACAGCTACACACAAGCACATGGTTGTGGGGCCTTGTGGGAGTTTTGATATTTTTTCTTTATGAAATTATTATTTCTTTCCCCATAGTTTAGGAGTTTTGTAACTTTGCATTACACTATTACACAACCAGGGAGTGATGCCAGTACAGTGACTTTTCCACTCTTCCTTTTTGCAGCTGAACAAGATGTAAAACATTTCACCTCTTGAATGACACCAGACTCTGTTGCGTCTTACAAAGCACGAGATCAAGTTTCTCAACAGGTTCAGCGCCAGTGAAGTTATCAAACCACTCAACAACTTAAATAAGGAAAGCCTCTTGTCTTTTTCAAGCTGGAGGCATCTAGGGGAAAAAAACAAAACAGCAGTTGGGAGTGATTCACATAAGGTAGTCTAGGTGACCAGATCTATTTCAGATGTCTCTGTCACATAACAGCCTGCCAATCAGGCTTACTTTCCCACAAACACAGACTTCATTCTTCAAACTTCAAACAAAATGACAGACTCGGCTTGTGGCCAGCCGTCACTCCATGATGTTAAAAAGTATATCACTAATCTCTTTTAACACCTTGGGCTTGTAAGTGTTTGTTGTGTGAGAGGGGATCACATGTGGCTGCAGGTGTACTGCAATGACAGGTTCAGGATATATTTTGATGAATACACAATATCCATTTAATTACTCACCTCTTCATTTGCCAGAAGAGACAAGCACGGATTGCATCTATGATCTTGATTTTCCTGAACTGTCTGTTTTAATGAAGTCTTATGAACGCGTTTGATAACTGCCGATTATATAGGAACACTAGCACACCTTTTTCTTCGTTTAATAATGTCAGACAAAGAAGTACTTATGTGAGATTAGACTTAGTGAACACATGAGAATGAATTGATGCTTTGGTAGGAAAAAGCCCCCCCTTGAGCCAAAAGAACCTGCATATGCTTCTTAATTTGGCCTTGGCATTATTTTTTTCATAACCACTGGCACTCTGCCCTGCTCAATGGGCACAGCAGCCTGATAGACAGTTTCAGACTGGGGTGTGAAACGGTTTCAAATTGCTCACAGCCATAACGTGCTCTTATTAACAAATGTGTTTACTTAACCCGGGCACTGATTACGAAAAGGTTGTAAGGAGAGAAAAAAACTGATTTGCCTATTTTAAAATGGCCTTTTACCTCAGCAAGTGATGCAACAAAACGGTTGGCAGCAAAAACGGGTTATAGAAAAAATATGACGTAAGTTAAGCTATTAGAATTGTTAAGGCCTGTCTCTTTTAGTCTACTCTGTCAGTAACACATAATTATTCTTGAAGACATAAGTCTGACAAATCATGAAAGCAGGCCTTGTTGTAGTTTTTATTCCACTTTTACTGGATGTATTTGGGTTATAGGGTTATAAAGAACACTTCTCACTGTTATGTACTGTGCGTGAGAGGACACATTTATGTGAGTTTAGAGACTTTTGAAACATTACCGAGTTTTCTGAGTTTTGAAAGTAAAAATGAATGTATAAATTTAAAAGAAGAATGGCAAAAGGAGTTATATATTTTTTTTAGTAAGACAGTTAAGATCTTTTTTGTCTCACCTTTCCTGTTGATCTCACACCTTTCCAGACACAGAAATAGCAGATTACCCATGCCAGAAGGAGGCACAAACAAAGCTCCCACTGGATGTGCCCCAAGGTTTCGATGCCAGATGAGATATTGAGCACCCTTCGTCTAGAAGGAACAAAATGTTAAGTACATTTTTGAGGAAAATTGTTTTTCAAGATTACCAGCTGCATGTATCTGATGTAAATAAAAAAGTGCTAGACATGTCCACTTAAATTCCAGGTGGCATCCCCAATTCTTAACAGTAATGTATGGGATGGCTGTAGTGCAGTGGTAAAGTTGGTCATCTCTCAGTCAGATAGAGGATGCAGTCACAGGCTGGAGCATCTTTGGGCAAGACACTGAACTCCAACCAATTACAGACTTTGCAATAAGTCTGTATTTCTTTGTTGTTAAATGTCCTTCATTTCAGCATCTTCATCGTCTAATGATGCCTATGAATGATGCTTTCTCCATTGGGGGGCAGGAGTTCAACATCTTTAGGTGGTGAACTGACAAGATAATTGTTTTAATATGACCACATGAAAGATGAAGATGCCCCATACTAGGATTGCCTTTAAATGTCAAGATAAACAAGGGTGTGAAACACATAAAGAGCACTGTCACAGTCATAGATAATTAATGAAGTAATCACACCTGTGATTGACATGTCAATTAGTCTAAGAGAAGACCAGCCAAAGTGTCATGATATTACACGTTCTAATATTCCGCCTGCTCTCATCTCAGCACACAGGTGTTTTCAATTATTCCGGCTGATTAAACCACTGTGAAAAGTGAACATCTGTGAAACTTATTCTGGATGATTGTGTCTGCAATATGATCCTAACTAGTTGAAAAAAAAAATAAAAAAATTACACACACACACACACACACACACACACACACACACACACACACGTACATTTATATCTTCACTCCTGATGAGATACTTCCTCCCAAAAAAACTCAAAGTGAATGGCCTGTCATCGGTCATCTAATAATTTCATCACAGGTATTTTCTATATTTGTGTATTTTGTTGTTTTGTATGTGAAGTGATATGATGTATAATTAATATAATTAAGTATCTAAAAAAAGTTATATATATTTATATATAAAACACGTTTTATTTTGTGTGTTTGTGTTTATATATTTTTATCTATATCTATATATCTATATCTATATATATATATGTATTTATATATATATATATATATATATATATATATATATATATATATATATATATATACACATATATATATATTTCTTTTTTTACACAACATCCAAACAGTGCATGCTTGTGTGTGGGGAGGATGACTGAACCTGACCCAAAAATCTGAGCTAATTATGCATCAGAATGTGATTGAGGGCGACAGGTGAAATTATGAAAAGGGTTATTCTGTAAGAGTTGTTATTAAGGTTTTGTGATGCACTCTCTTCACACCCAGGAGTTTTCTGTTGTTGCTGAATAGACCGGTAAAATTAGTGGGTGCTGCGTCAGGGGTTACACAAGGCTATGAAATTTATTACAAAAGCCTTAAATGTGAACGCCATCCTGTCCATACTCGTACACAGACATGTCAGTGACTCAAGCAACGTTTTTTCACACCCAACCCATGTCAGACCATACTTGTGGTTATGTGCACGAATAGCTTGGGTATAACTTTAGATAAGCACAGATGTTTTGTAACATCATTATACAAAGCTGGTGTTAACATATTTTGAATGTATTACATGTGGATCTTAAAATTTACATCCAATCAAACACAAATTTATGTTTTTAACACATTAAATTATATGGATAAAAACCTACCGCCAAAACTCTGTGACAGACGATGTTGCATTTACTGGTGTAGTCCAGTTGGAAGTGGCATTGAAGTTGTTCAGTATTACACAGGAATCTGTAATTTATTAGAGTATCACCAAAAAGTTTAAGCTAACAACGGCTGCTTAACTGATGCAGTATCAACCATCATCAATTTTTTGGTTGTTAAACAGTAGAATTAAAGTTATCAGACTAATTGCTGACAAAATCAGTACAATATTTCAGTCTTGTTAGAGCATGATTTGTAACAGCAGACCTCAAATGTATTTAAGAATGTAATAAAAACCCAAATTTAATAGTTGGTTGATAATTTAATAAAGGTTCTGAGCCTGAAATATGATAAAATGTAACAATTAAATAATAATAAAATAGTTTTTACATTTTGGGCACAGCATCTTGTTACATTATCTAATATTTATAACATTTTGGATTTTAATACATTTTTAAAAAATCTCATTCAGGTCACTGTTACATTTCTGGCTATAACAGGCCTTTACCGGTTTAATTTACTACAAAAATGAAATAAAACTAATCATAACACTTGAATGGCAGTGTGTAGTTGAGAGAATGGTGAGAGTGAATTTACTTGTATTCCATGTATTATTACAGCTGGTCCATGGCAGGCTGCTGGAGAAGGAAGAAAAAAAGTAGAAGAATGCCCAGGCTAAAATCACCATGTAGCTGATAGAGCCATAGAAAATGATGATTTGACTCGCATATCCCAAGCCTGGAAACGGAGGAATATGTAAGCATTGAGCTGTCAAAGCATTTTTTTCTTAATTTGCTCCAGTCTAGCCTGTACATCCCAGCAGGTGTACCTCACCTTCAAACAAGGGGCAGACCTTCCTCCAGCACATGATTCCTCCCAGACTGGTGTACTGTCCCAGTGCTGTCTCCAGTATGAACAGAGGAATGCCACAGGTGATAAGAAACAGGACATAAGGAATGAGGAATGCACCTGCAAGTGTAAATAAAGCCTGTCATCATGCAAAGTTTATCACACAGGTGCTACATTTCTTTAGATTCCCTGATTTTTTTTATTGCAAATATTTCCACAACACAAGCAATGAGAGAACGTATTCACAACACTAGTTAAAAAAACAAAACAAAACAGAATCCCACAATGCACTGCACTTTATAGAAACATCTCACTTATATATATCTAGAGTTTATGGCTAACAAAGTGATGTTGTTGGGGAAATGCTATACAACTAAGGAAAGTAAAATAAAGAGCACAAACACCTGGTCTACTTACAGATGCTTTTTAACTTAAAAACTTGAGCTTCCTAATCAAAATAGTTTCATGTGGTTTATGTCACTACCAAAGACAACATGCTATATGTCATTCCTCAAATCAGTATCGTGAAGAAAGATGCAAATATGAAATGCAATGTGAAAGTGAAATGACTGACAAGAAAAGAGGAAGAAGGGACCTCTGATAAGCTCACGGCGTTAAATGATGGCTGAGTGGATCAGAAATATTTTGACACGCAAAAAAAAAATTACCAATCATAATTAGACACCAAGTTTTCCTCGGGGGCACATGCTGTAAGAAGGGTAATTTTTTTGGAGCTTTTTATTTTTTAAGAGTTTTGCCAATTTGAGGGCATGCTTGTCTTGTAGAGGGCATGAGATTACTGACATTAGTGTTGAAGTTCTCAAGAAATACATTGACACTGTGCCGAAGACGTAGCTGCTTTGATAATTGCTGTGCCCAGAGAAACCACCTGCAAGTTTCATGATCGTGATTTTGGGGCAAGAAAGGTTGATATAGATCTATCTATCTATCTATCTATCTATCTATCTATCTATCTATCTATCTATCTATCTATCTATCTATCTATCTATCTATCTATCTATCTATCTATCTATCTATCTATCTATCTATCTATCTATCTATCTATTGTGCAGACATTTCTGTTTTGTGGGTGTGAAATAAAGCAATTTACAGCATTTTGTCACAACACATTCAGCTTGGGATTTCTATTAGATGCTATGATATAAATAGGTCTTTACACTGTAGATTTCAACAGCTGAACTATTGAATGGATGATTGCTTTGGAAAGAAAGCAGAGGAAATGTTCAGATCCAAAAGGAATCTGACTCTTTGCTGTGAGTCATTTATTTTTGATATGCTTTCTTTAAAAAAAAAACAATGCAGTTGCCCAAAACGTCTATCATCATTATCAGTCATCATTTAATATAATTAATTGAAGAAAAAACATAGAATACCTCTTGTAGAACCTTCTGTAGATTTTGCATGCTAGAGACTTTAAACACATGGTTGTGATGATGATTGAGAAACTTCACTTTGGTTTTGTGTAACATTGCTACAAGTTAGGCTCACTTTAAGGGATTCATGTAACAAAGTAAAGGAAAACCGAATTTTCCCTTTTTTTTTTTTTTTTTTTTTACTGCAGATTACTGGTATTAATGCCAGATTTGATTAGCCTTATAAATATTTTCGATTGAATTTATCCAGGAGCAAGTAAGAAGCAGGGGATGGAGAGCTCCTCAGGTTTATAGGTGCTGATTTATTCAGGATTTTTCTTTGGCCAAAAACGATTTAATACTTGGCAGGGATCTTTATAAGTGTGCTGGTATGCTGAGTGGAGGCAGTTTGTGGAATGAGATGCAGGTGAAGATTTGGGTGGGAAAGCACGTGTGTGAATGCAGGCCACATGTGTCGGAGGAGGAGTGGGAACAGATTTGCTGCTGGGTGGGGTCAGGTGATGAAAAAGGGGGAGAGACATCTAGTGGACAGGTTGGGCACAGCACATCATGAGGAGATGGAGGTTTGGGAGAAGAGGACTGGGGCTAAGCCAAATGGGAGTTTCAAAAAAAGAAAGAAGGAACTGTAGAGAAAAAGATTAAACCTGTATTCTCAGTTCCACATTGTTGCAGATCATATCTGTTCGTGTTAATAGTAGTTTTCGAGCCTCAAAACAACAGCATTCCTAATGTGTTTGCAGCTCCTGGTTATCAAAGAAACACATTAAAGTTTTCTATTTCACCTGTCTTTCACCTTTCTTTAAACACCTCAAGAGATTAGAAATGTATCATGTTGGTGGCAGTTTCCCCCATGAGAACAATTCCCTAAAACACAGTTGTCAGGGTTGGAGCCAGTTTGTCGAGAACTTCTCTTCGCATCGTGGGAAAACCATCTAAGCAAGACAATATTTCCACCTTCATCAAGGGCTTAATGCTTTTGACCCATGTACTGTTGTAGGGATAATCTTCATGACCTGCTGACATTTTTGTCAAGTTCATTTTGAAAGGATCCCTTCATAATATACCCATCAAAGCTCAGATTCATTAAGATAGTTATACAAATCCCTCGCAAATCCCTTTTTAATGCCCTTTTTTCATCAGGTTTTCCTCACTCCTGACTCCTTTGAGTGTCATTGTCTAGTATATGGCCAAAAGTATCCCTGGTTTTTTCCACTGTAATTGAAATCACTTCTGGTTGATTTTGCTGTCATTTATTCTGCTCCATTTTACTTCTATACTTCTTCCTATGTAAGCTTTTATCTACGTGTAGTTTAGTTAAATGCTGTTAAAAATTAGCTCTTATCCACTGCTTCATTTACACTTCATTAAAAGCATTTACAGCCTTTAAATGTATTCCTATCTAAGTCAGTTATTGTAGATTTGCACCATGCTTTCTTTATTCAAATAATAGATACCAGTCAACCTCTATTCTATTAATTTCAGCTCATAAATAAATAACTCATATTCTTTATTACTGTATTGTGGGGACTAAGAGCTCAACTTTTCCACCACAGTATCTGATTTCTTTTTTGGCCTCCTAATCTGTTTTGTGTGATCACCATCACATCAACTGTAACTGGCATCATTTTATAGCAGGTGTTGAATCAACGTGACGTGGATCCAAGCTTTGTGGCTTCTAGTAACTTTGAGAATGCATTTATTGCTCTACTGTAAATCCATGAATGAATTTATACTGATGCCTCACCTAGAAGCCATATGTATTTGTGATAACACTGATATAGTACATGACCTTTTCTAAGGACAGGTCACATGTTTAGAGATCACTCTGAGACATATTATACAGCTTTGGCTATGCTTTAAAGAAAGGCTTACAAAGCCAATGACAGGGGTGACAAAAGCACCAGGTGCAGCTGAACCACTTGGGCTCTGGCGCTAAAGGGCGAGGGGCATAAAGAAGTGTCATATCCATCATTTTTATGTCACAGTTTGTCTCAATTGGTTTGGCTCATTTGTTGAAACAAACATTACATTGTCAAAATAACATGGACAAACTCCTAACTACTTTGCAATTGTTCACAACATAATTGAATTTCTCATTCATTTCATCAAATTGCAAATGCCTTAGTTCATTTTCGCAAATGACAAAGTACAGGTAGCCTACAGTTGGCACACTCAGCATAGATTTAGCACAATTTTCATGTGAATAGATCTTGTTGATCCAAACTGACTGTTGATTCTCAGTCTGGTGGTCAGTCTCTCCAAATATGTTGGCATCATTTCATTGTTTGAGCCATCACATGACCAGTAGTCTGTTCAATTGTCATCATTAGTCAACATTATATCATGAATATACAAATCTCTAGAAACCTTTGATAAATTGATGAATTGATAAATCAAAAACCAGGTGAAACTAAGACTGGAAGGAGGAGTTTCACACATCTTAGATGATATGACAGGTGCTGTCCATGATTGTGATGTCCACGAGAATCTATGGCCAGAGAGACAGTGGCGAGTGGATGGTCAGGAGAAGGAGGGTGAGTACAGGGACTAGGGAAGAAATGTTAGCTGTGAAACTCTAGATTTATTTACATCACTACATATAATTTGCCTTGTTTTTTGTTTATGAGTTTATATTACAGTGTATTGGGCTTTACACGTTTTCTTTTGACTCTGATGTAGGGAAGTTACTTTATGTGTTTGAATAATAAAGGCTACAATCTCCTTGGCAGTATGAATGCAATGTGTGATGTCAAACCTTTGAGGCTGCTCTTACCGTAAAAATCCTACTTCGTTTTCACTGCGTTTCAGATGAATGATGACTTAGTAAATTGGAAGTACTGTTGAGAAGCAGTAGTTGGGACTTGAGTAATTTTTTGCAGACTTCCTTGAGCCTGAGGCCTGTAGGATGAACCTCTAATTGTTGAGTATAAGTTACTCTTCGTTATGGAGAGGGATGAGGAATGGGGTTCAACTTTACAATACTATAGTATCGTAAACTCGTCGTAAAGTAATGTACATGCACATCTATTGTGTGTTTGATAAAATTTGGCCACCGTGTGCTTCATGATTAAAGTTCAAGTATGCACATGACTGTTTCTGGGGCTGACAAAATAAGTGTGTATGCACATAGCTCCTGTGCTTTTATGTTGGACCGGTCAGTCTATTCATCCATACATTAACCTCAGCTTATCCAGGGTCATTAGTCCAAGCAAATCAACCCACAGAGCTCTCCCCCCAGCAATGCAAAGCAGGTGGGATATTCAATCCCTTCAATGAGTTAGAAGTCTATCCTAAGACCGTCTCCTAGGTGGATATGAGCAAAACACCTCTAAGCCTCTTAAGCGAGGGGCCCACGACACATCCTTATCAAGCACCCAAACTACCTCGACTTGCTCCCCTCAGTGCAAAAGAGTGCTCTATTTCAAGCTCCCTCTAGATGTCCAAGTTCCTAACACAACCAATAAGATTGTGCCCAGCCACCTTAAGGATGACCCAATCCACCTGTCAGTCTTGAGTTCTATTCCAAGACCTTGAGATACTTGATTACCTTCACTGTTTTTCTTTTTCCACAACCACAGAAGCTTCAGCCACCCTAACCACCTGGTATCTATCAGCTGCCTATGCAGATCACTTGGCTTGCTTAACATCTTTGCTGGATTGCTGCCCTCCCACCCATAGACTCCGAGAGGGCTGGGTACTCTGAACTTCTGTTCTATTCTGCAGGGTAAGCACACCAATGTTCAAACCAAGTCTGCCGCCCTGCACACTCTCGTTTCTTTAGGCTGAACCCATCTAGGCACAATAAAGGAAAACCTGGCAACCAGACAATCACCCTCCAGCCTCCCCCCACCAGGTTAGGTTCCAGGGGCATGTATCTGTGTCCCTCTTCCAGGGAGAGTCCCTTTTTCCCCTTTTGGCCGGTGTATGGTCGATTCATGGAGGTTCTATGAATTACCCTTGGTCTTGACCCCCCCCCCAGGGACCAGTTTACCTCGAAAGACCCTACCAGGGGCCAAAGCTCCCAACAACAAAACTCCCCTTCACCACATTAAAGTTGACGTTGTTTTATGCTGATCACAGTGTTCAAAGTTACTCATGTCTACAGCTATACTGAATCTCCTCAGGTTTTAAATGACCTGGCTTTGCTAAATACTGGCAATTCTGTATAAGAAACTGTTATTTTAGTACAGATGGAGCTGCTGTTTGTAGTTACTGGTTGATTTGAATGAGTTGAGCTGTTGGCGACTGTTCATGTTACAACCCACTGGCATCAACTCCCCCAAAGCTCGGCCCCTAAATCTATGTGTGGCTGGCTATAACACACAAGTGTTACCTGATAATGTGAAAAATGAACAGAAACAGTCAAAGATGTTGGTGCCTTGCATGGACATTTAATGGTGCTATATGGCTCTGCTATTTGGCTTGGTCTGCCATTTCTTCCTATTAATGGTAAGAACTGTATACAACTTTTTTTTGTTGTGCAAAAACACAGACAGCTAGTGGACTGTGTGCAAAAATTTGATGAAATTAACAGACATTGTCTTGGATAAGATCAAAGTGAGTTTCAGACAAAACAGTTTTTCTGTAAGTGAAGCGTAAACATTTTGAAGCACCTCCTGGTGACTGGTTGCAGTGTATGTCATATAGCTGCCCCCTTGATGTTAAGAGATGAAATATAGATCAAACCAAAAAAATCAAATACACCTGATACAACATGCTTACTGGCATGACAGTTAGTCCTTATTACACTGATTTATGGGCAATTTCTCTTTTAATGGAGAAGCTTACTGCCAAATAGTGAAGTGATGCCAAAAAGGAGATGTCATTTTTAGGACTGACAGCTGTCAGTGTAGCTCTTGGGGCATTTCTTACTGCAGTTGCAGAGCAGAGAAAGGACAGAGAGTGAAAAGCCAATGAAAACTAACACAATAGTTATGGAATTTTCCATATCCGAGAAAGTCTGTTTTGAATCAGTTGTAAAAACTTTGGGATCTGTGTGGTTTTATCTGTAACTTCATTTTGTCCTGTTAGAAGAAGGGTGTGATGTCATTCCTGTGGCTCCACCAGCCAGATTGGCTCTGCACACGTCCTGGCTTCGTGATATGTAACCTGCACGACTAAAAATCACTCAACGTGCGTGTGTTTTTTTCCTTGCCCTTTGTTTATTGTGAATGGAGGTGAGTCATATTTATCTATAGCAATGGATAATAATCTGTCACAATAGCTCGCTTTGGATATGGTTATTGTAATGAACTATGGTATGGTTATCAATGTGTGTGTATTGTATATAAGCGCTGTCAATGTTAAAACAATCCACTTTTGGTTTGTTTTGTTTTGGGTTTTTTTGAGCATTTTTTACACTTTGGTATTATTTTAAGTGCTAGTGTGCAGTTTAAATTGCAGATGATTAATGCAAATGCATTCATTCAATCAACAAAAAATGACCATGTTTGTTTTGTACCTATTTTGAGTGCCAGTCATCTCTCAAGTTACATTTTAAAAGCTTTGAAGAACTTTTTTCAGAGAGTGCCAAACCTAAGACAAAAAAAGAAAAAATATTTCAGCCCAGAATGGAAAAATTCCTTCTGGTGATTTAAAAAAAGTAACCAGAAATCATCTAATTTAGGGATGAGTTGTTTTAACTGGACAGGAAGGACGTTAACTGCAGTCCAATACTTTTATTGCTGAAGTGTGATGGAAATTAAATAGTCATTTTTTGAACTCAAGTCAAACAACTTGAACGTGTTAATTGAAAAAGATACCCTTGGTTGCACTCCTAAATCTCTTGAAAAGTTCACCTTTGAGTATTGTGTTTCCAAGAGTTAGCTAATCACAGATTTGCCTGGAACAGCTTGAGTTGGATCCAGCAACAATAAACTTTGTCACTAGAAATAGGGCTGATAAAAAACAGTAACAAACAATGACAGCGACTAAAAAAAACAAACAAAAAAAAAAAACAACAAAAAAAACATGTGTACTGATCAGATAACAGGTGAAGAAAATGATCAGAATGGTTTTGATTACCAGTATTATCATATAATGATGTTTGTGACACAACCAGGACACTTAAACTTAGCCATCAAAACACTTGTGTAAAAAAGAAGAGCTTGTAAAAGTGCTGAAATCGGAGTGATGTGACCTCTTTCTGGGGACGATGGGAATTTGTATGTGTGAGGAATTCAGTAAACAATGTGACGCTCCTTCTTGCATAAACATGGGTATTACGTTATTGTCATAGCCTTTTGTAACCTGTCAGTTCCTTAGTCATCAGATGTGAAGCAAAGGGGGGCACAGTGGGGGATAGTGGAGTTTTACAGCACACAGAAATAATAAAAATGAAGCCTGCATCAACAGAACACAACAAACCTATCAGCTAATCACATATATGAGTGAAAAGTCTGTTTTGTAAGGTGTACTCTCTTAAAGTTCACTGTTATTAATTTTTCTACATCATCAGGGTTTTTTTTATATATATATTCAGATCTATGTATGTATTGGAACAGAAAATTTTTTAGCAGGCAACTACCCAAGCATGAAATATATCTTGTTATTAGTAATGAAATGATGCAGACATAAAAACAAAATACTGGCCATTCCCTTTATTTCATGACAGCAATCACAAGAGTTTAGAAAAAAAAAGTTTGAAGGCATTAGCTGCACAAATGTAATTTAGACAAAAACTGCTCTTGAATTAAGTTCAGAGTTGTGAAGAAACACTTTCATTACAGAACAATAAAAGAAGTTACACTTACCACCACCATTCTTGTAGCAAAGATATGGAAATCTCCAGACATTTCCAAGTCCAATGATAGCACCAGCCACAGAAAGGATGAACTCGCTCTTGCTTGCCCACTTGCCTCTATCCTGGATTTTTTGTGATGTGGTCTTGGGAGGGATATGGCACAGGCTGCGCAGAAAGTCTGCCATGCTGCTCAGGGAGAGATAGTCTAATGGCAACACTGGCAAAGATCCTTGAGTTTCAGGACTGCCTGGGGACTGTCTGAATTTGAATGGACTTACTTAATTATGAGACAGCAAAGTATTCTAGCCACAAGGGGGACCTCTCGAAGCATTATACAAAGCAACCGCCCAGCATCCAAAGGACTCACAGGAGGGTGAACTTGTGTGACTAATTTCCTTTTGGCTATGTTATGGAAGTCTCTGAAAGTTGGACTCGCTCAGGCTTACACAAGGTGTGAATGAGTGACAACCAGCACATGTAATACTGTGTAGCCTGTCAACGGCTCTAAAGGGAAAAACTCCTGGTTACTAAGATATATAGTGAGGTAATATCAGAGGAATTTTATGTAATTTACTCTGTGCAGCATTACATATTGGTTTCCACATGCTTTTTATTTTCTCTAATTTAGCTTTGGTTAAAACTTGAAATTGCCTTCACGTACCAAAATTCAGATATTGTTAGATAGTGCTTTTTAAATTATGCTTACATTCATAGCAACGTAACAGTAAGTGAACACTTGAATATGAATCTTGACTTTAAAGTAGGAAAGCAGAATGAAAGACGGAGCTCAGGAGAGAGAAGGAGAAAGTGACACACAGGTTTGGCATGTGGGAGCTTGTTCATGATGAAAACATGTAGAATAACCACGTCTTTCAGATCTGAACCGGCAGATTGATAAATCTTAGTTGATTTGTAAAAGAAGGCAATCCAGACACAGGCTGTCGGGGACACTTGAGGCAAATTGGCAGACAGTGAAAGATCATAAAAGAGTCAGAATGTCGGTTTGTATTTTTTTTTGGTTGTGATGTAATGTTGAGTAAGTGGAGTCACAGAAGAAGTGACAACAATTTCAAGTTCCCTCGAAAGGTGAAGAATAAAATATGATTTCATTTATGAATCATTCACCTTTAGACTTAAAGTTCCTGTGGTTTCATTGACAAAGCTCGGCTGATATTTGAGATATTTCACGGCCCAAAGAGATTTCATCAACAGACTGTAATGTAATATGCTCAAATACCAGGATGCCTCCAAGCACAAAACTTTCAACAGTGTTCAGGGATGTCAGATTTTCAAATGTTTAGCTTATTAATACTCATTTTTAGATGCTGTTTAATTGCCAGAGAGGGTTTTAAATGAGTTTTACATCCTAAACTGCAAAGCGGGGCAGAAGAGAGAATAAGAGTGAGTGAACATACAAGTTTGGTATGTGAGTCCTTGTTCAGGATGGAAACAGGAATAATCCTTTTTTGGATCTAAATCCCACATGAATGGATCCAAGTTGTTTTATAACTGTAATTTTCTAGGCACGAACTTTTAACCGAAACTTTTAAAGCAAAACAGAAGACAGGCACAATTCAACCAAGGCAACATACTATTAGTTATTTTGGTTTAGTCATTGGTGTGACTGACAGATATGACATGACATAAAAAAAAAAACATGTCAGCCAGGTGTTACATTCACTCTGTTCAGCCTTTTAAGTTTTGTTTAGTAGATTACTATGCCTTTACAAACCATTAAGGTTCAATTTACCTCTTTTCTTATTAGCACTTGTTTGAATGCAGCTGTCTCCATCTGAAAACACTGCTTTCCCACCTTTCACTTCCAAGGATTATTTCTGTGCAGCTCAGTATTTAGAGGTCTCAGCAGGGGGCTCTGCTTGAACCCTGGTCCCCTTGCCTGGTCCGATTGCAGTGACACTTCAAGCAGCTTACTGCCTGTGGCTTGTTGGCTGCGGATGCAGGGCTTAAGCTTTCATATTAGAGCATTCAGTCCTTCCAGCCAAATTTCTTAGACACACTCAATCACTAGTGCTGAAAGAACTTTTTAAGATCTCTTATTTTAGTCAGAGCAGCAATTTCACTGTTTGAACAACTCTAATAGCTATCAAAATATGATATTCCTCTCTAATGTGTAAACGATAAAAGTACATAATATCATGTTGACAGTTTGTAATGTTTACCTCCAGCTAGATCTGGGAGAAATAATCTAGAAACGTATACAATAACAAGACCAAGGAGGCACGTTTTAATCAAAATCCTGTTAAAAATTGTCAAAGAAAATGTTCTGGAAACTCTCTGTCAGACATGATTAACACACAAATTGAAAAAGCATGATGGCATGAAATGATATAGAGAAACACAATAATATGAAACAAAATTTATTGATTTCTTGTAGTATAGGTGTGATTTCAGAAGAAAAATATTTTTTTTCACCAAGCTTATAGAAAGTTATCATCAGGTAACCTGACAAAGTGCACTTCTGTGATTGGCCTGTGCTGGCAAAACATAACATGTTATAATGCACAAAAGAGTGGACAAAACTATCTGAAAGACAACAATGAAAGACTATTTCTATTGTCTGTGCATTGCAGCTTGGGCTTCTAGATAAATCTATCCCTTCACCAGTCGTTATACATTTTCACAACTTCAACAAAAACAAAACAAAAAAATAGGCAGTCGCTAAAGTCAGATCCATCACAAAAAAACAGTGCATGTTAAAAAACATGTTGAAACTTCTTGTTCTCACAGTATGGAGGAAAGGGCTCCAAAAACTTCAGTACAGCTGTGAAAAATATTACCAGTCTTTTAGAGTATCGTATTTTTCATTATATTTTCTGAATATTGATACACTTAGAGTCTTAAAATGTGTCAAATAAATGAGGTTTACAAATAAAACTGTTAACAACAAAGTTTCAAACAAAGATCATTTGATGTCATGTCAGTCCTAGATTTTCTTCAGTACCTTTGCTATGTAGAGGAAGACAATAAGACTTCAGACAGAAGTCAGCAAGTTAAAACCTTTGTTGTAACAAACAGGTTTTGCAGTAACTAGGCTGCTGTTGTGAAAGAAATGTGAGCTTAAAAAAATGAAAAAACAAAAAAAACATAGTGGTGTGTTGAACTTGAGGCTTCAAAAAGATTTAACCCTATTGGTGATGGTAGGGCACAGAGAAACAAAGCTACGTCTGAGCAACAGACAGGATTAATTAGTAGAATCAACATATTATCAGTCATTACAGCAAATCTGGAGGCTCAGCCTCAAATTCTGTTGGAGGGGGAATTTCACAGAAACTCTAATTAAGTAAAATGAATAGCATGTCACATTAGATCATGTAGTCTTTAAAATTTAGAACAGAAAAATAAGTTTAACCTTAGTCATATTAGATTAAAAAAAATTACTGTTAAGTGAAATAAATCCTGGTTTTAACCCATTTAATGCGACCACTAGGTTTAGAGTTTAGGCCATAAAGAAAAGGGGACCCTTAATTTCAATGAAGGTGAAGGTTCTCTGAAAGATTTGTAGAACAAACAAGATAAACTTATAAAATGTGTTTCCTTTGAGACAGAGGAGAAAGAACTATAAATAATGTATTTATTAAATTTGTTTTTCTAGAGTGACACTCAGAGGTTAATGCGATCGTCTCAAAACTCAAAGGGCCCTGATTTGACTCCCCAGCCAGGCAGCTGCCTTCCTGTATTTGCATACCTGGGTTCTCTCCTCCAGCTTCCTCCCACAGTTCATAAACATACTAGCCAGATTTACTGATGCTCCAACTCCCTGTATGGATGTTTCCTAGTCTACTAAAAAGTGGGATCTGTAGTTTCAGACTTTCCAGTAGCAAAGAAGATACAACCTGGTCCCAGAAGGTTTAACTGAATTTTTCGCAACAAGTAGTTTTTGTGTCAGACTCTGGCTTATGGTCCACTTAGCTCCATAAGTTAAATATGTATATAAGAAACAAATACAGTCTATGAATATTACAACATAAAAAACAGCATAGATATCTAATCAAACCAAGACATAGTGATGTATCTGTAAAGAGTAATTTACTGCCTGAATTGGTTGTCTGTTGATATCTTTAAGAGGTCGGTTCAGTCAAGGCTGAGACTTCAAAACCAGTGCAAACGTGAAAATTAAGACAGGCACCTCCTGATCTTTATCCTGGGAGCGAGACCATCTGCAAAAGCATCTTTTATGTGATCTGGCAGATGTGCCTGGCCCACATTCCAGATACCCAGCCAACCTGGCAGTGATCAAACCAACCACAACCAATTAGCTGATGTGGGTGGGGTTTGATACACAGAGTAACTAGTGGAAGGTTATGGTGCAGTATTGCTCACCAACTATTCTGACAGCTGCTGATGCAGAGTACTGTTTTATTACTGAGTCAGCATCAAACAGTCCTCTTTTTTTTTAAGAGGAAAAAAGAAAAGGGAAAATAACTACACTCAGATATTTTGTAAATTAGAGCAATTAATAATAAAGTTTACAGTCAAGGGCAAACACATGGCAATGAACTGAGAGATTTTCTTAAGGAGAAATAGGATGCAAGTTCTGAGCTGGTGAAAATCCCAAACATTCATGGCAACCCAAAACAATTAAACAATAACCAAAATGTGCTGTATTTAGAAAAACACTGTTAGATGCCACAACTTCCTCACATTCTTAACATTAACTTCATGATCCATGCACAGTTCAGTCATTTTAGCACATTTGTGTGGTATTTGTTTTGACTAGTCCAGAATTTTATCCTGTTTGTCCAAATGAAAACCAGTGAAGCTGTTGCAGTGTGTTTGCCCTTATCAGCCACGGCACATCACATCCTATTCATCAGATATCTGTCGGTTTGAAACTGCAGCATTTCTCTACATACACATCACTGTCAAACCATCACAGCTTTCATTGTTTCTGGACCCAATGGAGGGCATTCGGAAGAACTTTGTTGTGCACCTTTTGAAAACGCCCCAAAATAACCTGAGAGGCTCGAGCTCTGATTTCTCGCGATCTGCTATGGAGGCAGCATACTGACAAATGACACCATCATAATCAGAGACATCAGAGGCTTTCTTTGACTGAGGATATTTTTTGAAACTGCATAGGATTCAATACTGAGTGTTGCTATGTTGCCGTACAGCCAAGACTCACTGCTTATTGTATCGGACACCTGACTCGGTAACCTACTGGAGCTGGGTGTCTTCTTATTGCTCATTGTATGTCGCTAAAAACAGTTATCTTGTAAAACCTGTTGCGTTTAAGAAAAAAAACATCATATTTAAAAACATTATCAAAAGGTTCTCACATCTGCATCTCCATCTCAGCTGCCCCACTTGCCTTGTACTCATTGGCAGCAGGCGTGAGTGTGTTGTCTGGGTTCAAAGGGTACTGCTCAGGTTGCTTTGCTGTGGTGTGTGTCTTGTTTTCGGGGCGACAAAGCTGCCTGAAGTTCTGTAGAAAAAGGTTAACATAAAGCAAGTTCACATCAGTCAAAATACTGTGGTACAAAACATGTTTTTAGAAGTGATTCACTGCTGCTGTTATACCATGCCATCAGTGGTAGAAACAAAGATGTGATGTAGGACACTGACAATGTGTAGCGTTTGTATCCAGTGAGCCTAGTGTAAAAGTCGGGCAGCAGGCATTGGGGATATATTTTTTTAAGTATGAAGGTGTGATGACCACAGCACGTTGTAAGGGTGCTGTTGCACACTTTCTGTTGTAATGTGAAAACAGCCAGGGAGGAAGAAAGTACAATCTCAGCACTTCCCTGTATCTCTGAGTGCAGTGGGACAAACTGTAGGCAGTTGTCACCACTGTCTGGTTCAAAAGTAGCATTGCAGATTAACAGAAAGCTTTTACTAGATCAGCGAGTGTCCCCTGGAATTCTGGGCCACATGAGAAGATATCACATCGCCAAAACCCCCATCACCACAACTTTGCACAGTTCTTATCACCACAAATCCCTTCTAGAAATGAAAAGGACAAGAGCTTGGTGTTATAAAATGGAAAATTGGGGTAATTAACCACAAAAAAGAGAAAGTGTGGCGTTAACTTTTCCTGCTTTAATGACATGACAACAGTCAGGAAGCACAGGTGCAAGAAGTAAGTGTCACACAGGAGTCTAATTGGGTCTTGGACAGCTGTGGGATTTGTTATTGGCACACAACATAAACTTTTTATCGGTACATTGGTACACTTGTGATAATATCTACCACTAACTCTCACTTGGCTCCCATCCACCATCCCATCTTGGACACACATCGGAAGTTGCGGGGAAGTTCATTTTTATTTCACTGCAAAAACAATGAATAGACTGATTTTGACTGGTAAACCTGTCAATGTATCATCTTTCAGTTCGGCTGACACCTTCTGTTGCTTTGGCATATGATCTGTAAGAGGAACCTGACTTTACATTTGTCCATTTTAGGAGTTTATCTATGTTTATCAATTTAGCTAATTGTGCGAAAAATGAAAAAAGCAAACTAAATGTAAGTTTTTATTTCAAGCCCATCAAAGGCCCACTCTTCTCATGAGGCCTGGTCCAACTTTTACCTCCACCACAACATCCTTGGCCAGCAGACTTGCAGTTTTACTGTTCTCTTCTTCCCTTTTCAAACACTTGCATCTCTTTACATTTGCTTTCATGTTATTGTTCATTATGATTGTTCGGAGTTAACAGCCCGTTAAGCTTGGGTGCATGCTGACAACAAGAATTCGTTATCCCTACTGATAATTACAAACTTTGGAATCATGCCAGAAACACTCTGCAGAGCTGGATGAAACTGAATATGACTAAAAAAAAGTCTGAAAAAAGAGAAAACTACACCTGAAAATTCTTATCCACCAAAAACCTCAAGATATTCATTTCATCATTTTCACAGGATGATAAACCAACTGAGATCCACTTGAAGGACTCATTTGTGCATGCGTACATACCTGTGCCACCGTCCCTTTCATCTGAGTCGTTTTAAAGATCATCCAGAGAGGAACCATGAGAACACAGAACAGTCCAAGGGACCAGCCCAAAGCATAGGCCCAGGTCGGGTAGACGTAGGTTTTGTTGAATTTAAGAGGCTTGTATCTCACAATTGAAAAGATGAAAGTACCCTGGAAATAAATAAGATATATTTAAAGATTAATTAATATATGTTATAAAAACAGTCTATTAACCAAGTCAAATACAGTTAATTTAGCCGTTACTGACACTTAAGAATGGGGCTGTTTCTCTTGTGAGAAATGTGAGAACAGAAACCACACAGTCATGTTAATGGTTTTGGGAAATAACTTGACTAGCCTGAACAGAGGCTGGGGCTTGGTTGTCAAAAGAGTAAATCAAGTTAAACTTCTAAATTAAGCCTTAGATAATCCTACTGAAAAATATCACAACTCTTTGTAAGTGACAAGTTTTTTTTTCTAATTTTATTCAAGAATTTACCATCTAGTCAAATTTTGACTGTATTCATGAGGTGCCATTGTTGTGGTCAGATGTTAAATAGTGGGTTCTGTGGTTGGACTTCAGAAACTCTGAGCCTGCACAGCTGCCTGGTCCTAGGTTGTCTTGAGCCGGACATATTTCACCTTTCATACAGATTATTAAGGTAAAATATAATATCTACACAGCTGAATGCTGCGAACAAGTTAACCCCTTACTTCCTGGATTTGTTTACAGCTATACAAAAAAAAATCTGGTGGGTGTTTTTGCATTCTTACAGATGCAAAGTTGCAGAAATTATATATATACACACACACAAAGGTAATCTCAGGTGCATTCACACCTGATTCAGTACGAACGGGTTAATTTATTCCTTTTTTATTGGTGGATTCACAATAATGATATGTCTCGAGGTCTGACAAATATTATCACAGTTGTTGCCCAGGGCTGTGACAGCAGCCTCATTTTACCACCTTACATCACAGCTTTACCTCACTGGAGCTCATGTGGCCCCCCAAGAAAAAGGGGAAGCAATCAAGGCAATGCTTTGGTCACCTGAGATCAGTTATGAAATGTTTAAGTTGGTGTGGAGTTTCATCATTTCCTTCATTTCTGTTTCTAGTTGTCAATCATTCCCCCTGTTGCATCCACTAATTTTCTCCTTCCTGTTTTGTAATACCCATCTGATCTTCTTTTCCTGGTCAGAGTAAGTTTGAGTAAGTTTACATAGGGTAAAGTCAGCATGTATCTTGAATGATATGCCATAACAACATTATTGACTGCATGCTTCTCTTATTTTCCTCTGTCTCAGCATCACTTCACTGTAGGTGATATTTTAGTTGTAAAACATACTGTTTTTTTACCCTCAGTAACACAGATAAAAATGTTCATCTGTTAACAGAAAGATCTTATTGACCCCTCCATCCCACATCACAGTGTTATGAAGGACCTTAGATAACTACTTTATTTTTTATTACTCATCTTACAAAAAAGAATCAAAACAAACTTTTCACTTCTTTCTCTGTCATAGTCAGTGAAAAATCAATGAAAACATCTTGCACTCACCAGACAAACAGTGGGGGTGATGTAAAGCCAGCAATACTTCATTAAAGGCCATGGACGGTATCCAATCATGTCTTCAATGTTGTCATATAGACTGTCAGCTCCTGTTCATTAAAAAGGGAAATTAATTACAGTTAGGATGACAATTTTTGAAAAAAGTTGCTCAAAAAAGAAAGACAGATCTTGGTACCTTAAAGGTATTAAAATACAAAATGTGCATTTTGTTGAATACACCCCAAAGGCTTATAACCAAAGTTATATGCCATTAGTTTGAAATATGTCATGTTATTTATAATGTTTAGACTGAAATACGATATACTGCCAAGCTACATGAAACCATTGTAGACCACAATTTTTTTAAATATAAAGATGTGCCCAGCACTTGCCTGACCTGATATCTTCCATGACCAAATAACAGACAGCCAATCAAGTCTCTCAAAGGAGAAGACAGAAAAATACATTGTCAAAGCCGCTTTGAATTTGATAAAGGGGGAAACTTACGATTTGTCGTTTGAAACACAAGCTAAAGGTTTGCTAATGGTAAGCTTTTGTTACTGACAGTGGAGTGGTGTTGACTTCATTCAGCTCTTAAATGGCTTTAGAAATTATAATGAATCAAACTCTTAACCTTACAGAAATTTACAGTATTACCTTTTTGTGGAACTTCAGCAGAACTGGGGTTTGAATGCTAACACGTAAGCTAACAAAAATCAGCAGGGTTTTAAATTAGGGTTCAAGTTGGTAGTGTTTATGTTGTTGCATTTTTCTCACCCCTCTAAGCCAGTATTTAAATGACACTTGAGCAGGGAATTTTGTAGAGTGAATGTACAGAGCTGTCTGAACTGTCCTGTTTTCATTCGCAGTTTGTGACAGAGAGCCAAAGAGGCCAGACTCCCTTCTATGAGAGGACTGAACGTCCATCAAGCTTAAACAAGCTTACACAGAAATCACAGGCAGAACAAAACATAGTATTAGAGAGGACTTATGAGTAGACAGAGCAAAGTAAGCATGACATCGACTCATCAAGTGCAACAGATGTGAGATGTTATCCACAGGGTTTGAACATGTACAGTAAGGATAAACTGATGTTGAACTAATACATTTACCAATATGCTAAAATGCTTGAACTTTTAAATGTATAAACAAACCTAAACTGAAGCATTTAATTAAGAATATGTGCTTCAGTATTCACTTTAAATTATTTGAGTTAAGGCAAAAATAAAATGGGCTGAATAAAAGGCTTTTTAGTGATTCATTTAGTGACCTTTCTTTGGTTTTTATCAAGTCTTTAAACCAAACCACATGAAAACCCTTCTACATCATGTGAAGTGATATCATTGTACGAATCATCTTTATCTTTCATCTTTACCACAAATCTAAGGCTGATTTCTATGTAAAATATATGAGGTAGTTTTACCCTAATATCCACAAAATGTGACATTCATGCTGTCCTGGAGTGCATTTTCTCTTGTCGTCAGAGATGTGTTGGCTAATGCTAGTGAGTTTTACATCAACAAATGAGTGAAACTAAGCAAGAGCTGTATGCCCTGCGCCGTAGAGAGGTTCTTATGCATGATTTAAAAAAAACAAAAACAAAAGCAACTGTAAGTGATATAAAAGTGATCTCTGCAGTGCAGCAACAGTTTGAGATCATCAGATTTGAAAGATAACACAATGCTCTTTGCTGCCTTTTAATGCTACCACGTCTTAACAGTGTCTGCTACAATCTGTCACAGTCCAAATGATTATTATCAAGAGAAATGAGCTGCAAGTGCAGAAATATTGTAACTTTAAAAACACAATGGTCAAAAGCAAACTGGGAAACAGTGAATAGAAAACATGCTGCAAAAAATACTTGGTTTGAAAAAGTAATACAAACAAAAAACAGAAAATCTGTAACAGAAAGAGGCACTAAAAAGTTACGTTAAAGACAGAAGTGCTCCAGGCCTGTAGGGTGCGCTAGGTTACACAATAAATATCAACTGGCTTGGGAAGAGGAGCTGGCACTGAATCCATTGCTGTTATGGAAAAAGAAGCATTGTTGGACATCAGGAGACGCATGAAGCCACTTTAGCCAGGAGGAGCTGAACTACATTCTGTCACCAGAAAGGGAAAGCATACAGCAGGGATAAAAGAGCAGCAAGAGGGATGAAAGCCATATTTTTCCCATCCAGGTAGACTTCATTAATTGTTGGTTGCAATGGTCCCTACCTAGAGTTTTTAAATGTTTTCCCAAAATACAATACCTGAATAATATTTAAACAGTATATGTTCTCTCCAGTTTTGTTTAACTTGCCATAAGCTTAGAAAAGGCTCTCAGATACTTAAGACTGTCTCTGACAGAGTTTAAGCCAGTAAAAGAAATCTGATGAAACAGAACCAAAAATGAACTGCAATGCAGCTAAACCATTTTGAGCGTAATGTATTTTGCATCACAATTTCAAAAGATAAGACAAGATCATAGACTAGATAATATATGGACATAGTCTCCATGACATCACCCATCTGTTCCTGAACAAAGTAATGAAGCCAGTTGTCGGCAGCGGCCATAGTGGAAACGCTGACTCAAGAGGCAGGCTCTCATCCTCCTTGCTAACAGCTATGCTGTGACGAGACCTGTCAGTCACACGAGATTCAGATCTGATTTGGTAAAATTGCAAGCTCAAATCTTCTAAACAGCTAAAAAACAAACAAACAAACAAAAAAATCACCCCATACAGTGTGTTCCAACAGAGAAATCAGACCCAAGCTGTTTTTTGAACCAGGCTGCAAATATGTTTTTAAATGCCATAAAAGTCCTTTTTTTTTTTTTTTTTGCTTGGTGTGAACAGTGGGAGAAATACGTATTGAACATGTCAACTTTTTTTCTCATTACATTTATTTCCAAAGCTGCAATTCAAACTAAATTTCTACCAGACATTGGTATTAACTCGAATAATCCACACATGAAAAGAAATCACAACATTTAAGTCCATAAATATTGATCATGTGAAATTGAGTACGATAACACAGAAAAAAAGTATTGAACACACCATGGAAAGGATGTATACTTTGACAAGAAAATGCACCATTCCACCTGAAATCTGCCAGTAATTATAACCTGAACTTCCAATTAGTGCAAACCAACATCAGCTGGGCTAGAGCAAATTGATGGTCCTATAAAAAAGGTCGTTTTTTCACCAAGCAGTTGAATATAAAGGCAAAGAGCTCTCTGAAGACATTCGCAACCTGATTGTTGCTCAGCATCAGAGTGGAACTGGTTACAGACTTATATCAAAGCACCTGAATATTCCAGTCAGCACCGTTGGGGCCATTATTCGCAAGTGGAAGAAGCACCACCTTACCATCAACAGGTCACTCACAGGAGCTCCTTGCAAGACTTCTGACCAGGGAGTCAGAAAGATAGTCAGAAGTGTACTCAACGAGCCAAGGACCACCCTGAAAGTGCTCCAGAAAGACTTGGAGGCAGCAGGTACAATTGTTACAGAGAAAACAATAGGCAGTGCACTCCACCGCCATGGCCTCTATGGACCCTAAGCTTGCAAGACTCCATTCCTCAAGAAAAGGCATATTGAAGCTTGTTTAAAGTTTGCTAAACAGCATCTTGACAAGCCTGTAGAATACTGGGATATTGTTGTCTGGTCAGATGAGACCAAAATTGAACTTTTCGGCTGTCATACTACAAACCATGTTTGGAGGAGAAATGGCACTGCACATCACCCCAAAAAACACTATACCAACAGTGAAGTTTGGAGGCATCATGGCATGGGGTTGTTTCTCATCTCATGGTGTTGGCAAACTTAATATAATTGATGCAGCAATGAATGGAGCCATGTATCAGGAAATTCTTGAAATGAATTTGCTGCCATCCACCAGGATGATGAAGATGAGACGTGGCTGGACCTTCCAGCAGGACAACGATCCAAAGCACACGGCAAAGTTGACTCTCAAATGGTTTCAAAAAAAGAAAATCAATCTGCTAGAATGGCCTCGTCAATCACCTGACTTAAATCCAACTGAACATTTGTGGAAAGAACTAAAGAAAGGCTTCACCAGAGGGCACCAAAGAACATTCAAGATTTAAAGACAATCTGTGCAGAGGAATGGGCCAAAATCACACCTGAGCAGTGTGGGTGATTAGTTAAACCATATAAGAAGCGTCTAGAAGCTGTCATTGCAAACAAAAGCTTCTCCACTAAGTATTAGATGAGCCTCAGTTGGCGTCCTTTGTTATCACACTTAGTTCCACATAGTCATTATTTATGGATCTAAACGTTGTGATTTCTTTTCATGTGTGGATTATTTGAGTTAATACCAATGTCTGGTAGAAATTTTGTTTGAATTGCATCTTTGGAAATACATGTGATGAGAAAAATAGTTGACACATTCAATACTTATTTTCCCCACTGTATGTGGTTTTTGGTCTTTCTGCATCTAGCTTCAAGTACAAAATTGATAAACTACAGCTTTTAGCACTTGAATGAATGTTTCCCCACGGATAAGATTGGATCTGAAGTTAAATTCATGGTGTCATAGACTCTCTCATAACCCCACAATACACACCCAAGCTTCTGATCATTTTCCAGGAGAAGCAAGAAGAAAAAACAGAAGTATTCATTATTTTCTATGACCTCAACTGTGAGGACTTACCATAAATCCATCCGATTGCTATCGACTGACACACAGACAGAAGTAGAAGATTGTTTCCGCTGCAAACATAGTGATCAAAGAGTTGAAGGAAATACAAGCCTCCCTGCAGAAAGAGAGAAAGGGATTGAGTATAACTACAAGTCATACACACACAAAAAAAAACCTGGACAAGCATGAGAACTCAGGTGAGGCTCTCACCTCTGTGACGAGAAGGAGGCCGAGGAAGAAACAAACAGAGCAAAGACAGAGCAGCAGCAGTTCTCGACGATAAGCTCTTCGAAACACGGTGGGAAACATGTCTGTCACTGATGTCATGAGGCACTCCAAACTCACAAACTGTCCAAGATGCAGAGCAGAGTCAACAAACACAATGTTATCAGCCAGTAGCACTTGAACTTTAAGGCAGTCATTGTGACTGCTTTCAAAATTTGCAACGTCATAACTTTGTTGTAGGATTCTGAATTTTCCTAAATGTGCGTGTATTTTATTCTAATATTTTTTTAGCATTAAAATTAAAAAAAAGAGGTCTGAGTATTACTACCGCGAATGACCATAGCTGTCAAATTGAATGCATGCTTTTTACAAGGGGTGTTATATTTCACTGTTTGCTACATTTTCTCGCTCTTCTGCTTTATTATTTTATTTTTGTTTGGGTTTTTTATGCACTGTTAGGCTTAAAGCTTCACTCAAAACCAAAGAGAGGCAGAAATGACGACTAGAGGCAGAGCGACAGATATGGAGGCTTCAGCCTTGCTTCAGAGCCTAGAGGAAGATTCAGATGGAGGAACAGGTTCAGAGAATGATCTCTCTTGGTGTTTGGAACAAGGTTCGTCTATCTCTTATCGATTATAATTCCCATTTTGTGTCCTGATGTGTTCTTTTTTGTTTATTTAAAAAAGGAAAACTTTTTACCATCAATTTATTCTGAGATATTTTTTTTATTGATTTTCCAAATGACATGCAACTAATGTCTGAGCAGTCAAGATGACTGCTATGGTCATTCTGGTAGTTTCAAACTTCTGTTAGACTGAGTCATGAAACTAAACAGAAGTTTTCCAAGTGCCTACCTGTGTATCTGCACCAAGCAAGATGACCATGATGAAGAAACATATGGCCCATAACTGGGGTAAAGGCATCATGGCTACTGCACGTGGATAGGCAATGAAAGCCAAGCCAGGTCCTGCGTTAGAGAATAGTTGATTTTTTTCAGTGTACAACAAGATTTCTTTGGATGCACCATCTCAAAAACAGTGCTTTTATTTTTTAAATTTATTGTGTTACCTAAATAGATATAAGCACAAGAAGTTTTGATAAACCTGAAACTAACACCTTTTTGTTGGACAAAGTGTTTTTCTGTAATAATGAGGTTGAGTTTGAATCAGGGAGTCGCCTGAGGCACAGCAGGTGTGACTTTCTGCACAGACAATGGCTACTCTCTTCTGGTATTGTTTGTGCAAGGATGGGCGCATCAGTAGTCAGGTGTGGGTTTAGGATGTATGGGAAACTTTTCACATTATGCTGAATTAATTTCCTTTGGCGGTTATTTATGGGGAAGGACACCACGTATGCACAAACTTCAGATCAAAGGCTTTTGAATAAATGCAACATTTTTATAAATCTTATAATTAGAGTGGAAGATTACATGAGGCTTTCAGTCAGGTGTATATATGTCTTTATAACAGTGCAGCTTCTATTAGGCACATTTTATTTGGAAGATTCAGCTAATTCAGCAACAACTGTCAGGTTGAGGAAGGGAAATTTAGCCGTTTTGCCTTAAACCTAAAATACAACAGCATCAAAGAAACAAACATTATGGCTCTAAGTGAGCAGCTTATTGGCTTAAAAAAAGAATAAACTGAGAAATTAGTCTCCAAATATAGCATTTTTCATACCTAAGATCATGTATTGGTTTGAAATTGGCATACACATTTTTTAGGTGTCTTTGTCATAACTGATGGTCGAGTGTTTCTGGTGTAAGAAGCACATTGTAAAAATGGATCTCGTTGTTTGTTATAGATCATTCGTACACTATTATACTAAGTTTCCAGTTCAAAATGGCATGAAATAGTTATGAATATTACAACATTAAAAGTGATTTTCACTGCACCTTGTTTCAGTTCAGTGTGGAAACATAGGCACACCTGGGTTGGACAAGTTCCCACTGACTAAAGTATATGAACTGTATATTCCTGAAAAGTCAAATCCTTGGTTGGCCTACTTCACTTTAGCTTTAACTTTAAGACCAGCTTTTAACCAGTGGTAACTAGTGGAGACCAAAGAGTTGTTCCATAAAAGTCAAATTATTGGAGTCAAACAACACTAAAGAAGAAATAAGATGGAAAGAAACCCAAATGGCACCAATCAGATTTAGTATCAGAGCACAAACTAACAGCAAAGCTCTCACCTCTGTCAGCCACAAGTGCTTATCTGTTGCGATACCGTATTGGACTCACCGGAAGCGGCCACTTCAGATATTGGCAGTCCTTGTTCGTAAGACATAAAGCCCAAAACTGAGAAGATAGCAAAGCCGGCAACAAAGCTGGACCCACCGTTCACCAAACACAGAACAAATGTGTCCCTGTTCAAACAGAAAATATTATTTTTTTAGTGAACAATTAAGTCTGAGGGCTTCTTTTTGAAGACATTAAAGACACAATTTTGTCTGGGAATGGGGTGCAAAGCAAAGCTACACATTGTGACCTGTTTGAAATTAATATAAATATTTGGAAGTAATATAACATTTTTTTTCTGGCTGGGGAAAGCCTTGGCATTTTTTGTTCTCGTCTGCAATCAATTGATTACAAAGACGTCCAACCATCTCAAGGTCCCTGAGACACTGAGTATACATTTAACTTGTCTCTGCACAGTGAACCAAAGTCAACAGCCTTCATATAGAGTTTGTGTTAAGATCCTACCTATCTCAAGTTGTCTTCTACAGCTAGGTGCTTGTTTCGGAAATTATGGTTCTACTCAGGCTGGACAGAGGCAATGGTTGGCCATCTAACACCTCTTAATGTGGATGCTTGATAATGCCTACCCTCCATTTTTCCTTTCTTAATCCAGATCACAATGGCTAGGGTTGGCCACACACTAGATGCTTTTAAGCCACATTTAAGACCTGATTTTCAGGAGTGTGATCTAATTAAGGCCTAGTTATTTATACAGATAACTGGTTAACCAGTTATTTGTCAAAATAGTCCTACAGTTGTTACTGCTCCTGCTAGTGTCTGAGCCTCCCGGATCTGGAATTGTAAATATCAAACATGTTAAATATTTACAATACCTGGTCAGACAACACTTGCAATACCCAATGAGAGAAGCAGATTGAGAAGCGTCACCAACCAGATGTACAGCTCACAAGCATAGCAGTGAACATAAACAAAACTTTACCCAGAGCAAAGTGAAAGGTTTAAAAAGAAGAAGTTTGTGGTATTATTTTTTTATATTTTCCTTCATTTTTAGTTGCAACATGTCTGAACCATTAGCTGTATACCTCATGGATATAGGCTTATCTGTTTTCAGAACAGAATTTTTAATCCCATAGTCATCAGATGCCATACTGGAAATGCTGAACTCAACCTAACTTTGGTCAAGGAGCAGAGTTGAGGTGGGTTTAGAGCCTGTTTGCTTACAGCGACAGCGGTCCCGCCTGTCGGTCAGGTCAGCTGTGCCACTAACTGGGCAAACTCTTAATCTTCCAATCCACTAAGGATAGAGAATTAGGTTTTGATCCAAGGATTTTCATTACAAAAATCAGTCTGAGCTATTTTTATGTGTGTGGTCTCCTGTAATTTAAAATCAAGTAAGATCTATGAGCTGTCTGTAGTGTGTCCAGCCTAAGATGCCGAACTCTTGATTTAGGATTATTTTAAATCATTCATCAACCATACAAGGTTTTTGCTTCAATAAACCTCATAATCTTAAAATTTCTAACTTTAGTGTTCCTTAGTTGTTGTATTAAAAAGACAAGGTGAAAAGGTAAAAAAAAAAAAGAATTAAATCAAAGAAAGAAATATTGTTTAAAACAAAACAAATAAAAATGCATTGTTTGACATAAAGACAGCCGTCTTTCTACAAATCAATAGCCAAGTATAGTTAAAACTGTGGCTTGAAATAAGGATGATACCATATTGAATTTTTCTATATACATGGCTTTTTAACTTTATTCTATAATTTTCTGCATCTTAAGATGCGTCTTTAGCATCTCTAAAAACTTCCAAAACTTAATTTTATCGCAAAATTATAAAAATATTTTCACTTTTTTCTCTAATCATAGAAAACATTGGAGCAAACCACTCAAGTATAAAAGGTACATTTCATAAAGTCAAACATTATTTAGTTTATGCTTTTTATAAGTAAAGATTAGAAAAACTAAATTCTAAGTCTACAGTCTATGAATGTTTACTGAAGGATTCAATTAGAAAAAACAAAACAAAACAAAAAAAATCAAAAGCAGCGGAAAGCACTTACTTGTAACAATCATTGTTATACTGATTGTAACTCCCCAGAGCTGTCAAACTCCCCTGACAAATCCCAAAAGAGAAAAGAACTTGTGCACCTGCATCCATCCAAACCTAAGCAGATGCCACACATTAGTGTACCTCCAAAAGTTGAACTACCAGAAGAGTGCAGGCTGCCGCTCACTAATAAATCATGACACAGTTTTACAATTTCAAAGTAAAAGGAGGCTTTTGAGCAGGCAGCTAGTTTTCATAAGTTCACTGAATATATGAAATGATTACTTACTTGAGGGTCCACCAACCTGGTCGGGTCAGGGTACAGGTAGAAAGCTACACCATCCATAGCTCCGGGTAAAGTAAGTCCACGAGCCAACAAAACAATGAGCATCACGTAGGGGAAAGTGGCCGTGAAGTAAACCACCTAACAACAAGAGACGAAGGAAAATGTGAGCTTGACCAGAAGCTGCAACTGTGTTTTTTAAAGCAGAGTGACACAAAAAAGGGACATGCTGTTCAACATTAAATTTTTTGGCATGCAATTGCTGCAGGAGGGGAAACATCAATTATGACACACCTTTACCTGTCATACCTTTGCTGCCAATAAAGATAATTGTGCTTTTTAATGACTCATGATTTACAGTGGATAAAATTAAATGCCAGCAAAATTTTTATTTATGGTCATTAAATTACACTGTTATTATCACTCTCACTGCAGTTTCCCAGCGATTTGGTGGGTATTTACAAAATACTTGATCTCTTTTGCAAGAAAGGCATGTTGTGTTTCCTTCGTTGACTTCCAGAGAACTTGCATTTATGAAACAACCTCTTTTTGCTTATATTTGTTTACATTCAACCAAAGTCCACTCAAAAGGGAATGGGGAACTAAAAGAATGGGAATTGCTAGCACATCACATATTATGCATCCCTGGATGCAATTAAAAAAAAACCTTTGGGGCGTTAATTCTCACATATATGTAACTCATTGTTACCCTCAAAAAAAAAAAAAAAAAAAGATTCCTACCTTCCCAGTGGATCTCACTCCTTTCCAAACACAGAAGTAGCACAGGATCCAGGCCAGCAAGAGACACAAAGCCAACTCCCATCTCAGGCTACCAACCTGCTCAATTCCATCAGATATTCCCAGAACTCTCCTCCTGAAAAGACAAAAACAAGTCTGCCTTAACTATCTGAGAACAAAGAAAGAACTTGTGCTTTGTAAACAGGCTTCTGATGGCACCGAAAACATTTACTGATAAAACACATCACGTTGCATTGTAACCACAATGAAAAAAACAAAAAGTTATTATTTCCTCCTGAAAGTTTATTTTCAAATTAAAGTGACAAGTTTTATTTAGGTATCTACGAGCACATTTAAAAGAAGCACTTATACAAGCACTTCTTGACATTAGAGGAACATTAGTGAAGACATGTTTGTTGAAAAACAGAACTATCATTGAGCATGTTACTCACTCAGTTACATTTTTAGCTTAGCATGTGACATGGAAAAAAAGTTGAATGAGTCATTTTGGTCTCTGTGAAGCTGGTCAGCAAGTATAGAGAGGAAGCAGAGTTAGGCAGTTAAGACAACTATTAGAGAAAAGAAATCTGTCTAAAGGGAACTCGTTGGTCTTTAATTTTGTGTGGTCTTTTTCTTTTTTGTTTTGTTTTGCGGTCTAAAAGACATGTTGTCCGACATGTGCTTTATGTTATCCAATTAGAATGCTGACTCAGTCAAAGGAGCAAGAGAGCATTTTCACATCCTGTTTTCTTGCCTACTGTGTCTTTTGTGCATTTGTTTCTTAACTACCAACTCTCTGTTGGTAGCATGTTGTGTAGGACAACAGGCTTTTCCATAACTTGGGACTTGGATCTAGAAGAAAGGACAACTCAAAATGACGGCCAAACAGTTTTCTGGCGCTGGTCCTGTTCTGACCCTCTGAAAGGAATAGAAAAAGAAGCATTCCTGCAGTCACTGAAGCAGCTTTACAATACTTAATGCAGTATGTTAAGGCTTTAAGGTATTCTGTAACACAGCATGCCAGTGTGCTAAAACAATAAGCGTAGCTGTGTCCAAAATCAAGGATAGCAGCCTTTGAGAGATCCAGCCTTTGAAGGGTCCAGCCCCCACAGCCTAGGTTGACCCCTCAGAAGTGAAACAGACTTGTGTACAAAGGGTTTTCTGTTCTCATCACCTGCTGTCCTTGCCTTGACTCTTGTATTACACAGTGGCACCCCTGTTACCTCAAGACATAGCCAGCTGACATAGCGTCACAAAATTTTCACCAGCCCCATCCCAAGAAATCATTGTAAAGTGAATTTCAAGTTTCAAGGTGTCCACACCATTCAGAATCTACCGTCTCCTTTGAATTGTATTCACAGGATAAGTTGTTGCCCAGGAAGCAAAATAGGACACATTTATTGGCCACATTTGAAGGAGTCTGTCCTCGAAGTAGTCTACTTTTTTAAGGATGCAGTCTCTCAATCAGGAAATAGAATGTAACGCAAATGCACTTCAATCTCTACCTAGTGTAAAAAAGTGAAGCCAAATTACCATTGTGAAGTGGGCTGATTTGTTTCACTGGTGACGTATATTTGAGCCAAGGCAAAAGCCATCTTGTGGGTGGAGCCATTGAATCAATGTAATGCCACTCCCATGAAAAGTTCAATTATCTGTTCTACTGGAGAAGACAGTTTTTATGCCTTAAATACACCTGATACGACTTAAGTCTGTCTCCACTTTGTTGCATGTTGGCTGCGTCCGTCAACCCACACCAGCTGGCTGTTCAGTCTGACAAGCCCCATAATTGGTAGACAGCTGAAGCTGCGAGACCACAGGGACCATGCTCTCCACTTCATTGATAAGTCTCTCTTCCTCAGCTTCAGACTGTCTCTTATTTCTAGGCCGGAGACCTCTAGGATAGCTGCATGTTAGCTGAGACATGCCAGACCAGCCACACAGTCGGACCGCAACAGAGTGGATCCAGTCTAAGATAACTTATTGACTTGAATGGAAACCTTTCTGATCTAGTGCCTTGACAAACCGGAGACACAGCCAGTATATTTTAGCTGTGATAGATTATACTCAAGCCAGCCACCAGGGGAAGCCACAAATGTATTTACCCTTCTGTAGCGGAGCCGTTGTGTTATTCGCATTGTTAGATGGTTTATGCCTCAAATTGACAGGAGTAGCACAAAGCAGGTTAAACTTTTTACATCTTCTTTATCTTTAGTGGAAAAAAAAAAAGATAATGACCAAAAAAATTTAACCTGTGTGAAGGGAGTTACCTTACTCACCACTGACAAAGAGAAAATATCCGAGAACCCATGAGAGAGCTACAACTTCTGCTGGAAAGCTGTGTGATTAATACTTACTCCCAGAATTCTGTTGCAGGCGTTGTTGCGTTGGCAGCTGCTGTCCAGTTGGATGACACATTTCTTCGATCAAACTCAACGCAAGACTCTGAGTTAAAAACAGGAGGAGAGGAGATGTACATTTCAAAAGGGGAATCAGACACAGCACCCTTCAAACATTAAAAAAACAACAACTTTACTTTGTCGTTCGTTATCAGTGTTTCTGTCCATGAACCAAAGCTTGGAGGTCTGTAGAGTAACTTAAAAACAATTGTAAACATGCACTATATTGTTGAAAAAGTGTATCGACAAACTGGGATCTCATGCACCAAAAAAAAATCAGCTATTTTTTTTTTCCAGAACTCTTGCCCAATTTAGTTTTTGCCATGTGATCAATTCTCATGTGATCATGACAGTCTTTCAGCTATAGCAACATGTGAAGAAATAACCTTAAAAACAAAGAAAACACCTTGATGTAGTGGTGTGCAGAGACTTTTTGAAGTGCAGGGGTGAAAAGGAGAAAAAAATGCACACACAACATGTGTTTTTGTTGCCCAAGAGATCAGTTTATTGTAATTTAACCACCCAAAAGGGCAGTCAAGAGTGTTTTGCCAACCAGGAGGGCACTTTGGCACACGTTTTGGCTCCTGAGAGGGCACTTCAGTGCGTGTATTTCAACAATTTGGCCACTTTCTGTGCACACCACTGCCTCAAGTTGGATTTTCAATGTTGAAGTCAACATTTTCTCAAAGTTTAAAAAATAAATTACTTAGAAAGTTTAAATGTAACTTAATTCAATTGTTGCTGTTCTACATGATGTGACTGACTATCTGTTGGTAGCTTGAATATGTTTGGCTGTCTGAAACCCATCAGACAGTGTTTAGATAAATATTGATTGGAGTACAATGTTTCAAACCATAACTCACAGATCATTCCTTGGAGTGGCACAATTTTTGTTTTGGATACTTCCGGGTGGTTTTACTTAAAGTTATTCTGCAGTTGGGAGACCCAACACTCGTTTGATCAATCATGAAAACAGGTAAGCTCATTAACATATATCTGGTGATAATCAGTTCAATACTAGTTGGCATGTTTCAGCATTCTTAAAGCCGTGAGTGAAACATTGATACACTAAACCCCGCCCTGTACTTGTGCACATGTGTACCTGTATTCCAGCTGTTCCTACAGCTGGCCCATGGAACCTCAGCCTTAAAGGACGAGAAGAGGTAGAAGAAAGCCCATGCCTGAATGACGATGTAAGACACAGCGGCATATGCAATCACAACCTGTGTAGCATAACCAATCCCTGAGGAGACACAAAGAACAGGTCAGTGTGGGTGAATGACAGGTGAATGTTGTGCACAAGGACTCCATTTGACTTTTTCACAACGTAAAACTTTGGAGAAGCTTTATTTTCTGCCTAGGCACAAACAATTTGCTACAGACCCACTCCACACGTGCCCCATGGCAAGTTTTAACATGTCCTCTTCAAACTGTTGTGAATTGATCTGGTGGTTGTCTTTTATCCTAAACCCAATCACAGAATGAGAAACTCTTCCTGTCAGATTAAGATAACCATGCCTTAACAAATATTTAACCTTAACTCATTTCCTGTTAGATATAGCTTCACTCATTAACCGTTAATTCATGAAGAAACCTGGACACCTTGATGTCTATCTCTTTACTATATTCTACATTTAGAAATTTTCAGTTTTATAGATGCATTTGATCGTTCTTCTGAAGATTAGTGCCTCGGTTTTTCTCATTTTTTTCTACATTTCAATTTTGGTGTGGATAAACTTTCTGTATTGAGTCCTCAACCTTGTTAACTTTGTAAAATCTCCCCACAGACATCAAAAGTGTTTGATTTTAATCTTATCATGAGGTTTGCTGACAGCAAAAAATTTGCATCACTGGCAGCCGTGCCTTTAGTTTAAGCCTTGACTCTTTGTGATTCAAATTTTGTTATGCACCTGCAGCAGCTAACCCTGAGCACGTTCCTGCATTTTGCAATGTCACACACACTTTATCACATCACAAGATTAGAGATATCAGCCAGTGCCTCAGTAACCACCTAATAAATTATATAATCAAACTTCTGTGATCAATCATTGTGTCCTGGGGTTAAAGGGAAAGAGCTTCATTAGTTACATCATGCACTATAGTTTAATTTCTAACCTTCAAACAAGGGGCAGAAATGCCTCCAGCACGTGATGCATCCCTGAGATGTGAACTGTCCCATGGCCGTCTCCAGGAGGAACATTGGGATACCGCAAGAAAGTAGAAATAAGACATACGGAACCAGAAATGCACCTGAGATATCAAGAGAAGAGGGCATGAGAAACAGTAGTCTCTAACTGTATGCATTTAATGTTGTTAAACATAACCATTCATATTTGTTTCTGAGGCGTGTCTGTGTTGATGTGAGTGCAAAGAAAATATAATCCACTGCCTGTTCAAGTTTTACACTAAGGTGATTGCTTGGCTCCGTCTTTTGCTTTCTAACATCTTTACAGGGACTCATGGGTTTGTGTAGCATTTGCAGGAGAGCTAAAAAAAGATTAAGCGCACCTCTGTTCTGAGTTTCATTACAAAGACTAGAGTGTCTCCTACAACAAACAGCAGCTTTGAGCAGTGTCTGTGTCACATCCTTATCTGATTTCATGAATGAATCAAGGCTACTTTTCTTCATTTGTTGACGTTACACTGAGATTCAGCTCAGTTGTTTGACTTTTTGTGGTAGACTACACAGAAAAGTGACTGATATTTAAATCCTTTTATGCTTACCTCCCCCATTTTTGTAGCACAAATAGGGGAATCTCCAGAGGTTTCCTAGCCCAACCAGGGTCCCTGCCACAGCAAGCAAGAACTCCAACTTGTTAGCCCACTGGCCACGATCCAACAGCTGAGTCTTCTTAACCAGACTGTTTTCTTGACAAGGAGTCTCGAGGCTGTTTCCTTTCAGGAATTCCCTTGACATGATTAGGAACAGTTGCAAAATAAAAAGCAGTTCTTTGAAATCTGATCTGCAATGTCTTTTCACTTCCTCTACCTTCACAGGACAAGGACTGTCAAACCTTTGTCGATCTGGGCTTTTAGACAGAACCACTCAGCTGATTCTTTGGCATTTCTCATAAGCTTTATTTATTTGTTTAAGCTGGCAGGATTATCAGGAATGGAAAGTTTTCACTGGCAGCTGTTTGTCAGGAAAGCTGTTCTTTTGCAGAGAATAATTCAGTATCAAGACGATGCATTGAACAGGCAAATGTAAACCAGAAAACATAATGAGTTACTTACCCCTCCATCACAGAGCCCCCTCCCCCAGGAGTTGTTCCCAGCAACAACAAACTGATCAGTATTCCTCTCAGCTGGGCGTACGGCAGGATCTCTACACAAACAACATGTCATGAGCAGAGCCAGAGTGAGAAACAAAGTAGCTATGGTTTCCTCTGGTTCCTCGACCTAATTATTGGTCAGTCTAGTTGTGCACACCATGCCGTCTGAGTTGACAAAGTGTTGAGGTTTGACAATGTTCCAGGGTATACAACCACCTCCCTGCTGTATTTTTCCACTGAGACATGGCAGCTTGAGTCACTGAGATTAGCTCAGTTGCTAACAACTAAACCAAATCAGCTGAGCCGTCTCTGTTGTGTCAGTGGCTGTAAACAGGCACCAGTTATCTGCCTGTTGGGATTTTGGAGCTTAAGTTGTAAATCATTGAGAAACAATAATAAGGGGAACTAGTGATGTAAACAGTCTTCTGCAGGTTTCCTGATATGTGCACAGGCTAACTTCACATATTTAATCTCTAAAGAACATATACAGCATGAAATAATAATATGCATCATCATGCACATCTTTCTGAGATTCACTTTGTCACTTATTTACTTATTACTCCTTACTCCTACTGCACATGGAGATGTATATTTTGGATTTTAGGTTTCTGTGGCTTCCTTTTTCTTGTTTTACAGTTCATATAGTTTATAGTTTTTATAGTTTATATGATTTTATGGTCTTCCTTCACTGTGGTGCCAAAAGATTTATCAGTGTTGCAGCAGTAAAGTTAATCATATCTCAGAGGTTTATTAGTCACTGTGCTGAAGTCGTAAATGTAAAACTAAATATGAATTTCACCTTGATGCTACAGTAAAATGAGTCATTTATCTATTGTCAAAGAAGAATGTTGAAAAGAGGACTGCTGTGTATTTTTTTTTCTATCTGTGTCTATATTATTCACCAGATTGTCCACATTTTGGCAATATCTGATATCAACATTGTTTTGGAAGTTCTGTGATGATCTTAAGACTGTTTACTGGGTGTGGTTTTGATGTTTTGTGGTTCTTATGTAAGCAATTTATAGGCTTCTACCACACACATGCTTTTATGGTGACATAACTGCTTTGTTAACGTTGTATTTATATAGATAAATAAATAAAACCAGTCCTGAAACTATTAAAATTAAACAGTTAAACTACTCTTCCAAATCACAAGCAGCCCTCATATAGGGTGATTAACTTGACTGTTATAATTACAGACAGAAGCTAGGAGGATAAGTAATATTGTGAACAAAAGGACATCAAAGGAAAGACAAGGTTTCAAAATGACAAGCAATAGAAGTCAGCAAACAAAGCACCTGTACACGTGTTTGTTGAAAGTTGACAATGACTGCACAGTGGAACAGCTAAGCAAATATTCATGTCAGATTTGTATAAATCAATAAAGAATAACATGCTACTCACCTCACAAAAAGATACAGCGCTCCAGTAGACTTAATAAAAAAAAACAAAACAGGAAGACTGAAAAGCTTAAAAACTGTGTCCTAAGGCATTGCAAAACTGTCTTACAACAGAAAATTATCCACATACTCCAGTGATGTGGAGTGAAATAACAAGCCTGTGTGAAAACTCCCCTGACCAGCTGTCAATAGATAATCTCAAGTGACGATGGCTAGCAGGTGAGGAAGCCAGAAATACTGGTTTAAACCATAAAACCACGATTGTTTATGCTGATGTCTGCGTCTCTGGTGCAACACGTGGTGACAATAAAGTTGTGTGCACTATTTAAATACATGACTTAAATATGGGCTATTTACATCCCTCCATCACCACTGACTTTACACTTTTTCAAAAGATTTTTTTTACTTATTAGGTAGAAACAGCAAATCATTGTTGGCAAATGAAGTCATTTGATTCAGTTGCACTTCCTCAGTGTGTTATTGATCCAAGAACTTCAGCGTTCCCACTCAACGAGCCAAGCCACCAGTGACCATAAACTTAGAGGTATTACAGCTAGTGGCTGCTGGCTTGGCGGTTGTACTCCTGCTTTCCTTCAACTCTCCACTCAGACTCAAACAAGGATGATTATCCAGTCAAAAAATGCATCTTTGACCAAAAACTTCTTTCAATTGCTTTCACTTTGTCCTAGCATTTTTTTAAACCTAGTTTTAATAAGCTTGGAAAACGGAGAGAAAAAAACAACCGGGCTGGATCAGTTCCAGGCCAATATTAACCTCTTACTGCCTGACTTAATAAAGAGTTATGAAAACAGATTGTTTTTATGTGTTTTTATAATATTACAGATGTTAAATTGGGTGAAGATTGTAAATTTGAGCATAGTACACACAATAGTTATAACTAAGTTATATCATATACATAACTTCTCATGTCTCTCTCTCTCTCTCTCTCTCTCTCTCTCTCTCTCTCTCTCTCTCTCTATATATATATATATATATATATATATATATATATATATATATATATATATATATATATATGTATATACACACACACACACACACACACAGACATAAGAAGTTCATCCCCTGACCACTATATTGTGACTAAGAGGATCTGACACCATCTTTGGTGTGTGTGTACAACATGAATCAACAGTAAATAATGAGATACAATGGTCATTTCAGCTGCATCAAGACCTGACAGGGTATGTCTCAAATTTGCGACAACAGGCACCAAGGGGTTAAGACAATAACATATTGTTGGTGTCATAATTTTTGGGGCATGTATTGTGAAATGTTAAATCATTTTAGTTTTTTCCAACCCTGTCTGTATCTTTATAAAGTATATACTTAGTATAAAGACCGCAGAGCTTGTAATGTTTGAGGGATTATCAAGCCTTGAATAGCTTTAGTCAGTTGTTCAAGTTGCTTCAGTTAACTTCACAAGTTTCCAGGTCCAAGCATGTTTATGATGCCGTCTAATGAATAGGAACTAAGTTTATTTATTTTATCCTTGATGATAGGTATCAAGATGCATTGATTATGATTTGGTGATCCACTGACTTTTTTTGGAAAAGTATAAGTAAGAACTGATCAACTTTCATGCACATAAGTTAGTATTTTCTTTAAGTTATCTCTTTATTGTTTGTGTACTTATATTCAAAACTCTGATGTCAACCACAGCAGACCGTGATACTATACATGAGTATGTAAGCACTGATAATGTGGTTATAATAACATGCTTAGTTTGGCATTGATCTGACAGCTATGAGTGGTTTACAAAAAGCAGTCAGCATGGCTGCTACTGTAGCCTTTCATTGCTGTATTTTTTTTTCTTTTTTTGTGATGGGTTGGTTTTTGATCTGTCAGTATCAGTATTTTCAATTTAATATGAAAAAATATGTTAAAATTGTGTTTAATCAAGGGTAACACACTAATTGCTGCAATAATTTCCATTTTTGTACTGAATTGGTTCAAGAGTTCACTAGAGGAGGACATTAAAGAGTTGTTAGGGCAGCAGCCTACATGGTTAATGTAAAGAAAATTTTGGTCTGCAAGAATAATGTTGAATTTTCAGCTCTTAAAGCTTACTATCACATGGTGATTAAAACAAATAAACAGACTAAAAAAAACTTAATACCTTCTTTGGTCGTGATACAGAACACACATCTTATGAACACATAAGATGACAAAACATCAGCAAAAGCTGGTGCCTTGACATGTTGCTTCATCACATAGTGGATCTAGTGATTATCATTCATTCAGAACCCTGTTTGTGTACACATAATGACAGAAAAAACAACATTAATTATTATATGTCCTCACAAATTTCTGAGCAGCTGACTATTACACTTTAATCACCAGTTGTCCCTCAGCTAGCTGTGCCCATTAGCTTGCTAACTGTCTTTTGAGGAGTTGGTCAGTTGAAGTGGGGTTTTATAACTTTGTTTTCTGTATATAGACATCTGCTGAGTGCCAAAAACAGTTTAATGTCAGAGGCAGTCAATATTTTGAATTAGATTTTGTAGTCCTGCTGTTTTGCAACCCAGCCAAAACTTCCTGTCACACACCGGCTCCCTATAAAGCTCTCTGTCTGTTACATAGTGGACTGTTTGTAGTAAAAACTCCACAGAGAGACTGGAAATTTCAGCTGATCATATTTCAGGCACAATCGGCGTTCAGACAGAAATCCAACTCTCATCTAATTGTGGAGCCAGTTTCATGACGCCACACAGAGGTATTGTCTGTCTACCTGTGCTCTGTTACAACAAAATTAAATATTTAGTGCCTTAGTTAAGTTAAAACCTGCCAGACTTTACATCAGCAATGCTAAGTAGATAAGAGATAATTACAGCTCTGCTTTATTTGTTTAGGCTCCTCTTCAGATACAATGATTCATTGACTGTAAAACAAGACAGACATGAACACAAGAGCAGACAGCTACCATTTAAGGCAAATATTTACAGTTCTCTGTAAATCTGTTTACACTGTGGCAGATAGGAAATACATGCTCAGAAGACGTTCATGGTCAGCTGCAAAACAACTGTTGAATGAATTCATGATCATTTCTAGTCTAACAAAAGTGTGACACATGACTGTGTCCACTGTGACATGAATTCATAAACTCTGAGCAGCTTGTTGAACAGCAGATGGCCGTACAGTGAGATCTCCTGTGAGAGGTATTTACACAGTTAACTTTTTCTTCCTCACACAGCACAGCTTCCCGCTGCTCCTTGCCTGGAGGATGAGTGATTATTTTTTCAATGCTTTGTGTATTGTATTACAAGCGTAAACAGGTCAGTTGGGTCCTGTCTTGAATGTTTCCTTTGAAAATAATAAATAGACCAGAGGAAACAAAGCATCTTTTCCCTAACGCAGTTCAAATCTGATCTAAAACAGCCCCGAAAGTGTCTCTTTCCTTCAAAAAAGGTGTTCTTTTTGAAAGGTGTTGCACTGTAGTGAAGGTAGACATATCTGGTATAAAAATATGACAGTGCTAGCTTTAAAATATCTTTCAAGTATGAAAGTCTGTGTTTGTTATGATGAGCTGTATACAGACCTGGATGGACCTTTTTTTTCTTTGCTTGCTCAAATACATAAAAAATACACTGTCCAGTGCACATAGAAATATTTTCATAGCTTCATTTTAATGTTAGAATTACATTTACTTATACATTTTGGACAAATCCACACTGTATAATTCATAAAATTCATGGTAAAAGTCACCAAATGTCAGGCTCACTGTTTTAGGACTGACTGGGATGAAGGGGTCATCATATAACACGCAACAAACTCTTTGTGGAATGATCAAAGAATGAAAATGATCCAATGTTTCTTTTTGACAGTCCAACAAATGGAGCAAATCAGCTTTTTATATTCACCTCTAAAGGAAGCATGTTACGACCATCACTGCATACTCATTTATATTAGCCATGGATGGACACAGAAACATACAACAAATATTCAAAGAAATGATTTTGAGACAGAAACAAAGAAAAGAGTTTCCCCTTTCAGCAAAAATATTTCACATGGTCAAACCTTCAGGTGTGCATTCTTGTACCAAGTAGTCTACAACAGTAGCGAGTCACTGGAGTCTCATAGATGAGACAGAGAGCACCTGCAGGTTCTTGTAGGTCCCAGATTTTTGTCATGCTCAAGCATATTTGGCACTCATTCTATTGATAAATTGGTAAATAGTCACAAAGATAGGCCAATGCAATCTGCATGTACACAAATCCATCACAAAAATGTACATCTAAGACCCGTACGTCTCCCCCTGGTGGTGAGTTCACCCTTATAGCAGACAAAAAAAGAAAAAATGAAAAAAAAAAATCTAAGAAATTCACATTAATAATAATAATAATAATAATAATAATAATAATAAGAGATATTACATTTTCTAATAATTTTAGTATTTTAACAGAGATTCATCTCATAACATGAACAAGAAGGGAATGTTATACAGTATGGCAGATTTGTTTGTGATGGTCTCTCTTTGTTTTTTCTTCTTTTTTTTTTCCCCAGGACATGACATGGAAAACCACTGATAGAGATGGTGTGTTACAACATGGTGCTGACCTTTCTTTCTTTTCTTTAAACATTCAAATACTCTGACTTTTGCTGCACTCTATGAACTTAACCTGGAAAAGTTTTCAGGAAAAAAAAATAAAAAAACAGAAATGTCTCAAAGGAGTTTTCTTTTTCTTCAACACTATGAGAAGAAATACTGCTGATGATAAATCAGAGTCATGGAGCACACCATAGCCATCGGACGTTATTTTGACAAACAAATCTTGACTCATAATTAGTTTTACACATTACAGAACATAGGGAGTCATGATTTTGCACTGTTTCAATCACATTCTGTTTGGCCTTTTCACACTACAGATTGAGATTATAGCTCATGTAATCCCTAAAAATGCTGAACCTTTTTTTTTTCCTGCAAATGACATTTGGCACTACCCTCAGTGGGTATCAAAAGATGTCAATAAGTGAAAATGCGGCCAGTTTGTGACCTTCAGGGGTTTTTGCTGGTTGCCAGAAAACATCTTTCGCTTCAATCAAATATGAGCTTTGGCATGGATTAAACATAATAAATACATTGTATCAATTTGTACAGTGAAAGTGTGCTGGTAGGTATCATTTGAATCTGACTAGCATTGTTCCTGCTAAGCTAGGCCAATTTTTTAAGTAGCTTTCGTGCTACCAATTTTGTAATTTAACTCAGCTCGAAGCCAGCATGGCTCACATTTAACAATCAAGACTTAACATGGTCATTCTATATCCTAAAGATTGCTGGTGGGCAGATTGTATCTCACTTTAAACTGGTATTAATGTGAAACCAAGACATCAATCTGCAAGAGGCCATAAACTTAATAGTACAGACATGAGAGTAGCACTTATTTTATATTATGTAAGAAAGAAAAAATGGCCTATTGTCTGATATGCCAAAATATAATATAAGACATCATATGGTGAAAAAATAAACAGGAACTGGCACATTTCTTTTAAAATATAACTCCAGCTTTAAAAAAAAAACAAAACAAAACAAATAACTTTTTTTCTTTCAGCATCATTGTCAGTAAAAGGCTGTGACTTTCTATCTGCTATTTTCACTAACAGTACGTCCCCTCCCTACAAGACATGAAAAATGTTTCTGGAATGAACATGAAAGGCACAGTGAGAAATTTCTTGAAATTGACTTCAATGTTCATGTTTGTACAGTAAACACACAGCAAGCCCTTTTGGTTAAGCAATGCAGACAATAAATCCAGTTTAGGGAACTTCACGGTGACAGCAGTTATCTCAGCTAGTGGCTCATTCACCTGCAGGTCACACAAGCCCGAGAGAATTTTAATAAAGAGCAGCGTTAATGATTTCTCAAAAGTGTGAACTCAGCCTGGAGCAGACACAAATGCATGTAAAAACACACACCTGTCAATTGTGATGAGTGATGAGGCAGAAGCTACACTTTTCTTGAACTCAGGAGTGAAGAGTAGTTTTTGTGCAGATCAAATCTACTTAACAGAATATTAATTTTGGATCACAGGGCAAGATGCTTGTGGTTTTGATGCTTCAGTCAGGCAGGTTCAAGTGCTGATGAGGTTACTTCGTTCCAACAAGGAGAATTAACAGATTCCAAAATGGATTTTTTTCAATGACAATAAAAACCACATGTAACTCAGAGCTAAGATGAAAACACTTTCTCACACCCATATGAAACAATACAAATGGTTTGAAAGTTGAACACTTAATGACTGAAGTACTGCAATGATTTCTACGCTGATAATGTGAGTTGAAGCAAACACAGCGCTTGACAATAAACTAAACAAGCATCCATTTTTCTTTTACAGTTAAACTGGAACTGAAAAGTAAACATTCCTGACGTCAAAACCAAACTTCTGTTTTAGAGAAGAATAGGAGAGTGAAAACATTTAGTGTACAGCTCCATGGACCACTTTTCAATCATTTTTTTCTGGTTGAGCTTGATAGAACACAAATTCAGCTATTACTGCAAAAAAAATGTGAACATCTTTTCAATGTGTCAAATAATCAGGCTAAAAGATACTTGGAGTGTCATTTGGAGATGTGACAGTTTGCAAAATACAGTCATCTTCAAATCTGAGGCCAAATCTGATGTAAATAGCCTAGCATTTACCAATTTATGAATCTGATATTTTGATTGATTTTTAGCTTCACATCTGTGTCAGTTTAGTTTGACTGGGTTTTAAATTATTTGCAAAAGAAGCAGAGATGAAAGACCTCACATTGTCCAAATAAAATCTGATTCTCAAACATCTAATTGGGTAAACCTGGTTGACTTTTCTCAGTGTTATGTAAGAATTTAACTATCATAAAATTTGAACTTTGAGTGGAACAAACATGGAAAATTTCATTAGGATTAAAGCTCATTATAAAAGTAGCTTTGTACAAACATCACATTTTTCCTGGCCAGGAGATCCTTTGAATCATTCTCTCACATAAACTTTAAGTCTTTCACCATCAGAGCAAATTGCAAATGAGACTTGTTCCCAAATTTCAGATTCCTGTGGGGTGTAACCATCATACCCAAGCTATTGCAATTAGACGAACAAAACACAACAATAAAACTAGTGAAGCTGTGCTCAGCAGCTGAAAATGTAAACAGACTTCAGCGTGCAGGAGTGAGCTGCGGTTGAGTTAAATCCAAACAGAAGATTGGACTGTGTTTTTTTTTTTTGTTTTCCCAACAAAATTCGAAAATAGAATAATACTTGGTGAATTTTGGCAGATAAATGAAGTGTTCCACAGCCTCTATACAAGTTTTTCAAAGAGGTCTATCCAACTTTTAAGACTTAAAGTTAGAAAAAAGAAAGGAAAAGAAGCTCATACTGAAAGTGAGAGCATTAGCATGAAAACCAATGGATAAATATTTGTTATTTAAATGCATAAAATAAAGCAAAAGCAACAGTCCGGCAGGCTTTAAATAATGCATTGAGAAAAACTCTGGAGGGGAAAGGTTAAAGCGTGTGTGATGCTGTACAGAGTGAGCTACACTCTGCTACTCCTCTAATAACAAGAATGTAATTGAACCAGATAAAGGGAGTGTTAACATACACACCCTGTACTTAAACAGCCACCATTTGTCATCATTACTTCTGTTATTGTTTTTTTGTAACTATTATAAAAGGGCATTCAATGATCAATTTAGGGACAAAGTTATTGAGTACAGAAAGTGAGAAAAGCATTTTGTTTTCTGACAATTTATCGATTGAAAAACTTTAGATCTAAATTTAAAAAGCTGTTTTTGCTAAAAAATCCCAGGATACCTAAAGCAAGAGAGTAATACTTAGAGATGAGTACACTTTTTTTGTTGTTTTTTAAATTGAGATCTCCTTTTATTGCATTAGCTGCTCTCAATTGGATACAGCGCTCTGAGCTCCTTTGCTTCCTCCATCCAAGATGAGGGTTTGTATTTATGTCTTGGATTTATTTTCTGAATACTGTTAGGAAAAGGGTCCTTCTTATCTAAGTGGTACATCATGTCTTTGCCTGAAAGCCATTGCTTTTGTGGGTTGAGCATAGACAACCAGTTTGACAAGAAAGTAATCTTGATTAAACTTAATATTGGACAACTGAAACACTGTCTGGTACTTCTATCTGCTAAGGAACAATCTTAGAAATCACAACAATGCTATGTCCAACAGCGATGAGCAACATGAGTAAGATTTCAGTTCAAGCAAATGAACCCATAGCTCACACAGGCTACTGTTAGTATGTAAATGTAGCAGCGAACAACACTCCACTCTTATCCCTTTCACAGATGGCTATCATGAGGATGACCTGGAATGAGTGTTTTTTTAAACTCTGTTTCTTTTTGTAGTACTTTTTGAAGTTGGTCTCCTGATCACTGTGAGCTTACACCTCTCTGTCCTACAGCGGTCCACAAACCCTATTGGCATGTTAGATTTTATCCATCAGTATAGTTTGCAGTTAAGATTTGGCACTTTAAATACACATACAGTCCTTTTTTAAACGTAAGTCAGCACAGTAACGACAGTAAAACACCAGTGATAATTTGAAGTGAAACTTTGGTCTCCATGTTACCCACTGGATTACAAAACGCTGGTCTCCACATGGACAGCAAAATTATTACAATAGAAAAAGGAACAAATCAATAAATAATGAAATAAATAAATAAATAAATATCGACCTAATGAGGTTGATAAATAGCTCCACAAAAATCTTGACAGACTTGATTAACCCTTTGAAAACAGACCATTCACACCTGGTAACTGACAAATTAAGTTTTCAGCGTGTTCTCTGTGAGGTTATGGCATAATGCCACTATTTGAGGTTGTTGATGTCTCAAACAAAAACATGTTCATAAGTTTATCTACAGTGCTGAGTAGGAATGGAATATTTGGCCCCCTGCTTTTGGTAAAAGGACACGGTCAAGCCCTGCGGGGATCAGAGAACAAAGAGCGCTTCATAAACCCCCGGTCAAAAGTGCATTGTGACAAGCGTAAACCGAGTGGACCTCCTGCAGCTCTGCAGTGATATGCAGGAGGAGTTTTTAAAGATGATATGCTACTTTTTTATTTGCTGCATGAGGACAGACGGGAGCTCTTTGTAAACCACGTGTGCTACTTTTACCATCACTCAGTTTGGAATAATTCTCTATCTGTTCATTTAATTATCTTTTTTCGGATTGGACGACACCATTCCTAAAATATGATAAATACAATTCCATAGGATTGTGTGCAAAATGCTCTGTAGGCATACTCTAACAAATAATGCTCTCTTCTAATAGCCACAATGTTACACTTCGATGCTTGTGATGAGGTATGAATATCGGCCAGTATCATGGAGATCTTTCTTCATGATCACCACAGCTATCCTTTCTTTGTAAGCAGGGTCGCAATTTTCACTTTCATATATTATATTCCTTAAAAAAACACATGGATGTAGAAAAACTAAAGGATAGGAACAAGATGGGGTTAAGAAGAGGAATTTGCTCCAACAGTATGGCAATGACTGCTTCCACCGAAAGCTGAGGTCTCTGCTCTTAGCCATAGCTAAGCATAAAATCATATACATATATATGATTTTATTCTTATTTGTCTATATATTATTTATCCAGCAAACAGTGTTTGCAGTAAAAACTGCAAATTTCTTGAGAGAGCTTCACAACACATATCTAATAAATAACACAGAATAAAATGGCAAATTCTCCTCAGAGATTTCCTTTTCCTTTTATATGCACAGATAGACTCCAGTTCGTTTCTAATTAGGTACCTGTACTGTATCAGTCAGTCTGACAGTTGGTTCGATGGATGACAGTGAAGGGTCCAGTGTGCTAAGATGAGAATAAGCCTTCATCTGTTTTCATCACTCCTCTTCATTCTGAACACCGTCTACAGAGGCAGGTCTGTGCTGTTGTGGCGAGTCTTTCTGGAAGTCCCATCATCCCTGGGCAGAGCTTTCTGCAGGTTAGACATGGCAGCGGTCTTCTTTAGATCAATGACTGCGTAGCATTCGCTGCGCCGTGGTGCCTGCGGGCCACATTTTTTGGGTGGTAGACGCTGGTGCTGTGGCTGGTTCTGGGCACCGCTGAGGGCTTGGCAGGGAGGTTCTCCATCTAGGTCCACCTGGATGTAGTTCAGCTGCCTTGACGGAGGCATGTGGCCGTGCTCACAGCCCCCAACCCCTGACCTCGATCGTCTGCGGAAATCAAAGCTAAATATTCGCCCCCCTCGGTCGGGCTGACACGGTCGAGGATGCGGGGGGCAGGCGTGTCGGATCCGAGGTGGCTGGACCTGCTCTGTGTTGACATAGTTCTGTAGAGCATCCCTGTGGATGCCCCGTCCATCCTGGTGGTACCCATTTGGTGTCCCAGGACCTTCCGAGAACTCGTACTCATCAAAGTCCTCTTCCTCTTCCTCATACTCATCCTCATCCTGATCATCATCATCCTCCTCCTGGTCCTCATCCCGCTGCAGGGCGCTGTACTCCCAAACTGGGGGCAGAGAGGGAAGGTTCTCGTAGTTGAGCAGGGCTGTCCGACGGTGGCCTCCGCTCATGGGGTAGCCTTGAGGGGGCAGAGATGAGGGGCCATGGAGGTGCGGGTGCAGGAGGGAGTGGGAGTGGCTGTCCCCTGTACTGCTGCTGCTGCTCGAACCAACAGACTGGGACACGCTGCTTGGACTCAGCCTCTGCTTCCTGCCGCTCCTCAGCCCGTTGATGTTCTCGTAGGTGAGCTCTCCACTCTGGCAGCTGTCCGGATGCTCGAGGCCTGGGTGTCGGTGCCCATGGTGATGGAAATGATGATAGGAGTGAGAGTTGCACAAGTGCATAGAGGGCTCATCCCCCTCTGTTTCTGAGCCTGTTGCACCCTCTACTGGTTGAAGGTTGTGAGGATTGTGCCCATGCCTCTCCCGTTCTCTCTCCAGCAGATGGCGCTGTGCTGGTGTGGGGCCCAGCATGAACTTAACCTCCTGGGAGGACGGCTGTAAGAACACCTGAGGATCATTGTGCTCCTCCAAGGGACAACGCCGCAGGTTGGACTGCAGGTTCCCTTGGCCTCCAACAGGCATGGGTCCCCGTGTGGTCTCTGGGAAGGTAGTGGGCCGCACCTCAGGCAAGGAGTGCACACAGTGACGCATAGGGAGATCCCCCTCCATACTAACAGTGTTTACATAAGTGTGGGTCTGATAGGAAAAAATCAAACAGCATAAGGTCAGGAACAAGCTGAGGATATAGTGAACAACCAGTGGCATAGCTAGGCCTTACCTGATCTTCCAAACCCATGAGGCTATGTCCATGATCATCAGCAAGAGAGGGCTGGGAGGAATCACCTCTGATTGGATAACCAGGGTATCCATTTGGAAACGCCTGAACAGGAAACCCCGGAGCTGCACGCACATATATATGACAGTTTATCAATAAGAAAAGAGATGCAGGATACTGAACTTAATACAAACGAGCCTACCAATGCTCATGACAGTTTCAAGTTGATAAACTTAATAGACCTTTATACACACAATTTACTGATATGGTACCAGCGTGACATTACCCTGTTTTGAGAAAGCAGGCATAAGTTCGTATTTCTGAATATCCCTTTATTTATGACTTCTGGGTTTAAGTATACAATGAAAGTGATAAGTGATTTAAAAGTGATTTTTGAAAAAAAGTGTCTTGGACTCAGATGTCCTGGTCATTGGCTGCTTTGTCACTAAGATTATTTAAAGTGCTTCTTTTTGTACAAGGGGATGTGCTCTTCTTCACTGGATTTCAGACTCTGCACCCACTGATTCACAGAGGATTCAGTCTGTTATGGAATTAATCCTTTTACAAGCGATAAGCTCCTGGCTCAAGAACAAACCTTTCAAGTTTTACCACATCTGGGACCTCTTTCTGGACAACATTTGAGATAATGGAGCCCAGGCTCTCCAAAGTGGCATTAGTGGATTGGCAAAGACTGAAATTTCAGGGCATATTTCAAGGGCTTATTCACCAGCCTTTTCACATCATTATGCATGATTATCCCTGTTCACATGTCAGTACTTTACCACCCCTGTTGTATGTTTTTACTGTCTGATTATTTTTCTTGGTGAAACATTCGAAATATCTGGGCACCTTTCACCTGTTTGCTGGGTAATGTTGATGTGTTATTGTAAAATCAGGAAAAAGTTAATAAGAGTTCCATGATGAACTTGTTAATCAAAATATGTTTATTGGCATATTTGATAAAGTTTTGCTTCATGGTTGTTATTTTTCTTTTTTCCTTGTATAAAAACTACATATTAACGAACAGAAGCCTTTTTTTATCCAATGATCATTTGCATAATACAGAAAATGAACTTTTCAAATAATGTGGCTATGTCAATACATAGTATCTTCCTGTTTATGCCCAAATTATCATTACTATGATGTTCTTGTTTTATTTTGTTTTCATACTGTAAATGTTCTGTCTTGATGTTTGTCTTGTATTTGAATTTAAAAAAATAATTTATTGAATCTATTCAATTAAAAAATAAAAACTTTCTTTTACATCTATTGTTTATTATTCATTCTAAATCTTTTTTGTTTATTTATTTCTTTTTCCCCCTTTTTTGTGCTGTCATTTGAGTGTTCTGTTTAAGGGTAAGTTCAGATATAAAGAGGGTATATATTCATATCATGCATATTGACTGAATTGCCCCTTTAAAAAAACAATGAATTTTGAATTATTGAATATTTTTAATGTAAAACACAGAAAGAAAGAAAGAAAACATGGCTTCATACATTCAACAATAAATGTGATTCAGTTTGTTCCTCTTTTCCTCCAATTTATTTAATCTCAATGCAGCTGCAATTTTTAGAAAAGAAATCAATTAAAAAATACCATCAAGGCAAAAACAATGCCAAATGAAACCTGATGTCCCCATACTACAGCAAACTTTTTGAAAGTGGGAGCATCCACTCACACCAGCATCATCATCATCCACAGTAACCAAAGCAGCAGCTCTACTTCTTTACACTGTGCTGCACAAGCCAACACTGCACTAACACTGACACCAGCTGGTGACTGTCTGTAACATCTTTCTAAAGTGATCCAAAAACTGATCTATAGAGGTTAAGAAGTTATCTAATCAAGTTTCAACATATTTTCATTAATGTCAGCATTAAAGCCACTAAACTATTAAAAATATCATAATGGAACACATCAGCTCATTCTGTTATCATGACTCAAAATGTGTTTTCCATCAAAACTGTTCATTCCTGTGTCACTTTTCAATTAGAAATTTTGGTTAACAAACGTACATTCATTCACTCACTAATGGCAACAGGGTCATATTCAGTTAGGGTTTAGTGCCTTGCTTAAGAGCACTTATGCATGATGAAATCTATAATGTATAAAAAGGGCATGAATTGCTTTACTTTCTGTGCTGTAGCCCTTATCGATCAATTTACAGTATCTCTAACATACTTTTAAAAAAATCTGCAAGATGTTTAATGCATCAGTCAACTTCTGTTATATTAACCATTTTAGAAACTGTGTTGTCACCAAGTTGTCAAGAACAGTTTGCCCAGACGTTCACCTCACCATCAGCGCTGTCTTTAACACACCTAGCAGAGCAGCTAATGTTAGCTGCTGTTTTAAACACTTAATTCTGATTGGCCCACAAGGCAGTAAACCTGGGGAAAACACTGCTGGATAGTAAGCAGGATATAGGGAGTGGCAAAAATCTCGGTCACCCTGTCAAGCTGCTGCACTTTGCACAGCCAGCTGTTCACTATACACTGTTCCTTATACCAGTGTTTTTCAACCACTGTGCCGTGAGATACTGTAAGGTGTGCCATGGGAAGTTATCCAATTTCACTTTGTTGGTCTAAAAAAGTAACAACATGCCATCGTTTAGTGGCTATGCTTTGAACATTATCTACTTCCTTTCATGTCAGTAGGTGGCAGCAGGTAGCTAATATAAAGGGATGGAGAAGTTCTTGAAAAGTAATAATCCAAACTCCGAACAGGAAAAAAATCCAGACCCTGATGAAGGCTCTAGTATGGGAGGTTGTCAAAGGACAAAGACGGTGAATTCTGGGCAGTAGAGTGGAAGCTTTCTTTTCAGATTTACTTTCACCAGGATGTGATGACACCGACTCTGGTGTGCTTTGTGTGTGGTGAAAAGCTATCCAACAGTGCCATGTCCCTAGACAAGCTTACACGCCATTTTTAAATGAACCACTTAATGCATCAAACAAGCAGGCAAACTGTTTTGATCACCTATGTGAAAACATGGTGAAACAGCCAACTTCTGTGGGACAAATCACAAAGGTGAAAAAGCAAGACCTCAGAGCTAGCTACTATGTTACTGAACTTGTTGCTAAATCAAAAATGTTGCACATTGTGACACAGTCACAAAAGAAGTTATCAGCTTTGTGTTCATCTGAACAGGCCCACGTTACACCATGTGTGAGTGTAAGAGACTTTGTTATCAGGCTACAAAGTGTTATTCACTCCCTCACTGGCTTCCGGTCTCATTCAGGATTCAATACAAAATCTCCCTTCTAACTCATCATTGCGTTCATGGAAACGCCCCCCCCATACCTAAAAGAACTCCTCACACCACAAACCTTGCCACGCCTCCACTCTGGTAACAACTACCTCCTTCTGCCCCCCAGGACTAAGCTTTGTACGATTGGTGATCAGGCCTTTAGCTCAGCTGCTCCTTGCTTGTGGAATACCTTCCCTGAGGACCTGAGGGCTCCACAAGCAACAGACTCTTTCAAGAAGAGCCTGAAAACCTTTCTTTTTTTAAAAAAGCTTTCCCTGAAAGCATTTAACCTGTTTGTAACATTGCTTTGTTTTTAACCTTGCTTTACTGTCACACTTTGAGATCATTTTGATGAAAAGTGCTTTACAAATAAAATTCATTATTATTAGTAGTAGTATCATTTTATTATATTTTTGGTTGGTGGTGTACAGTGGGACTTTTTCAATGTTAAAAATGTACCATGGCTCAAAAAAAGTTGAAAAAACACTGCCTTATATAATCTTAAAATTCCTCACACCAGCCCCTCAACAGTGAACTATGACTCTCCTCTTTTAGGGTGGTGTCAGCATTGGCCTCAATATTCTGGCATAAGTTGGATTCTAATCTCAATACCAGAATGAATCCCAGTATAACCTGAAACTATCACATGATGGTAATTTGTTTTTAAATTCTGATTGAGCATTAAGTATAATTTGGCGTAAAACTCAGCTTTGTTTACAGATTTACATCTGCATGCATGCTCTACAAATAATCCAAGTTTATAATTAGCAGAACTGGTGTGTTTTTGTGAGTCTGTGAGTGAGTGAGCGAGTGTTTGGTGCTGTGACTCACTGTTTGGAGTCTGTGGTGTGCGAGACATCTCCATCTCTGGTGTGTGACCACTGCGAATCATCATTGACTCCTCCACCACGTTGATGCTGTTACATTGCATCAGCTCCTGGAGCAGATTGAAAATCTCCTCTGCCCGGGAACACTTGAATGCAAAGATTCCTGATCAAATAAGCAAAAGAGAAAAAAAAACATTGTGACACAATGATTTTCAATCCACACCTAAGTTAGAAGATGTTACTGTCTTTTCTAACAATAGTCAACATGTTGAGAAATAACAAACTTGAGGTTGAAGCCACAGCAACATAGCACAAACAATTTATTTTCATTTGTAGTCTAATTTAAAGGGCAACTCCGGTTTTTTGACACCTGGACCTTATTTATAGGTGTGTGCATGCTCATATACTCACTCAGACAAACGTAGTGCAGCTCGGAGTCCTTCATAAGTTATTTAGATCCAACCGATTTTAGCCGCACTTAGCGGGGGCCACGGCAAGGGAGCTTCAGCGCGGGACATAATCTCTGCAGAATCGCTCATTTCAGCTATATTTTTTCATCCATCGCCAGTGTTATCATAAAGTCAGCTCGTCTACCGTCTTCAGACTATGACTTTGAGTTTGACAGCTGTCCTTACTGGTTTGAGCCTGAGTACACGGGCGAGGAGCTCCATGAAAGACGGATGCAGAGGGAGAGAGACCAAGAGCTGGCTCGAGAACAACAAACAGGAGCACGTCCACGACTCAATGCGAACTGGTACTGGCAAACCGGTAAGGACAACCGTCAAACTCGAAGTCGTAGTCTGAAGACGGTAGATGAGCTGACTTTATGATAAAACTGGCGATGGATGAAAAAATATAGCCGAAATGAGCAATTCTGCAGAGATTATGTCCCGCACTGAAGCTCCCTTGCCGTAAGTGCGGCTAAAATCGGTTGGATCTAAATAACTTCTGAAGGACTCCGAGCTGCACGATGTTTGTCTCAGTGAGTATATGAGCATGCACACACCTATAAATAAGGTCCAGGTGTCAAAAAAACGGAGTTGCCCTTTAACTACATATGACAGTAAGAACTACATGTGTTAGATACATGACTGTGAAAGAAAAGTTTAGAAAATGTATGAACATAAAACTCTGGGCAATGTGACCTGTGAGACAGACTCAAAAGATGTACCATTATCCCTCGTATTCAAAATATATTACACGATATTCCTGTGATGACACCAAAGTCTTTTTCTTTTGTGTTATATGGGAAACATTAGCGTTTACCAGCTGGTCCTAAAAAAGCCTAACCTGACCCTAATATTCCTGTACAAGTAACCTTATCTACACTGAAAACCATAGCATGGTGTACAGTCAGGATGGGAAGTTAATGTGAAGTATGAAAAAACCTTTCCTTGGATTAATAACCACCTGAACAGTCAACAGCAAATATTAACTCTCCTTGTTGTCTGATAGTGTTATAGGATCCAGTGGAAGGTTGGTATACTCTTGTTGTACTGTAATGAAGCTATGAGATAGTAAAATACAAATGTTAGCTGTTGTCAAGCATTGGTTTTTCAATTTTGTTGTTTGCCTAATTTTTCCACTTTAGTTTCACTTGATGCAATCTTTCTAGTTGCCTCTCACTTCAAAGGTAGTAATTTAAAAATGTATCATTGATTATGAGATTCCTTTATTAAATGTCCCAAAACCAACGGCACCGCTTCCTACACTGAGCATGAAGTCAGAGGACAATGATTAATGTGTGACCATGCTATACTAACTGATCAGCACTTTCTTTATACTATGACAGAAAAAAAATAGATAGAAAGAAAATTCAAGCTTAACTACTTCAAGGTGCATATAAGAGAAAATACAAATACTTGGATGTAAAGGTAGAAAATGGAATCTTTGTTTCTTAAGTTCAGAAACTGAAAAATGGGGCTTACCCTGTCCAGTCTGACAACGTCGGCCGCTCTCAAAAGAAAACAGGTTGGAGTCATAGCCATAGCGGCGCAAGCAAAGATACGGCCACCGGATTGCGTCCCTTTTTCGTGTGTGAAGGATGAGCTCAGTCTGGGTGAGCTCCATGATCCCAGAGCCGAGTTCGTTGCCCTCATCGTCCACATTAGTGACCTAGGACATGGGGCAGAAATGGTGAAGCAGGAGATCGAGATGGTTTAGAATATTCATCAGTGGTTTTTCAAAAAAGTCACTACAAAGGAAAATAGAGGATGACATGTATTTTGTTCTTACTGACCTTAAATTTAGTGAGATGGTTGTCTCTGATGGGGTCTCTGTACAGACAGCTCCAACAGCTCCCCATAGCTTCAGCAGGCTAGCTGAAACCTAACACACACAACAAACACCAGGAAACTATTTAATTGGGAATTTAATTAATTTGAAGACATTAATTTATATGAGACAAAACTAAATGAAAAATCCATTGCAGGGAACAGACAGACACAAGCTGCTTACTTAGTCCAGGCCATCAGTGAGGGGATTTCCAACTCAATCCCAGGATCTTCGACTGGGCATGGTTGTCACAAGCCAGTTAGTTTGCTGGGCTGACATCCTGAGGAGATGTGTGATGCTCTTCCCCCTATGACCATTTAAAACACAGATCAGATTAACACAGAAATTGAATTTCACTTTTAGTCTCAATAAACAACTTAGGTTAGTTTTAACAAGTGGACATCATTGACAGCTACTTAAACTGTTGGATATCATCCCTTTCCAATTCAAATCTCACATCTGTCTTCTATCAGTCTTTAAAAATAAACTACAGATTACATATGTGTTGAACCTTTTTGAAAATTACTTCAACATCATAGCGATTGTTACATTAAGGATTTTTGAGCATTTACTTGTCAGCATTTTGAATTATCCCACTCATGTAGATAAGAACAGAGTAAGGACAAACTAGTTCAGGCGAATCAGAGAAACTGACATCTACTGGATTATCCATAAATCTGCAAATAGCAATTCACAAAATCCATCAAATTGTATTGCTGATATCGTATTTAAATCACCAATTTTTATTCATGCTGGGCCAAATACTTAAGGTACAGGGTTATTTGAATGGCTAAGACTAAATATTTGGCACTGACACTAGGATCTTGGAAGTAAAAGCCTCTCTGGTGCACAATCATATTTGATCACTTCGAATTATTATTATTATTTAATATAATGACCGGGAATTTCTATAGATTTCCGGACCAGAATTTGCAAATTCAATGGTAAGAGTCCAGCTGTGCATCTTGAAATCAGGAGAGAAACATAAACATAATAGACATAGGGCAATGTTTAAAGATTAAAGCTCTAGACTAAATGTTGCCTCAGACACTTCACATCAACAAGTCGTAAAAATCTGCGCCAGAAATAACCCTCTGGTTCCTGCTCCTTGTCGACCTCACTCAGCCCCACAGATTTCAGATCAACACCGCCGCATTATGTGAGCTCTAACCTGGGCCTCCACATCTGACTGGAGATGCCAGGTTGGACACACACACACACACACACACACACACACACACACACACACACACACACACACACACACACACACACACACACACACACACACACACACACACACACACACACACACACACACACACACAAGCCACAGCTTCCTTTACTCAAAGCAAGCAGGGCACAAAAAAGGCTTAACTGTAATGCACACTTGTCAACGACCAGTGATTGAATGGGCTTCCTCTCCATCTGAGCTATATACAGCAGAAAATCACAGCCTTTCTTCATTTTTTTGCTCAATTAGCGAAGCCGACGCAGAGCTCCAAAACAAGCCGACAGCCAGGCTTCATCTGCCCCATCAATGTGCACGGACTCCCCGGCACGACCATGCTACCATGAACCAGCACACTGACACTAAATGCACAACGACACGGTTCAATGAGCATTTGTTCCCCATTGGTGTGAGCACACAATAGCGTGAGTATATAGCAGTCAACGGGAAAGTGGAGAATGACAGCGATGGTTTGCTACTCACATGTCTGGCACGGATTTTTTTTTTATATTAGCTCTAATGCGAAATAAGCACTGAGGCTGCGAGTGGTTATCGGTGGCGGCCGCTGCTGCTGCTGGCTGTAGCGGGATGTGGCACTTGCACGGCAGCGAGACGAATAAAAGATGCAGTGAGAGCAGTGAAAATGTTGTTATTTTTTCCTCCTATTACGCCCCCCTACTGCAGCACGGGCCTCTGCCTGTATGACATTTCCCAAGCAGCTGGGGTGAGAGTTCACCGCCAGACAACGAGGCTGAAAGAAGCGTCAAGAAGGTAAGGAACGCTGGAGGACCGGGTGGGAAAGGTGTGCCTGCCTGACAGACTGGAGGAGGGGCAAAATAACCCATTGATCTGGAAGGGGACAGCATCTGTGCCAGTTCTTGGCTTATTGTTTTAATGAATATGGCCATTCATTTTTAAGTTATTTATGATGTCGTGCAAGTCCCGTTAGATTGTTTCGCGTGTCTTCCCCAGATTGTTCGACTATAACTTTATCACTCGGTATTTTTCCACCTCATCTTCTTAGAGTGGTTTAGTTTATTTGTGCTACACAGGAAATAAATTACATTTTGAGGATATGCTCTTTTCTTTGGAACTTGGCAATAAAAAAAAGACTAAAACCACTTTTATGAGAAAACTTGAGGGATATTCTAAATTTAGAGCAAAGTCTGTAAAAAGAGGAAATCAGCTTGTGAAGTACTACATAAAATCCTTCCAACATGTTAACACTAAACAGATAGTCATAATAGTAGTGAAACAAACACTGACAAAGTCTCAGTGACATCACACATTACTTCTGAAGCAGAGTGTTAAACCCTATTGAGGGTGGTCACCATATTGGATCAGCTTACTTAAAGGTCCTGTGCACTTTATAAATTATATTCAAGTAGTCTTGCTTTTCTATATTTGCCTGTTTATGATACTAGATTTAAAATCAGATTATCAGCATCAAAACTGGTTATTTCTATATGATATTTCTCAGTATCCTTGTATGACCCATTCACCATAAAATCCTAATGACAGCAATGTGGGCCAACCAGGCTTTGCAGTAAGCAGCAAAATGTCCTTTTGTCTGCTAAAAAGGATTTCTTATATCTATTTTGAAGTAACGGCAGACACTGAAGCTAAACTGGCTAAAGGGAAAAAAGACAGAAAGCTAAACAGGAGACTGATAGAGCAGGGGCTAGGGGCTAAAACATGGGCAAAACTGTTTGTGATAATGTTTATTCCAACCCAGATGAGCATGACTACCGTACAAGAGTGACATCCTTAAAACAGTGGGTGATGGTGCTCATGGGAAATGGAGTCTTTATCCTGTAATTTTCACGGCTAGCCCTCATAGCACCTTTACCCTTACTTTGGCTGACCTCACAATGGGCAAAGACGTAGATGGAGGGGTTTAGTTTCTACACTGTGGTGTACCTGCCTGTATTACCTTCAAAATATTGGATGCAAAAAAAAAAAAAAAAAAAAAAAAAGAACGACAAAGAAAAAGAAAGGAAATGCAAAAAATCACCGCACAGTTTTGGAATAGGGAAGTGTGCCATCTCAACTAATCATCTTGAACTTTGCTGCATGATCATGTTTGGTTTGAGGATGATCTTTATCTTATTGGTTTTTATGAAATGCCCAATGCTTTAGCAGCGAGCTTCAAGTGGACATTCAGGAAATTGCAGTTTTAACACCTCTGCTCTAGCTTCATTATTTTTATGGTGTTGTTACTATTTGTCAGTCTTTGGCATCATTAGTTTATGAGTTGGAAGGCTGAGGAAGCCCTCTTATAGCCTACTCTTTGATTAATCTTTAAATCTTGATTTGTTGGCTAATTTAATCATCTGTACAATTTTTGTCTCTTCAAAAGTGTTCCACAAGCTTAAATGGTTTGAAAAGTTAATGAAAGCATGACTATTTCTTTTTTATGGATTCTTACTTGATGATAACCTTTTCAGGCACAAAGATTTCCAGCAGCAGCTAAACAAAACTGCCTGATTAGAAAAACCAAAGTAAAATACGAAATTACATGTTGTACAGCACTCAGACGCACCTCATTGAAATAATAAAACATCTTAATTTAAATAATGTAAACCGATATGTCAAGTTTAGATTGTCAGGGCCGTGTGCTTTGTCTTTTCAATGAAACGGATACAACAACTCATCATCATCACACAGAATCATACAGCTGTGAAGTGAAGGGAGAATAATCTTGATGTCTATTTCATCTTTGCCGTCTGCCTTACAGCCAGCGGTGTGATCTTGTAAACAAAGCAAAAATATGTGTCAAGTGTCCGTGCAAGAAAAAAGGACACGCCAGTTAGTGGACTTTGGGATTAAAGGTCAACAGGAGCGTGATATAAACGGGTGTATTTTGTAACCCAAATACTTCGTCAACCGACAGTCCCCTCTTGACTTAGCCCTAGCGACCAATCGTTGCTAACCATGCTGTGACGTCATTATAAGACAGTGTCTGGTTCTCATGCAATGGTCTACTTTTGGGACAAAAAATGAAAATCACAATTTTAAAAAAATTAAATTGTATTTAAACTAAGAATGTCAAAGAGGAAAGAGGTCTGAAGTGTTGAATAAAGAAACTCTACTTTTCAGTTTTAATGTTTAAATGGAATGATTATAAGAAAGACTTGAAATGTTTTTAGACATCAAAATATTTTCAATTATCTTTTTATGTTTATCTGATTGCTTTTACTGTTTAATTTCCTTTTTCCTGAAAACTGCATTTACATGTGTTTTGTATGCTACAGTACAATCCTACCATTGTTGTCTGAATAACATTAGCTTATGTTTATGTTATGTACAAATTACTCTATCTTTCTTCCTAAATTCTCAGAGAGAAAGAAATCAGCTGATTGCACTCATAAAAAATAACCCTGCCCAGTGAGACCAGTACCACATTACAGTAGCCTGATTCTGGAGACAGTGTTAATAGGTGTAGTCTGGCAAAGTTACCATTCAAACTTAACAGAGGTTCTGATCACCAAGTGAAAGTTAGTCAGGTGTTTGAGTACCTTTAAAAAAACAAAAAACAAAACAAAAAAAAAAGACTAAACAGATCTGTTCATTTAGACAGTGTACCAAAGAAATACCTTGTTTTGTTTTAACACTATGTATAGTAATGTTAAGTTTTGTCTATCAAATATATCTGTTAATAGTTGTCTGAAGCTTATTAGTCTTTGTGTTGGGGCGCATTTTACATCTGAGTTCAAGACAATAGACTGCAAAAAGCACGTAGCTTGCCCAGACATTAAGAACAGTAATCAACACCAACTTTTTAAGGAATGGTCTTCTGTATGGTCTGTGGAATCATTAACACAGATTGTTGTTAACAACTTTTGTGCATATTATAATAACTTATTTTCACAACAACCAAAAAAACGTGTTCACAAATTAAGAACTTGATTTTACATGTATCATGTCTACCATAAAGACAACAAGAATTACTACACATACTCTACACCTCTCAGTAATTGAGCAATGTCAAAACTCAGTGCTATAGCTACTTTTTTAATGTAATAGAAGATCCAGATGCATTCTTTGAATTTAAGGCCCAGCCAGTGCCCCCTGGACCAAATTTAATTCACTTTTCACATAAAAGTGAAAGAGGGACTGTCATCACCATGAATTACAGTGTCATATTGTTTGTCATGCAGAAAATACTCTGAACAATTTACCAACTGTAACCATAACTATCAACTGTAACCTTTGATTTATGTGGCATCAAGGTATAAACACCAGTTGGCCTCTCATTTTAGTGGAAATTTGTACCAGTTTAACCTTTATAGGGCTGTCACACAACTGTAGCCTTTTATCTTGATTTGGTTGAGCATGTGGAGTGTGATTCCAGGTTGTGTCTCTGCTCCACTTATTGTTTTATTTGAATACCTTTGTACCTGTTTCATTCACTGCTCCATATCTGCATGCATGTTCCACAACTAATCTTTTTAGTAAGCAGGCAGGACCTGTGTGTGTATTTGTCTGAATGTGTGTACTGTGATGCAACTCCCATCTCTATTTCTGTTGTGACCACTGACTGTTAAATTGCATCAGCTCCTGGGACAGTTTAGAAAGTGGTTGTATTTCTCCTCGAACGATGTGGAAATACATTTTTAGAGTTTCTATAAAGGTTAATTCAGATCTTTCTGTATATTGATAACTCAATCCATTGAGCTTTGTAAACTAGTAGCTACTTGTAGCCTATTAAAAGTTTTAGTAGAGCTTTGTTCATGTTAAAAACTGGAATTTAGACATGATCTACTTCTTATTGCAGGGCTGCAGGTAGATATTACCAGGTACAAACTGGGTTGGGCTGGGGTTTATTCAAGTTAATCCTAAAAAAATTTTGTCAGTTAACTGTCAAGTTTTGCTTGGATTTTTGCTTTATCTTAAGCTACATTTTTTCATTTGGGGCTTATTTGATTCAGGATAAAAGATTGACTCCCACATATCAAGCAGAATTTGTTGTCTGTTACCATCTAGTCAAATACCTCGTTACTTTTATTAATGCAATTTTTTTTAAGTAAGCTTTTGCTGAATATGATGAAAATCTACACGTACAAACATGTTTGGTTTTTGGTGTTTTAACACACACACACACACACACACACACACACACACACAAACACACACACACACACACACACACACACACACACACACACACACACACACACACACACACACAGACAATTGACTCATACAAGTTTGCCTAAATGAACAGGGTTTCAACAGGTATATCGAGTTTTACCCGTCAAGGCTTAAGGAAGATTTAAAGAATTACCCTTGACACACAACACAAAGCTGCTGTGAAAAAATGGCGGGTAAGATCTTGACGTTATCTAATCTTTGTCATCCGTTCAGTCACGTATCCAGTTGTGTGTGTTTTGTAAGCAACGCGGAAACATGTAGACGCAGTTGAGCAGGAAATGGAGACATAATAGACAGCATGTAGAAGGAACTTTGGACTCAGGGGACCTATTAAAGAAAATATTAGCGTAGCTACCAAAAGACACTTGCCCTCACTCGACTCTGTCCTGGCGACCAATCGTTGCTAACCACGCTACGACGTCAGGCTGTTGACAGCATTTGGCTCTCGTGCTCGGGGAGTGTCATAGGAGTGTATGCTGAGCGCACAGATAAGATTACCCTCGTCGTCTCATATTATATCACAATACAGCAGCATGTCCTAGGAGTTTGAGCTAACCGGAGAGCTAAATACTTACTGTACACACTTGTCAGGGGAATTTCGAGCTGTCAGAGGTAAGTGTCGTGTCAAGGTTACGGTGTATTGAGAACGTTTTTGTAGCTACCTTTGACCCAACAAACTTTGATCAATTAAAAGGTGTGTTTACGAGGCCCATGCACTCTGATAATCAACATGAACAATTTAAACATGTTTGGTCGTTATACCACTATCACATCAGTCGTGTCATTTTTTTTTCTGTCTGTGATGTAATGCAGCTTCATGTTTCTTTGCATTTCACAACACACTGAGGTTAGTTGACTTGCTTAAATAACCAGCGCTCAACTGTCAAAGTATTTATGACACAGATACTGATTCAGACAGAGCCGATTACAATCTGCACCTGAGTGAATACAGGTTTAGATTCCGTTTGCATTTATGTGATTCTTCAGGGGCTCTCAGGAAACTTATAAAATGGTGTAACAATATTAAAATAAAACCAAGTGCTGCGCTGCTGTCTACAGCCCAAGCAGCAGCTAGTCTGATGTGTCCTACTTTCACCCCAGATCATGTGGTTACCCATGCTTGGAATGACCGCCTTGCCTCATGTGGGAGCGCTCTATGGCGGCTACATAACACGGAAAGAGGTGAAGACCTGGTACTCTACCCTGCAGAAACCGTCATGGAGACCTCCAAATGCAGCGTTTCCTGTAGTGTGGACCTGTCTGTATACAGGCATGGGGTAAGCATCATGAGGACAAGGCTCTGTTTTTTTTTTCTCAAAATATGATGAATCTTCCCTACAAGATATTATGATATTCCCTATTTCTTACAGGTATGGTTCCTACCTGGTGTGGAGAGAGCTGGGAGGTTTCACTGAAGATGCAGTGGTTCCTCTGGGACTTTATGGGGTCCAGCTAGCTCTAAATTGGATCTGGACTCCCATCTTCTTTGGAAGACACAAGCTGAAATTGGTGCGTTTTATTCACAATTCTGGTCATATTTATGACTAATTTTTTACTTAGGACTCCAAGGAAGGTCAGAATTGATGTGACGTGTTCTGTGACACTTTCCATTTTACACATCTATCCAATTTAGGCTCTCATTGACATTGTGGCTCTCACTGTGACTGTTGGAGCCACAACGGTGTCTTGGTATCCCATCAGCCGCACAGCTTCACTGCTGATGGTACCCTACCTGGCCTGGTTGTGCCTTGCTACTAGCCTCAACTACTGCATATGGAGAGACAACCCAGAGAAGAAAGAAGAATAAAAGACACTTCTCCATGCATCTACTCCATGCATCTACTTTCATTTTGGATTCCATTCCAAGTTTTATGTATCCTAAGGTTGAAATCACAGTCAGATCAATCAATACATGCCTTTTTTATACTAAGCAGTCTGATCTCTGTCCTCCATTACAACTGAAAGGGAAGCACATGACATCTGGGTAGGCAGATTGTTGTTTGCATAACTTGATTGTCTGAATATTAACCTAGCTGATCTGACTTTTTATACACAAACAACCAAATTCAATAGCTTCCTGCTCAAGCATACACAAACGCAAAGCTTCATACGCCTGCTTACAAGGCTTCATGGTCACATGTATTTTAATTTAAAAGAAAAAAAACTACATTGGTTTGCTTTTTATACTAAGAATGTTTTGGTTGATTTTTTTAAAAAACACTGCTGATGTTACTGACTCAGTTAAATAAAGATTTCTTTCAAAGGGAATATCCATAGTCATTACATTCATTACACTAAAGCAGGAACACACCAACACATTAAGAACTCAAATTCCTTAAGTTGTATAAGAATGAATGCTAAGAACAAGCCAATAATGATACACAAATACTTTATTTTAATACATGTTAAGAAAACAAACGGAAAAGGAGGGGACAAAGTTATTTTTCAGGAGCTTTCTCTGGACTGTCTTCAGGTGATTTGGAGAATCTCTCCATTAATGTCTTCCACAGACCCTTTTTTTCTTCATCCATCTGTTGCACATTCCCTGGTAAAAGACAAAGAAGTATTAACTACAGCCACAATCTTCTCATTGACAGAATCATGATTGTATGTGGATTTGTGATTCCTTGCCTGATAAAAGCACTCTACACTCTTCGACAGTGACTCCAGTAAAGCTCGTCTCTCTTACCCGAGGAAACTGTCAATAGGCATGGAAACACAGAAAATGAGTCACGTCTACTTCACACTTTGATATACATTGCATTTAAAATACAACAGTCCTATAGCTTCTAAAGAAATTTTGTTTCACTGAAGAGAAAAAAGTAGTGGGAATAATGTGTAGAGTTTATAAAGGTCTTTTGCTGTGAAAATGAAATATTTTATGAGTGGTATCAAAGGGGGAAAGTCACATCATAACCCCTACAGTCATATAATTTAAGTATAAGTTATTATATGAAAGGCTTTGTCTTAGAGGGACATTTATTTTGCCAACATATATTTATAGAGATAATATTTAGGGTAATAAAGCAAACAGTAAACAGATAAATGATGATCATAGTTGTATTCTGTACTTACCCGTTGTCTGTACACGTTGCCATTAATTCGAGCCAAACTTTCATACATCTGGTCACACTTCTCTGGATCTGAGATCTAACAGAAAAAAAAAATATGAAGGAGAAAATATATTAATTTTTGTAAATTAATTTGTATAGAACAATGTGAATAATAGTACATCTAATAAAGAAAACAAATTAAGTCATTCACTGAAGACAAAGTGCAGATAAACAAACACCAACATTTACTAATTAAATTGGAGCAAGTATTTGTTTTGCATTAGTTGAGTCTTCAAATGTAAATAATCCCCGTTCACAACCTAATATTTGTTGAAAATCATCGTCTTATCACCGACACAGTTTACTGTGGACTAGAAACCTTGGCATGATCTAAAGCATTTTACTCCATTAGCCTCAAATTCTGCATTTTAATAAAATGTACGAAACAAAAAACCTTTGCAAACACTGGAGCAGACAAGGTCGAGCCTAAACCCTCATACAGCAGATATCCAATTAGCCTAGCTCAACCTGCTCTGCGGCTAACGTTCGCCGTATGGAGTTAGTTGATATGTCCTACCTGTGTGTTTTCGCCCTCACGAAAGGCTGAAGCTACTCTCTGCCGCAGAAATGTCCCCAAATCACGACCTTTCTTGGATTCATCGCGTGGCCATTCCTCACATAGCTTTAAAAACCTCCTGTACCTGGTGGCAGACATCTTTGACTATATAATAAGTATCGCGTCGAGGGGGTTTGCTAAGTTTGAGCTCTAACGCTTGCCGTACGCGTGTTACATCAAAACTCTCCCCCCTTCCTCGCTGTTCTCCTCGTTGCTGAGGCCGACGTATTTTCGCACATTTCCGAAATGAGCGGATCAAACGGCAAGAAGAGCTCTTCGTCCGGTGTAGTGGAGTGGATTAGCTCTGCTTGTCGGTTCGCGACAGATAGAAATGACTTCAGGAGGTGAGCTCATGTCATTGAAATTTTATGCAAGGATAGGTGGACTGAATTATATGGTTATTGCCCTTGTAGCTAACACTAGCACACAGCGATTTGGCCTTGTGGCATTCCACCTGTCCCTTACATATCGACTGGTATGCGTATTTAATCATTGATTGGAGAACAGGAGTTTAAACAAGGAAGGGAGAGATGAGGAGTTTAAAAACTCCCAAAGTGAGGTTCCACTTGCCCGGACACAGCACAGGAAACTTCCACATCGCCTTGAGAGCTGACTGCTGTGACCTTTGTGGGTTTTGCTTTGTCTTGCTCAGGGAGCGTGTCTTGAATGGAATGCTGTTAAAATAATCTTTAACACAATGTTGTGCTAATGTTTTTTAATGACATGCCATCAATGACTAATCTGTTCCATCTCAGTCATACTGTTGTATTTGCATATATCTTGGTTGACTCCTAATTAACTTTTAATTAAAATTTTATATAATTACTAAGTTATTATTGTTATAACTACCCAACATACAATTTTAGACTCTAAAAGTAACAGTATCTTCAGAGGGGAACTCCGTTCCACATCTTGTTGCAATGTTCATTTTTTTATGGATTGTTGTGATCATCCCCATAATTATATTGAGAATATTGTGACCTGGTTTCTCTTATATTTATGGGTTTTTTTCTTTCTCGTCAGGAATCTTCTGGTCAACCTGGGCTTGTTTGCAGCTGGTGTTTGGGTTGCAAGAAATCTCTCAGATTTTGACCTGATGTCTCCTCAGCCTGTTACATAACCCATGAATACAACTCAACATCAACACTGGGCTGATGGTGAGTGCACTTTTCTTTAGTTTACTTTGAAGCAATATACTTTTCAAGCCTTTATCTAGTAATTGTGACTCACCTGTTTCATTTTGTGGTTCCTTTAGGTGTCTTGGACCAATAAGAAAGCAAAGGACATACATGGAACTTTTCCCAGTACTTTCACTTCGAATCGTGTTGTTGACCTGATTTAGCTCTCTATTAAATATCATGCTTGATGTCATTGTATTTGGCCTAAAAAGTTAAAGTACATTCAATTAACATCATTTTTTGTATTGCTGTCAGTTCATTCATTCTGATATATCTTTGATTTCCAAAAAAGAAAGCTTTGTCTTCAGATCATATTTATTTTAGTGTATTTGAATCAGATGTTGTGTGACTTCCACTGCCATGTCCACACAGGAGCTCTTTGTTGCTGCAGCTCGTAACTGCTTGTCAGCTGGCAGAAAATCCCTGTCTGCTTCTCAGTGTTTGGACCTGGCTGCTCAGGTTCTGGCTGTAGATTCGGGGTTGAAACCAGCTCTATTATATGACAGCAACAGTGCTAATGCAGGACAGGTGCAGCAGTATTTGAGCTCTTTACAGTCCTCCCAGCTTCTGTCCAGATCACTTCTCACACTGGATTTGAATGGAAACCCTCTTATTGTGAATCCAGCTGCTGCCAGATTAAGTGTGGAGCAGCTAATACATCACAGAAATGTTGCTGTGATCGACGTCTGCTACTTGCTGGAGAAACCCACCATCATTGACCCAACCAGAACAGAGCTGAATAGCATGGCACAGGGTTTACTTCTTCTCCTCAGAGAGATGGAACACCTGGGACAAAAAGCTGAGATACCTTACTGCATTGACGAGAAATCTGAGGACTGGAACCTGTGCACAGTGTTTGGCCTTTTATTGGGTTACCCCATCACATACTGGTTTGATCAGACCAGGAGCTTTGAAAATTGCCTGTCTATGACTCCACTGATGGTCATTAAAGCTTCAGCAACATGGCAGGCAGATATGGTGGGCCACGGATGTTGTTTGTACTCTTTCAGTGTCCCTGCTGTTCTGTTGACTGACGTGCAGCCACAGCTGGAAAACTGGAAGCTTTGTTTACAAGAGAAATTTCAGCAGCAAAATATCCTGAAGGATCTCACAGTTTGTCAGTCCACAGTTACTCTGCCCTCAGTCTGTTTGTGATGCTAACATATGTTTGTCTTTGAACTAAACTGTTTTAAGAGTTTTACTTTGTTACTTCTATGAACTTCATTAAATCTACTGTTTAACTCTGAATGTGCTGAAACCATGGCAGACATGTAGAAACTGTATTATGACAGAAGAAACAAATTAAAATGAAAAAATTCAAAACAGTTAAAGGAATCCTGTTTTTCTATTATAAAATCCAAAAATCAAAAAAGGTTGCTTAGAAATATTTTTGTGCCAAAAAATGTGTTACTGAAGGAGGTGAAACAAGATGCACTACAAAGAACATCTCACTGTTTGAAGCAAACCACGTTTTATTGAAACAGAAGAGAATGATTTAATACAATTCAGACTCAATAGGGAACTTCACAAAGCCTTTAACCAGACTTTACTAATAAAACAATACTCAAAGATCAAAGCAGCAACTGGTCACCAGAGGGAGCTCCAGAAATCGTGGCTTTACCTAGGATGGGTGCTGCGTTGTCTGTGGTCCAATAGTCTGTAGTTCAGACTTGAAATCATTAATACTTCTAATTCACACTACATCTTGAATTAAACCGGATCCAAATAAAACTGTCTGTTTCTGTAAGGAATACATTTAACAGAGACAATTCAGAATCTCTTTAAAGCAAATCATACATGTAGCTCCAGAAACACCAAAAACCTTAACTAGTTTCTTCCATACTGACCACCTTCTGTTCTTCATCTACACTTTGTTTGGGTCTCTATCTGTAGCTGTATGCTGATACTTTATGAATGGATAAACTGTAAGGTATAAAATATTCTGGGTAAAAGGACAACTTTCTTTTTTTAAGTTGTCTCTTTTCTTACTGCCAACATTTTAGATTTGATGAGAGCTGACTGTGAAAAAAGTTCCTATCAGAGTGTCATAATGTTTTAAACTATTTACATTGCATAAATAAAATCATTTATTATGATGAGTTTTACAGTACGAATATCTAAATAAAGTTAAACTCAACCAGAAGCTGAAGTCTTACAGAGAACAGCAACACAGTTAAATGAATAGATAAGGCTAGTTAGCATTCTGACTGCTAGCATTTCAAGTGTACAACACACCATTCAGCTATGCCAGTGACACATAAACACAAGAGGGACATCCACATTACAGCACATGTTCTGTGATAAAAGACAGAATAGATCCAAGCTCTTCTGGAGTTCAATCTGTTATCTTCAGAGGTGTTTTACAAAAGTTCTTGTTTGTGTGTGATTTTTTTTTTCTTAAACATAAATGTTATGAATAATAAAGATAACAGTACATCGATTATTCACCGGCTTTGGTAAAGCAGCGATTTCTCCTGGCAAAGCAGAATTGGTGCACCCTGGCCTGTTTTTCTTCTTTTAAAAGTGAAACTCTGAGGTAGGTTTAATATATCCAAAAATATCTACGACATTTCATTCAACCCATCATATTCCAGCGGTTCTGTAGCATGTCACCTTAATTGCATTTACACCGTCAATTCAGACAAAAAGTCACAAGCGTCTTATTGGTGGCCTCTCCTGGCCTACGGCGAGCTCACTTTGAGTTAAACTGTTTTCAGTCATCCTGTCACCTGCCTTTTGAGCAACTTTGAGACAGAAAATCCAAACTGAATGTCCATTACAGTCATACAGGCTGAATGACCGACAAAACTTCACCACAGCGGCCGCTTACTTTCAGCTCGGCTAGGTGGTCCGCCCTTGTTGGCCCAATATTCAGGATGGCTACTGGTATTTTCCTGTCCTTCGCTGCCAGCAAAAACCTGTATCCTGAATAAACCTTGGGAATGGAAGAGGAAGATATGGGTATATAGAAAGCTCCAAAACAATTTGATAATTAAAGACTATATGATAAAAAAACTTCTCAAACCTACCTGTAACGACGACCCCACAACTAGCACCGCATCTGACTCAGCCAGTCTGTCATGCACAAACTGTACTGTTGCTTTGTTCACAGTGTCTCCAAAAAACGTGACCTCAGGCTTTAGTATACCTCCACAGGCCTCACAGGAGGGGACTCTGAATAGGAGGACCTGGTCATCCTCCAAAAAGACGTCACCATCAGGAGCAACGCTGCCAGCCTGTGCACTCCACTCTGGATTCAGAGCCAGAAATCGTTTCTGGAGATCCTCTCTTGCTGAGATGGTGCCACAACCAAGACAAGTTACCCTGAAAGCATAAAAAAGACATGAGTTTTTGAAATCTTTTGATGCCTTTCAATTGACAGGCCAAAGTTTAGTTTGGTGGTAACTTGTTCTTGTCTTTAAATGGAAGAAATAAATACTAAGGAAACCACTAACACAAAGAGCTGCAAGGTGGACTGAGTGACCCCTTTTCTGTAATACCAAATAAACTGAATACGAACTTTAATAATGATCTTATAAATGAATAATTTTAATATTTGAGCAATAGATATCATGTTCTACAGATACCATGACTCGAGGACCAACCGATGTTTTCTCACCTGTGAGCACAGCCATGAAGCTCGGTCAGCCTTTTCTGTCCTGCCTTTGAATGAAGAGCATCCACATTCTGTGTAACTAGCCAGTGCACTTTCCCCCTCTCCTCCCACCTCTGCAGGACGCTGTGTGCAGAGTTTGGCTGGTGGGACGAGAACTGAGGCCAGCCAACAAAATTTCTGGCCCAGTAGCGCTGACGGGACTTTGCGCTGCGGATGAACTCTGCATACTGCATGGGTCTCCTGTCAGTGCGAGCATACAGCCCAACCCCCTCAGAGCGATAATCTGGTATTCCTGACTCGGTGGAGAGTCCTGCTCCCGTGATGACAAACAGGCGAGTGGAGCGGGACACAAAGTCCTGCAGCAGCTCTCTGGAGTGAACATCAGTGGAGCTGCAGACTGGGACAAAGTTAAGTACACCTGCAGGGGCTGAGGATGCCCTCCTTACAGGTGCTGAGTAAAGGGAGAAGATCTGCCAAGGTAATCTCATCTGCGGTCACATAAACAGAATTATAAGTGTTAGACAAAACAGCTCAAAATATTTGCTAGTATACTCTCTCCCTCTGGTAACAGGTTTTTGAGTGCTACCAGTTAAGAAGCTGCAAACCTGGGTCATTCAAACAGAAATTTACATTTTCACTGGAAATATCTAGGAATCTTTTCAATCTGAATATTAGGGATTATGTAGGTATTCCTAAACTACAAGAATCATATCTCAGCACATTTATGTCCTTGAATTAGAACATTTGGCTAAGATGTCAAAATAAGAAATAGAAGCTTGCCTGGAGGCAGGACGATGATGCTTTGGACTGAGGAATCAAGTACCAAAGATTTCGGCTCATCACACAAGATTTTTGTACACATTTGACAAGACAAAAAGATGTCACCCAAAGACAGCTGGGACAGGCTTCAGCTAACTGCAACCCTCAACAGGCAAGAGGTAGAAGATGAATGAATAGTAAGCTGGGTCCCCTTAATTAAATCTCATTGAGCTGGTTTGGGATGTAGTGAAAGCAAAGAAACCTACGAATGCCGAACACCAGTGGGAAATTCTGCAATACCTTTGGGAATAACTTTCTGAAGAATATTTGATTATTACTGCAGAAAGAATGTCAGGTGTGTATTCAGCTGTTATATCTACCAAAGGAGGCTATTTCAATAAGTCAAAAGTTCAGAAAACGTTTTGGTTTACAGACAACTGATTATTAAAATCAATAATTAAGAGTATTCTAAAACCTTTCACTGGTTGTGTAGTTTAAGTCATTTTTAACTTAAGTTTGTTTGTTTGGTTGTATTTTTTTTTTTCAAAAATAACTCCAGGACAGATCACACGTTTCTAAAAGAATGACCCAACAGCAGAGCACAACTGGTATGAGTGACGGGATGCTAACTGTTACACTCTCCTGCAGTTGTTAGTAACGCTGTGATACGCTAATGAGTGTTAAAACCATTAAAGCTAACATTTTTTTACAAGGAAATACAAATCGTGGGAAGGTTAACTTGAGACTTGGAATACTACTTCTCAAAAGTACACATTTGTAGCGGTAACAGAGAGCAGGCTAACTAACAATGGTAGCCAAGCTTACTTCGTTAAGTTCTCTACTTTACGTTATTGACGAGTGACGTAAAAATATGACTTAAACTTACTGTAGTGACGAGGTGTCAGGAGCTGCAGTTTTGGCTGGATAACATGACAGATCAAAAGCTGACATAACACAGGAACCGTAAGTGGCATAAACAGGAAATGCCGGTAAAGTAGTTGCACGTTCGCGGTGTGTTCTGGGAGATGTAGTGACATTTTTAAGCTGAAGGTTGCTCTTGTTTTTCTTTTTTAAATCTTTTTTTTTAACCTGAAAAAGTGGAATTTTCCCAACATCGCTGGAGATACTAATCAATCAATCAGGTAAAACATATTCTGAGAAGAAACTGAAGCCCACAAGACTAGTTTTGGTTAAATCATTTAAAAAGTGTCAACACAAACATTACAAAGGTCAACATTTAACAACAGAGGAAGATGAACATTGGCAATAGCTTATTTTTTCATGTTAATAAGAAGGAACGTTCCAAATACCTAACATTCACGATACACTCCATATTATTTTTATTTGTTAATAACATTTTTCACATTTTAGTTATTTCAAATACCTCTCCAGGATCTTTGTGACGATTATACCATTGTTTACAAGGGTATAGCAAACATTTAAGGGCTTATAACAGAGTCATGTAATTGATGAGCATTACATACAACAATAGAGACAAGACTTGAATTTGCATGAAATATCACTCTTGTATACTTCTTAACTCATAAAACATAAAAAACTTCTACTAGTACCTCTGATATTAAGGGAAAGAGATGCAAGAAGTGGCAATAGCCAGAGGGAAATACTGGAGGTATTTAAGGACCAATTATGCATAGTGGCATCAGTGATTTAAAGTGATCCAATAAAGATGAAAGTCTGGGGCTGAGGTATCGAATCAAATGACAAGGTGGTGCTCCCGTGACATCTATTCGAATATGCTGCAAACATCTTGATTACAAAACTCCAGGATGTCTGTTGTGATAAAACAGATGCCAAAATTAGCATCAGCATTACAATGTTTTGTGATTATATTTCTGGGTAATCTGAGAAGAACACATGAGCATTAAGCGAGTTGCCTTACCAGAGTGTGTGCAGTTGAAAACACTTTCTATGTGACTGTAGAACTCTTCTCCGAGGATGGAGCGGGAGGTCATGTGACTTGTGTGGACAAAACACTGAGTTGCATCTTTGAACAGTAGATCACTTTCTCCATACTGCTGAGACTCAAAGAGCTTGAACTCGGTATTTGGGTTGGCTGCCAAAGTTTCCTGTATGATTTAAAAAGCAGATGCAGTAAACGTGAGGCTGTTTTTAAATGTTGCACAATTTAAACATCTGACAATTTTTGAGGAAACCCATCACATGCACAGACCTGTGACTTCATCAAGAAGTCATACACTCTTGATGTGAGCACAGGTCGTGTCATGACAGTGTTTGGAGGGATGACTCCAAGGTTGCAGCTCTCCCACTCTGACAGTGGAGCCCGACGACCATCACCACACAGCAGCTCAAAGTCTGACAACACCCATCCATCCGCCCAACCAGTGGAGCTCAAACCTAAACAGGTCAAACACGATGTGATACCATAATAAAACAGCACGTTTCCACCATTGTTTATTGATGTCTCAATTTTAGGAGGGGTATCTCACTGAGGATGTTGGCCTGGAGGTTATGCTGCTCAAGGAAAGCAACATCACCATAGCTTTTACCACTTGGATCACCAACCAGACACCTAAAACGACATGTACAAGAACAAGAGTATAAGAAGAAGGAAATATAACAGCTGATGACACACGTTTTTAACCCAATTATACTGCCTCTGAAGTATTGTTGACTAGGCATGACCAAAGTTTGAGCTGTTTGTCAATGGTATAAACCCACAGAGTTAACACCCTATCTTTCTAAGTTTTTTATGTGTCAAAGCCTTTTTTGAAATTTAAAGTACTATAAGTAAATAATAACCTATGCAGAATAAATCACAACCTTTACAGCATCTTACAATGAAACAACTACTCTGCCAAAAAGTTCAACAAGATAACTATTTTTAAGACATTTCTTGATATCAATCTACATCATGACTTTTAAAATGATTTAATACACAGTGTCTTGAAAAAGAGATTTTTAATCTCAAAGTGTTTTTGTTCCTCCTGGTTAAACAAAGGTTAAATAGCCGCTCCCTACATGAAAGGATAATGAAAAAGGTCACAGAATGTAACTACTCAAATACTTAAATCATAGATTCCGATTTTTTTCTACTAAAAAGTCAAAAGTTTGACCTTTTTTTTCATCACTGCAACACTGCAGCTGGACCCTTTGATAGCTATCTTTAGTGTAGTCAGTGATGACCTAAAATTGACCCATTATCACAAAATACACAATTGCCTTTGCATCACAGCATGCCAGCTGTCTGATACTGCTAAACTGGAAGGGGGAGAACCCTCCTGTGTATGTCCACTGGATTAGAGAGGTGATGATGAGATTGGCTCTAGAAAAGATAAGGTAAGGGATGCTTCGATAATGATGTTAAAGTCCTCAATATGGAAAAATAATAAATTTTATTTAAAAAAAACACTCAAAGGCCTGATAAGCTACATTAGCTTCTTGAGGTTATGAAAGTTTTGGTTTTGTGAAGTGATGAGCCCCATTATTTCAGTCCCTTCACATCAACTTTTTTGGATAATTCCTTAATCAAAAACTAGGAAATTAGAAACAAAAACTTTCTGAAGTTGGCGTTCAGGTGTAATAAAGAAGTAAAATATAGTTTAGTTCTTCAAAAAAACCTTTCTATATACCTCAAAGCAGCAATCACAGGTGAACAGGAAGTCCTGATTCTCAGTAAGCCATACCTTAAGGCCCCCATGTTGCCATAATAACGCTCGTTGTGGTTGTCAGCGCAACGTTTAGTGGCAGCTTCTCCTGTACCTCCCATGCACACTTTACACAGATTCCCCTGAGAGCCAGGAAGACAGCCTTTCCAAAAAACATCGTTGTACACTAGTAATAAAGAATAAAACAGAAGGGAAGTTAAAGAATGTGTGAGACTTAGTTTAAAATGCCACTTACACTAGCAGACATCAGAGGAAAATGTGGGCTGTCAGTGTAAATATAAAGTGTAATCCTTGTGTGAGTACCTTGGTCTGGGTCACAGGGGGAGCTGCTGTTGTTCTCGAGGCTCAGTGTGTGTCTGTATGGCAGCAGCCAGCCGGCAGGGCTGTACATGTGGCCATGACAGGAGCGACGACCCTGCAGATTCCCGATAAAAATGTTCCTGCTGGAACGCTTGGCCACAGCCACAGCAGCCACTGAGGGCAGCACTGAGGCCAGACAAAGTTTGAATGTAGAGGCAGTATTGACATGATATAGCAGAATTGTTGGTTGTTTAGCTCACCGTCTCACCATCTGTCTCTAAGTGGGTTGATCCCTCAGCAGGAACACATTTTCTTTCTCTCTCTAAAAGTCAAGCAGAAACACAGCAGAGACTGATCAGTGTTTTACAGGAATAGGACGACCATTACAGATAGTGTCATTAACAATCTGATGATAAATTTCCCTTTAAGTTAAAAGGTCTACAAATGTCTGTTGAAATCCAACTTGAAAATTTTAGACTCTGACTTTTATTTTGGTGATCTGTTTAAAAAAAGTTAACAGCAACATATAACATGTATGCTGGATGTTAAGCACAGCAAAAAGTAAGGTTGTACTTATGGGTTAATGACTGGGTTTATGTATTAAATAAAAACATCTTGATGACCTAAAGAAAAAGTTTTCCTACAATACTGCAAAAAGAAAATGACAGATTACAAGCAAGTTCAATTGTAAGTATATTTCTTGCCTCTAACTACATCATGTAGATGGATTAGATTTTATTGAGGGTAAGAATCAAGAACGGGACTTTTGAGGGTTTTTTTTCTTTTAAGTGTATCTCTTTCTTGAGAGAATTTTTGGAAGCAAGTTGCCAAATTTGGCAGGAATTAAAGTATTATGTTATTTATTATAGAATTATTTATTATGAATTACATTATGCCCCTTATATTTTATATCATATTATATTAAATTGTATCTAATTCACATATCCCATCAATTTTTTTTATTCTAACAGTTGTAATTTTGTACACTTGTCTATAATTTTTACTGAGCCAGATAAATTGTACAAAAATGCTTTAGAAATATCGTTAAGACTCTAGATTTAGAATCCCTGTTTTTGTTCATTAAATCTGAGTTTACTCTTTTAGAAAGAAAAAAAAAATCTCACCATAATATTCAGTGGCTACAGGAACCAGACCACATTTGCCTGCTATGAAAGTGTGCGTCGCATCCAGAGAGACAGCATCCACCTCGTCTCTCTGAAACAGAACATGCAATGTTGGGCAAACAAACAGGTTTAATGTTTTTATAGTGCAATTAAGTACTACCTCTTCATGGGACTGTGATGACTTACCTTAATTTTCTCAATACAGTCGCGCATTGAGACGGCCCTGACACAAACCAGAGGATCAGATTTTATACTTAGAGCCCACTGCTCACATTTCTTCTGTTCTGCAAGGCTGATACAGCACCATCGAATAACACTGTCCTCCAGAGAACTCCCTGCACACATACACAGGTTTGTAAGTGTTATAAAGTCACACCCAGACTGTTCAGAGCTCAAACAGTCACAACTTGGGTTAGGGTTTTAAACAACTAACCCACAAATAACTAACTGAACAAATCATAGTATACCTTCATGTCCAAGACCTTTGAGGAGAGCCACATAATCCAGTCCAAGCACTTGACTGACATCCATGTCGTCTGGCAGAACAGCCAGTTTCTCTGTTGCATCCTTGAAGAGAAGGTCACTTTCATCGAAAGAAGATGAGTTAAAAAGCTGGAAGCGCTGCCTTTCCCGTCCTCGAGGTCCAAACAGCATCTAAGCAACAAAAAATAATATTCAAATAGGGTCAAATAGTAAAAAAATGGACATGTAGCATGGACCTGCATGAGAGTGTACCTGCACTGTTGTCAGGAATTTACGAGCCATCTTGCGAAAGTTAAATCTGGTGACTGTGCCTGCTCCTGGACCTCGACCCAGGTTACAGGTTCTGTAGTGGCTGAGAGGGGCCTGAGTGCCATCTGTACACAGCAACCTGAAGTCATCTTTATCACTGTCTGAGAGAATGAACAGGAAAGAGAAGCGTAACAGGCTTTAGACAGTTCTCTCAAGTTTGAGGATATTGTCAACATGGCAGCTTTTTGCTTGATGCCCAAGAGTGTTGTGTTGCCATGGTTTAGTTTGACTGGCGTGTCAATCAAAACCTTAGTTACCACACCTAAATAGTTTTGATAGATGTTAACTAAACACCCAAAAGCTTTAATAAGAGTCTGAGACAAAATGAACAATGTCTATTTGGAAATGTCTATTTCCTATATAGGAAAATGTGTACCTGTAGATTATCATTCAAACAGGGAATTATTTTTCACAACTGTGTTTCTGGTACAGGAGACAGTATTGACAATGTAATGCTGGCAGGACATATAGAAGAAAGATATGAGGGACAAAATGCAGAGAAAGACCCTGAGTGGACTGAGAACAGAGATACTGCAATGAAACAAGGATATCTCAGAAAAGTTTGGGTTTTGAGCAGAAAAAAAGTTAAGAGTCATGATACAGTGCAAAAAAACTGAAATCTCATCAAGTGTTTTTCTCTTGATTTTTAGTAAAAATGTGTTTTTTAGACTTGATATGAGCCCCCTTCACCTGACCAGTCCAGAAAAATGCCTTATATCAAGTTATTTAAAGACAAAAATGAGGTCTGAATTGCATGTAATGAGTAAAAAATCTGCCAGCGGGAGTAAGAGAAATGTTCTTGTCAAGATTAAAATAATGTCTAAATACAAGCACATTTCTCTTACTCCCACTGGTAGATTTATTTTTTCTCGTTACAGACAATTCAGACCTCATTTTTTACTTGACATATCTTGAAATTAGACATTTTTCTGGACTGGTCAGGTGAATGTGGCTTATATTAAGCCTAAAAATACATATTTACTAAAAACGAGAGAAAAAAAAACTTGATGAGATTTCAGTTTTTGCAGTGTACATAAATCCATCAGAGGAAATTTTACCTTCAATACTTTCAAGAGCTAAATGATCCACAAATGCAACATCTCCTGTTCCACTCCTCAAGCATCTGTGAAGAGGACAAAGAGGCTGTGCTATTAAGGCTCATTATGTCTTGGAATCACAAGTTGAGGGCTTGTGCCCAACCTGAGGGCTCCTTGGCTGTTGTAGAACGGCTCACTCTGGGATGTTTCACAGTGGTAATTCTTCTGGCGGATGTAGGACTTCTGGCCTTGGCACAGAGCGCAGAGAGCTGGAGCCATGGCAGCAGCACCAGGAATACAGCTGCCACTGAAAAAGGCACTGACGTCTGCTCGAGAGAAGAAAAACAAGTCAGAGGAAAAGAATCAGCAGAAGAAAGACTGAACATCCACACTGCAGCAACAGTTCATTACCCTGGCTGAGGGGTTGCTCCTTTGACCAGCTCAGATAGTTGCGGGAGAGCAAGAAGCCAAGAGGAAGACTCCATCCAGCCGTCCACCGAACCCCACTGTGACAGCTCCTGCGGCCCTGAAGGGAGCGTATGTCCAGACTGCTGTTTCTCACCACGGCCACTGACAGAATACAGCCTCCTTGAGGCGAGACACGCAGACACAGAGAGTCATCGTTTTGCAGAGATGAGCTGAAAAGTCTCAGGGGTGTGGGGTCAACCTACCATCGCTGTATATCTCTTTGGCAATGGTAACAAGGCCAAACTGCTTGACAGCAGAGTAAACTTCTCCAGCATCCAACGTCACTATATCAGCACGGTTAGCCTGACACAGAGAGTTAAAGGGTTATTTTATAGGTTTAGTTGTAGTGTAGTGTAGTGTAGTGGTGTCATACATGTTTCAAGACTTCATTATATAAACTACCCCAGCAGAGAGCATTATTACATGACAATAATGATTCATCAGAGAGGAATTCAAAGCCTCAGACTCTCCCAGATGTTGCTGATGTTTGATCATTTATCTAAAGCAGCAGTACAACTTGCCATGAAACACAGCTGCACGTGTTGAGCAGGGGTCTTCAACATTTCAAACAGCCACATTTATCTAATAATAACAGCTGTTTTAATGAAAACACTACATGTCAGGGGCTTTGTCTCACCCTGTGTTTTCAATAATGTTTTTTTGTTCCACACCAACAATGGAAATACTTTAAAACAGGTTGTAATCAGGGACAGTTCAACAGTAAAAGGCTATGTTTGGGCCAATAAGGTTGCCAATAATGGAAAACACAGTGCTGTATAGAAGTTGTATAAAAGCTTGTTTTAAAGTTATATGGAAATAATGGCTTCATTCTGATGTAACTGCATCAAGAAGTGCAGCCAAATTAAAAAAAAAAAAAAAACAGCATAGAAATACTGGTTTGTGTTGATTTTTGCAGACAGGTTTTTCAGATGAATAGGTGCCTCTTTGCTGTTGCTTTCTCAGAAAAAAAAAGTTTAGTTGTGCTGCTCATCAGGTGTAAAACCAAACACTTTTTATGAATCTTTGTCATGAAAAGTGAAAACACGGGCTGTTTCTGTAGCATGGGGTGATTTATTTCTTCTCTGAAGTTTTGAAGTAATAATGTCAACCCCAGTCTACGAGCTAACCTCATAAGTTCACTTTTAGTAGGCTTTTAACACTTTTGCCTAATCAAGGAAGACACCCACGATCAATGAAACAACATTACAGTTAAACCATACAGTCAACTTAAAGGTGAGAAAACAAAACAAAACAAATTTTGATCACTCGTCAGTTTACTTTACCCTTTATCCAGACTCTCTCTTCTAGAATGAAGTAACTCACTTTAGCAATGTTCTTCTCATTTTGTTGATATTAAACTATATGATATTTTGTGGAGGCAATGAGCTGCTGCCGAAATAAAAAACACCAAGTTCTTCAGATTCATTTTCATCTTTTAAATCACTTCTCAAAAACTCACTTTCACAAACATGAGGTCCTCTAATTTCTTTTTATTGTTGTATTTGCACAATGTTATTGCATATATTTAAATGACCATGGTTTGCTCTATATTTAAGAATGTCTCTGTATCTGTTGATCTATTTTTGAATTTGAATTTATTTATTTGATAAGGACGATGCAGTTTAACATAGTTCACAACAAAGCACGAATCTGATGTTCTGCACAGAGTTTATAGTGAGTGCTAATTTCCAACTCTTGTCTCCCTAGTTGGACCTTTAAGTAACTAGGTCATAAAATGTGCATTTACCAGCAATAAAATAGCAAAAATAGAAATAACAGGATAACAATAAAATTAAAAACACATCAACCTAAAAAAAAGCAAATTCCAGGTTTAAACAGGAAATTAAAAAACATGGCAGACTAAGAATGGTCACAGCTCTGTTTTTCTTTGAGCCAGCACTTGACCTTGACAGTGAAGGATTTTAAATCTGTGTTCAGTTTGATTTCAGTTGGTAATGAATTCCAAAGTTTCCCCTCTTTAATAGAGAATGCTGACTGTCTATTCTGCTGCTGCTCTGCCTTTGAACAAATTTGGAAAGAGGTTCAGGGGCCAGATTATTGACACTTTTAAAAACTAATTTGAGGAAAGGGAGGTGCATGAAGCTGTCAAAGCTCAGTAGATTATAGTTTTTCAGAATGTGGCAGTGATGCCAATGGATGTTTGTTTTGTCCATTGTTTTTAGAGCTTCACTGTTTATTGATGAGGATGAGAGATTTGTAAAATTTGAAAATGAACACTGAGTCTAAACCGTCATACAATAGGAGAAATGACAAAAGATCATAGAATGCATAAATAACTGAGTTGCTTGAGTTGGTGTATATAGTCTAATTAATTAAAAACCATTTAGATAAGTCCTCACTGATTTGATGATTTTCTTCATGTTTTAACACCTAATTCTCCTTACCTTTAAATTCCTCAATGTATTTCACTACTTTCTGCTATTCATGTATTTACTGCTCTTTGAATTATCTTAAATCTCTTTTAACTCTCTTACTGCTTTTACCTTCATGTTGCTCAGTTGCTCTGTTGTTATGTCAGTTTCACACCTCGTTTTTTTTATTGTCAGGGTATTTTTCAATGGTATAGTTATTTTCTGTAGTTTCTTTGAGTCATGCTTTGTTCTTATGTATGTCTTGGCACTTTTGTTTTTAAAGGTACAGTCATAGTAGTATCAGCATTATTATATTTAGATATTTTTTAGCCATTATTGCAGCAGTGACTTCTTTTTCTTTGGCACATCTTCAGGCCACAGTAACTTCATGCATGTAAAAAGAGATGACTCACCCTAATCCTGTCTATGCACTCGGTTGTACTTGACACTCGAATGCATGAGAGTCTGGCAAAAGCTGCCACAGCAGCGGGCGGCAGCACTGCTACCAGAGCTTTAGCGAGCTCCGCACACTTCCTGTGCTCAGGATCAGACACCGTGCACCACCGCATCTTCTTAGCTTCACATGTCAGGGTGAGATTAAACACTAAACATCATCAATACATATTGCACTGAATTCATCATCTCCTTGAATTAATGTGTGAGTAAGACTGAGGTGTCTAATACCTTTGTCTGCACTCATTTATAAAAAATAAAAGTCCAATTTCACATCATTTAAAAATGACTGAGCCAGTTTTAATAATTCCCAAAACAAATAAAAAAACTTTACATCAACAAAAAAAGTCTCTTGTCAACAAAATACAAAAAATATTTTGCAACAATGTCTTTAAAACAGCTTTATTAAATAGTTTAGCAAAACTAATTATAGTCATATAACTTACCCCTGATGCAGCTGCAAAAGATGAGAAAGAGTAAAATGGCATTAAGTCCTCGCATGCTGCACAGTTTTGGATTAAATCTTTCTGCTGTAGTCTGCAGAGAACAACACACGGCTGTGCTCTCTGCTCGTCTCAAACCCCTGACACTCGAGAATTTACTTCCTAAAGTATTAAAGACACTTGTACTGACGAATGAATAGAAAATCTATTGCGCAAGGGCAGCTCCTCTGAAAACAGTTCAGTCACTCTTTCCCACATATGGATCATATTTAGCACCATGTGTTACAAGGGCGCCCCCTAGCCAATGTTTTTATAGATCTTGAGTGTAGATGCAGCAGTGGAAGCTGCTTCAAGCAATCTACTTAATCTCTCTTTGTGGAGATGCTCAGGAAATTTTACAGTATATTAATATGAAGAAATGACATTTCTTGGGATTATCAGTATTTTCTCAAACTTTGAATATAGAAAAGGCACCAGAGGGCAGTTTAACAAAGAGGTAACCTTGTAACAAATCAGGTAAGAGCTGATAAAAGAAACATGTCCTAAACTCTGAAGTGAGTTATTATAAAAAATAAATTGAAGGCAGATAGACAACAGTTCAAAGTCAGCAGGTGAAACCCCTCTGGAGTATTATTTCCTGTCGTGTTGTAAAGACAGATCATCCCCTGCCATCTCACAGAGGAGAGGAGCTCCCGAGGAAGAAAGGACAGTCCGTAAATGCTGAATCCTCTCTGTGTGAAGCAGCATCATTGGTTTTCTGTCTTCTAGGTCAGAGGAGAGATGGGCAATGCGTTCCTCCAGCTGTCAACATCAAAAATATCAACTGTGACTCAGGTAAAAGAACTGTGTCAGTGATTTCATACAGTTTTCCCTTACATGACTGCTGACTTTTTTTTTTTTTACAGCTGACAATTTATGGTTCAAAAATGTAAAAGGAATGCATGCAGAACACAAAACAGCAGAGAGGGACATTTGGATTTTTAACATAGCTTACTTTTTCTAATGGCTAGCACCTCTGGAGCCCCCGTGCTCAAATAGAGTGGAACTGTAGACTACTGACGCAGCTATTTTAATAGCTCTATAAAACAAGACAATCAATCTTTTTTCAGGACTTGTAAGTCTTTTGGATGTTAGAAAAATGGTCCCTTTCCGAGACTTTTCCAACATTCAGAATGTGCTTTCGGTGAAGTCAGGGGAAAACATGTGTTGGGCCAACAACAGAAGCCCTAAAATACCATGATTAAATACATTTAATCATCCAGAGTCTTAATTTATTCCTCTAATTATCTCAGGGGAAAAAAATCTGGCTAATCATAGCAATCAGCCTACTCAACTAATTTTTGGATAAATTAAAAAAAAAAATCTTCATCTTGAGAAAATGTGTTTTTTTTTTCATGATACAGGAATAAATGATCCCATTAGCTTGAGAAGCCAAGACTGGTTTTCTCAAGATAATGAGAAAAATAGGTCAAGTTCTCAAGAAAGCAACTGAAATGAACTTTTTATCTCAAAAAACAAGGGAAATAAAATGTATTTAACTATGACCTTTAGGGGCTTCCATAGCCGATTGATAGAACACCTCATTATAAAATCATGGTCTATAAGCTTGTATCTGTCTAGGGTTCAGGTTATACACAACCCCTTGTTTCTGTTAAACATAAAAGAAAAAAATATCCTCTTACTTCCTTCAACTCTTGCAAAAAAGTGCTCTTGTCCATTTGTTCGTCTTTTCCACTAGTCTGCAGCCATCTCTGGAACACCTGTCTCAGTTTTTTCCAAGCCCTGAAAGAAAACACACACACACACACACTCACTATTCAGTAAGGAGGCTGATGTGTTATAGGTTTGGAAAAGCTGCTCTTGCAAATTCTAACCGAAGTTGCTTCCTGTCTTGTTGGTACATCTGCATGTCGGTCTGGATCCTGACAAGTTCACTGGTCAGAGATGAAGCTGAATGAGTTGCTGCTTCTTCCAGAGTTCCCTCGCTCAGTACTTTCAGATGCACATCTTTAAGAAGCAAAATGGGAACTTTCTTGGGCATTTCGATAAATCCATAATCTATATATTAACTTTGGATGATTTGAGGATAGAACATGTGGGAACTTTACCTGGGTAGGCTGAAGACTGTTGTTTGAAATCAGGGATGGATGGGGTATTTCCTGACTTGAAATACAAAACAGCAATAAAACTCATGTGAATAAATACACTTTAAGGCATTTTTCAACCCTTTATTTTGCAGCCAGAGAGACCCTTTGTTTTATGAGTTCCCTAAAAGAAGACATTAAAAAACATTCCTTAAATATAGCATTTAATCCATCCTGACACGTAAAACAGGCTTATACCTTGCTTTGGAGTCCAGTGGTCATGAAAGCAGAGGGGGGTAACAGAACATCTTGGTTTTCCTGATTACAGTCCTCAGTCGAGACATGAATCTCAGAGGTTGGCACAGAAGGTTGGTGAATGATGTGTGTTGTGTAAGTGACCGGGTCTTTGGCTGGATAGCTGCAGGAGGACACTGTATGATTGTTCTCCTCTGGACAGAGCTCAGAGGGTTTAAGTGCAGCTTTGGCACCAAAATGCTCTTGAGGGCTGAAAACAGGAAAAAAAAAAGTTGGGAAGAGTACAGTGACAATTTCAGTTTACAGCGGTTACTAACTCAAAATCTTATGTCTGTATTTAACTATGTAGAAAAAGAGGCAGTACTTTGTTCTTAAAGGAGATCCGAACAGTTCCTCACAGCGCCTTGGCTGTTGACGATGAGAACGGCTGAGCACTCTGAAAAAGAAGGAAACGTTTTTTGCGTTTCTGTTTCTAAGCGTTTTGCACTGATTCACAGCCTGTCAGGACCTCAGACTCACAGCTTCCTTAGATCTCCGTCTTCAACTTCCTGCTCTGCTGAGACAGATGGGGAGACACTCTCCAGTCCACTCAAAGAGAAGGTCACACTTTTCTTTGGCAGCTGACCTTTGACCTCTTGTTCTGTCTGTGGTTTACACACAGTTTGCTGTGCAGAGCTACACAGCACTTTCTGCAGATGTTGGGACCTCTGCAAAACACAGGGAGACTCAGTATGACACTCAAATTTAATATTTGACATGCAAACACATTAACACAGTGTTCCACCTGCTCTCTGTCTTGTTGTGTGAGGCTTGTTGTGAGATCGTTCATGTGATCAGCATATGCAAGGATGCACGTCACACCCTCGCTGAGCAGCTGATCTCTGTAAACTTTAGCAGCTCTGGCTGCCTGCTCTTGTTTCCTGCGCTGCTCCATGACCCAGAGCCGCCATCCACACAACACCTGCAGAACAAGCACAAAAAGACAAACACCTGAGCATCCATGCTACAGGTTCAGCACTCCTTTAAGCAGAAGGAGAAGAATGCCTTCAGCAGGTGTTACCTTGGCCTGGAGAGAGAGGGCCCAGTGCCAGAGTGCTCGCTGCGTCTGCTGCGCTTCTCTCCGTCTGTGCTGCAGCTGTGAGCAGAAAGGAAACTAAAGTCATGGTCAAGAGTTTATCTGCCTTAAATCAAACACAAATATCAGACAGACTCTTCATTCAGATTCATACTGGTGATCCATACAGTGTAACTTTGAATGAATCAAACAACTGTAGTTCTCTGAATTTCCTTTTCTTTTTGGCTTGGACTTCCAATTTTAAAAGGCTACTTTAGAAATGTAGTGTTTCATATTGGATTTAAGTTTGAGGACATATGAGAGACAGTTAAAAACAAATAAAGCAACAGAGGGTGGGCTATCCAGACCATTAGTCTCTCTGAAAGTAAACTCCAGGACAAAAAACTCAATCTTATTTAAAAAAAAAAAAAAAGAAAAGAAATTAAAGCTTTAAAAAAAATCCCCCAGAGCTGTATAAGGGTATTAAAAATTACTGAGCTACTGGGGTATTCAAAAATTGTATCATGACTTCCAAGGGACTGAATTGTTTGATCATCAAGAAGTACTTACTAACCTTTATTCTCCATTGCTCAAAGTATGTCTGGTACATCTTTAGCCTCAGCAACAATAATCCCTGTCGTTTCATAACCTGCAGAGTAATCACATTGATTAAAAAGATTTCAACTACAGCATTAAAACGACACTGTGGTTTTATATAACAGTTACTGGAGTGTGAAGGTGCCACCTTGTTTTTGCGACACTGGCAGTGATGCTTGTTCCATGCCTTCATTGCCTTGGAGAGGAGTTTGGATTCATGGTGCCGTCTAGCTCTTTCCATGCAAATCCTCTCTTTTCGAGCGGCTCTGGCCTGGTTCCTCCATTGTCTGAGAGACTGCAGCAGCAGCACTGAACAACAGATTTGTCAAGTTAAACAAAGCACAATACATATTGTACATGCGTCTGATCACTAAAGTTAAACACTGACACTACATGAAGTTTTATTGTAAAGTCGAAATATTTGATCTAAAAACAGAAAAAAAATACTTTAGTTAATGAATTTAAATTAAATAGATTTATAGACCAAAAATAAATGATGAAATGAACATTAAACTGTGCATCATGCATCAGTGTCACCTTCATTTTTGGACCTCAGAACCGTGCTGACTGCCTCCCTCTGCTGGAGGCTTTTTAACACTGCATGCTCTGTTGCTTCTTTCCAGCCAAGAAACACCTGACAGATTCAGAGCAAGAAAGGCATTTAGAAAAGGCCTTGAATACACTGATATTTTGTGTTTCAGGGCTTCAGAATGCTCTAAAACCTTAAGCTGAAGGACATGGTTATAGTGATGCTGTGCTCGCCACTCCATGAGCCTGACTTCGGTCAGCAGAACAGTGTTCCCCCTCCAGACGTGCAAAACCTTTCTAAAGAGATTTAAAAAAAAATAGGAGTAGGTATTAGCATTGTTCAGAAGTTGGTGGTTTTGTACTTCAGACTATATACTTAGATATTCACGAGTTATTACAAAAAGATCTATCACTGAGCTCAATACCTGCAAAAATTTTCTTTTTGCTGGATGTAAAGTTGCTCTGCATGACCATAGATCTGAGACATCTGCTGGGTGTAAATCTGTGAGCACAGCAGGTAAAAGAATGATTCAGCTTTAACATTAACTTTATATAAGCAAGCTTAAAACAACAATTAAAATATATATATAATTTGATCTCAAAGTGCTGATGTTACCTTCCAAGCCACAAAAGTGTGACGTAGGAGTTTAAATTCATGGTGATGCTGCAACTGCTGCAATTTGTCTTTTTTCACCTTCTGGCTATGAACAAACTGAGCAAACACACAAGTCACAAAAACAAGTTAACATTTCTTTTTCTAAAACTTTAAGGAAGAAAAGGTGTAAACTTCCCAGTCACCTTTTTCCACTTTTCCACAGCCCATCTCATGTTGCGTAGATTGCCCTGATGACAGGCCTGCTGCTCCCGGTTTCTCCTGATGAGCAAACAATCATAGTTCAAATTATGTGCTAACCAATAGACAAGAATTTTCTATAGCGGACCACCTTTGTCCACCTGTTTCGCATCTCTGTGCTGTTATCCTTCCACTGAGTCATTGTCTTGTGAAGCAGTTGGTGTTTGTACAGGAGCTCTGAAGCCTCTTGTTTCTCTTTCTCCATGATCTGCTGCTCTGTGCGCTGCCTCCAGTGACTCCAGGCTCTCTGCAGGTGGCATCGCTCCTCATGTAGGATAGCCTGTTGACAGTCACCTCTTAGTCTACCAACCAACCTAACCTTGCACTTAAATCAATAATATGTGGTACCTTACAGCTATGTGGTTATTTATTGCAAACATACCATCCTCTCGGATAGCATCTGTTCCTTGTGCTCTTCTGATCGGCTCCACCAGGTATAAAACACCCATGAGTACTGGCGCTGTCTGATAACACAGTGTTAACAGAAGATAGAGCAAAAACCAGACTAATAGTCAACCGTCTCGTAAGTACAAACATGAATGTAAGGATGTAAGTGGAAGAAGTGGCAACTTACTGATTGAAGACTGCTGCTTTGTGTCTCATCTGTTTACTGAGCTTTCTCTGCTGAGTAAATTCAACCCACAAGTTGAAACACCGAGGCACTGCGCGTTCAGCAAACCAAAGGTCTGCATGATGTTCCAGTTCCTGGAGAAAAACATGGTGAAATGATGTTGGGTAAACTATACAGGAAACTGGGTCACATGGGTATCACTTCCCTACTGATAAAATACCATTGGATAGATTTTTAAACTGTCACATTGTCCTGCCAGTGTATGAATGTTGCTATGATTATCTGTGAGTATATTTTAGCTAGTTTTGACAATTTCTCACCACTAAGGAATATGTACAAGGTACATAAATGTTTCAAATGAACAGAGGTGGGGTTAAAATACATCAAATGAATGTTAAAGCTTGGGCTTAATTCTATGCCTATGCTTTTACATAATTTATTCTTTTAGGCAACCATTTAACCTTTTACAACAGAGTAGGGATGGGTACCTTTTACATTTGACACTATACGGTACCGTTGAGTACCGGTACCTAGCAATTGGTACCGGTACTCAACGGTACCAATTTTCTGTACTTTTTATGTGGTAAAAAATATCAATTTGTTTAATTATAAAATCTCAAAGTTTTTCAATTGAACATATTTATTCTTCAATATATAACCTTGCAATGCTGTGTTCATGTCCAGCATGGAAAATTGCCTACACTTCCTCTCCCTCACAGTCACAAGGATGCATTGAGGTACCTTAACATGGTTCCTTTTGTTTTTACGTGAGTCGGTACCCGGTACTTTTGACAGAATTTGGTCGGTACCTACAAAAGTACCTAATTCGGTACCCATCCCTACAACAGAGCCGTAACTACAAAAAAGTTTTTTTTTTCCTTTTTAGTATTTTAACTTTCTTTTGAGAAGCACATACTATTAAAACTATTTACAGGTTACCCCATGAAGACTACAAAATTCTCTTCTAATGTGTCCTTAATTTTTTCTTTGTAGTCAAAGTTCATGACCACTGTATCCTTACATATGTTAGCACTGAAAACATTTTTGCTATTATTAGCATACCTGCATGTGTCTCCATTCTGCAAGTGACTCCCTCCAGTACTGAAAACAGCAAGTCAGCAAGGATGTACTTAAAAAAAAAAAGCAAAATGTGTTGATTATTAAACTAAATTTATGAAATACATAAAAGTTGATAATTGATGCTTTTAGCTTGGATTGGGATTTCTTAACATTTTTTTAATCTGAAAGATAAAAGAGGCAGTTGACACAGAGTACAAAATGCAAATAAAAGCACCGGTAGTTGTGCAGTGCCATCTCAGCTTGGGGTTGAAAACTCCTGTCTTCTGCCTCCTCAAGACGGTCCTGCCACAGCTTCAAATACTTGGTTTTCATCTATAAAAAGCACAAACATTAAATCTTTTTAATTCTTGGAAACATTATCAAATGCATATATTTCTGACTCCAGAAATATGATGTAGTGCTCAGTAATTACAGTTTGATGATACTGTTGAACAGCCATGTTGTTCTCCAGCCGATGCGTTTTTTTCCTGATGACATTAAGAGAAAATCCCTGAAAACCAGCATGCTGCAACACAAATACAGCAATTAATACATGTGCTAAGCTCTCCATGTATATGTACTTGCTCTATTTACAAAGCGTCTCACCAGCAGATGATGATGATGATGTTGAGCTGCAATCCTGTCTTTTTCAGCATCCTCTCTGCACAGCATCACATCTAAGAAACTGCTCAAGAATCATACAGCTGCACAACACTGTGCTGATAACAATCCCTTTGAAATCCTTCAAATGGTCACATAGTTAGCTGGTATGAAAAAAAAAAATGTATATTTTGCTTATATAGGATACAAGCTTTCCAGTGCTCCAGTGCTCTGCGTGTGACACACTGTATGGCCAAACACTCTGCAGCTTGCAGGCGATCCTCCTCCTTCCATTTGAGATGCAATGCATTTTTCCACTTTCTCCAACACATCATCAACAGGCGGAGGCGGCAGGCGTTCTGGGCGACTTCTACAAGGATATTTGGATTTCAGGTTTTAATGGTTTAAAAGGAGATTATCGAGTGTAATATAATAATAAATTAATTAGATCAGTTTTTACCTTGTGACTTTTTCTTTGTTTGGGCTAAAGACACATGGCTTTTCCAGCGTTGCAGTGTTTTTCTTTTCAGGTTGAGGATGAAGAGATGGTCAGCTTTGGATTCCTTCTCTTTCTGACAAAGAGCTGCTGTGTGCATTTCTTTCCATCTTAACCAAGCCTTTGATAGAAATACAATACAGAATTTAAAATGAAAAAATAAGTATTTATTACAGATACTGTTCAATAACTGTGATTGTGACACTTTAGAGTATGTCCTACCCTGTGCTGTATAGTTTGATTCCTATGTCTTGAGGTTTGGTCCTCATAAGTGTACAAGTGCTGACAGTGGTGCAGCCTAGTCTGCCAGAGTCTCCAAGCTGAACTGCAGAGGTAAAAATAAAAAAAAATGTTAAAACCAGATATCAACGCACTGCAGTGAAGATGTGATAATCAAGAAAATCTTCTTACTGCAGAGTTGTGAGTCTGTTCAGCTCCAGTGCAGATCCAAGCATCCTTTTTTTAACATACTTCAGGTCTGTAAAAACCTTCCATCCACCCCAGACTTGACACATCCTTTTCCTATCAGCTATTCAAGATAAACACAGTTGTTAGAGACTAACCATTATCTAAAAGCATACAAGTCTGAAGATAAAATGATCTCTTATTGTTTCAGACACAAACATACCAAACATCTGAGCATTTTGGAGTTTCTGCTTCTTTTCTCTCCGCAGTAAAACAAATGTCTGCCAGTGACGGAGCACCAAGTTACACAGAAAATACCTGAGACACAAAAAATTTAACTTATTAGTACACACAAGTGTTCACCGTATGTGAGTAGTTGAATAACGCTCATGGTAGTACTGTGTACCTGTAGTGACACTCAGCCACCATTGTCAGACTCCATTCTCTCCTGCATGTCCACCACTCATCTCTCCATCCTGCAAAAGCTCGTCTCAAGACAACTCTGTCATAGTGGGATCTGCAACATATAATACTCTCTTAAGTTGACGGACTCAGGCAGGACTTTTAAGAGTGGAAAACTAAGTAGGAGACTTTTTCCATGTTACGGTAAAAACTTTTTGAGGAACTATTAATTAGCAAAATGTTACATGTGACCTTGCTTTGTGAGGAAGTATGCGGCCAAAGGTCCTCTGGATCCATATCTTCAAAAACTTTCTTGCCAAGTGCCTGGAGTGAATGAAAAATTATGATTTTATAACATACAAGTACGGAGCTGAAATGTAGTATATTAAGTTTCTCTGCACCTTATTCTGAGTTCCTTGAGTCTTCCACCTTTGTTCCAGCTGTACCCAACTCGATAGGGAATCTTTCTGGTGTGACTTTTACACACTTGTGCAGATCGACCGTCACCAAAAGCATTTGGCCGAGGTTTAACTGGTTGCTGCTTAGCGGTAGTTTTCATCATTACAAGTTGGGCCAATAGCGAAATGAAAGAAAAAAATCCCTTCAAAAATATAAAAATCTACACCCTTCAGGTGTGCTACATGTTTCTTCGGTAACCAAGAGGCGCGCGTTTGTTTTGCCTTGTCACGTGAACACGAAAGCGCACTGGAGACTACGGAAAGCTGAATGCGCCAATAGTAACAACGTGCCTTTAGTTGACTGATTTTAATCGATCGAATATATAGGCCTAAGTAGTACTTGTTTGCACAGCACAGTTTAAGAGAAATTACGGCACTTCATAACGTAAATCATGGCTTCAACAACGATTGAGGGAAGTCGTTTTGCTAGTGTTTTTCAAGGTATAATATGCACCGGCTGAAATTGCATAAAAGGCACCTGAAACAAGTCGCGCATGTGCTCTAATTAGAGCAAATGCACAAAATGCAAGAAATGTCAGTCTATCTGGGGTTTTTTTTCGTTTCAACGAAAGAAAAAAATTACAGATAGACTGACATTTCGTCTTATTAGTGTTCCACTTTAACAACACAATACATGGGGTGAAAATTGGTTGTTGTTTGATCACCAGATGCCCCAATGAAGTGCATTAAGTTCCCTACAAAATAAAAACGTCAGACTTTCCCTTCTGACCCCAAAATGCCGTCTTTGGTAACTGTCAGTGTTCAGGACCTTTAGAAACCTTGCTTTAGCACTTCTGGGCCCTAGTGGTGTGTATTGGGGATTTGGTACTCTATTTCATAGAGTGAGATAAATCGTTTTCGACTGCAACTCTTTCCCAACTTACAAAGCGCTCGCAGAGCTCACCACAGATTAAAAAGGGAATTTTGCTTTCTAAATGGCGTGACAAATAAAGCCTTTATGTACCGTAAGTCCTGGTAAATGAAAAAGAAATATTCTTTCTACTTGACTGTTTCAGACATAATCACAGTCAGAAGATGGAAAAGGCAGCATCAGCTCACAGCTTGTGCCCAATAACTTTACAAACAAAACAAAACTGAATTTAATTTGTCTGTACGTCTTGAACGTTAGTGTTCTGAAGACTTGTATCAAGCTAGTGATAAATAAACACTATCAACTACCTAAATAAATTCCATACGCACTTGCTGTGCCATACGGACCGCTAGAAAGGAACCAAGTATCGGACTTGAGCAGTACACGTTCGTTATGTTTGTCTTTGACAGCCTACGAGAGCGGGGACTAACACGTTCATGGTACAGAACGTACATACGGCTACAAAGTAAAACAATTCAGGCAAACCCCAGAACAATGAATAGCTGCCTAAAAACTGCCTGTTAAGTGTTTTGAAGTTACATTTAAATTTCTTACTTTCGAAGCAAAAAAGACAAATCAAAACTTTTCAATTGCAGTTAATATCAGCTATATTTAAGGTTTTGTATTAAAAAAAAATGGACTATACTGACAAACTGGAGACTGTCTGAAATTCTACAAAGGCGCCATGGGCACAATGTAATCTTTCCTAGGACCTTCTTAAAGCGGTGATCAGAAGAAAATTGTGCTACGACTTAGAAAAGAGAGGAGCAGACAATTATTTAAGATTACACAGTCTCTGTGTGGATTAATCTGATATTTGGACCTGTGTTAGTGTGTTTAGTTACCCCAGTTTGCTGTGTATTTCCTATAATTACTGCAACTACTCAACCGGCTAAAGATTTACTCGCTGGGTGGGCATTATCCCCATTCCCCAGCTAGTTAGCTAGCTAGCTAGCTAAGAGTGCTAGGTTTGCTAGCTAGCTAACTAACTAACGTTAACTGCCACTGCTTTACCGAAAACGACCAGCACTCCACATAACACCGAGTAAGTTGACCGTTTGTGTTTATTCAAATGTTCCAATTTGGCAGTTGGTGATACTGAATTTGTACTCCTAATGAGGCGTTGAGTCGACTGGGGCGCTAGCCTTCTGACTGTTCAGCAACACCTGCGCTAACCGGTAACGTATATTTACTTTAAATTTAGTCACTCTACGACAAATAGGCTAAGAGGCCAATATGTGGTTTGAGACATTAAATCAGAACACCTAGTTCAGATATGCAGGTTTGTTTAACCCACGCTGGCTTAATTGTTGTACCTGACATGTTTCATGCCTGGCTGTTGTCAATTAACTCACTAATTGTCGAGCAGTATTGATTGAACCTGTCTTCTTACAAGTTAGCCCGACGCTAGATTACGGTCTATGTATATTGTTATCAATTAAGAGGCCTAACATTATGTCGTTCCGCGTAATGCGTTTAACAAACGGTGGTTTCTACATTTGACACAACGTTGAAATAACGCCATGTTGACCCAACATTTTAAAAATAAAAGCCCACTCTGATAAAAAAAAACAGTGATTGTTTCGTTAAAATCAGTTAAATCTATCCTTGTATTTTTCGGCCTTCTCGGTCAAGGCACAGCAGAATGAGTCAATCAGTCAGCCACTTTAGTATTTCATTACTGTACACATTTTAAACCTGTTAACTTTGTGTACAGGACAAGTAGAATCACCGATAAGCCGAGAGCTGTTTGAGCCATGGAGACAGAAACTTGTGTAGAGGAGAAGAATGGAGATGCTGTTGTAAATGAAGTCAAACAGCCAGCAGCCACAATTCCTTTCAGATACACCAAGGTGATGTGAAATATATTTATATTTTATCTACCCTCGTAAATAGCTATATTTCAAACAAAATAAGCATCATCTATTTCTACACAGGAGGAACTTCTGGAAATAAAAGAACTGCCAGTCTCCAATGAAAGGCCAGAGTGTCTCTCTGAGAAATACGACAGGTAAGCTTTTTTTTTTTGTCTCTACATTTACTCAGAACACGTAATCCACAAGATCATTCATCTTTTAACCAACAAAACTGTTCACCAACAAAAATAGCAAGACCTGCCCTGAAACCAATGTGTCTAATATGATCCTGTAGAGAAAGAGAGAGAAATGTATATCAGTATCAGTTTGGAATGTATTTTTCTACATTTTTCTGGGTGAACAATTTAAAAAACAGGGATTTATTTGAAAGCCCCAAGGGCTCAAGTTTACAGAACAAAGCCCCAAGTTGACACATGCTTGGGAAATCCAGACCCCATGCTAGCCTAGAGATCAAAGAAGGATCAAAAAAAGACTTCTTTTCTGAAATGTTTTTCTGGATCCAGTCATTGATAATGGTGTGTCACTTCGAAGTTATGAAACAGAGTTAATGTGCTTAAAAAGGTGTATTTGAAATACAGCTCACTGGCTTTGGGATTATTTGACACAATAATTTTCTTTCCGGGGCTCAGGATGAGCTCTTTGGTCTTTTCAGACTACTCAAACTTGAGTCTTAGTGAAACCCATCTAGATTCTTTGAGGGATCACAAACAGTGAGCAAAACTGAGGAGGTGCATCTTGTGTGTGACCAACTGGAGCAAAAACTAATGTGTTGGATATTTTTATTGTCTTATCATTTAGTCTGGTTCAATCTTAAGGGTCTAATTTTGTTTCTGAATTCTTAATTAAGTAAATCTTAAATGACTGTTTTAGATACTGTCTTCTGGGACCTTTCTGCTGTTATTGTTTATACACTTTGTGAGCAGATATTGTAGACACTGTCCGGACATCTTTTGTTCAGTATTCTACTTACATTTGTGGTGATCTATATTGTCTTGGATGGTTGATCAAAGTGTGTATGTCTGTACCTATTCTCACTGTTTTGAGTGCATAAGTGCGTTTACACTGACAGTATGGCAAAAATCAAGTGCACTTTGATTTCTCTGCCAGCACACTCAAAACAGTGCAAAAGTTGAGTGTTGATACTTCTCACCCACAGTGGTTGTCATCTTGGCTATGTAGCAGAAGGGGCAGGAACAGATCAAATAATGGATGACTGTTGCTATTAATGAACAGCAGGAGGACACCTGTGAGTGGCTTTAAAATGTGATAGACATTGCAAAGCCGCAGTGTTTGATTTGAAACACTAGCCTGTAAGATTTTGTACTCTGTTTTAGTAAGTACGTAGCATATGCAGTGTACTAAATGTATGTATATTCACAGAAGTATCCAATTTGAGTCACCGCATTGCGCCTCCCCATCATTTTCCTCTAACAGCCTTGCCTATGGCGATTGTCAGTCACTTCCCTTTGCTGACAGTAAATTTGACTAATTTTCCATGTGTAGTTTTTGGATTGTACTGCACAGTATTTTTCCTCCTGTTGATCAGAAACATCGAGAATAACTGGTTCAAGTGAAATGAGTGGTATCCTTTTCGATGACTGTATGTTTAATTGTATTCTACTTGTGTTTTGATGCAGTGATGGTGTTTGGGACCCTGAGAAGTGGCATGCCTCGTTGTATCCCACGTCAGAGCGCAGCTCTCCGGTGGAAGGTTTTAAGAAGGACTATGTTGATGACAGAGTTACTTTGAAAAGAAGAATCCCAGGTAAATGCCAACAAGTCTGGGGAGAAATTTTGCGGTTTAAATTATGCTGCTTGATTGAGTTTGGTTGAGAGGAAATAATTTATCACAAAGGCGGAAATTACATAGATTTTTAACAGCGATACAATCAGAGCAGTCTGTCTGATTTGGCCTCACATTTGATTGATTTTTTTTATTTTTGTTAATAATGAACTTTTTTTGTCTGTGTGACTCAAATGTTACACTGTTGTATTTAGATCCTCGTGAGCGGTTAAAGGAAGATGATCTGGACGTCATACTGAGCCCGCAGCGACGCAGCTTTGGAGGTGGATGTCAAGGCAATGCAGCGCTTGCGCCTCATGTCCGTCGCCCAATTAGCCCCCTGGAAAACAAGGAGAATGAGAGTCTCCGTCTTGGGGGGGCACGCAGAATTGGCAGTGGTCGCATAATTGCTGCCCGTGCATTTGAGAGAGAAGCCCGTGCAGAGAAAGAGAGAGAACGAGAGAGGGACTTCAAAGATAAAAGATTCAGGGTCGGTGTTTACCACATTTTTTGGGCAATCTCTAATACATTGCATATGTTACAGTGGTGCTTGACTGGGTAGTGCAAGAAAACATCCTTAAGTGCTAAATATAATCCTCACAAAATTAGATTTTTGCATTTCAACCTAATGTTTTACTATTTCATACAAGAGTAAAATATGTTTACTTATATTTCTGAGGACAGTGGGTAAGGTACCGTTTGGAGTGAAAAGTACGTACTAGTGCAGCAAAGTCTCTCATGTCCAAATTGTTTGAACAGACACGTTAACTCTGGCTGGCCATAAAGTTAAAGGTAAAAAAAAAAATTATTAAAAGACAAAACTGAGTAGAGTGTTGACATTTGCTATTTTAGCTGTCTAAAAGCCTATGTTCCTAGAATTTACTGTATGGTATTGCATAGTTAACTGGATACAGTCTTTAAAAGCATGTGAAGTTCAGTAGTGATTGTTATGGTTGTGCTGTATTATCGTTTACAGAGAGATTTTGGTGACAAACGTGTGTTCAGTGAAAGGAGAAGGAATGACTCTTATGCTGAGGAGGAGCCGGAGTGGTTCTCTGGAGGTCCAACCAGCCAGTCTGAGACAATTGAGCTTATTGGATTTGATGACAAAATACTGGAAGATGACAAGCGCAAGTTGAAGCGATCAAGGAAACGAGCAGAATCTACGAAAGAAGGCATGTCGGAAGCTTACTCTTGCACTTTAAGGCACAGTTATGGTGTCAACCCAATTTTCAGTGTGGTGATGTTTACTTGCCTAGCTGCATCATTTGAATAACTTGCCAAACATAAGGGTATACGTTAAGGTTGCCATTTTTATTCTGCAGTAGTGGAGTGTAATGGTGGACAGACTGAAGACCAGAATGTGGTTTTGCAGTCCACTGCTGATCAGGAGGTTCCCCACCCAGATGTCTTACCTGAGCAGACAGCAGGAGACTTTGACTTTAATGAATTCTTTAACCTGGAGAAGACCATGCCAGGACTGGCCTCAGTAAGTGCTGGGGGGCACTGTGGGTTTGTTGGTGTTTTAATCGTATAATACCACGGTGGGTTGGGATTTAAACCTCAGTTTGCATTGTCATGTATTCCAATCAGTACAAGCCTAACATCAGAGACTTAATGTTCATTTTCTCTAAAACCCTGCTGCAGGTTCTTTTAATCGTATTATTCACAATCATGAAACATTAAGAATACTACATAAGAGCTGTGGCTCTGTTTCTCAGAACAATTTTTACATTGTGTTGAAATTACAATTGACCTCTGCTGCACTGGCTTGGTCTCACTAAGTGGGGTGAGGGTCACTGTCACTGGATGATGTATTTTCTAAATCTTTCACATCAATGGGCTCCTGCATGGGGTTACCAGGGGGTAAAAAGAAATTCAAATTTATGCCCATCCTTATACCTCAATTAGAAATGTTACCAATCAGGAAAACAAGCAGCTATTTTGCAAATTAAACAAGAAAGTTGTGGACTGACAGGGTTTGAGGCATTAGATAAACTCAAAGCCAAACAGAAGTGTATTCAATGACACTGCCCTTCATCTCCAAGCACATTTTTGTGCTGGATCAGTGGAAAGCACCCAAAACGTAAGTGCTGTCTTCTTTCTTAGTACTCTTTGGTTGACTGAATTTAATGTCTTACTCCCCTGTCTCACATGCACCTGTCGATGTCTTGCAGATGATAGAGGACGTTCTGGGCGAGGGCCCTGTTTCAGCTAGCCGCTTTAGTCAGTGGTTTTCCAGTAATCTGAGCCCTTCAGGCAGCCAGTCCAGCAGTCTGAGGTCCACTCCTCATGAGGAGCTGGAAAAACTTGGAGGTAAACTATTTAATTTCTCTGGCAGAATATGTTTACGTATGCAGCTCATGGCCATTCTTACACTCTGAGTTATGTTTTGGCAGAATTTTATAGTGTATTCAGGATAACTACAGTGTTGTAATTGTCAGGAGGTATAGGTGTCTACATTTCTTCAGATAATTAATGAAATCAAATGCCATATGCCTACTGGGAAACAGTGTGACCCAGCTCATGAGGCATTAAAATCTTTAAAATTAAAAGGTACCTTCTTATATTGTAGTTTACATCATCCAAGTTTCTCCATGTTCTAACTCTCTGGCTCCTTTGCTCTTTTGAAGGACTTGATCCCCACACTTCTCCTGGCCATGGACCTCCCTCGTACTTTACACCTATCCAATCATCTGAACGGAAGGAGAACGTAGACATCCTGGAGCTGCTGCACAAAGCCAAAATAGACCTGAAGCCTCTTCTTTCCACACTGTCTGTCAACAAGGCACGGCTACGAGAAAGCAGTAAGTGCAAGCTCCTTTTAGCAGCTTGCATTGTCTAATGTCATATTTAGACATTCTGCTGGGCAGATACTGGGCCATGGATAACATGTTCACACATATTAGTGTGAAAGCAGTTGAGTGTTTGAATGCATCCTTCATTTGCCAGTCAGTCATTTGCAGGTTCTTGTTGTTGGTAGATTTATTGCACCGGTTACATGGCGTTATGGTGAGAGTCTGAAAATGTTAACCTCACTCAGTGTGGCTCCAGCTTTGAAACTGTTAAACTAAATGTTACAGTCAATCCAAAGGAGAAGTCAAACTTGCCGCCTTCAAATGCTTATATTCCACCAGTGTGCTTATTCGTAGCACTGAGGGTAAAATGCCTCTAGACTTTAGAAGTTTTCTGACACAAAGGGTTTTCATCAGCAGCTCTTTGATGCTATGATGTAATTTCACTGTTTTGCAAGTGCTGCCATTTTCATAGTCTACTGAAAGATGTCATACTCTTTTCATCCCTAGTTAACAGTGACAAGTTGTTGGCTATTCTGCAGCAATTTTTAGAATTCTTGTCAAAACATTGACCAGTTGTTGCACTTCTAATTAGTTATCCTTTTATTTGATAATCTCTTATTTGAATAACTCACTTGGATTCACATATCCTCTGCATAGAAACATTACAGCAAGTCCTTCTAGTCTTCTGTTAATTGTTGGTCCAAATCAGCTGGGATAACTCTTACTTGTAAGTAGGAATGGGTACCAAATTGGGTACTTTTACAGGTACCAATCAAATTCCATCTGTAGTGCTGAGTGCTAGGGCTGGGCAATTATGGTAAAAATTAGAATCCAGATTATTTTAAGTGATATTGAAATTACAATTAATATACACAATTATTCATTTATTCAAAAACTTCAGAACTGATTTAAACACAACTTTTAAGAACCAGCAAGTGGCACATACAGTATTATTGATACACATAAGTCACACACACTCGCTGTGGCTGCACATGGAACACAGAAGAGCTATGAAGCACAGGAACTTGCATACATCTACACTGTGTGGCATATTAATTGTTTTTCTTTGATTATATTGTTTTTATGATTGTCAGATGACAAAATTGAAATCACAATTAAAATCCAATTAATTGTCCAGCCCTACTGAGTACCAATTCACATAAAATAAAAAGGTACCATGTTTAGGTACCAAAACACCTCATTTTGACTGTAGGCGTGAAAGAATAGGCAATTTTTCCCTGCTAGACATGAACACAGCATTGTAAGTTTAAATATTGAGGAATAAATATGTTAAATTAAAAAACTTTGGGATTTTATTATCATACAAATTTATATTTGTTACCACATAAACACACTAAGGTACCTAAAATTTGTACCGTTGAGTACCAATACAGATTGCCAGGAAGTGGGCATCAGTACCCAATAGTTTCAAATGTGAGGGGTACCCATCCCTACTTGTAAGGTCCTGTGTCCCTGTCTTTGAAAGTGAGACGTGGACTGTTTGGTCCACTTTAAACGGACTAGGGTTCATTTCCCATACTGGTGTGGACTTTTCATGCAGGTGTGAATAGACACAAACGAACCCTGGTGTGGACCAAACAACCGGACTGAGACCCACTTTTTGAGGTGGTCTCGGTCCGCTTCCAAACAAACTCTGGTGCAGCTCGTGGTTCTCTGGTGCAGGTCTGAATACAAACCAAGGTCCATCCGAAGTAACTACAGGATACATGCGCCTTTTGGGCCTGTAAAGCCACCGTAACCTAACCATCTTTGGTTCATACCTGATCCTCCGTCTTCTGTTTAGCCATGCTGTTGCTGACATGTTGTGGGTCAGGACGCGCAGAGCATAGTGTCTCCTTGCTGCGCGCATTCGTCTTCGCTGTTCCAAAATTTGAAACGGTGTTGTTGAGCGGAGCCTTCTTTGAAGGAGCTGAAAATGATTTTGCAGCTCTAATAAGAGCACAAACACACGTTTACCTCCATTTCCAGGTCTGTATTCTGTGTGCCGCCTTTGTCAGTGCTGTTAAATGAGAGCACTGATCGTCGCACACGTGGATGTGTTTACAGAATATAGACCACTTGCAAAAAGTACAATCTGAATACGAACCGCACCAAATGAAAAAATTAAAGTCCGCTTTTGGTCCGGACCAAACAAGTGGACCAAAGGACTTTTCTGGTCTGAATACAGCCTAAATTAAATTCATTTTTTTTGTCTGCAGCAAACTGTGGTGCAGTGCTGTCACTGGAAGAAGTGGAGGGAGGAATGAAGGGGATGAAGCTGGGCTCAGAACCTCAGGTGCGAAAGCTGCCGCCTCCACAAAGGGGAAACGGCACGCCGTTTATGGCTGAACATTTAGAGGAGGCTTTGACTGGGGAGCCCAGTGTCCGTCCACACTCCCGCGACTCAGACATGTCAGCCTTTAATAAACTGGTCAGCAGCATGAAGGCAAGTGGAACTTTGCCAACTCACCCAAAAAACAACTCGAGCAGTGTAAGTATTCTTGATCCATTCAGTTATTTTTTTTCTTTTGACCCAGCTTTCTGTTGTATCCCACAGTATGGTGTTCCATCATTGCACTGCAATGGGACATAAAGAAATTAGTCCTTTAGTAATGCTACGTGCATGCTTTTGAAATTTAGTTGAACTGCTTTTTAAAAACTTTGAACAAACCAGAAAGTGATGGGCATAAATTTACTGAAGTTATTCTTTTGTGGTGTTCAAAAGATGTGAGTGTCCTTCTCTGTGTAAGTCAGATACTGATTGGTGTTCTTTGTTCAGAGTAAACAAGCATGAGTCTTTGAGAAATGTGTCACAAGGAAAATAAAACTGCATTTATACAAAGATTTATTTGACTTGTACAGGGGACACTGGGGCTGAAAATTCAATGTAAAAATCCATCAGAGTATAAAAGCTGGCCTTTTTCCACTTTGATGGTTTTTTACTTTGAGCTAAGTGCTTATATTTACTTTGCACCAATTCAAAACTCCCTCTCCCTCTTCAGCAGTCTTCAGACCAAGCTGTGGTGTCTGATGTGCCTGCACAGCAAAAAAACATATTTCAGGTTTGTAGTTTGGTCATCTCTTGTGCTGATGTTGAAAATGTCAAGCTTCCTAAAATACTGGCTAAAGACTGATGAAAATATTGCTCACACTGTCTGTATGTGTTGTAGGAGCTCTTGGGAGGTCCTGCTCGTAATGCTTCGCCTACGTTACTTGGCAATCTATTAGGCAGCTCTGAGGGTCCGACCACCTCTGCTCCTCTTCATGGCTTACTTCAGAAAGGCCCCTCGCCCCCTCTCTTTCCACAGAGGGCACCCTCACCTGACTACTTTAATAGTCGGTTGCAACCTTCAGCCGGTAAGCCCTTTCAACCTTTTTTAGTAAATTTTTGTTGCTCCTACAAACAGATTATTGGTAGAAGTCTGCAAAAGAGCAGTAAACAAATGTCTGCACACTGGAACATGGGTGGTTGATAGCTCCTTGAAAACTTAACTTGTAGTTGTCAGCAGATGGCACTAATGCCATTTATTTAAAAATAACATCAATGTAAGAGTAAAACAAATCTCTGACTAGCCTTTTCAAATTCTGAGTGTTGATGAAAAAAAGCTTTAATAATCAAGTTGTTTTCTCCCATCTTTGATTCAAAGGTTTTCCTGTTGGTCCTCAGCCCATGCTGCCAGAACAGTTCGCTGATGTTCACAGGTCTATAAGCCCTCGATCTGCTGCACAGCAACAGGTATTCTCAAACTTGGACTGCCGCACCTTGAATAATTGCTTTAAAAATATATTTTCAATGTAAACGTCCTTTTCTTCTCTCAATCTTTCTCTTGTGTGCATGCTTGAGATCTGTCTCATGATCACCAAGTTCTTGGAGTAGTGTTTGTGCACAGTTTTTTTTTGCATGTACCTGAACACATTTCTTAAGACCAAGCTCGTTTATCACTCAAGATGTTTCTGATCTGGAGTTGTATGTATTTTGTTTGTCCAGATGAGGGCGCTTTCTATGCCAGTCAATCAGGCTGACCTGGAAGCACTGGCATTCCAACAAGACCTTGCTCTGCATGCTCACCCCTCATTCCACACTGGCTACAAGCAATCACAGGACAAAGCTTTTCGAGCCAGGTGAGATTATTTTAAACCTGCACTAATATTCTAGAGGTAATGAACAGAGTCTGAATCATTGAACTGAATAGGAATGAATGGTACTTTAGCCCAGCTTTTTACCATGACTCTCTACAGACTGCAGCGTGTGAACCGCTCTCCTGGTCCTGGTCCTCAGCCTGCTGGAAGAAACTCTCCAGGCAACCCTGTCACAAGCATGGTGAGTATATATAAATGTATTTTCTATTTTAAATCTTGTTCCTTCTGCACTGCCTCATTTGGTGAGCATTAATGTGATTTCTTTGTGCCACAGTTGTCCCCTTCATTTACACCCACATCTGTGATCCGCAAAATGTACGCCACGAAAGAGAAAAGCAGAGATGAGCCGTCCGGTCGTGCAGAGATGAAGGAGGAGGCGTCAGTGCACTCTCAAGATGGTATAGAGCATGAAATCAGTCATAGCTGATGTTTGCTTTAGACAAAGTAGTTCACACTGTAACATTTTGATTTGTATTTGTGGAATATTACAGACAGCTGCTCCCCAAATCTGTATCTGGAGGCTATAGAAGGGAATGCTGCCCACTCTGGAGGAGTCAAGGCCAGCTCCCAGAACTTGCCAAACAAGGACCAGGATCGTCTCAGGCCTGGCTCTGCTGGACACCATACGCCGACCATGGTACCTCCAGGACCCTCCTCATCCTTTCCTCGGCCCATCTATCCAGTACCACTGCTATCCCATGTACCTATGGTGAGGCCTCCTCCCCAAATGCACCCTAATGTGGTTCAACGAATGCTGGCCCAGGGTATCCAGCCCCAGCAACTTGGACCCGCTCTTGTACAAGCTGGTTGGTGTTGGCCTTTTATTCCCCCACATTCCTATCAGGTGGGCTTGCTCTTTGATTCTCCTGTGAGCTGACAAATGTTTCCATTATGCACCAGGTATATTTCCACCACATGTTGACCTTGCACAACTTCAGGGTCTACCTCCAGCCTTGCTTGGACAACCGCTGTACCCTCTTAGTGCAACAGGGCATCCACTTCTACCTCCAAGAGCCAACACTCAAATGCAGTTAGCAGTAATGCAGCAGCAACTTCAGCAACAGAGACCAAGTGAGTGCGACTACTGTCACTTCAGTTACAGTTAAGCATTTGTCTTGCCCCTTGGTTTAACTTGTTTTTACTATGTCTCACAGTACATCCAGGTGTCCCAGGCCCTCAGTCACAGAGCCAAGGCCCTCACAGGACAAACGGACCCCAGCAACACGGGGGTGCCCCCCCTCTAGGCCTTGCCAAATGGTTTGGGTCAGATGTGCTAGAGCAGCCTCTCCCCTCCATGCCAGCCAAGGTCATAAGTGTAGATGAGTTGGAGTTGCGACCATAGGAAACACAGGGCAGGATTTTTTTTCCCTTATTTTGCCCATCTCCACCTCCTCTCTACCATAAAATGTGAACTTTACTTTGAAAGATGGTGCACCACAGACCTGGACAATGAAACCATGCCATACTTTGTCTTCATCCATAAGTAAGTGCTTTTGAAGAGGCTGTCAGCAGAAATGGGAAGACAAGTTATGGCAACTTGTTCTGCCGGCTGAATGTTTTCTTTTTTTTTTTTTATTAGGTAAATAATGTATAGGCCCAATTGTACAGACCATGGGAAAGAATCTTATTCTCCCTGTATATAGATTTTTTTGTTGTTGTTTGGATGGGAAGTAAATGAAAGCTGGTAGCATTCCTTTGTCACACCCAAACTTTAAACCCCCCAAGATGTGCACTGAGGAAGGGCTACTGTTGGTTGAAAATGTAGGATTGATGAGTAAAGTGTGTACTCTCCTCCTGTGTGGCCCTTTTCTGTAAATGTGACAGGCTGGAGCATGTCCTAACAACTCGTAGGGATACAGTGAGTGCTGGTTGTGCCTTTTTTGTTTTTGTTTTTCCCCATCTTCCTTTAGAAACTGTATCCTTCCCCATCCAACCTGCCGCTGGGGGGGAGGAGGAAGGACTGGAGGGGGCTGCTCACATTGTCAGTTTTCAAGGGTGGTTGGGATTCAGTTTATGTGCTGTTAAGTTATAAAAAGCACAAATAGAATTAATAAATAAAATCTTCAGTAAAACTGTTTTAATTGTTTGAAATGTTTTTTATAAATCTTCATTGACTCTTGTTTATACAAAAGCCAGCTTATACAACAGCTCTGGCAAGCATTCTGTCTGAGCTGGTTCTTTGTGGTAACATTGCACTACACGTGACAACTGTTGCTTTGTTCACAGATGTATCAGGAGTTGGAACCCATGCCAACTCTGGAAACATGCGTAAGATCTCTTCAGTGTTAGAAAACCTAAAAGTGGGACTTAAGAGAAACTCAAACTTATATTGTTTTTTCTGTCTGATCCCTTCAAAAATATTTTGGAAGAGCGCCAATTGTATTCTGTATATACATAAAAAAGTTGAGTTAAAACTTTAGACATTAGAGATAACTTCCCTGTGCACTGTACAGTTGACTGTTGGCCTTGCTTGTTGCAGATGGCTTTTGACAAATGTACAATTCAGTTTTTGATCGTAGGTTTCCAAAAATTTTAAGTAATTTGGCTTATAATAGAAATTTTCTTTGTTGAAATGCTGTATAGGTCATGGGGATAAAAAGTTAGTTTAAAAGTTATTTTTTACAAGTCAAATTTGATGTATCAATTGTAGACTTGCCTTCTACAATTTCCAAAAGTTCAATTGTGTGTGCGTAATTCACTTAATTTTTTAAACACATCTGGATGACAAAATATATTTAAAATGCCAGAAAAAGCAAGTGACAAGAGAAAATCTTTAAGGATTTTTTTTAAGTGGATGCATTGTTTTAATAACAGAAAACATTCAATAAATGACTTCTGATGACCTGCCATCAAAAATGCTCCCTAAACTGAGGAGTAGTGCCCTTGTCATATGCTGTCATTTTCATTGTTTATAAAAGCTGTATTATTTACGCTGCTCATTTGCTTGTATACAAGTCTGCAAGTACCTTGCTTTATGATCATTTCAAGTTTGGGTTAAGTCGGATGATCAGTACAGTACAAGGATATACTCTGGGTGAGCTTGCAGACTGCGTCCGTGCACATAGGAGGTTTTTTTCTGTTTGTGGTAGGTGGGGGAGGGGTTTTACCATCAGACCAAGCAGGAAGAGACATGCATGTTCACATTTCGCCTTATGGAGGAGAAAGACCCCTTGTGTGCGGGGGCGCTCCTCCTCACAGCGACTGACACTAGAATGAGGGATTAATAATTACCGAGTGTCCGACAGTATCAAACCATTGAGACGTTTTATTTCACAAAACAAGAGCGACCCCCACCCCTCAAGTAACCAGGGTCAAAGTTCACAGGAAGCTGGGGGGCTGCCATTTTTCGCTGGTGCTACTGCTAGCGTTGAACGTTAGATGCTAAATCTTCGGGGAGGGGCGGCAGGGTTTAGGATTCTGTAACAGCTAGCTGGTATCTAGTGTTCGCAAAAGAGCAGAAAAAATCCTCAGTTTTCCCGACAGTTGTCGTCAATATCAGTTGTTATTTGATGAATTCGGCATGGAGAAGGTAGCGGAGCCGTCTTGGACTTCTTCGTACACCTACCAGGTGAGCAAGCATAGTGCGGAGATGCTACACAACCTCAACGTTCAGAGAAAAGATGGAGGCAGGTTCTGCGATGTGGTCTTACGCGTCGGCGAGGAGAGCTTCCCTGCTCATAAAGCTGTGCTGGCCGCTTGCAGTGAGTATTTTGAGTCGGTGTTTAGCCGCCAGCAGGAAGGTGACGGCGACGCCAAGGAACTGGAGATGCACACCATAAGCCCGAAAGTTTTTAAAGACGTTTTGGACTTCGCGTACACATCCAGAATTGTGGTGCGCCTGGAGTGTTTCCCCGAGTTAATGACAGCTGCCAAGTTTCTACTGATGCGGTCAGTGATTGAGATTTGTCAGGAGGTGATCAAACAGTCCAACGTACAAATCCTCGTCCCAACATCGCGTGGAGGAGACGCCAGCCTCTTTCAGTCTACGGCAGCCACGGAGCAGGGTTTTCCGGCGGTACAGCAGGATTTTATAAACGAAACGGGAATGTTGGTGAACGGTCAGGGCTTTTCTAGCAATGCACAAATGCATGTGGACGGTAGCGAGGATACCACCACTGTGTTGTTACAGGACGGAGGTGAATCGTCTATTCCAATGTTGGAGCCTGTAGAAGGACTGCCCGTTTCCCCGACAACGGAGATATCGGGGAACACGTTTCAACACGACGCAGGCTCCCCTGAGTCGAAAAGAAGTAGGGGGAGACCAAAGAAAGTTGGTGGGGTTGTGGAAACTCTAAACTTTAACAACAACAACAACACTCTGAAAGAGAGCATACTGTTCCCGTGTAATACCTGCGGCAAGGCTTTCACTGAGGCTTCACGCTTGAAGAATCACGAAGCGCAACACGGAGCCAACCACAGCGGTGTAAACAATGCCGGTGACAGCCTGTCATCAGCGGGCGGCATGTCTTTGATGTCACAGCCTGGACTGGTAGAAAACGGAGGGCTCGCGCTTGACAACGTGCGAAAAAGGGAAAGGACAAGACGGCACGTTGGATGTGATATTTGCGGTAAAGTTTTCCGCGATGTTTATCACCTGAATAGGCACAAGCTCTCTCATTCCGGGGAGAAGCCATATGCATGCCATGTGTGCGGGCTCCGCTTCAAACGCAAGGACAGGATGTCATACCATGTGCGGTCCCATGACGGGTCAGTGGGCAAACCTTATGTTTGCCAAAGCTGTGGTAAAGGTTTTTCAAGGTAGGTAAATCACTACGTTACGTGCTATCTCTAACTACAGGGATTTAAAATAACCATTACCAAATAGACAAGTATTAATGGAAGAAATCACTTCATGACAGCTTCACACAAAGGTGTTTATTCACCTTAGAGATGCACAGACCCACACATACAAACACTTCAGGTATGACCTGAAGTAAGGGTCTTCACTAAAACCAAGAAACAAGGTGAACATTTTTACCACCCTTTTAAGTTCCAGTAAAAGGTACACAGGACTGTAGATTGTTAGTTTTAATGCAGCTAGTTTAAAGAAAGTCCAATTTTCTAAAGCCTGATGAGTGTTGTAATAACCCCCTCAGCTGTTATAATTGGTAATAGTTGCACTGTGGTTTGCCATCTGTGTTATTTAGCTTTAACCACACAGGCAGTTTCCCAGGCTCATATCAGACCTATTGTAAGCTCACTACTGCCCTCTACTGCTGTGGGGGCTGAAATACATGCAGATAATGACTGGTCAGTTTGACACAAATGTGCACCAATGTTACAGACTGCCCATGCAGTGATATTAAGTTTGTGATGAAGCCATGACATAAAATTGAACTTCCAATCCTTAATTATTTTATAAAGCTTATGAAACACTTAGTGTGTCAGGAAATGCATTTTATAGCAACAACAGCTTCTTATATTTGTATAATTTTGTCAAAGGAGCCTTCCAAATAATAATAATAAAAAAACCTGCTTTGCTTTTTTTTTTCCAGACCGGACCACCTGAATGGGCATATCAAACAGGTTCACACAACAGAAAGACCGCACAAGTGCCAGGTAACATTTGGATCAAGAGTTTAACAAACAAAAAATCATGTAATTTAGAAAAAAATAACAACATCAAATTATATGAGAAAAAAAGTGTCATTTTTTGTGTGTTTCAGATATGTAATGCTTCATTTGCTACAAGAGATCGCCTTAGGTCACACCTTGCATGTCATGAAGACAAAATCCCCTGCAAAGTTTGTGGCAAGTTTCTGCGAGCTGCTTACATGACGGACCATCTCAAGAAGCACAGCGAGGGAGCACATAACTACTGTGGTATTTGCAACAAAGGTAATTTTTCAAAGTACAGCTCCATAGCTGTAAGTTCTATCCCATGTTGGGTAAATCAGTGTGATCCAGTTTTGGTCCTGGCTTGCTCTTTCTGATTCTACTTTGAACTGGGGAACTCCTCTTGGCACCCCAGCTGTGTCAGTTCAGTGATCTTATAGAAGAATCAATGGGCTGTTTTTGCACCTTCTCAGGCCAAATTGCAAGAGCAGTTTCCTCAAAATACAGCAATCTGTAAAGTTCAAAAGTACTATTATTTATCCTCTGTCCAAACCTGCTAGGAAGCACTAACCTCTCTGACGTGGTGTTTCTTGTATCATTTGATTGCCTTGAATGACTTCTGATTTGATGTTAACATAGAAATGTGACTCAAAATAGGGCATTACAGAATTAAATCTACATTAAGATGTATATATCCTCATCAAGACTATAAACAGTGTCTCTCAGAGACAGATTTGTTGAGATGAGACATATAAATTTTCAAACATTAAACTCCTTTTTACTACCAGGTTAAGCCCATTGGGACGAGCTCTTTTGTTTTCAAACTACCTCCCCTCAGCAGTCAAGACATCAAAAACAAGATTGCAGAAATAATCAGTTTTGTTGTAGACTATCTCATTTGCTTTTGTAGGTCAGAGGTATCAACAGTCTGTTTTGAAGGCAGAATAAAACTCCTCAGCTTTAAGCAGATCCAATTCCCTCTCCCAACACCGCTTCACTCCCCTTGACAATCCAATTTCCAAACAAGGACACAAGTGCTTTGAACAGCTCTTGGACATATTCTTCCAATGTGTTTCATAGTTTGACCCCCTACGGGAATTCAGATTTCTCCCCCTTGTGATGCTCACTGCAGAGAGGTTAGAGTAAGGATGATGTAAGGAAGTGTTATCAAACCACTCCAAGCACCTCTCTGATCACCATCATCCATGAGCCTGACATCATACAAGGAAGCCCCCTTCTCAAAGCCAAGGCCTCGAGTGTGTCAAACAACTGCCTTGTTCTCTGTTCTTGTGGTCCAGGTTTCTCCACTGCGTCCTACCTTAAGGTGCATATAAAGACACACCATGGCTCTCCTCTGCCCCAATCTACCACAATGCACACCTTCCCTGAGCCAAGGGGAGAGCTGCAGATGCACAACGGCAACCCTTACCACATGGGACGCCAGTGCATAGTGGAAGGCAAGCAGCCGCCCGCCCCATCCCAAACTCTGAATGTTTATGGCTTTGATTTGCTTTGCTGCTTTTTTGGAGAAACATGCTGCTGCATCTTTGTGTATGTTTGAAAACACAAGCATACGTAAACTTCTGCTGCCAAGCTTTTCACTCAAACGTGCTGTGATGCAATTTCATGCGCTGGTCATCTATCTGATGGTGACTGTCCTTTTCTCTTTTACTCAAAGGGGCCAATGCTTACAAAAAACTGTTTGGGAAAAAAGCAGTTGTGGTGTTATCTTCAGATACATTAGCATAGCAAGGCAGGTAGACAGAGCTGGTAGTGTTACCATGCTTTCAGAAGTTTGGCTGACTCATGTCAAAGGTCAGGACTGCAGAAATAGTGTGAGGAAGCGTTTCTATTTTATTACACAAGCTTGGAGTGAAGGAAAGTGAATGGGCATAAAAATGTTTGTGAGGCTAAGTCCTTTTTTCTGTAGTTTGACATAAAAGGACTGACTCACTGCTCATAGCTCCTAATGATGCTGTAATTTTGGTTAAATACTAAGTGCATAATAAGACTGTAAGCTATCCGGACTGTAAATAGTTGAATATTTGGAACATGTTGAAAGTTTTGAGGGCTGCATCACTTTTCCATTTTATTTCAGTGTATGTGTGTTTGTCCAGCATGGCCATTGCAAACAGTGTCTGTTTTTGCTTGGCTGGTCCATCAGCATCTGTCCTTAAATACACAGTGTTGCATGGTCGTTGGAATGTGTTCTCCATTTGCCCGAGAATCATTGAGAAGTTGTCATTTTTGCAGGAGAAGCATTAGCATATAGACGGTGCACTGTGGATAAAGTTGTCCTTTTCCTGCTAAATTTCTGACAAGAGATGTTTGCGTCATCTTAAAATAGACCAGACCAGACTGAAATGCTAAGGTCTTACCTAGCTGGGAAAACTGTTGCGTTGCGCTCACACCAGACACGAACACAAATATTTGCTTTATCCATGTTTCTACTGCGAGAATGGTTTGTTTACTTGCTGTATTCTCATACAGATAGCTCTTAAGTAGTCGTCATGGTGCAACAATTTTCCAAGGTTCTGATTTTTTAACTTTTAACTGAGCGAACAAGCAGATGAATAGAGATGGGCATTATAACAGGTTCCTGTTAAAAATCAATTAGAAATTGCTTGATCCATTGACATTGTGAGGCTATATGTCTAATGATTCCCTTGTAAAGTCTTTACACTACACTGTAGCAGCAAGACCTTATGTTGAGCAGGGATGGGTACTGAATTTGGTCCTTTTATAGGTACTGACCAAATTCCGTCTGTAGTACCGAGTACCGAGTCATGTAAAACCAAACGATACCATGTTTAGGTACCTTAACGTATCCCTGTGACTGTTAGAGAGTGGCAGTTTCCATGCTGAATATGAACACAACATTGTAGGGTTATAAACTGAAGAATAAAAAAATTAAATTAAAAAATGTGAGATTTTATTATCAGACAAATTAATATTTATTACCAAATAAACACACACAAAAGTATTGAAAATTGGCACCGTTGAGTACTGATACCGATTGCCAGGTACTGGCATTGGTACCGTATCATTTTAACTGTGAAAGGTACCCACCCCTAATGTTGAGGTCACGTGACATGCCATGTCAATCATGCTTTTCAGCTAGCAGCAGAATATCCAGGACAATTGGGGACAGTTTGGAGCCATTGAAAGTTTGGCTTTACCTAACTAAAAAGGGCGCTAACAATGCAAAATGCAACTTGTTCCAACACCGTAGTATCATCCAAGGGTGGCAACACTGCCAATGTGTTAAAGCATTTGTCACACTTGACGTTAAACACCAAGAAGTGTCATGTCATATTTAACATAAAAACTTAATAAAATGTTGTTGACACAGAAAACCAGTTAAGCCTACTTTTTGAACAGAGAAAATTCACAGGTGGAATTAATAAGGGAATTGATCGTATGTATCGCAAAGGCTGCAATTTAAAAAACAACCCCCCAAAAAAATTAAAGTGCATTTACTTTAGTTTTTGTTTTTACTGATGAGAGATCAGTATGAATTCTATACAATTAATCTTTAAATTTCTGTTCACACGGTGTTTCTTTTTCATTTTATAAGTGTATAAAGTATAAAAAAAAAAGTATAAAAAAGTGCATTCCACATGTTGACGTATTTCAGGGAATGAGCCAGAGATGTGGTCTTATTAACATTTATGCACTGTATTTTATGTGAGATCCATAGGCGAGAGGATTCTTTTTTTTTTTTTTTTTTTTCATTTTATTGTTCATAATAGGCCTGTTGTTCTGCAGTGCTTTGTTCCTTTCTCTGATTTTATTTAAGGTAATTCATGAAAAATTTATTACAGGTCTATAAGGCCTATAGTTAAATCAATGAGTCAATATTCTACTGTGATTGTAATAGTTAAATAGAGTTATATGTTATTTGTAAACATGACATCTAGGCCTGGCAAACAGGAAAAAAATGTTTGTATGTCACACTATCCTTTGTTGTGTTTGTCATACTATAGAACGGTTTATTGCTTATGTTAAGTGAATAATGAAGAAGATAAACCGAACCCTCCCAAAAAATCGCATGCTAAATCTTAATCGCAATATTGGTTAAAAAAAATCACAATTAGATTATTTTCTGAAATTGTTCAACCCTACTACATATGAAGCAAACATGCCACAGCATTGCCTAATTTGCTCCTGTAATTCACACAGTGCTTGCCAACCAATATCAATTGAGCCACCTGACTCACATGTATGATTTTATTCTTGTTTGGTGTGAACGCAACATAAGCCTGTCTGAGGTAAAACCAGGGAGCTTTCAAAGAAATTGAGACTTAAAGTAACACTTTTTCACTTACATAACAGTTTCAAGGTTTTCAGGGGTAGACTTGTTTTTTATTTGTGTATTTTGGCAGTGTTACAGTTTTTTAGTGGACCCTCTGTATTGCTGTTCTTGCTTAGGAAAATAACAAACATATCTCTGTGTAAAAGGAAAACATTATTGGTTATAGAGTCATTCTGTGATGATTACCTTTTAAATAGCCATCATACAAGTGCCATATAAATACTTAAGATCTTGTCACAGTAGTATAAATGTTGTTTTTTTTCCCTGCAGTTAGAGTAGGTGCTGCTGAGGATGGCTTTAAATGATATTGTGTAGAGTTTGAAACAAAAAATGGTGCAGTTATTATTTGATTATGTACTGGAAAAACATTACACCTAAAACAGACCCATTAACTCAAAGTGAAGAAAATGTGTACCTTTGAACGGCTGTGGTCAGACTTGTGTATTGTCACTGTATCTTCTACAGTGTAGCAGTAAGTAACAGGTCAGCTGCATGTGTGAATACTAGACTATTCTTGACATGAAATGAGCTTTTTATACAAGGACATTCTGCAGGCATAAATGGGAAATATTACATTATGATGGCTATCTGATGAGGAGTATTTGTGGTGCTGCTGTTTGCTTTAAGGCAGTAAATGGAGCGGATGAAGGATGCAGCATGAGCAAAGTCAGATCCTGTTACATCTCGGAATAGAGATCTTGATTTATATCTATTGCAGAAGAATAGACACAGTGCTTTAGCAGTGGTCTGTACCTTTTTGTGTTTTTCCAGTGTTTTGTAATCACACTTGTGTTTAACAAGTTAGAATTTCCACAGTAAGAAAGGTCCCTGCTGGAGTGCTACAGTTTATTTATTTTCACTTGATTATACTAGCTTGTTAGTCATGATGATGATGATGACTCACATCTGTTGTTTTTCTGCACAAATATCAACCATTAGTCACTTAGCTCAAGGATGTGGCATTCACTGGTAGGAGTGGATTTCTTGATCAGTGATGGCTTCAGGAGGACTTACTCACCATGGATTCATTTAAACCTCTGTAGCTCACCTCATTCACAGGCAGCATCTTAAGCACCAGTGATGAAATGAAGGTAACTCTGTTCGCATGGTTTTTGTCGGCCTGACATGTCTGCCCCCAACCCCCTTCCTCTCTCTCTGGCCGGGTGTTGTGTAGACCTGTGCGCCAGTCGCCAGCTGTTTGTCACCTCGCCTGAGGCAGAGACTCGCTATCATGGACACCCAGTTCTTCCCCAGCCTGGCCCTCCAGCCTTGGGCCCGCAGCCTGAGCTGCTCATGGGGAAGGCAGGTGGGGCTTCATATTTCTGGGAGGTTCGCTCTGGCGGGTTGCCTGGCTTCCCTGTCCATGGGCCAGTCACAGGTTAGTACAGTCCAGCAGCAGGAGGAGGAGGAGGAGGAGGAGGGTGGGCGGGGGCCCAGTGCCAGCACAGGCAGTCAGTTGTGTGATCAGAGGATTCTCAGTGGAAACTGGGCAAATGGACTAACACAGATCATTTTAGAGTTTATCCTCGTTTTTATGCTTTGTCAGTTTTTTTTTACTGTAATTAATGATTGATTGGTTAACTATAGTCCCACCACGTTTGAGCTTGTAGTTGATGCCCTCATCCTGAAGTTTACAGTTAAATTTTGCAGGTGACCAGTGCCACTAGAGCTTTTTTAATTCATGTGTTCTAATTTCTGCCTCCCTTTTCTCTCATTTCCCCCTTTTCTCCTCTCTCTGTCACTCTACCTTTAAACCCATGTTGTGTTTACCTCAGATGGACAGGAAAACATTGGAAAATGTCCTCATCTAGAGTCAGAAGAATCGGATCCTTCATTTGGCGAGTTGCCCAATGGTGCCGAGCTTAAATCTCCAAGCAAACCAGATGGACCAGAGCTGGAGATGCCCTCTTTAGCCTGCAACGGAGCCACGGCAGGTGGCTTGGGATCTCCTGAAGGATCTAAAGCCAAGACAACAGACCATGAGAAGAAGTTTACCTGCCCTTTCTGTGGCCAAGCCTTCCGCACCAAGTCCTACCTCAACAAGCATCAGCACAGAGTTCACAAAGCCCAGAAGGCCCAGGCGGTCTCTGGGTCGAGCTTAAATGAGCTGCCCCCCTCCCTGACCTCCCCTTTCTCCCCTCAACAAAATATGTCTCTGCTCGAGTCGTTTGGCTTTCAGATAGTCCAGTCTGCATTTGCCTCTTCACTGGTGGATGCTGAGGTGGGTCAGAGTGGACTTGACTTTGGAGCAAAGTGACATACTTGCTTTGAGTAAAGTGAAGCCTTTTGTTCTTTGGACACAGCCGGGTTGCCCTCAGATAAAACTCTGTATAAGGGATTACCTTAGCCTCAAGACACTGTTTTCAGTTTCCTTACATTGCTTAATATGTACACAAGTTTTGTCAGATTGCCATGTGGTTCCTACTTTTTCTACTTTTTCAGAGAACAAAAAGTGAGTGTTTTCTTAACAACAAAAGAACGTGAAGGTTTCATTTCTTGATCTGGATCTGTTGGAGACATTTGGGATGCTTCCATTTGTTTATTTGCTTTGGTGTTATTGAGCTTTCTTAGTGGCACAAATGTTTCTTTATGTGTTATTTACAGAAACCTTAAGAAACAAGTTGATTACTGTCTGTTTCTGTGAATTCTATATTTATGTTTCTTGTTTATTTGAAGAAGAATTTTTTTTGGAACACAGATCGATAGAGGCCCTTATTTTGTTGCATGTTTTTAAGAAATATGTTAATTATTCCAAGAAACATTCCTAATGGGCTCAGCAAATTTCATGAAACAAGTATTGTGAACATTGCCCCTCACCTTGACCTTAAAACACTGATATTGAATTGGTTGCTCTTGGGGAAAAAAAATAATTAAAAAAACAAATACATAGTTATGTCTCATCTGGCATTTAAAGAGAAGAGCATTTTAGAAGAGAAGTATTTGATCTACCTCACAGAAGTAGATGATATCATCATGCCTCACTGACTGTAACCAAGTTTATACTGCTTTAAAGTTTAAGATTCAACACATAGAAGTTCTTAGAATCAGGTTTCTTTATTTGACCAAGCTTTCCCAAAGTTTTACAATTTACATTTAACTGAACAGCCATGAATCAAACAGCCGAGTCTGCACAAAAGCAGCAGGTCAGGTGTGCTTATAATGAAGAAAATTGCCTTGCAGCTCAACAGAATGTAAGGAGGACCTTAAGCGTTTTTTATTTCATGATTCTTACAGCGAGTTATTTGTTCAAGATGTTACAGAAGTGAAGAGAGAAAAGCCATTATTTTAAGAGCCGTACTGTTTGCAGGAATTTTACAAAAGGAGGAGGAAATTTTTTCAAATGAGAAAACTCTGCCTTGAGCCTGTTAGGAATGAGCGTTGTACGATGACAAGGTTTCCAGATCTTGTTTGGTGTTAAATCAGTTGTGTACATTGAACAGGGACCAATGTCAGGTATATATTTTGAGAAATGTGGAATATATTTTATTAACTTATTCATGCCCTTGGTTATGTGTACAGTTTTTTAATCTATTGATAATCTTGTGATTTGCTCATTTTGATCATTTTTTGCTCTAAATTATGACATTTTTTTATGGCTCAAGTGTGTGTGTGTGTGTGTGTGTGTGTGTGTGTGTGTGTGTGTGTGTGTGTGTGTGTGTGTGTGTGTGTGTGTGTGTGTGTGTGTGTGTGTCTGTGTGTGTGTGTGTGTGTCTGTGGGATGAATGACAAAGACAGGTCCCGATCCATTAGCTTTTGGACTGACCAAACATAATGCTACTTCTAGCCCTGAATTAAAATTATTTAAATTATTCTGTTCTAATCATCACCTATTGTTTTCCTCCTGTATTTTTCACACACCTCCTGTCAGTTTAAATTGTGTTGGTAGTAGAGGACTAATGATTAATCTCACTATCGTACTCTGAAGATGTGTTTAATCCAAGACATTCCTGTGGCGAGGACAGACTTAATCGAACTGTTCCTCATATCAATCCACATCAAGAGCCAATGTAAGGAGCAATTTTGTGTCGGAGCCCCCTTTACCTTTAAGTTTGCTTCAGATTACATTTGGTAAAACAAACCCCCTAAAAGAAAAGACACTTTCTGTTGATGATCTGTAGAAGTTTGTTGTAGAAGTTTTATGTCATACGTTGAAGAAATCCACAAAATATTGACCTTTTACAAACCTCTTAATAAAACAAGCTCTCATATGGGTCTTATTTTTCTCCAACTACATTTGGATACTTGTATCATGCAGATCTAGGCCCACAGAAAGGAGGCACTGTGTGTGTGTGTGTGTGTGCGTGCGTGTGATGGCTCTATAAAATGACTACGTGCTATTTGTGTTTGATTTGTGTATCCTGCTTTCTGTTTGAACTATTATTTGTGCATTACTTAGGCTGTTGAATTCAACACATTCCTATATTATTTATGACTATGTTGTGATTGTAACAAGTGTATATACCATTTATATACACATTTTATTAATATAAATATATAAATACATATAAATATATGACCCAACCGGTATGCTCAGTGTTTATCAGTGGTTGTTGTGTACACGTATACTTTTTTTTGTTTATGTCCATCATGTGGAGGTATGACTGAAGCCTGCATGTGGTGGCATGCACGCTGAGCTGGGAGCTGAATGTCGATCACTGGTTGGTGGCAGTTAAAAGTTTCACTGTTCACCGTGCTGTCACATGACTCATGTCTTTGACTAAGTTGATTTTGTCCCCTTTTTGATCCACTCTGCACTAGTATTTAATCATTTAAAACGAATAGGTTTTGAGTTTTGTCTCTTTTTTTTTTTAACAAGTGCAAGATGCTGTAAGGAGTAAGGGTTTTTCCCCTGGGATGTATTATTTGTTTTCAGTTCTGTTGGTACTCACTGTAAATAGATGTTTTTGAAGGCCTAAACATTTTTTGCTTTCAGCTTTTGGTCTATTGCAAAGTGCCTTCCAAATACTGATTGTGCACAGCAGTGGATTAAAAAACAGTCCTCTTTTCTAAAGGGTAAGAACTGTACAGAGTGACTTGCAATGACACTTTTGTATAAAACACAGAAAATGTACAATATGTTAACCTGGTATTTTATCATCATATTCAACAAGATTGCTCCTTAAACATGTGAGCTACATGTTTTGTTATAATGTCTTTGGACATATTTCAATATAAGCATACTTTTCTATAGATATCTTTTTTTGTACTGTGTTATTGAGTCTCATCTCCTTTGTTGGTACAGAGATGAGCACCTAATAAATTGGGATTAAAAAAGTGGAGTGGGTTTGTTTTCTTGTAAGTGCTCTGATGGATGGTAGCACCAATTTGTAGTCCATATTTCATATTTTCAAAAATGCTGCATTTACCTCAGTGACAGTACCTGAACCAAGTGCTGGCTTCCAGCACTTGGTTCCAAAATTAAGCACAAGTGTGAAAACTGCAGTCCCTCAAGTGTCCACTTGAGGCTGACTCTGTTAGAACCACATACACATACTTTACAGTATAAAGTTGTTTACTGCGTGGCTAGAAAACTGATTTCAGTCTGAATAGCTTGTGCCCGAGTCTCAATTTCACACTCAAGCACTCAAGACTGACTTTGAGGTGTGTCAGTGAGAGCTCAGGGCTGTTCCATTGTCAAATTGTGAAGTGCATGAGGGCTCTCATGCTGACTTTTTGAGCCCTTCATGCTCCCTTTGGCATAGTGATGTTAAATCAGGAAAATACGGGGTTCCCAGGGGGAAGCCCACAAACACAAGACAGTAAACAAAAGCATTACACGGAAATTTAAAAGAAGAGAGAGGGCAAACAAGAAATACAGAAATTGAAACCAGTGATGCTTTAAAAAGTCTGCCTGCTTTCAAGAATAATGTTAAAAAACAGCCTTAATCTGCCTAAATTCATATTACTTAACACATAACTGCACTGAGTAAAAAAAACAAAACTTTAAACCTGTGAAGTACTAGAAGAGCACATTTAGTCAAGTCAGAAAATAGTGCCTTTTTGTCTTGTTTCAAATTGTATTGTATTGTCCTCTACATCTCTTCAGCAAATAAGAACTGACAGTTCACTCTGTTGCTTTTATCTTATGGCTGTCGTATTCAACTTAAGGTTTTAAAAGAATTCATAATTAATACTAATTTAAAAGAGGGTGTATGTTCTGAAATGGCCAACTTCGTTATTTTCAACAGAAATTTAAAATCCAACCAACGAATTTGTCTGAACAGGAGACAAAGTTTTCATATGTTAGGATTTTGAAGCATCACTGTTGTGCACATCCTAGGTGCTACTTGGACACATCATCAGTGATGAACCTGAGATCATAGGGTGTTTCAGGTCTTTGATCATCAAACACCCTCGCTCAGGCTACCCAGCCGAGGTTGATCAGCCCCCAGCTTGTGTCAAAGTGGCCCACTACTCAACGGATCCCCCCTCTGGATCCATAGCCATCTAGAGCCTTTCTCCTACGTAGTGATAGCTTAGCTTAGCTTCCTCAAACAGAACCAAACTTTACTCATGAGCAGATCATATTTTCAAATATAAATTAACACAAACATAGAAATCTTATTTAAAAAAAGATATCAATCAGAGAAGATACGCAGATGTCAGATTGAGAAGTCAACACAGACCTGAGACTTGGCAGCTCTAACAATTGTGTTAGAAATTAAGGGCCATAAAAGAAACATCACACAACACACAAATATTTATTTTCCATTTAAAATATAGATTCCCCTTTCCAGTAATGATCTAATTCAAAGTTTCTACTGCTTAAATACTTAATAATTTAAATATTTATACAATATTCCTTACATTTTTCAATAAAACACAATAAACAGGTTGCCACTTGAAAAAAAAACATTCATATAGCTTATTCTGTTCCCCTGAGGCATTCCTGCTGCAGGGTGGACAAAAAAACTTTTAAAGGTGACAGGTGAAAATAAAAAAAAAAAGAATTAAAGCTTTGTGGCAAGATTAATGTCAGTCTTCTCAGCATCAGGGGTCCTATTCTTGAAGTTCAGTTTGTTGAAGTCCTCCATAATCTCTACCATAGTCTTTCCTTTGGTCTCTGGCACAAAAATTAGCAGGAAAGCTGCACTGAAAACAGTGTACACCACGAAGATCAGGAAGCAGAACTGCCCAAGTCCCTCCTGTTCAGATAAATATAAAAACAGATTTTGTTTAATCAATTTGTGAGATTCATATAGGAATTTACTTTGATTTAAAATGCAGCTGGGTTCTTACCACAATGAAGCCAAACGACAACCCCACCACAAACATGCCAAGCCAGTTGATGGTCCCACTGATAACATACGCGGAAGGACGCCAAGCTTGCAGGAAAAGGTCAGCAGGAAGAGCCATAGATACTCCAGCTTCAAAGACATGGAAAAAAAAACTTTCAGTAGTAAAAGTAAAAATCCATCAAAGACTTCACATACTAAAGAAACTTACAAGGTCCAAGCCCGTAAATGCAGATGACACAGAAGATCAGAGCGATGTTCAAGTAGGGGATCCATGAATTCAGATGCTGTATGAAAAACGAATAGTTTACTTTATATCCTCCTTGGCACAGTAGGTACTTTTTCACTTAGCGAGTGTGTTCACCTTTATGGACAGCATGGCGGTGAGCACAGACATGGTGATACCCATCAATAGATAGCCATAACCCATCAGCTTCTTTCGGCCTGTACGATCTATCAGGAAAGACTGAGACACCAAAGGGATGAAGAGATTAAAAGAAACCATGTGACATAAGTTGTTTTTTCAGATCCCTAAAGATTATTACATACATAACGAAAAATAAAACTTTTCTATTGCCACCAGTTTTGATAAATTTCAAATTGCTTAAATCTAATCTCTCTTTAATCTAATCTTAGGGAAGCACTACAGTTAGCACTGTGTTTTGAACCTCTCCTCTACTTTGAAACATAATTGAGCTAATATGTCTTGTGTGGTTTTTTTCTTTACTGTTTGTGCTCATTGTAATTTTGGTGTTTTTATTTTCCACAGAGGTACGTACACACAGTGTTACAGCAATCAGCTCTGTCGCTCCAATACCGATAGCCATGTAGTGCAACTGATCCTCAGGCAATCCTGATTCACGGAAGATGTCAAAGGCGTAGAAATATAGCTGGATAAGAGATCATAAGAAAGCATTATGACCATTAGACTATGTTAGATAATTGTTTTGTGTGTGTGTGTGTGTGTGTGTCTGTGTGTGTGTGTGTGTGTGTGTGTGTGTGTGTGTGTGTGTGTGTGTGTGTGTGTGTGTGTGTGTGTGTGTGTGTGTGTGTGAAGAAAGCTAAATGGTTACTTACAGCGTTGATTCCACAGAACTGAACTCCAGCACAGGGGATAGCCAGGGTGAGCAGCTGCCACCTCACACAGCGAGAAGTGAGAACGTCCTTCACTGTCTTCTTCCTCTCTCCCTGTGTGCTCTCTTTTTCTTTCATCATGTCTTCTAGCTCCTGCTTTAAGTCGTCCTCCTGCCACAGCCACTCTAATGCTTTTACACACACACAAACACACACAAACGTACTGATTTATGACACTCTGAAAGCATTGTGTAATGTGTCTGTCTTAGTTGTTTGTTAACCTGTCTTGACTTGACCAAGTGGCAACCTCCGGTCTAAGAATATGAGATAATGCGGAGGTGCTAAAATCGGCTGTTTCTCAAGTGTCCGCTTGAGTCTGGCTCTGGAAGTACCAGGAGTCACATACACACCAAGCCAAAAAAAGCTGTTTTCAAAGCAGAACTTAACCTATTTACAGCAGGGTTTAATTTTTTTTTGACTCAGCAGTTCAGAGGATATTAAGATTCTGAGCTCGCCCAATCAGAGGCACAGCTCAGTTCACTTGACTGATGGGCACACTATAGCTGTAATCAAAGCCCTTGCCACTTCCAATCTGGCTGTGATAGCTGATTTGCATTAAAAATCTGTTTCAGAAAAAGAAGGCTGACGTCAGGTAGAACACGTCCATTAGTTATACAGTGTATGGACTTGACACATGCCTTAAACAGTAAATACAACTCAAATTATTTAGCAGTATATATAACACTGACAGAGGCCTGACTTACCTTTTCTGCTGCCTTCAGTGTCTCCTTTGTCGATGAAAAGGTATCGAGGAGACTCGGGAAAGAAAAACAGCGTCACAAACTGCAGGATGGCAGGGATACCACTTACAGCCAGCAGGTACGGCCACATGTCTTGTGTACCCATCATCTCCCTGACAGAATGAAACATTCCCATCAATGAAACACAAAATAGATGCTGGAGATATATTAATAAAGTAAGTAGAGTAGGAAAATGAGTGAAATTTGAAGGTGCCAGCAGTCACTTCTTACTTGATTCCGATTATTTGACCCATAATTTTTCCAAATCCAATGAAGATTGAAGCGGTGAGCGTCAGGAAACCTCTGAGTTTCTTTGGAGAACTTTCCCCAAGATACATGAGATGTACACTTAGGCCAAGACCTAGGAGAAATTAAGGAAGGAAGGAAGTCAGGAAATTTCTTTTTTGATCTTCAAACAGATTCACACATTACAAATCAGGAGTACATACCAACATTATATCCATACAGAAATCTTCCAATGAAGATCATCTCAAAAGATTTGGCCCACCGACTGCAGAGCATGAGGATTGCAGCCACTATCGCCACAATGTTGTTAAACAGCAGTGCTTTTTTCCTACAAAAACAGAAAATGGAATCGAAAGAAATGAACACAATCATCCACTGACAAGACTCACATACTTTTTTAAATGGTGTAAATCTTCTTGTCTGACTCAGCAAGACACAATATCGATGAATTAACTGAATGTTTGATAGCCATCCAGTATGCCTTAGAATTGCACTGTTGCCTCTGATTTGTAAATATCAGTGATGGAGCTTGAAAAACTTCTCCTTTTGAGTACTAAAAATTAAAATTCACTTTTTTAACCTGCCTAGAAAACTGTGTCACACAGACCTTAAGTCTCCTAACCTCCTAAGCCCCAGCGTCCACATATTTCTGCCTCTCAGACCCATGATACTTCATTTTTTAAAACTTTGACCTATTAGCCACATTTTGGGATACTGCCCGCATCATCTTTTGGTGAAATCACAACATTGCACCCATTTTAGTGAAAACAACAACAACAACAACTTATTGAAGTACAATAACACTCCTAACAAACAACTAAGAGAGAACTCATAACACAAATAATCAAACTTCCAGTACAAAGACCAAGTTTAGTTATTGTCCTTATCAGGTCTTACTTGTCCAAAATAGCAAGGCAAATTAAAAAATGCACACCAGACAAAAGCCAGGTCTTCAGTGGTTGTAGTAGTATGAGAGCTTTTAACTGCCAAACCCCTTTTCTTTGAAATCATTTTTAAGGTTTGGTTTCAAGAGGAAGACGACCTCTCTTCTCTGGCAGTAGGAGGGTGGATGGAGAGTGGGTTGAAAAGAGGCAAATGGTCAGTGTTTGGAATCAATCCTGCTGCCCTATTGGGGATCTTTCTGTGAATCCCTGAGTTCCCTTATCTCCTAGGTTCTTCAAGATCATTGCTGTGGACCACCTGCTGCTGTAAACCTGCCAGCCCACCTGGCTAAATCTTTTCACCCGAGTCTGACCTGACTCCTGTCAGCAGTGACGTCGCAAAGTCTTCCACGAATGGACCAATGATGAGCAAACGCCTGCAGGCAGTACTCATGGGAGTTGTAGTGTCGTGGTCGTATATTGCAGTTGGTTTATTATTTCAGATGCCGTTTGAGAAAACTACAATTAAATGTGTACATAAAATTCAACCCAAAAGTGGCTAGTGGGAGCGGCGGTGTTACCAGCCACTGCCAAAATCCAACCGCATTTGGCCGGTTGGCCGGTGTTGATGTCAAGCCCTGGTAGTATTACACAGGCAGGTCTGAGTTTTGAGAAAAAAAAAAAGTGTTTTGTGGCTATATAAATAAAGATCAATCGGTTCCTACATGAGTTGTCACTTGTAACCACTGAGCTAATCTGATGTACTTTCCCTCTAGTTATTGTGATACAGGCTTGGATCCCCAGTGGACTTTAAACACCACCCACCCATCCATCCATCCCAGTGGATCAGCTTGACTCAGACTAGTGGCCTTAGGATCTCTGTTTTCGCTGTTATTTTCTGAATCCGTTGTGTAATTTTCCTATCTTCAGCTTGACCAGTCTATTAACTATTAACTGTTAACTATTAACCATGACGCGGTAATGATTTCTTAGGATAGTTTTTCATCACAAGTTTTGACAGAGACATAACTGAGAAATCGTATGGTGTTTGCTACCAATTAACAAACCTATCTAACTCAACACGTGTGTGGTTTGTGAGCTATAGCTATGATCTGTTTGTGCTTGTTTTCAAATGCTACGCTCACCGGCCATAAGTGACAGGAAGGCTGCCACTGTGGACAGCCCCGGCCCAGGCTCCAAGACTCAATATAGCCACGATGAAGGACCAGATGAGCTGGTTGGAAGACTCATCAACCGGGGCTCCGTACCTTGACAGCCATGTGTGGTTCACAAAACTCTGAACATGCTGCAGAAAGTACACAGAGGTCAATTCATGTGTTGAATATGGAAATTGTTTGATCAATTGCTCTGCAGATTTTTGATTGAATATAACCCTTCCTCTCAACTCCAATTAAGAATGAAAAAATAGAGCTTTACAGTGACGTTACCTCATGATTACGTCAATATAGTTTAACTGACAATATGATAAAGTCAGGTAATGCCATATACAGGTCCCAAAGTTCATACGTTCATTATATTAGATTAGATAGGAACTTTATTAATCCTTTGGGAGGGTTCCCTCAGGAAATTCAGAATTCATGTCAGTGAATAACACAGATAGGGGATTGTGCTGTACATAGGGACACATCTCTATGCATATTTGTATTTAGCTGATAGAAATCTTACCACAGCTGGAGAGGCAATCACAGAAACTTGAATCCCGTACTGAAATGATCCTCCGATTCCCAACACCACTGCCAGCAGATAAAGCCTCCAGTACTGCAGCTGAGATGTAAATTGGAAATCAAATATCCATTAAAATCTCTGGTCTATAAACCAAACAAGAGGTAGTTTGCGGTGACACGGAGAAGATAGTAAAACACGTTAATGATTACAAATGCTCCTGACATACACGTGTATTAACTTTTTGGATGTTATCGCTTCATCACACTGAGTATTCAAGTTACTCATTGTTTTGCTGTGTTATAAGTGTCAGCTTTACCCTCCTTGTTGTTTATGAGTGCTCTAAATGTTTACACATGGTACAAAAGCAAAGCAAAACAAGTCTTTTTGTCTTTTCCCTAGTGAAAAATGTCTGCAGAAATCTTCATCTAGACTTACCTGGCAAGTACAGGAACATTATTTTATACTATAAGATATTAAAATTAGAAAATGAAGTCTGAATTGCTTACTATGTGTTAAGAAATCAGCAAACAAAATAAAAGTTGTTCTTTCAAAGATTTTTGAATTGAGAAAATGTCCTTGGTGCAAAAAAACTCACTTCATCTCTCATTCCTTTAAATGGGCTTTAAATTCTAATGAGAATTTAACATGACACGTATTAAGTTTAGCAATGTTGTTTTGTTTTGTTTTGTTTTATTTTACTATCTATTTATGTTTTCATTTTTTCTTGATTTTGCACTCTTAAGTTAAAAACAAAAGCAATAACTGGATATAAACCACAGTGACTGGAAGTCACAAAAATCTATGGTGGTCATTTATGAAGGAGCACCTGTCAATCAAGATTAGAAAACCATGGGTGAAACCTGGAATTTGGTATCACCTGATTACAATCTGTTTAAAGACAGACACTACGGAGCCTTTAATTGCAAAAGTAACCAGTTTCAGGTTTCTTTCCTTCTTCCCCATCATTTTGATCAAACACCAGACAAACTTTCTGAGTCCATCCAGTGTAATAATGGATATCCATACTCTAGTCATGTCTTATTTCTCATCTGTCTTTTAGTGGACTGTAATAAATAAATATATAATAAGAACTTCATCCATTATACTTTAAATTATCATGCATGTTCAGTTTTTTCAGTATTTGTTCTGATTTTTTTGTGCTTTACGTGTGTATTTATAGTTACCAGTTTAAGTACTTTTTCTGTAGTGGTACAGAAAGTTGTCATTAGTTTTGTTATTTTTTGTATCATTGCTTCAGAACAATTTCTCAAATGAGTTACCTCAAACCAAAGCTAATCTTCTATTGCTTTTTTCCCAAAATTGTGTATATTTAAGATTAAATTTCAGTTATTTACCAGTCAGTTCTTCAATTTCATTCATTTCTCATGTGCAAAAGCAAAATAGTTCAATGTTAATGCTAGTACTGATAAGAACTTACTGCGCATATTGAATGTATTTTGTTAACTTCAGCCTCCATTGTTTATATAATTCATTTGGAAGCATGAAGTATGAAGTGGCCATCATGAGGAGATAAAAATTACAACAAAAAGTTTAAAGCTTAAAGCAGCGAAAGTAAGTGCTGGATCTTACCTTACTTGATGCTCCATCCATTTTCGCGCTGTCTTTGTGGATGTGGACTGAAGATGATGCAGAAAACAAGCATAGGCTATATAAAGCTATCTGCCTTCAGTTACACATCAATAGACTTCAGTTGTCCATTTATGTTGACAGGGCACAATGGTCATGCTTTGACGTGGGTAGTGATGCATTATATTCAACCTGGTCTGTCTGGTTGATTCCTGTGATAGTTAAAAAAAAAGAAGAAGAAGAAGAAGAAGGTCTCTACTGGTTAGGCATTGTTTGGGGCGGTGTCCGGACGTCTGAAGTCACACCTTCAAGTCGCACTGCCCAAAGACAGACAACTGTTTTAAACGCTAGAAGAACAGACAATGACAATTTTCAGTTGTTATCATCTCTTAGGCGACAGTTTGCCACACAGGCCATCTTAAAAGAATTACAGCCTCATTATTCAGGATTTTTTTTTTGTCCTGTCACATATTTGCATCCACTTTTCTTTTTCTTTTTTCTTTTTTGCCTTTTACTAGCAGGGTTTTAATACGTGGATTCGTTTTACAAATGTCTGTCTCTATTTTCTGTCTCAGTAGTGAAAAGACCAGTCTAGCTCCTTGATTATCAAAAAGATAAAATCTTACACTAAGTGGGTTGACTTTCTTGAACTGGCAGTTTCTGCATTAGCACAACTCAGAAAACGTGTACACAGCAGCACATGGCACAGACAAAGGTGAAGCAAGTAAAAAACGAACAAAAACTGTTTACCAAGTTCTGCGAGGTTTTTTAATGATTGATTGATTGATTGATTGATTGATTGATTGATTGATTGATTGATTGATTGATTGATTGATTGAAACTTCTATGTAGTATTAAGTCTTTTTAGATCAAATCCACATCCTCTACATTAGCCTTCCAAATTTAGTCCACAAAACTGTTAATGATGGCCAGCATACTTTTAATCAATTATCATAAATATTATTTATTAATATAAATAATAATAAATTATCATTCGTTTTACTTTAAGGGTCTTATATATATATATATATATATATATATATATATATATATATATATATATATATATATATATATATATATATATATATATATATATATATATACATATATATATATACAGTGCTGCTCGAAAGTTTGTGAACCCCACAGCGATGGTCAGATTTTTTTGTAAAAAAAACTAAAATAACCTTATTAAATGTTAAGTTATACCCAAATCCACAATACTGACATTCCAAATAATGGACTGAAACAAAAGAAATAGTTATATTGTCATTCTTTATTTAACAAAAGTGGTTGATTTAAGAAAAACTCAGATATCATGTGTGCAAAAGTATGTGAACCCCTTCAGTTAATAGGATATTGCGCCTCCTTTTGCAGAGATTACCTCAACCAAACGGTTTCTGTAGTGACTAATCAGCCTCTCACATCTACTTTGGGGGATTTTTGCCCATTCTTCCTTGCAGAACGCAGTCAGTTGAGAGAGGTTTGATGGGCGTCTGGCATGAACTGCTCGCTTCAGGTCCCGCCACAGCATTTCAATGGGATTTAGGTCAGGACTTTGACTGGGCCAGTCCAGAACACGAATCTTCTTCTTTTTCAGCCATTCCTTGGTTGTATTGCTGGAATGCTTTGGATCATTATCATGTTGCATGATCCACCTTCTGCCAAGCTTTAACTTCAAAACAGATGGCGTCAGGTTATGTTCTAGGATTTGACAATATTCCTCAGAATTCATGATTCCCTGGACTATGTGGAGTTGTCCAGGTCCTGAGGATGAAAAGCAAGCCCAGATCTTGACATTCCCACCTCCATGCTTCACTGTTGGGAGAAGGTTCTTTTGGTGGTATGCAGTGTTGACTTTTTCGCAGACATGGCGGTTTTGGTTGTGACCAAACAGTTCAATTTTGGACTCATCTGTCCACAGAATGGACTTCCAGAAAGCTTCAGGTTTCTCTAGGTGCTCTCTGGCAAAGTTGAGACGGGCAGCTTTGTTCTTTTTTGTGAGCAGAGGCTTCTTCCTAGCAACCCTTCCATGAAAGCCATGTTGATTGAGTTTTCTTCTTATTGTGGAAGCATGCACATGTGTCCCAGATGCAGCAAGAGAGGTTTGCAAATCCCGAGATGTTATGTTTGGGTTGGCTTTTACCTGAATCTTCATTTTTCTTATGGCTCTTTCTGATATTTTAGACGGTCGTCCACTTCTAGGCAGGGTTGTAGTCTTTTTCAGGGCTCTCCATTTGTAGATGATCTGCCTCACGGTGGAACGATGAAGCTCAAGTTTGTTTGAGATGACTTTATAGCTTTCCCCAGACAAATGTGCTGTCACTACCCTCTTCTTGAGGTCCTCTGAGATCTCTCTTCCTCTCGGCATGATTGACCTGTATGGGTTCACCTGGTAAGACTGAAGTGACCTGGTTTTATCTCTGTTTCAATCAGTGATGCGCAATTTCTTCCCTAAACATCTCTCACTTCATTGGTCCATTTCAGCGGTTAATTTAGCCACCAATTTGTCCCACCTGCTGCTTGTTCTAAGCAATGCAGCTCAGGGTTCACTAACTTTTGCACCTACATCAGTTGATGAAAAACTCTTTTTAATTTAGTCTCGAACACAACTGTTAAAAAAAAAAAAAAAAACTACTTAATTGATTAAGCTATACCTGTTATTTCATATAAAAAATAACAGTTCTGATTAAATTAGGAAATCAGGTTGAAATAATAGAAAATTCCAAAATGTTGAGGGGGTTCACAAACTTTTGAGCAGCACTGTATATATATATATATATATATATATATATATATATGAATCTGCTTCTTCGTCAGGTTGGGCTGACTGAATAGAGACAAAAGAAAAAAATGGAAGGCTGCATAAGGTGTTCAGTAAAATTTTCATTAAGATTTTCACAAAAACAAAAGGTAATGATTTGCTGATCAAGACTTTATATAAAGAAGTGCAAGGAAAATATATATGATTTCAAAACTGACAATTACAATTGTTTGGGGGGGAAAAAAGCACATTACAAATGTGTTACCAGTGACGCTTCAGAACAGTGGGGGCATGGACAACCTAACACTGAAAAATTATGTAATGCTAAAAGAACACCTGGAAAAACATTTACAACAGGTAAGTAACATGACTGGATATAAACAAGGCATTCCAGACAGTCTGAGAGGTAAAGAGTAAGAGAGGTTTATCACACTTTGAGAGACTTGGCAAGAAAATAGTTCAGCAATTTCAAGATAATGTTCCTGAGCATGAAACGGCAAAGAAGTTAAATGATTTACTTAATGTACAACTTCTGTACATATTGAATGTACATATTGAATGTACATATGAAAGATTCAGGAATCGTGGGACGTCTCCATGTCCAACAGACAACTGACACCAAAAGCCTGTGATCTTGGGCTTTTAGCCTATGACCTCTGCTGTGAAGGGGCTTATTATCGGCCCACAGGTAAAAAGTGTTCCTGAAGGTATGGGTCATACTATCTTTATACTATCTTTAATTAGGCCTACTTCAGAATCAGTCAATGTAAATGAGATATAAACTATTTTCGAATCTACATTTTTCAAAGCCTCAAAGTATTGGGAACTGCACTCAGAGATGCCAGAGTTGGTATTATTAAAACTTCAGGAATGTGTCCTTTGGAGATAACATGTTATGTGTGGTACCTTTGTGCACTTGAACCATGTACCATACGCTCGGAGCTCCTTTGACAAGGCCATTTGATTTGTTTGGCGCCCCCTGTGGGCTTATTCATGACATCATCCCATAACAGCAGTGTGTTATGGGAGTGAGAAAATACAACCCTTTTGGCTCTTGATACATAAAGTTTGCTCAATGGGACTTTATCATACTTTCATGTGGGAGGCACCTTTTTTCATTCATAAGATCTACAACATTAAAAGTTCATTACATTCAACAAAACATGTATTGCACATTTTCCACTTGTGAAGATATTCAAAGATTTAAGTTCATACAGGAAAAAAAATAGTCAATGTGACCTCACAGTTTTATTTCTGTGTCTATCAAATATATATTCTCTTAAATAGATTGACCGTTTACCACACAGCGAAATCATTATCATGTCCACGGTACACCGACCTTTGACCTCTTGAAGTGGAGGACACAACAGTGATGAAAACCGTGCCTTAAACATAAACAATATGTTCACTGTGAAAAAGAAAAAAAAAAAAGTAGGAAAAAACTCCTCATTCTCTGCCCAAAACAACTTTACAAATATATGTATGAACACTTTTGTCTAAGGCTAACAAGTTATTTTTTCATGTTTCAGGCTAATGTTGTCAATAAATCATAAAACACATCACTTCATGATTTACACATTTTTCTGCAACAGTCATCTGAATAATAATAATAATAATAATAATAATAATAATAATAATAATAATAATAATAATAATAATAATAATGATAACTTGGATTTACAGAAAACGTCTTTCAAGGAACCCAAGGCCACTTTACAAAGGCAAAATACAAACATCTTTTTAAAGTTTTCGTCATTAAACAATAGTGAAAGAGTATACAGATATAAATCAAACATAAAAACTGTTTCTGCATATCTGCATGACTTCTCCCAGCTCAAGCAGATCAGGAAAAGCTGAGGCAGCACGGTGGACAGGTGTGTTTCAGGAGAACGATTGTCTACAAGGCTGTGGAAAGACACACTTCACCCAGCTGATACTGAGCTTGTGTTTGTGTCCCACCCTTTCTGTCTTGGCCTTTGAAGTTGAGCTTGTGGAATTCATTGGTGATGGCCGACAGAGACTTTCCTTTGGTCTCGGGCAGAAACAGACCAACGTACAGCGCTGACAACAGGCAGACTGCTCCGAAAGGTACGAAGCAGTACTCACTTAACTCGCTCTGTAGAAGGAAATAAAATGAAATCAATAAAAGAAAATAAAAAAATAATGCTCCTGTTACAATCTTTGTTGTTTGTTTACCATACTTGTACTTTGTAACTGGTTATTTGAGTATTCTTATTGTTGGGAATTAAGTCAAACCTGAACCTGAAAAGCCAGAACTTGGAAAGAATCAAATTACAGAAAGGTGTAAAAGGTGCATTCAAATCAATATAATATAAGCTAGAAACATTTAATGTTTAAACCCCTTGATAAGAAAAATAAAAAACGTCCTCTACATTAGGTTTGTATTCAATATTTTTTAAAAACTTGTAAATCTGGAGTTAACTATTCACTTCTACCATTGTTTTAACACAAGAATGCAGATAGACAGAAGCTGTGGATTTCCTTGGTCTGAGGAAATTCTATTATGAACCAAGATGCACAGGATTAATTGGATGAATTTCACTAACAGAGGAAGGATTAGGGATTATGCTTGTGCCCGTGTTTGATGGCCTTAAATGAGATGTGGTCAAAGACCAGGTGATGTGTGGCTCTCTTGAGGACTGCCTCAAAGACCAACTAAACCCTTATTCAGATTCTGGGGTGGCAAAATATATGTAGCCTGTGTATCAGTGCGTCTTCATGTGGCTTGTATTTTAAAAAAAAAGATCTGAGACTGTGTTAATGCAAACGTGCAGTCCTGGTGCTGGAGAATTTGACTGATGTATGGGTAGATTAAAGAGGAAAGACGCTCACAGCTGGGTGGATAAAGTGTCACACTGACCACTAAAAAAGGAAAAATCATTCCAGTGATGAAAAGGTTGAGCCACATCATGGAACCAGCGATCATATAGGCTGCTGGCCGAGCCGCCTGATTGAAGATTTCTGTTGGAAGGACGCCGGTCACACCAGCTGAGGAAGAATATATAAACATACAAAGCCTCATTATTAAATCTAAAAGCTTAACAACAAGCTCAACTTTGTACTGATAAGAAGGTTTTAGTGCTTTTATTTCCTTATATGTTACATTTTGTAACACTTGCCAAAGGATGAAAGATTACTGAAGAGTACTGCAGCCAGGCTCTTAGAATAAGCTAATAAGAAAAATTTTCATCCCTGTCCTGGTTACCCATTCATTTTAAACCCATTTTTGATTTCCCCACCAGCATACAAGGCTTTAAATGGCCAAGGATCACTATACATTTGAGAACTTTTAATCCCAATAATGTCTTTTGCTGAAACCACTGTGAGCTCTTTGCTAAAGAAGTAAAATTATGATTATTTTGATTATATACCAAACCTGAACCCCCTAGTCACTTATAAAACTGTTTACCGCCTGAATGTGCTGTGAGGACATCAGACAACTTAGGTGTTTATGCAAATAGCACCATCTGTTGAGATGTGTGAGTGAAGCTGTGTTTATGTCTCATTTGGTTTTGTATCAATGCTTAAAGTCTAAAATGAGGATTTGGAGACACATTCAACAATGTTTATAGTTTTCTAGTGCAGTGAATCTGTCAGGGGGTGATTATTCAGCCTGTTTTTGATGCTTGCTGATGTTTTTAAATGTTTATATTGATGACTTATTGAGAAGTTTTTATATTTTATTTAAACCACATTTCACAAGTTTTTTTGATGCCACAGTTAAACTGACCTGGTCCCATGCCAAAGCTAAGGATGTAGGTGAAGATGCAGGTCATGCTCAGGTATGGCATCCAGGATATCAAGTGCTGTTTCCGTGTAATGAGTGGTGGAATAATTGTGGAAAGCAAAAGAAAAGACACCAGATCAAACATTAAGACACAAACTCTTCAGTATATTAATAATGCTGAGCGCCACCACTTTCTACTTCCATACTTAATCTTCTTTATGATATTTCTCCACAACATTAACATGTTGAGGCACAGTGCCCCCTGGTGGACTGACTAGGATACTGAAATGTTTCAGTGAAGTGGAGACATCACTGGATGTTCTGTTCTCAATGCTGGCATGTTCTTTTGTGCCGCAGCACTGTGCTTTCACAACAACTTTTAAGTCAGTCTGTTAACTATAAATGACTGTAAGTTCTTAAAAAAGCGTCCCTTACAGACTTTCCCTGCTGCAATGGCTAAATGACAAAAAAAAGAAGTCAAACATCCACCAAACAGTCCTACACGTGACCAGAATATTATATTCATTCACTTTTCAGTTTATTGTCATTGTTTTGCCAAGTTCTTTCCTTTACCACAGAATGTACATACACAACTTATCATTGACACGTAGAGATTTGAAATTATTTACCTCAAAAGACAGAGCGATCGTGAAGACAACAGCCCAGATGGTCATGAGGATAAACCCTCCCATCAGCATGAACCTCCGACCTTTACGTTCAATCAGCAGGTTCTGGATGCATGGAAATAAACATGTGAGAAAATACAGTCACTCTGACTTCATGTCATTTTTCTCAGATCTGGATCTGTTTGTTATTTACTCCTTTCTCATTTGTTTGTGTTCCTTAAGTGTAATGCATAATAAGTCACAGCAATCTTAATTATGCGAGGAAAAGTAAAACCTGCCTCATGTCCTGCACACAGGGCTGTAATAAGTCCTCAGCATGTATTAAGTCTTACAGTGGAATTCAAGACTCACTCTTGTGTTTTATCCAGTTACATAACATGCTTCAGTGACAGATACTCACACACATTATGCAGGCTGTGAATTCACATGTCCCAGTGCCAATGGTGATATACTGGATTTTATCTGCAGATATTCCTGCTTCTTTGAAAACATATGATGCGTAGAAGTATATCTAAAAGACAAAGAACAAATATAGACATAAAAGCACTTAATTCAAGTACACAGCTGTAATAAGCGGATTAGAACCACTTATTGTTCAAAGAGCAACTATGTTAATACCCAGTACTACTCTCAAAGCTGCAAGGCAAGCGGTCAGAAGGCTTTGAACACAGAAGAGTTTACTCAGCGTTTTGTGATGAGCAGGTATCCAGTGAAAGGTCTGAAAATCAATGTTGATACCCTACAGATGCATTTAATATGTAAAAAAAAAAAGAAAACACTTTGATATTAAAAATATCATCCAAGCCTAACAGCGGAAATCACAGGGTAACTTGTGATTGATACAATAAGACAGGATGTGATAGAAAAAGATTTGATATTACGTATATAGCACAATACTATTCAATATGATATGAAAAAGGATATACTCATGTAGGGGAAAAAAACTTTGCCTCAAATGGTATAAAGCAATAAGACAGGGATACAATACAGTATCATACCATAAAGTACAATAGGGTATGATACTACAAGATTTAGTAGAAAAATGCATTAATACCATACACCCATCATAAAACCCAATGACATGTAATTAATTTATGGATAACAAATACCCCTAAAGAGAAAAATACAGGGTAAATTTCATTAACTCCAGTCATGATGTTATGATGCAGTAAGTTCTTTATATAAAAAAACCCTGTTCAAACCAAAGGGCAACATCCAGTTAGTAAAATTAAAGCCTGTGCAGAAGTGCTAAAAGTTGCTGTTCATCGAGAATCCGCCTGAGTCTTGCAACGCAAGGACTTTTACAGCTTCAAAAAGCATATTTACAGCCTGGTTCAAAAAAGGCTTGGGCTGATTTCACTATCGGCACACACTGTATGGTGAAGGGAATTTTTTTCAAACTCTGTGGTTTAGAAGTTATTAGGATCGTTTGATCATCCAATCAGAGACACAGGCGCCCGTAGCTGTTGGAAAGGAAACTCACAGCTGGCGTCATATCACATGTGGCTGCGACAGACGGGTGACATCACAGAGGGTACAGTCTATGGTTTAAACCAGTGTACTGCTTTTATAATCCATTATCAATCAGCAGCAATATAACAAGCCAGGGCAACAGCATAAGGCATACTGACATTTTTCACATCCCTATTCAAAACAATGAGCCAACTTCGCCAAACTATGGACAGCCCTCATGAATCATTCCCAGTCTACATTATTGATACAACCTGCAGGGATGTAAGGAACACCCCAGCACGACACGGCTGATGTATGGTCTCAAATTTCTAATCAACCATTCGACGGGGCTAGGGGAAACTGGCCAAATGAGCATCAGATACTGTTTCTGGAGCTCAGTATCAGTAACACTGATCCTTGTTGGTTACATAACTAATTTTCTATAAAGACAACCAGCCATGTTTCAATACACTGCAAAAAATCTCTCAGATTATTAAATTGATGCCATTGTTTTCAAAAGGGTGAACCAGCTCCTCTTACCGAGTCGTTTCCACACAGCTGCATGGCGCTGCTGATGACCATGACAGAGATGAGCTGCCAGCGCATCGAGCGGTCTCTGAAGAGCTCCCAGGGTCGGCAGGGTCTCATGCCTTTGGTTTCAGCCTGTTCCTGCAGAATCTCTTCAAGCTCACCACTCTGGACCTCACAGCCGCGCAGCCTTCTCAATGCTGCCGACAGAATACATCAAGACATGCAATGTAAATTCAACTGGTCAGTTAGGAGCACTTACAAAGAGTCATAAGACAAATCTGGAATGCAGCCATTAATGAGCAAGGAAGTAAGAAAGAACCGAACCTGCCTCTCAAACTTGTAGTTTATTTCTGTCTTTTCTGCATAAGTTACACCAGATTTGTTACTCAACACTAGAATGCTTCACACCAAACCCAAGGCACAATCTTTATGTGGTTTTATGACAAAAAAGAATATGAATGATAATATCATGCAAGAGTAAGCAGTAAAAGATAGACTTAATATGGAAACTTCAACCATTACTTAAAATGCTATAACCTGAGGAGGATGGTTGACTCTGTAACAACCCTGAGATCCTAAGAGCAGTAAAAATGAAAACTTACTCTACATAAGTTTGGTCTGAAGACAGCATGTCACAGCTATTTACAAAGCTATTAATTTAAAAAAAAAAATCTGCCATGCTATCTCTGTCAAAGCACCATGTCAACATTTGTTTTAAATGTGCTTTCTGAACAAAAGTCATTAAATCTGAATTCTTAATATTAAAAGCATACAGTTTAGATTTTAAGACTAATACTCTGGGATGTAACATCAATGTCTCAAGAGCGATGGTGTTTAGGAACTTGAAACACTGTAAAAAACAAGCAGATCTTTTAGGGTACTTGAGTGATAGCAAGCAACAAATGACATATTGCAATACTCACCATCCATACAGGCCTCCTTGTCTCCCCGGTCAATAAGCAGGTATCTTGGGCTCTCTGGAAACCACGGCAGAGTCATGAGCTGCACCAGGCCAGGAATGGCATTGCTAGCAAGAAGATACTCCCAACAAGGCTCACTGCCCAAAATCTCTCTATGTATAAAGATAAAAACATTCAATTTAAAGGCACTGTTTTGAAAAAAAAAAGTTTGTTTTCAAATGACAAACATCAACATGTGCTATACCTGAGTCCAACCACCTGTCCCAACACAACACCAAATGCTGTGAAAACAGCAGAAGACAAAGAGATGGCCCCTCTTAAGTGCTTTGGAGCACTTTCTCCAAAATACATGGGCTGCACGTTCATGCTGATCCCTGCAAAATAAAAAGTTCGGTTGTGATTCTGTCATTCTAATTTTCTTTCCACTTAAATCATTACTCATTTTAGCCCAGAAACAGTGTACACAAGGCATATCTTACAACATTACAGGTATAAACATGAATTATTTAGTGACACTAACCACGTACCAGCATTTATGCCAACCAGGACACGTGAGATGATGATCATCTCGAAAGATTTGGCAGCTCTGCTTGTAACAGCTAAGAGTGCGCCCGTCAAGAGGAAAGAGTTGTTCAGTAACAGGCATTTCTTCCTGAGGTGGAAGAAAAAAAGGCTCACATAGCAGATACCCAGAGGAACCCATGATGGTTAAGAGTTTGAAAATGTCTATTTGTCTGTTTTAAAGAAAAGCTGTGAGGAAAGATTTGTTTTCCAAAATCCAAAAACAACAGTTAGAGCTTTATAGAAGTCTTATTCCACTGAGCCATGGAGCTTCGCTTTTGCTTGAAAACTAATACAATATATCAATAACTACTACTGCTGCCTGGTCAACATGTTCTTTCACAGTGATGCAACATTTAAAACTATTTCTTGTTGAGGTTAAACCTAGCGCAAACAGTCCTGCAGTGAAACAAGACCAACCTGCAAGCTCAAGTTTTGTTTGTTCTGGCTGATGTGAGGTCTCCTACTGTCAAGACTCATGTCAAGTCCACCTGATACAGGCCAGGCCAATCACAGCTGTGGTTATAATAAAGGATTGGTTCTGGTTGAATACAATCAGTCACAAAGAAGTGTTGACTAGATGGTAGTTCACTGAAAAGTATATGTCAAGTGTTGGTTTCTTAATTGAATAATATCATATGTATCTGTGTTTTGGAAAAGTAGATACTACATATAAACTGGGTTTCAAAGCTGGACAGCTAGTCTTTTAGCATACTACAGCTACTACTACTACCACTACCATTACTACTACTTCTAAAATGTTTGGATGCTCTTTTTGGTTGCAGCGTACAGAGATATTTTGGTTTGTGTCCTTTAGTAATGCTCAAGGAAACTGTAAGAAAAATAACTAACTTATGATGCAATGGAATACAAGTTTTAGTTTATAGCAACCCACTATAACACCAAATATGTGGTAATCCTCCACTGAAAATAGTCCCCAAGAAATGCACACTTGATTGCTTTTTGAGAAAAATCAGCTTTAGATGACAGAGATAATAAACAGTGCGATACATATCCTATTTGTGAAATATGAGTACATATTTAATCTCACACAATAGCATGTATTTGCCTCTACCATAGCTTGGGAAGGGTACCTTTCACATTTGAAACAATACGGTACCGATGCCCAGTACCTGGCAATTGGTACCGGTACTCAACGGTACCAAGTTTTGGTACGATTTTGTGTTTATGTGGTCAAAAATATCAATTTGTTTAATAATGAAATATAAAAAAAATCAATTAAACAAATTCATTCTTCAATATATAACCTTGCAATGCTGTGTTCATGTCCAGCATGGAAAATCACCTACTCTTCCACTCCCTCACAGTCACAAGGATGCATCTAGGTACCTTAACATGGTACCTTTTGGCTTTACATGACTCGATACCCGGTATTTTTGACAGAATTCGGTCGGTACCTATAAAAGTACCTAATATAGTACTCATCCCTAACCATAGCATTTTTATTCTTACATGTGCATTTTTTGCATGTGCATACTGCACACAGAACATTTGACCTGAATGCAAGTTGTTTCTTTTGCTGTTTGTAGCTGTGGATGCCTGTATGTTTGCACTTTCAAGGGAAGTTTTGATAATTTGGCTGTACAATTGCATAAGGACAATTCAGGCATTCTATTCTATTCTATTCTATTCTATTCTATTATATTCTAAATAGGCTTTTTGGGACTAAAGGTGTCCTTTCAATCTCTCCTAACAGAAAAACATCCAAAGTGAAAAAAAACAAACACTTAGGTAAAAACAAACAAGTTTGAAGGTACAGTAAATACAACCAGTATTTCTGGTCTCAGTCTCTTTTTTGGTTTTATTTTCAAGAGGAAAACAAACAGAGTGTTTAAAGAACAATAGAAACATATATGATTCTTTGAGGATCAAAATTTAATCTAGGGTCATGTGTATAAACTCATATTATCCACAAATGTGAGTGAACAATAACTTAAGCTTTAATTCCTATACAAATAAACAGGTGAATCATTAACTGCAGTGAAAATCTCTGTTGGTAATGTTTTGCATTGATTACCTTCCAAAGCGTATAGTCATAGGTCCTGCGATAAGAGCCCCCGCCAAGCCCCCCAATGAAAAAATGGAGACGATAATGGTCCAGATTAGGGTCACCTGGTAGTCCTCAAGCTGGATGTCCCAGCGCTCCAGGAAAGTCTCATTGACAAAGGTTTGAATGAACTGTGTAGAAAGACAAAAGTGTTAAAGCATCACTGAGTTAACCTAAGAGACACACATAAAAAAGGTAAACAATGCATAAATTAGAGCTGGCACTCATTAGCTCTCAGCCAAATCACACTGTCAGTTAGCCCCTAACACTTCATAAAGATCCCACCTGTACTATAAAGTTTTACTCACAGAGACCCAGCATTAATCCATCAGTGAGCAAGCACTTGGCAAGACTGCTTACTTGGTTGTTCCACACTTATTGCTTACACTGGGAAATCTGCTTCTACATGAACACATGAGGACAAACACAAAAGCACACTCACAATTGTTGGAGAGTTCATTATTGCCAGGTTGTAACCATACTGAAGTGTTCCTCCAAAGGCTGCTGATGCAACCATCAACACTAGAGTCAGAGAACTACCCTGTGAATATAGATAGATAGATAGATAGATAGATAGATAGATAGATAGATAGATAGATAGATAGATAGATAGATAATATATATTATACAGTCAGATTAACTAAATGCAGCTGGAGAGACTGTTGTGGTTACATGGTTTGCAATGTCTAACTTCACCTGTTCTGCACAAAATTATTCAATAAATTTCAGCACAGAGCTATCGACTCTGCAAACTACAGGGGTTAAAAAGCATGACAGATTCCTCATTACATAACATAAAGGTATTACATTTACCTTTTGTGCAGGAGACTGCGACATTGTTGCTCGACGGTGTTGAAAAAAGTGAAAGAAAACACTCCGTCAAGTCTTTGTGCAAACCTCACAGGTCAGCCCACCTCGTCCTCTGTATCGATGCTCAACTCTTAAGCACGCCACTCCAGCACGCGCTTGAAGTACGCACGTGACGTGAGAACTTTTGTGATTGGCTGAAGTCGAGCAAATCAGGCGGTCAGCGCACTAATGTCTCACTTCAAACCATACAGTGAATCTTTAATTACCGAAACAATGATTTATTCTGAGTTTCTTCTGTAGAGACAAAGTCTAACACTGCTGACGCATATGAGGATGGATGATGGCACGTGGAGAGTAATGTCAGAGAGCAACAGGTGCATGAAAGGATAACTGTTGTTCATTATTTTGTGAGCCTCAAAGCATCATTGCCCAAGTCAAAGAAATTTCAATTTCAATTTCACCAAAATAATAATGATAGCCTACAAACAATATAAACATAATATCATGAATATAAATAAAAAATAATAAATATACATAAAATGTGTTTTTCTTCTTTTCTGGTAACTTTGAAATATGATTTAGGTGATACTTCTATGAGGCCAGCCATTCGATCAATGGTTTCCAAAGTAGAGGTTGGGATTCCCTTGTAGGTCATTAAACACTCATGAGAAGACCCCAAGGTGAGGACACCTGGATAAGGCAGCCTCAGTGGGTACAGATTAATTTAGGAAACACAAAATTGTATGCTCATGAATTGTCTTATTTTTGTCAGCTAAATAAAGTATCTGAGGCCCATTGTTTGTTTCAGGGGGGTCACTGGTCCCCAGCGCGAATATCATGGGGGGTTGCAAGCTTTCATATTTTTATTTCCTGCATTACTACAGTGTACTTCCAACCTAGGTGGACTGCAAAATCAGAATTGCCCATTGGGCAAAAAAAAAGTTGTCTAAACTAAACTAAACTAAACTAAACTAAACATGTACCAATCTTCTGAACCATGAGACCCCCGCCACCCCCCTCATGAGACTGTGCTGCCTGACAGGTTTTCAGTTTTTCTGATAATTCTAACTTCTATAAACATTGACATGCCTTGCTTTAGACCAGTATGACACAGAAAAGCATAGGACTGGATTAGAACCCAAAACCTTATCACTGTGAGGTAACTGTTCCTACTTTACACTCACATTCCACTTTTATTTCATTCTGGTAGGGCATGATGTAATTTCCACTTCATCCCGGCATTATAGTAAGCCATTGCATATGCAGCATTGGAGCTGCAAACTGTAAAGCCCCAACAAGAATTCTAACAAAATTCCTTCCATGCCACCTGTTAGTGCTTGTGGTAAGGTTTTATGTATTTTTCATACAAATCTTGTAGTAAAAAATCATAGTCTAGCAGCGGGAAACAGCTGCCATCTTGCTCCAAATGAGAAAGCTCAAGAAGGGATTTAACCCCATATCCCTGAGTCATCATTGCATACCTGCAAACAAATTTGAGGTGCTTGAAGTGCTCCACTGTCAGGGTTTAACAGTTTTCAGACTTTTACATGAAATCATGAACCACGTCTTTATTGGGTGGAGAAATCCAGGATATTCAACACATCAACACACTAGCTGGGCTTCAAACCCAAAACCTTCTTTTTTTTCTGAACACACATCTTACTGCAGTGCTGACAGAAAAAATATAAGAATTATCCAAAATCAATCTTTGAAGTTTTAACAAGTAATTCACTCAGTTACTTGTAACTTGTGCTTTTCCCATAAAACATTTTTTTTTTTTCAAATTCAGCTTTATTTCCTACAAAGTTGTACACAAAACTAACAGTCAACAATTGCTTTACTGGTGAACATACAACCCAACATAGTTTTAAATACACTGAGTATCAACATGTGGAGTATTATGCTTTTAAGAATAATGTCTTGTTGACGTAATGTTGAACTGAGCAGAAAACACACACTCTTACTCACCAGGAAGACAGTACAACAAGCTTCACATGGAAAACCCCCCTGCTGGGATTAGAACCAACAATCCACTTGTTGTCAGATTCATCTTTTTTTCTGTGTGTTATTGTAGGGAGCCAGATTATTTGATCTTCACCCAGGGCCTTTGCCAGTATTCAAACCAAGAACCCACTTGCAATGAGGCAACAGTACTAACCATGACATGACTGTGCTTCTTTGACAAGTCTATACCCCCCCCCCCGTCGGTCTTCTGTGGTGGGGGGTGGTGGGGGTGGGGGCAAGACATCTCCACTGAAAAACACAACAGTTTGTGGTAGAAATTAGAGGGCTTGGCTGTTTAGATTTGTCTTTTGTTTTTAAACATTAAGCTGTGTTTGACCTTTTTTCCCCTACAGTTTTTACAGCACAAATTAGTTCCCTTACATTAATGACAATTTTAACCCAGTACCAATGTAAAAGTCAGTGTATTTGGTGTGAAATGTTTCAGAATGTAACTGGTTTAATTTCCTCCTTTCCACATTAAAATTACGGTGGATCACTGACAGTAAAAACTATAGCAATGAAAAAATGACAAATCTCAAAATCAAGATGTTGATAGAATGCAGCAATATTAATAATTACTCAAATGCTGCTAAATGTGTCCTTGAAAAAGTATTGGGATATAGTTCTAAATCACAGTTCAGTTTTGTTGTCAATTATACCAAATAAAACATCATGTTTATCACTTTTACATTATACCCAAGAGCATTATCCCTGCTGAAAATAATTAGAACAGGCCAAAAAAATAAAATAAATGAATAAATACATTAATAATAATAATAATAATAATAATAATAATTATTATTATTATTATTATTATTAGAAGTAGTAGTAGTAGTAGTATAACAATAGCATTAAATCAGGGATTTCTTTCTTATTCTTACCTTTTTATTCTCAAATCAGAATTCTCTCTTAAATACAGAATAGAATTTTAATTCTTTTTTTTTTTAATTTTCAAACTCTAAATCAAAATTATGACTTTTCCAAGAATTTTGAGAATGAATTCAGAGGCCTGACTTAAAAGTCTTTGAAATGTATTATACCTTGCTAAACTTCTCAGATTTGATCAGTGTTACATGTATTATCGTGTAACATGGATTTACAGAAGGAATGCATGTTTGATTTAAGATCAAGGTAAGAGGAAACATTTAAGGTCTAGGTGACCCACCCCCCAAAGCACAGGATTGTGAGTGTAACAGATCATATGTCACATAAATGGCATTAATAATTAAAAAGGTTATTCAGCTGAATGTCACTTACCTTCTGTTTTTTTTTTTTTATAGAGGATATTGATGATTTAAGACATTGACACAATATTAAATCAAGTGTGTCTTTTTTATAGATTGGAACAAATATTTTAGAATTTTTAGTAAATTATGGGGATTTCATTGTTTTTTTTTTTTTTTTTTTTTAATTTATTTTTTTTACATTTTTTAAAGTTAAAATAAACATGCCAATTTTTCTTTTATATTTTGCAATTTTTTAAAGATAATTGCAAATTTAATTTTTTAATCGCTGCAAATTTTCCAAAATATTTAATTTCCATTTTTGAACAAAAAACGTAGCAATTTTGAATCTGTTTGCAAACACATTCAATTTGGGGGGAATTTTTTAAATTTCAAAATTTTAGGAAGTTTGCAAATTTCTGCATATTTTTTCAATTTCATTTAATTTTTTTTTAAATATGTTGAAAATTATTGAAAATAAAAAAGACATTACTTGTACAATTTTACAAAAACAAAACAAAAAACAAAAACAAACGTGTTGTTTGTATTATTTTTCAGTGGATTTTTACAATGTATAGAATTTTATACACTTTTTCTTTTCTTTTTATTTTTTTTGTAAAGACAAAGTCGATTTTGTGGCTCCAAAATAACTTAAATCCAGGTGAGCTGGGGCAAAATGGCTCATATGAAAGTAAAGGTTGCAGATCTCTGATATAGGGGATACAAGCAAGGAGGTTTCAGAAAAATATATGAACGTAGCTTTTTTGACATCATGAAGATGAAATAAGACGACACCCCTCACCCCTTCTACTCCTCCCTCTCTGTCTCTAATTGGTCAGCCTCTGACAGGATTACACGAGTTTCCTCAATTGAACACAGAAGTTAGACGCTCGGACATCCTGCAGGACGCTCCGCCACCTTTGACAAACAAAAACACAACAAGGAAAACTCGACACCGGTGACTCGTATCTGCGTGCGGCTGAACCAGGATCGGATGTTTTTCAGTGACACGAGGAGACATCAGATCTGCTGTGCTGCTCTCATTGGATTAAATGTTTTGTGTGCTGCTGATGGTCGCTGCTGCTGTGAGCCCTGCAGCCTCCAGCACTAATGACTAATGTGGCTCCTGAATACACGCCCGTGTTGAGGTGAAGACAAACTTGGTTCTTTTTAAACCTTCAAGTCGCCACGATGACCCGAATTTTTTGGGATGCTTTTCTTCTCATAAGTGGTGAGTAGCAAATTCAGCTTTAAAATTTGCATTTTTTTGTGTGTCCATAATATAACAGAGATGTGAATGAATGTGAAAAATAGGCTTAAGGGTGAATGGGAGGTGAGTAAGCAATGTCCAATGTATTCAATCTTGGTCAATCCACTGGATAAATGCAATTGAGGTCATAAAACACTACTGTTGAAATGATAAGAAACTGTAGCACTCAAAATGATTATTTTAAAGGTCTTTGATCTAAACATGTCCCCAGTTGGCTTCAAAATAAAGTTGGTGTTTTATTAGATAAATTTATGTGTGATGTTCACCTTAAAGGTAAAAAAAGGGTAAAATTACCATAATTCATCAGATGTCATTGTTTCTGTCGTTTCTGGGACTTGAAACCAGCCTCTCTGAGCTGTTATCCTTCTCTGATTGAGGTTGCGTGTCCTCTCAGACAGGGCCTGCTGTATTTATAGTGCTTTGGTCTCATCCTTTAAGTGCTTGCTTGACCCTGTTACTATTGTTGGGTACTAGTTACTTAATGAAGCATCGATAGTGCATTGAAAACATGGTCACATGATCATATCTGTACTTCAAGAGATAAATGGGACTAACCTTTACTGTACAGGATGCTATGTGATGCATGGTTTCCCTTGAGTGATATTTGCTCATCCATTTGAACAAAAGCCACGTTTCGACATCTTCTTGAAGGTACTTTCAGTATGAAGGGGTTTTAAAAATCTGTGTATTGGTGTCAGTATATCTATTTCCACATCAGGACTATCACAGCTGTTATTTTCCTCTGCAGGATCTCTCTTTACATTTGGAGCAGGGCCAAGCAACTCAACGATCATTGATGCCAGCATTCCCATCAACACAAACTCAACTGTTTCTTCCAATGACACAAGAAGCAGCTTTGAAAACACTGACAGCAGAGGTGCAGCAGCCACAACCTTTGCAACAACAGCTGATCTTTCTCCAGGTACAAGTGAGGCATCTGAAAAAGTACAAAGAGGCTTGGACATACCTCTGTGTGCAGTTTTTATGGAGTCTTTATGCAGTATCCTCCTATAGGGTTTGTTATTTCTTTTTTATTTTCACATCAGGGCTGCAGCATGCTTCAAAAACTGGTTATTTTTCTGTTTTCGTAGGTTTCCTTGTTACATCAGGAGCAGATCCAGCTACCACTGAACCCAGTGTTTCAATTGAAACATTGTCCACTGCTGCCACTAACACCTCAACAAACAGCTCTGAAACAACCAGCAGCCAAAGCACAACCACCACAGTCACCACAAGGACTACATCAAATGTACTTCCAGTTAAAAGTAAGCTGAAGTGTGATTTTCTAAGTCAGATGCAAGAGAAAGCTTAAGGTAATAGTCAGCTAATTTTCTACATTTCAGATCAGACTGTCCTCATCCAGCCTTTGTCTCCACACTGTAAAGCTTCCCATTGAGCTGAAGTGCATGTGGACAGTGTGGCGCTCCCTGATAATTGATCCTCTTAGCATGAGCAGGGGCAGCAGTTGTAATAATAACCAAAGGTTATGAGCAGTATACACAAACCGGACATACCCTTGTTTCACGAGAGCTCAAGATTCAATTATGATTATGATGTGAAAAGCACCTAAACGTGCCCGAAAGACTGGTTTCCATCCCAGTGTCTCTCCTGTCTGGCTGCCAAAATCACATGGGAAGAGTGCGGGGTTGGTAGGCAGATGCCTCAGGGACAACAGAGGGCTTTCACAGAGTCTGAATGAAGGAGACAATACATGTAGGCTGCAATCCAAAAGCCCATTTACCGATGGAATGGAGTGTGTGACGAAGGCTGTAATGCAGATATCTGTCTGCATGCTCATCCTCCTTCCCACCCTGAAAACCACACTGTGCATCTGTTTGGCCTGCTTTGGGAACATTGACTTTTGTTTTGAGTCAGCTGTGTAGGAATTTGTCTGACTGTACAGCTGACCTGCAAGATTTGTCCTATTTTCTTCGTTTAGTGAGATATCTTTGTTGTGAGTGAAAAATGAGATGGCTGCTTGGATAAAGAGGTTTTAATATGTCATCTGTGAACTCTCTGGAGACCTATAATTTGAGTAAAGGCACAGAGGTTTTTGTTGGCAGTGTCTCATTGGGTCTTCTTCTTGACTCTAATTGTCCCTCCTAGGTACACTGAAAGATGTAAGCCAGTGCAAATCCACACGCAACTGGAGACAAAAGACTTCAGTCTGCCCTGGTGGCGTGGGTGTCAGCTTTAGGATTTAGTTCATGTTGTTGTTTCAGGTCCTTTCAGGCTTAGGCTGTTTTCACATTTATGATATTCACCTGTATCATGTTTTGGATTAGGATTCATTCTACTCTGATTATATTTGATAATGTTATTGCGGATACATTTCATGCCTTTAAGGAGGTGGCGCTCCACCAATACCACGAGAGACCTTTTCCTCAAAAAGAGCTGGCCTCCCAAAATTTGGCTGTTTCTCTATGAGAACTGATAGTGATTGAACCTTAGATATAATATTCCATGGTTATGCCCTAATGAAAATCCTGACAGCATCTTGTCTTACTTCTTCGCAGAGTTTGTGGCCGCAGCCGTTCGGTCTCATTTTGATGACTGTCCAGACTCACACCGCCATTTCTGCTTCCATGGCACGTGCCGCTTCCTAATATTAGAAGAGACGCCGGCTTGTGTGTAAGTTGTTTTTAATTTAAATGCCAACACTTTTGAGTTGACTTTTGTTCTCATTAATTACATCTTTAAGCTACTGCTTTGGCTTTCCAACCCACTTTTTCAAGTTTTTTTCAGGGTTTTTGTGCTTTTATACAGAGGACAGGACGATAGATAGAGCAGGAAACAGGGTGAGAGGGGTAAATGACATGCTGGAAATTGGCTGTAGTTTAGATCCAAGCCGGGGTATCCACTCGAGGGCTAGCCTCATAAAACATACAACCATCACGCCAGGTTAAAGCAGCGTTTCTTTTAAAAGTTTATATTTAATTTGAAAAAGACTTAAATTGAAAGTAATGCTTCTATATGACCTTCAACAGCGAAAATGCAACACGACTAATAATAATTTTAATCTTGCAGCAGGGAAGGTGTCAGATGAGATGAAAGATGGCATGCTGAAATGACAGCCATTTTTTTGTATTTTCTAAGATGCCTTTTAAAAAAGATTTTTTTTTTTGCTAGAAAGCACCACCAAAATATATGCAGAACAAATCAGCATGATGCATCACTTTGTCCACAGGGGGCACTAAAATTAGCACAAATCAAAAGATTTTCTATAGTGTCACTTTCAGTGCGCGTGACTGCTGCCAGAGGGAGGGTATCAGACTTTAGGGCTGACAGCACACTGAAGAATTAATCTTGTTTTTCTAGCTTCTAGCACAACAAAAGTAACAGTGCTTCTTTTTTTTAATCTTCTTTTTTTCTTTTTACACACATGAAGGTATCACTGTGTCCACCAAGGGCTTGAGTACTTATATAACTTTATGATAACTTTAATATATTTACTCACCAGAATTATTATGACTTTAAATTGTGACAAATTTTAATAGGTATGAGAAGTGTCTTTTTTATAATGACCCAAATTATCTCTAAGAAAAGTCTGTTAAAACTTCCCTTGTTCTTTTTTGAATGAAATTTTCATGTCCAAATCTGTTGTATTTGATAACGTGTACCATAAAATCTCATGTGCAATTTTGTTCTTCGGACACATCAACTTGATAACCAAAACAGTAGTTATTTAAGAGATAACTTCAAGTATTAGGATGTCCTTTCAGCCTATGGCATTGTCACGTCAGATAGCTTTAAGTGCCTTTAAAATTTAGATTTGTTATACTTTTTGTGCATGCTGTAATTTTGCATCCTTGTTGCAGGTGTCATCCTGGCTTTGTGGGGATGAGGTGTGAGCATGCAGACCTACTGGCTGTAGTGGCAACTAACCACAGACAGCAGACTGTGGCCACAGTGCTGGTGTTGTGTGTGATCGGCTGTGTCCTCATCATGGTGCTGTGTACACTTTTACAGTAAGTAATAACAATGACGCATTCAGATCTGAGCTCAATAACTAAAGGTCAAAATGAGCTGTAGTTGGAGAACAGGACAGAGAGTCAGTTTTATAAAAAAAATGATGGTGATGATTTTCGGAGATTGAATACCTGTGTCTTTGTTGGTGCAGCTGCTGGTGGAGGCAGGACTGTCGGAGGCGCAGCCATGCACATCATTACGCTACAGAGAAGCATGGAGCATCTTTCTATCCCTCTGAGAGTGGTGACTCATTTACTTTTTTCTCTAAAGACCATTATTTCCAAGATAACATTCCTATTTACAGAGCATTTATTGAATATACAAGTGTAGGCTATCGGTGGAGACTCAAACATAGCTATCCATTACATACCACACACTGGCTGTATAGGGGTCTATATTTGCAGATAAAAGAACATCTTATAAAAAACAGATGTGATCTGAGAAGAGAGAAAAGGTTACTGTATCTGGAAATTCAAATTTCAGCAAGTTTAAATTAAATAGAGACTTTTTTTCAGCTGCAGATGAACCCACCTTTTTGTATTTATGGCAGGAAGTTCATAATTTTAAGACCAACATGAAACAAAAAAATGTGTTTTTGTGTTAAAGAACCAGTATGTTGCCTAGAATGATGTGCAGACTAGTTTATCTAAAAATGAAACTCTGGGAGCATTTTTCTAAATTTGTCGTTGAAATAAAAAAAATAAAAATTTTGATCTTTGTCCATTAAACATCTTCTTTTTTGGTAAAGTTAAAAACACCTGTTATTTTTTATTCTTTCAGTGGTCTGAGGAGACGTCTTGCTGGAACATGAGCTGTTCAGCTTGTTAAGTTTCCCTCGTGCCCACAGACCTTCAGCATCATCCAAAGTGGTATTTAAATTTTCTATTAGAGCACAACAGGCCTGCTTGATGTGGACATCAACCACTCATGACTTTTTTCCTATTGACTACAACTTCGTACCTGTGTAATCTTAGGAACGTGCTCCTTGATTTGGAGGAAATGCATACAGAACTGCATCAGTACATCTGAAACTCTAAGGATGAAGCTGGTGCCAAATCCTGCAAGGAGAGGAGCTTTACACTTCCGTATTCTTGTTTGTGACTGGCCGAGAGGACATGAGGAATGATCTACAAGGCCATTTTCTATCCTGTGGTGGTTTTTGAATAGACACTCTGTTTACTTTGGAACTGCAGGGCAACAATAGTTGATTCACTGAAGTCAGACAACCCCAATTCCTCTTTTTGTCTTTTAATAATGCCACACATATTTCATCAGAAGCACAGAGGACAATTTTACGAACCTACGGTGGGAAAACTGATGCTTTAAAAACATTTTAGTGTCTGTTTTTAAAGAGGGGACTCACTTCACCTGACAGGGGAAGGAATTGTGAAAAGGACTGAATGCTGATGGATTAAAACCCTGCAATCAGTAGTTATACACAATGTTTAAAAAATCTTCAAATATGATCTGGTTACGCTCTTACAGGTAAGTTTGACTCCAGTATTCTTAATGAAGACATGATATCTGTCAGTTTATTCATTTTTATTCCTGACCTGTACTTGAATGTGTTCATACATCAGAGGTTATTTTATTTTGCGAGCTATGACTTTAATAACACGTGCACACAAACACACTGAAAGGCCATCTGTCCCTTGGCCCTCTTGTAGTCTTGCACTTTTCCTGCAAGCTTGCTCACTGTTCTTATGAAGTCTGCATTTATGGTACAATGAAGTCACGGGGAAATGGTGTTCACATGATGAGAGATGCCAAATACACTTCTTTCTAACTGCCTGAATGAGCACTGAAGGGAAGCGGGTTGTTACACATCCACTGCAGGATGCATGCACTTAAATCACAGTTTATACTTTTATAAGGACTTTTTTTATTTAATGAATCTTGTTATAGCATTGCCTCTGTTTTGAATTTCATTATGTTTTAAAGAGGAAAAGTCCTCTGGAGGGGAATTAATTTCAATAGATTTGAAGTCTTCTCTAAACTTCTCGAGTAGTGATTGGTAAAGGAATACAAAATAACTTTTAAAAACTGACTATAGAGTGTGTTTGCTATTTGCGTGACTGGATAGGACTTCCTTAAGATGAATGTGACGGGATTCCTTTGCTTAACGGCGCTGTGGGTATAAAATGCTTGTCCTTGTTTACAGTAGGTGAAATGTATGATATTTACATTCAGCATATGTGTAAATGTTTGTTTTCACAGCATTTATATGTAACTATTTAAACCACACAGGTATATACATATATATAAAAAACAAAGTCAAAACAAAAGTCATGTTGGAAGGAGGACCTTTATGTTCTGACTTTGTTGGATTTATATTGGAAGGCTTATGATATCTGTGTTTGTTTTCCAATGAATTAAAAATGCAAGTGTGTCTCTGTGTGTGTTGTGCACATTTTCCAATGTATGTGCTCTGTTTTTGTGGATTGTAATCTGATACATTGCGTGACAGTCTTCTTAATTCTTAAGCTCCTTTTATTTTCTCTCTTTCCTGATGCGCCGCTCTTCTATTTTTCTCTTCTACTGAATATTTCAGGACCAGAGAAATGCTGACATGAAACTCTGAACCTCTGGCGCTTATGAACAAAGAGCTGAACTCTTGAGTGCTTTTATAGCTGAAGGAAATGTTTCAGCCATTTTCTGTATCCCCATTGTGGGTCGTATTTATGTCTTTTTGACTTCACTGAATATAAACCCTTTAGAGCTATGGCATCTGTTCATTTCCATTTTATTCACATTATTCCTCTCTGTAGGGACATCTATCCTTTATACATCTGCATCTCCTCGGGTCTTCCCTTTAGCTCTCCCGGTATGAGGAGCTTCGGTTTGTTTCACAATCCCATTATGTCTGCAATTGGATTTCTGTGGAGTCCTTTAGATCCGTCTGGCTGAGCTACTAAACCAGCTTTGAATTAAGCAGCTCTTGTGGCTGCTTCCCTGAAGACACACAATAGCCTTTAACATACAAAGAAGCAGGATGAGAGGCACAGGACGTCAGAAAACAATGAAACAAACACAGAAAATGTTATGGGCAGTATATGCAAACATTTTTCTGATACACAGTTGGCTATGTTATCTCTGGGGTCAGAAAAATCCTCTTAAATCCTTTAAATCTGATTTTGGCTAATGTCAATCCCTGTCCTTTATAAGAGGCTGAAGCTCTGCTTTGAACTGAATATCACTTTGCTCTTTTTTCTTTCTGTTTCCCCTTTTTGTGCTTTTGATCCTGCGCCCAGTTCTCTCAGTATCTGCCTCTGACCAGATGGTTTAGAATGAGAATATGTATTTAGTATTTGGGTGAAGCAACCCTGCCCTGTTTACTTCCACTAAGCTCTACAACAAACTATTAGGAATGATGGAAGCATTGAGTCAAAAGGTCAGTCCTAACCAAACTACACATCATGATATTTCAGTTAATGCCCCTTTATCCATAAAGTTTGTGTGTTATTAAAATCTTCAACCATCCCTGCTATTCCCTTTCTTACACTCCTCTTAACAGTTCACAGCAGATGCTCATTCCAGTGTGAGAGTTTGAGACCTTGAAATTCATCTGCCCATTCAAATGGTGAACAAAGGAGACCTCTCATGGAATAAACAAACAAAAAACTGCAACAACAACAAAACAATCACATCAGCTCAAATTGATAAGGTCAGTTTAATTTTTTCTCAGGGCGTTGCTGATCTTTTCTTCAGGGACTGGTCAGGAGGATCAGCTATTTAGTGACAGACAAATCAGTGCTTGTGTGTGTATGTGCCATTTTGTGGCGAATCTTGCACACCATAGGATTGTGCTGCCTGACATTAATGTACATTATCGTGCATATTAGTTACTGTATGAGAGTTGTAAGGTGTTGCAGGTCAGACTTGTTTTCTGACCATTTCTATCTTGTGGAGGTTTTTTTTTTTTTTTTTTTTGCATGCTAGTGTGTTCCCCTAATCAGCCATGTCCAGGGGTCCTTAAGTTGAATTATTTTATATTTGTGCAGCTGAAAATGATTGCTTTGCTTCCTGCATTTCACGAACATATACTCAGCATGATAGGTTAAGTAATCTAGGTGCTTCATTAAAGTGCAACTGAAAGGACGGCACTTTGGGGACAACCATATTGAGACAACTTTAGCAACTCTAAGAATTTACCATAGAGGATGGGTCTCTTAGTTGTGTTAGACAAAGAAAAAAATGCCTTTCTAGCTCTATAAAATGTTAATTTAACTAACTTAAGTCTTTAGAATTTTCATTATAAGATAAAAACAGCATACCAGGACAGACTTGTGTTTCATAAATATTGATCCCAGTTTATTTACAGTAAAAGTGCATAATTAAAACAGTAGGTTTTACTTTGTAATCCATGATTTTCTTCCTTTTTCAACAAAAAAACAACGTTTTTTTGTTTTCATGTAAAATTTCTGAAGTGGCAGAGCTCACCGGGTTCAACATTACCTGAATTTGGTTCCTAAACTGAAGCACAGTTTGAATAAGTAACTTTACTCATAAGCAGATATGTCCAGCTTTAGTTCATGTGCTGCTGAAGCCGTGATGGCAGTTCCTCCAGGGAGCAGAGACGATGCTCTATAGGAACATCAGAGTTGCCGTAAGTGTTATGTCTGTCCAATAGGAAGCCCTGAATTCCCACAGAGCGAGATGCAACGTAATCTTTCTCATAGTGGTCCCCTATGTGGGCTACACAAGCAGCTGGTACACCACATTTTTGCAGCGCTAGATCAAAGATGACAGGACTAGGTTTTGCTGTGCCGGCTTCCTCTGATGTGATCAGAAAGCTGAAGTAAGAGAGAAGGCCACAAACGCGCAAAATCTCTTCCAGGCGACGATCAAAGTTTGATACCACGCCCAGCTTCAGTCCCAGTGAGGAACACCTCTGGAGGGCCATTTCTGAGTCTGAAAATACCTGAAAACAGGGACATTGTATGTTTACAGGTTACCACCAACACAAACAGTTAAATAGGATGCAGATGTTGAATAAAAGGTTAAAAAGAATCTGTGATGACAAGTAGAAACTTTTAAATGCTTGGTATTTTCTTCTTCACTTGTTTAAAGACTGATTTTCTCTCTGATTTACCTAAATAGCAGTTTTTATCATTTTAAAGCAGACTTATCCATTTACATTTTTATGCTTTCTCCTCATTACCTCCCAGTTTTCTGCATTACAGAAGTTGTGATAAAGATTCTGAGCCATAGTATTCAGCAGGGCTGGGTCCTGCACTCTGCACTTGGAGAACGTGCCCCGGACCACCTCCATCCACCAAGACTGACCGTCAAGGCCCTGAGAGATGCCGTAGTTAGGGAATTTCTTGGACTGATGTCTGTATGTCTGGCGAAAAGCAGCTTCAACCTCCACAGGACTGAGTTTCAGGCCCATTCGCTCAGCTTCCTTGCAGTACTGCTCTCCCACAGAGGCTCGCACCTTCAGTAGGGTGTCTTTCACATCCCACAGCACCCAGCGCAGAGGAGCTCGCATTACACCTAGGGAGAAGCACAACAGACATCTGACAGAATGTTTGAGAAAAACAAAGAGGTAGTGATTCAGGAATTATTCAGATGAACAAAAAAGCCTGTGTCGTAGGTCATTGACATTGGCTCTGACTTCTCAAAGGCCGTAGAGCAAGCTCAGGTAATTATAAAGGCTTTATTTAAAGTGTTAAGATTTCATATCTGAGACTGAAAGCATTATATACATTAAACTATCTCCGGCTGGTCAGGTGCTTTCCCCGTGAGAAATTTTAAGCTTAAGTGTGCTCCCCAACCCCGGCTTTTTCCCGCAGTCAAATAACCAACTCATCAAGTGAAGTGGGCTCTTTCACTGCAATTAGGTGTGAATGTGTGTATGAAGAGTTGTCTGTCTCCACGTGTTTACCCTGTGCTTGACTGGCGACATGTCCAGGACATACGTACCCCGCCCATTCCCAGCAGGTGTCGGACGCATGAATGAATCTATCAACACCTATCTGACTGAAGTTAAAGATTATCTCAGGGTTAATTTAAAACCCTACAGACTGACACTTTTACATGAAACAAGTCAAAGCGGTGACAGTGAGTACGTCACTGAAAACGTTGACGTTACCTTTCTACGCAAATGCCCTTGTAAGTTATTTATTGTTAGCATTAGCCAACGTTACAAAGTTAAAGCTGTTTTATGGCTACATGACGGTACGGTATAAATCTGCTTCTGAAAAGATTTCACCGTCTATGAAAAACAAGTTTGAAACTGTTAAAAACGTTACCTATGTCAAGTCTCTGAAATTTTGAATGGATGTAAACAAGCCACAGCGAGTGCCAGCCAGCCACTGAATTCTTCTTCGCTGGAAGAACTCAGGGCAGATGGTGCCATCTACTGGAGTGTACTGTCACTCAGCGTTCGTTCCTTTTGTAAGTACTCCCAAATATTATGTATTTTTTGGCAGACCTATTTCATACTATTATTTTATTATTTTAATTCTCTCTATAATGGATGCTTACACCTTCAAAACAGCATATTAACAATGTCTCATCGTTTTACTGTATCGATTTATACACCCACGACAGTAGGCGGCAGTATGTCCGAAGAGAAATACCAAACCCTAACTGAATAGACGTGTACGCATGCGCGCAGTTCAACACACCGGTTATTGCAGCCATGTGAAAGCAAAGCAAAACAAAACGAGAAAAATGTGGAAGGATGTTGCTTTATAAGTCTTCATGAGGAGTCCAAAATAATTTATGGTTCCGATACAATGGCAACCACGGCTGTCCGGGTGTTTCGGCAGTTAGAGGGTATTTTTTGTGTTTACAAACCATCTGGCGTGCACTGGAAACTCGTGAGGGACACTATCGAGACAAATCTTCTTAAAGGTGAGGTTATCGTAGCCTTTAAAAATACAATAATCACATAGTCTACGCTCGAAAGATTCCACTGTCTACAACCAATATGCAGGTTGGCATCTGACAAGTACCAACATTGCTGTTTGCCTTGTAATCACTTGACCCCTGTATGTGTCACCTTTAAGGTTTAAACGCAACACCATCCCAGCCACTTCCCCAGGAGGTCCGTTTCTTAGCTCTGGAATCCGGTGACAGTGAAGCACCAAAGGGACTCACGTTGTCCGCAACGGCTGTGCCAGTACTGTCAAAGCATATTCGTGGTACGTATTTTCTACATGAAGAAGCACAAGGATGCTTCATTTTGCCGGGTCACACGCACATTGACGGTAGCTCTTAAAACAAAATGAATAGAATCTAAATGACGGTGTGCTCTCAAAATAAACAGATAAGTCACATAAACATTCATATTCGACCAGACAGGTTGATCCTCTCTATTTTCTTTATTTTTTAAAACACACGATCAGTTTTCTCTCAGATATCACGGGGTGAGGTCCCTTTGTAGATGCCTGGTGGCCTCTTGATGTTCAGCTGAAATCAAAATTAACATAACAAAATCAATATATAAGTTTTAGGGCTAGTTGTCCAGTGTACTTATAATGTTTGCATATTGTGTTTTTTTGCATGTCCCCAAGTAGTTGGTGATAAACATGGTGTCAAACTGAGCCTATATATATATATATATATATATATATATATATATATATATATATATATATATATATATATATATATATATAAGTAATGTCATTCCCATATAGTACTGTTGTGGACTATCTTACAAAAACAGTAATTACATTCTGGACCAATGGGCCTGGGGAAAGTCAGAAGTAAAAGCTGATTCTATTTTGAAATCCTGATTGATGCAAAATGAAGAATTGCAGATTTTATTTGTGTTCTAGTAACAGGACCAGAATTTCAGCACATCAAAGTTGGAGTAGGACATCGCCTGGATTCGTTTTCTTCTGGTGTTCTAGGTACGTTTCACAGAACGGGTCACATGAAAGCACTTATTTGTTTCATCTGCTGCACTGATCATTTTCTTCTCACATGTTTAACTTCAGTTCTTGCTGTTGGGAAAGGGAACAGGATCCTGAATGATTTTCAGAGGGCACAAGTCACAAGGGTAATATATGAGTTTTTTTCAGGCTTTTCTGTGAGCTATACATTAAAAATAGATAATACTCAAATGTTAAGTGCTTTTACTTATCTTACAGGATTACACACTGGAGGGAGAATTTGGAACTGCAACAGATGACTTCTCACATACAGGCCGAGTTGTTGAAAGATCGACTTATGGTAGGATAGTTAACCGTTTTCCTGTAAATTTATGTTTCTCCACCATCACCTAAGTTTATAACATTCAATGGCCATCCAATATCTAATGTAAATTCATGCTCCTGTTTTTTTACAGCCTTTGTTATCTTAGTTTTTCTGTATTTATCATACTTAGCAATCAGACCTAACCACTTTTTTTCTCTGACATGATCTGTGAAATAGACCATATCACTCAGGACAAGCTGGAAAGAGTCCTGGCAGTACTGGAGGGAGCCAATCAGAAGGCCTTGTTAACGTAGGCTATTACATCTAATCTTCATTCATTTTTTATCAACATCATATTACTGCTTTTCCTCTCTGTGCTTTACTTTTTAATGACCTCCCCTCCGGGCAAAAATGATCCATCAGTACACAGAGTGCTCTCAGCAAGTCCACTTTAAGGTACTGTATAACTACTCTTAACACCTTAGGATGACTGTTATACCTTTCTAATATCCTGTAAAGGTATTCCAACATCGACATGCGCTCACAAGAAGCCTATGAGATGGCTGTGCAAGGTTTACTTGTTCCAGATGGAAAATCGCCGCCCATTCTGACTGGCTTACGTTGCACTCACTTTCAACCGCCAAACTTTACTTTAGGTAACTTAACAAACTGGTTCCACGGTTTCAATAATGCTCATTTCTGTGATGCTTAGTAATAATATCTGATATTTTCTCTGTCTTTTATTACAGAGGTGCAGTGTCTCAATGAAAATCAGAAATATTTATGCAAAGTTGTACATGAGATTGGTCTGGAGCTGCGCAGCACAGCAGTGTGTAAAGGAGTCAGACGGACCAGAGATGGCCCTTTTACCCTACAGGACGCTCTGACCCGACACCAGTGGACTGCATTTGATGTAAAGAAGGCCATTAAAAAATACCAGTTATCTAAGAAGGGCAAAAAACATCCACACTCACAGACCAAGGACTCAGGGTCACAGCTACCAGAGGTAAAAGGAACAAGAGATGAAAATGAATCAAGCAGCAACAAAGCAGCAGCAGGTTGAATATTTCGAACAAGCCACTGAAATGGACTCAATTTCAGAATAAAACAGCTCCACTTCTCACCTCTGAGCCTGAACCCTGCATCACCTTGGTTACTGAAAGACAAAATGTGCTATATTTTTTTATTTCTGCCTTTTTCCATCACTGAAGCAATTTGTTATAACCTGTACAAAGTTGCATATTTTCCTCCCACTTTGTTGAATTTGAACAGGCTTTCACGTTCCCTAGATTCTAATAGAGACATGGAGGATTTCATTAAATTGGAGAAAAAAATATTTCTGTTGTAAGGTTGTGCTGCTACTTATCATATTTTCATGCATGTATAGAAATGATGTACACATAGCGTTAAAAGTGACTTCAGCCATCTTTAGAGGCTTTAAGGTTAAGCAGTGTGTGTGTTTGCGTCTGTACTCTACCATGTGTTACTTTTCGGGCTTGTGTTTTAATAATTTAGGAGAAAGCTGTAATGTTTAGACTGACTGGATGTGACTTATCAAACTTTAAAGAACTATCTGCTGTAGCTTTGTGTCTCTAATGTCTTGTTAAAACCAAAGATAGATCAACAAAGGGCTGCTGATCAGCTCCTGTACTGTGGGAAAGTCTAATTTTTAGAATATGTTCCACAAACTTAAAAAGCTGCTGCTTGAATACTTATTTTGTCTTGGTTTTAAAACCAAATCAAGTCCTTGTTAACTGGAAACATTTGAAACCTGATGGAGTATTTTGAAATAACTCACTTGCTTATCTAATGTTTGGCATTTGACAGAATGTTCTAGCCTGTAACTGTTGTATCTAATGAATTCAAGACAAAAGCAATATAATTTTTTAATGGGTAAAAACTAGAGCCAGTCGCTAATATCAGATTCGTTGTTCTTGATGTTGAAAGATTCTGGCTCAGCATTTGTTTCCCACAAAAGCTCCTTTGGGATGTTATAAGTTATTGCAGTGGCGCCGTTATTGTCATGCTTTTCATACCAGTGAAGGATGTGCTGTTCCAGCAGGGACACTGCTGTCTTTGTCAACAGAACTTCCACAAGGACACAAGTTAACGACTTGAATTTGGACTCATTGTTTTGCAGATTTAATGAGCATGACAATGACATCAGGTATTTAGCAACAAGTCAGAAAAATAAACAAAATAGTGATTAAACCTATGCACTTAAAAACTGGGGACTATTTTATTTACGTCACAAACAGAGGCTGTTATTTTGCTGTCAGTGTGTAATCAAGCCAAGATGTAGATAAAAAGTCAAGTATAACAGCAACAGAGTCTCAATTTTTTGTGGAATTGTGTATCTGCTTTTTTTTTTTAGCCTCAATAGGTTATTTGCTTTTCAAATTGTGTATAAATTAAAAAATAAATAAAAACGAAATAATTTGATACACAATTTTTGTTGTGAGGGGACAAACCACAAGTTTCAGTACTATACCCAAAGGATGAGGCATAAGGGTATTTGTGTGTGAAGTGATTTTTTTTCCACCTAAGGATCTGAGACAAGGAAAGTGCTACTTAAAAAATGTTTCTCATGGGGATCATCTCTTTTAGTCTTTTGGACAAAAAAAACAAAAGTGGTAAAGTCTTAAGCAGAAACAAGCCTTTATATACATTGAAAAAATCAATCAAAACGAAACATATTGCAAAATACTAAAGAAAACATCCATAGCTCATAACCAGCTTGAAAATAAATAAAGTATTGCTACTTTTAGTAAAATTTATCCACACATCCAGCTACATTATGTGTAAATATAAGTTGAAAACATATTTTTTAAACATTTAAGGTTACCAGCAAAATCATTTGTACACAACAGCTTTTCTAGTAGATTTAATAACATTTGTTTGAATTTTCCATGTTGCAGATGAACTAAATGTGATTAACTTAAATTAAATATAGATCCTTACACTTAGTGGCAGGTTTGATCAACATGTCTTTTAATGCAGCTTTTTCCATAACTGTTGTCACTGTTTTATTATATTCATGTATATTGTTTTTGGTCTAGTTGCTCTGCATTGTTTATTAAATTTCTCAGCAGGTGTAAAAAAACAAAACATCTCATTCAACATTAAAATCTTAGTCACTCAACTTTATAAAATGGCATTTCAGAGAGTCTGTTACTTACAAACATAGACAGACTCAGATAATGATACAATGATATGTGCACACACAAACCCTGCCCTGTTCATCTCTGTTCAGCAACATCCTGATGATTTCTTCTTCTGGGGCTCTTTAAACAACACTGTGGCTTCCTCTCTTGTGTCAACTTTTTGCCTCAACATCCTGGACACAAACAACAATTTGAGATGTGTGAATTGGAAGCTGTTTCACAACATAGAGCATTAAAGGTCACATCACATAAAAAATGAAATGTTCCTCAGTGTGTTACCTAGCCACAGTTTCCAAAGACTGGATCACATTTTCTCCAGTGGCAGCGCTGCACTCCATGAATTCAAAGCTGTGCTCCTGTGGACATCAAACGGCTTCTTTTAGTGCCACATTTGATTATTTGAATTCCTTTGATACATAAAGATATGATATAGGTTCAAAAGATGCCGCCCAGCTGTACCTTAGCCAGAGTTTCCCCCTGCTGTGTTGTGACACAGCGTTTTGCGTGATCATTTTTATTTCCAAGAAGTAACACTGTCACATCCTCTGCAGCTCCATCCTGGAATCAGACAATAAACATGCATCATTTCGACTGTGTAGACAGCTTTGCATGTTTCAGTGCAATGCTTGCTGTATCTTCACCGCAACAATAAAACCACAAATGATGTTGTGATTTGCTTGTATTCGTTGACTGGATAATGCTGTTCGTGCTTGACATTTTGTGTCCAATGGGCATGCAGCTGCAGTTTGAAACAGCAATTCTGATCGTTGGGTTTAAGTCTTTATTTAATTCAAGATAATTTTTAAATGATTTAAAGTTAATAAAAAGTTTTGAGCTCATTATGAAACACTAAAGATAACATGCCTTATTTACTTTAAGGCAAATAAGACCATGCGCACATATAAAACAGAGTTTTTCAAATTCAATCAAAAACTTGTTTGTTAAATTTTTGCCTTTTTAACCAACGTTTCAAAATTTAATTGCTTGCAATGAAACAAATGAACAGTGCTTTTCTTCTGATTGTCTCTTATGACTGTTGTTTCAGGATGCATTAAATTGAGTGGCTTTCAAATGGTCAAATAATACAGGGAGATATAACACACGTCAGAATGTATTTCCTACCTTATCACACCAACAAAGTGCTTACTTTCTTTTTTAAGTGACTTTAATTCTCAGTTTCCCTTATTTTTGTTTTTATATTTCTGAATTCGCACTTTTATTGACTCAATTGTCTCTTTGCAACGGTGATTTTTATTGCTCTCATGTTTTATTCATGTACATCTCTTTGGTTCTAAAAAGTGCTGTATGAAATTAATCATGTTTAGTCAATACTTAAAATAATTTGTGACCTTTCTTTCAAGCTTAACCCTTTATAAATGATGAAATGTACACATGTTTGTGTGTCGTTACAGTATGTCTGGCCTGTAATCAGTTACTAGGAACAAATCATGGTGAAAAGCCAAAAATGAAGCTCAAAGATTAATGCATCATACCTGGATACAGCTTGCCCAGTAGCTGACTGCAGAAAAGCTTTGAGAGGAAGTGACATCATACATGAGGAGAAAGGCCTGGGCTTTGTGGAAAACCTGCCGTGTGATGCTGTGAAACCTGTAATAATTAAAAAAAGCAAACACACTCACAAACAAGAGCGACCAGTTACTCTACAAAACTGGAACAAAAAGATTATGTTTCTTTACTCAAAAGTGAGGACAAAATGTCTGTACCCAGTGAGGAACAATGGACCGTGAAACAGCCCCGAGGCTGTACATGTACCGCTAATAGTCCAAAGATACTGGTTGGTTGAGTTTGCAGAGTGTTCCCTTTAGCTTTTCCTAGAAACACATTCTGCACATAGTCTTCATCGACATGGACTATTACACAATTACCTCCGTATTCAGGTCAGAGAAATCTTACTGTTACATCATACACAGTAGTTTATGTTATCAAACAGAATGGTGTATTTACTCATGAAGCTTTATCATCTACAGTGAAACTCTGATAAGCACAAAGAATAATCTGACAACGTATATCCACACACTAAGGTTGTATTCAACTTCAGACGGCTGAGAGAAGGGGGAGTAGGCTGACAGACACACTGCTTGTCTGTCACCTCTAACTCTGCTTTTACCAAATCTCTTGTGCTAATTTGAGAGAACAAAAACATTGCTAAGAGGGGCCAAACCAGTTTTTAAACAGGCTGGACCCAGCTTTAAGGACTTTTCTAAACACTTTGAATGTGTATTGAGTTCCCAGAAGCTGCTGACCGTGGGAACTTATATTTATATGATGTTTGACCGGCTGCAACTGAATATGCAGAGGTTATATAACTCTGCAAACACTGCCGCGTGTTCCTGTCAGAGGTCTTAGCTGGCCGCAGACACAGTACACCACTATACAACCAGGATGCTACCTTCTGGATGGGAGAGGAGATACACTGCGGGACATTTGAATAAGTTATCAGAGGGACAGAGCACATCAGTAAACAGACAGCTGTCGCTAAAACTCAAGATAACACCCCAGGAGCTCTGTCATTAAAACACTTTTATCTGTTGTGCGTGTTTGATTACAAGAGCTTAATGGGATACAGGTGTCCTCAGGGAGACCTACCTTTCTTGACCTGCTGTGTCCCACAGCTGTAGCACCACAGGTTTTCCATCCACTACCACAGTCCACAAGCAGGAATCAATTCCTACAAAATGTATTTATGTTGCATTATCTTTAATAAACACATACTTTTAGGGGCTAAACAGAATAAATTTAGGCTCTTACCAATAGACGCAGGGGTATCCAAAGAAAACTTCCCACTTCGAGCTCTTTTCATGAAGGAGGTTTTGCCAACGCTGCTGTCTCCAACCATCACCACATTGTAACTCTTTGACTTGCCAGCGGCTTCTGTGGAAGTATCTGCTAAGACAATAAAAAGCATCTCTTGGTTACATGTGTATCATTTTTGTTTGTAGTATGACTGCTCCATTTTTATCTCTCTACAATCTGCTACATTTTGCTGCAGCTGTGGCCGCTATTACAAAGTAGGAAGGTAATATTTACCCAGGGAAACTGTCTCCTGCCTCTCCTGTTCCAGCTGGATTTTGGCATTGGGATGTTGAGCTGGGGTTACCTGTATAGGTGTCCTCTCACTGTGAAACATTCAAACACACAAAGGTCAAATAAGAACCAGCACTGAGTACTTCAAGTATTTGCATTTTAGTGAGATCAATTTGGTTAACTGAACACAATGTAAGCAAAAGAAAATATTTGAATGTGAAGACAAGTATTTTCATCACTTTGGTGTATTGTCTACAGCAAGAGCTTCTTATTATTATTATGTGAAAAGAACGTTGATTTAGATTAAAGGACCTGCTGTAGAAAAATAAAACAAATTAATATGTGCTTTATCTAAAACTGCTCCAACAAAACAGGCTTTATTAGAAATAGAAAACAGCAAAACAGATTCTCTGTATGCAAAACAGGCCACCCTTTCATCTGAGTTTTTTTTTTACTAATCCTTCAGAAACAAAAATAATGTTATGCAAGGAGATATGCGTATTTGTCTCATATATCTCTGCATCTTATCTGTTGAAAGTGACAAACCCTAAAATTGACAAATGAAGCCAAACAGAGGAAACTACAGTTTCTTGAGTGTCCACTTGAGGCTGGCTCCAAAAGTCCAGGAAGCTCTTTTTACTCGTATAAAAATCTGAATAGCTAATTTTTCACAAGTAATTTATAATTTTGTTGAAGACTAATTGCACTTTTGTTATTCAGAGAAATGCTAAATGATTTCAGATTAGTCGAAAGCAGTTGCAAACCTGTGTTGCCATGGTTACAAATGAAAAAAATAAAATGAATAGTGTTCTCGTAAGCAACGTTAAGGGAAAGAAAAGCAGAGCACTGTCATGAAAGTTAAGATGTATCTGTTTTCAGGTTTTGGGTGCAGCTGAATTGAAAAACACATTTTTTCCATTATATATTTCTTGGCAGAGTTTTCAGATAGCTGTTTATTGCTGTGTCAAAACCACTCAGATGGACAATCCTTGAAAGCCAAAGTGTTAAAATGCCTGTTAATTGTTAGCTTCAGACTTACCTCAGAGGTTTTGCATCCTCTCCTGCTTCTGTGCTGCTGACGTCTGGTGATGCTGTGTTTGTTTTTTCCACCTGCACCAGTTAAAAACATCTTAAAAGTGAGAAGACTGGAAAACTATCAATCCCTTGATTCAGTAAAACATTACCTGGGTAGTTACCAATGTAAAATTTGCATTTCAAGATTCCCAGAACCAATCGTCTGGTACACAGGAAGTTTTAAAAAAAAGTCTTCAGGATATATTCTTTTATTATTCCACAGCAACAATGTAATGATGAAATCACTAAATTATAAACATAAAGACCACTGCATGAGTTATGTTAAAATGAAAGCCTAAAGAGCATTCATGTTTTTTTTAATTCTGTTTTCTGCAGCTCTGTGATGCTTCTTGGGCCAGTGATGGTAAATGAGGGACAAGAACAAGAACAAGGTATTTATGTTCTTCTTTTCACTATGTGAAACTTGTAGTGTTGGCAACCTATTCCTCATTTTAGTTCCTGCTTTTATTTGGTTCTTTCTTGTGACAAACACTTGACCTGTGCGCAAGGTTTTACACAAATGGGAAGTGTACGACCACATGTTTAACTACTTACTTGAAAGAACCCAACAACTGTCCAACAACCAAATGAAGGAAAACAAAAAAATAAAATAAAATAAAACTGAACAAAGTGAAGAATCTTTGTGTACAGCTATAAATACTCACGACTGAAATGTTAAACAAAAAAACATCTGATTCCTGTGTTAATGTACAATATAAAACAATCAAATCTTAAAATTGAAACTCAAGTGTCAAAAAAGTTTGGTGCTTACCTCTGATATATCACGCTGGTCCAATGATTCTTCTTGAGTTGTCTTAACCTCAGTCTGACCAGTGAAACTTCCACTCTTGTTCCCATTTTCTGTGCCTTCTGCTTCGGCTTCTCCTGCAGTTTGACTTTCATTGTTTTTGTGTCCATGTGACTTCCTGTGAGATCCCAATTTTCTTCTTCTTCCACTCGATGCTAATTCTGCTGTTACACTGTGTTTTGTAGAAGTTGGTTGTGTTGTTGGAGGATAACTTGGAGTTTCATGAAGTTCTGTTTCCAGTGGCTGGCTATGAGAAACGGAATTTTCTTCAGATGATGGGTGAGCTGAAAGTGCCATGGGAGATGTCTTTAGTTTAGACTCACTGTCTTCTTTATCTCCATGGAGTTGTATCTCTTCTTCTTTGAACCCAGAGAGATCATCAGTCTTTATACCTTCAACATTTGATGGGATCTCTGCAGCTTTAATATGCACCTCATCCCTTTGAGGTGAATCTTCTTCTTTGGTTTTTGGTTTTAGGCTCTTGCGTGTGGACCCCATCTTTCTCCTTTGGCTTGTTGAACCCAAAATCAGACCTAAATTCCTTATCTCAAGATTTGTATCCTGAGCTCCTTCATCCTTGGTGCTCGACTCTTGCATACTGACTTCATCTTTGTTTTCGTTTTCTTCAACTCCACTGACGAAAGATTTCATTGTTTCCAAATCTGCCACAACCCGCTCCTCTGCTGGTTTTGAAGCTTGGTCTTGTATTGCATTGGCACTCTCTGACCTTTCATCATTCTGTGGACCCTGTGTGGTCTCATCAACAGACACAGAGCTCTCTCCTGTGTTTTTGTCTTCTTCATCATTTGAAGGCAGAAAAGGATTTTTGTTTGGCATTGTATTGCTCTCTGTTCTTTGCAGGTCAGATGTACTGATTTGTTGCCTTTGTCCAAAGTCTGGAATACTTTCAGTTTCATTTGTTTTCTGTTGATTTTTACCCATTGAACCCACGGATTGATCTTCTTTATCATCCTGAGAAACCTCCACACTCACAGGCCTTGAAATCTCCTCAGTTATTTCTTTCTTTTCAGACTGTTTCACTTCAGGTGCAGTGCCAGATTCCCTTTCATTGGTCTTGTCTTTGTTTTCTGGTGCTTCCTCTCGATCTGCTTTATGAAGAATGCGGCGATTAGAGCCAAACTTTCTCTTTCTCTGTTTGGACTTTTCTTGTAGCTTTTCACTTTCATCCAAAACAGTTTGTACTTGTGTTTCATCTTGGCTGTCTACTGCACTAACTATTGAAGAAATTCCACTTTGCTCACCCACATCCGAAGACGGCTCTGTTCTGAAGTCAAGGCCAGTGTCCGCAGAAACTGGCAGGTCAGCTTTGTTGTGTGTCATTGAAAATAGTTCAGAGGGTTTGATCTCCTGAGAAGCCATACTATCCTGGTCTTCTTGATATTTCTTCATAGGATCTTTACATTTTTCTTCAACTTCATCCTTTCCATGGACAAGTGCGTACATTGGAGTGTCCTCTTCTGTAAAACTGTGGTCTACTGTGACACATCCCGCTGTGTCGACAACATCATTTGTCTGTGACACACTAATTTCTTCGTCTTTGTCACAAGAAAACGCTTCCTTGTTTTGATCATGATAGTCATCTTCTTGCTCAAGAGGATCAGAAGAGAATGACCTGGCACTGACAATGTCATCATGACAAGGAGAGTTTTGCATGTCTGAATCATCTTCCCAGGCTGTTGATTGTAACATGTCCAATCTAACGGTGTGATGTCCCATGTGTGTGCTTTTATCTCCACAGTCCATGTTCTCATCCTCAGTGATGACCTGATAGGATTTGACCGTGTCATCTTGGCCGAGGCTTGAAGTAATTGCCATTGCCATTGCACTGCTGTCCATTAAATTGGGTGACAAAATTGTACCAGGGTTTTCATCATTTCCTAGCTCCACAGGGGATTTGAAAAGTCTGACTGTGTGCTCTTTGGATTCTTCTTCTTTCTCCATTACTAATACCATATCTTGTGTTTTCATGTGAGGCGGTTCATCACTGCTCTTCTTTTCAACAAGTTCTTCTTTAGATTCATTTAAACTTTCAGTAACAATGTCCTTGACATGCTGATGTCTTTTGTTTCTACGACTTGAGCCCAGTTTTCTCCTGCTACCAAGTTGGTTTCGGCTGGGCTCAGTCAGCTGAGGTTCAAAATCCAGCACATGTGCTGAGGATTCACTCTCTTTAACAGCTGTGGAGTGAATAACTTCTTTTACTTCTTGCATTTGAGTTTGTTCCTTGTGTATTTCATTTATACTGTTTTCTGATTGGCAAACAGCTATGACTTGAGAGTCATTGTGCTCTCTGTTATCCTCGTTTGCAGACAGCTCCCCTTGAGAAGATGAACATGCTGCTTGCTCAACAATGCTTTCATTTTCAGTATTTTTTCCAGGTTGGTGTGCTCCTAGAGACAGCTCCTCTGTTAAAGCTGACTTGCTCACCACGTGGTCATAATGTAACTTTCCATCCAGCCTGAACAAATCCGTTTCCATCTCTCTTTTTGTGTTTTCGTTTCCTGAGGCTAGTGAGGGTGGTTCTTCTGGCATTATCATAGAAAATAATTCTTCATGTTGCTGTTGATCAAGTGTTGAATCTGAACATAAAACAGTGAGCTCCTCAACAAGTGTGCTTTCACATGAATCAACTTGACTGTCATTGTCCTCAGTCCAAGCAGTGTCATCTGTGGCTGTTTCTCTCAAGGTGGTGTCCATTAATCTTTCCTGCATGACATTTTCTTCCTTAAATGATGTTTTCATTGTATCATGTGGTTCGTTCTCCCTTTCTTCTCGGAAATCTTCCTCTGAATGACCATGGAATGTTTCAGCTGCCAAGTCCTTGTTTTCTTTTCCCCCAGTTTTCTGATCTTGAGGGTTGGGAGCACGATGTGATTGAAGGGTCTGTGAAGAAGAGTCACCCTCCTCCACCCCAACAAAGACACCTTCCCTCTCCTGAAAACCTTGAGGCTGATTTTGTGCTGTGTCTTCTCTTTCTGTGTTGTTGATCTGTTGGGCTGTTTTGGGATCATACACTTGTAAATCGTCATCTATTTGGTGTAAATCTTCAATGTTGATATTTTCTGTTGGGTGCTCTTCCAGAGTGTCATGAGAATGCAATCTCACCTTTGTGCTCAGAGAGTCAACACTACTCCCCACAGTCAACTCTAATTGTTTTATATCACTGTCTTCACCTTCTGCAATCAGTTCTCCTGAGTTTTTTACTGAATATTCTGTGGCATCATACCTAACATTTTCAGAGTAGTTGTTGCATTCAGGTGCTTCTTGCACCTGTTCTGGCACAACATCCTGGTTTTGCACTTTGCTTAAGGCCTTATCTGAATCAAGAGCTCCTTGGAGGTCTTCTTTCTGAGTGTCATTACTTTCCAATCCATCCAGAGTCATACTGTCCAGTTTATTTAAGTCCTCCATCCTCAAGTTTGTCTCGCTTTCATCATGACCCTGTTGGATGCTTTCACTTATAATGACAAAACTTTGCGTGTCAAAGTCGTAATGGCTGGAGGAGCTCAGAGCCCCAGACTGCCCAAAGGCCGAGCACACAGTGTTATCACGTGTCACGGGCATGGTGATACCAAACTCAGAACCTTGACACAATTCTTCCTGACTTTCTCTTTCTTTTTGAGATGTTTCCAGTTCTTTGTTGACTTTTTGTAAAGGATGCAATTCAGGCACAGAATCCTTAACCTGCTGTTGGTCTTCATGTATTTGGCTAGACCCCAGTTCTCTTTGGTTTTTGATGGTGCTGAAGCCTGTGTGTGTTTGCTCTTCATTACTCTCAGAAACAACCTGAGGTTGGCTGTCAAATGGAACAGCTGATTGAACAACTGATTCTTCAGCAACAGAGAGAGCCCTTTCTCCTGACTGGTTGTCCAGCACACTGTCATCAGTATTTAGATTGTCTTCCATGGTTGCAAAATCAATACCTTGCTCTTTCAATTCAGGCCCGTAACTGTTGCTGAGTTTGTCTGTTGGGTTTTCAGAAAGTACTGTAAAACTTTCAGTGGCATCATCAGCCGTCCCTTCAGAGGAGATATAGATTCCTTGCATTTGTGTTTGCTCGACTTCCTCTTCATGTTCGACCTTCTCAGCTACAGCATCATTTGAATGCAGAGCACCTATGACTTCAGTAAAGCTCTGAATCTCATTCAGTGCCTCATCTGCATGCAACTCTTCTTGGGGTACAGAACATTCAAGGTGCTCAGCATTAATGTCAAAATCTGTAAGCTCCTTGGGACTGTTGGTTTCTGTTGCTGTTGTTTCCAGCACAACAAAAGAATCAATATCTTCCACTTTCAAATGAGAGTCACTCACTAAATAGTCGTCCTTTAAATTCCCTTGTGACTTCAACAATTCAGTGGCCTTGTCAGTGCTCTTGCTTTCTTTATTTGATACCATATACAAGTTGGAAAGTCTGTTATCCTGTATCTCCACAGATGATTTGTCACTAAGGTTTTGACCTGTTTTCAAACAGCTAATCTCATAGACATCAACAAGTGTGCCAATATCTGTCTCATATGTGACTTCTTCATCCATTTCTTGAGTGTGAGAAGTTTCAAATGTGTTCACCTCTTCCAGGGCAGCTCCTTTTGATTTGTCTATCACTGCTGTCTCATCTGCTGAGGAAATCATTGGTGTTTCAGGAAGTTTATATTCCGCGATTTCTTTGACATCTTCCTCAGCAGGTTTTGGGTTTAATTCAGTGGCAAGGGTAATGAGGCTATCTTCAGTTTCCAGAGGCTGAGTGTTTGAAAAATCATGTAACTCTGACTGCAAAGTTTGAGAATTGCTCTCCTCTGCTTCAATAAGGACTTCTGCTTTGCCGCCACTCTGATCAAGTGCAGTGTCCCCTCCTTCTCTGTCACTGATCTGTGGTGTCTCGTTAAAATCCTTGGTTCTGTTGTCAAAGGCCTCCATGTTGTCTTTTGTAGGATGTTCACCAAGTGCGTCGTCAGGATATGAATTGGTGGCAGAATCATCAGTTTTCAAGTCAGATTGGTAGCATGTGTCTCTGGCTCCTGACTGATCTTCGGGGGTGCTTTTGTCTGCCGGGCAGGAGAGTTTTAGACCACCTTTCACTTGACTACCAAGTTCTTCAGTTTCAACCTTTTCTTCTACTTTACTTTCCATCAAATTTTGCTTTACCATTTCATCAGTGATGAACTCATTATCCACCATATTTTCCTCTATTTCTGACATAGTTTTGTTGTTTGATTCAGCATCAGAATCCTTGGTCTGCTGTATTGCTTTACCTCTACGACTTGACCCAAGTTTCCTTCTTTTCTCAAAGGGGTTGATGCCTGTGTCATGCTCATCCTTTGCTGCATAATTATCATGTGATTCGGAGCCAAAAGAAAAATTAGTTCCTGGTTGCATTTGTATAGAGGATTCACTCAAGTCATCATGGGCAAAAGTTATTCCTGGCTTCTGAGGAAGCATCTGTTTATTATCATCAACTCCGATCTCATCCACCTGACCCAGTTTAGGGTCGGCTATATCTGCATCACTGGCTTGTGCTTTGCTCATATCATATACATGGTGATCGTAAATATTGCTGTCCCAAGTGTTGAAGTTAACCTTTTCATATTGCTCATCCTGTTTTTCATGAGAAATGAAACCTTCTTGCTTTGAAGACCTGTCAGAATCATGGGTAAGTTTCTCAAGAAACCCTGACTGATGCGTTGAGCTAACAGTGAATTCCAGGTTCCCTGAAATGATTTTGGTGGCTTGACTGCCATCTGGCAGACTGTCACTTTTGTCATCCAGTTTGTACTGTTGTGCTTGTTTCTCTTCAGTGACCTTGCTTACATTGTCATCTGAATGCTGAGAAACTTCAGATAAGCTGAAAATCCTGTTTTGTTCCTCTTTTGTGTATGGCTCCTGATGTGGTAATAAAAAGGTCTCTCCTGCGTAGGATTCAATATCATTTTTTTCTGTATGGCTGCTTTCATCTGTGGTTTTCTCTGACAGGGCAGAAAACTGTGTAACTGCCAATTCCGCATCTGACTCACACATCAAATAGTTGCTCTGAAAGTTTCCATCCTGTCTTAACACTTCGCTGTTCTCCTCTCTGTCATCACTGTTTGTCTCTCTGACAGGAAGAAGATTAAGAAGGTCTTCTCCTGTCACACTCAAAAGGCTTTCATGAGCCACAGACATTTCATGCTCACTAGCTTGACTTAATTTTTCCTGCTTCCAAAGTTCTCTTGCTCCTAATACTTGATCTGTTTCTGGGCTTTCACTTCCCCGAGTCTTTTGCTCAACTTCCTCTTTAGGTTTTTGATGCGATTCTGTCGCCTTAACGTGCTTTTCTCCTTTATGTCTTCGACTGGACCCAAGTTTTCTTCTGTTCGCTGTGACCTCAGGTGGATCACAGGTTTCTGATAACAAATTATCAGGATTAGTGACTGCATTTTCTACCGCAGCGTTTTCTGCTGCATTGGACTGTTGAGCAACAGTTGTGCTATCCTTGACAAGGAAATCATCATCTTCAGATGTCTTATTTTGATTTGTTACCCGGCGACGTGAACCAATCCTTTTTTTCTTTGCACCTTGTGTAGACATGACTTCTAATCCTCTTTCCTGAATCATGAGACATACAGTCATGCAGTGGGTAAGCAAATTAAACGACAACCTTATCACAATAATACATTAACAGTAAACATATGGAACCATAAATCTACAGAAAATGAATTACTGTCTTCATAAACAGACATAAAGTTTCAAGATGACTCTGATTTTTACAGTCATCTCTTCCATCTTACAACAAATTTACTTTCAGCTGATCACTACTAAACCAGTAATGAAAAAGTTATCAACTGTTGTCTCAGGTCTAAATTGTTTTAAAGGACATGCACTTACCTCTCAAACCTGGCACCAGTCATCCCACATGAGCTGCGTTGTAATGTCATAAACCTGATGGTAGCAACATTTTACATGTGAGGGTTGTTCCTCAACTGCAGCTATGACTGATAGCTTCCTGTGTTGGCTACTTGCACACAACACAAATATACATAACTTCCTGAACTGAATCACGTCAAGCTTCTCATGTTTACTTTCTAAAATCTTATTGTTCATGGAGGGTTTGCGTACACAATGTTTGTCACATTGGTTCATCAAAATAAAGCTATTAAAAAGAAACACAGGAGAGTAACCTTGGAAAAACATTTATTGAACAAGTTGCATCAGGATTAACTGTGAGAGCTCAGAGAACCCAGCAAAGATGAATGACATAAATGCTTTCTTTTGCAAAATTGAAGAGTAAAATACAGTTTTACATGTGGTTGGCTTTAAGGACAGCCTGCGAGTAACAGCACCAATATTTACAACACTTGTCTGCTTTCTGTCATTGGTATAAAGTAGGTTCCTTTTACAATGATATAATTCACAGTAACCCATTGTCAGTACTTAAAAAGTCAACCAAGAATTAAAAAAAAACAAACAAAAAGTAATTAAAAAATTGCACAGACTTTAATTCAACCATTAAAAAAATAAGATGGCAATGTAAAACTACCCAGAATTCCATTTCGAAACATGCAGTGTACCACAATTTATCATATTCTGTTTAGAGTAAGTCCCCAGGCAAAAATGTTTATAAGTAAAACGGGCAGCCTTACTTTAGAGAACCAAGAAGAAGGGAAAAAAAAATCAGTCCGTTGAGAGTTGAAAAGACTGCTATTGCACAAAATGAGTCTTGGCCAACCTTGACCTGTTTTGAGCACAAAACACAATCTAAAAAACGAACATGACAAAGAAAAAAAGAGAAAAAGAAAAAAAGGATAACTCCCAATCATAGCTGGATTTTCAGAAGAGCCATAGATTGAGGTCACTTTCTTTCAGTAGACCGGGAACGACTGCAAAATAGAAGTGAATAAAAGTGAATATGAATAAATGCTAAGTAGTCACAAAAACTGCTGTAAGTCTTAACATTGAGTGAAAAAAATAACTTAAACTTACCTTCCTGATCGAGAAAGGGATTTTGAACGCTTACGGTTCTTGTCTTTGGAGACAGACCGATATCTGCGCTTGTCTCTTGAAAGAGACCTGATTAAGATGCCAAAGAAATGTCATTAAAATTAATTGGAAAAGACACACTTAATCAATTACCCCCACTTCAAATAAAAATATTTACAAGGATTATACCTGCTGCGACTGCGACTGGGTGTCCTCTTCCTTGGTGATCTAAAATATGGGTGAGGTTCAGAAATGAAGCAAATAAATTAGAAAATAAATTTGTACTTCCCATCACCAATGAAACCTTAGGTATTCCTGACCCTTTGAGAGACATGGGTTACACATATTTCCTTGTCTGCTAATAAAAGGATCATCTGCATCCATGAACTGCATCAAGATAACTTAAGAAGAGAGAATTTGGACCAATGAGCACAAATCATGAAGCCAGTTTCAAGAACACAGGACAAAATCAGGGCTCGACATTAAAGTGTGTCCATCAAAAATGTACTACTTTACACTCTTGACATGTGAACAAGATCTTCAAGCAGCTTCAATCTACTTTATTATTGTTGTTTTTTGTAGGAGCACACAGCGTGTGCAGAATTACCCTTTTTGAGCCAGTGCTTTAAACTTTTATGCTTAAGATGAAAAGACATTGCTCTGGAAAAATGGGGTCTGCAAAGCACCTCTTTTTTCCAGTACTCCTAAGCTGGCTTAATGTCGAGCCATGAAAATGCACTCAGCAGCACAACTACACAGTGAGCATCCAATAAATGAATTTCATTTTTGCAAATGAAAGCTGAACACTGACAGCAAAGTTTCTTGACCACAATTTTTGATCTTTAGATTTTGGCAGATGTGCACTGAAGTCGGTCTAAATGGGAAAATCATCAAGCAGCTTTGAAAGCTACACTAAGCAAAAAAACTACAAAGAGCAGGATAAAAGCAACTTACTATTTTGGGGGATTTGGACAAGATAGAAATGACGCAAGGACGCCAGACTGATGGTGAGGGAGGTCGAATTGCAGAGAGGATTTGCCACATGATGCAAATGTTGGAGATATGAAGTTGCTTGGTGGCTGGTTGGTAAGGGTAGTTGTTGATTTTCCCTGCCTTTTTGGGGGGTAAGGATGTGAAAGGATGTCAGCCAAGGGCTGTTCCCGTTGACACAGTAGTTGTGTGGAGAATAAAAAGGGTAAAGATGCTGATTGGCTGAAAATGTGAAGTGGACCGCTGTCGATTGGGTTAAGGTCGAAGGAGGAAGAGGTGGATGCTGGGAACTGCATGCTCAGGAGCCAAAAGGTTGGTGGAACCTGACGGCTTGCGGTGCGCCTGGGTCATGTGACAACACCAGCCAAGCTGATTGGGGCTCGCTGGACAGCAGTCACATGATGCTGAAAGAGGACTAGTTGACTGACTCAGATGGTGAGAAGCGTGGTGGTGACTCTGCAACGGGGTTCATTCTTATTAATATGGCAACTGAACTCAGAGGAAAAAGCAAAATTTTAAGATATTTAAAAACCTCAAAGAAAAAGAGTTGCATCAAATCCTGTGGTAGCCAGATCCACTGTTTATCTATTGATGAACTCAACAGCAATCAAATATTAAATGTAGGTCATGAAGACAACTAATGCAAAACTTAACCCCCTACTTTAGTTTAATAGATTTCAAAGCTCTTATCTGAGTGAAATTTTAAAATGAAGGGCAACTTTTGCCATTGAAGAAACTGCTGTGCCAATCTTACATTTTGGACTAAAAACTAATGCTAAAAGGGTGTGGGGAATGTAAATCTGCAAAAGACTGCACTGGAGACTGTAAACAGAATATAGAACATAGACTGTGAGGATGGAAATACATACCTTCGTCTTGCTTGAGGGCTACGTCGCCTGAAATTATCCCGAGGGCGTCTATTCCAAGATGGAGGAGGGCCACGGCTCCGAGAGCGCTTCTCTCCAGTGGATAACTCAACACGCACTTGAGAGCCACACATTGTCCTAAACAAAAGTCACCACAAAGAACAGGTGTATCAACATATTCCCAAAACAAGTTGTGCAAATAAATTCAAACCATGTTGAAGTACGTACCGTCCATCTAGTTCTCTCACAGCATCAGATGCATCTCTTGGGTCTTCAAACTCTACAAAAGCAAAACCAGGGGGATTCCTTGCAACCCACACACTTCTTAAAGGGCCATAGTACCCAAAAGCTCTTTCTAACTCTGTCTTGTTTCCGTGATTTCCAAGATTCCCAACGTAAACCTTGCAGTCAAGGGGACAGTCTCGGTGAAAAGCAGGGTCTGGAAGAGAGAGGGATACACAGACATAGAGGTTGCTTGTGAAGCTTTTTAAGTTATTCACCATACAGAGGTCACAGTAAACTCAAGAATTTAATGCTTTCTATTTTTCCCTGTTCATGAAATTGTTCAGACCACTGTTGCGCAATATGTCAGTGGGATAAAAACCAAACTTCAACATGTTCATTAGCTTATAGTGAGGAAGCTAGAACCACATAGTTGTCAGCCTCAAAATCAAACAGCTATGTTACCTTCAGGGCAGGAGTGTAAACTGTGCTAGTTTTCCTCATTCCAAAATAACTTCAAACAACTGCTTTTATGTACACACGCATGACATTTATCAGTTTACTGTCTTTTCAACAAAGGGCTTGTTATAGAGATGAGGGAGGCCTCTTCCAGATGAATTGTTTTCACAGGGAAGTGAGACATCACTCATGTCAATCCCTACCCTTTGGAGATGCCCTGTGATAAAAACCAAACTCTTTGTATTACTCCACTTCATCATATTTATTCAATGGAAAATGATCCTGTTTTCACTTTACTTGATGCTTTTAAATGCAACATTTTAGTGTTGATAATGTCACCCATCAACCACTCCGAACTTTGGTCTTTGCTTGCCAGCCCTGGAGCACTCACACGTGTGTGTCAAATACTGTGCGTTCCTTTTGAAGGTGAGGTCGCTGGTTTTCGAGGTACTCCATGGCAAAGGTATGACCCCCAAAAAATTAAGAGGAAAAAACCCAGCAAAAATATCCTAGCACAAAAATATCCTAATAGGTTTTCTCCTTTTCAGTTGTAGACATAAGGTGGGTGCATTATCACCAATAACTGAATAGTTCCTTGTCCCGCCTGTTGACATAAGGACGTAAAGACCTATTAACCCAATAAAACCAAACGTATCATATTTGATACATGAGTTTTAAGACCTACATCTCATCTGCATGATAAATAGTTTCCTTAAAAACCTTTTAAAATGTATTCTAACTCCTTGAGGATTATCATACCACTACAGACAGCTGAAGTTGTATTTTGGCTCTTTTCAAAATGGCTGCTCTAATCAAATCATGGACACCCGTTTTTTCTTTTCATGAAAATCATTGCTAATTTCCAAGAATTTGTGGTAAGAATAACATTTGAATTACTAATAATTTCTTAAAATAAGTATTTCTGCATTGAAAGAATGCACATTTGTTAAAAACGTACAAAAAATTGCTAAAACCACCAAATGCGTCAAATGTGATATACACAGAATCATATGGCAATATTTTTTGGATTTTTTAAAACATCTCAGTAGCAAAACTTTTCTGGGTATTTTTATGGGTCAAACTTTACAGGGCTAAAAGTATGTGCAGAGTTGTTGTAGGGTTGTTAAATATTCCATGTGAATGTATATGAGCCCCATATGATGCAAATGTTGAAGATATGAGCCTTCCAAGTTTGCTGTTTACCTCATTTCTTGTTTATTTCTAAATACCAGTTCAAAGAAGTTCCTCCCAGAACCCTTAGTCACTACCAAAGTCTGTTTTTCTCCAGTCCTGAATCTCACAGGACCACTCAGCAACTCAGTGATATTTTCTTGTTATTTCAAGTTTTTTTTTCCCCCTAATCTAATGAAAAACAGCCTTCAGATGCCATACAACCTAACATTAATACCACATTCCTACCAGTGACTGAACTATTTGATTTTAAAACATAAAACTATGAATACACAGAGAATGGATGAGCCGAGAAGTCATAAAATAACTTACCTCCCATTTCAGCGGGTTCAAAATCTTGTAGGTGAGTCAGGATTGGATGTGCCTATAAAAAAGCAGGCACAGTCCGATTCAGACCCCTTGTTTCCAAAGCCTTGCACCAAAAATAATAGATCCAAAACTAAACAGTTTTGTCTAGTTTTACATTAAAAACACTATCATTAAGTTGCCAACTCTGTGGCTACGTGGAGCTACATGAAGCCACGAGTGGATGTTCGTGTTAACCAGTACCTGAGCTGCCAAAAACAAAAGCCTACTGCATCTACTGACTTACTTTAACTTTACCTTCATATGTACTAAAGCTTTAAATTGCAGAGCAGAGCTGTGCTAACGCTTGTTAGGAAAAGGTTAAGGCTTTACCTGAAACGAACAACCGAATAACAAGCGTTTATCATGCGTGTACTTCACCAAACCGGTAACGCAAACTCAGTGTCACGCCCACCATTCAAACATATTTGCTGCCAGCCGCTCAGACCGCCCAAACAGCTATGCAAATGTTAATGCTAGGTTAGCAAGAGTCATAAGGAGTAGCGAGCACAGTTAACATTTGTTAAGACCTAATAGTTACATTTGCTGGAAATAACACCCCGCCAACAAACTAAGTAACAAAGGAAACATGAACTAGTGTGCAGTACCGTGTAGAAGAAGAGTAGCTCACCTTTTATTTGTACCTGCTGCTCAGCCTGAAATGGCAGCCGTTAGGGCTGCTAGCTTCACTTGTTGTTAGCATCAGTCAAGCCGGAAGAACAGGCTTGCTGTTTCTTCTTCTTCTTCTCCAGCTACACGAGCTGATCAAAACGAGTGTGCAGAGGGATTACCGCCGTCTGTGGTACCGGAGTGAACAGCTCGTCAAGATGACAACACTACTTTGTCCTTAAACAGTGTGAAGTGAATTCAGGTACATAAGGACATGTTTTGTAACTCCACCTTGTGAGATTATTCTTGGCATGGACTAAAAACATAAACCAGCCTGTGATACATTTCTGAATTCCTCAGGGTGTCTACCTGTTTATATAAGGAACCCTTGTTATTCTCTAGGCTGAACCATTGAACAGATAGTGATCAAGAGGCATAAAGGAAAAAAATGTACTTGATCCAACATTAAGTTATTCTGTTGAGCTGACACCTCTTGCAGACTTAACATTGAAGCCGTGTTTTGGTTAGGTTATATCACTTCTGTTAAATAATAGAATACATTTAAATAGTAAAGCCAAATTGAGTGTTCATTTGAACAAACTTTAAGGTCAGAACAGGTCAGGATTCAGAATTAAAGAGTAAGATTGTGATTAACGTCTTATCAGAAATCATTAAAACACCTTCACAATATGGATTTTTAGGTGCATATCAGTGAATGGTGTTGATAGATAGTTCCTCAGATATAAATGCAAAGGCGTTAAGGTTCATTATATTAGCATTTAAATGGTATCAAAATTGCCTGAGACATGATGTTCCAAATCATTTAACCATGTTTAGCAATTTGGGACACCAATAAAACACCCTAAAATAAAAACAATAAACACACATTGAAAATATTATTATTTTTTTGTTACACTTAAACATCATTCACACTGTATGTGTGCTTGTCTGATTTTTTTCTACATCAATTTTCCTTTAACTGATCATAATTTCATGACATCCACATTTAACAGGTAAAACTTAGTGAAGGACCCTCACCCAACACGTTTGTCAACCACAGGATTAAACTACAAAATGTCCTCTAAAAATGTGAAAATACTTGCACCATATTGTGGATTGTGGATAAGGTGGGATTTGCATTCATAAATTCCTTTGACTGCGATTTCCTGTGGTAATAAAGAATTTCTTGATGTTTCCTCAAGATTGTGGCTATTTTTCCAGTTCATCTGAGCACAACAGTTATATCAAATTCATAATATTATCCTTTGCTAAAAAAAGCTGCTTTAGTGATGGCAGGATACATTTCTGGTGAATTAGAAACCAAAACAATAGATTGGTCACTGAGATATAATCAGACAAAGACTTGTACTGCTGCCAACAGTAATGAGGTACGTTAAGCATATTTGCTGTTCGCCTTGTACTTAGTTGGGAAGACACCTGTAATTTACTCACTGGATTTAATGAAGTGTATGTAAGTCTGCTGAAGACTTCAACATTTCCAATATTAGGGACTTTTTATTATTATTATTATTATTTTGTTTATAGAATGGTTCATAGGCTCAATATAACTTGTATGTAAATCTAATGCATGTTTTTTTTCTGTCCAAACATACATAGCTTTGCTTGAATTCAGTATCTTCAAAGCTGGACATGAGTTATTTATTTTTGGAATTTAAAAACAATATTTCATGTATGTAGGGAATGGACAAGTGAGATGTTGAAATTTAACAAGAAAGTATAATTTGTCTAATAGTGTGCCTAAGAGCCATGCTATAGTGTCAGAGAAGCAAAATAAGTCTTTTAGTTTAATTGCCATTGAATGTATATTAGGAGTTGATTAAAATGTTAGAAAGTCAGTGCAGGACAAATAGATTTAAGGAGTATGAGTAGTTCAGCTGGACAGAAAGCTGCAAGAGGCTGCTCATGAGTGTTCGGTTGGTTGGTGAGAAGCTGTACACACACGCTTCCTGTACATAGACACATTTAGGGCTGTACAGAGGAAGTAACAGAGGTCTTTGTGATTATCTTGACCCCAATCTAACCTTTCACTCCTCACAGAAAAAAACAAAACAAAACAAACTTGTTGCCATAAAAGAAAAAAAAATGCTTGTTTTAACCAGGCTAATAAAAATCTTAAATACTATGCTGTCTGTAACAGACTGACAATACAATTTTAGGATTGTTTTGTTTAAGATCCACTGAAAAAAAAAGAATTTTGGAACAATCACAAATTGCCATCCAAACATTCATGTAATTGATTTTCATTGTAAGAAGTAATTTGTTTTTAACATGTACTGTACCTTTTCAACAGTTTAACTTATTACAAATATTTTTTTTAGTTCTTAAAGAGGATTCTCAGTAAGAATATAGTGTTAGGCATCTTTTTACTCATTAAATGTTTTTATTACTGAAAAGCATTTCTTTAAGTTATCAACACACAAATTTTCAAAACAATGCATGGAACTGTTAAAATGAAAGAGACCACGTTTATATCACTTGACTGTTCATCATTCAAACACCAGTGGAGGTATAACAGTAGAGAGGAAAAGACTCAGAAAAAGAGATTTTATTGAATATGGTGCAGGAGGATGGAGTCACAGATGCTGGCTTTGTCAAGTCAACCTCATAGATTTCCAGATACGTTTCTTTGGCATTGTGACTGATAGCATTTTTTCCAGTGTGAGTGCATTTATTGAAAAACTACTTTCAAATGTACAAAATAAGTTACCTGTTTATTTGTTGTTGTTGTTGTTTTGTTTTTGCTTTTTGCCTCATGTAACTTTATGACAGAATATTTGACTCCACTACATCCATGTGTCAGCTAAGTATAATGCAAACTATCCAACAATATATTCAAATTTTTACACAAGTTAAAGCATTATCAGCTGCAGCATTAAAACCCCTTGTAACATTAAATTCATCACATAAAAATGCAGAATTACGTATGTTATTTTCTCTCTGTAGAAAATACTTTACTTTTTATTGATTATATGTTTTGGTAACTTAGAGATCATGCCCTAAGAACGTGAATGATATATTTGTTTTCCTCTTAATTTTTTCATAACCTAACCTTTAGTGTGTTTAAAAGACCTGTATTTTATGTGTTTTGCAGATGTGTACGCAGGTAGTGGACACAAGGGCTGCTGTCAGTGAGGAAAGAAACTATAAAAGGAAATGTCTGTGGTTCAAGTTGAAGTTAAACGAAAGCTTCCTGCTATAAATGATTGTTTTACTGTGTTGTCTCCATTACAGTCAACGAGGAATCATTTATTTGGGGTCCTTGGCAGACACAGTGGTACAAAACTCTTGCTTCAGGGGGGCAAAAGTTCAGGGATAAGAGGGATCACTGCAGGAGATTACTCCCATGTGTGTAACACGGATGCCTAGAACACAAACAAAGAGCATTATGTTGCTCAGCTTAAGTTCAGTGGCTGCTCATATGCGTGCGCATGTATGTGCGAGAGCGCTAACAGTGTTTGCCATCCCTTTCCTAAACACCTGACCTTTTCATATATATTATATCATCAAAGAAGAACTCGATGTGTTTTCTTTGAACATGTCCTGCTGCCATGGGATTCTCCTTTTTTAGCTATTTAAATGAAACATCTTTTTTTTCTCGTGCCTCTACTCAGGCTGTGTTTTTCAATCAGATTAGTACAGCACATTCTGTTCTGTTTCACTTCCTGATGACTGTGCAGCCTGTATCCCTGAATGAACTCACCCGCGTGCTTCTGGTTACACTAAGACTGAAGCAGACAGACCTTTTCTCGCTAATGCAGTTTGGACGTCAGTACCTTGTTCAGTGTGTTAGCAAATTATCAAGACTTGACGTTTACTTGTCCATCTGAATATACAATACAAGACTTTTTGAGTTAGAAGCACATACTTGTGGCTTTGAATAAAAAGTGCCTTCAAAGTCCTGAATATGAATAACAACTCTATATAAATAGTTTAGGTGCATTTTTAACAGCTTCCAACTGTTGAATCAAGCTGTCACTGTTAAATCTACTTCCCAGCAGATTGCTCAAAGTATGTTCATGCTTCTCAGTTCAGCTCAGGTCACTCAGTTCATTTTTGACCTCAACTTCTGCATACAAGTCTGGGGAACTTGCCAACAAAGCTACCAGGACACCGCAGAACAGACGAAGGCTGAGACAACAACAACTGTGTGACTGAAAAAGAGTCATGGGAATTTCAGAAATATTGAAATACTGTATGATTTTAATAACATCAGGTGTGTTTTGGAGCATGGCTGTATTATGAGATCACAGGGCACACTCATTCTCTTATGCACCTCTTCCTTCTCATTTCCTCTGTGAATTAAATGTACTGACTGAAGAGAAGGTGTGAAGCCTACTTTCTACCTGTACCTGATTGTGCTGAAGATTACTCAGCCAGTTGGCAATGTCCCTGTGGGTTTGCAGAATCAGGTTCACTCATGTTATGTCACCTTTGTAATTAACAGGATCATCATGTTCCCTTCAATAGCTACCTGGCTGTCTGCCAGCAGTGTGTGGTCAGACAGTGTCTTCACCACCTCTGACTCTAGGATTCACCCTCAACAAACCTACAATAAACTTTTATCTCTCAAAGTGAAACCGGTGATTTATCAATTTGACCATATCATCAATTCAACTATAGGAGGTATAATTACACTGATAATAGATGTCATATTCTAAAGATTTTAAACATTTCAGAGAAAAGATATGATAAGAATTAAACTATACAGTAGCTCCTAAGCATACTTTAATGCAAACTTCCTGTCTGAACTTAACACTGTAGCAGCGCCTGCAGACCACAAAAGCATAAAACCAAAGCCATAAAACTCTTTTACAACTTTTAAGGGGACTCCAGCTGCTCTCGCACTGCTCTCATATCTTTCTTCAGTGACTGCCTACAATAACATTTGTTGAGGAAACTTTTAGAAGTGTGCTGGTTAATTTCACACAACATGAATAGAAATGAGTCTCATACATTTTGTCTTCAAATATCAATGTTTTCTTTCTTGTCATCTAAAGTTTGTAAGAATATTCAAAGATTATTTTGGCGTATGATAAGAGCTTGACTTGAAGAATCAGATTCAGAATCAGATTTATGTACACTAAAACACAGTGAGTGTGAGAAGTTATATTTCCTGCATAAAACACTTTTATTGGTGTTAATGCATAATACCACACATCATATATAGACTTAATATTCAGAAACAATGGTTAGTGAGCAATTATGTGAGGCAGTAATTTGCCTTTTCAATAACACTTCACCCCTACTCATTCTAGCATCAACTCCAGTGTCATATATTGACAAACGGCCACTAAAAAGTTTAATGAAGTGATTACAAAGTTGGAAAATTGAGTTGAGTAGGTAATTTTAAAATGTGTCTCAGTATGCTGCTGAAGAGTTTACCATCTATGTGATTTAATGCTGACAGGTTGTCATGATTCTTAACTTTGAGGTATGTTTTCCAATTTAACTCACACAGATTAATAAACCAGCCCACCTATACCTGTTACTGCAGACAAAGAAGCAGGAGTTTTTGGAAAACGGAGAGTATACAGGTCAAAGGCAAATCAAAGGAGCGGCCACATGACTGAACTTTTTGGTTAGATATAGTTAAGGGCATTCACTTGAGTGCTTTATTGAAACAAATTTATGAGAGAATACTTCAAACATTTATTACAGTTCATATTAAAACTGTGTATGCTAAGCACTGATTGCTTCTTTGTCTTTGTTTTTCTCTCTTAATTGTCATGCACTTTAAGGTGAGGTCTCTATTTCAGAGGGAGCTTAAATGTGTGAGTTTCAAAACAAAAGAACTGAACTTTTTATGTTGAAGATCAAAACAACTTTTAAAACAAGAGCTCAGATATAAATACAAACTAATTATTTTCTGCAAACTAGCTATTTTAGTTTAACTGCACATAATGTTTGACTTTTAAACAAGAGCCCATAAAGTAGATGTGTTACACTTGTTTAACAAAATGATTTCATAAACTAAACAGGGTTAACAGGTAATAATTATCGCTTCATACTTTGGCAGCGATTACAAAGCACACATGGAACTTTTGGAACGTTTTCATAAGGTTCATTTTGTGGTTCATGTTTAGTTGGACCTTCTGCAACCTTTAACTTGTACCGAGTAAATGCCCTGAAGGTTTGCCTCTAAAAATGTGATTAGCTCCACAAAATGTTGCTCAGAGGCTTTCAAAAAGTTATAACATTCAACTTTTAGATAACCTTGAGCACATGGGGAAATAATATGATGGTTTCTGCACAGTCTGATGTCAATAACAGGAATGTACATTGTGGAAAGGAACAAATTTACTTTTATTTGTAATGACGTGCAGATGCTGAAGCTGTTTCAAAAGTCTGAAGAAACAAACAGTGAAAGAGACAAACTGTCCTAGCCTTACAGTCATATAGGTCAGTAGTGCAAAAAAAATTATGACCAAAAATTACAATAAATGAGCTGCAATGACTAAGGCCATAGTTGTGTCACATATCTAACCAAAGCTGATTGTAATCTCCCCCAAAGTACATATATGATGTCACACACATGTACTGCGAAGGATTGCTTGGTCTGAATCCTGTCCTGTTTGAAACCCATACTAGAGAACCTGACTTTAGACAACACATGTAAAAATAGTTGAGGTGCCAATACTCTGCTGCATGTTACATCTGTGCGTTGAAAATGGACATACATACACAGGGATCTACTGTCATTCATAGCTGGATACACAAATCCTGAAAAGAGAAGAAGAGAAAGAGAAAAAAAATCACCTTGTGATGGTCTGCATAAGCTCACGAGTACATCTAGGAAAGCTGTGTGAGCAAGCAGTTCTCACAGTTGAGAGAAAGGCAGCTGTGAAACAGTAGGCTAGACAGACTGATATTGGTCTCTCACATAGTGCTGTCATAAAAAAGGGAAAAAGTTATTCTGTCTTTACGTTATGTCTACAAATTTGTGCAACTGAAATGGAAAAGATAACAGCCAACTTACATTTGGTTCTGTTAGCTACAGGGGCACTTGGGGGGAAAAAAGCAAAGCTTTTATATATATTTATATACATATATATATATGTATATATATATATATATATATATATATATATATATATATATATATATATATATATATATATATTTATATATATATATATATATATATATATATATATATATAGTCCTTGAATTTTAATCCATGCATTTTCATTGTTGCCTCATACTTGTATACAGTGAATGTTGACTTACACTCTATACTTCAATGTTTATTATGCCTGTCTTTGTTTAGTTTTGTTGTCCCTGTTTTAAGCTCTGTCTATTTCTGTCTTCCTGGAAATTGTTCTTGGAACACTGTGTTTACATCAAGAGCAAATTGAAACCAGAGTCAAATTCCTTTCATGTGTGTGCTTACTCTATCACTATATTTACTGCTAAAACATTTGAAGAGGATCTGATCTTAAACAATTACTAAATGCTATTCTCCTTTAAACAGGCTATGTACAATTTTTGCCTTCTGAAAATATCATTTTATCTAGGTAAGCCAATATGACTTTTTCAAATCGAATCTTTCTAATCAAGTAAAATAATGAAATAAAATAAAATAAAATAATTATCCCATCTTTAAAACACAGTGTTGCTGTTTTAGCTCACTTTAGACGGAAACCTGTATGCTACAATGTTGCATCCCTGATAACATCGTATAAGTGTAACGTGGAGACAAACAATACAACCCGACAAACGGCAATATAATTTTTACAAAACAAGTTAGGCAGTGAGGTCAAAATAAAGCTTTATCGAAGTTCACTTTCATGCCTGATATAAACACAGTCTTTCTAATAAGTTTTAAGAACATTATCCAAATAATGTTAACGACATTACAAAAACAAGCTCCCGCTAAAAAAGCAGATTTTTCTTTTACCGTCCCTCACAGCGACAGTAATCCGTCTCAGCGAAGGTCTTATCGGGCACACAGTGCTTTATGACGGTGCTTACACTTCCCGTGCAGGCAGACGGGAAGGCTAAAGCTCGGCTAGTACACACAGCACTGTTGATATGTGCTGTCAGCTGAGTGGAGAGAACAGCCTGCTGCGGTACAGGCTGTTCCCGGCATGGCTCGGCACGGAACGGGTTACAGGTCAGGGTGTCTATTGGAACACAGTGTTCTCATCAGCAGCGGCAGCGGTACAGCTACAGTACAGCCGGAACATTGTGTTACTTTGTGGCTGCTTTCCAAGACCTGCCCCTCAATTTTACACTAAACACCCTCCCACAACTCTACCCTACTCTATTCTCTCTCCCTCCTCTCTGCCACTGTCTGCCTCTCTACCTCTCTCTCTCACCAGTGTCATTTTCAAGTCTGAGATCCATGTGGCTACTTCACCGGCACGGTTATCGTCACCAGACAGGATAGGGGATAAAAGGGGGGTTTGGAAAAAAGGGACAAAAACAGCACTACATAGTGAGCACATGGGCAGAACATTTAGTACCCTGGATGGTATGAGATGAGAGGGTGGGCTTGATTCAGGAGGACGTGGTTTACAATTTACCCACCCAATTTCCAGCCGGCGTTTTTTTGGGGGACTACTAAAGAATCTAAGGTAATGTGATCTTTTTTATTTATGATCTTTTATCTTGCTGTTAGCAGACTTAATGAAGCAGTTAATTAAGACATTGTGTCTACCGGCTTCCTGATGCTCTGTGCTCACGCCTGTCTGAGTTAAAGGGACACTTGTTATACATCATAAAGAAAGGCTTGCGTTATGCAGATCTCTTATACCCAAAATCACTTTGATGAAAACGGCTCTAGAAAAAAACAACTTGTCCAATTTTGGGTGCTATGCTTCAGAGATGGATGTTGAATTTGCCACTCTATGGGGGCATTTGAGGATACACTCAGTTGTATCTCAGTATGCTCTGGTAAATAAGGGTTGATAAGAATGCCTATGTAAGCCTGTTTAGAGGTGAGTGTGTGTGTGTGTTAATGTGATACTTGGCTGTAGCTGCCACTGGATGTGGATGAAGACAACACTTAGGTACATGCACAACCCTGTTAGGCTTAGGTGTACACCTCGGTGAATTGAGCTGCCTAACCCTCCTTTGTGAGACTAAGTAACATTAAGCATGTTCATCCAGCGTTGATTCTTATTTTTTTGGACAAAGCTCCACTTAGAAGATATAATGACAGTAAGAATAACTGAAAATAAATGACTGTCACAATACAAGTATTCATATAAAGATGAAATAGAAACAGAGTAGGCCCACTATTAAGGACACAATTTGAGAGAAAATCCAAGATCTGGACAGCCATAAAGGATGTATCAAAGTGGAGATGAATAACTTCTTATCTTGATACACTAACTTAAAAATATAACTGTTCCTTTCATTTATAAATAACCAAACTTCACATCCACAGCACGCACTTTGTATATCTTCGACAGAATAGTATCATTTCCAAAAAATGTGAGTGATGACTTTAAGAACAAATTTTCAAGCTTTTAATTTAAAAACACTATGATGTTTGTTCTTGTAAATAATCTCTCCTCTGTCTCTCTTTATAAATGTATTTATATAAGGAGAAGACAGTCCCATGTGAGACATTTCTGTGACCGAGGGTTTCAGTCTCTGAGTCCGTGATGTACACTATGTGCTCACATGTTCATATATGAATCAGCAGCAGAACACGGATGTGAGACAGAATGTACAGATACCCTGTGTGCGTCCGTGGATGTGGTCTTTGCCTCAATGTGATCTGTTCCTGCATTCCTGCGCAGGGTATATCAGCTTAGGTACGTGTAGCTCACATACCATTTATCTGTGTCTGAACTATTTTCAGTTGGTCCTACTCTTCACTGGTTCATAAAGGTTAAGTGGCTCATGTGATCGAGACAAAGCAAAAGGGAAATTTTAATGATTAACTTTCTATAAGACCAATGTGAATTAAGTGATGAACACAATTCAAAATGCAGTCAATCCACTTATTTGAATAGAAACTAAATGTTGTCTCAGTGTAAATGTGGGGTCTGGGCCAATAAGCATAATTGTGTGATTCATATCTTCCTTTTTTCATTCAAAAATTCAAGCTGTGTAGTACGTGAGGGGGTCTCAGATTGGTGAGCACCATCAGGCTTTGCCAGCAGGGAACAGTGAATAGAAGGAACATTGTGTTCAGACACACACACACACACACACACACACACACACACACACACACACACACACACACACACACACACACACACACACACACACACACACACACACACACACACACACGTTCAGCAAGTCACTTCTTATATAAAAAAGTATGAAATTAAAAAGTCACAGACAAGGTGTTGGTTTCCAAGAGGATGGAAATTTTTCCCCGTGCTCATGCTGAAGAGTTCAGTAAACGAACACTTGATCCCCCCTGACAGTGACACAAGTTTCAGAAAGACTTGTACAGACACAAAGAAGACAAATAATTATGGGATTTACCTTGTGGTCATGCGTGTGGTGACTGATCTTTTTCAGTTTCAGAGAATGAGGTCATATCTTGATCAATTTCCAGCACAGTGGGCTTTTTCTTTAGTATCTGCTGGTTCTCTGTGGACTTAGTCACTATGACAGGATGTCGACATATTTGCACATGGTCATTGGTGGCATTTGGGATGCCCTGAAAGTGAAAACAGGCCAAGTCCTGGAAATTTCTGGAAAATATATGCAGGGAGTCAGAGCAGCCGTTCTGCTCTCTTGTAATGCCCTTGAGCATAGCTTGAAGCCTTAAATAATCTCTGTGGAAATGTAAAACATACCTCTTATGTGTAATGTGTATGTGTTTTCACTGTAACATATACACACTTACATAAAGATACTCCACTTACATTTAGTCTGCTGTGAATATGATGGTATAATGCTCATACACTGATTCACCATGCAGACGAGTGATAACCTATATGCAACATCCAGACTTAACCTAATGTTTCTCAGTGTTCAGTGTGTATAGTTGAAAACTAGCATGTGTTTGTTTTTCAAGCGTTTTGACAACATCAGAGACATTATCTGTCATCTTTGTTCGAAAAACTTCTGTTTTCTGTAAAACTACAGTACTCATTTTTGCTGTATCAAATGTAATTTAAAATAGAAATATCGTTTTTGCTTTTGTTCGTAGTTGTTGGAACAAAGTGTCCATGGCACTACAAGCCCTGAGAAACACAAGATATTCTTCATGGTCAGCATAATCATTATGCTGTTGTTTTGGATGTTCTGTTATGACATGAGAATTTACACACTTGCCAAAAGTCCTTACACTAGTAACACCACACTACGCCACAGTCCCTGACAGCAGGTTTTTACAAGGCTGGCAAAGCTGCAGGTGTTCTGATGGTGCAGAGGTGTGATACAATTTACTAATCCATTGATGAGAGGAAGTGCTGCTACAAAAAAATAAACCTTAAAACAGTAGTTAATTGGATATGAAGGTAGAGATCAAATGCTGTTAAAAGCATAATAATCTTGTTGTTTACATAGTCCGGTAAAAATGAGACTGGTACATCCATATGTCTAAAACCCCATGTGCACACTGCGTACTATGCCTGTGTTTGTAATATTATTATACCGCATCGACCAAGTACTCACTTCTCCTTTGCTATATGAAATAAACTAAACAAGAAAAGAGGTATAAAGATAATCCAGTACTCTAAGCAACTCCAGAAGACAAGACCTCAAAAAGGTTGCATCTGAGCTCCGCACACAAGGTTAAAAAAACCCCAAACAAACAAACCAAAAAATCCCCCCAAAAAAACGGACAGCATGTACCCTATATTAGGAAGAGTGGCATCAGTTTACCGTAAGATTACAACCTGCCTTATTACCAACATAGACATTACGTGACTGTGATGATGCAGACACATCAGCACACTCTGTGAGCAAGGACGAGCCCTCGCTTTTCCTGCCCGTGAAAGAAGACTCGGGTTCAGAAACTCATTACACAATTAGGAGTAAAAATACCTGAGCAAGGTTCAGCCATGCTCCACATTTCATAAAATACTGCATGTGGATATTTTATTTATAGACTGACAAAGCACGAAGAGTGATAAACAAATAGTCTGGAACACACTGTACTTGGTAGGCACAGTGGATGTTACAAAATAAAAGGAGTGAAGTAAGCGGCATGCTGCAGCCTTCAACATGTTTACGGTGATGTTGTTGCTTCATGTGCAGGGAATCAGGCAAACTGCAGCACAGAGTAATGTCCCTAATTCAGCTGGGATTGACATTAATGTGACTTTTTCTGAAGAAGTATCTCCTCTTCAGTACATTGATTCAGAAAATCTGCACTCATTTATCTAAAAGAGATATAATGTGGAAGAAAATGTCGAGGATTGGGATGATCTTGCGTTGATTTCTCCAAATGACAGCATTTTTTTTCTATAGGTTTTTTAACCTATCATGTCCTCTTGTAGTCTCTGGGAAAACACAAAAGACATGGAAGTTTATTTATGGCCCACAGATTACTAAACGCAGTCTTGTGTGTTGAAATTTCCTGCAGTGTTACAGGGTGATGCGCATATGGAGAAATGACCACTGATCAGGATCTACCTATGGACGGCCAGTCGGCCACAGCTGTGTTTGCTGCAAAGGGCATTGATGTAACAGCTAACAAAGACAAAGGAGTTATCAAGGTATGTTTTCTCTTTGCTTTCAATGTTTTATATTTTTTCTGTGGGTGTTCAAACATCACTGAGAGCCACTATGTGACCATATGGCATGTTCATTATTTTCTCTCACCTCAGTCTGTCTCTTCATCCTTTATGCTCTCTTTATTCTTTGACAGAAAAGTTTCTCAGTCTAATTGGAAGCTTGTCTGTGCGTTTGCAGGTTGTGAAGCGTCCCGGCCTGGATGGAGACAGGCCGATGATTGGGGACAGAGTGACTGTTCATTACACTGGGAAACTTCTCACTGGGAAGAAATTTGACTGCAGTCGAGACCGCAAAGAACCTTTTTGCTTCAATGTGGGCAAAGGTAAGTATCTAAGCCTGCCAACTCTGCTGTTGCTCTCGCTAAGTGAAAGAAGTTTTCAAACTCTGGAAAGTAAAGCTTGTTTACTAATGATCAACAATGTCACAACCCATCTGTTAAAGTTTGATAATGACATTTCCTCTTGGAGCAGCAGTTTTGAAGGGCTTTTAGTATCACGCCTAAAACAATCCGGCCTTTTTTTTGACGATAAAAAAACAAAAGAAAAGAAAAGTGTTTTTGCTGGAACGGTGATGTTACACAGTCAGTTACAAAAATGATATAACAGTGGTCATGAGGTGTACGGGATTGGTAATTAATAGAATCAGAGGTCAGTTGTTTTGCTGTCTGTGCTACGGGCAACGTGATAAACAGCTAAGCTGAAGTACAGAGTGTTTAGTTTCACTTAAATCTATTTGTCTGTTTTAGTGTTTAAAGTAAAGAAAAGCTCAATAAGCTAAAGTTCTTTGCTTGTCATTTTAACCAAATATAAGTACATAGTGTAATGAAAATTTGTTCTTCCAAGCACGTTGCTACTTAACTGGTAGGATTGAGCACAAGAGGTGAGATGTTATTTGCTCCTTATATGAAGTTAAGAAGACTCACCATTGTTTCCGGGATTGTATCATAACCTCTGTGACCTCTTCAGTTGTCCACATGTAGTTTTCTTGTGCTTCGCCAAAGCCTGTTAAGATGCTTGCAGATGCTTGCTTCAGTGTAAAGAAGAAAAAAAAACAGCATTTTTTACTATTTACTATATACTATTTATGTTTTCCCGTAACTTAAAGCTCTGCATTCATAAACATCGTCTGTTCACAGGGATTAAGAGTCAGATGAGAAGATTGAAACCTGGATCATGCCTGTTAAATGTGAAGCAATAGCCAGCAGATAGTTAACTTACACATGGGAAAACAGCTTCAACCAACTGGGTCTGCCCAACAACAAAAGAACCAGCACCTTTAATGCTGCCAATTTAATATGCTGTATCTTGTTTTTTGATTCATAAGAAAACAAACTGTGAAGAAAAAAAAACAAATTGAGGATTCATAAGGAGATTATGGGATAATTTGCCAGACTATTCCTTGCCTGGGAGCAATAACTTCTTGGAAACAAGGAGAAGCCCCTCGTAACACCCCAGCATGGGGCTGTCATGCTTTGTTTTTCTACAAAGTACACTAAATCTTTTTAGCATGTTTATCAATCATGTGTTGTTTGGTGAATTTGATTTCTTTTAACACAGGCTTCGGCTGTCTCTCATTGGTTTTATGTTTTATGCTAAAACTCTTCATACCAGTGCTTCATGTTTAATTGTGTCATCATTCAAATCTTGACACAAAGTGTTATTGTAAAGCTAAAATTTAATAAACTATTACCTGAAGTTCTTTTTATCAGAAACATTTATTAAACAATGTGTTAGCCTGTGTAATGTGTCATTTAAAGCATTTCCAACAGTTTTCTTACATGCTTTATCTCTTCACAGGGCAAGTCCTGAAAGCCTGGGATATTGGCGTGCTGTCCATGCAAAGAGGAGAGGTGTGCACGTTACTGTGCAAACCTGAATATGCTTACGGGACTGCCGGCAACCCCGACAAGATACCTCCAAATTCTCCAGTAGTGTTTGAGGTAAGTGTGCTTGTGTGTACATTAACTCTACATCACACCATGAGACCCTGATAACTGTAGAGCATGTGTCAGTCTCCACAGCAAGCACCTCAGCTGGTAAAATTAAATGGTTGGTCTATTTTAATCCCTCTCAGTCAAGCAGCCAGAAAAATCAGAGCAGTCCTCGCTTGTACCCACTTCTTTGTGCTCAGCAGGGGGACAATTCAGTGTTCCTCTGTCCCCTATAATCAATGATGATTATCAGCCCATTCTGGAAATCCAGGGAGATTTAGCCAGCTGCCCTGCTTTACAATTTGCACCCCATGGACAGAACTTAACCACAACCATAATGCTCTTTTTATTTTTCAGTCCATGCTCCACTTTTATTTCTGCCAACAATAATCCAAATTGTGACAGGTGTTACAAATGAAGTCAGGTGTTGAACTTTCATATGAATTATTTTTGTATGCTTTCATTTAAGTGCATACACCTGTACGATTTACAAATTTACTTGTTGAAGTATTTATGTATTTTCATTTTTTAATTTTCAAAAGCAGCAGTTATGTCCTAAAAAACAAAACTGTTACTACATTTTTAAACATTTATTCACAGTTAAAGAAAAATATTCCCAAAGGTTTTCAAAACACTTCAGTGCAGCTATATGCACACATGGTAGAAGAAGTAGGTGAACAAATAGATCATCAATAACAGTTGTGACCAAGCTTACTTAGCACAACATAGCAGTCATTTTGAAACAGTATAAAAATGTCTCAGCTCTTCTTGTCAAAACTATTAAACCTACAGTAAAACTTTCAACAGGTAGTACTAGTGCCTAGGCTCTGAACTTGGGGACTAAAATATAACTCTTGTTGTCGCCACAGTGATCTACTCCCACTGTTGAAACACTTATTTTCTCCCCTAAACCCTTTATCTTGTCATCCATTCATTTTCATCAGCTTACTCAAGACTGGGTTGTAGGGGCAGCAGTCTAAGCATATCACCCAGATGTCCTCCCCTTTTTTTCAATAGGAGAATCCATGCAGTGTCCAAAAATTATAGATATTTTTCTCTAAATTTAAAGAAACTGGTGTGAAATAGAGCAGATTTACCTTTAATGACATGCGTAACACACATTAAAGCTCCTGTGAGGAACTTTTGGTTTGTGCCAATGTTGGCGTCTCATTTACCTCTTATCTCTGTGCTCAAATTGTCCTGTACAAGTTCAGTGAGGGTTTTATGTTGGACAATGTCTTCTTGGTGTTTTTTTTTCAGCCTTTTCAGTCTTTTGTTGGGCTGTGGTGATGTCTTGTACATACACCTCTTCACAGAGTTTAAATGCTCTTGACTCTGTATCGCAGGGCACTGAGACTCATCACGAGTTTTGAAGCCTCACTCATCACTGTGTGCTGTATGAGGGTGTTGGTTTGTCTTCTTTGTCAGCACGTAGACTAAAACACTGCTGAGTTCTTAATGACAGTCTATTTTAGGTCTGCTTCCCTTATGTCTCCTTCTCTTCATTATCAGAAGCATGCAGGGACTTGCACCCTTTGGTCCTAGGATCTTTTCTTATTGTGTGTGCTGAAGGTCAGAACTCAGATTGGTAAAAATAAGTTAAAAGTTTCTGTTGTTCTAGGACGCACCCGTGTGGGGTTTGCCCTAGAGCAGGTGGCCTGGGTTCGAATCCAGCCTGTGGCCTGTTTCCTGTGTCATACTCCACTCTCACCCTGTTTCTTACTCTATCCATAGTACTCTCTTATCTGATTAAAAGCATGAAAAGCCATGAAAAGTTTCTGTTGTCCTAAAGCTAAATCAACTGATGCTAATTTAAAGGAGGGACTGAACAATGTGGAGGTAAACAAATCAGACTGGAAGTGTTCTGCTTTTTTATTTTGGGGTAATTCAGGCAAACAATTCCTCTTTAGTTGTGTTATTTCATAGATTTCAATACTTTAAAGGCATTTATTTTGCACTTTGCACTTTATGACCTGTGCTGCTGCCCTCTTGACCAGGTCACCCCTGTTAAAGAGATCCATATCTCAATAACATATTTATCTGGTTAAATAAAGGTTAAAATGTAAGAAAAAAACCCAGAAATAAAACAAAAACAAAACAAAACAAAACAAAAAAGACAAAAGCTATGTATTACTGCTCCAGGACACTTTTTAAAATGAGACTTTTATGTCAGCGAGTTTGTATTCTGAGCTGACACCTACCCGGCTGCAATGGTCACACTGACATCAAAAACAGCCATACAGAAATAACCATTTTTTTCACTAATGATCTTGCTGGTTTTTAAGGGTCCCACACTGAAATGTATGTTGATTTCTGTGAGTAGTGAAAAACATCTTCACAGGAGCTTTAAAAACAGCCTGATAGAATTCTTTTTCTAAGTGTGATCACAATTTAGCTTCATTTAAAGGTAGCAATAGTCCATAGTGGTGCCACACAAAGTGAGAAAGCTTCAGAATAAAAGAGAGAAGTTGCCGTCAATTAGAAATGTGGTAAAACTTTGTGTGTTGATCTTAGCTGATCGATCCAAATAAGGAAAATAAGTTCAGAACACTGTTTTTTTGGGTTGCAAGGTCTCTTCGCTGCTTCTTCTTTAGTCATTATTTCTCTTTTTTTATTGCTATGACTCCTACTTGTTTTTCGTTATGTTCAGCCTTTTTCCTCCCACACCTAGTGAAGCACCACACGCCAAGTTTAGCTGAGCTGTAATTTTGTTCTCTGCTTTAAACCCCTGTTTGTGTTGTGCAATGATAACATAAACGTTTACAACCAAACAGATGGAGCTGCTCAAGTTTGAAGGAGAGGTGCTCACCGATGACGGCGGCATCTTAAGAAGGATAAAGGTCAAAGGGGATGGTTACACAAACCCAAATGATGGAGCAAGTGTTGATGGTAAGGAGTTTTTTTTCTTTGACAGGAAAAATAAACAAAAAAGTCGCATCAAATGATGACCTGTGTGATTGTTTGTGCTGCAGTGCACCTGGAAGGCAGGTGTGGAGGTCGTTTGTTTGACTGCAGAGACGTCAGCTTCATTGTGGGTGAGGCTGAGGATAAAGGTGTTCCTCTTGGAGTAGACCGGGCCATGGACAAAATGCAAAAAGGAGAATGCTGCGTACTTTCCATACAACCAAAGTAAGTCAGCAAATGATCCAAAGTCTCTGTTACTTCTTTTGCTATGTCATTGCAGGTACAGTTGGTAGTGTGAGTGTGGGATTGCTCTCGGGTTATTTTGGCTGAGTGTTCATGCTGTGTCCTCATGTGGCCTTTATTATAGCAATTACGCCAAATTATATCCTCCAGGAACTTTTAACCTCATGGGAGGTAAAGTAGGCTTCCTGTCAGATGATGATTTATTTGGCTGGTTTAATATGCAGTCTTTCTCCTCTCCGGTGTCCTGATACAGGGTTTGGAAGACAGATACATTATCGAGAAAAATCAGAACATATTAAGTTAAGTTCAAGATCCAGATTTCAGTCATAAGTCCTGGAACATTATAATGCTTGTTTTATAATCTTTGATACTGTTGTAATCAAATAAGTTGAACTAAAGGTATTGAATGAGTAACTGATATATGCATGTGGCTTAATATATATATATATATATATATATATATATATATATATATATATATATATATATATATATATATAGATAGATAGATAGATAGATAGATAGATAGATAGATAGATAGATAGATAGATAGATAGATAGATAGATAAATAGATAGATAGATAGATAGATAGATAGATAGATAGATAGATAGATAGATAGATAGATAGATAGATAGATAGATAGATAAAGATAGCACTTCAAGTATGTATTTTGCTCAAACTAGTCCTTTTTAATAACAGCCGCGTCATGTTGTGTTTCAAACCCAGGAGGAAAGAGAACAGTCTTATCAGTACAGCCAAAAGGGGCACAGTGCTATTTTTGAACAATGTGGGTAAAATACCTCCATGTGCAGCACCTTTAATGTCGTAATAGTTTCGGGAGAAAAAATATCTGTTTCTCTCTGAACAGACAGAGGTTAAAAATTATGAAATCCACAACCTGAGTCTGGAAAACCCTGATGATGAAGTCAGACACTTGAAAATGAAAGAATTCTCATTGTTTAACATCTTAAGCTTTTCTTTGAATATGGAAGAAATCAGATTTATCTGCTCTGTAACACAGAGACAACAATTAAAACAGGATTTGCATTATGTCCTTAACAGCATCTCATAACCCCCCTCTGGTTATACAAAGTATTTTTAACATAAATAAATAGAGAGAACTACAGAGAGAATATAAAAAGAAAGAGAACATAATGTTCTTCCCAAACTGCATCATATCTTTCCTGTAAGCCAGCCCACACCAGCCCTCCCCAGCAGCTTCTCGGGCAAAAGCAAAGTCCTCTAAATTCACATCACACTTGTATTCATACTGAAAATCTATGAAATCTAAATTAGTCTGAACTTTTTTATGAAAAGATATTGTTAATTATAAGAGATTGCAGCATTTAACATTTAAAGTGCAGCATTTAATCTGTACAAAGGGGCTCTTTTTATATTAAGGTCTAATGGGTAAAGGTTTATAACAAATGGACTAGATGTTTTAGAAGGAAATGTTTCTTCCCCCAAGTTAAAAAAAACCTTAATTCTAATGGGGAATTAAAGAGTTTTCAATTAGTTAAATGTAAAATGTATTAATACCTAAAATGTGAATGAGTTTTGCATATGACAGATATTAAATTAAATGGATTAATTTCTATTTGTATTGGTAGACATTCAGACAGTTTGATACGTAAAAATAAGATGGAGATTCTTTGTTTCTTGTTGTGTCTTTTGAGAATATACTTCCAACAAGCTCAGGATCTGACAGGTTTTGTCTTCTTTTCTCCCAGGTACGGCTTTGGAAGCGAAGGTAAACCAGAATACAAAATTGGACCAGATCAAGAAATCATATATGAAGTAACGCTCAAAGACTTCAAAAGGGTGAGCCCTGTGTTCTGTGTTTAGATAAAAAAAGGAAACATTTGAACTTTGCATGGCTAGATTAGCCTAGATGTGGTTAAAGTATGGTTTAGCTCCATTTTCCCATGAGAAACAAACAAACTCAAGCACACTGTTCAGGATGTTCTGCTTAGTCACGGAGAAATTTGCAGCTGACTACTTAAACACAACAACCTTTGTTTACTCACTTTCTGTGACGTTTGTGTTTCCATAAAGGTGAAAGAATCCTGGGAAATGGACTTGAATGAAAAGCTGACTCTGGCATCTGGAATTAAACATAAAGGGAATCATTATTTTAAGGTACAGTCTCAATGCTGACTTTATTTTCACAGAGAGTATTTTTATATGTTAGCCTTATTAAACAGTATTTTCCACCTTTATTAGGCAGGGCGGTATCACCAGGCTGTCATCCAGTACCAGCGCATTGTTTCCTGGCTAGAAATGGAGTGTGGCACAGGGATAGAGCAGCAGAAGAGGATACAGGACTTTGTTTTGACATCACACCTCAATTTGGCACTGTGTTTCCTGAGGATCAAAGAGTTCTCACAAGTGGTGGAGAACTGCAACAAGGTGAGCTTCAAATCCTGATGGAGCTCTTAATTTTTCACCACTTTGACTGTCTGTGGCTGCAGGATAATAGTCTTAACTTTATTACGTTGTGTATTTTGTGTTAAGGTGATAGAGCTGGATGAAAACAATGAAAAGGCTTTGTATCGTCGAGGGGAAGCCCGACTCCTTCGAAACGAGTTCAGCCTGGCCATGGCCGACTTTCAGCAAGTGCTCCAAGTCAACCCCTCGAACCGAGCAGCTCGCTCCCAGATATCCATCTGCCAGAGCAAGATTAAGGAACATCATGAGCAGGACAAGAGGACCTATGCCAACATGTTCCAGAAATTTGCTGAACGGGATGCCAAGGTCTGTTTGCTCAATGTTCTTGGCTCAACATAGAAAATCAGTCGCCCTAACTTCTTGTGTTTTCTTCTTCTTTGCGCTACAGCGAATTAAATGTTTGCTGTAGCTTTAATAAGCTGGATCAGACAGTTATGACCTTGGATACGATATTTTTTGTTCTGACAAGCTCACACACACATACACACACAGTAAAACATCCCCTCTTCAAATCTATTTGACAAATCATGTAATTTGACTTCTAAAGTTTTGAAAGAAATGCAGCAGGAAGAAGAACACATCAAGTTTACATTTACTGAGACACATAAAAAAGCTTGTTCCATGCAGTTATCCTTAAATTTCCTTCAAATTTAAACAAATAGTTGAAGGATTCAGCCTCATAAAGCACATGCTTTTAAAAAAATAATAATAACGTGCTAATTTTGATAATGAGGATTAGATCCCCATGATGCTTGATAAATCAGTTAATTCACATTGGCGAGCAAAGCTGCTGGACTCGTGGTCAGCCATTTTGGGTATTACAGTGAGAACCATTGAAACAGTTGGGAAGATCTATCCCCCCAGTCGCATCCAAATGCCATGGGAGATGCTTTAATTATCTAAGACCATACTGCCTTCATTTAATGAATTGCATTTAAAAGGCTGATGAGTTCAGTATATGAGGTTTCATTTATGTTTTAGTGGTGAATTGTTCTGTTGTATCGTCCTCTAGTATGTAATTGCTCCTGTGTTTACTTCAGTGTGATGCTGACCTCTAGTGTTCAGACAAAGATATGTTGTTGTTTTTCTCACTGATGCATGGCATGTGATGAGAAGAGGGAAACAACTTTCATATAAAGCAACCAGGATAAATACTGATACTTTAATGTTGACTGGTGTTATTTTATTTCACTTTTGTCCAAGGAGGGATGTTTTCACAAAAATCACTGTTCAGAACAGACTAAGTCCATCTGGTCCATCCACCTAATTAAATATGGTCTGTTATTCTTTTTTTAGTAATCTCTTCTTCATTTCTGCTTCACAGACTGGGAGGACGAAGAGGAGGCGGGATGAAAGCATGAGAAACAATATGAATGGTGAAGTGGGCATTAAACGGCGGCGGAGGAGTCAGGACTGTCCTTCTTATTAACAACGTTTTGAAAGGAAGAAAAAAAGGCCTCTCCAGGAACTGAGTCATACAAAGGCTGAAACCTGAACCTCTTTCTCTCAGTAAAACCTTACCATTCCTGCATACAAAGCAGACTTTGAGCAGGGACATTTGCAAACGGAACAGCATTTCCCCTGCCACACAGAACTGCGCTACTGCCAGGACTAAACTTCCAGTGGATTCAGGTCCGCAGGTTCAGTGAACTGAGGCTGACGAACACTTCAAGCCTCGGCTTTTATTCTAAAAACATAATTTATTTTTTCAAAAACACAGACAAATTCCATTTTTTTGTTGACATCAGGCTACTGTGTAGAGCTGAGATGTACCTCCACAGTGTGTTTCTAATTCCAAAACTGTACTCTGACTTGTATTTTGTATTAAGCATTTTCTTGGGCAGCTGCATGCATGTATCATGAGGTGTTTGGGATTCAGACTTGAAACTTTGCTACTTTTTTCATGTGCAATATATACTTTGTTCAAAGTCCTGTTAGCGAAGTGGTATTTTAAAAAAAACAAACAAGCATCAGTTTGATGAATAAATCATCTATGATTTAACTTTGGTTCATAAAAACAATCATGATGTAGAAAAGCCACTTTTTAGTCACTGGGCAATTAGACATTGCTTAAAAACACACCTTCAGGATCCACAAGAAATGGATTCTCCTTCAAATGTCATTTTTTAGTACTGTTATGAATGACTTCAACAAACCAGAAGTTTCAGGATTAGGGTCACGTCAACAGAAAAACTTAAAAATAACAACACACACAATGTGATGAGATGATAAAATCATTCATCACATGAGAAAATAGTCATAGATTTCAACAAATATTTCAGCATTTAAAGAGATTAGCCATAAAAGACTTCTTCCTCTTAAGATTACATCTTAATTCTCTTATTATTACACCAAAATTTCATGATGTGACTTTTTTCTGTGGCCCTAATCATCTGTAATAGCAGACACCTAAGGCAAAAAAAGGAATAAGAAAACAAGCACAAACTACGGATGTTAGACTAAACCAAAACATGGTTTGCAATTCAGACAGCTTTACATTTAGCTTCTCAACTCTGTTGCTACTAACCACTGATATAATGTAAGATTTATATGTGACATTGAACATGGATGTATTAATTCAGACATGTTTAAAAAATCCTGAACTGTGGTAAGGTTAGAAATTAAATTCTGAAGTAGTTCATATTTTGGGTAAAGATGAGAAACAGTTTTCCTGATAAAAGGCAGACCACTATCATGCAGTAAACTATCTATCAGAGGAGAAATGCATGATGTGTCAAGAATAATTGTGTCCTATTAAAAAGTGGTACCATAGTTCATACCTTCGTTATAAGAAGCTAGCTTGATAACATCCTTTTTATTGACAGACTTCTGTTTTATCAAGTGGCAGCTGAAAAAAAAAGAAAAAAAATATGTTTAAAGCTTAATGTGTCTGCGCCTCAGCTTTGGTGGATTTTAGTGACTCACAGGTTTCTTCTGTTGCACTTGTACATTTATTTATCAACTTAATGCATCAGCAGCATATCAACACAATCTTCAGCACACACAACTTTGGATTGTTTTACAAGCCACAAGAAACTTTTTGCCTAAAGAAGTTGTGAGCATGAAGTCACTCAGCTTTATTCTTTGTTGTGGATAGAGCTTATGTACTAAAGTACATTTGACTCAGTCAGCATTAGAGTGAAAAGAGGCTAGAATGGCAAATGAAGCATGATAATCCTCAAAACAACTCAAGGCTGACAGAAATCTGTCAGCTCTGGTCATGTGATCAACAGTACACCTGTGTAGATCCTCTTGCCTCGGTCCAGAACAGACGTGCCCTTTTTTCACTACATCTTTGTTTGTTTTGATATGTATGAATGATATTGGATAGTGAACAATGCTGCACTTACATGACTGTCAAACCAACACTGTTATCTTTTTACGACATGTCTGGATGAAATCTTGACAATGATCTTGAGATGTTTTGAAAAACATTGGTTGGTTTAGAATGAAAACCTCAGCTGTCTTAAGTATATATTATGTAAAAAAAATCAACTGTGTGAGTGTGTGCAGGAGTGTGTGAGTGTGTGTGTTTGTGTGTTGATATACTGCATATTGTTATATGTTAGCAAGCTTTTTAAATAGCTTGTTGCTAAGTGTGTTTTGAGTAATGCTGGCCCTGAAAAGTCAAACTTTTGTACAGTGGAAACAAGCATGAAGTACTTTTTCTAGCAGTTATGAAATTGTATCAAAGGATGTACTAAATATTTACCCCCTCTGAAAAGTGCAAAAGGTTACCAGGCAATCATCGTGTAAGAGATAAAACCTACAAATGAGAGGAACAATTTGAACTATTCTGACATTAAAACAAAGCAGTGAAATGCAGGAAGGTCACTAAACTGAAAGTAGTTTTTATCAGAAGTGTCTTGTCATTTAAAATGTTTACATTTGTTTAAAAGAATTTTGCATTGTAAAACAAATCATCATCAATATTTTAAATGTGCATAATGCAAAAAAAGAGGGTTTTTTTCAAACAAAAAGTAGAGGTACCTTTGTTCATGTCTTCTTCCTGTTTATTTTTTTAATATTTACTTTATTTTGCACTTTCAGCATTAAATAAATCCAAGAGGTTACATCGAAAAAAGAAGTTGTGTTTTTCAAGCTACAGGCCAAATACCTCAACGTGTCATGATATTGATGGGGTTGCTTTTGGAATAAGTGTTTATATTTTGTAAAAGACATTTGATATATTTGATCTACCAAATATTTATTTTAGCTCAATATTGTTGAGAACATCTTCTTAATGACACAAGGAAAACAACAGTAATGATCATCTGCTTTTATTCATTTGTGTTAACAATCTTATGGATAACAGAAGAATGGCACATTGTTTAATATGATGAAAGAGAAATCAGCAAATAAAATAAATGTATTCAGAAACAGTTCTAAAACTCAGAAAATCGCCCAAACGTTAACCTCAATAAAACATGAGCAAAGTTGTCATTCATGATGCACAGATATTTACAAAGTAGTAATGATTAATATCAAATGTCACCTTGTTAGTTTAAACACAATTACAGCCACAAAAATCTTCTAAAAATAGATCAAGTTGTAAAAAGTCATACAGCATTCATAAGTTGTTGAAGTTTTATGATACATCAGTACAAATTGATAAAAAAGCTTAACTGTAAAAGTTGCTTAATTATTAATAACTATAAGATTATTATGATGTTGTGAAAATGAGACTGACAGACAGCAAGTTTACTCAGTGTTCCTCTTAACCACTTATGTATACGTATGTACGTATGACATAAACTCACTTACTGGTATTTTCAGTTCATCTTATTTAAAAACAAATAGGTTTGTTAGAGCTGATTTGTCTCTACCTGTGTGGCAGGTTAATGCCCTTTTTTATACAACAGAAACACTTTGGTGTTGGAAAACCTGGTGGCTCAGTTGGCTAAGGTGCATGCAATGCCCAAAGTTTCAGTAGGGTACATACAGTATAAGTAGATTTCTCTTACACGACCAATTTCACAACAACAGTAACCAGACATGATTTGTAGACAGTGACAAAAAAGTGACATAAGTGTCTGTATGGCTTACTTGGCTGGAGTTTGTTTCATTTTTATTGAAACACTTACATGGCCTGGTAGAATAAAATAAAGGGATGCTTCCCTACAATGTGAAATATTTGAAAATGTCTAATATCAGATTAGTTGTCTAACTAAACCGTCATTTCATTGATGTTTCATTTGTTAGTATGGTTTGATTGACTTTACGAGCAAAGGTCCTCTTCACCATATTTTTTTCCTTCTTAAAATTTGTCCTAAGAGCCTAGGAGATACAGGAAATGTTAAGAATGGGGATGGGGGAGGGGGTTGGGGTGGGGGGATCAAGTCTGTAGCTTCTGCATTGACAACATCCTCTGTGTAGGTAGCTTGTGCTTTAAGTGCTGGTTAAAATTTCCTGCCCCCCTTTTGGCATACTATTATTAATATGACTTTTAAGTCAGTGGTCCAACTTTGTTTTGCTTCCTGTAACAGATTTACAATTTATTACAGTTTCTTTTGTGTCACCTCCATGTTTGGAGGTGAGGACCCAGTAAAAGAGACAAATCTGCAGTCATATATATACATATATATGCACTGAAAAGTGTGAAAATCTTGGAAAAAAAACAACAACAATATAATCAATATAACAATATAAAATCATCAACAACAACAACAAAAAGAAAAAAAATTAAACCCTCTAGCATTTAAGGCTTTTTAACAAGAGCTCATGTTTTATGGTTTGCTTTGGTTTAATTTGTGACAATCAAAAGCTATACACATGTTGGTAAAAGAAATCAGGAGAGAAGTTGCCTTGCTTTGAACAGCCCTGACCAGAAAGCGGGAAGTACTGCCTTGACAAGAGTTGTAGCACTTGGGTGAAAGCATTCTTTTTCAAGTGGTGTACAAAATTAATCTGCAATAGTTTTTCTGGAGCCACTAAGACATCATGCTGTCAGGAGACGAGGTCAAGTCGATCAATTCAAGTGCTTTCTTCTCTGATTTGTTCAATGGAAGATCTTCAGCTGGAGTACATAAGCTGGAGATCCGCTATCATAACAGAATATAAGTGTTACAAAAAATGCAAACACACCTCATGAACAAAGTCACTCCAATCTAAAAATACACAAAACTTACCTGTTGTAGTGTGCCTGGTGTTATGCTCAAATTGTAAAGCATCCAGAGTGGAACCATGAGTGTAGAGGACAGAGTGAACCACCAGCCAATAGCGTAACCCCACCACGGATACTCAAGGGTGTTGTTGAACTTTAGAGGAGTGTACTTGATCAAGGAAAAAATAAATGTTCCCTAAACACAGGCAAGGAGAAAGCCAAGTCATTCACAGGAGAAAAAAAAAACGCAACAACAAACTGAAATGCCTTAGAGACCAAATTGCATCCTTTATGATTACTGTTTAACCAGTGTACTGTAAATAAGTATAAGTTGAACATAAAATAAAAACTAACTTTTCCCAAAGGTTAAAACGACTGTATAATGCTTTGACATGGTTATGGTGACATCACCTCTGGGTTTCTTAAGGACAGTTTTGAAACCTATCAGCAGCAGACGCCACATTAGACATGCTGACTCAAACTATCTTTTGCTGAAGCAAAGAGGCAACATAAAGGTGGTCCTTTGGTGTTCTTCCTAATGACTACTGGACATCTTTTCTTTCAGACAAGTCACCTGGGCCTTTAATTATGCAAATCTCATTACTTCTAAAAGAAAACCACCCCGCATAGTGGAATTAGACGGCTGTATACATGGGTGCATCTAGCCAGCCTCTAGTGGACACATGAGAAACTGCAGATTTTGGCACTTCCACATCAGTTCCACATCAGTTACAAATTGGACCAAAAGTTGCAACATGGTTGGAGCCAATAAGTACATATTTTTTATTTAACATGTTTAATAAAGTCTGAAGTATTAGCAAATTAATGCAGATAGTGATAATAGGAAACTGAAGTGTAACTCTACGCCAACAAATGTGTCACTTGTCTTTTTTCTATTAATAGAGATAAGCACCCAGCAGTGTGATGTTTCTATACCCCGGGCAGCAGCAAAAAAAAGAACAAGCTGTTCGTTTTGGATGCAACTCTAGTCACAAGCTGGTAGATACACTGTGAGGGTATCATGAGCAACAAAAATTCAAGTCAATATAATATTGGTTTACCGTGAGAAAAAGAAAACTGTGGCCAATCAGGGAGGAAATTTACTTCAAGATGCCAAGAACAGCTAGGCTAACTAATTTTACTGAATTTTATGAAGAAAACATTTCATCATGACCCCTCATTTATACAATGCAGATACTTTTGAGGTCGATGGATACTTTTCCATGATGCCATTGAAGTAACCGGAAGTGGTCTACCTGGGACCTGAGCATTAACCGAACATGTGGGGCAGAAACGAAGCCCGAAGGCTCTTGTGGCAGATAGGTTAACGATTCAAAGGATAATTTATAAATCTTTAGAGAGTATAGCTCAAAGAATGTATACGAAAAAGAGTTTAGCGTGGTCTAGCTTGGAGACTAGCATCGTCTGCGTTAGCCACCACCGCTGATCAGTTGAAACGTGGACACGGCGCGGACGGACATCGCAGGACAGTGCGAACAAAGAGAGGGAGGGAGGATCACTAGACCTTGACAGTTGACCAGTATCAAAAGCATTCAAAGTGGACTATACTTTAGGAGAAAACGGGAGAGAGAGGCAAGTTTCGTCACTAATGAAGGTAGGCGAAAGCTATGCGTTGGATTATTTTTGCTTTAGTGCTTTTTTGATGTCCTCATATTCAACTGCCAAAGTTGTTTTTTTGTTTACCTGACCGTGGAGGTTATGTTCCTCGCCTGTGTGTTCTCTGCTTTTACATAGCAGAGCAGTTCGCTTTTTTAATTTGGCTTATTTGTAAAAATGATCTCTGTGGGGCTTAATGTAGTCCATTTTTTCTTTATTTATAGAGTTTTCACATAGATTTTCATTTGAATATTGAAAATGACAGTTTATCATTACCTGTTGAATAAGAATTTTAGATGCTTTGGTAAGCAGTATCCATACCCAAGTAAGTACTTTTCTACAGTCTTTCCAAACTTTTAAAATACAAGAGAAAAAGTTCAAAAACCTTAAAATAGTCAATGTTACATGTGAGTTGTACTTTGGTTAGCTTTTACTTGGATCTTTTCGGGGATCATTTTAAAACAAAGGACCACCCTTGACTAATAGTCTTATATTTTAAGGAAATCTAACAAGTACTTTCAAAAACATTGTCTTTCAATAGGCTGAGATTTGTGCCACCAGAAAATACATTTGAATCGTTTTCTTTATGATCAAAGATCTGAAATTAAGTTAAATAATTTGAAGCTTAATTTATTTGCTATAAAACTATGGAATTGAATTTGAAATATGCAAACTAAAATATTTTTTTCTTTTCTTTAAGGAGTTGGGGGATTTAAATTTCCAAGTTTTTCTAGTGCAATTTTTTTTTTAAGCAAATAAATTCAGTTTTAAAGCATTCAGTTCAATTTCAGATCAAAAATTAAATCTAAAATTTTAATTTCAGTTCCAAGTAGCACAAATCTCAGCCTATATTTTATGTAAGAGATTTCTCAGCAGTAAATGTCACTGAAAGCCGCACTTGTGATACCACACAGTAGGCGTGTCTCAGTTAATAGGCAATGGAAAATAAACTGAGCATGTGCGCTCAAACTAAAACTCACCATGCATATTACTGGAGTGACATATTTCAAGCAGTGCTTTATCACAGACATTGGCTTGTATCCAATCATGTCCTCTACGTTGTCATAAAACCGGTCTACACCTGTTTTTGAGATGGAAACAGTGTTGAGCAAATTTAACATCACATGGAAAAAAAATTAACTACTTTTTCTTAATCACTCACCATAAACCCATCCAACACACACAGACTGCAGTGTAGCAAAGAGTAGAAGAGTCATCCCACTGCAGGCATAGTAGTCAAACAGCTGGAAGATGTATAGTCCACCCTGCGTAAGACACATAACCTCAGTGAATTTGCAGTTTATATTTTCTTTAAATTAAGGTAAAAATATAATTCTTATAAAATGTAATCTTACTTCTGTCACCATCGTCAGGCCTATGAAAAAACTTATGACGCATATACCCAGCAGAAGGAGTTTACGTCTGTGGCCTACATGGAAGAAGGATGGGTTCATGTCTGAAAATGCTGTTGCCATTGCCTCCAGACCTACAAACTAAAACAAAGCAACAAAAATACGAAATTATGATGTTGCAGATATTTTCACACTCCTTGCTCATTTCTTGAATAAGAACCAAAAAAGGCAACTGTGCTTGAGTTTGCCCTAAGTATAACGCTATGGTTCTCAGCTTGAAAAGGGTGGACTGCCCACTCCGGGTTGGTAGAAAGTCTTTGTCCCAAGCAGAGTAGTTTAACTTTATTGGGGTTTTGTTCACAAGTGAGGGGAAAATAAAACAGGAGATTGACAGACTTGGAGCGGCATCAGCAGTGATGCAGATGCTATACTAGTCCATTGTGGAGAAGAGGCAGTAGGCAAGCCTCTCAATTTGCCGATCAATCTATGCTCCATCCCTCACCCATGAATACAAGGTCTGGGTAGTAACTGAAAGAACAAGATCGTGAATACAAGTGGCTGAAATGAGCTTTCTCCATAGAGTATCTGGGCTCAGCCTTAGGGGTAGAGTTTGGAGCTCAGACATCTGGGATAGATTCAAGTAGATCGAGAGGAGCCAGATAAGGTGGTTTGGGCATCTTGTGAGGATTCCTGCTCTTCACAGATGTCCATCTGAGATTATTTCACTCAGCTGGCCTGGGGATATCTCTGTATCCCCCCAGAGTAGCTAGTGGAAATGGCCAGGAACAGAGGTTGTTGGTCTTTGCTAATGACATTGTGACCCGGGCCCAGATAAGGGGTGAAAGATAGATGAATGAAAGTACTTGTATTTAATGGTTATTACAATTGAACAAAGGGGTCAGCTCACCTCGCTGTCCAGTCCGAGCAGAATAATCATGACGAAAAAGAATATCGCCCAAATTTGGGGGAAAGGCATCATGGTGACAGCTCGAGGGTAGGCAATGAAAGCCAAGCCAGGACCTGCAGTGGAGATATTTGGTTCCAAAATGACAGTAATAACAACTCATTAACGATTTTCCCAAACCAGCGCTTATCTTGTTAATATGTTTTTCTGTATTTTCACCTGACTCAGCAACTTTTGATATGTCTGTGTGCTGCTCAAATGCCATGAATCCAAGCACAGAGAAGATGGCGAAGCCAGCAACGAAGCTGGTGCCGCTGTTCAGAAGGCATAGATAAAAACAGTCCCTGAAAAATAAAAATTGTATAATTTTGAATAAAACATGCTCAACTGATATTGTTTAATTAAAAAGAGCATTTTTTAAATTAATTTATTTGAAGTGTTTTTAGGAAATAGAACTGTGATACAGAAAATCAGCCAAGGCCAGTTATTAATCACCCCCTATTTCTTGTCGCTGGCCAAAATGCTGGTCTTATGTTGTGTCCAAACTGTTCACTCTCCCACCACTAGCTGGTGCTGTAGCTTTAGCTTATTCTGTAAATTTTAAAAGGTGTACAAGAAAGCATAATGCTATGGCACTTTCTTATCTGACAAATACTACTAGACATGAATCGTTTCTGTTTTTTTAGTTTAACAGTATTCAAACTGCACAACAAAGATTGGTATTATCCTACACTTACTTGTAACAGTCGTTGTTGTACTTGTTATAACTGCCAAGTGCAGTTAGACAGCCTACGCAAATAGCATAGGAATAGAATATTTGTGTGCCAGCATCCATCCAGACCTGTAACAGACATCAAGGACATAAAGGACATGTTGCATTAATTATCCAATCTGTGTTTAGCAGATGTTGTATCTTTGCTGTAACCCCAGTAAGAATGAGATGCTAATGATTTACTCTTCTAGAAGTAAGTCTAGAGTAAGTCCACTAGTCATCTGCAATAGAAAACCCAACAAGCTCATGACTCATACTGATACTTTCAGTTTTCATAGAACTTTCCTCAAAAGTAGCTCGTGCTTAAGAGCATGATGCTTTTATTTTAATGCACTCCTCTAAGTCTTTGACTGAATCTGACAATAAGATAAAATCAAATGTGTTCACTAATTTCTTGCAAAGTTTAGCTTTAAATTTTTGAAAATTTCCAAAGAAACAAATTGACTGCTACTGAACAAAGTATGCACAGAAATGTTTGTAATAACAAGGACATCAGTAAGTCCATTTAGATTGAAGAGGGAGTACTTCCAGTCAAGCTGCATGTTATAAAGAGTACAGTAGTGAAATTTACTCATACCTGTGGATCAGTGAGGCGAGAGGGATCTGGGTAAAGGTAGAACTTGATACCGTCCATGGCTCCAGGCAATGTAAGTCCTCGGATGAGCAGCACTGCCAGCATTACATATGGAAATGTGGCAGTAAAGTAAACAACCTGTGGAGACATTATGATGAGGGTTGATTTGACCATAAACATCAAGAGCTTTGCTGCCAAAATGAAAGTTGTCGGTCCAATGAAGCTTTACAATAGATACATTATTGTTTCAAACTAAATGTTTGGGGTGTCAAAGACAACGTGGGCTCTGACAACAGTTTCAAAAACCTGCAGTCGGAAACTGAGTCCTTCACCCACTGTCCAGTAGTTTCCTCATCTGACATCTGAACAGAGTGTTTTTTAACAAACTTTTTTAGCCATTTTCTTAATCTAAGGGTATCGTAGTTTGCAGTCGATATGGTTTGGTGGTTTTGAAAAGAAGAAGAGAGGGTCAACTGCAAAAGTAGTATCTCAGTCTAAATACATAGTCTTCTAAAGCCCACTTGAGGTATAGAAAAACTTGTTCCACCACCGATAGCTTTAAAAGACAATGACCTGTTCTAATTTACACAAAACTTGAACATTTCCATAGTTATGTGGTATTTTCCATGGAGACTAAAGGTATCTTGCCCTACCTTTCCTGTGGACTTGACTCCTTTCCACACACAAAAGTAACAGATGATCCAGGACAGCAGAAGACACAGAGCCAGCTCCCATCGCATCCCACCCATTTCTTCGACACTTCCAGTGACATTCAGAATTCTTCTCCTGCACACAGCAATGAAGTTAGAGTTCAGAAATGTGCATTTCAGGGGTCCTCAGCATATTTCAACCCTCACTTAAGTTTTCATGAGGGATGTCCCAATTGGCATTTTAGCCCCAAATATGGCACTGATTATATTAGTATTGAAAACCTATCATTGCTAACTCCCAGTAATTAATAAACAAATTAATTCCATTTAACTCAGTCAAGATAGTTTTGATGTTAAAGTCATTACACTTTTCTACATGGGATGGTGTGTGACTAGGAATGTAACAATGAGGCTTGCTTCTGAGTTTCTCATGTTTTTTTCTCTTGTCATTAAAATGTGTACTAACTGGAATGTAAAGGAATCAATCCAGTGTCACTAGTGCCAGTTAGTATGGCAAAAAATGTATCACAAGCACAATTTGTGCTCAGTGATGGCTAATGTGAATGGTCAGATCGGAAGCTTGACTAAAATGCTGATCACCTATCAATTAAAAAACGCCAAGATCAGCTCTGAGCCGATGCTTGAGAGAGGGATTGGGACATCTCTAGTTTTGATACTCACTCCCAAAACTCTCTCACTGGAGAAGTTGCATTTTCAGGGACTGTCCAGTTAATGTAATTGGCCGTACGATCGAACTCCACACAGTTTTCTGTTGAAAAGGGAAAGAGGGGTGAGGGTCAGCTATTTCTAGCTTCAGTAGCTCTTTATGTGCATCGTCGTGTACCATATACTGCTAGATATTCCCAGTTCTATACTCTGTACCTTTAATGTGTATGATTTAGGTGATAAACAGGTGAACATACCTGTGTTCCAGATGTTTCTGCAACTCCCCCAGGGGATTTCAGTATTGAAGGAGAAGAAGAGATAGAGAAATGCCCAGGCCAGAATGATGACATAATAGATGCTAGAGTACAATACAACCACCATACTACCATAACCAATCCCTGAAAGAAAGAGCAGAAAAATTAACCAAAAAAAGGGTTAACATGATGAAAACAATACTGAGTATTGTGTATTATACGTTTTACTGAGCAGTCATTCTGCAGTTATATCAAGTTTATATTTTTTTTGAGTTGAAAGTTTCTACATAACTCAGTGTTAGTGCTGCACGATATGGCCAAAATCCAATATCTCGATATTTTTAGGCTATATCTTGATACACGATATATCACGATACCCTGATTTCCCCTCAAAACGACTAAATTAATGTTAAATCCAACCCTTTCATGCATCAGATGACATCAGTGCAATGTTTCAAGGAGACCTTCTAGTTGGATTTTTAAAATTTGAATGCAAAAAGGGGGAAATCTCAATCAAGTAAAGTTTAGCAAACCTTTTATTTTAAACCAAACTATATGTAGTTACATATTTTTAGTTTCAGTGAAATAATTCATTCTAATTTATTCGAGTGGCTGATAAGATTTTTTATATTGTATTTATTATATTATATTATATTATATTATATTATATTATATTATATTATATTATATTATATTATATTATTTTATATTATATTATATTATATTATATTATATTACCCACTTTGACAATCTCATGAACTAAATGTGGAGATAATATTACTTCCATTTCCATACAGCAGCTACCTAGATTATGTTGGTCATGCTGAAAGGACTCTAGTGACTTCTGTCTTTGAGCCTGGGGTCTGGTTGAATTGTATTGGATTTGGGTTTGTCCTCTGATAATATCCCAGCTAGCATTATTTTAGTATTCAGCTTTAAAATAACATCAAACTCATCTGCTATCATGTTTTAAGCAGTGCACAGCTGAATGCCGTGACTGAACGGCTCTCAAAAGAGGGGGGTGGGGGGGCAGAGTGCACAGAAAAGTGAAAGTGAAACTCAAAAACATAATGTGTTCGTTACTTGTTGTGGAGAGTTGGGAGAGAACCAGGGATCATACAGGCAGTAAAGCAAACCAAAATAAGCAGCTACGCTCGAGAAAATAAGCCCAAGAACCCACAACAGGGGCTACAGGGCTCGAATGGAAGTCAGCCGATACCACCTAATTTTGGCCTTAGAAAGTCCTTACAGGGACTTTAAAACGTGTTGGTATAATAACCACTTTATTTAAGTCTTTTGGATATCAATACCACATTTTGGAATTGTAATGCAATTTCCAGACTCTGGGCCAAAGAGTAATATGGTTCTGCTGGCCTGTTATTGCATAGTAATTTCAGTGTAGAGTCTATTCTTTTGTCTATCGATTGTCTGCTTGGCTGCATGTAAATGATACACATAATTTTTCTGTAACTCATTCAGCTTCACAAGTTGGGTCACAGAAGGCAATAGTTGACAGACATACACTCAGAGACACCACCCCTGTTAATCATAAAGTATCAACAAGGCTCACAGGCTGTTTGGTTTCTGGATGGAAAGAAAACTGGATGAGTGAGTTTTTATCTTTAACTTTACAAGAGCAAACCTGAGACAGGTGTCACATGTTAAGACACTCCTATACTCGTGTCTTTTACTGTTGGAATTACAACATCAAAACATCAACAACACCGATGGTCAAAGCAGCTCAATCAGAAATCTGCTAGGCTGGTGGCAAAAATGTGAAACAGTTCTGTTCAGATTTGAAATACAAGCAGCATGTGACAGATTTTTAGACCTGATCACTGGTGAATGCTGACTGATTTATTAGAGTTATTGATTTTTTTTAAAAGTGTATTAAAAAAATTGCTTTTTTCAGTCTACATTTCAGGTTTTTGCAAATACAAACTTTGCCTTTAATTACATATTGTGTCTGCATGTGTTGTGTATGTTTGCCAAGGTTAGTGTTGTTGTTTTTTTGACCCAGTCAATCTTTCTGCTAAAACCTACTTTGTAGGTCAAGGAGTCCAGACTATAGGGTTGTTTTTTCAACAGATTACAGTGGCCAAGCCAGACCTGCCCTACTGACACCTAGTAGCAAAAATAGTGTGGGGTAATAGTTTCTCAAAATCAATATCCAAATCCAATTAATCAATTTTACAATATTTTTTACTGGACTTTGACAGCTTACCTTCAAAAAGAGGACAAATCTTCCTCCAGCAGGTTATGCTCCCCTGTTTTGTGTACTGGCCCAGAGATATCTCCATGAAAAACAGAGGGATGCCACAGGTAAAGAGGAAGAGCACATAAGGGATAAAGAACACTCCTATGGGAGAATAAGACATTGTATCAGAACAGATGTTAAACAATAACTCACAGAAATTGCTTTGAGATCAGTTAAGCATGAGATACTTCATCTCTCTGTTTACGTGTATTTCTGCAGTAGTGACTAAATCATCAAGTGTTGGACATGTCTTCATTGAGTTGTGATTTGTCTTTATCCCTTCTTGTGTGTGTTTACAGAACTCTGATTTTTTTTTGGCTGTGATCCAGTAACCTTAAGCTGGGTGTGATGTTTTGGCACAGGTGTTTTGTTGAACACAACCCCACCCTGTGACTTCATTATTTGTTTTCAGCTGGTGAACTCAATGTTCTTCCAAATGAGGGAATGTGGGCAGAAATATGAGAAAGTACTAGATGACAGCAAAACAATCATTTGTTGCTGAGGAGTGCATATTCTTTAGAAATATACAGAACATGATGAAAATTGTACAAGTCAAGTACGATAGATAAAGGTAACATAGGCACAGCAGTCCTGACTTGAAATATTAGCTTAAAATAAATAAATACACATTATTATGATCACTATAAACAAAATATTAGACTCATTATTTATTTTGCTTTCATAAAGCCGTATCTTTTCTTCATTAACTTGACTCAAAAAATCTTACCTCCTCCATTTTTGTAGCACAGGTAAGGGAACCTCCACACGTTTCCTAGACCTATGATTTGTCCAGCAACAGCCAAGAGAAACTCAATTTTGCTGGCCCACTGTCCTCTAGTTAGGGTACTTGGTGAAGGGCGTGATGTGTCCACATCTAGCCTGAACTTGACCTCTGGACTGAAGGGTTTTTCCATTGCACTGTAATGAGAGAAACAATAATAGAAACATGTTTTTACTGACTAACCTAACTGTAAGAAAATGCTTACGGAAAAAGAGTTGAAATTAAGCTTAATTTATTAAGCACAGCGTAACACAAGATTACAGTTTCTGCAGGTTACTGATGCCAAATCGGTTCGCCAAGTGTGGCTAACATTAGCAGAGCTAGTACCATGACCTTTGGTCCTCCATGCAGGTTCATGTCCTCATTATCATGCTGGTTATACAATGCTCTGGTTAAAGATCAAAATGCTGCCAAACACAGCAGTATTAATCATGAGTTGCCATCTGTTATGTGTACTTGATTATATTAGGGGAGTGAAATATTAGTGACATAAATACAGAAGCATAAACCAGAGCTTCACCTGTGCTGAATGTTTGACCAACCAGGAATTCTGTTGCTGATTGAAAGATTAAAAGGATTAAATTGTTAAGTTAGCTAAACGCACATTTGCCTCAACCTCATGAAACAAATTCATTTTCGTGTGGTTTAAAGGATTTTTTCTGTAACAAGAATATGTTTGACATAATCATTGTTGATTTTTTGCTTTGAATAAGTTGGAGAAATTCTTACTACACCGCATTTCTACTAAAGATTTAGTTTTAAATAAATACCAGGGTAGGCTGAAAAGTTTGTAGCTTGATTGGGAAGGAGTTATGCCATGGTGATGAAACTTGTCATGCATTAAATTTAAAATTTTCTGACACTTACTGCATGGTTTATTTTTCAACAAAGTCAATGTTTTCTTGGGTTGTTGCTGTGAAAAGACGTCCAGACCTTGGGTCATCTTTAAGGCTCTCCCTACCCCTCTCTAATTCAGCTGCCCATTTTTTTCTCTGTTGATTAAGTTGGAGCATCATCTCCTTGTGTTAAAACCATGTTGGTGTGAATGTCCGAGGGGGTTCATCCCTTTTTCTGCAGATATTTGATCACACCATGGTGCCAAATTTTATCCATATTTACAAAATATCTCTGGTTTTACTTTTCAAAGTCCTCAAACACTACATAAGGGCCAGTTAATCTGGAAATACACTTTGCCGTAAGTGTCAGAAAATGTTAAGTTTAATGCATGCCAGGTTTCCTCACTATGGCATAACTGCTTTCTAGGCAGGCTTCAAACTTTTCAGCCCCCCAAGTACACTGCTCAATCACTGGCCATAACTGGCATGATATAATCACTTAGTATTAATGTCTGAAATCTGCACAATGCGTGCAGTCTTGTTGTATTAGGTCAACAGTGGGTCAGTGCTGCTTGGTTACAGGCTTATTCTTCCATCAATGTTGTTATTGTGTGGCTGAATTTGGTGTAGGAGTGTCGCAAATAGAGTGGAAAAATATGTACTCTCACTTTTTTTCTGTAAAAAGCTTCAGTCATGATGGACTCAGTGTTTTTTTCTGCATGTGGTGTTTCAAGTTTTAGTTTCTCAGGGCTCCTGAATTCTGGTGAAAGGTCCAGTTTTTGACTTGTTTGCTGGAATTTACCGACTGTTGGCAGTAATATGCATGAAAAGTAAGCGATAAGAGGAATGCAGAGGACTCTTCTGGTTGTGCTTAACTCATAGTGTAATAAACACAGAAACAATAATAATAAAAATAACAATAAAAACTAAAACATGCAGTTAAATGTTTAGATGGCTCCATTGCTCACATTTCTGGAAACACTGATCAATGATTATATTAAAGGGGTTTCTCTGCTTCCCCTTCTTAATGCAGCAGGTTGGAACAAACTTCCTCCCACTGCAGGATCAGATGAGTAACTTTCCTGATTAATCTTTAATTGATTTGACTCCTTGGGTTATACCATTAGTGTTTCTTTGTCTTCCACCATGGGTAAATGTTGTTTTTATGTATACGCAACTTTTAAGAGCTTATGTCTGATAGTGTAAAATATGGACAGAAATTTTGAATATCCTCTTAAGACCCTGTGTCCACATACGTGGACATTACATTTCTGCCTCTGAGATCCATGAGTCTTCATTTTTTAAAAACTTTGACCCATTAGCGACATGAAGGAACGCTGCCCACTCATCTTTTGGTGATATCACAACATTCCACCCATTTTAGTGAAAAAACCCCCCCAATGTAATCAAGTACAATAACACTACTAAAAAATCTTTAGGAATTAGAACACAGATAATCTAACTTCCCGTACAAAGACCAAGTTTAGTTATTATACCTTTTAAGTCTTACTTATCCCAAGTAACAGGGTGAATTGAAAATTGCATACCAGACAAAAGCTCAGGTCTTCAGACGTAAAACCTGGCAAAACCAGATGTTAAAATAAGGTTTTTATAAACTCTGGTCACCCTGATTTCTGTTAGATCAAAAAATGCAAAGAATGGATTGAAAAGACTCAGATAAAGTTTATTCTTATCGGAAAAAAAAGGTATATATTAGAGACTTTGTAAGATGTTTTACAAGTGGAAAAAACCTTGCGATTGCTCTCTGTTACTCTGGTCACTGACTTCACATTTATTTCTTTTTTTTGTTCTGTGATTTCCCCCAGGTACACAGTTTCTATAGATGCCCAGGGAACTAATATTACTTTTTAATAGATTTTGACTTCAATCAGCCTGATAAAGATTTTGCCAGTGAGAAAAACAATAGAATAAGACAAGTCAGAAGAGCACATGTATGGCCTTGCAGTTCAAGCCAGACGTCACAAGACTCTAGCCCTCAAGCAGGTAGCTTGAGTTCAGATCCAACTGGAGGCCTCTTTCCCATATCATTCCCCACTCTCAGCAGGTTTCCTGCTCTATCCACTGTCCTGCATCTCTGACATAAAGGCATAAAAAGCCTGTACAACCGGTCAATGCAGAAAGTTGACAACTAACTTGAAACCAGTTTTCCAGCATCACCAAAAAAAATTTTGTTTGACAAATGTCTCCAGGGCTTAACGGTTTGAACAAAACAGTTCAAACAACATAAGTTCCTCAGGTGAATGTATCTTGAGTCTAAAAGTCTGCAGTTAATGAGTCACATTATATTTCCTAGAAGAAAGTGAGGAGTTTGTCTTGTACATGACGAGTTTTCGGGGGACATACACAGCAGAACAACTAACACAAAGATTTACTTACTCTTGATTTAGGTTAGGTAAAAGCTGACAGGTGGCAAAGATTGTCAAAGGGTGTTTGAGATGATAAGAAGATTGCAGGTGCACACTCTCTCTGTTTATTATTTAACAGTTAATGAAATGATTATTTAATCATAGTGGACAGGAGACAGAAGCAGTCTTAAGTGTTGTTTATTTTGATGCAACACAATCTCAACAGCACAACAAGTTTGTGGCTGGATGATTTCAAAGAAGGGTGGAAAAATGCTGAATTATTTGTGGACACACCACTGGGGCTAATCACCAGGAGCACCTTGTGTTCTGACTAAAGGGTTCTCACCAAACCATCCTAGTCTATTATTCTATGGCATGACGCACTGCACTTAAAAAAGCATCTACAATGAAAACTAAAAGGTGCTTTTTAAGAGAATTTCATTAGCTGCTGCATCAGAGACAACCAAAGATACATTTTGGTGAAAGTCACCAGTAATCCAGGTCACTCACTGAACTGAAACACCATTTTCCCCTTTCAGCAAAGCAGTGAAGTCAAGTATATATCTTATCTCAAGTTAACTTTACAATAAAGCACGCAGGCTGTGGAAAATGCCATATAATGACATTGTTTCATTATACTGTTATTTTAAACATGCCAGTGTCACACTACACTGTGAAAGACTGTCAATTGTAAGCAGTGAAAAAAGAACTTTACTTTTTTCAGAAGTACATAATGTAATGCAGCCAAGTTTGATAAATAAGAGTAAACAGAACTGAACAAGTTCTTCAAGAAGTAATCATGGTGAAGATGTTACAGTACAAGGAAAGTGATGGTAACAAGCTTGGGAGCTTTAAGACTTCAGAGTCTTATGTTGTGAAGGATGAAGCCTTGAATAGGATGAGCAAAATGTTCTTCCCTCAGCCAGACAACACAAACTGTTCATGTCTGTGGTAACTGGGGTCTTTGATGATCCTGTTGGCCTTGTTCCTATGCTGTTAGGTGTGGGTGTCCTCATTTGATGGCTGTTTCCTACTGTTTGCTTTGGAGCAGGGTGCATTTCTGCTCCCCAGTCACTTCCTAGACCTTTGTTTGGCTGGGGTTGAACTAGCATGTGTCATAAATCTAAGATATGTGAGCTCTGCCCTCTTCTCTGTAGGCCTAAACAGTGCTTAAAAGCAGAGCTATACAGACGTGTCATCTGCACATTAGATGAAGCTGTGAGAGCCTAATACCTTGAGGCAGTTATATGTGAACTAGAGTTGTCACAAAGAATGAACTTTGATCTTTGAAACATTTCAAGTGAAAATCAGTCAATAACGATGCACGTTTCAGTATGAGCTATATGAGCTTAGATATGTCTTCACTATAACTGCAAACGGTCGGGGTGATATCCTCGCAATTCAATTCTTTTACGATTTCTGGGGTGCTGAATTGACTCAAATTGTTATCCTTCGATATTTAAGGTTTTTGCAATTTTTATTTTGCTTTCGTAACACCAGACCATGTGAAAAAGTTAAATGTTGATAATAATGTCTACAGACTATATAAGGAGCCATATTTTAACAAACAATGTACATCACGTGAGTCAGAGAGAGACATTTCACCCTCTGCTGGAAAAATGAGGTAACTTTTTTCCAATCCAGTTTATAAACAAAGACTGAAATGAAGAATTTGAATTTGAATTTGAAAAAAAAAAAGACTTTTGAATATTCCCGATTTTGATATTGTCAAACAAAAAATCCTGATGTATCGATTTTTTATTTTCATTCTCTCACCCCGAATAACATGAAAGTAATGAAAACCGTCTCATTCTAAAGCATGTGGTGTTGTTAAGTATAGAAGCTTATTTAATGAACAGCATTGTTTCTGGTCCAGGTGGTTGACCAGCAAGCTAGCTAATAGTAAGAACATTGCTGTGATCTGGTTCACCTCTTCTACAATTAAGTGGCTGTGAGTGAAACATATTTCTTCTGTTGTCATCAAAATAAATGGTATTTGAGCCAGAGGTGTTTGCTTTTTCCTGGCTAACCACTCATGGCTAGAGAGAGCATTCAAATCTGTTTCTAAAATGCTTTATTAGCATATGTTAACAACTTGTTTATTGCAAGCTAATAATTAAATTAGCTTGTTATATAATTTTCTTTGAGAGAAAATGGCTATCTTCAGTGGGTTTTATGAGCCCAGTGATAATCCTGTACCTTGCACTGTGAACTATGTTTTCTGTTGACCCCTTTGGTATGTGAGCAACTTGTTGAGGGTAGAGCGAGCCAGGAAGGGTAGAGATGATTAATGTTGAAACCAACAGCTCAAACTGGTCATGATATTGGAGGTGGATGCTGCCCAGTAGTACTTGATCAGGCAGGGAACATTTATCCTCTGTGGACAAGGACAGTCCTGGTTCTGTTCCTACACGTGGGAACCCCAAGGTTTGCCTATTCCATTTTGAAAAATGTTATAGTTTATCTGAAAGTTCATCTGCACACTCTGACATCTTGTCGAAGCTGCTGTCAGATCCAGGTGCCTTGCATCGAGTATTCACTTGAAATGATCTGGGCACAGCTGCTGTTTGCGGTCCTTCAGCAGGAAGACTTCACATAATGTGTTTGGTTCATTGGGGAAACATTAAAGCATAAGAGTAAATTTAGATAAATTCTGAGAGATTTCAACCCTGCTGCTCTTATCTGGGTTAATATCCTTCCAACATGCTACTTTCCTGTTCTGAACACAAGGGAAATTCCACCACTTGGTGTGAGGTTCAAACTGGGGTAAAGAAGGCACAACTTCTGAGTTTAAGACCTAGCTGTCTTGTTTTAGTATTCAGTCCTTGCCCTTGTCCTGTAAATGGTGTCATTGTTGTCCACTCTATTAGAATAGAGCTGCTAAACTTATGAAGTGTGTGTCCACTCACAAAGAGTCTTATTCATCATTATTGGTACACATTGACCGTTTAATCCATCTTGTTTGCTCCAGTTTTACTTTTTGTTGTGACAAAGATGAGCTGTTGATTTGTGACGGATGTTATAATAATCATGGATGAGTCATGAATTTTGAATATATGAATAATCCTTTGATAATGAAAAATAAATAAAAATAAAATAGTTTATGCGACTTATCTCAGTGCTAAAATGATTTTTTTTTTCCAATTGTTTTTTACATGCTCATTGCTGTAATACAATACAACCAGCTTACAGTGGTTGAATGAATTCTAAAAGTGGTCTTGGCCATTAAAATATATAAATTTTATACAATAACAATACTAATCTAAAAAGCATCAATTGGTGTTAAAACAGATGTGGCACTGTGAGATTCAAAATGTGATAAAAATGCAGAGCTGCTAAAGGGACAGAATTTTCTGTGACTAACTTCTATGAAAAGACAATAAAAACAACCCACTGTTGTGAATGTAGACACAGCCTGAATATTCAGGGTTTGAGCCAACACTAATGTAAAAATCTCAATGCCAAAATATTTCAACAGTTTTTATGAACTGGTAAATATTTCAGTATCATCATGTAGTCTTAATGACTGAAGAAACAGACAATGCTCAATTCTCCAAAGCCATTACTACCAGGTCTCAGCAAAACAATGCTTTGTGAATTACACGGTAGTTTTTGCTAATTTACACATGTTCAGCAGGTGCCCTCCTCTTGTGACTCCTGCCCTGCATGTTTGCTCCAAGGTATTTTGTCTGAAGGAGGCTGGCAAGCAGATATGTTATCAAAGTACAGGAATGACATTTCTGGTAAGCAAGGATACCAGAGGAACAGGGATTTACAGCAGATTTACAGTTAGTTCTCTTAAAGCTGAATCTCATCTTAAGGGGTCATTTTAAAACCCCCAGAGACCTGGAGGCTGGCTGATGTAAACATGTGGTTAAAACAAGGTACAGACGCTTTCTGTCATCTACATGTTTTTTTTCGTTCTTCCAAAAATAACTCATAATATTTTGGCTGAACCTTGGGTAACTCAGAAGTTTTTTTTTTTTTTTTTTTTTTATTCCAGTCTACCAACAGGAAAGCATTGATCCAGTGGTGCATACTTTTTGTATGAACACTTAAGACCATTTCTGTACTCAAAATTACATTTGATTCATTAACTTGATAATGTTTCTGTTAGATAATATCAGTAATACACATATCTTGCCTTCAGCACTTAATTATTCTAAAATTGGAATTACCTCAAGAAGCTTTTGCATGAAGCTTATCAAGTTAAAGTAATACTGATATATTTACATTAGTCCAATTATGTCAGGACAACTTTTCAAGGGATTGCTATTATGCAGTCTGTTTAAATATTTGCATTACTAGCATGTTATACAATGTATTTGTTTAAAACAATGTGAGCTTCCAGCAGCACTGCTCACAAAGCAGCCTGAGGTGTCACTCTAAACAAGGGAAAAAGCCGCTCTCACTGTAGCGTAGCCAGTAACCTTTGGCCCACATAATACAGCCACTAGCGCCAAGCATAAGTGCAGCCACAAAAGCCCAGCTGTCAGTGCGCTGCTACGATACCGCTGACTGATTTTTCAAGAAATTAAACCACAGCAGAGTTCATTAACACTTAAAGTTCACAAGAAGGACAAGCAGTTGTTCAGAAATAAATCCTGCTTGTATCTGAGAAGTAAACAGAAAGAGTACCTGAGAAAGGTTGCTGCACGGCTGTTATTCTGTATTATGCCTCCATTTAGCCCAAGAAGGGATTCATCGGATGCCTTTTGGGGAAAACAGATTTCTAGATCCCCCAGTCTCCCCAGGACAAGTGCTCTTTCCAGCTCTGACCATGAGGAAGCCCATGAGTGGAGGTCTAAAAGAGCGGTGTTTGGATGACAATGAGGGAGAGAGAAAGAGCAAGAGGAATGGAGTGAGGGAGGAGGGGGCGGGGACGATGTGTGTTTCTGAATGAGCAACTTAAGGCGGAGACTGTTTGAAGAGGCCACATGGTCTCACAGTATAGAGGAAGGGATTGACATAAGGCAAAGCCAGCAACATGGCTTTGTAGGCGGGAATGTAGGTCATTGTAATGGTATGTCCAACAAACATGAACAAGAGTTATAATACAGGATGAAGATGTTATTTGGCATTAGCATATTAGCATTTTTTATTTGAAGATGTAATTATTTCATGAATATCTAAGTTTGAAAAATAGGATTTTCAATAACTTTATGGAACCCCAAACATTTCCAAAAGCAAGTCCGCTCTCAAAATAAAATACTACTCATGGCCCTAATTTGGCCAGGGCCGGCACGGTACACAGGCATCTAAAAGGGGAAATCAGAAAAGATAAAGTAGGTCTTTGTCCACAGGGAAGATAAATATTCTCACCATGAAAGCTTAGTGCTTTTATTTAAAAAAATGAGGTTTAAAGGAAGATTAATATTGTAAATTTGATGACTGAGGAAGAATAGCAGTTACAGATGCAAATCATCGTATTGTATCAGATTGGATGGACATGGACGTAGTATTTGCAGCGTAATCGATCTGTATTGGAAATAAGGCATGCTGTGAGCCCCCTCACTTACAGCTATTGGGTGCCTCCCTGTCAGTCAGGTGAGCTGTGCTGCTAAATGGGAAATTGTCTGATCTTGTTATCTTCTACTACTTGAAAAGAAATACAAATTCCTCTGAACATTGTGTGCAGGTAGAGAAATGAGCTACCTAGACTGAAATCATTTTTCTGTACCAGGCTGTTTTGTAAAAATTAACAACTATATTTGTCCTTTCATCATGAGATTAGGAAACACAGTTATGTGAGCTCATTCATCATAACAAATTAAGAAACTGGCAACTCAAAGACTAACAACGAGACATCCTGAATACTCCAAAACACCACCAAAAATTCTGTGAATGACTTCAACAAAGAATTAACAGCATTCTTACCAGATGAAACTGGAGGTATTTGAGAACTGTTTTGGAAACTTTACAGCTGGTGACCTGGCTTGACATTTTGTTTCTTTCCCCCTGAGTCCCCACTGGCACCCTGAGGGCCTTCTTTCACTGCTGCCCAGAAAAATGTTCTGCTGCTTTCAGCACAAATTTTGTATGACTAACTACAAATTTATGTAGAATGTGAAACACAAAGATGCAAAAAAGTGTCAGGTGCTCCATTTAGATGACTTAGTCTATGACAAGAACTTGTTGAACTGCACTCAGATATTTATGTGTTGTATTGTGACTTTGAGCATTATTGGTAGCATCGATTTACCTCAATAGTTATGACCATTTGTTCCAATAAATTGGTTTCTATGTCGTTTATTGGTTCTATAGGGACAGCAACTGTAAAAGGTTGTTACATTTTTTGCATTATCTTTCTTAAATACATACACACATTCAAACAATTGTCTCTGCAACATTACCTGTCTGTTCCTGAAACAGTGAAATGAAGCCAATCAGTGGATATGACGCAGCTTTTCCTCTCTAACAGCCTTGTACAGTGTGTGCCAACAGCAAAATAAGTTTTTTAGACCCAAGCTGTTTTTCTAACTAGGCTTTGAATAGGCTTTTTAATACCATAAAATTCAGTTTTTTTGGCTTGGTGTATATGTGGTTTCTGGTCTTTCTACAGCCTGCCTCAAGTGGATTCTTGATGAACACCAAATTTTTGCACTTCCGCATAGGGTCAGCACCAGCAGAAATGCCCCCTGTCTTTCTGTTTGATTTATATTAGCTTTAATCATCATCCTGATCAGTTTGTGGAGTCTGCAATGATGATCGGTGTTGTGATGTAAGTCAATACAGTCCTGGACAACTAGGCTACAGATATTGGGAAATAGCATTTAGGAGTAAACTTTTTTGGCGCTGATAATCTCATTCTAAATTGTGGAATACGATCAGGCATATATCAAGAATTGAAACTTTTTCAACATCCCTGAGAAAGTCCTGATAGGGACTTTAAATATTAATTATGTAATATAACGTTACACAAATGTGGAATGGTAGACTTCTTGAACCCAAAACCTGTTTTCATATAAATGGTATCTTGGCTGTAGCTGTAAATCTAAAGTGAGGAATAAAGTAGAATCTTCTGGGATTATGAGCATGTCCACCATGAGTGATGTGAGGCTTGTTGAGATCATGCAGATAAGGCTACTCAGAGAAAAGAAGAAAAAAAGAGTAACAGCTTCAGTTAGTAGCTAACTGGAAATTGTATTTAAATGTATAAAACACTTGTTTAACAGTTTCCCAATAAATTTTCTAGGTCTACATCCTTAACCCTTTTTAGCTTTTGCTGCATTGCATTTCAGGTCAGGTTAAATTGGTGTCAACACACAAGCTTTTTCTGGAAGTTGTTGCCACATTCTTAAACCACGCTCTGCTCTGTGCAATTCCCGGTATTTACTTACATTTTAGAAGAGCTGCACTAAAATATTTTTTTCCTCAAACAACTTATTATAAAGTAAACTAAAGTCAACTTGATCAAATTCCAAATGCTTTGACACTATTGTATTTGCTTTTACCCTGTGGTAAAGTTTCTCTTACACTAATAAGCACTGTCTTGAAATAAATAATGTTGAAGAGAAATACCCAAGCTAATGCACTGTTTAAAATCAATGTCAGTTCTTAAAACATGGGGGTAGTCCAAAAGCTTATTGGTAAAATAAGGAAGGCAAATTACGTTTGCTTACCGACTGTTTTCCTCTGGAGCACTGACAGTCTTGTGGCTGTCCACCTGATGTATGACTCAATTCTGTGCAAACACTCGTCTCTATATCTTGTAGAAAGAGCTTTTAACATGTGTGAGAGATGTATGAATCATTATGGTGTTTGTTAATAAGTTATCTTTGGCAACCTCCTCCAGTGACACCAGATGGGGTCACCTCAGTTTACAGCCGTCTGCTGTGCTAACATCAGAAGTCTCAATCAAACTGTCTTATACACACCTAAGATGTTTGAAAGTAACTGTAGGCTAAGGCTGTTATTCAAAGTTGATCAGTGTTAAAATAGTTATCTTTAAGAGAGTCTTAAAAAAATATTAAAAGCACTAAAACGCGTCATTGCACAGTAATAATAAAGTTTAAAAAGTCTATCCCCACCTTGATTTATAAAGTTTGTCTATACTATCTGCTGTCTTATCCCAAACTGTGTGAACAAAAAAAAAAAAAGATTTCAAGCTCTGTTGGATACCTTGATTTCAAGGTCAGCCTGTTCTGAGTTCAATGCTTTGTTAACATGACCATAATGTTCGTGTTAAATGTTAGCTAATGTCAGTCTGGCTGTCCATGGTGTTGCATTAAAACGAACACTTAGTTAAATGATTACTGAAAGAATAAGCATTGAAAAATGTGACTCTTAAAAGATTCACATATTTCTATGTGATAATCTAACTGTGCTGAATTGTTGGATTATTGGATTTTTTTAACAGTGTTGGTACAACCCCAGCTCCAAACATGTTTGTCACTGTGTAATATATTTTAGAAGAAAATAATTTGATGGTTAAACCCCATATTTATTTACAGCAACTGAAGGACTTGTACTCAGAAAATACAAGAGGAACAGCCAGGGGTCTTAATCAGAACAATTATTCCTTTAAGGAAGTCTTGCTTAAAAGACAAAAAAAAATAAAAAAATGTTTTCAATCTATCCTGGGCTTTCCATCGTGCACAGCTTCTACAACAGTTAAAAGATCACAGCCATCCTGCTCTGAGTTCAGCAAGGTTCATTTTGTTCAGGTTTTCTTAGATTTTGTATGTACAGTTTCATTCTGAAAATGTTTAGCTTATCGCTCAAGCAGTCCCCCACAGTCTCCACTATCTCATCTTTGGGGAGACTTGGGCTCTGGTCGCCCGCTGTTTTTATACCCAGTTGCAAATCAACCCAATTGTTTGGGAGATGTCTTTGTGGATGTTTTTATAACATTTAATATAAGAAAATAAAAAGTCCTTCAGAAAATGATTTTTCGTTTTCTTCTGTTAAATTTAGACATTTTTGTCTTCATCACACCTGCCCGAGGAGTAGATGTGCGAAGATCTGTGCTGTTTATAACATTCTTGTATCAGTCTGATTCGGACTCAAAAGGTAGAATACCGGCAGCAAATGACTTGTAGATCTGAGCAGCAGAACTGAAGTTAGAAAAGCCTGAATATAACTCTCAGTCTCATCTGCGTAATAAAAAATAGAGAATGTTAAATCAGTAGATATGGTACCAGATTGGATCAGTGTTGGTATCAGACAAAACCAAAGACAAGGCATGGAATTGCATCGGGACTAAGTTGGATAGGTGCATCATTAAGCAATACACATCTTTTTCAGGGTTTTGTTTTCTCTGTCTAACAGTCTTTGAAATGTGTTGCTGGCATTGACTTTAAAATGAGCAGATAGTGTTTTAAAGAAAAAAATGTTAAAAAGTTAAAGATATAAAGTCCTTTCAGAAGATGTGATGTTAAGTAGGAGGCTGAATCAGGAATCTTTTTTGATTGTATCAAATCTGGACCAAATTGATTAATTCCAAGGGCAACGATACATAACCTCATAACTTTATGGGCACTGTTGACTTACCCCTGAGCTTCAAACAGGCAGCAGAAATACAATTGGGTTATCTTTCCGGATACTTTAAGATGGAGACATTTCTCACAAGAGGTTGTAATCCCTAGGGCAGTGAATGCGTCACAACATGCACTGCTCTTCCATTAGCATTACTGTAATAGACTGTTGTAGTATTATAAAGCTTAGCATATAAACCCACTGGGCCCACTGTGAATTAACCCTATGAAGTTGCTAAGTGGAGTTCATTACATCACATCAGATTTGTTTATATACATCCTTACAGATGCAATATACAATAGAAAAACAGGGTTGAACCTTGCACTAGAAATATATGTTAAGTGTTTAAATTACAGATTACTGTATGGACAGATTTTAATGACATGCGCCCTCTTGCGGACATTGAATGAATAACAACTATTGTGCCATCATTTACCAAAATGACCCCAATGAGCCTTCAGACTACTTTCGGTAAAACCAATATTGAATCAAACTAATGTTGAACCCATAAATTAAAAAACATACGCTGAAAGAGTTATGATACAATGCTTGGTACAATGCAGTTCTTTTCTCTTTAAACTAATGAAAAAGGTGGTTATGTTGTTTTTGACTGAACACTTTCCGACAGTCATGTTTATGTACTGTAGCTCAGTGGAAAGGTAATTAACATATCTTTGGCTCCCTCTAGTGTACACAGACTGTAGTTTTCTCAGCACCTCTTGTGCAAAGTGCTGTTTTGTTAACAAAGTATCCAATAGTCTTAATGACAACTTAAAAACAAAAGTTTTTAAACCTCTGATGGTTTAATCAGCTTTAAATTTCCAGCTGATTGTCAACATTATTATGGTGTTTAAAACTGCAAACTGAGTTAAAAAAAAAAAAGTTGTTCTTGGACAGGTTTTCCTTCTTTTCACATCCACACTGCTGAAATGGAGAACAAAAGCTTGGAATGAGAGGGTCTGATTTCCAATCTTCTTCAGCCTTATTGTTCACTGTATAAAGAACTTGTTTTTGTTGGTATCTGGTGTTAATTTGATATCGTTCAGGAAGTTCTTGCAGTGGTCAAAGTATTGCAAGAAACTCAACATTTAATGTGAGAACACAGAATTGGTTCAGAGAGAATTGACACTTTGGCAGTGCAGGGTTAAGTAATGTTTTGAGTTAATGATTAGAACTGTATTGTTTAGAAAAATTGAGCAAAAGTATAAAATAATTGGGAAGGGGCTTCATAAAAACATTAACTGTGGCATTTGCTTAGTTCTATGGGTTTTTCTTTGAATGTGACCGAAAAAAACTTAAAGAAACAAATGATTTACTTTTGCTTACCGAGAATATATGTAATGTAAATCAGTGGGACTAGCTTATCAAATACTTTGCCACTGTGTAGTTGCCTGTCTTGTTTATAAATAATGAGACTTTTCTTTATTTATCTTTTAAAAAAACTTTGTGGGGGTGGGGTGGGGGGTGGGGTTAAGTTGCCAATCTGTACGCTGTCGAAAAAAGCACTTGTGCTCTAATAATATGACTTCACTGAACTGAGCCCCCAAAATACAGATAGTGTTGATTAACAACAACAGACACCAAGTACAGCTATGGTGATACTCTGAAATGAATTTTACCGAACCGGCACTTGCAAAAGAAATGCGCTTCATGTTTGTCTGTGCTCCTGAGATAATAACCCCCCACGTCCCTCTGTGAAAAACGTGATGCAGCCATAAAGCTGCCTTGTGTTGCTTTGCGTTGCCCCTATGAGGTTATCTGCTTTATCTTGGCACACAGACAAACCAACACTGAGAGTGTGTGTGTGTGCGCGTGTGTGTGTGTGTGTGTGGGTGTGTGTGTGTGTGTGTGTGTGAGGTGGGGTGTCGGTTTCTTAAGAAAGGACTGGTTAAGTTAGTCTCATTTGCCCCTCCTCACAGAAACTCTTTACATCTCACTTATCCCCGAGAGAGTGCTGTTTTTTTCTCAGGGAAGAAGAAAAAGTCCATCAGAAGAGGAAATATTCCAAAATTAAAGGTAAAATGTTCCTCTTATTTTTTGACTTGTTGTCAAGATGCGGGTCATGTTGTGTTCGATACTAATTCAGTTAAGTTGAATTTCTTGAATTAACCTGCAGCACTCAACAAATGTATTAGACTATGAGTCTTTGAAGAAAAGACTAACCAGCATCATGAAGTTGTTAAATTCAGATGCTCTCTGTCTTTCTTTTTGAATTCCTTAAACTTCATCATTTTGAACGGAAGTGATGAATTTTGAACTGAATTCACGGTTTTACACCTAAATTTGAGCCAGCACACTGGAACTCTCTGCAAAGTCAGAAATAAATCAAGAAGTTGGGAAAACAAAAAATAATGAGCTTTAATGATTTAAAACTCATGGATAACAACATTTAAGATATCTTTTTGATTTAAAGCTTGCACTTACTGGTAGATTAACCGTAAAAAAACAAAAAAACAAAAAAAAGATTTGATAATCAACAATACTGTTCATTTAGGGGCAGATATCAAACAACTTAACATCCCAGAGAACTGCATGTTTAGTTTAGCCTTTGGAATCTGTTCGTCTTTGATTACATCTTTTTTTTTTAATTATAAGTTAACAAAATGATGAATTTGCTAAAACACATTATGTTTAGTTTTCCTTGATACAGTGTTTTGATCATACAAAATTATGAATCTGACTAAAAGTTCTAATCCGAAATCTAGGTCAATGTTTTGTTTTTCTGCCTTGACCAATGCCAGAAATGATGACTTTAATTAGAAGTAATCTTTGCCCTTTGACAATCTTGATAACCTTGCTCCACTACCAGGTTGTTTTTCACACCAGTTAACTGGTTCATGACCCAATACTTGCACAACTGATGACACTCTTATCAGCCTCTGTTGTACTTCAGTGATACTTCAGAAAGACTAAGTCGGTCAATATGATGGTGCTTAGCATCAACAGTTAATCGACAAAGTTAACATTTAGCTTAAATGCTTCTTGTGCTGGATCTCTTATTGCTAGCCATGGGAGTTACATGTTGTACAGTGATGTTTTTATATTTAACTTTGAGGCTGAAAACATTTTTCAGCCTTTAGCATGTGTTTGCCTAAGTTTGGTATTCATTTTTATTGAAATTATGTCACTTTTAATGTCACTTTTGTGAATTTTTGGGGGGTTTCAGGTTGAAATGGACCAAAGCAATCACTCTCAGGGGAAACTAAATCTGTTGACCCTTGAGACCAGACTGGGCCTCACTCAGGCCAAACCTCAGGAGAGGGAGCAGTGGGGCAGTAAGATTGAGTTCATTCTGGCTGTAGCTGGACACATTGTTGGACTTGGAAACGTCTGGAGATTTCCTTACCTGTGCTACAAAAATGGAGGAGGTAAAAGTTCTCAATGTTTAAGCTGTCCCACTTATGTGATTAATTATAATGACATTAAAATTTTGCTGAAATGAACCGTCATTTTGACTTAACTTTATCTGTTGCACACATTTATGCAGCTTTATCAGTGACCTGTTTTAACAAGATGTTTCCTTCTCTATTCTAAAGGTGTTTTCTTCATACCTTATGTTTTGTTTTTGTTCACCTGTGGCATCCCACTGTTCTTCCTTGAGACTTCTTTGGGACAGTTCACCAGCCAGGGTGGAATAACATGCTGGAGGAAAATCAGCCCTCTCTTTGAAGGTAAGACCACTCAAAAGAAAGTTTTTTAAGAATGTTAGATTTAAAAAAAGAAGAAAGAAAACCATACATTTATGACTGCCGGTTAATACTGTTGAAACCAGTTTAAATGAAGTTTGCAGGATACCCAGTTGTTAGTTTGAGGTCAGCAAAAGCACAATTCAAAGCTGCTTATATAACACTCTACAGTAGTGTATTTATCACACTGCTTTTTGTCCTTGGAGCAATATTCATCAATACATCTTATATAATAAACCATAGTTTTGCCTTCACCTTCAGGCTATTTTTCAGCAACTTGAAGCTGTTTTTCTTGCGTTTGCTGAAATAAAAATGTTTTGGTTTTCAGTTGCAGCAGACAGCTGTTTACAGAGAACATACCCTGATAAAACCCAGAGTATGTTATCTGCCAACACCAAATGGCAGGCTGACACAGTAAGTCACTGCTGATGAACAAAGTGGTGCATTTTCTGCCCAGATATTTCGGTGACTTTAACAGAAGGCAGTAAGCCAAACACAAAGTCTTAAGGACTCTTAATGTCCAATTAAAAACAGGAACTAGATACTTCCTTTTTGTGCTGCTTTTCTGGGTAAAATTAACACAAGATTCATTGACCTGAAATGTAAGGGTTTGCAAACTTTTTAGCCTGTGACCTCCAAAATAGTGTTGCTGAAGACCCAAGTTTGTTTTTAAAAGTCATACCTCATAGCTGTCTGTCCATATTGATGTATTTAAATGATCTTAAAGTATAATACCTCTCTGTCTCTACAGGCTTAGGTTATGGAAGCCAGGTGGTTGTTTTATACACTGGAGTGTATTATATAATCATACTGGCCTGGGCCTTTCTCTACCTGTTTTCCTCCTTCAGCTCTGAGCTCCCATGGGCCAGCTGTCAGAACAGCTGGAACACAGGTACAAGGCTTTGTCTTCCAGAAATGACACAAAATAATGTGCAACAAATTGTGTTCATTGGTCTTTCATCACCTTTGCTTTTCTTTCATGCAAGATGGCTGTTTTGAGCATGGTCACAATCTAACATCACCTCTGCTCCTGCAAAAAGCCAGCACATCTTCAGTTGTAGAGTTTTGGGAGTAAGTAAATGGCTTTATGTTCACAGGTGAGAGCTGTAGTTTCTATGTTGTATTGTTATTAATGACAATTTTTTTACAGGAGGAGAGTCTTGGGTCTTTCCAGTGGAATTGATAATATTGGTAATATTCGTTGGGACCTTGCTTTGTGTCTCCTGCTTGCCTGGGTCCTGTGTTACTTTTGCGTCTGGAATGGAGTGAAGTCCACAGGGAAGGTACAGAGAAACCTTGATTAAGTTCCTTATTGGAATTTCATCTCGTTGAAGATTTAGTCTAAGACACAAATTTCTGCTGATTCTGTTTTAGGTTGTCTACTTCACTGCCACATTTCCATATGTAATGCTGATTGTGCTCCTCGTTCGTGGTCTGACATTACCTGGAGCCAAAGATGGAATCATGTTCTACCTTTACCCAGACCCGTCCCGCCTCGCTGATCCAGAGGTAACATCTTTACAGATCAATTCAATTCAATTCAACTGGGTCACTGTATGTTTTTTTATTTCACTGATTATTTCAAGTAGCCATTATATCATGTGCATGCAAGGTCAAGTTGTTTCCTGAAGTTTAAGAAATCTAGAGCTTTATACAGTATAAGGAATAATATACGTTTGCTAAAATGTTGGCTGAATCAAAGCTGATGTGATGAGTTTAAAGAAATGTTAACTATGTTACAACAGAAGCAGACTACTATGAACTGTGAATTAAGCACATCTGAAGAGTTGAACCATTGTTGGATTTTCAGAAGTTTGAAAGTCTTTGTATCCACAGAAAGAATGATTTAATCATAACAAATAGAAAACAAGTAAGTAAGGTCATCAAGTTAAAGTTATAACACTGGTTGGAGGATGAATATTGTTGTTTCTTCTCAATTTGATCAAAATCCATTAGTTAGAAGTGACCCAGAATCACAAATAAAAACCTTATAATGCTGCAAGATTAGTCCAGGGATCAGTCGGTCTTTACATCAAGTAACTGTTAATATCTGTAGTCTCAGGTTGCCTTTAATATTACAATGACTCTGACACAGCTATTGTCCATTATGCTTCACTCATCCTTATTATTAATTCTAAGTATCTAAAATGTGCCGTCTGAAATCCTGCAGGTGTGGATGGATGCTGGCAGCCAAATCTTTTACTCCTATGGGGTTTGCACAGGGGTCCTCACCTCCTTAGGAAGTTACAACAAGTATACCAACAACTGCTACAGGTTTGCCCCAAAATTAAATCACGTACAGTAGAGTTTGCTTTTTTTTTTTTTTTATGGCACCCAGATTTCAGTGCACCCCTTTTCCTCCCACAGAGACTGTGTGTACCTGTGCCTGTTGAACAGTTTAACCAGCTTTGTCGCTGGTTTCGCCATCTTTTCAGTACTTGGTTTTATGGCAAAAGAGCAAGGCGTGGATATATCAATGGTGGCTGAATCAGGTATAAAAACTTGAAAAAGAAATACAGCAGGATACTCTTTGAATTGCTCAAGACAGCTGACAGTTTTTCCCATGTTCCTTCGCAGGTCCTGGATTGGCATTCATTGCGTATCCTCGTGCTGTGGCCTTGATGCCGCTTCCTCAGCTCTGGGCTATTTCCTTCTTTGTTATGATCATTTTTTTAGGGTTAGATAGTGAGGTAAGGATTATTCTTCTTAACCCTGTTGAAAACATTATCAAGGTTTCAGACTTCATGATACAGTTTATTTCTGATTTCACATGAAATATATGTCCCTTTCTTAGTTTGTGTATCAAGAGGCACTGGTCACCACCATCTCCGACATGTATCCTGCCTTCTTTAAAAACCAGTGTTATCGTAAGCTCCTTCTTCTTGCAATTTCTGTGGGAAGTTTCTTGATTGGTCTTCTGTTGGTCACAGAGGTAAGTGGTAAAATCTTAATAAACCTGAATCCTTTCTTTTCATTAAACAAGGATTATTTAAAGTTTTTAGGCTGTGAATGGTTCAGATACAATGGAAAAAAACAGTTTAAATGATGAAATGGAATTTTTTATCGATTCTTCAGACTGAATCTGTTTCTTCTTGTTGTCAGGGCGGCCTTTACATCTTCCAGTTGTTTGACTACTACGCTTGCAGTGGGATGACTCTTCTGCTTTTTGCTATTCTTCAGTCTGTGTGTGTAGGATGGGTTTACGGTAAGTCTGACTTTCATTCAGGTAAAACTTTGAGCAACTACAGAGTTAACCTATGCATTTTGATGGGACAGAGGAGGATAAAATGTGAGTTTGAGTTACATTTCAGTTAATCATTACGCATTTTTTTTAATATTGAATCTTGATAACAGACATACTATATGTCACACAGGCATACAGTATGTTATATGTCACATCTCTAACAGCTGTAGTCATTTTTTAAAGAGTTGTAAACAAAATGCTTCAAAATCAGTATTTCTATTTGACTAAATATTTAGATGAAACATACAATATAACAGAAAAGTGTCCACCAACTTCTCCATTAGGGTTTTTAGGAGGAAGAGTAACAGATTAGGCAAGATTGTGAAAATATAATAGTTCTTCTCTTCTTTAGGTGCCGATCGTCATTATGATAACATAAAGGATATGATTGGATATCGACCGTGGCCTTTTATGAAATACTGTTGGAAGTTCTTCACACCAGCTATCTGTACAGTGAGTATCCAATGTCTTCATGCCTGCCAGTTGGTGGTCAAGTATGAAGCAAGGATGTGTGACAGCTGCCAGAAGCTTCTGTCCTGAAGGTAGTTCATGTCTCAACCAGATGGAAGCTTTTACCTGTGATTCTACTTTTAATGTTTCTTCTATAATGTAGTGTAGCTATGCAAAAGAAATGAATAAGAAAAAGCAATAAAAAGACTTCATTATTTTATGAATTTCACTGGTGTGAGCATAAAATATAGTTTAATATTCAGAACCTTCCAGGCTTTCAGCTTGTAAGAATTAATGTGCTTTCATTCAAGTGGGACACAGACAGTAGATTTTAGCAAAGTTGATCATTTTGAACAAAAGTTGTGATACCTTCTCTTCTTTTCCTCTTAGGGCACATTCCTCTTCTCTTTGGTCAAATATACTCCACTCAAATTCAACAACACTTATGAGTACCCCTGGTGGGGCTACACCATCGGAGGCTTCTTCACGCTCTCATCCACACTCATGGTTCCTCTGTGGATGCTGTATGCTGTGAGCACTACTCCAGGAACACTCAGACAAGTATGGTTACCTGCTGTTTCTATTTCTTCCATCTCTCCAAACCCTCAACCCCATACAGCTGCTTCAGGTGTTTTTAGATAAATGAAAATATTCTTTTTTTTGTATTGCTGAGATGACAACTGCTGCAGTGTTTCATAAATTTGTGATATTATTGGCTAAGAACCTTGGTATTAGGGATAATCTGGCTCTGGACAACCACAGGAAACAAAAACCAAGCATGAACTGTGGTGACAGTGCAAGTCTAAGTCAGCTCTTGATGTCAATTCCAGTCTGCTCCATCTCAGATTTTTTAAGAAAAGTAATGTACATGATTGTAGTTTTGTGGATTTGTGTTTTTATGTGAAGAGTTACTGAACACATTAAAAGCAATCTGTCCTCTTCCTCCACAGAGACTGAAATTTCTGGTCACACCAGCCAAGGATTTACCCACTGCATCATCAAAAAAGACATCGAATCAAGAAGCTTTTCAAACTTTCACAGACTTGTACACTCTGCGGCCAAGTGCAGCCCAGATGACAGGGGGGGCAGAGCTCAAAGATCCATTATTTAAACCAGGGGTTCCCAAACCTTTTAGCCCGTGGTCTCCAAAATAGAGGAGCTGGAGACTGGAGGATCCCTGCCACAGGAACATAATAACAGGAAAATCTAAAAACGTAAAAAAAATGAACATTAAAAAGATAAAATACTTAAATGAGATAAGCAGTAGAAAATTAACATACTTATTTGCACATACTGCAATGTTACCTGAATCTGCCGTAAGTGACACCTTGAGGAGTCTCTTGGCAACAAAATTTTATTAAAAATAGATCAAATATTTTCTGTCTTTGTAGTTTTGTATCAAATTAACCTATTTTTTACATCATGGACGGAATATGAATTTGTAAATAGTTTTTGATTTTGAAAGGCATTTTCCCAACTTCCCCAACAGTGTTGGGCATCCTCCCAAGGGGGACCAGACCTCCACTTTGGGAACCACTGATTTAAAAGCCAAAAAACGGAGCTCATGGAACCGTTTTTTTTTAAGTCAAAAAATGATGGACCAAGATAATTTCATGATTTGTGTGTCATGACTGCTAATTAAGAAACATATATACATTTATGTATTTATGTTTGTGTGCATGTGTGTTTGTGTGTTTGAATGGGAAATACTCAAAGCTACTGATTCACATTTTCATGTATGAGAATCTGTATACCGAGCACTGAAACTGATTTTTAACATTCTGAATGTAAATACAGTCTACATCCAGTTCTGGTTAGTCAGATTTCACTGATTGTATAGAACAATTTTGAAGCCATACTGTAGATTTTATATTGAAAGAGAGCTTTTGAAAAATGAAAATATTTATTTTTTGTTACTGGAGGATGAACCATGAGTCCTGCAGATGAGATGATCGTTGGAATAAGGCTACAAAATATTTTTGTATGATTGACTATTTGAAAAGGAGGGTTTTCCCTCAATGGGAAATGGTGGAAATACATTATCTGCGTTTAGAGTTTTATTGTTAAAGCATCAAAAAATGAAATTATAAATGACTGCTGAAGAATGTTACGTGCACTAATATCTTTTGTTTCTGAATTAAAGTCATAAGGACACTTGTCTTATCCTAAGCTGATTTGACAGAGCAGTATATGTGATACCTTGTTATTGAACATGTACCATTACTACTTTGTCTGAATGCATCAAAATTAAACTAAATTAAGCCATAGTTAATAAAAGTGTGCATTTATTTCTTTACTTTTATATTTACTTTTGCGATGCAGTTTCTTCAGATTAATTTATCAGATTTCCCACTTTTATTGCTCAGTTTATGCTTCATACCAGAGTTGAGTACATCTGAAAAAAATATTCTAAAATTTATGAGTATTTTCCCACATTTTTGGTAATGTTTCTTGGCAATAATGTTACAGTAATCAATTTGAGAACATTTCTACTTGCATACTCCGATGCCATTCTCCTGATCTTAAGTTTTTATAACATGTGGCCACTTGGTGGTGCCACAGGTTTCTGAATATAATATCCTACAAGCTAAGGGCTTGTTCCTCAACAACAGTGAAGACTTGATTTTGAAATGATTATGTTATTCCATAAATTCTATAAAAACACGTAACGACTGATCCATCGACCGACTACAGTGCTGAGCCAAAAACAAGGGCCAGCAGCTGTTTTAAAAATCTCAAGTAGGACATCTGCTGGCTGAACAAGAACATGACACAGATGCAAATAATAATAATAATAATGAAATTTAAAAAGAAAGAAGGAAAATAGAAAAAAAAAATGTCCAAGATACATTTATAAGGCGTTACATTGATTACATTCATAGTTTTTAAATAGCTGCAAATGAAAAACATTGCGTTTGGCTGTTGTAATTTGAAGAATTTCTTTTATTTATTTTTGTGACTTGAATATCCTAATGCAAGATAACATTTTAGGAATTCACTTTTTCAGGGCTCCTACTTTTCTTCATCACCTTACAATGGCTGGAAAAGCGTAGCCTTTCCTAATGCTGCAGCCATAGGATGGTGCTGTTGAGTGAGTTACACAGGAATATCATTTAAAGGGATTGAACAATGCTGAGAGGTGTAGTATGGTATTACACACCACCAGAGGGCGCCCTAAGAGCAAACGTCATTGACTTTTGTGATTGGGGCAATGACTGATGGTGATGCCATTCAGGATTCACCTGCTTTATTTAGGTACAAGTCAGTGATGTTGTACTTGTACTAATCACATTTTTACTTCTTTCATTTATATTATTTATTCGTTTTGAGCAGCCTCTTTTTACTTTCACTATGAATTATTTTGTCTTTGAACTATTTTAAATAAGTTTCTAAGTCAAGTGTATCTATGGCAGAGAATTAGGGATGCTAAAATGAAAAAATAACTAAACATTTTGGATTAAATTGTAATCTAAAAGAATAAAGTCAAAATAAATTGGTTATGTTCTAAGACTTCAGGTATAATTTTACTAGACAGTCGTCCTTATAAGGCTATGCATAGTCTTTAGTATATGATTGCTGAAAGATCGTCTGACATATTTTTAAGGAGAAATACTACATCTTCATTCTCAAACCTTTTGGGGGTCGACACTTATGTTTTAGATGCTGTGTCTGGTACGTCCTAACATGTGCTGCTCAGTGTCTGCCAGTGTTTGTTCAGTTTAAGCTGTGCTTGCAGTATAACATGAACCACTAGAGGGCACCACATGTTAAACTAGACATACTGTCTAACTCATTAATAATATTTATGTATACTGTTTAATACAACATGATTGAGATCTCAAATTGTCTAAAATGTATGCTGTAACTTTTTAAGAAAGATTTTTTTAGTTGTTTTTTTGTGTGTGGCTTTATTAAGAGAGTGGGCAGGTTGAGAAACAGGGGGACAGTGGGGAGACACCTTTCAGTCTATGGTTGAGGTTAAACTCGAACCCACCACTCAAGGGTTAACGTCAATGGTTATGTGTTGCAACATTAGTTTTGTGAGTGTTGGGCATTTCTTTAACTGAAGAATGGAGTCACTTGAATTAAATTGTCTGAACTTTGTAGAAGGGTTTGATGAAGAGAAATGACACGATTTAAGAAGTAATCACTTTGAAGAGTGATATTTATTTCTTACAGAATTACATTAGGTTTTAGTATCCATGGTAGTTCAGAAAGTGAGGAAGCATTACATGTTCATCCCTGAGCGTCTGGCTGTCTGGGATTCTCCTGCAGATTAGACACAGCTCAGGTCTGCCAGGTATCATAAAGACTGTGACAGCAGGTCTGAGGGAAAGTCTTCACATACTGTGTTAATCCCACTGCAGACCTGTGACATAATACTATAGTGTTACAGGAAGTTCACCATGATTGTAACATTCAGACCTAGTTTCTGATCAGGAAACTGACAGCATGTTTTTATCTTGTAACATATTACTTAGTACACCAAACTATTATAGAGCTGACTGATACATTAACAAAGTAAGTAATATCATTGTTGTTCAGAATTCACTGAAATTTGAAATTTCAGAATCTTGCTTTGTAGTATCCTGGAAGGGAAAGTCACAGCTCCAACAGAAATATGTTTTGGCAGTTAAGCAAAACAAGTTTAAATTAATTATTTGTGATTTTTGATGTATTATTGTATTCTCTGTTTCTAATTATCTTGAAGCTTTTCCTGATAGAATGAAAGTAAAACATATCATTTCTGTTTCATTCTTCTGTTTGACATTCACTTGATCATTTAGCAAAATTCTTTTTCAGATACTAAACAATAATAAAAAAAAGAAAGTAAGATTTTCTCTTAAGCAATTTGTTTTGCCTCTCAAATGAGCAAGAAAGGGTGAATTTTAAGAGGCATTGGCTTACAAGTACTGCAATTTGTATTAACTAAATTGAGGTGAGCCATCATCTTCCAGAAACTTCTGTGTAGGCTCCAGGTTATTTCTGTTTCATATAATTTACCGTCATGTTATTTTCTTTTTTAACACATGTATATGTTTTGTGGTGTGATTTAGACTAATGTGTTGCATTATGTCCAAGATAAGTAAATTGTAATATTTCTTCCCAACCAGTCCCAAATTACAAACCCCGCTTCCTTTCTGTCTCACTTCCTGACACACTTTCAACACATTAACCCCAGCAAGAGTGTGCTAATCTGCTGCAAAGCTAATCCCAATTAACTGTTGTGTACGTGTGACTTAAGGCACGGGGCCGGCACCCTTTGATCTAGGCTTTTCTAGACTTGTGGCCTGCGTCAGGCTTATGAACATCTTCAAGTATCCATATCAATCTCATTTAAAGCTCAACCTTTCATTGAAGCAGATGCCCCGCATACGCAAGCACCACTCTGACGTTTAAGAAGGCTAATGCGGAGCTTAGGGCCTGGCTGCTAGCATTAATTGTTGTTTAAAAGGGAAACTTTAGTTTTATGCATTTATTCATACAATTGTATGAATTTTGCTGATGGTTTAAAGTTAATAGCTTACAGAATTCAAACAAAGGCATCCTGTGAAAATCTGTTCAGGTGAAAACAAGTAAAAAAAAAAACTTTCTTACATCCACTTCTGATCATAAACTCTTATTTTTACTGTCTGTTCAGGCTCCTGCAATTGTTTTGCCTTTGATCCAAAAACTTTAACATGGTTCAAGTTTTTAAGATAGCTGACGTTTTTCTTCATATCTGTTAAAGTTATTCTTTGCACTTACTTCTAAAGTGGTAGTGGGTTATATCTGTAAAAATACACATGTAATTCTTTATGCAAATCTTTGCATAGATAATGATAACGATTTGGGTTGCTCAAATTCAGTTAGATTCAGTTCTAAATTCAACAGGTCAAATTTAGACCCAAAAATTCAGATTGCAACATCCAGGCTACCCAGAACAAGAAAGGCAATATACTGTATTGACACGGATGGAATGAAATGATGAAGAAATGTTTTTTTATTTTCTGTTGGAAATAATAATCAAGATCTAACTATTGACACATGCTGATAGCTGTCTAGTCTAGGGTAGCTGCATGACTGCAATAGCAGAGGGTGCCAGTTTTTGTAAAGCTGATGACCTCACTGTGGCTGCAGGGATCTGTCAGTCACAGCAGAGACACTGTGACAGGAGCTATCAGAGCTATGGACAGAAGAAGAGAAATGGAGAGGCACTGTGATTTTCCAGAACAATGAGGACCAAACTGAGAACTGAGGCGGAGTTATGATGCTAATTTTAGGATGATGATGGTCAATGCATTAGAGACCTTAAACACTTCTCAGGAAGCCGAACAGTGTGGAGTTGCGCAGTGTAATGTCCGAAGATCACACTTCCAAAAAGACTGTCTGAAAAATGTGAACTGTAAAATAAAGGTTATCGAGGTCCTTAAAGCGGCCTTTTCCAAAGGATCAACAGGAGGGTGTGTGAGTTTATCTAGAAATGTAACAAAGGCGTGCCCATTACCAGAGCTTTCATCAGAGTTGCATGTGAAACACAGATCTTATTGTTAAGATTGTTTTTAAAGAGAGGGAAAACGTTTCTTATATTCAGGGCAAATGGTTTATTACGTTTCCTGTCCTGGGAAGCTCAGATGTTATGATCTGAATTTTTCCACTGTAATTTGAAGTTGATGAGTTTAATTTGGAGCTGAATATGACAAATTCAACTTGAGCAACCAAATATTATTGTTGTTGAGTTATAAAATTTTAATTTTAAGATCTGAATTTTTAATCAGTGAATGTTTTTTGGATCTGAATTTTCAAAAGGTGAATTCAAGACAAAGAATTCAGATACATGGTTTTCATATCAAAATGATTAAATGCCATAAATTCAGTGGTGTTTTTATTTCAGTATTTTACATTCAGTGGCTGGTGAAACTCAAATAATTATTTCTCTTATTTGCTTCCATACATTTCAGACAACCGAAGTTTACCAAAATCCTCTGCATCAAGTACTAGAACAATGTAAGAAAACAAAAAAGCACTGTTTAAAACAGCAGGAGCATAATAAGGCATCAGAATACATGCACACACACACACACACACACACTTGTGTGTGTGTGTGTGTGTGTGTGTTGATGTATTTATCTTTGTTTGTTATGCTTATCTCTAAATGTCATCTTAAAATCTGTTTACATTTCCCTTTATACATTAATACACATTATCCTCTGTTGTAAAGAAATATTTAATATAAAACATTTTTAACAATGCTCACAAATCAGTATGCACTATCACATCTACGTAATTTAAAAAAAGGACAAAAGAGTGACAAATGCATTGCGTTGTATTTTGGTTTTGTTGGAGCAAAATAGTAGTAAAATATTGAATCTACAAACAGAAACATCTTGAATATAAAAACTAGGTTATAAGATTAAACCTGTGCACTCTGCTTGCAGAGACAACCTGCGGTCTTTGACCTCTGGGGCGGGTCTGCGTCGCTCTAATCACCTTTGAAGAAGACATGAATTGAAGGAGACAGGTGTCACCCCTAACGTGCGTTCTGACTTCCAATCAACCTGCTAAACACCTGCGAATTGCGTACGAGGTGTGAATCCAATTTGTGAGGATTGAAGATTAGAAAGGGCCAAACCCCTCCGGTTTAACAGCTTGCTAGTGACTGTTTTTGGAATGTAAGCGGATGAACACAAGCTCATTGGATGGGAAATCCCTCTTGTGGGAGTTGGCATACTTATGTCAGCTGTGACAGATGGTTTCCTGTTAGTTCATACAGGGCACTACCATATATGGCTGTTGTTCTGAATTTCCATTCAAGAGAAAAAAAGCAGCATTTGAAAAGAATAATGATAATATATCAGCCAGGAATACTGTTAAGAAATTGTTTGCGTGTGTGTGTGTGTGTGTGTGTGTGTGTGTGTGTGTGTGTGTGTGTGTGTGTGTGTTTGTGTGTGTGTGTGTGTGTGTGTGTTTTTGCATTTGGTCCTTACATCATTTTTGCTTATTTAAGGCACATTTTTAATTCATTTAGAAAAACAAACATCTCTGTTTCTGATTTAACTGTTGCCATTTGAGCTGCATATGGGTGTTTGAGCACATGTAATTAGCTTAATATGTATAGTCTGTGTATTCATTTTTATTGTCACCTGACCTACCCTGCATTTTACATACTTTTTATTGATACTATAACAAATAATAAGCTAATGCATGCAAGAACCTATTTACATTGTACAGGTTTTTTTTTTAAGTTAATTGGTTTTGTAACTCAGTTAAGCAGTGCATATAATTTTGTCTGTTGATTTTTAGAGACCAATTAACTATTTAAGACTAAAGATTTACTCAGACAAGACTGTACATCGAAGTCTGAGACCACTGTTTTGCCTTACTTTGATTGAATTGTTGTAGATTAAAAGTGTTGCCTGTTTGTATTATAAAAGATTTTTTAATTCATCATTCCCCAACAGTTGCATTTTTGTTAGAGTTTGTACCACATCTAATATCTGCAGGTCTGGTCAATTCTAAATATGTGAAGAAGCATGAACTGGTGTCTGAGTGACAATGAGCCTCATGAACCTTATCACATAGTGTCCTCATCAATGCATTGGTAAATTGAGTAAGGGATAATGCCCGACGAGGCGTCCATTATCAGAAATTAATGGACGACATGGAGGCGTGAACCGTCCAACGCGAAGCGGAGGTTAAGTTTTTTTTTCAAAGAATCAAAGTCAACAGATAGCATACCAAATCGTTTTTTTTTGCAAGAAATATTGTCCACCATTCACTCTGATCATTAAATGTGCTATCAAGAAAGTAAGTTTATCCCACATCGATGTTAAGTTTCCGTTGCCATAGTTACCAACTACTGTTTGATCCAGCCCAGTAATTTAAAACCATCAGGCTATTTGACTGACACTTCTGTTCTAGGTGTCCATTATCACCTTTTAACGGACACCCTGCAGCCAATCAGAATCGAGTATTCACCCAGACCATGGTATAATTAAGATGAATACATATTGTTTGAAAATAAACAGCGTTGAGTTTTGCATAACAAGTAAATATGCATGTGTAAATGGTTGTGAAAATCCAGTGTTTGAGACTGACATCCATTTGATCTTTCAAAAATCAAAATTTTTGAATTCTCACATACTCCCATGTGTCCAACAGTAATTAAGACTCAGTTTAAGCATAAAACTCCAAATATTGCTCTTGTTTTTGTTTGTGTCTGAGGGTCTCATTCTGAATGAGGGGAGGCATTCAAAGATAGTGCAGCTTCAGTGATTATATAGGTCAAAAAATGCTCTTACCATAAAAATAAATAAATAAAATAAAGGAATATCTAATCTGGGGTTTTCTTGTTTTTATTTGGATATGTTATCTGAAAATGGAGGGCATCTGAGTATTCCGTGTTAACAATATGCTACAGTATTTTTTCTTTTGTTTGTTTGTTTTGTTTTGCAGTGCCCCAATCAACAGTGGCAGCTGAGCAAGTTGCTGTAGTTTGTCACGGGCCGTAAATAAGGGCATAGATCAAGCTAAATAAATAAATAAATAAATAAAAATTTGATTTTATCAGTATGATATCTATCTGACTCTTAATTATTCAACTTTGGTGGCTAATCCTTTGGTGTAATCGGGATTCCACTTGTTTAGTTTGGTCAGTCCAATGAACAGATGAGTAAGGTGCTGCCAAAAGTCACTAAAGACAGAATGATTCACAAAACAGTAATCTACTTATTCTGATAAACAACAACTAGCCAACTAAATGGCATAAAAACATTGTATAAGTTCAAATACTAAATCTTTGTATGTTGGTACTGCACAATCTGAATATTGGTAACAGCTATCAGAAACTGGAAACTGTTAGGAAGATGAAACTTAGTTCAAGGAGAGTTTCCTTCGAGGCCGCAACAAGAGGGTATGTGCCCTGAAATGCATTGAAAGGAATGAAATCATGTCACCTCATGAGACATAAAGAAACCCTGGTTTCATAAAATGGTCATACAGTCTCTGACAAGGCTAACTTTCAAAATGTGTTCTAGTCTGTCAGCCAGCCAGTGTTAATGAAGTGATTGGTTCTGACCTTTTGCTGTGATTTTAAGCCTCTGTAATGATTTCAGCTATGTGAATTAGCCATGTGATGGCTGGATATGACAAATAGAATTAAAATGTACCTCAAACAACATGAGGCATCTCCGTTCTAGTCAAACAAACTGTAAAAGAAAAAAGAGGAGGCTTTTGCTTGAAATTACACCTCAAAGATTTGTGTCATTCTGTGAGACTGTGCTGAGTCTTTGTGCTGTTTAACTGCGAACAGCAATGAGATATAGGTTCTTGTTTGATTAAATAACCACAAGCCTCCTTATCTGCTGGTAGACACACACACAACCGGCCAATAAATGGATTATCCTGGTTTAAATGAATTAGTCACACCTGCAGAAGCTACAAGCTTAACAGGCTGTACAATTGAGAAGTCAATACAAACCTGACTGTGCCAACATTTCCACACTGGTATACAATTTTTTAAGGGTTTTTTTTCAGAAGGTTGTAATTTGAACCCCAATACATGCTTTTTTTAAAATCATTTAAATATTTCTCCACCTAAATAGCATTACGAAGAAACAGAAAAAAAAACTCAATGTAAAGGTTAAGGGTCCATATTTGATCCCAAAGGTATCAAAGATGCATGACCAAATGTATTTGGGACAGATTTTTTTTTCTTTTTTAAGTAACTACACTCAGTACAGGCTCTAGAGCTGCTTTGTATTCAGTAAAGTGGCAACTTAGTGTCACCATGCAGTAAAAGTGCTAACATCTTTAGTCAAACAACCTTTCGTGAAACTACTCACCTCCATGCAATTTGGAGTGACTAATAAACATGTGAAGCATGTTTATAGATTGGAAACCTAAGTTACTTGAAAAACACACAAACTACATATAAAATGTCACCAGACACACCTTCACAGCGTTCCAGGCAACCCTTAACTTGTAGCAGATAGATTTACTCCAAGTTACAGCTTGTGGCCTACATCACTGCCTAAATATGGCAGCCTCCATGGATGCTCCAAAGTTATTCATCTACTTATGTTAATGCATCATTGGCAGCTGCCCTGGCGTTAGCTAGATTTCAGTTCATTAATCAGTACAAAATACATTTCGATATAACGACAAGTACCATAGAATATAAAGTATAAGCTTTGGTTACCTTATGCACCATTTTCCCTCTTCTGTTTCACTCAAATGAGCAAGTTGCAGGCTCCTCTGGTGATTGAAATGATTAAGGATTATTCTTATAATGTCAGCAATGTTGGTTTGTTCATATACCAGAATTCCTTGCGCTCAAACTGAAGTCAAAATTTGCCTGGAACACCTTCAGGTCGGAACTCAGAGATGTCAACTGGGAAATTTCCGAGTTACGGGTTGCCTGGAACGCAGCTTAACTACTGCATCACCATGCTGCCCTGGTGTCACAGTGCATTGGTAAAATTCACTTGATAGTCCAAGTCAATGGGGATGAAAAAAAAAAGACTGCATGCCATTAGAGCACCGTGCAAACAGCGATGGTGTCACAAATAATGACTGGGTGCAGGTTTTTCTGAATCTCTGGCAACATTTTTTTTTCTAATAGAAATGGTGTGTGTGGGCGTGTGTGCATGGGTAATCCACTTTTTTTCCCCTCACAGATATATAGATTACAAAATTCAGAATGTGTACAGAAATACAATTTTTGCAGTGATCCAAAATTGGTTTACACTTGTGACTTAATCCCACAATATATCTGCAAAGTTTAACCAAATTTACCACTCATTCATACGATGCTTAACAATCCAAAATTAGCTCAGATTGTTTCTCTGGTTGAATGAGTTTTTGAAATGTGTTTTTATTTGGTGCTAATGGCAGTGATGTGATTAAGTAGTGTTTAAACATGATGTGTGAAAGTGTACTTTTCCCTACAGAGGAAGTATCCATCAAAGACTAAGCAGTACCATGACATCACTCTGGCGACAATACCTCCTCAAATCAATTTGAATGCCTGCTATTACCCAACACAATAAAACATCCCTTGTTTAAAAAGTAATTAATAATCTAAGTAGATTTTGAGAAGAGTATTTTGTACTTTCACTGTAGTACTATTTTAACACCAGAAACTTCACTTGTAATTGAGTAAAGAAGCAATGTAACAGTACTTGTACTTGAGCACAGATTTTTAGAACTCTTTCCACCTCTGGTGAATTCCTTTGAGTAGATTTTATTTTGAAGCTGCAACAAAAGGGTTTGTGCCCTGAAACACATTGAAAGGAAGGGAATCAAGGTCTGGTGTCATCTCATGAGACATGATTTTTATTTTCTTTATTTTTATTTCTATTTATATTTTTTAAAGTCTTGTGCATTTTATTACTTTTACATTATCAAAACCCTTACATTCCCGGACATTTTATCATTATTGCCTGTCTCAATCTTTTAGTTTTAAGCTCCAGTGTTTCCTCATTGGAGGACCCTCCACTCTGGGAGTTGTGTCTGCTCTGGCCACAGGGATGTCATCCTGGAGATCCCTCACACCTGGGGGACTGGGGGAGACTCTGCACTACGTGTGGAGTCTGCCCTGGTCTGTCAAGGCTGGGGGTGGGGGGGGGGGGGGGGTGGGGGGTGGGGGGGGGGGGTGTCTCTGTGATGGTGCTCCCTGTGGCTGTAGACTCCCTGTGGCTGTAGACTACAGTGCCTCCTTGTTGTGGATGGCCACCCATGGGTGGCTTCTCCTCAACTGGATACTCACAGCCATGCCATGTTACCAGTCTATTTACTGTGTTTATAAATGTGATTGTGGGCTTGTGTGTGTGTGTGTGTGTGTGTGTGTGTGTGTGTGTGTGTGTGTGTGTGTGTGTGTAGGTGGGGTCTGGTCTGAATGTAGGGATGGGAGGGATGGGCTTTCATTTTTTATTGTTTTATCTTGTGAAGCACTAAAGTTTAATTTGATTTGATTTGATAAAACAAAATAAAATGGTCACACAGTCTCTGACAAGGCTAACTTTCAGAATGTGTTCTAGTCTGTCATCCAGCCAGTGTTAATGAAGTGATTGGTTCTGACTTCTCGCTGTGATTTTAAGCTTCTGTAATTGATTTCAGCTAAGTGAATTAGCCAAGTGATGGCTGGACATGCCAGGTAGAATTAACATGTACCTCAAACGACACGAGGCGTCTTCGTCCTAGTCAAACTGTAAAAGAAAAAAAGAGAGGAGGCTTTTAATTGAAATTACACCTCAAAGTTTTTTTTTGTCATTCTATGAAACCAGGCTGTGTGCTGTTTAATTGCAAACAGCAATGAGATATAGGTTCTTGTTTAATTAAATAACCACAAGCCTCCTTATCTGCTGGTAGACACACACACAACCGGCCAATAAATGGATTATCCTGGTTTAAATGAATTAGTCACACCTGCAGAAGCTACAAGCTTAACAGGCTGTACAATTGAGAAGTCAATACAAACCTGACTGTGCCAACATTTCCACACTGGTATACAATTTTTTAAGGGTTTTTTTTCAGAAGGTTGTCATTTAAACCTTAATTTATTATTATTTAAATATTTCTCCACCTAAATAGCATTACGAAGAAATAGAAAAAAACAATACTATGAGGTTAGGGGTCCATATTTGATCCCAAAGTTGTCTGACCCAATGTGTTTGGGGCAGATTTATTATTCTTTGTGAATAAATACACTCAGCACATGCTCTAGAGCTGCACTGTATTCAGTGAAGTGGCAACAGCAGTAAAAGTGCTAACATCTTTAGTCAAACGACTGTTTGTTAATTCACTTACCTTCAAGAATTTAGAATGACTAATAGACACAAGAGCAGGTTTATACAGTTTGGGAAGAAGCCAAAGTAACTTTTGGAACACACAAACTATGTATAGAAAGTCACCAGTCCCACTTTGGCAATGTTGCCAATGTAGCGTTCCAGACAACCCATAACTCAAGTTTTCCCACCTTTAACCCTTGTAACTTCCCACCTTTGAACTCGTACTGGATAGATGTACTGCCTAAACAATATGGCAGCCCCCGTGGATGCTCCAGCATTATTCATCTGCTAATGTTAATGCATCATTGGCTGCTGCTCTGGCGTAGGCTAGTTTTCAGTTCATTAATCATTACAAAGAACCCAGCATAGCTCCTGCATCACCATGCTGCCCTGGTGTCACAGTGTATTGGTAAAATTTACTTGAGAACCCAAGTTGATGAAGGTGAAAAAATGAAGACTGCAAAGTCAAATGGAGAGAATTGCCCACAAAGGCCTTTTTTTCTGACTACATATATGAAAGTAATAGGTTGTTTAATGCAGAGCTTATCTTGACTTTCCCTTGTACTAGATGGACAAAGACTCCACTTACCTGCATGTTCATGTTTTTGAGGCAAGATAAGGAGTTAAGGGAAACAGGGGAAAAGCTAGCCTGAAAAATGAATACGTTACTGTGCAGTTTGAACAGTGAAAACTAGAACACATGATGGAAAGCTAGAGAAATCCAAAGACTGGCTAAATGTGAAGTCCAGCAGCTACAGGATGGTTAATATCTATTTGTATTGTGACATAACTTAGATGAGAGTTAGGCTCACAGGTCCTTGGCAGTTAGCTCCCCACAAGAACTTTAAAGAAAGACCTCAAAGAGATGGAACTTAAGTAACATGCATTAATGTGACATCAAGATTTAAGAATAACAAAATCATTTGACTCGAGTTTTTTGAAAGACTTGGCCAGCTATCTTTTAATATTTCTGACTACTGGCCACAGAACATTTATGGAATGTTGGCTCGAAAAATCTCCACAGATGCCTGACAACCAACATTTACCAGCAATGAAACACAGAAACAAAATGCCAAGATCCAATGGATTATAGATGGGGGGTTTTTTGAGGGGGGGAAGAGAGGAACCCCTGTTAATAAAACCAATTACCAGTGTTTCCTAAAATGAAGGGCCAAAGAGCTGTCTTATCATTTCACTGTATTTTTTAACTGTTGTCATAGTGCATATGCTATGTTGTACAGTACTCTCAAAATATGGGGGAAACCCATACAACTTGATTGTTTTTTCCAGCTTTTGTTTACGCTTTTACAGCCAGCCCAAACAGCAGAGTCCTCACTGTGCCCACTATCACTCAGTGAGATGTTAATCCCTCCAGACTTCATCCTGATCAACTTGTGGTAGACTGAGATGCTGATCACCTTGTTCACGCAATGTGGATTCACAGAAACATGTTGGCATGCAACCAAGTAACACTGTCCTAACTATTTGTATACGTTTCAATAAAGAAAAAATAAACATCTCTGAAGCTTGGACTAAAATATTATTTATTGGCATGATTGTCTAAGCGTCTATCAGTATAACACAGGGTTGGACCAAGCATGAGACAGCTCGTACTGTAACCATAAAAAAACAACATATTTGAGCCTTTTCTGTCACCCTTGACACTAGGAGCTATATGATTCCAGAGGAAATGAGCCCAGTTTCTAAAAGCTCTACCTCACACAGTCCTCAGGTACCACAAGGGCAACAGGGCATCACCCCACAGATTTTCAATCAGATTCAGCTCTGAGCCATCCCATAACTTTGATCTTCTTCTGGTGAAGGCATTCTTTTGTTGATGTGGAAGGTATGCTTTGGGTCATTGTCATGCTGATAAATGAAGTTCTATATCTTCAGCTCTAACAGAAACCTGAAGGATTTGTGCCAACACTGACTGGTATTTGGAATTGTTCCTAGTTCCCTCCATCTTGACTGAAGCCTGAGTTCCAGCTGAAGAAAAACAGCCTCAGTGATGCCATACAACACCACCATGCTTCACTGTGTGTATGCTGTACTTTTGGTGATGTGCAGTGTTGTTATTGTGCCAAACAGAACTTTTAAAATTACAGCCAAATGTTCAACCTTGGTTTCATTAGCCACAATGCAGTGCAAAAACTGCAGTTCTTTGAGAGTCCACTTGAGGCTGGCTGCAGAAAGACTTGGAGCCACTTACACACCAAGCCAAAATAGTCGACTTTTACAGCATTAATAAATGTATTTACAGCCGGGTTTAAAAAAACCGCTTGGGTCTGAGTGCCTCATTTCTCCACCAGCAAACACTTAAGTGATTTTCTTTAAAATCTGGCGGTTCAGGAGATTTTAAGATCACAAGTTTACCCAGTTAGCCTGACAGGTGGGCATTGTATGGCTGTTAGGGAGGAGGCTCAAAGCCCAACTCATTTCTAATAGGACATCTGCTGACAAAAGGCTTCAGAAAGCTGTATCAGAAACAGATAGGTGACATCATAGAGACTACATCCATAATCTACACGGACTATACTTGAGACTGATACATTTTAACAGTGAGGGCCAGCTAATGCTTTGGAAGCTCTCTGCAGACCTTGGCCTTTTGTTGTAAGGTGTGATTAAAAAATGTCGGGGAAAGTTTACTAGAACACCTAAACTTTATTAAAAACCTCATAGCAAATCTTGTGTTTGTTTTGGCTTTGCTGATTTACTGTGTCTATAGAACAAAGTGAATTTGTTTTAGGTAAAGCAGATATAACCTCCAGAGATGGGCAGTTTCAAGGTCATCGTTGCTTTAACCAAGTCAAGTACTACAGTGTTAAAATTAATTTATTTTCAAGAATTTAAAACTAAGTTTTTATCCAGTGTTTTAACACTGATATGGCAACTGTGGGCAGCTAAATACATCAAAGGTCGAAAAGGTTAAGCCCAGAACACAAGGTCAGGTCAGAGGGAATCATTTTTAGACATAACTAAGAAGACTAACCCAAGAATTACGACCCCATCTGTGACCTGGTTTCTTGACTCAAGATCATCTTCCACGTTCAGCAAATCCCACATAAAGCAGTGTTGTGTGGGATCATTCTGTTTTTCAGAAAATTTAGAGCCTGTTCTTTAGTAAAAATATAAGATATAAATTCATTTTAGGACCACAGAGTCTAAATGGAATACTTTTGCACCTTCTATTCTATTCTATTCTATTCTATTCTATTCTATTCTATTCTATTCTATTCTATTCTATTCTATCTAGTCTTTTATCTAGTCTCTCTTGTCAGTTTCCTGCCAAAGCAATACTGTGGTTTGAACAGTATTGCTTTAACATGTATCCTGACCTGCCCTCTGAAATCCTGTTAGTGTTATATTATTTGACACCAGCGTGCTAACGCAATTAGTTAAATAGTCAAAGGCCTGCTTTAAGCTGGTGAAGACCTAAAACACAATTTGTAAAAAGCATCTTTCCCTCCAAGGTATGTCCATTTAGAGCTGCAGTTTCTCAAAGGAGACTTAATACTATCCTTAAGATAAGCGAATGTTATTGCTTTCTGTTTGTCATGTAGAGAGGATAGAAGTGTGCAGTTAAACACAGAAAAACCTCAACCAAAGGGACAGACAAGTGTATCGTGGTCAAATATCACATATCCGGTGTGGTTTTGTAACATCAGCTTTTCTGGAAATGAAACACATCTAAAACCTGCACGAAGTGATTACACACTTACAGATAATTCCGGTAATTCACATGCAGATCCTCTTTGCTTAGCTTCTTGATCCATAGAGGGTCTGCCCTCTTGGGGGTATATAACCAAAGCTGCTGTTTCACATGCAGCAAGAGAGAGCAGACCTTTGGCTGCATTAACATTACTCCACACTTAATCTACTCAACCCTACCCAACCTCAGCTAAGATGGAGAACGGCACAGAAGGAAAGGACTTCTATATTCCCATGAACAACAGGACAGGGCTTGTCAGGAGTCCTTTTTATTATACACAGTACTATTTGGCGGACCCATGGATGTTCAAATTCCTGGCTTTCTACATGTTCATCCTCATGTGCACTGGATTCCCCATCAACTTCCTGACACTGATGGTCACAGCCCAGAACAAGAAACTCCGACAACCTCTCAACTTCATCCTTGTGAATTTGGCTGTGGCTGGACTGATCATGGTGATCTTTGGATTCACAGTAACATTTTACACTGCCCTGATGGGATATTTCTCTTTGGGAACTTTGGGCTGTGCTATTGAAGGGTTCATGTCTACCGTTGGAGGTAACTCTTAAAACAAATATGTGCTGAATTGGAGATTAAATTTGTGTTTAACTGTTCATGTAGTTCTATAATTGCCACCCATATTGTGTTGCTAGGTACTAAAAGCGGGAAGACTTTAAAGATGTTGACTGTATTTGAAAGCTCATCATGGCTTTGTAATGTCTTTTCTTCATCAACAGGTCAAGTGTCACTGTGGTCTCTTGTGGTCCTGGCTGTGGAGCGATACATTGTGGTCTGCAAACCTATGGGTAGTTTCAAATTCACAGCCACCCATGCTGGAGCAGGTTGTGCTTTCACCTGGATCATGGCTATGACTTGTGCTGTCCCCCCTCTCGTTGGATGGTCAAGGTAATGGATCAGTTAAAATGGATCACAAAATTTGTCCACATCAGCAGTAGCAGAATGAAGGATGGAAGACTCCTTTATTGGAGCACATTTATCACCAGATTACACATTAAACTCCTCGTTCTTGCTATTTCACATTTTACCCTCCAGAGTGAAAAATGTGGAGAGAGTGGGTATGTTAGAGATATTGTGGAAGCAGTCACATCAGCACAGGTTTTACAAAACCAGCTCAACTCTATGATATAATCCTCTGGATAGTTCATCACTCCATCTTACACCAACCCAGGCACAGTGGTTGTACTCGTCAAAATATTTTTCTTGAAATTAACACTCACTCTGGTGGTGGCCTGGTTTGTTCTTGTTGTTCATATGGAAAAATCACTTTGAGTTTTCATCTTCTCTATAACCAGTCACAAACCTCTCACAGGGGTTTTGAAATTATCATCCACATAGTTTATTTTGTTTTAATTTTAGACAGTTGGTTTGTCAAAAAGCAGATCTGAAAATAAGTGTTGCCAAGTTCATTGGTGAACGTCCATTACTTTTAATCCTCTTGAGTAGATAGTCATTGAGCTTCTGCAGTCATGCAAGCACAGTATCATGTATACCCCTGCAGTTAGTGCCAGGATAAGCTCCTTCTCTTTGAGGTGATTATTTCCTTTAATGAGGACGTGCACCAAACCTAACCGTTTGTAAAAATGAATTCTCCTAATCTTGCCTCTTTGATGATTAATTCATCTAAATACTTTGTACAAGAAGTCTGGCTTCAGACGGTCATTGGCTGCTAACAGCTGGCTGCTTAGTCAAGTGCAATCTTGCCGCATAAAAGTTGGCTCATGTATATATGCTGAGGATGTAGAATAAATTTAGGTTTTAGTTTTGCTGTCATCCCTTGATGTCCTACCAACAATTTTGTCAAATTATTATAACACAGACATTGTAAACAGAACCAGCTATTATATGTTGTTTAACAATTCAAATTCAGCACACCACCACTTCCTGAAGAAAGATTCTGTTGTTTAAGCTGTCATTTCATAACACATATCTAATAGCTGGATGTTTGTGCTTCCAGGTATATTCCTGAGGGTATCCAGGTTTCCTGTGGACCTGACTACTACACCCTTGCCCCGGGATACAACAATGAATCATTTGTCATGTACATGTTCTCTTGCCATTTCTGTATTCCTGTCTTCACCATCTTCTTCACATATGGAAACCTTGTGTGCACAGTGAAGGCCGTAAGTAACACATCTGACTGGATTGCTTTTACATGAGGAGAGTATTCCTCAGAATTTTCAAAATAAAAGACCATCAATAGTTAAGAAGTCCTCAGTTCAAGCAGTTATTGATATTTCTGTCATTTCCAGGCTGCAGCTCAGCAGCAGGACTCAGCATCCACTCAGAAAGCTGAGAAAGAAGTCACACGCATGTGCATCCTGATGGTCTTTGGCTTCTTGCTGGCCTGGACCCCATACGCTAGCTTTGCTGCATGGATCTTCTTCAACAAAGGAGCTGCTTTCTCACCTGTTGCCATGGCTATCCCTGCCTTCTTCTCCAAGGCCTCAGCAATCTTCAACCCCATCATCTATGTTGTGATGAACAAACAGGTATGATAAAAAAAAAAAAACAGGACACCCTCAGATCAAACATTATACTTCAAGGGTTATTAGCTCCCACAGTAAAATAAATCCAACTTATAAGACAAGCAAATTCATAAGCACATTTTCAGGGCATTCTGTGGAAAAAAAGAGACTTGAAAATCTTCTCAGATAAGTGGCACACTCAGAAATTACTTTTCAGAGAATGTACAGTCATTGGTAATGCAGTCACTGCCCAAAGCAGTGAGTGGTTTTTAAATTAGTATATGGTTTGCTACTCATTTACTCATCCTCATTTATTATTTTTAAAATTGGTTTCTTTTCCTCTCCAATATAGCTATTGTATTTTATCCATTTATCTGTTTAAAAGAAATTTGTATTTCAAATCTGTGCACCCCGATAAATATTCATAACAGTTAACACAATGTCTGACTTTAAGTTAACTAACGAGGCACAACTTTTATCTAACACTATCTAATGCTCACGTGGAAAAAAAACTTGATGTGAGAAGAAATCTATATGTAATTGTATCAGCTTGAAAATATTAACATTTTTCCATGAATGGATTGAAATATATCACACCTTCAAAATTTTAGATATTGGAATGAAGGAATGTCCCCTGACATTCATCACTTGTGACTAATAAGAAAAGCAGCTAAGTGTCTGTATGAGTAGAACACTCTTAGTGTGTGCTCTAAGACAGTTATAGCAAAAAGGGTGTGTACTGGTAACTCATTGAAGTGAACATGTTTCTAAGGGAAGGTACTTCTAAGACTGCATCAGAGAGCTCAAACAACTCTTAATGCAGCTCTTTCTCTCTTTAAATGCAAGAGGGTTTTTGTAAGGCAGATGTCCCATGATGCCTCACTTTCTAATCATTTTTTTTCTTCTCTTCTCAGTTCCGTAACTGCATGTTGAGCACTATTGGAATGGGTGGCATGGTGGAGGATGAGACCTCAGTATCTACCAGCAAGACAGAAGTGTCTACTGCCTCTTAAACAACTCTCAACGGCTCTAACTGATTTTTCAGATGGACTCTTGACAAGTACAAATGGACAGCGGTATCATCTACAGTTAAATCTGACACAGAGAATACTGAGGCTTGCACCATCTGCAGGGCAGTTTTCTGTCTCTGTTTTTTTTTGCAATCAGTGCATTTGGCTCTGCGAGTGTCAGAATTGGCACTTCTTTTATTTTGCGTTTTAAACCTTTTTTTTTGTGAGGGCCAGAATTTATTTCTTGGCCAACTGTACATATATTTTATAAATGCTTATGATATTGTAAATGTAGGTCAATAAATGCATGCATCAAAATGAATTTGTTGTCTTTGATCAATCACAGTTTGACAAAAGCTAGAGGTTTCTTAACAGCACAGTGGTGCACAAAAAAGAAGCGGTACTAGGGTCTGGCTGGGGAGGGCTGTGGCCACCCCTAAGTTCATTCATTCATTTATTTTCTGAACTGCTTCAGGGTTGTGGGTCGCTGGAGCCTATCCCAGCTGTCATTGGGAGACAGTACACCCTGGACTGGTCGCCAGCCAATCACAGGGCTGACACCTAGACAATTAACTATTCACGCGCACACCCACACCTACTGACAATTCAGAGTGTCCAATTAACCTGATGAGCATGTCATCACACAGTCATCAGCAATTGAGTGTATTCATTTTAAAATGAAGATGCTGTAACACTCAGAGAAGCAGACACATACACACACACACACACACACACACACACACACACACACACACACACACACACACACACACACACACACACGCACACACACACACACACACACATACACACACACACACACACACACACACACACAACAACAACAAAATTGATTTATGTTTTTGGTTTCATAAGGACTTTATGTATACTGCTATGCACACTACTATGTATACCTTTGTGAAGGTTTTTGTAGCACGAAGACAAATGCCATAGGCTGTCGCAGTGAAAAGCTTGGGCTTATCTCCAGTGTAAATTCTAATCAGTCTGTTTACGTATAATGAACTTAAAAGTAAAAACTAAATGTTTATCAAAACATTTAAAGATATATCCTTATTTATACAAACACACACACACACACACACACACACACACACACACACACACACACAAATACATATGTAAAGATGTATATATAAAACATTTTTAGCTAAGGCTCTCACACTCTGCTTTGTGAACACTTTACGAAGACATTCATCCATGACTCCTTTATCCTATTAGATTATCCTCAGACTTAAGTTCGCCTTTGCCACTGTGTAGAGTGACAGGTTGACAGCTTGTCAAAACAAAGAATTTCACACACATCAACACAGATAAACCACCCCCCTTTTTTTTTTCCCCTTTTTTTTATCCCTCACCTGCACACTGTAGGTATCATAAAACTTGCCCAATAGTGTGTGAATGGTATAGGAACTGTGATCCAAAATTTTTAAAAATCAATGATTTATTCATTATTTTTAATATATATCTAATTTGTGCATAAAATAAGTGCATACCCATAATCACTGTCAGATTCATGACAGGTGCATATCAGCCAATTTTGTTCTGACCACTTAGTGTATCTTAGTGAACAGCATACCACCATGCCCTGCCCCATTTCAGCTATATATGGGCATCTGTTGGGTACGTCAGAAGGCGGTGCCTTCGACCTTGTCAGCCACACAGCCTACCTCTTACTGTATGTATAAAATTTTCACATATACATTGTCATATTCTTAATTAAGGTATTTAATTTAGGATTCAATAATTTAAGTATATCAAGGGGTGAATATGTGTCAGTTATATGGTTATTTAATACATCAAGTCAGTTCACAGTTTTTATAATTCAATTCTGTTTTTTTTTTTATTATTATTTTATCGAGAGTAGTTTAAATATGCCATTCATTTAGTTAAGAGCATGTGCTTACACTTTCTTCTCATGGTTTAAGCACAAATTTGTGCATACACACTGTCAGTGAATGATGCCAATTGTTGGACAAAATTACCTACTGTGTGTCCTGATAATGTGTGTGACATTTTGTGTTTTGACAGGCATAATTGGGTTGAGGTTCATGGCCTATGTGGCCAAGGTGGACTTTAGTCTGCGGATAATCTCCTAGGATCATGAAGTCAGGGATGAATGTCTGAGTGGAATGTACACTGAGGAGTGTGGTGTCAAGTGCTAAAAAGCTTTGCACAGCTTTATTTCAAAATATGTTATATGGAAGATGAGCCAGGAAGAGTAAGAATTAAAACAAAAAACAAAAACAATTTTAACCGAATATTAAACAAGACAGGAAAATATGACAAAATGGTGTTCAAAGTGGTATTCAAAGTTACCCATAGGTATATATTTGCACTTCTTGTTCAGAACTGAATTTGTTATTTTCATGCTTTCATAATTGATTTTTTCAATCTTTCTTAAACACCAGCAGCACAAAATGAATATCAGACTACAGATTGTAATGCATCCAAAGAAGTATTTTTAAAATTTTCTTTTTAATCTTCTTCAATGAATTCTTATTTCTAATGCAGGAGTGATGGTGAGCAATTAAATTGGTCTTCAATGATCAGAAGGATCTATCTATCTATCTATCTATCTATCTATCTATCTATCTATCTATCTATCTATCTATCTATCTATCTATCTATCTATCTATCTATCTATCTATCTATCTATCTAGTGTGTGTGTGTGTGTGTGTGTGTGTGTGTGTGTGTGTGTGTGTGTGTGTGTGTGTGTGTGTGTGTGTGTGTGTGTGTGTGTGTGTGTGTGTGTGCGTGTGTGTGTGTGTAACCTAATCAACACTGTTGCAATAAAGAGGAAGTTATTCATTATATTATCTCTTAAACACAAGACTGTCAGCCCAATAGGTCAGGTATTTGCAGCATAGGACACGATGTGCACTAGAGTCCTGCCCCCAACTTCCCCTCATTAGTTACTCTAAACTGCTTAAAGGGGCTGTGAGGAGTTTGAAAGTCATCTTGAAAAAGGCTTCTATCTAGATATATGCCTGACAGTAATCCATACTTTACAGGTCATTTTAAATTGCTACTTCTTAGCTTCCTGATCGGGTCGAGCAGGACCAGATTGATTTATGGCACGTCTACGTCTCTATGACAACACCATGCTGGCTGATGAAGTTTAGGAGTAAGAAGAGATATCTGTGTTTTTCTCTGCTAAAAAGATTTCTGTTATTAATTTTGTAGTAATGGTGGACACAGGAACCTAACTGTCAGACAGAAGAGGAGAAGAAAGCTAAACCGGAGAGTGATACAGCCCAAGCTAAAGGCTAACACAGGGGCTAAGCTTTTAGTGATAATATTCATTTTGACCCACATGCAGCAGTTATTCTGCAGTGGTCTGTTCAAACTTGAGAGTCTATCAATAAAATGAAGGGTGAGGTGCTTGGTAGAACACTGGCAGGAAATAAAAACCAGGATTTACTAACGTTACACATTACAGACATGTCTTAGAGCACCAGGCTGTCAGCTGCGCTAAATTTAAATGGCTACTAAACTACTTACAAACTGACAGTGTTTGCTTGATGTCACGTTAGCCTACAGATATTTCAGAGCGCTGGGCTGCCGATTTCACTATATATAGCTGGCTGCTTCATTTGCTTGATGTTCCATATTGCTATGGAACTGTACTGATAAATTCCTTACCACAGCGTGTTGCATCCGGTAAAAAGGTGTCTTGAACAAAGAAAGTTTGTTTTGATCCGATCCCCATTTAATTCCTAAACAAACACACGCCTCACTAAGTAATTTACAACAGTGTGTGTCCGACGCCAAGCCAGAAGGGGGAAAGGGAGTGCAATTAAAACAGATCCTCTTCATAGCATCTTGAACTGCAGAGACAACATTGTGAGTGAATGTGTTTGACATGCTGGTCTTAAGATTATGATTTGTTGTGAAATGGTCATGGCAAAGTAAGTTCCAGTGCTGATGAGCACATGCATAGACACATGCAAGATTATAGGCAATTTTGGCTCAGATGTGCAAACAAACTTCAACTATTTAATCAAATCACAGTTTTTTCTTATTTTCATTAAACATTTCAGTGTCATAAACTAAATCCTGAAAGTTTTGTTTTGAGAAAAGACCACCAATCAGCAGCTGTATGTTCCTGCAATTAATAATATTTTAGACCCTCTTAAAACTATGCTGACTTTAATTGATTATTATTTTAAACTTTGTTTAAACAAACTCTGAAATAATATAATTGTATGTGTCAGCTTTCTCTTATCCCACGCTTACTTCAGCCCAGTGTTGTGTTGTGATGTATATTTATACTGAGCCTTAATTCAAATTGTAAAACTACCTACCTACCTGTCACTTAGTGAGGGATCAAACCAGTAAATCCCTTAAAACAATCAAGGACATGGAAAACTTCCTCAGTTATGCACATAAAGTTAATAGGTATCCAGGGTAAGGATGAATTACCAAGGGTTAAGCTGGAGACTTATTCTCAATCCTTAGTAATCCACTTTTTGAGGAGTATAAAGCGACCACCCAGGTCTCCTTTCAGCTGCATAGGGGTTCAAACTATTCCTGTGAAAACTTCTCACAGTAGATCCACCCATCCAGACAAAATGGAGAACGGCACAGAAGGAAAGAATTTCTACATCCCCATGAACAACAGGACGGGGCTTGTCAGGAGTCCTTTTGAATACCCACAGTACTACCTAGGAGACTCATGGATGTTCAAGGTCCTGGCTTTCTACATGTTCTTCCTCATCTGCACTGGATTCCCTATCAACTTCCTGACACTGATGGTCACAGCCCAGAACAAGAAACTCAGGCAACCTCTTAACTTCATCCTGGTCAACCTGGCTGTGGCTGGACTGATCATGGTCTGCTTTGGCTTCACCATCACCTTCATCACTGCTTTGAATGGCTACTTCATTTTTGGACCAATGGGTTGTGCCATTGAGGGATTCATGGCTACCCTGGGAGGTATGACTTAGTGACTGTGTATTAATGTGATTGCATTTGTAGATATGTCAGTTTTCTATATACTGCGCAAGATATCCCCTGCAAGCATGCAAAACATACAAAAATTTGGATTGTGACTTCTGTTATGAACAGATGTTTTGTGTCTTCCCCCTCCTTGTCTTAAAGGTCAGGTTGCTCTCTGGTCTTTGGTGGTCCTGGCTGTTGAGAGATACATTGTTGTCTGCAAACCTATGGGAAGCTTCAAATTCACTGGAGCCCATGCAGGAGCTGGCGTCGTTTTCACCTGGATCATGGCTATGACTTGTGCTGCTCCCCCCCTGGCTGGATGGTCCAGGTAATTCAAATATCAAACCTCTGTTCCTGCATCCTAGCATATTCCATAAAATATGTGTTAAACCTTATGAAGAAGCTGCAATTGAATGAAAAAAAAAGTTAACCCCCTTTGAGGTTTTGCATTAGTAATGCTCCATCACTGGACCTCACTTCTTTGGGACTTAGCCCCTCTTCTTTCTATTTTCTAAATGATTAATGATGTTTAAAAGCTGTTTCAAAGCAATTTATCTGTCTGAGTGAGACTCAGAAGGGGGTAAAGGGGGTCAGGTAAGACAGCTGAAACTTGTTTCAATACACTGCAACAAAACCTAAAATCTAATCAAAAGTTTATGTCTTAATTTCAGTAAAAAGTGTCTTATCAGACTTAAAATGAGCCTCATTCACCTGAAAAGTCCAGGAAAAATGTCTTGTTTAAAGACCCCAGAGGACAAAAATGATGCTTGAATTGTGGTTACAAAAACTGCCAGCAAAAAAATGTACAGTTTTTTTTATTGTTACATTGTTTTTATTTCAAGAAACTTCAAAAGCACTGTTAAGAGATCTCCTTTTCTAATCCTTATGGCATATTGACTGTGCCTCTGCTTATAACCACATAAGCAAACAGAAAAAAATGTAGCTGCATGAATGAAGCACTATGCAAATATTTGTATCCTGAGTACTAAGCTAGTATTTTTTTTAAACTGGTGCAGTGTCCCAGAAATGTTTTACACATGCAAACATTTGTAACATTCACAATCTTATTTATGTAAAGCTAAAGTGAAATGTAGATTTCAGCTAAAAGTGGTTCAAACTACAAGAAGGTGTAAGAAATGAATGGGCTGGACTGTAAATATGGACTCACTATGCTTGAATGGCTTTGTGGTATACAGTCAAATGTGCTGACCTGCAATACAGTAATGTATAAAACAGTACCTGTGGGTAAACTTTAGAGAGCTGTTACTTAAACAATAACCTACACCTGAGAAGTTTGATACAATGAACTGTTGTGTCTCAGTGCTGCTCTCTCTTTTGTTCACATCTGGTAGAGATCAGCAGGTTGCATGCACATATGTAAAAACAAGAAGTAGTTCAGTAGAATTGCATTTAACAGTCAGATAAAAGCTGTAAAAAGACTATCTATCTGCAACTTTTTTCTTTTAAGTGACATAAAAGATAAGCAGATAAGCATTTGTGCATTAATGCAAAAATGTAGGTTCAAAAATCTACACCAGTTTTTTTCCTGCAGAGATCCTTCTGTCATCAGTATTAACAGGTATTCTCTGTTGCTCTCATACAGGTACATCCCTGAGGGCCTGCAGTGCTCCTGTGGACCTGACTACTACACTATGGCTCCAGGATTCAACAATGAGTCATACGTCATGTACATGTTCACCTGCCACTTCTGTTTCCCAGTTTTCACAATCTTTTTCACCTACGGAAGCCTTGTGCTGACAGTCAAAGCTGTAAGTATTATTCTTAACAGTACCATATCTGAAGTGGAAGATATGCAACATTTGAGTACTTGCATAGTTTTTGTTTCTGGTCATAGTTTCTTAATGTTAAAAAGTACTTTTCAGTTATCTAACTTCACCCTCAGATACTGCTTAGATTTAAAGCAAACAAACAAAAATAAACACTGATTCTTTTTCTTTTTTCTTTTAAACCTAATTCCAACTGACCATAGTATATTTTCCATGATTAATCTACCCAGTCAGTCATTTATAAGTCCATTTATTTAGCTTCTCCTTTTGCAATAATCACAAACAAAAATCACTTTTTATTTTTATCTTCTTATAAATACATCAAATGTATAGTTCAAATTACATGCTATTTTGAAGAACTGTTGAAAATAAAACCTTTCCCTGTTAACTTATAAGAGTCAAATGTATTGCATATCAAAAATCTTGCTGTGAAACCTATGAGAAAAGCAATATCAGTAGTTACTGCTTTTTTCCAACACCTACCCCTCATTACTGCTTTAATTCATGAAAATAACCTAACAGGAATAGTCTTTTTGTACATGATCTTGTTTGCCTATAAACCTCCAAAACCTCCTCAAAGGAGTAACCCAACATGGGAAGATTTGAGCTGCAAACTCATAGTTTGTAATGTGTAGAGCACTTGTGTATGTCCTGCTAATCCCTCTCCAACTCTTCTGTTTTTGTATACTCCAGGCTGCAGCCCAGCAGCAGGAGTCAGAGTCCACCCAGAAGGCTGAGAGGGAAGTCACACGTATGTGCGTCCTGATGGTCTTGGGCTTCCTGGTGGCTTGGACACCATATGCTAGCTTTGCTGCATGGATCTTCTTCAACAAAGGAGCTGCTTTCTCAGCTGTTGCCATGGCTGTCCCTGCCTTCTTCTCCAAGGCTTCAGCACTGTTCAACCCCATCATCTATGTGCTGATGAACAAACAGGTCAGTTTGTTGCTTCAACATTATTTTAAGAACTTATAAATTGAAACCTAGTGCCTTTGTATGCAGTTTATGTTTCTCAACGAGGATTAGCATACAAAACTGTCACAACCTTCTAACCAAAAGTTTTTTATTGTGAGTGGATTAAAGCTAGTGCCAAACCCAGACAGACAGTTCACCAACTGTGAGTGTAATCCTACTATCTGATTACAACATCTTATCCCTTTCAGTTCCGTAACTGCATGCTGAGCACAATTGGAATGGGTGGCGCTGTGGATGATGAGACCTCAGTTTCTGCAAGCAAGACAGAAGTCTCCTCTGTATCTCAAGGCTAATAACCTTACCACTCCAGATATCCTCCTTACTGGCATCTCCCTTAGTCTGGAAGGCTGTCTTTACGTGGAAACTACCAAATGGAAACAAGCTAATGATCTTTTCTGCAACAAAATGGACATCAATATGAGAAAACATGCCAATGGCAGCATTTTACCCTGCATGTTTTTATTTGGTATGTGTTAAAAACTGAACCCTGACATCATATGAGCAAGAGCAGAAAGAGAAACTACAAGATCATCTCTGGAACACAGCCGGAACTTTTTTCTTGTTATGAATATGTTGGTTTGTTTGCATGTGTGAGTGGATGATTGTTTGGGTGGTTGTATATTTATGACATGGAGAGGTCAGCATATTTGTTGACCTTTGTCATAATATTCTGTATATATTTTATAAACAAAAAGAAAATAGGAAAGTTATTAAATGCATGCATAAAAGATATCTTGGTTGTTGAGTTTTCATTCAAAATGAGTTTCTGTGTTCTTGTTTATTTCAATCCACCTTTTTTTGTTAAGAAAGAAGGCTGAATGCACCTTGCTAAGCAATTTTATGTTTTTATTATTTGAAGACAAAAAGTCAAGCATTATACCAACATGTAGCTTTAGCTCAACCCTGAAAAGACATTTAAAAGTTTTCTTAATTACCTGAGGTGAATAATGTCAACAGGGTGGACAGTTTGTAGGCGATGAAATGTGGCAAAGAGCCAAGGGCCAGATTTAAAGATGGGTTTACCTACTTTGAGGAGGTATAACCCATGAACATGCAGTAAAGAGCCATTAAATACATTTTTACACAGTCATTAAAACAAGCCACTGAAAATAACCTTCATTAAAAAAAACACAAAAAAAGGTTTTTCTAAATATGTTTCTTTCTTTTCTTTTTTTTTTTTTTTTTTTAAATTTGACCTTTGTTTTGCCAGAATGGTTTCAATGAGGATATGGGTCGTCTCCCCCCCCCCCCCCCCCCCCCTTTTTTTTTTATATGGGAGCCCTAATAGATAATGATCAGTCACAGACACATTAAGCCAAAAGAGACAGATTTTAATGCAATAATAAAAAGGTTTACAGTTTACAAAAAATACCTTCAGTCTGAAAAGTTAATTCTCTAACACCACACACTATGAGGGGCTCTTTTTTTCAACCTAAGAATTTTAGAAGATATTAAAATCACATCTCACCTGACTGACACACAGGTGCCTTTAGGCTGTTTGTGTGGAGGCTCAAAGCCCACCTCATTTTCAATATGCCTGCCGCCGATCTGCTTCAAATTCTGTACCAGAAACTGATGGATGATGTCATGGAGACTACTTCCTTATGCTATTCAGTCTGTGGATCAAACACATTTTCTCTTTCCCCTCCTTTTTTAAGACAAGATCAATTCATTTGTTTCCTCGAGATCTCAACTTTTTTTGGGCTTTCTCAAGAAAATCAAAACTTGCTTTATCAAGACAACGGGTTAATTAGAGCCTGTGCCCAAAAATGGAGTGAAGATCCTCTTGAAACTCTTAGAATTATTTATCCTATTATTTTATGAAAATAAGCTTTGTTTTCTCAGTAAGTGAAGCCTATTTCTGTTTCTTTATGCTTTTACCTTAGTCATGTGGGCTGTGGCAGAGGGCAGCTGACTTGATTTTAAGATCCCTGGGAAATAATCTTCTTAATGTGGGAAATAAAGCTTTGTCTTCTTAGGATAACAAGAAGAAAAAATTCAAAATGTGTTTTCTTGAGTTAGCCAGGAAAATAAGGTCTGATCTCCAAAAAACAACTAATTTTATCTTGAGAAAGCAGAAAATGCATTTTATCATGACCTTTTAGGGGTTCTGTAGGTATCAACCCTATTTTAAGTATTAAAAGTACTATCTGGGAATACAGTACAGGTTACATAGCTATGAGCATCTTTTGACTTGATTAAAACATTTTTTACATCAAACATGGGAGCTTCTTTATGAAATAAAGTGCTCATAACCCCTTTTTGGTCTTTCAAGCCACTTGAAGTGCTTTTATACTGCTTGTCATCACTTTCACACGCTGATGGCACAGACTCTACCATTGAGTCACAGTCACCCAAACACAAATAAATCATGAAGTCAGCTACTAATTCAACTTCCATACAAGTTTATTGATGCTCAAAATCTGCACACAAATGAAATAAGTGTCAGGACTTGGTTTGGTTATCTGTTTTCAACATAAATTAAGTATCAATCAATCTGAACAAGAGTTTTATTCTATGTCATGTGTAGGCTTCTTGAACATTCATTTCTCAGATTTCATCATTGAGTGGGCTGCCATGACTTCAAAAAGCCACTAGATGTCACTATGGGTGGATCCCATAGCTCTAAAGTTTCCTCCTCACAGCCTCTCCTTATGAGTGGAGGATGTGAGGAGTCGCCGCTCCCACCAGAGGCGCATGGAGAGATGTAGTTAACGGATGAACTCCATGAGAACAGCTAAAGAATATATTCAGTTTATTCAAACCTCCATTTATTAATGAATACTGAACGCTTTTTTTATGTTTCTTACTGCAAGAAAGCCTTGCATATTAAGAAGAAAATATTGTTGATACTGTCCATGGAAAAAAAGACACCATCATCATTTCATCCTATGCTCAAATTTTCTCATTTTGTTTTTGAAATGATATTTTCCAGAGATTATATCAAATGAGCTTATGATACATTTCTTAAACAGAAGAGCACCTAAGTCTCTCTCTGTCTACAGCTCTTGTTGACAGGCTGTAAGGTTCGTATCTGCGAGGAAAATTAAAGTGCAATTAAGTCAATTCTTCTTAATTTCACAAGTTTCGCAGGAAAGCACTTCTAGTACTAATACTGTATGCAGATTGATTAAAAGTATTTGTGCTGTTGCATCAATATTTATTCAAACTGTGTTTTCAATAATAATTTATCAGTTAGTTTCATTTTCAGGAAAATTATCAAGAGAAATAATTGATTATCACTATTTGAGCTCAGCCCACTACAAGACAGAGTTATTGTACAAGCTTGAATCACTGAGTCTGTGTAATGTGCTTGCTGGTCCTCCTTGTCTGTCACACCCCTGCTTAAGGGATTGAGATGGACATGGAGATAAGAAGCACCAGGGATACTATGTCCACACCTTTCCTCTGGTGGGCAGTATTGGACTCTGTACTACACAGCAGTACATAGAAAGACATCTTCTGCATCATTCCTGATCTTGGACTATTTCTTTGGCATCCTTATAAATGATGAAATCGTGGAGTTAAGGAGTTTTTTTTTGTTTTGTTTTTTTGTTTGTTTGTTTTTTTTAACATAAAACAACTAAACTGTTATATTTGCCTTTTTCCCCCCCCATTACATTTCTTTGCTTAAAGTAATTTTAAAATCAACACGAATTGGTCAACCTTGAAGGAAATTCCAGTGAATGAAGAATCCTTGAGGATGTTTTGAGCTTTTTATGGCTCCATGAATCCAAATGTTTATCCAGGGAGAAGAGAGGGCAGCCAACGTCTTCTACCTTTGTTAAATTATCCTGGAAACATGTGTTAGTCATTTCCTACAACCACAAGGTGAATGTGTTTGTTCTTTATCTCTTTGGTTGGTTTCCAAGCTTCTGTGCTTAACACACTGTCGAACACCTGTTTGCTTACTTTTTTGTGCCAATGTGTTTAAATCCAACAAGACTTGCAACAGTCTGAAGTTCTTATCTCTGCTCTCAGCCTTGGTAATTGGATTCACCTCATTTACCCTTTACCACACCTTGGTTTGCCCTGGCAGCATCATTGTTTGGTAACTGTGAAGACCCACCCAAACATACCAAAGTACCACCTTTGGGAACTAACTTTCCCAGATAGTCAAGGCTAAGACTTGACTAGGGATGCTACATGTTGAGTGATGCTGCACTTCCGGGCATTTGCATCAAAGTTCAATTTATAACAATGAATTATATTAGGTAAACAAATTTGTGTCAGATAAAAAATAAGATATGATTAACTTTTTGGTGAGTTCTACTGAGCCAATATTTCCCACTGCATCATGCTGTCATACTATTTTATAGTTTTTCCTAAAAGTGATGATGTTCAGTTGTCTGAAAAAAGCCAGCATGACAACACATTTTCATGCATGCATTTATTTATCTATGCTTATAATATATACAGTGTTTACAATTCATAATGACCAGCACAACAAATGACAATAAAAATAGTTTTACATAGTTGCTCATTTTGAAAATCAGTACAAAATGTCCTCCCTCTGATGTAAGAACAAAAAAAGGAAAGACTGGGGCTTGTAACATGTTTTAAAGTTTCCAAATATTCAAAATATTTAGGGGGGAAACAGTGACTCTGTCAGCAAAGGGAGTCAAAAGTGAGCCTCCATATACATCTACAATGTTTGCACTGATTTCGAGTTCCAGCCAACATGACATTTTTCGACATCCTTTGGGCAAAAGATGACTTTAAAATCCTTCCCGGAGAGCTTCATTACTCCAGTAGTTCAGATGACCCTGAAATTTGCTTGGTCTGCATTGAGGGTTATTCCAGATCCAAAAGTAGAAAGAAGATAGTATAAAGGGAAATGTCCATGTAGAGGAAAATGTCTCTGTGTTTAAGAGGCAGTAGACACTTCTGTCTTGCTTGTAGAAACTGAGGTCTCGTCCTCCACCATGCCGCCCATTCCAATGGTGGTCAGCATGCAGTTACGGAACTGAAAGAGAGAATAAAAAGAATGTTAACATGACAAGGCTGAAAAGCACAAACCAGTGGGTATAACTCATTCTTATAACAAATCATTTATCCAAACTGACCTGTTTGTTGAACAGCACATAGATGACAGGGTTGTACAATGCTGAACTCTTGGCAAAGAAGGCAGGGATGGCAGCTGTCAGAGCGGTGAAGGCAGCTCCCTTGTTAAGGAAGATCCATCCACTGAAAGTAGCATATGGTGTCCAAGCTACCAGGAAGCCCAAGACCATCAGGACGCACATACGTGTGACTTCCCTCTCAGCCTTCTGGGTGGACTCTGACTCTTGCTGCTGAGCTGCAGCCTGGAAAATGTTTCATTAGAAAACTCTGTGAGGAGCCATGTCACTGATATATTTGCACAAAAAAAAAAACTTGAGTTAAAGAAATGAATTAGAAATTTGATGAGCTTTACTTACAGCTTTGACTGTCAGCACAAGGCTTCCATATGTGAAGGAAATGACGCCCACAGGGACAAAGAAGTGAACCACGAACATGTAGATGACATATGATTCATTGTTGTAGCCTGGAGCCAAAGTGTAGTAGTCAGGTCCACATGAGCACTGCATGCCCTCAGGAAGGTACCTGTGTGAAGGAAAAGAAGAGCAGTTATAGCAAATCATTCACAGACTCTACAATATCCATCAATGTCATGGCTTTACTTTTGCTTAAGTCTGAACAGTTTTTGTAGAGCTGAATGTTTGAATTTAGTTTGATATCTCTTTAAACTAAATGAGAGGCAATCACCTGGACCAGCCAAACAATGGGGGTCCAGCGCATGAGAAGGCCATGATCCAAGTGAAAAGAACTCCAGCTCCTGCGTGAGCACCAGTGAATTTGAAGCTTCCCATGGGTTTGCAGACAACAATGTATCTTTCAACAGCCAGCACTACCAGTGACCAGAGAGCAACTTCACCTGCAGAGAGAAAAAAAGAGCATCTTAAGACAGGAGCTCCAAAATGATCCAAGTTATTTTTGAAGAAGTAAGTAAATGTAGAGGTTGGACTACTCAGGAGACTCTCAGAGAATTTTAGGAAGAAGACATAGCTGAGCATGAAGCATGGAAGAATAAAGTTGAGCCCATACCTCCAAGTGTGGCCATGAAACCCTCAATGGCACAGAAAGTTGGTCCAAGAATGAAGTATCCATTGACGGCAGATGTGATAGTGATGGTGAATCCAAAGGCGCACATGATGAGTCCAGCCACAGCCAGGTTTACCAGGATGTAGTTGAGAGGTTGCTGGAGCTTCTTGTTCTGAAAGGTTACTAGCAATGTCAAGCCGTTGATGGGAGTTCCAGTGCAGATCAGGAAAAACATGTAGAAAGCCAGAAGCTTGAAGACTATCGGATCCACCATATAGTACTGTGGATATTCAAAAGGATTTCTAACAATCCCAGTCCTGTTGGACATGGGAATGTAGAAGTTCTTTCCCTCTGTGCCATTAGGCTCGATTCCTCCTTCCCACACCATCTTCACTACTCAGTTGTTAAGTTGAGCGTCTTCGTCCAAAGAACCTGAGAGCTTGTGCTGAAGGACACAACATCCAGAATGTTCAGAGTGGTTTTTATACCCAACCACTAACCTTTTGGTCAAGGTGCCAAAATTGGATTACAGTAGTGTGAGGAAGCACCAATGTTAAACGAGGTGAACAATTAATCTCACCGGATAGGGAAGCCTTGTCATTTGCCCCACTTACCAGGTCTGGAGGATTAGAGATTAGGTACAAAGATTAATAGGTTGAATAATCGTAACTAAGTTCAAAACATCTATGGGTGTTCATCCGTATTCTGAATATGAAAACTTTGGGTATAAATAAGCAGTTTTATCCCCCAATGTCAACCCTGAAAGCAACTTTTGCAGTTGTAATTAACCTTTTTTTCAGAAGGCTTTTAGTAAGGTTTGAATGAAAGTGAGCCAAAGAGCATTACTGAGATCAGGCACAGATGCTGGGATTGAAGGCTTGGCTTGTGATTGCAGCGGTAATTCTTCTGAAAGGTGTTCAGATACAGTTTAAGCTGAGGCTGCCGAGTTCCTTCACACCCAGCTCATCAAAACATGCTTATGAAAGGTAGATCAAGGTAGATCTTGTTTGACAATGCCAACTTTTTACACCCCATTCAAAAATCTAAATCTTTATCTTTGTAAGAACAGATCTCTACTGGAGCAGGTTTGTTTATTTTGAAGACACTTCTGTTTAGAAGTGTTGAGGATGAAGAAGATGATGGCTGTTGAATAGGTTTTCCTCAAATCAAGGCCAACTGTGTGACTGGTAAATGTCATGACAAGAGGCTCAACTAATCACATAAACAGTTTTATTCTACCGCAGTCTTGATGATTTTACCAGTAAAACCAGTGATGTTTCTTTTCTTCTTTTGTTTGCTGTTTTTCTGAAAGTTAACACATTACCTCGATGTTTAAATCAACAATATGACACTAAAATCATCAGTACCTGGTACTGTATGAACGAAGCAAAGTAGTTATTGTCTTGAGTGGATTGACCTCAGTTTCTCACCTTTGGTCGCCATGACAAAAGCTTAATGTCACATACATTGGTACAGTAATGATAAGGATTATCTTATTTTCTAATCTGTTAATCCAAAGCAGCACGGTCACCAGTCAATGAACACAAATGATTCCTTTTGTGTTTTAAAATGGGTCTCATTCAGTCAGATTTTGTGTTAAACTTCAGATGTCATGCATTCCCAGAGCAGTGATAAATGTCTGTGTTTCCAGGTACAGACCAGTATTGAAATAATGGCCGAGACGCTGCCTGTGATGCCCTACTTCCCGCTCAGTTAATCGCACAGTGACTGAATGTAGTTCATTCTGGTGTGAGGTAATATCACTTGTGTAATTTGCTATTTTGGAAGTTTAAGGTGTGTGTAAAGTTAAAAAATTACAAACTGAAACGTTACTGTCAAAAAAGGTAAACATAGCTCTTTCACAATAAATGCAGTTTTTATTTGTACTTGAAATTGGTACATGAATAAATGTGTTTCTTACATAAATTACAGGAACCCAGTAGTTATAAGTCAGGTGACCTGACCTCTTTGGAAACCAGCATAATCATCAACAACAGTAATTCCCTTCAATCTGAAGCTTTGGTATCTCAGCGGGCATCCTCTTTACCTGATTTATAAACAAACAAATTAAGCTGAGTTATCCGGGATTAGTGCCATTAACAAATTTCTACTTACCTCACCCAGCCTCACAGCTAATATCACTGATGTGAGGCTTGTAGCAGGACTTTAATTAACATAAGCTCCTTATTCCTAAACAACCTAACTGTATCTCTCTAGCTATCGAAGATGTCAGTGTAGAGGGACAGAACTTGTAAATCAGGAGTTTGATCAGTATACGCTGGTAACAGCACGTAAATAACTGCCGATCTCTGCGTGTTTGCTCTGATCACCACAGGACCATCTCTCTCTGTGACCTTCCACTGATCTTCAGTTGACTCAACTGGGGTTGGATGAGCTTCTTCAGGACACCTTCACTGCCTGCCCTGCCTGGGGATTCACTGCCACACATGGAGGTACAGCCGAAAGACTGCAGTATCCACTGCTTTCTTGGAGTCTCTTGAAAGTGATTTAAATGTTCCACTTTGAGAGTATGAATTAGAAACCTTTTGAGCATTGTTGCTAACTTCTTTCCTTTCCAGACATTTAATTTATTATTGTTACCAGTCACTGGTCGGTCATTACTGGGACTTTCTGTCTTGTACTCCAAATTTCATGAGATAACTTTTGTTGTGATAAGGGCTTCATAAATAAAAGTGTTTTGAAGAACCTGATGAGGTCAAACCAAGAGAAGAACATGCTTTAAAGACATCAGAGTGAGTTAACGATTGATATATGCCCACTCTCTGTCTAAAGAGTGCATATCAGCAGAATGTATACAATTCACTGTGTGAAGTATTTTCAGAAAAACTAAGAAATCAGTTAATTTCTTTTTCATTGTCTTACATAAATTAGTTTTACTAATTTACAAGAAACAATTATCACATATTGATAATTATGTGTTCAACTTCTGTCTGGTCTTTGGAAGATTAAAGGAGAATATCAGATAGTTTTTAGCTATAAAGCATAAGTTACCCTGCTTTTCTGACAGATCTCAGATACAGTAAGTGTTTATATTTTCTCAGTTTAGCTTTAAGATTGTTGTTGTCTTGTGGTCTTAAGACAATGTGAAAAAGTTCAGGTCCTCATTGCAGCTCATGGACGGGCTACTATTATTTCCATCTTTCATCTTAAATAATCAAATCGTCTAAGCTGAATCATTTATCATTGTAGCTGTATAAAACACAAGTAAAAGTAGGTACAATAAACAGACAGGACAGGCAAGATGTGGCACAAACTATGGCATAAGTTAACTTCTTCTGTCAGTGGTTTAAAAAAAGTTCACTGGAAGCAGAAATTTTAAAAGTAGAATTCAGAGTCCAGACACAGTCAGAGCTCACGCCTGGTTTAAACAAGTACAAAACTTGATAAAATTAAAAGTATAGACTTAAAGTACACAATTACCCAGTCCATCTGTTACGATTGGATTAAGGAAACAAAAATACAAAACAGTCCATAATATCAGTTATATTGTTTAAATGTAAACTGTCATATTGTCACAGCTGGGCCCTCTCGCAGCCATTTTAAAATAAAGGATGGCAAATATGAGAGCATTATGTTGAGCACAGAAGACAATTTAGCCTTCCTCTTTGGTTACACTTAGAGTTTAGTCTTCCAAATTGTGAACACAACATTTAACCCTCAAAATAAAATATTAACTGCCTTTGCTAAGCCTTCAAAAAGTCTTCAGGAAGCTCAAGGAGACAGGAAAGGACCACACCTGGTCATTTTCTTTTCAGTTGTCTGCATCTACTTTTCAATTTCACTGCCTTGTCCTCTGAAATTTGAAATACCTCTCTGAGCTGCAAAGCTCTCACTTCTGTGTAATGCTCTTATTGTTATGCAGTTAAACAACAGCTTTCCTCTTAAACCGTTGACTGTGAGCTTCTAGCATTTGGAATTAACCAAGTCTGTTGTATGCTTATTACATGCTGCAGGTGAATTTTCTCAAAAGAAGACAAACCAGCTGGGTGTCTTTTAATAGGTAATAAAAAACAGAATGCTTTTGTTAACAACTACTTTTGTTTGCTATGTGTGTCAACATTTGCATTCTTGTAATTTACTTTGAAATGTAGATGTATTTTATTTTTTGAATGTAAAATATTTAAAACTTAACAATGTTTATTCCATTTAAATGTCCATTACTGAATGCTTACTCATACTGTATAGGCGTTAAAAGAGACCATAACAATAAACATGTTTGTATTCAGCTCTGGCAGATTTTTTCTTCATTATCTGTAGTTTATAGTCTGACATATTTGTGGATGAATGTGTGGGAATGACAATAACAATGTTGAACCTGATAATTCTTCCTCTTCAGAGGTTTATTTTGACCCCTCATGGGTCAGTTCAGAGGAATAAATTGCAGGGGCTTCAGTTAATTATTGTTACTCTCTATGCAGAGACTTTGCTGTTGCTTTGCACTCCCTCTTTTCTTAAGATGTGTGTATGTAGGACGTCAATACACAATAGTTTTGTGTAGTAGAGACACAGCAGTCATATAAACAGCTACAATGTGGCAATACATGACTTCAAACTCTTGTTCATCACACAACTCATATTCAGGACTCCACCAACCTGACCCCAACCGAAGTGCTTTTCCCTTTTCACCTTCCGATGAATGAGACAGCATCATCTCACAAAACAGACTTAACTCTGCTGGTAAACTGAGTTACATAAGGACAAATGTCAAAATGAAGTTTCTGTTTCTTGCTTCCAAATCTGTGTTGTAAACATACCAAACATAAACTCACAAAGGATCTTATGTGAAGTGACATCCAGGGTGCTTAAAGGCCCTGAAAGAAAATTATTGTTAAAAAGAAGCTCTGCTCTCCATTCATTAGCTTCAAAAACAAAAACACACTATGTTGAGATCATGGGAAATGGAGTCTTTATCCTGGAAAAAACATCAGCTTCTCTGGATAGTTCTCACAGATGCTCTAAAATCAGAGAAAGGCTGTAGATATTTATGTACTATTTCCTGATAGATCACTTGACCTATCTATTAATTTCTAAGCTCAACAGCACGTGGTCATTTTAGTTGCAAGTAAGTGCTTGTTTTTGTTTTCATTTTTACAAAACAGGGTAAAGGGTCTGAGTCCTTTCATTGTTAACAAACCAACCAACCAACAAACAAACAAAGGATCAGTGTCCTACATCTACATATCCCATGAAGGAATAATCCACACATGAGTAAGCTATCTCACTTAAAGCAACAGAAGAAATTAATAACCCTGGGCTAGGGTTAAGTTATCTTGTTCCTCTGATCACTTTTATCACATGTACCACCCAAGGGGCTTGGCAGCTATGCGTGACCCTTAATTACCTAAAGGGACTAGACCTGTGAGTCCAGAGTTGACCCTTGAAAACAGACCCTCTTTGCAGCCGTGGCCTGAAAATGCATGCTAAGCATCCATAAAGCCAGTGGATTAAACTGGGCTCTGTGACACGAAGGTTTTTCTTTTGTTTTGTTTTGTTTTTTTCTTGTAACATTTAAAACCATTAACATCATAAATCAACAACATTAAAGCAACATTATAATGCCACAAGATTCTAAATTATTTATTTTGACAATCAGAAGTAGGTCACTGCAGTGTTAATACTTTGCACAAACACTATGTGTATCATTAACAATAGTGCTAAAGCAACACACTGCAGTATAAAATAACCAGCAGACTCAGGCCAGGATGTTATCCTTACTTGTTTCTGCTCGCACAATTTGATTTGACTGGAAATGGAAATTTGTAAGGCTGTTTCTTTGGTTTCCATTTCAGTTGATTATAGCATTCACGACTCAGCAGCTCTCAAGTTAATACAGGAAACTAAGGACTGAGGATAAATTCACTAAAAGCTCCTCAAATTGCGCATTTCTCCAAAGACCTAAATCATGAAGCAAATTGCTCTGGTGATACTCAACCACGAAAAAATGCCCACTGCAGGTTGTTCCATTTTTGCACCTTGTTTTAAGATGAGCTGCCACAGCTCAACTCTATGCAAGGCTGAGTTGCACTGTAGTCTGTCAATCTGTTGGATTTACATCCATATACAAGATGTCCTGGAAGGAGAAAGTCCTTACTATTTTGTATGGGAATTAAGTTCATTACAAATTGGGTGAAAATTTCAGCTCAGCCCCTAAATCAAGTTAAAAAAAAAGACTGGTCAAATAAACAGAATTATGTACGATGCCTCTTTTTTAATAGGGATGGCTTGTTTCATTTGGAATGAGTGCAAAATTTAAAAATGTATAAAGCACCACAGAACTAAAAGTGGCTTCTACGGTGCTGTACGTGGAGCCTTCAACCCTTAACATGTTGAACTATACCAGGGGTTCCCAAACTTTTCTTGCCCAAAACAGAAATTTAGTGTCTCCCCAGGACCCAAACTCAACCTTCCTTTGTACTTGACCTTTCATTATCCTCCAGTCACTACTGTTGTTCGCCTTGGACAAACACCAACAGTAGTGATCAGAAAATCAACATATTAAGGCAAGCTGTCAGGAAGTTAGTTTCCACACACATTCTCACAGCATCTCATCATACTGACAACTGAACCAATATTATAATACTTTCATTCATCTATTTATTACTTATTTATTTATTTATTTATTTATTTTTTCATTTTAAATCTTCAATTTCGGTTTAGTTTTTGTTCGTTTTTGAGCATTTTTTTCTGAAAATGATTTTTTTAAATCTAGTTTTATTAGTTTCAATATGACTTTTAGACTTTTTTGCAATAGATGAAAATAATAATGTTGGTTTGAATTAACTATACTACATTTTATTTTTGGGGTTCATTGTGAAGTAAGAGTGGAGTAAACCACAAGCTGCTGTTTAAATTTTAGAGATACGTTTTCCTCTGCTACTTGCTGCTTGTTCATCTGTCTTTCTCGAGTCAGCGCGGACGGGCAGCCACAGAGGGCTCGAGTAAACTGTCAGAGGAATGGCGATTCGCGGAGGGAGGTGGTGGATATGAGAGAGATCAACACCGCACATCGAGATAAACGTTCTTTAATTCTGTTTTAGTTGGTGGATTACAACTCAGATATTTTATTTTACTCCACCATACTTTGGGAAAGGCTTAAATATACGATGTCCTTTATAGGTTTACAAATGTCTGGGGTGCAAAAGCCGCGCAACCCTTTAGAGAAGTGGACTGGCCAAGTTTCTTGACTGCCGTTTGACTCCCCCTAGTGTTGAAATTAAGCTCATTCCAATGAATACAGACGGTGGACGTTGGTCTAGCAAGTTGGACACTCCAAAAGTTCATTAGGACAGTAAGCAACAAAAATGTAAAGATATTAGGCTAAACATCACAAATTAATTATACTTCTTCAGTAGATACAGACAAAGAGCTTTAAAAAATGGAAACGTAAATGCATCAATGTTTTTTTTTTTTTAATTATTATTATCCTGTGTGGTAATTTCTATACCCCATCTAGCAAAAATCTCCATACACTTTAGCAAACTCTTATTGCAAAAACAGCATATTACGTGGCGTAAAAGAAGTTATTTAGGCCTACTGTTATTTTGAGGCTATACTGTAAACAATAGGCTAAGTAAAGATAAACTATCACATCTCTCAGAGGCTACGCACTAAGCACTCCTTAAGGAATATTGACTACCGCGGTAAAAATCAGTTTTAAGTTGGATATTTGACAGACGTTTACTCCGGGGGTAACTCGTCTGAGTCCGAGCTAGCCCCTCCAACATTTCAAGTGTACCTGTAATGCTAACTTTACAGTAAACTCAGCAGACACCAACTTTCTGTTTTCAAAATAAAAGTGTGGGATATCTAAGGCAAATATGCTGGCAATAAAAGACACTTATTAACACGTTTCAGCACTGATTTTGATATATAAAATCACATGAAATAAATATTCAACTGAAATACTATTTTTTTTAAACAGAAAGAACTTTTGAAGTTTTTTTTTTTTTTCCAATAGAGATTTGAAATGTAAAATCAAGAGGCGCGTCTAATTCAGCCAGTGCGGTACTTTTATCTCACACTGATTTTGAGTCTGTTGATGGCATGACCTGGAAACTACTAAGTTAAAACGCTTATATTTTATATACAAATTGTAACAAAAAAGCTGTAGGTGAGAGTGCCGCGTTACAAATACTATTATTAAATAATTCAGCGTGTTATAACGATACCTAAACTTGGACGATGGCTTGCAGGCAGCGTTGTATTTTCTCTCACATCTTGCCTTACCCGTGTCCCCCCTCCATCTGGAGTGTCTCTTTCATCCCACAGCTCCTCTTGATGAAAAAGTTACCAAGTTTGGCACATGTGGTGGCGTCTGACTGGAATGCTTTTCTTACATCTCGCCCTTCCAGTGCCACCCTCGCTCTTGTTATTGTCCATATTCTTGTGTATGTATATTTTTCGTCGTAGTCATCGTTCAGGAAATTAACACTGTTGGAAAAACACTGAAAAAATCGGGGATAAGTTATTTATTTCTCCCGAATAAAGGGTAGATAAATCTACATAAAAAATCTACATAAAAATGCAGTTAAAAAATAAACAAGTTAAAGAAACTGTATGACCTGTGGAAGTAGTCTTGTTTAAAAAAAAATGTTTAAAAACAAAACAAAACATTTTCTTCTTGTCCCCTCTTCAGCTTCTAAAACACAAACTTTTTAATGCGGAGTTGAACTGTGTATGCAGTAATTGATCCTTGTAAGCAAAATCCCCTGCTTCCTCAAAGCTAATTGTTCATCAGGCTTGACCCCTCCACCACTGCCTAATAATCTGTGGTAATCTAATTTTGCCATTTCAAAGGATAATGAGAGGAGGGTATAAAACATTGACCATGACAACACACGCTGACTTTAAGCACTAAGCAATTTCAGGTGCACAGTCTATCCATTGAAGTCCCAGAGAAGACGGTGACTAAAGATGGTGTGGGAAGGAGGATTCGAGCCTAATGGCACAGAGGGAAAGAACTTCTACATCCCCATGTCCAACAGGACTGGGATTGTTAGAAGTCCTTTTGAATATCCACAGTACTACTTGGCAGATCCTATCATGTTTAAGCTTCTGGCTTTCTACATGTTTTTCCTGATCTGCACTGGAACTCCCATCAACGGACTGACGTTGCTAGTAACCATTCAGAACAAGAAGTTACGGCAACCTCTCAACTACATCCTGGTAAACCTGGCCGTGGCTGGACTCATCATGTGCGCCTTTGGATTCACCATCACCATCACGTCTGCCATGAATGGATACTTCATTCTTGGTGCCACTTTCTGTGGCATTGAGGGTTTCATGGCCACACTTGGAGGTATAGATTCAACTTTATTCTTCCATGCTTCATGCTCAGCTATGTCTTCTTCCTAAAATTCCTTGAGAGTCTCCTGAGTACTCTAACCTCTCCCATATAGCAGTTACAATGTCACAATGGCAAAGATGTCCATGAAGAAATACAGCTCTTAAAAAAATAACTCAGATAATTTTGGAGCTCCTGTCTTAAGATGCTCTTTTTTTCTCTCTGCAGGTGAAGTTGCTCTCTGGTCACTGGTAGTGCTGGCTGTTGAAAGATACATTGTTGTCTGCAAACCCATGGGAAGCTTCAAGTTCACTGGTGCTCACGCAGGAGCTGGAGTTGTTTTCACTTGGATCATGGCTTTGGCCTGTGCTGCTCCTCCTCTTTTTGGCTGGTCAAGGTAATTTTTTTATCTTATGGGGAAAAAAATAAGCAAATGAAGGAGTTGAAATAGCTAGATCAAACTTTTTTCCCCGTAATCTCACACAGGTACCTTCCTGAGGGCATGCAGTGCTCATGTGGACCTGACTACTACACTCTGGCTCCAGGCTACAACAATGAATCATATGTCATCTACATGTTCGTGGTTCACTTCTTTGTCCCTGTGTTCATCATTTTCTTCACATATGGAAGCCTTGTGCTGACAGTCAAAGCTGTGAGTAAAAATTTTGTTTCATTTTTTTTTAAGGAATGTTCTTATTCACCAAGTGAATGAACTTGTGACAAGCTGTTTTTTCTTCTGTTTTTACAACACACCCTTTAGGCTGCAGCTCAGCAACAGGAGTCAGAGTCCACCCAGAAGGCTGAGAGGGAAGTCACACGTATGTGCGTCCTGATGGTCATGGGATTCCTGGTAGCTTGGACACCATACGCTTCCTTCGCTGGTTGGATCTTCCTGAACAAGGGAGCTAATTTCTCAGCCTTGACAGCTGCCATCCCTGCCTTCTTTGCAAAGAGCTCAGCCTTGTACAACGCTATCATCTATGTGCTGTTCAACAAACAGGTATGGTATATTCTGTATTTTCTAGATAAGCCTTTTTTTTTTTTTTTTTTTTTTTACATCTATTAAATCCTAAACCACCTACTAGTGTCTGAATACACTGCCTTTACTCTCTCTTTCAGTTCCGTAACTGCATGCTGAGCACTATTGGAATGGGTGGTGCTGTGGATGATGAAACCTCAGTTTCTGCAAGCAAGACAGAAGTCTCCTCTGTATCTCAAGGCTGATTGACTTCATCACTGTCTCTGGATAATTTCTTTACTCGTTGTCACCAGATTTCCAAAAAACAAAAAAAAAAGATTTTTTCATTTATGGATTCATGGCTTTGATGGACTCCACACTGGACACAATGAAGAATTCTATCTTACCTGTAAATATATATATGCAAAAAAAAATAAAAAATAAATAAAACTATGTTGTTGCTGCTAAGCTGTTCATGCTTTGCATTTATCTGCTCATGAGTGCGTGTGTGTGAGAGAACTGCAACCAACTGTACAGCATCTGATGACAAACCAAACTCTTCATTTGAGAACAGAATCTGCTTTTTTTGAGTATGTTTTTAATGTGCAACATGACTTTTGTGTATTCAATGACAAAATCTAGGATGAATAAGATAATAAATGCATGCAACAAAAGAAAAAAAAAAACAGCTGTTTTTCTTCCTGTCTGAACTACTAGTTTTGAATAGCCATAGTTGGAACAAATAAAACAATCTAAAAACTTGAGACACAAAATATTCACAAAGTCTGTCACCAACATTTGGGAATTACTTTAGCATAAACTATCAAGTTCTTTGACAGACTGGTGACTGATCCAGGGTGTGACTTACTTATAGCTTATCAGCAGGTGAGAGCTACAGAGAATGAATGTCTGAAAATTATTTCCAAAGACTCTCACTAAGAAGCCTTTAAAGCTTAAACCCACCATCCTTGCACCTTTGTAATATAGTAAAATGAGCAGGAAAAGGGAGACTACTCAAATATAAAAATCTTATATGTTAGAAATATTAAAGTCTAACTTGACTTTTAATTATGCCCAGTGTCATCAAATTAGTCTTATTCATGTTCTTAGCTTTTAATTCCTTGTGTAGTTTATTTGCTGCTTTATTTGCTGTCAACTCGTCTTGGTTTGTGATTCTTTCTTGTATGAGCTGCTCCACAAATTGCCCCATAAGAGATTAATAAAATTGTCTGATCCTGAATCAAAACTTGTGATGTCCATGAAGTAGCTAATATACAGGGTAAGGTAATTTTTTATTTATTTTTCTTATTTTTAGTTAATTCCAAAAAGGTGTTACCGATGGCAGTTTTAATACAACAGACAGATTCTGGTTTGTGAAAATGAAAAAAGAGAAAGTAGACTTTAAAATCACTCAAGGCATTAGAAAAATGTATTGATATGAAACCACTAAAGATTTAACACAGATATCAAAAAATGTAAGTGTTGAGACATCATGCTGATGTAAAAGGTTTTGACAGCCAGATTATGTTTATGCTGCATGTTGGCGCAATAGTCAGTGAGTGGTTAGTACAACAAAAAGGTCACCAGTTTGAATCCTAGTTCAGGCAAGGTGGGCCTTTCTATGTGGCGCTTGCATGTTCTCCCTGTGTATGTTTGGGTCCTCTCTGGGTACTCCTCTCCAGCTTCCTCCAACAGTCTAAAGTATGCTCACTAGGTTTATTGGTGATTCTAAAGTTGCCCATAGGTGTGAGTGTGTGAAAAGTTGCCTGTCTCTGCCAGCACTGTGATTGGCTGGTGACCAGTTCAGGGTCTGCCTTGCCTCTTGCCTGAAGACAGCTGGGACTGGTTCCACAGGATGAGCGGTAGAGGATGAATGAGTGAATGACTGAATCATGCTGACTAACCTGTCAAAAAGTAACCACTGATGTTTCCAAGTGCCTCTACAGTTATTGACTACACATTTCCATGGAGCAGGAATTTAACCAAACCAGAATTGTAAGGTCCCACGGGGCAGAAAGCTAAAATGTCCATGCTACAAATAAATGAATAAATTATAATTATAATAATGTTAATTTTGAGATTTTAATTATTTTAGAAAAGAAAGTTCTTCAGGTAAAGTCTATAACAAGCCATTTTTACGGCTCTCCCTGCATTGTATATTACTTCTCTGTCTTCCCTTTTTTTCCCTCTGTATGCTTTTTTGAATTGTGCAAATCAAACAAATAAATAAAAAGACAGGTAAGTCATAACGTGAGCAAGGCAATGAGTCCTGATTTTCTTTACTTCATGAAAAATACACTCTTTTTCCAGGTAAAACTGCAATGTTTATTTAGCATTATGTGAACTGACCTTCTTTTATTAGTTCAATGATATAATTGCTAACAGACCTGATTATCACATGTTATTGTTGTTGTATTTAAAAGGAAACCTTTGGTGTCTTAAAAGGCCACCACAAATTTAAAAAAGGCCAATTCAAGGAACATTTTGTTTTTTTATGATGATTGAAACTCAGAATTATTCTATTTGTTTCCTGGTTTGCAAATGATCTCGTCGACCACAGACAAGCTTGTGCATGTTGTTGTTCTAGTGTGAGGCTGTACCACCCCCCAGAGGCCAGTGTCTTCACACCTTAACCCAAAGTTACAATAAAGCATGCCATACATGAGGTTGTCAGATCCTATGAAGCATGTATACTGAGAAGTTTGATGATTTATATGTGAACTGAAATAAACTTAAGTTCGTGTTTGAATAAAGGACATAAGAGCAAGAAAACAAAGGTTAAAAGCTGATATTAAATAAGCTGTCTTTTGTTGGGAAGCTTTTGATGGGCAGATGATGCCCCCTGCTGGTTTTTACAAAGAACTTAAATACAGCTTTTACAGCTTTCCACATTGTGCTGTACTTGTTAAATAAAGTCAAGGCTTCCTCACACTGATGTGTAAGACATGCTCCAGCTCACGAGGCATTAATTACATATAAATACTGTCTTTGGGAATACTCAATAGATGGCCTCATCTATCAAATGATGTAACCCTTTATCTCCTGCTGATGGTGTGACCCTAATGATCACATTGTGGTTACATCCACTGTAATTTCCTTTAAAAAGCATCCTCAGACACCTGCATGTTCTTAGTGTGTCTGTCAGGGGCTTGACTGAGACAACTATGGCCTTTCTTTGTTCAACAGTGTAGGAGGAGCTGAGTGCAGAGGGCTAAATGAAGATGTGTTTTCAAGTTAATGTTTATGTGCGTAGAAGAAGAGCCTGGCTCAGCTAGCAGAGGGAAACAATGAATAGCAGTCCCCAAGATAATCTATTAGTAACAGTGGCACAATTATTTAAAATTATTGGAGAAAATTTAATAAATGCTGAATTCATGATTCCAGGCAGATGTTAAAGATTTGATGCCCTTACATAAATTTAGGTGGGCTAAACTGGGTACGGCAGTATTTAACTTGATTCAAAACAACAACAACAAAAAAAAAAAAAAAAACATGATTGATGGATTTAAAAAAGACAAGAAAATATATATAAAATAAAATACAACAAACAAATGAAAATCAGAAGTATTATGTGGAAGTAATAAGGTTTTAAAAAAATGCAGAAAAATATAGTGACACCTCAGCAGGGGAAATAAAATTGGCTTAAAGGGGGTGGAGCAATGAAAAAAAGAAAGAAAAAGAAAACTAATTACATTGAAATTAAAAAGGTGAAACCAGATTAAGCAAGTCTATTAAAATGAGTCTTAAGAGATGATGCCTTATCTCGAAGGTCGTTCCAAAGGGGCCCTAAAGGAAAAACGCACCATCACCTTTTGGTTTGAGCTTTGATGAGGGAAGCTAGAGAAAATATCCTTAATTCAAGGACTGCAAGTTTATATTTCACAGACAGTAGTATGTAATTGGCGAGCAGTTCCATCAAAAAGAAGCAGGAGAGACACAAAAATGCTGATTTAATTTTTTCTAAGAAGAAAAGGAAACAATTAGAATTTTTAAGCCAACTGTTTATTTACCCTTTACTTCATGTTTTAATAACACAAAAGAGAAAAATATTTGTAGTACAAATCAAGAATATCTCCACAACAGAGAACACGTTTACACTAGATACACAGGGAAACAAGCCAACAGATCCTGAGCTGTTTTTAAATCATTAATACTTTTCATTTAGACTACTTAAATTACTTGTAGATACTTTGCAATACACTGTGATTTTATACTGATATGATCGCTTAATCTAAAATGGAAAAGTCACAAAGTTAGTAGTTAGTAGTTAAACTTCAGGATGAACAGTTTTCTTGTAGTAAAGGTGATCATTTATTAAAAGTTACAGTATTTAATCACTTTATTGAAAAGTTTGTCACATATCATAACCCGTTTAGCTTAGCAAGCTTACATATGTACACAGCACTCATGAGCTATGATAGTCACGTGTTTTTATTTCATCTTAAAGTAGCAGAACAAATCAAAAGCGTGTTAGTAATTCAATACTGCTCAGTCACATTGAGTTCTGTATGTAATCAGATCATTATTCTGGCTTGTGTAGGACATCACTCTCACTTTAAATAATTCAAATGCCTCCTGCAGGATAATGGTGGCAGCCACTGGGATTACTCATAATAACAATTTTGAACAACAACAACAACCTTAAAAGTTTTTCAGTCCTTAAACTTATTATCATGAATGATTAAAATTGACGTTTACACTAATCAGCACTGTTTACTCTATCAAACTTGCAGTATCACATCTCATTGACAAATATCATCGGCCCTTGAGAAGGCGCCTTTATCTCCCTGTCATATATTACGGGTTTACCGAGATAAGCTTGCGGTAAGCTCAAGCTTACTTGTGACTGGTTAAAGCTACTTTGTCTGTAGACATGCTGACTAAGATCCCCCTTTGACAGGTTGAAACTGTTTTGTCTGGACAGTTGTGGACCAGTGCTCTCCTCTGGCATGTCGAAGCTGCTCTCACTGTAAAGCTTCTGTCGCATTTCACTGGAACGTTTCCCAGAAGCACTCCTGGTTGGATATCTCTGGCCTGTCTTGTACCAGCCTGTCTCTTTGAAGACAAACCAGATATTTCCGACCCAAAGGATGACATTTACAAAGCCAAAAACCTGGACATAAAAAATAGACACAAGTAACTGGCTTGTTATTTTTAAATTTTGCATCTCTGTGCTAATTTTCTTCTGATTACTCACCACAGATGTGTTGAGACGTGACCACAAAGGCTCCTGGGTGGCTGTACATTTGTTCTCCTGGGCTCTGCAGGCTGAGATGAGCAGTAGCACCTGTGTGGGGTTTGTGGCTGATTTGATTTCAGACAGTGTTTTGGCCCAACAACAACTGCTGACCAGCCACATGAAGGAGAAAATGATTGTTACAACAAAATCCTGTCGAGGATGAGAAAGGGAAGAGAGGAATCATCAGTCTGTTTCATGATATACGGACACCAACATGAGCTCAAACATGATGTAAACATACAAACTCACTGACCACAAGTGGACCCCTGTTGTTCCTCAGGTACTTATTTTGATAGAAAACATAGACGACGGTTGCCAGCAGTGAGTACAAGAAGGCAAAGACCCCCACAGTCAGAAAAAACTGAGCAGCTGTGGAAAAATCACCATCGAGGAAAAGAATCTCATCTCTCCTTCCTTCACACAAGGGGGCCTTGAAATGCACGTCTTTTAATCTGTGAACAGGAAAAGAAGGTTTTCAGCTGGTAGAAAAAAAATCTCTGAAAGTCAGTAGAAAACATATTTCAGCTGTCTGTCATTTAGCAAACTTTTAGTAGGGGAAAAAAAGGATTTTCAAGTTTAAAACATCAAAATTAGGTTTGTTTTTCCCATGAGGGCTAAAATTTGTAGTTCTATAACTTGGTTTGACTATATAGAATTGAAAAAACACTGTAACAACAACTTTAAGTACATGATAATAAAAAATGTAAAACATTTTCTTCTTAAAAAAAAAATAAACAGACTTAATACCTCTTGCATTCAATAAATGAAAGTAAAAGGGTTAAAATGAGGGAACATTAAAGGGTTAAACCCATTTCTTAATCTTTGGGCACATATTTTTTCCTCATTTTTTTTTTTAAACAGAAGAAGTAAATTCATCATTACTGAGGCAGTAACGTCAGACTTAAGACATAGATAGGATCCTTTCCCTGATTGTTAATAACCACTATTTAGATTGCATTGGAAGATTTATTTTTTTAACTATGCAGTTTAACCTTTTAGATGCTCAGAAAATATTCAATAAAAGTACAGCAGAGCAACTTAACTCACCAAAGATTAAACCTGCATTTGTGAATGAAGTAATAACAGACATGGTATTCAGAAGCGATTTTGAGCACATGCAGTGATTTCCACTACAGAGTCTTGTTTGTTTTAGCTGCAGTGCCACCTGAGGATCTGAAGATCAGGGCTTTTAGTTTTAGTTCAGGTTTTTAGCATTGTCTCTTTTGTACAGTCTTTAATCTGTTTGCAGTAGTATTCCTGGGAAAGACTTAACCCCAAACTGACCCCAGTGACTGTGCTAGCAGTTTGAATGTAGTTAGTTCATAACAGACACATCAATAAGCAGCAGCTGCCATACGCATATGAATGTGGGGTGACTGCATGAATGTGGCAGGCAATGTAAATGGGCAGAAACTAGAAAAGGGGCAAAATAAATTCAGCCCTCATTACCATGAAATACACGATGTATCTGAAAGGTTGTGTTTACAATTGCTCTGACACTTTCAGAACAAAACTACAAAAAGCTGTGACTCAGCCTCTTCATAAACTCATCACATTGCTAACTTGTTGAAAAATGTTCCAATTAGTTGGGAGATGTCCTTGCATACAACTGTTCAGTGTTTTGTCGTCCTTGTCTCAACCTCTGTGAATCCTGTGGCCTTCATCAGTTTTAATGAGACCCTCATTTTTTAACACATTTTGTTTCAAGACACGTTTTCGGTTGTCCTGGATTGTTTTAAATTACAGATGTGGAGTAAAAATGATTTATCAATAAAGGTTAAAAACATTGTCCTCAAATAAACAAATGGTCCCGTAACTAGATTTCCCCAAAGGTAGCTGAAGTCAGAACACACAACACACCAACTGCTAGCAATCTTGACCAGCTCAGTGGATACTAAATCTTCTGAGAAATAGATACATTTTAGCTGGTATCCTCATGGGTTGGCTGCTATTACAGGAAGAGCTTGTGTAGCATAAAGTACCCCCTCCCCACTCCACCCCTTCAATACCACCCCCACCCCACCCCCACACACCAGCTGAACTGATAATTAGACACTTGGCCTTAACTGACACTGACTCTAAAGCAGTTTGGGGGCAGCTGATAACACTGCTTCACCACTTAACCGCAATAATAGAGTTCACAACCACAAGCAAATCCACAGTCACCTCAGACCATTCTCCATTTCTTCTGACAAATCTGCATCCTCAAAATGTTTCTACATGTGAAATATGGGAACTTTAATAAGGAAATAATTTATTTTAAAACTGCTGCCATTAAAATCTATAACTAGTGAAATAATGAACTTGGAAATAAGAAAAAAAAAGTGTTTGAACCTTATTTTGGGTTTTACTCCTGGCACAAAGAGTCCAGTTCTATTTAAATCACCATTGATTCTACAGAGCAGCCTGAGACTACATGATTATCTTTTATAGGGCTATTTCAGTGACTCCTCTTTGTTCTTAAAATAGCAACAACGCTGAGTCACTCTTTTCTTATCCTCCAAACATCTGCTTTTTTTGTGTGAAATACTTTGTCTAAGATTGTTGAGGTCAGACTGGGGCACCAAGCTGTTCTGTAGGGATTAATAATTCTATGCTTCCTGTATACATTTTATCTTATTGCATCATCCTTCTATGTTGTAGTTTTGTGATCTGTGTGGCTGCATGCCTTACTGTGGGATACCACTGGTAATGAAGGCAAAAACTGAGTAGATTGATTTACTAATGTTAATATTTTTTCTAAACTATAAATTCTTAAATGTTTACTGGCCAAAAAATGCTTCAGAATGCAAAGAGATTGTATTCAATTGTAAACTTTTATACCCTGTAGACTGGTAATGCAGCAAAAAATGAAGAAAGTGCATCAGCGGTAACATTTCAAATCAAGTAGCCAAGAGCGCTGGTAAAAAACAAACAAACAAACAAAAAAAACCATAGAGCTGCATGGTTGCCTGGATCAACACCATGGATTGGACCCTTCTCACCGATACCCAATCCAGCTTTGAGGGGCATACCTATTACTGATTTCCTTACATTTAAAGAGCATGTCTTGTGATGACATGAAACAAACTTAACATTTAAATATTGGGGTGTTGTGCACAAGTTTAAATGCGGTACACACACATAAGAAATGAATGAAAAAAACAGTAAGAAGCTGCAAAGAAAAGGTTCCATGTAAAAAAAGCTTCACAATAAAAGGAGAACACCTTAAGGTCTTTGAATCTTGGATTGTAGGTGTCCAGGTATGATTCAGTCTAATGATACAGAGAGACATTTCAGGTATAACGTGGGCTGGAGTCCTGCTCTACTGCCCAGCTTCCAGTCTTAAAATTGGAGAACTTTAATAGAGACCTGCTGTTCACGACTACATGGTGGAGTAGAGCCATGCAGCTTTGAAGCTTTTTTTGTGCTTGATCAACCAGTTCCCTGAAATAAATCATCTTCATCACTGTAGGCACCTATCTTTGAGACATAGTCTGTTAACTCGAATTTAAAAACTATATATCAAAGATGATACGTTTTCTGATGTTTAAAGATTTATAAGTCAAAATAAATTTCTCAAAGAAGTCTGTGATCATTTGCATACTTTTATGTTCTAATACAGTGAAAAAACTATAATCTAAGCAAGTGTTTACGGCTTATTTTAAGTACAAATTGTCTTGTTGAGCTTCACATCAGCCTCATTCACCTGCTAATTTCAGAAAACTGTGCTTGTCAAGTTTCTTGAAATAAAAATTTGTCTTACTTAAAGGAGAAAATTTGAATAACTCCATTGTTGGGTTGTTTTTTCCATTGTTTACAAGGAATGTAGGTGTCATTTTTATCTTTAAATGTCTTGAAATAAGAAGTTTTCAGGGATTTAAGTTGAATGTGGCCCATATTATTTCATCAATTTTCACCTAGAAAAATACACAATCTTTGATTTCAGTTGTTTTCAGTGTGAGAATATGACTTAAAGAAAACATGAATTTACCAATTTGAGGTGATGAAAATCTAAAACAAAGAACCAAGCATTGGATTTGTGTGAAAACAGCACAACCTTTTTTTTTTTTTTTTTTTTTACCTAAAAGGATAGCCAAACTCAATGTTGATGCTGAGGTTACTTTTCCTCCTGTCTGCACAGTCCACTTTAACCTGGAGGTGACCATAGTATCCCCCACATGTTGCAAAAGCACAGATGGCAAAAATCTAAGAAAGGAAAGAAAGACACATTGATCATTTAAACGTAGCAATAATTTAGTATCAGTTTTGAGTGCAGCCTGCTGCATTATTCACACACATCAATAAATTACTGGACTAATTACCCAGATTCATAATTGGTTGGAAAACAAAACCTGAATAATTTAAAGGTCGGAAGACAACTAACAGTGCTACTGACTGAGCACCGCAGGGTGGCCACAGCAGTACAGTGAGATTAAATGTGAAAATTCAATATACAAATCTAATGCTTAAATTCATCTTTATAGTTCTCATGTAAAATATTCATTAAACGATTAACTTTGTGTCAACCATGCTAGCTGGTATTTTCTGTAAATGACATCAACAAACTGAAATAATGCCAGATAATCCGTTTATCCCACAATCACAACACTTGATGTGGTAATCCAAACACAAGCATATTTGGCACTGAAAGAGACAAAAGCATGAGTCACGACAATCAGAATGAATCAATGATTTGAAACATGATAAGACTTGAAAGGAAAGAAACTTACCGGAGCAAATATGACCATACACATTTAAAAAGAATCAAAGATCTCAATCCCAACGTGGACAGCTTTTGTTATCAGGTTGAAATGCTTCTGATGTAGACAGGGAAAAAGAGAGACACTCTTCCTGTAGAGGGGAGGGCTGACAGGAGAAGTTTCTCCTCCGGGGAGGAGTCTGAGATGTTTATAAAATTGTTCATGAGTAGTAGTTGAAACTGTTCATACTTAAAATAATGAATAAATAAATGCTAATGTGAAGTTAACAACCAAAGTAAAACCATGAAGGTAATTTGTGAAATTAGAATTTAAGAAATTAGAAATAAACAATCAAAAAATATTCTTACTGCAGCATTTTTCTGTCTAAAGCTACCTAATAACCTACAGGATAAAGCGAAACGTGCACAAAACCAAAAATAAAAAGGCCATGTACAGTACTTTAAACCTCAACTATGAACCAGTTTACAGGTTTGCAATACTTTTCGAAGGGCATTGGAAAACAAGTGAACCAGACAAAAATCTACAGATTACAATATAAATCCCATGATTTGAAGTAACGAAGACCAACTTTGTTGCAACAGGGGACTATACATCACTTCAAAAACTCCTACAGTTGGAATGAGTTGGTTAATTAAATATAATTCAGCCTTTTGTGAGGAGGGGGTGGGTGTGATTAATAATCAGACTGAGGGAGTCAAAGATTTTCAGACTTTGTTGGATGGGAAAAAAATCAATCCTTAGTTCCTATAATGAAAATAAAATAAAAATGGAACAAATATTATTTCTAATGACCTTTGTTAATTGAGCCCATAGACTGAGCATCTTTGTTGATTTACAAAGGAGTCTGCTGACCTCTTCTGGTGACAAGGAGTTCCTACAGAGTGGCTTTTAAATGAGAATACAGCTACCGATTGGGCAACACTACTAAAACTAGACTAATCCACTACCTGCAGCCACACCAGTGAGAAAACTATGTGACACAAAGCTAAAAGAGACCAATGAGTCCAGTCATGGAGCTTAAATTTCTACTTATTGATAGTCTCAATGCTTTTCTCTAGACATCAATTGATGCTGGAAAGATTTTGTAGTAAAAAGTGAATACTGAATTGCAAATGGTCCTTATTTCCTCATAGACAACGTGGGAGTGTTACAGAATAAAGTGACTATTCAAACAACATTATACAATAACAAATGAAACTCAGTGAAAGAAACAGAATAGATATACCCACGCAATCTAAAAAAAAAAGTAATAAAGGGAAAAGAATCAAGGAGGAAAACATCATATTAATGCTGATCTACTGTATACAAAGCTGGTTTATTGATCTAATTTGTCTTTAAAATGTAACGGCTGTTACTGATGTCCACATCTTGTTGCTTTGCTTCTATTTTTGGTGTACTGTCAACAAACAGAAACCTAAATAAATAAAAATATGTCTATAGTCAAAATCCTTAAAATAATTATGCATCTGTCCATCAAGCTGCTGTAGGTTCCACATTGACGAGGATATAGGAGTAAGTAGGCCACTGGGAACTTGAAGTAGTACTATGGTAACAGAACAGCCCGATTCAGGATGAAAAAGAGGAAACAATAAATTTTCAAGTGTCACTTGCAGAGGAATTTAACGACACAAAGTGACTTTGATTGACTTTTTTCTTCAGGGGACCTTTTGATGAAAACACTGACTATATTTAAGCTTTAAAGCCAAAAGAACTCTGTGCCAAAGCATCACTGGCTGCTTTGTGGTTCACAAGGTGAGAGGATTAGAAAGGTAGCAAGATGCCTGAGCTTGAACAGCATTCAGTAATCTCTTGGAATCAAGTCTGAAAGGGAGAGATATGGAGTGCTGGAAAGTTGAGACACAAGGGGAAAGAATACTTTTAAAATCCATTTTGTACATGCTGGAGGCTGACAAGAACATTAAACTGGGATTAAAACATTAGAGCAATATTCAGCCATCCAGATCAGGAGAGAGGGAAAGATGAAAATCAAATGGCGTAGCTCAATTTAGTTTATTTTTCTTGTTTGTTTATTTTTTTGTCATTTTTTTTTTTTTTTTTGTAATTCTCACTTTAAAAAAATATAGGGGGCTGAGGGGCACTGGTCCAGCTTAGCAGTAAAATCAAACACCTTTTAATTACTGGCCCAAGTTCAATTTCAAAATTTCAACCTGGCCCTTTTACATACGTCCTTATCCACTTTTGTCTGACCTCCCTTCTTATAACAGCTCTGGCATAAAATAATCCCCAAAAGAGCAAAAATGAAAAAAAAAAACATCTCTAAACAAATTGAAAACTACCATAGCAGTTTTTCTCAAAAATCTGAAAAATATTTTAGAACTTTTTACTGCCAGAGACTTTCTTTATTTTTAATCTCAAAGTGACTTCCTGGTTAAATAAAGCTGAAATAAGGATTTTCACGCAACATTCAACACAAAAATAACTTTTTGTATTACATAAAAGTCAAACTGCTTTGTCTGCACTTTTAAATGAGACTGCAGTCTTTTTGATTTGATCAAATATTTACTTTGAATTTTTTTCTGGTTACATAAACTCAACTTAACAACTACACCATAAATGCTGATTCATTAAATAGCCAACAGAGAGCAGTGCTGAGCTGCACTGATCATGAAAATCTGTGAAACTGCAGTGATGAGCTCCTCTTGCTCTCTCACTGCATTTGATCTTCCTCCTCACTGAAAATCCAGCTCACACTCATGTCCCCTGCATGTGCTCTAAACGAAACACACTTCACGCCAATGCTCTTGCATGCATTGTGTAGATTAACCACACATTCCAGTTTATGAGCCGATGAGGCTCTTCCAACCAACAGCCGTAGGTTTTTTACATCATGCTAAAGTGGTGAGGCTCCAGCCTCTCGCTGCATTATTAATGAATCTTTTTCTGGCATCATCTCTCTGCTCTGAGAGACGAGCATAAATCTGGTGGTTTTCATGAGGCCTCCACCAATCCTGAACAAAACACACAAGCAGTTCTCTGCTGTAGAAATACAGATTAAGAGTTTTTCTTGCCCTCTTGCAGCAGATAATCTTAACGTGGGGCAAGATCACCATCTATTATAACAGTGTCCCACTATAAAGACGGAGAACATGTTTGTTTGTTTAAGAAAATCTGTATTTAAGAGTGGGCTAAAATCATGCTGATCAAAAACACTGCAAAATATCAAGAAAACAAACTTTTTTCTTTTTCCTTTTTTTTTTTTTTTTTTAACAAATAAATGAAATGTGTAATTAAAAGAAAATAATTCTCACTGAGACAACACACTTCTTGAGGAAAATAAATAATGTGCTGTTTTGGACCTGTGTGGTTGCCACCCCAAAATAATTGCTAGTTTCACTTTGCAAAAGGTGTCTTCAGAGCTTTTCTCCTTTGATTTTTTTGGAAATAACAAAAACGAGAGACAGTGATATCTAAAAGAACCTGTACAGAATGATCCTGCCCTCTTCAATATTCCTCTTACACAGATAAAAAACAAATTACCTCCCACTTCTGTTATGGAACAGCTCAGAGTATTTCCCCCCTCTGGGATGCATACATCCAGTTACTGTATGATAAAAATAAACATATGTTGTGCAGCTTGTCACATACTGCCTGTTACTCAAGATGCCAGCACGCTTGTTCCTGGTGAAGGAAAACGTCGGCCGTCATCATTCAGTATTTGCTGGGCGTGAAGTCCTCTCTGAGATGGCTGGAGTAGCTCAGACGCTGCTGACACTGACCCTATTCCATCAATCTCACATTAAAAACGCTCGCAGCATTTAAATATTTCAAAGAGCTTCTCCGCTAACTCTGCAGCAGCTCTAAGCCTCTCTCTCACTGGCTTTTTCCTTCTTTCTTTGTGTGTGTGTGTGTGAGTGTGTGCGTGTGTGTGTGTGCATCACTTTAACTCTGACAAACCCTGCTTTAAACTGTTTTTAAAGTGAACCACCGAGCTTAACGCCTGCTGAATAATTAAGCGCTAATGTCAAGAAAAAAGTGCATCAATCAGAACGATTCATCCCCAAATCTGTTTGTGTAACAGTAATCACAAACTCCCCTTCCTATTCTCTCAGTGTAAGTCTGATACATTCTCAGCTTAATTCTGAATCAAATTAACATGTTCTGTTCATACATTGGATGGCAGTATAGATTTATAAATGAAGAGAACAGCAGCAGGGCGGTCATGAATAGATAATCATGCAGTGATTCTGTGAAGCTGTCTGGTGTGTCACTGTGTGCTTTACATATTCTGTCTGTTAACACTCCAGGGTCTCAAACTGGAAGATGCAAGGAGAACACACATGATGTTATGTTTTTTTCATGTTTTCATATGAAATTGCCTCTTCAAACCCGAACAGCTCTAATGAATATGGACAGAGGAGATGAAAAGAGGTTGGATTAAGGTGTTATGATGTAGTCAGGCAGCTCGTATATGATAGGGTCAAAGAGAGTTCAAGTGATTCATCTCCTTTTTTGCTGATCCTTGTTCCACGTCGATTATAGCAGACTTTGACATAAGTCAAGTCAGTACCTTCAGAGCGAAATGACTCCAAAGAGGAATTCATTCCTACTTAACTGTTGTTATTGCTAACATTCGTAAATTTCCTACTGTTCCTGGTATTCCTTCTAAATCTGTGTGATGCCCTGGAATTCTTTTTCCTCTGTACGAATCCACCCACCTCTCCCTTTTTTTTTTGATCTACCTACGGATGGGTATCTTTCACATTTGAAACGATACGGTACCCATGCCTGGTACCTGGTAATCGGTACCAGTACTTAACAGCACCAATTTTCGATACTTTTTTGTGTTTATGTGGTAAAAAATATCAATATGTTTTATAGTAAAATATGTTGGGGTTTTTTTCAATTCAACATATTTATTCTTCAATTTAAAAACTTGCAATGCTGTGTTCATGTCCAGCATGAAAAATCGCCAACTCTTCCTCTCCCTCACAGTCACAAGGATGCAGTTAGGTACCTAAACTTGGTACCTTTTCAATCAATCAATCAACCAATCTTTATTTGTATAGCGCCAAATCATAACAAACGTTATCTCAAGACACTTTACAAAAACATTTACAGGTCTAGACCCCTAAATGTTAATGAAAATTTTATTAGCAGAAACACAACATCAAGACCAGATAAAGAGTCTTATCTTATCTAAATCCACCATGAGGACTAAGCAGCATTTAGCAAGTTACAATGGCAAGGAAAAACTTCCCTTTAACGGGCAGAAACCTCGGACAGAACCAGACTTATGTTAGACAGACATCTGTCTCAACTGGGTTGGGATTAGAGAGAGACAGATAGAGAAGATTTTACGTGAATTGGTACCTGGTACTTTTGACAGAATTCTGTAAAAAAAAGTACCTAATTTGGGATCCATCCCAACTTCTACCTCTGTCCAATTTTTTAAGCCCACATGGTTACAGCAGCTGAATGCTCATCAAGTAGTCTGGTTCTGCTGGAGGTTTCTGCCTGTGACAAGGAAGTGTTACACAGCTGCCAAGTGCTTGCTCACATTTCTATACCATACACTGTATGAAGCTGGGTGGCCTGGATGACATCACCTATTGGTTTTAGGAGAGGAATTTGGAAATCAAATGGTGGTGGAAACCTAATTTTTGACGAACCGTGAAACAGACAAAGAAAAGACAAAAATCTCATGAAGAGTCAGGAGTACCAAGGATTTTATGGAAAAAAAGGAGACGTTTTTATAAATGTCACATTGACCCATTCACTCCACCAGAGGCAGAAAGCTCTGTCATTTTTGCTGGACCCAAGTCCTCCTTTGTCTAGGGTTTTTAAGTTGCTCCCGTCAGGCTGCAGATTTTGTCTGCCAGCATGCAGGACAAAATGGTTGAGAAACTCTTTTTTTTTCCTGCTGCCATCACATTTTTAATCAATTAACTGTGTTTTTGAGTTGCTTCTGTTGCCGTTTGTATTTCTCAACGACTGTATCTATTTGTTTATTGTCCATTCCCCATGTGTTTGTCTGCTGATTGCAGTCAGCACTGCAGTAAAACCAGATGAGTCTCTGTAGTGAAGATCCCTAAATGTATTCAAATTATAATCAAGATCAGTATCTGTGGACAGAGTTGATCAATTTTTCCATCAATGCAGGTTAAAACTGTACCAAGGTAATATAGTATGGAGTCGCACAAAGTGGAAAACTATCTTTTGGTTAAAAAAAATCAAAGTTCAACATTCTGAATATTATTTTTTTCTAAATTATTGACACTTCAGGTTTATTAGCTAATGTTCCAAAAGCTAGCATCTGTAATAGAAAAGCATATGCTGCCATCCAAAGAGCGCCCTCTTCAGGAAAGGCCTTTCATATTTTAGTGAGGCAAAGCCAAACCTGCATGGGGACCGTCAGACCTGAAATCATACTCCAAATTTGAGATGGCTGTCTCTTCCACATGTCACAGCCCTCTGCAGTATATTTTATTTTTTGAGAACACCTAAACTTAAAAAAAACCCCAGAAGGATTTCATCATCATTATTAAAAGATTAAGAGAATCTGAAGAGATCTCCGTACAACAGGGACAAGGCTAAAAAAGCAATATTCAGTTGCTAGTAACTTGGCAACTGGCAACTTTCCTGTGCATGAAGGACTGACTGGGGCAATATTGAAACCTTTACTGGGGTCTGAAGAATCGATATTTGACATTCCATTGGAAATCATGGAAGTATGTACCATGCTTTTAAGAGGAGGGGGATCTCCTGGCTTGTTTTAAGGGCAAAGTTTGAAAGCTAGCATCCAGATGGTAAGAGGATTCAAATGCCAGGGAGGCCACAATTAGTGCTGATCAACAGGTTTTGGAGCAACACATGCTGCCATCAGTACAATCTATTTTTCCAGGAAACTTCCAAACTTCAGAAAGACAACGCCAAACCACATTCTGCATGTATTCCAGCAGCATGGCTCAGTGATAGAAGAGTCTGGATCCAAAACTAGTCGATCCACAGCCCGGACTTGTCACACTTTGAAAACATTAGGTGCAAAATCCAATAAAAATTATGGCAAAGGAGAGCCTAAACTGTTGAGTGACTCAAAATCCTGCATCAGGTCAGGATGGGACTACATTTCACTCCAAGTTCTTTCTTGAACCTAGAGACAGCCGTAAATATGGCAGTTTCAAAACATTTTGTATATAGAAGCTGCTCTAAAGCTTTGAATATCATGAGATTATCATTATCTTCATTCCCTGAATCAGTTTTTCTGTTTTTAAGTTCAAGAAAAGAGAAGCTGTTACGGCACTATCAAGATTCTAACTGACTGTTCTGTGAAAATTAAGTCTGATATTTATAATAAAAACAACCAAACAAATCAATCCATTTGTTGTTGCATGGCAAAATGTGTATATAGAAATATTTTTTCCACACTGGCCTTTGTGTTGCACTTCTGCAAGGAACATCAACATTTAATGTGTACACACTCCAGTTGAAGGGCAGAGAACATCAGTCAATCATTAATGTTTAAAAGGTTTGGAGAGCCCCGTTGCTGATGCCAGTGTTAGACTGAAGGATCTCTCAAGAGTGTGCAGTCACAGAACACAGAGGGGTGTCATTCTACCATCTCCTTCACCCTTCAGAGACTGGTGCAGACAGAAACTGTGACTAAATTCACAACAACAGGGGAGCCACAAGAGCAAAACTTGAGACGAGGAGTCCTTGAAAGTATTGTCGACAGCTAGGAATTTGCTGGTCCGACATGTATGGAACATCTGGAGTAGCAGCTACTCAGTCCAGCTGTCAGATTGAATTTAGTCTCAGGGGATGAAGCAGGCATGCATGCTCATCCTCGGTGCATGCTGAGCTCACAGTATAAGGGCTGTCATGGGAGTGCTAGTATACTGTAAGGACTGCGATGGTGGGGGGAGGTGAACACAGTGCAGGGGCCCAGGAGTGATGTAACTGGTAAGAAAAGAGGAGTGGGAAAATAGATTGTGACTTCATAGGGACAGATTTACCAGAACTAAACCAACTTGCAAAATGAAAAAAATAGCAGGAAGGAGCTTTATCTTGAATTTAAACTAGATATTGACAAATCATGGGACAAAAGTTTGAGCTTAAATAAAGAAAGACAGATACTGGATGCAGATCTGGATCAACCACACAGACTCACGTTGAAAGAAATCTCCTTTAATGGGGGGAAAGCATAAAAGGAGAAACCTTTTAACAGTGTACCCTTCTCGTTAGCACAGGGTCTTCAAGTGCTCCTTGCTGTAAAGCTGTGTAAACTGTTGTAAACTGTGGCTGCAATACAACACCACAGATCTTTAAAAAAAAAAAAAACATACTTGAAATCTGGCTGAATACACATTTGTTTCTCATGTGTGTTTCACATCTGTGAGAGTCTGCATATGAGTGTCCCCCTGAGTTCATCCTCATTAGTTTGCAGTAACAAGGTCAACATGGCCCCTAGTTATATGGGTCAGAGAGTAAGTGTGACCTGCAGTCACTGCTATCCATGCACATGATTTATAAATCTAAAACCTGCTGTCTTTGGAAAAAAATGAAGTCACACTCAATTGCTTTGTGTGTGTGTGTGTGTGTGCTTATATAGATTATGTTCTTTCTGTTGTCATGCCTATAGAAGCTTTATATGCTATGTCTTTAGCACCAATGCTGAGAGAGAGTTACAGTCTTGGTCTCATTGTTCTTGAAAATCTTTGCAAAGCCAAAGCGAAGTACAAATTGGATTTTAAAAGGGTCTCTTTTTTACCTTTTAATACATTATAATGTGATTACACCCTGGTGCAAATGTCAACAAAATCAGTTTTTCATTGTGAGAACCTTCTTTTTTAAAGAGGAAAGATTTGGGGGCTACGGCGTCGTTTGGAAAATATCTAAATAGTTATTTAACAGAAAAATATCTCATGTGACTGCAGTCAAAAACAACCCTTTGACATGAGACACCAGCACATGCTGCAACAATCAATTTCTCCACAGAAGCCCACTGATCGAGCGCGAGCTGAGTTCCTGGCCACCTCACCCCTCCAACAACACACGCTACAGAACAGCGGGAGCCATGCTGAGTGGTTTACAACTACTGATCAGCGGCTCGTGTAAAGCGCACATGAAAAAAAAGAACTGAATAATGTTCCCCATTTCAGTGACAATATCAGAGAAGTCCTGTGGCAGCCATCTTAGGTGTACCAATGCAGAACGTTACGCTTAAATAAGGGACGCGGAAGGCGCCACATTCATTAACTCCGAGGTCTGATTCTGTGTTCAGGACCACGGCCAGCGCCTCGCGCCTGCATGCGTCCGCCTGGCAGGCAGGGAGAGGCCATCGCCCGCTTTCGCCGAATCAAAAAAAAAAGGAAAGAAATCTCACCATCCCCTCATCTGTACGCTACACTCCCCTGCCCCTCCCCTCTGCTGCCTTCTCACCTCCCCCTCTCACATCCGCAGCAGTGACTGGCCAATAAAGCAGAGAAAATACGTAAGCATCGACGGAGGCTCGGCGCAGGCGGAGAAAGCTCAGTGTGAAGCAGACTGAGCCTCTTCCAGCTCCACTCGTACTGCTGACATCTCTCAGCGAGTACAAGGGCCTAGATCCCAGCATTTTATAAGAAATTTGCGCACGGATAAGACAGTGCCTCTACTATAAATTGGAGAACAATTTCAAAAAAACCTCCGTAAGAAGGTTAGGTTATCTAAAGGGGTGCATCCTCTGTAGAACAAGATGTTAGATCCGTCGTCCAGCGAGGAGGAATCTGATGGGATAGTTGAGGAGGAGACTAAAGAGGCGATGGCACCTCAGGCCGGATCCCGCATCTCACCCAGCAGGACTAGCGAGAGCTCGGGTGGTCTCGCTCCCAGCAGCAGCCGCAGCAGTGCCCGTCCGACCAGCCCGAGCCCGTCTGCAGCCAGCGAGGAGAAGGAGGACCTGGACAAACTGCAGAGAGATGAGGAGGACCGCAAGAAGAAGCTGCAGTTGTATGTTTTTGTCATGCGATGCATCGCGTATCCATTCAATGCAAAACAGCCCACAGATATGGCAAGGCGACAGCAGAAGGTAAGGGCCCCTGGATGCAAAGGCTTTATCAATAACCACATGCTGACGAAACGCCTTCTTTCACATCGCAGATGTTGTCATTGATGACCTACATAAGGTAGAGCACAGAAGGGGGGTTTTGGCCACAAGGCCCACCCGATAGCGCGCGGATGCTGAACGATCTCGGTTAAGAAAGACAGTTTTTTTTTTCTTTTGACGCAAAATGTTGAAATCCTCAGAGCATGACAAGCACACAGAAAAAAGCGCGTCCGAGCTTCGGATAGTAAAAGAAAGGACACATGGTTTGGTGCTGCAGAGCTGCAGACTGAGTGCAGTCCATGTTTCTTACACACACTCGCTCACAAGTCAGATCAATCCCAGCAAGTCCATTAATTGAAAGGGCGTTCAGGGGATGGTTACGGTGACTTAGAACGGGACAGCGTCCTTGTCCTTGTTGGCCTGTATCTTAGAAAAACCCCTTTCTCACAAGATGTAGGGCACAGTTTCGTGTTTTTTGGTGGATACACAATTCCAACCCGTTTGCGCCATCACCTATCCCGTCAATTTGGCCTCCCAAGGTGACTTTTAGGCTCAGACCTCTTGAGGAAGGTTGCTTAATAGCTTTCTGCCTCCTCTGCAGATGAGCTGGGCTCCTCTCGACGGGTTACAGCTATTAATTGCATTGAGCATTTTCAGCGTCCAGACATTAATTTTTCTTTTACACCATTACTACAGGGGGGCCAGGTACTGTAAGTTACTGTAATGGACAAGGCCCACATCCTGGTTTTACGTTGATGCCGAGATGCTCCATTCATGTTGAAACCAGTTTGGGTCATCATGTCCTATACTGTCAAAGTCACCACACTCAGGCATTACTGCACCATGAAGAAAAAGAAAATTCAGAAGCTACTCTTTGTTGTCCTTGGTTGTGTAGATCTGTGTATCACACTGGAAAAAGATCATCCACTGTTTATACCCCGAGACTGGTATGGGAACTTTATTTTACTGACAAATGAAGGTAGAAAAGCAAGCTTAGATGGTTCTTGAGGTAATAACATTTTGCTCAGAGCTTCCTTTGTACTGTGAAAATATTGATTATTCCATGGCTCATTGAGGCTGTAGTAGCAGTCTCTTGCTCTTCTCTCAAGACAGAAGTTGTGTACTGTGTGGACTAGACAAAGATTAATCCAGCTCGGTTAATCTACGGCTCATCACTTGTCTCTCCTGCGAGGAAACTCTGTAAAACAGTGCTGTAGCAATTGCTCTTGTTAGTGTTGTTTTTTTGTAACCTGCAGACGATCTATCTTCCTCTGGACACGCTTTAAGCCATATGGTCTGAATTTTCTGCTGACTCATGCACAAGTGCATGTGGGAGGCTTAAACCACAGTGTTTCCATCTATTTGTTTATTTGGAGTCCCATTCAGCGTAGGTTACTGATAGTCTAATGCATGCTTAGTGATGCACTTTTATAGGCAGCCACAATCCTCTGCTGTGGGTGAGTGACTGTCAGGACAAACAAGCCAGTGCTTCCTGTCAGACCAGTGTGTTCCTGTGCCTACAGTCTAAGTAAAAACCTCCATTGTTATCCTTTAGTTAAGCCAGTAGCTTTGAAATTATGAGATGGATATGAAAAATTACATAACAAAGTTTTACCATTTTAGCACATTTCAATTTTCATTTTAAAGAACTTAGAAAAAGATGGTTATTTGTTATTTATTTGTTATTTAAATGCCAAAACAATAAATATATTTTTTTTTACTGTAGTTGCATGTTAGATGCTTTATTTGTGATAGTCTTATCTTTTATTGCTTTAGAGAAATGAACTGTTGAAAAGTTCAATGTTTTCCTTGTAGCCCTCTTACATGTTTGTTCTTCGCACCTTCATAAACAACAACTCCACACCACGGTCACTCAATCTATGCAGCATTTAGGATTTTGGCTATTCTAGGTTAGTCACAGCAATGTGATGAAACAATTTCTGTAATGAAAAGACTTACAGGCCTCAGCGAAACATGTGGAGCAGCTCCATGTTAATCCGCTATTAGAAGCTCTGGCACACAAACAGCATTGATGGGCTATCACTGAGAAACAGGCTGGGCTGCAGAGTCTGCAAGCTCCTCTGCTTCTTCTTCTTCTGCTGTAACCTTGTGTAAGGGTAACACAATAGGAAGGAAATAGGCAGTTGCTTCTCTTTGAAGCAGTAGGACAAATGTTGGAGCTGCTGCTGCTGTTTGAAACTGTTGGCTGAGCGCAGGGCTGTATGCATATACAACTGGTCACTGCTGTGTCTGCAATGTGCGGCTTATTGTCTTTGGACACTTACACTAATGGCCCCCTTCCTAAGCGAGGTGTAAGTGAATTACTGAGGTTATTGACAAATAGAGACTGTATTGCTGTTATTTATGGAAATATGGCATCATTAGTGGTTGTTCAGGAGGGAAATCCTCCTTTGTTTTATGACAATAAGTTGCTTGAACAATGTCCACACAGAAAATAGACATACAGGACACTTTGGAAGGAAAGGAGTAATTGCTGTAAACTAAAGTGCCATGGTGTCTTTTCATCAAGGTACAGACCTTGGGATTTTAGAATTGAAAAATGTTAAAAAAATTCATCATGCATTAATGGCTGTGTTGGTCTGGTTTCAGCAAGGGTGTGATGGATTAACGTTGAAGTCTGTAAAAACCTTTATGGCTCCCAGAGGACACTGCCTATTGAACTGGTGATCTCCTAACTGGATCTAACACTACCAGCAGTTCAGTTTTCACACATCCAGCCAAAAAATTCAAACTGTATGGATAAGGAAAATGTTTTGATATAAATGATTAATACTCTTGACAGCATGACCCTCTGTTTTTCTTAACAGCTGTTGGGTAGATTGTTACAAAGTTCAGTTGTGACATCCATTTACCTCGTCTATGAATCACCACTGACACCATTATTAACTGACATATTACGTCCAACATTTTTCAGAAGTCCTATGACCAAAAACGTCCGAAACAGTTGCTAATTTGAAAAACTAAGATGGTAAAGAAAATGAAATTATGCATTTAATACATCAGTATGTTTACATTATAACTGCTATAATGTCTACATGAGCTAAAAGTACCACTGTGCCCTAGAACAGCCCCTTAAAAATCAGCTGCAGACCTCCACTCTTAGCCAACTCTCTTAGAGGCTCCACCCCTCCAGAAAGAAGTGATGTCATGTTAGGAAGTAAAATTTTCAAAATAAAAGTTGCCTTCAAAGTTATGTTGGGTAGACACATCCAATTTTTCTGCATTTGATTACGCTGGTTAACCTGATTACTCGATAGTGTTACTTTAAGGAAAAAAAAAAACATATAAAATGCACATCTTCAATAACACAACATGAATTAGTAGGCACCTCCATTTGGTGTAATGATCTCATTTTCATTTCCTCATGTGTCTCTCACCCCAACTATCTTAGCTTAGCAGATGGATAACAGTTCCCCAAGAAAACTCTGATCCAGGTTTTTCCTCTAACAGTTTTACTGAAAAACTGAACATTCAAAGAAATGTACATTACTTCCTATACATCCCCTAATATACCAAAAGCAATATGAAGGAGAAAAAAAATACCGCTAGCTTGATGCTAACATACACAGGAAATTGCATTCACATGCTAGCAGTTAGCATATATCGATATAGCTTTGGTTTTAAACCAGAATTTTGGCTTTCATCACAGAAACATTACAGTTAGTCTCAAAACTCAAAATGTAAAAATTCCAACAGCAATGTTTTTAACAAGAAAATAAAATAAAACTCACAAACAGGCTATGGCTCAAATTATTGTTATTACAACTACAAGACATTAGATGGCCTACTTCAGTCAATAACGTAAAACAAAGCAATAAATCAAGATGACGTGACGTTACTTGTTTTTTTTTTTTTTTAATTTTGTCTAGAGATATCCAGATCCATTGACCAAATTCAAATTTATTCAATAATAAACTCTTTGTGAGCTCAATAGAATGCCTTTTTTTTGGTTTAACTTCACATTCTTCCATCATTTCCTTCTGAAAGTAGAAGGGGTCTCAGAGTGGAGCCTCCAAAAGAGTTGGCTGAGGGAGGAGGTCTGGAGCTGGACCATCTCTCTAAAAGAGCTAACATGGCCAACTGTATTGTATGATTTAGTGCAACGTAGTGCAAAAAAGCTGACTGATATTTAGATTTAAACCATAATGGAAGCTTTCAAGAAGTCAAACAAAATCATGTAATAACAGTCAATAAAAGAATGAAATATGGTGAATTTAACAAACTAGTTTTTATGGATCACTTCGAAAGTGTATTGTAGAATTGAATAATCTCCGGGTTTAGCATTTTTTCAATTACTGTAGGAAGTGTGATGCCCTGTAGATATCCTGACCTAATCAACCCATCTGCCAGCAGGCTAACTTAATAGAGTGCCTCTTGGCTCAGCATTTTAATACTTTACAGTACGCCGTTGATACCCAGAGAGAGAGGAGCTGAGAAATGTGCAGCAGGCTTTGTGATTTGAATGTGAAGTAGCCTGAAATGCAAATCAGGGATACTTGGATGAAGTTTGCTACTGTGGTATTCAGTGCTGAGCCTTGCAGAGGATTTTGGGTGTCCCTTTGTGAACTGGTTTCACATGGATTGGATTCCCGACATGTTCTTACAATATAAACCATAATAATATCCTTGTAATGAAAGCAAAAGAGGCTGAACATAATGACGACTTACACACAAAATGGACACGACCATACACAATGTGGATTGGATAATAACAGAAGGGATGGTGAAAAAGTCTGGGAGAAGTGAAAAGACACAAGGAATCTGTTTTATTTGGGTGGCACACCCAGAATAAGTGGATGACCATCCAATCACTGTTGTGGATGACAATAATTCAAATTCAATGATAAAAGAGGAATCAGTGATATATAATCTTATATGTAAAATGGGACAGGAGAAGGGGCAACCAGTGAAGTGAGGAAGATGGGATGACATCATTTTCAGAAGCTGGACTAAAATTAGAATCATTAAAAATTTAATAAATATTCATCTAACTGGTGCATGTGCAGCAAGGACTTTTGTTAATATTCACATTGTTCTATGCTGTATGATTTGAAAAATGTGTTATAAAGATAATTGCCTCTATAAATGCTTGATTTTTTTGCCTTTCACACCAATCAAAACAAATATTGAGGTACACAGATAACATAGGAGGAGAGGGCAGTAAATGAAGACTGCTAGTATGGCACTGAGGCATTTGCATTATTATGTAAGATCTTTAAATGGTATGTGCCTGAAAAAGACATCTTTAGACAATAAAAGAAGCTTTGCAGTCAGTGTCAAAGTCAAGCTTTGAGTTAACAATCACACCTGTCAATCATCATTGGAATTCTGCTGCTTAAGAATGTCAGCCTCATATTAAGAGGCAGATGTTCAAGTCATGTTTTAGTGCCTTTAGTATAGCGAATAAAGGTTTTCATCAGTGGTTTGGATATGAGGGGTGGATTCCACAAAGGTGACAGCTGAAAAGCAGCAGGAGAAACCCTCCCCCCTTACCTACAATGTCTGCAGCCAAGTGTAGCAAATCACAGCCTCACAAATTAAACATCTCCCCAGTCTGCCTATAACCAGAAGGGGAGGCTGAGACCTTATTCCTCAGAATACTAACACTGTCTTTCTCCCAAAGGTTTGACTGCTTTGAAGGAAGAGACCTCAGTCAAGATCAAAATAGCTCATATTTGCCTTGTGCGTTTAATAATAAAGTCATGTGACCCAGGATCTGTACACAGGGCAATCATGCACTGACTGTAACAGCCTGAGAAATGCAAATGTTATGTTTCAAGGTGGTGTCAGAGGGTTTCTCTACATGAAAAGATAAAGCAGAATCTATCTTCTGGCTTGAAAGCAACATCTCACATCTTGATGTTTCTCTCATTTGAGTGCCATCTCTAAGAACACATCAAGTACTCATTAATTATAGTAAAACCAAACGTGCTCTCTGAGCCTATATAATCCTGTACTTGGGAAGACAAATGTTAACCATGTACTACCACAACCTTAATCCTGGTGGTAGGACACAGTAAAGCCCTTTCTTTCCATGAGCTGCAAAGGTCAGTCATAAAGATGACGTGTCTATTTGAGGACCGTTAATGTAGTTTTATACTTTTTGTGGGGATTGTGAAACATAAATCTCCAAGGGACATGTCCATCTGCTTATCATTGATGAAGATATATTATCCATTCTACAACTATGTGACATGTAAGAGTTAAAAAAAAATAGTAGACAGTTGAAGCTGGCTGAAAATTGAAAGCAGACAACATCCAGGGTCATGCATGTGAATGAGAAAAAGAAGAGTCAACATTTATTTTTCAATTACATGATGAATGTATGTGTTCTTGAAGAAACAGTTATTTATCTTCATCATCAATTTGTTTCGCTGAAAAGTATGTCCATGACAATAAAACTAAAACTGGAGCTACATCTGCTGGCCACAGCCCTTTGCTTGCGGTTTGTCCCCCGAGTCGTCCTATCAATAGTATCTGAGACCGGAGATTCTAGCCGATCCTTTCTCAACCGACCATCACGTCAGCCCATAGACTGTTAGCCGTCACAAAGCCAAAATTGCTGCCGAACGCAAATGCGTCAGTAAAACCGAGCACTATGACGGCGCCCAACCTCATAAAGTCGACGAGAGAATGATAAAGTAAGTTATGGTACAGTTATGTAGAACAGCAGCCACAGTTAGCTTAATTACAGAACACGCATGAACAACCAGACACGTTACAGCAATAACGTGCGCTTTACAGCACCCTACGGTAACTCTGCAGGGACAAATATCGAAAACAAACAGTCTTCTAGCTTAGCACTAACAATTCCGTGACTTCAGAGTCAGCAGTGTGGAAATAAAGCAAACTAGAAATTAAAGACAGTCAAACAGCGACACCTATGCTCTGCGATCTTTTCAAGAGGCGTCCAGTTAGACCAAAACATCTCAAAATAACATGCAACGTCGTTCACTTACAGAGGATAGGCTGCTCCGCTGTTTCCGGGCTTTAAAAGAACGCATAAATATCCACGGAGAGAGGACGTCGATCAGCGCCCCAAAAGCTCTGAGAAGAAGCTGGGACGCAGGTTTATGCCATCTCAGTTATCCACGGTATGTCCTTCCGTGCAGACACTTGGTCTAACAGCCTGCTTCACTGAAACTTTACAGCACAGTCCGTAGCATGCGCTGATGTTAAGTGAGGATGCGATGATGGTGTAATCAGTTTGACAACACGAGTTTGTCCGGTGTTTCTGCTGAGCCTCGCAGCACAGTAGATTGATCCCTTACCATGGATAGTTTCGGTCAGTTAAAGTTATAATCCGGTTTAGCGAAACAAATATTTCCATGAAGAGGGGAAACGTTAGATAGTCCCGTAGGTGTCTAATATGTATGTTTGAAGTCTCTCACCGTCTTCCCAGAGTTGCGTTCAGGGCAGCCTCTGATTTTAGCGAGCTGTATTACGTGCACACAAGTTGTCCACCATTCAGGGTTTGCTAAAAGCCGCAAGAAGCGCGGGATTTTTTCCCAACTAAATTTAGCAAACAGACCGGTTATTTTCTGCAATGTCCTGAGAAGACGTGAAATTCAAAGCGATGTTGATAAAAGTCTCCCGTCTTCTGTATCATGTTAAGACATGTTTCCAGCTTTTTATATGATACATTCATGTACCATCGGAAACTTGTGAATCTAACGATACCCTTGTGTTTTCAGTTTTTGGATTGGACAAATGGCTTGTAAATGCCAGTCATTTAAAAAAAAAATTGTATTTTGATCTAGCCAATGGGTTTGGGATTCAGAGGGCTTTAACTTCAGATTAGCAGGACTAAGTTAAATGAACTTTACAAGCTTTAGCATTTATTCTTTACTATTCAGTATTGTAAACGCACAAAACAAAAAACTGTGCAGCCTTACTTTCTCACTTCTTCAACAAAGTTTAACTCCAAACCCAGAAATTGGATCAGGACTAGGTATCAGCCAATACGCAATGTTAAATAATTGGAATCGGGAACGGGGGCAAAAAATGCAGAGACATCCTTACTTACAACTTTATCTCCATTTTTCGGATTGAAACATCGCCCTTCCAAGAGATGTTGTTTGTCACCTGTGTTCGTTTGCATACAGGTGGTAGAGCATTAAAGTATTATGGTAGCAGCCAGCTACTAACTGGAGCTACAGCTGAAAGCTGTTGGTGGGTGACTGCAGCTTAGACACAACACACCCTCAGTTTCAGGCCTACAACACTGAAAGTATTGGTACCTTATTTAATCAACCATTAAATTTTGGGCTGGCTTAGACTACAGTATTTCATCATTTACTAAACTAAGTTTGCATTTCCTAAATGTATGCACATGAAAGGAGTCAAAACCTGAATTTCTCTCGTCACTTTTGTTGAATATAATAGTTTATTTTAATTTTCCATGATGGACATACGAAAACATTTGAAATAAGGTTAAAAACTTAGACTCAGATTGTTCATTCAGTAGTTGCTATGCTGGTAACCTTACACTGATTCAAGGTTTCCTTCACTCAAGGATGCCTGCGCGTCCTTGACAAATTAAGCCCTTCATCACTTGTAATATCAGCACCTCAGTGTGTGTCAAACCAGACCGTTTAACTTAATCAAAGAAAAAAAAGGAATCTCATCTTGTACAATTATTGTCCCTTTTTGAACTGTTTCAATTACGAAACTTTTCTGAACTTTTGTGACATTTCTTTTCTATCATGACAAGATAATTTCCCAGAATTATGAGATTCAAAGTCATAATTACAAGGAATGAAAGTCATAATCACTGTCCTAAAACTTTTTTTTTTTTCTTTTTTTAGATGAAAGGGTGGCTGTGCATCATCCAACTTTTACTAAATGAAGGCAGGCAGCTGTTGGTGGTCGTTCTGCTTGCAGAGAAAATATTTTTGTGCAAATATATTCTGTTATATTGAGGCTTGCTTCAAAGAGAAAATGACTGGAGCATGACTGGAATAAGACAGAGGACAGAGTAGAGAGGTAGATTAGTAGTGGTGATTTTCCACATTAAAGTAAGATGAAGGTATGAGAGCCTCAGCAGGCTCATTACTGCTGTCCTCTGTTGAACCTCTGATGAGTTGCACTCAGAAATAAATAACATAGAAACAGCAGCCACAAGCCTGTCGGTCCTGTGTCATCTAACATGGGTGACACATCTCAACACCATCTCACTTCCAACTTGTGAAATATGGCAGCTAGGTCTTCAGCTTTGGTGGTCTAGATCAGTGGTTCTGAACAACAACGCATCCCTGTTGACAGTTCTGACCTGATTTCCTGAAATGTGTTGCATTGGGGCAGGTTATGACTGTTCTTCAGGGAATTTACTTCTTCAGACTGTAAAACTCCACTCCTCCACTCTTTTCAGACAGGAAAGGCCCACTTAAAATCACTCTGATTTGCTATTTAAGAAACAAGAGCCCATACAAGGGAGCTGTCAGGGAATTTGGGCTGGAATAGAAAAATAGTCATACAGGGCTCCACCACTTCCCAACAGCAAATGCTGGAATATTTCTATCGCTCAGTGTAAAACATGTGCCCCCACAGTTGTTCCAAATACAGAGTACCCATGCATCTAGATGTAAGTCCTGCATTTAATTTCCCTTTGAAGGGCTCAGTAGTAGTTAGCGATAATTTACTTAAGTAAATTAAGTTTACTTTTACAACCAAGTCAGTGATAAGAAACATTAGGGTACATTTTCAAATCTATCAAACTAGACTATCAAACAAAAGTTACATTTTTGATGTCTTTTAGGCATGAAATTATAATTCAATGTTTAAAAGTGGTTGCAGTTTGATTGCGTTGTGGTACAATAACCACTTTCTTAGCTTAAGAGGGAAAAAAGCACAATTTCGGTTCAATAAGTACAAACTGTAGTATAATATTTTCAGGACAGGTAGAGGACAATATCCTGAACTGACTTCACACGAGATGCTTTAAGTGACCATAAACTACACTGCAGAGTTTAAAAAAGGTTAGACAACAGGCTTTACATGTATCTGAGCTTTAGTTTAAAACATATTCAGGGGAAAAAAAATAAATAAAAAACCTCTATATTAGAAAAATTACGCGTTCCAATGCATTTTTTAATTTCTACAGAAAGAATTTTCTTTGATCACTGTTTTTGAAAATTAAATGACATAAAAAACAATATATCACTGATAAACAAAAGCAGCAAGAAAATTTCTAAAAGCACATAAATTGATCTGAATACCTCTATGTGCACATGAAGAGGAGAGAAGGTGTAGTTTACTTACATTTTATTTCTTTGAATTTTATATCTTACCAAATCAAACCCTTAATACGACCTATTTCATATCAGTACACAAGACTCATCTGTTTTTAAGTATTTGGAGTTCTACTGCATGTATGAAAAAAAGCAGCTGATGAATTTCTTTGAATGGGGTCACTTAAGGCAATTGGCGCTTAACAGTATAAATAAGTAATTGTCACAGCTCCAGTAGCCACTGGACTTCTGTTGCCTGCTTCTTAAGGCTAAAGGCTCTGTTTTCTGATGCTAGCAAAACAAAACAAAACAAAAAAATCCAGTCTGGAGATCAGAAAGTCAGCAATCTAGGACGATGTGTAACACTTAGCAGATATCTCATGTTCTGCTTTATTATAAATCCATAACTTTAAAAAAATCATACACAAACTCTTTAAATGAGTGAATATTTCAGCAAATAGGTTACATCTGAATGATCCCCCTCGACCGACTGGACATAAAAGATGCAAACTATACTTAGCGTCTAAAAAGGCTGGCACAAGCTTGGCACGGATGGGAAAAGAAATAAATGTCTGAGATAATCACCTTTAAAAGCAGAGTGAGAGAGAGATTTACTGGACAGACAAAAGAGAGAAAAAGACAGTAAGTGATTTGTGATGGGAGAGTGGAAGCAGAGGATTTATGCCTTGGATTGTTGATGAGAGTAATGCACCAGTTACAAACCACAGTCAGCTTTGTGTGCTGGACAGAATGAAATGTGCTCTGTAGCACTGCAGTGGGTTCTTTTTCATGCTGATCACAAGGACACAGATATTACAGAAAAATAGATCTATGAAATGACATATTCTATCACAAAAGACTTATTTTTGCCATTCAGTTCCCAAAATGTGCTGCAATAATGTGGCTTTTTCAAGCTTGGCTTTTGAGTTGTTTGAACTTTTAAAAATGGCCGCATGGCATTAACCTTCAAACTGAACAAGGAGCAATTTTAACACAGACCACTTAATAGTTGGTTAGACTTGCGTGTCAAAAAATGTGCTGAAATTTTATCCATTATAAGGAAGCACTGGGCAGACAGAAGATATTTCTTTTGTAATTTTTTACACTGAAGTTCAAAAACATGTATTGCTGCCATGAAATGGGGTTGAAACTACAATATATTTCTATCACTAATTTATTTTTTAAGTGTTAGTTTTCAGACAAAATGTTTGCAGAGCCCAGGTTTTTGTTTTATTAGACCCAAGAGTCAAAATCCCCAAAATACTAAATTACATCAAGAAAGTTCTAGATGAACTCTCAAGAGTAAAAGTCCACTTTTTCATTCAAATGTATAAACCAGTGGGATATATATCATCACCCAAGTGGGTTGCAAGTGGGTTTAGCAATGCATTCTGCTGGAAAGATGTAAATACCATACTGAGTTACAGTTGCAAACCTCACAAAATGCTTCATAACTGAAACTCATTTGGACTGTGCTATCAGTCAAGGTGTTATACATTTCGTAGTTGTGTATTTTGTTGCTGACATGATGTATTGATCCTTTTCAGAACAAATTTATGCAAAGTGTCCCATTGATTTGTCCTCTCTTTACCCTCTAGACTCAGCCATATGGTTTATGTTAAGTGAGGTTAAGGGTTTATTTTCTGCTCAGTAACCAGTGGAGCATAATGAGTAACAATCTGAGCTGCCAGTGAGTTGGTGGTGTGATAGTGGATGACTGTTACAAGAAGGGGCTTAGCTGCCTGTGAACACAGTGTTCTCCTGTATATATCAGCACTGTCGCAGCTCCTGAATTTGACAACAGAGAAGAGGCTGGTTACACAGAGACACAGCTCCCTGTTTTATCCCTGTTTGCCATTTGTCAGGCTCCGTCTGCAGAGTATACACCTGGCTGTTTATGAAGCCACCCAAGTGGTATTTGCTCACACAACTCTGCGTGCGTGTGCCTCCAGAACAAATCTTTGTGAGCACGTCTGGTTGAGGATAATAGCTTGTACATCTGTCTTTATATAATTGTAGTTTGGTGACCGCAGACACTACATGATGCTGGGGTTTCGTGTTTGATGAGGCTGGTTGTTGGTGGATTTTGTGCAGCTGTTGTGAAGCGCCTGCTTTCCTACTTGTGTTGGCTGTTTACTCAGATGTTGGCCGGCTGTGTCATCCGCAACATGACCGAAATATGGTTTGTGTGGCGAGAGGATTCAACAATAGCCTGTTTGCTCAAAACCAACAGCAGCACTGGTAGGCGGCTCTTCTCTGAGCAAGCAGATTAATACACAATAAGAGTATTAAGGTTTGCATTAAAGTCTTTTATCATCACTGTGCATGTTGGATCTTGTGAAACTAAACTTCACACTCTTTTTAATGTTAACATAAATCCTTAGAGTGTTTCGCAAGAAGGTTGATCTTAATCTTAATCTAACACAGAACTGCAAAACATTTCACTGTCTGAGGAAATCAGGAACCCAAACGAGGGCTAAAATGTCAACTTTATTTCACAGACATTTGATCTGCAGATTTACTTCCTTTAGCTCCCTTTTTTGATGTTATGTAACTTGCAGAGAAATCTAAAGTGTGAGTCAGCACAGCACAGGCTTTAATGTGCTGAAGTACTCTAGCTACTGAGCAGCATATACTGCATTCAATTAGCTAATTACTCCACTCATCACAGCACTGACAGAGCGGCCGATACGTTGTATACCTCACAGCCATGTTGACAACGAGCTTCAAAGGGAAAGGAAGATATTACAACCTTCATGATAAATGTATTAATTACACAACATAGTATAATTGCTGTCTTATATAATTATTGTGTACTACAGGTGTTATGTAACCTGCTTTTATTACAGCAAGGTCTCTTCTTTTGTAAACACACAGAGTAATACACAAAATAAATAAATGCATTATTTATATAAACAAGCTTTGTTATTGCTGTTAATTTTCCAGTGTGTTTTATAAATTATGTTTAGTTAAAAAAGAAAAACTTTTCTCCAACTTTGCAGTTTTATACCTTTTTTCTGTAATTCTATATAGTGAAAAATGATAGGATATATTTTTAATAGGGTTGTGTGATGGAGATTTAAGTCATTTATAAGCACAAGGACATTGTGGGGTTGAGAAAAAAATAGCGCAAGATGATGATATGAAAAGTCCCACACTTAGTGTGAAATGATTATTTTAGGTTTGATTTTTTTCAACAAATTTTGCTATAAATTTGGATATTTCAAAGCAATTTTTTTGCAATCTTGACTGAAATTTTAATTCCAACCGACTGATTAGTAGAGGTAAGAAAACATCATTGAATTTGATCATAACAAATTCAACATGGGTAAGCAATTAAGAAATAGTTTGCAAAGCACACCATTAACTTTTGGTCCTCCTTACAGGAAAATTTCCACTATAAAAATGTATATATTAGTGCATTCTCTTGTTGAGTTGTTAAACAGCTTACATACATCTTTATGTCATCTTATCATGATATACGACTGTCACTTTGGGCCTATAATGATAACAATTTATTAACTTTTTCCACTGACTGCTGATTTTGATGCAGGGTGATTCAGAGAAAGAATGACAACACTCAACTACGTCGACTTAACAGAGAGGCAACTGTGTCACAAGGTCTGTCAACTCCATCAGAGAGTCAGTGGTTCCATGCCGGCCAAGGTGTCCTTGGGCAAGACACTTTACCCCAGACTAAAAGTACAGTCCAAATACAAGTTATTTACCTTTTAAACATGCACACCATTACTCTATGCCTTGTCTGTATAGTACACAGCTTTATCCATTTGTCTCTCTAAACATGTGGCCTGCTAAACAGCACTCACATTATGTAATACACTGTTGATAAGTACCATAAACCCACTTCAGAATAAAAAAAAAGAATTATGCTTTTGAGAGACCAAAGTCGTGAAATGTTTTCCAGCAAATTCAGCGTTGTTTCATTTACATGGTTTAACCAGACTCAGATCCATAGCCATTTCCAACATTAATGAAGTAACTGTAAATCAGTCCAATGAAATGTGCATATCCCCTCTATTGATATGTTAAAGGTGATTAATGACACGATCCACTTCGTTGCAAGCCAATGAATCACCACGTAACACTGCAATCTTGATAAGAGCCACGGAGAGAGAATCAATAATAGCAAAGCAGGAAAGTATGCTGGGAGTCTGGCAATACTGATGAAAATGAAAGCATTTTCTCTCATCCATCAATGTGCTAACTAATCAGCACAGTTCTCCAATCAGCACTGAGGCAAAGAGCACGCAGAACTCAAACTCATGAATACTTTATGCAGCTGAACTGTTCTCTTTTTTTGGTGGAGAAATGGGCATTTTTCACCTGGTTCTCAGCTGTGAACTCCTGTGTCTGATCTCCAAATAAACACACACCCACACACAGCTAACAACTGTCACGCAAAGTCCAATCGGCAAAAAGAAGTGGTCAGCAGAAGTATTATTAGCTTTGACCTTCCCCGGTGAAATCTTCAGGTAAAACACAAATGTGGTCTGCCAGTGTTTGGAAGACTGCCAACACCCTATCTTCTGAAGTTTATTGTAATATCTTTGTGATTCTTTGTCTGCACTGTGTGAATCTGAAGTTGAAATGTAAGGTTAATAGAGGCCACACTGTCCTTGGCCGCATAGATTACTGCCGGGGCTGCAACTAATGATTATGTTCTTTCTTTGCCTCTATGCGTGGGTTCTGTTCACCATTTACATTCTTAGTGCATTTGTCCTTACATGACAGAAAATAGCCTTGAAAAACCCTTATCAAAATACTTCTGAGGGTTTTTAATGTAATATATATGCATCATTTCTTTTATTTATCAAACACCAAGATCTTTCATTTAATCCATGAAAAAATAATTTTAGGAGCTGTAAGTCTAGCTGGAAAATTACTGAACAACTGGCCAATCACCATTGCTGATGACTGCTTTTTTTGTTGTAGAACAACTTAAATAGGCAACTAATTGGTCTGTTCTTTACCACAGTCCCTAAAAATACATAATAAAAAACGGAGACATGTTTTTTATGGTTTCCTTTGGAAGCTTTCAGCAGTGAAGCTGCTGTTATGTAGTGTTTGGTTGTATACAAGAGAGACACGGTATGCATGGCCTCAGGTCTAGTGGGTATAAGTGCTAGCACTGCCCTCAAACATATTAGCTTTCTGCATGGTTCAAGTTTTTGTATCTGTTTTTCAAAAGCATAGAGGTCTTTTAACAGAAAGCACCACAGCCCATATCCTACAACAGGATATTTTGCTTAAGAAATACTGCTTTTTGGTTTTGCTTTTTCTGCTAGTGACTGTTTCTTTTGAAATTAAAACCCCCTCTCAGAATACTGTTATTTAACAAAACATATGTTTTCATTAGACAAAGATCATTGTTGGCAGTGCTTTTTTTAAGCTGTGTTGTAAGCTTAAAAACTGCATGTAAGAAAAGTGAAAAGAAAAAAAGGGTGACGCTGACTACATCGTCTTCAGCCTCTTAGAGTTTCCAAAAACCAAATAGTTCTGAATAGTGTCATTATTGACATTAACGACAGGTATGAGGGTATTCCTTAAGAAATGTCATGAATGGATGGATCACATGTTCCTTGTGGTCTGCATCTTGTTGTGGCAGAGATAAATACACCTGAAATCTTGAAGCAGTAGTAGTATTGATCTTTGATGTGGTTGATGAGCTGTTGTATTGTGCGCGGCTCTTTTATAATTGAACAATAAGCAGTATGTCATCCTGACATTCACTCTTCTACAAAACAATGACTTGTATGGAGTATAGGATAAACTGTATTAATCTAGGCTATCATGGGGCTTTAAGAGTGCGCTATAGTATAATCTCCCTGCCTTTTAACACTTTCACCTTTGCTCATACAGAAACATTTTACATTACATGAACCTCATTTGCTGAGCGTTACATGAAGGGGGGTTGGAGTTGTACGATGGGCACACAGATGGTGTTGAGATTGCCTCAGAGGCACATGATACGTGGTACTTTTCCATCTCACGCCCACACCAAAGTCTGTCACTTGCAAAATGTGGCTGAACACACACAGACACACACGTGTTACCAGCAGGTCTTTGAGCTTGTTTGATACACATAACGGCTCAAACCGTAGATTGAAAGCAGTTGTCAGGGGGAGATTGTCAGCCTATTGATGGTTAGGTCACAGACCCAGCGCAAAATCAATCCAAGGACATCTAGACCCTAAGTGGTTATTGAAAGTGAAAAAAAAATGGAAAATGGAGAGAATATGATACATGCTTCTCTTGGTTTATGGCTGAAAAGAAATTGATTGTTGATTGCAAATTTTGAAAAATCACAGAAGAAAGGGAAGAACTCTCATAAACATAATCTCCATATATTAAAAGCATACGAGCCTCCTGCCCACACTTGAAGTCTACAGCCATGCTTTTTAATGCTCCCAAAATCTAATATACAGGGCAGGAAATGTGAAGAGTAGAGAGTGAGGTTAGACATGCAGCAAAGAGTTGTGTCCAGGAGTCAAACTATAGAGAACTATAACCACTGTAAAGGGGCACGCACTTACATGGGTTTGGGTTTAATTTTTAATAAATCAAATTAGCTTTGAACACAAGGTACATGTTAAACTGATACATATGACACAAGTAAAATCAAGGCCCAAAAGAAGCTGATTTATCCTCCAGGGCAGTGTTTCTCAAAGTGGGGTCCCAGGTCCCCTAGGGTCCCACGAACCATAGTTTGGGGGTCCGCAGAATAATTGTGAAAGTGTGCTAAATCACTGAAAATGCACATCAACAAACTGGGATCTCTTGCACCAATAAAACCAGCATTTTTTTTCAGTACTCTCACCCAATTTAGTTATTGATATGAGATTAGTTCTCATGTGATTGAGTCAGGTCTTACATTTCATAGTTGGCAACACTAGAAAAAAACTCAAAAGCTAAAAACCCCTTGGTGCAGTGGCGTGCACAGACTTTTTAACCGGCAGGGGCGAAAAGAAAAACAAATTCACACACAACATACGTTTTTGTTACCCAAGAGGTCTGCTTATCATATTTTAACCACCCAAAAGGGTAGTTAAGTGCGTGTTTTTCAAGAATTGGACCACCCTCTGAGCACGCCACTGCCTCAAGTTGGTTTTTCAATGCTGGAGTCAACAATTTCTCAAAGTTTACAAAACTTGTACACTAAAAGTACACGTTATAAATGTAGCCTAATTCTATCTTTGAAAAAATATTTTTTTAATTAGTATTAATATTATGCTAACCAAAATTACAATAATGAGGGGATCCCTGGAAAAATGCCTAACCTGAAAGGGGTCCATGGTTTGAAAAAGTGTGAGAACCCCTGTTTTAATAGAAATTGTAACTGCAACAAAAGATTGTGAGTACACTAAAAGTACACATTGTAAATTACATTTCTGTCAAGGAAACACTTTCTTCCTTTGTTCTTGGTACTCATGGACTGCTGGGGCGTGGAGATTGCCCAGTTCCGTGATTTAAGGATAGTAGCTCTCCTTTATGCATATGATATTGTCCTATTGGCTTTATTGGGTTGGGACCCTCAATGTCCACTGGAGCAGTTTTCTACTGAGTGTGATGGTGTGGAAAGCTTACATCAAGTGGAAGAAGCCGGGTATCTGGGGGGTTTATTCATGAGCATTGTTAAAAAGGATTGTGAGATATACTGCCGTTTAGGGGCACTAGCTGCAGTAATGCAGGCTTTGTATCAGCCTTTAAGTAGTAAAGACAGAGCTGGCCTATAAAGCACAGCTACCAATTTCAGTTCACACTCTTATCCGCAGTTAAGATCTCTGGGTAGGTGCAGGAAGAATGAGATTTTGGTTACTACTTCTCAAATGAGGTTCCTGTTTTCACTCCATTTGGTCAGGAAAGGATCTGGGAGATTTGGTAGGGCGTTGTTATCAAGCTCCTTGGCAATGGCATGAGCAAGCTAATGAGGTTTTGGTGCTCAGTAAGAATGGCTCCTGACTATAAACCTTTGGATGGTGGATGCCAAGTGTTCCCGAAGGAAGGGTTAATGGAAGTTTCTTGAGGAATATTACATTTGGATGGCCCAGCTCGCAGAGAACAAGTTTCTCAAGAATTGATGGTTATAGCTGTTATGCTTGATTTGACACGTTTTCTTTTCTGGCTTCAATGCTCAGGTTCCTGTTTACTCTTCCTTCCGCAGATAACCAAGCAGCAGCTTCAGCAGACCAAGGATCGTTTCCAGGCCTTTCTCAACGGAGACACACAAATTGTGGCTGATGAGGCGTTCATCAATGCAGTGCAGAGCTACAATGAGGTACAAACGCACCATCACCATATACGCACCACCACAGCTGGAAGTGTTTTAAGAGCTTTGGAGTCAGTCACTGAATACATTGAAACACAACATTTTTCCCAACATTAAAACATAAATCTTCTCATAATAGCTGTTACAATTTAGTCAAATATTTTAGTTATTTGACAATGTGTACTCCCCAAATCCTCTCGTTTTGTGATGTTTCAAAACAGAAAAATGCTGTCTTTCTGTCTGAAAAGCTGATAAAACATTATGAAGCCCTCTTCCTGTCAAAATGCTTGTATTCAGACAACTGAGTGGTAAAATGGTGGCTGAAGCTTTTCACTGCACAGATTATGAGTCAGAGCATGTGGCTGACACAGCCATCTTTTCCAGCCTCCCTATTCAATCCACAGATGAAAAAGTCATTATAACTGTGCAGGGAGGAAGAAACGCAGATTGTGGGATACTCTGAGACTAAATCCATGATGGAGGGAAAGAATAACCATTACTCTCAGGAAACACATACATAGACCACCATAAGAGTTAATTGAATGCTGACCTGTTCGAGTATAAGATTATTTTGTGAGTGTGAAAATACTTCAATTTAAACTAGGAGGGAGGGAGGGATAAAATTATATGTAGCATGAGAATCAGAGTCTATATATAAAAATGACCTGAAGAAACTTTTTCAGTATGCATCAAATCTTGCATAATACTTACACAGTGCAAATACAATCATTACATGTTTTATCTCATTTACTACCACACTGGTGCTTTAAACAAATATTTTTATTCCTACATAAAACTTTATCCAGAGTCTCTACACACAAACCCTGTGACTCTTTATCAACTGAATTAAAAGTACCAACACTTTAAGTCAGAAATATTAACAACTAGGGCCACATTATTGAACAATCTTTACACATGTTTGGAAATCTATTTGTGTAACACATATTCTTAACTTAAAAATGGCAAGGAACAAGAATCTGCAGTCTTTATTGACCTACGCCCATACACACATTTCTCAATAGTCTGTTAACCGACATCCTCTCAAGTATATCTAATCCATTTCTACAAAGCATCTTCTCATTCACAAATAGAGACGTTTTTCCTGAAATAGCATCAGGCTCTATTATTAGCCAATGTATAGGAAATCTCAGGTTGCAGTGTGTGCTGTTTTTAGCAAGGACCAAATGCTGTGGTCTGCAGAGTTCCAGATGGGAAACCAAGGATGTGACCAAACATCTTGTTAATTTCAGCCTGTAAACCTTTGTTATCCACTTAAACATACAGCCGGTGACAGGGGTAATGTACCGCTGCACTGTGGTGCTTCAGTACAATAGTTGCAGCTTTTTAGCTGTAGTGTATGCTAAAGAACAAAATTTGAGTGTTGGAGTGACGAAGCAGTCCGCTCTGATAGCTACTTATGATGCTCTGAAAACATACCCTCTCATGTCTCTGTCCCTGCTACCCTGTCAGCTGCAGGAGACAGCGTGCTGTATTGTTCATGTTGCTGGTCATGCCTTAAATCCAGGCCAACAATTTGTCAAATTAATATGAACAACTTTTGGTTTTGGTTCCCTTTCACAGACAAAGAGAGATTAATTGTCAGAGACAGAATGTAACACAAAATATTTTCACACCTCTACAAAAAGTATGAGTCTGTTCAGAAGTCTTGCAGCACAAAACCATTACTTCTCATTTGAAATATTTTATTTATGAGCCTGTACCTCTCTGATACAACTGACAATGTTTGCTCACAATGCAGGTGTTTCTTAAGAGCGACCGTGTGGCCAAGATGGTCCAGAGCGGCGGCTTCTCGGCCAGTGATTTCAGGGAGGTGTTCAAGAGGCACATCGAGAAGCGTGTGCGCAGCCTTCCGGAGATTGACGGCCTGAGCAAGGAGACCGTGTTGAGCTCCTGGATGGCCAAATTTGACACCATCTACCGTGGTGACGAGGATCCCCGTAAGGCACAGCAACGCATGACCGCCAGCGCAGCCTCCGAGCTGATCCTCAGCAAGGACCAGCTATATGAGATGTTTCAGAATGTCCTCGGCATCAAGAAGTTTGAGCATCAGCTGCTATATCAAGCCTGTCAGGTAAGACAGGAAGCCTACGGGATTCATCTCAGGGGGGTACACACACAATCACTGCAGAAATGTTATATGTCCCATACAGCAGTACTCTGAAAATGAAATACCCTCCTTTGCTTTCTTAGCCACAGTGATGGTTTGCAGAGGGTGTCATTATGAAGAAAAATGACAATTTCTTTGCTTTTTTCCAACCTTTTTTATGCATTTACTTTTTTACCTTCTAAACTATCAGAAATGGAATATCTTTTAGTCTTAAACCAACTGTCTTGGTCAGACAAAAACAAGCCATTCAATTGTCACTGTGGGCTTTTAATAGAACCTCTCCCAACCCCTGCATACAGCTAAAAATAACCTCAGACTGACTTTTAAGGTGAGCCTGAAATCTCTCTGTTGGCTGCTAACAGGTTTGACATTAACTTTCACAAGTCACGAAAAGAAGCAGAAAAAAAGCTTGTTTGCAAAGGTACAAAAACACACTTGTCAGTGTGAATAAACCCACCTTTGGTGTTAGGATTGAAGACATGGAATTGCAGGATTTGTCTCATGTAATCAATGAAAAGAGAAGAGCCAAGAAAGATGCATTAATTATCGTTGAGTCCTCAGTAGTTCTAATTTAAATATTTATTAGACACATTTAAGATAAATATTTCCTCTCACAATGTGACATATCAACTTTTTTAATTGTAAGGGAGATGTGTAGAGAATGTAGGCTGATAATCATGGACATGTGGCTGATCGTGTCAGACATAACTCTCCTTCCCCTCCTGTCTTCCCTGCTTTACTCCTCTCTATGGGATACTAAAAGAAGCACTAATGTATTCTTTCTTGTGCAGCTTGATTAAAAGTCCAACCAGAGCAGTATCCTGAGGAAAAATTGGACACATTCACATCTGTTCTTACACCTCTTCATTACATGTTGAGCTATTTGGACACAGTGCTGGCTAAGCATTCATTTTGAAAATGCTGGTGTCGACCTGGTGTTGTCCTTTTGTTTTTTTGTTTTTTAACTCTGGCTGACATTAATCTGAGCTGATGGTATGAGACGGACTGCTGGACAAATTACATTGTTCAGCTTGTAAAGATCAACGCAGGCGCTGTTGTGCAGTGTTCACCTGTTAGACGACTCAAGTGCTGAGGTGCAAATACACCATATCGCCATAACCTACAGATCCAGAGTGAATTTTATCTGCCAAGCCTGTAAGTGGGCTCTACTTAAAATTTTTGACACACTAGCTATGGAGCCCCTGGTATAGGGTCAGAAATGTAAATGCAGAACATTATGCTATAATGAATTTCTATACCTCTCTAGGCAATGCAGAGCTACAAAGGGACACTCAACTTCCTTATTATAAAAGCACATATGCTGCAGAAAGGGTGTTCAGATACGTACTGTGGTTTGATACTTTTTTTGGTAACAAAGTGGGCCACGACAAGCTGAACTAAAACTAAATTGACCTCAGAGGATAAAATGCTTTTGTTTTATTCCATTGGTTTCACCACTCATCTTCGCCGTCTATCTCTCTCCCTTTCATTTTCCTTTATGATGCATCCATCAGCCTTTACTTGTGTGGACTCTAAACATTTCTTCTGTAAGCAACCAGCAGCCATATATTGCCCTCTACTAAATGATAAAATCCTCACTTAAAAAGGAGAGGCAGCAATCCAGTCAGCGCGGCTCAGGGCTGCTGGGATTTGATGAAAGGTTTTCATGGATTGGCTGGGATTCAGAGGCCATCATTTTTTAGCGGTTATAGCTTGGGGATTAACATTTTTTTGCAGTTACATCCAAATAGTAGAAAGGAGCCACTGGTCTATTTCTGTCTCATGCTGAAGCAGGAGCAGCCCCTGGAAATGACTAACAGACTGATTAGACTGGTATGGCCAGCGGCTGCACTAGACAGACTCAGAGCGCTCTCCTGTCCCCTGTGGCTGCTCGGTTATTTAGCTGTGGTGACACCAAGCATAACCCAGCAACTCTAATAAAATATGCTTGATGTTAATATCTCTGAGAAGTTTTTTGAACCACAATAGAACAACTAAATCAGCTGAGCTCTTTGTTTCTTTGTAATGTTGCGTAAACAAAAAGGGTAAGAGCCAAAAACAGGCAGCTGATTCTTTCAAATGATGTTTTGTAAATGTCAAATCAGATTGAACATTTGCCACAGGCACATTTTCCTTACAGTAAATTGTATTACATATAGTCTGCTTCAGTGCTTATTGGTAATGCACAAACTGATGGCTTGTGCTCTAAGAAAAGCAATTTAGATCTCAGGAAATAACTCTAAAGTTGGCTTTTTTTGTGAGATTACCCCTGAGTTGCTTACCATATAAAATAAAGTTGGAGCAAAGTTTTCATGAAATGATAGTAAACAGGGCTTGACATTAACTTTTTTGCTCACCAGCCACTGTGGCTAGTGGTATCCCTGAGTTACTGGCCACTCAGTATTTTCACTGGCCACAATTTTTTGTTGGAAAATTATGTTCAATATGATTAAAGTGGATGGTGACATGCTAAAGTTTACTTAAAAAAGATTTACAACCTCTTTAAATGTAAATGACCCCTATGCACACTCAAAACAAGACTACATCAATGTTAAAATCCACAGGTCCTTAATCAGGTATTCAGCTCTGATAAAGTTGTGTATAACATTGTGCTCCTTTCATATGAAAATATGCAGTCTATTAAGACATAGTAATTAAAATAGTAGTTTGTTATTGCTTATAATAAAGTGGTAAAGGGGATTAACTGAATTGATAAAAACTCAGCAAGAGACACTGTCTGCTTAAATATTTATTAACGACAGTAATCAGAAAATCATTTCTTTTTACATGAAAATGACAATGAAGGAGAGGTAAATTAAATTTCCTCAGAGCTTTCATCATCAGAGTCATCTTTTTGCTTGTCTCTCTGCTCCATGTTTGAGATAAATTCAACCCGCCAGTGGGCCAGTGGGAGCGGCGGTGTTACCAGCCACTGCCGAAATCTACCTGCATTTGGCCGGTTGGCCGGTGTTAATGTCAAGCCCTGATAGTAAATCAATTATTACCAACATATGTGCTAAGAAGCTTTCAAATGCCTCTTTTCTACCAATGCTTCATAGTTCATTATTTGGCCACTAGTGGGCAGATTTCCTAAAATTATGTAAAACGTTACTGTCAGTTAAGCAGTTTCTTACGTTGAGATCGAGCACAAGTCAAGATACATCAGTATTGCTTTGAGTCCAATTGTTTTACGTCTATATTAATCTTGCCAGTGTTAAGGGTAACGAGTTACAAAGTAATGGATTAAAGTAACTATGAGCAACGATGTAAAGTAACCAGACTGTTAAGAAAAAAAAAGGAAAACTGCTCTCCCTGGTGGCTGGTTTCAGTATAGGTTTAAAAATACAGCTTTCCTGCCATTCCAGATGGGCTGTGGTCAAACTTTATAAAATTATTACACCTCGTAGAAATGTTTTTCACGTCCGATTGTTGGGGTGAAGATATTATTTGGCTGTCTTGTATCCAAGTCCTCTTTTTTTCTGAAAAGTTTCATTTTCATCAGTTATACGAGGTTAAAAACGAGGCCTTATGTAACGTTTAACGGTGATTGACAGCTGCCGTTCTCGTGTATTTTTTTCAGGGATTGTAAAATATGTTGGGAGGTAGACTCAAGTAGTGATTAGACTCTCGAAAGAAAAAAAAATATATATTATTTTTGTCACCCAGCTCCACTCAGATTCTCCCAGAATCCCTCATCGTCTCTACTGCACATGCTTTGGCTCCAAACTGCTACAATGGTGGCGCCTGAGACAGCGGTATTTTGGCTTCAAAACCGTAGAATGATAACTGGCAGAGCCATGCTGTCCACTCTATATACAGTTTATGAAAGTAACACGTAACGCTAAGGATATTTGTAACCACACTACTTTACTAGACTTAAGAACGTGCTCTCCTCTGTTACTCAAGCCGTTCTTGCCAGTTAGTGGTGCCTATATGCATCCTGCCCGTGTGCTTGTTTGGGTACCGTTGCCCCAGAGACCGAGTTGTGACGTAGCTGCTGGTGCCTACATGCAAAGACAGATAGGAAAAGGGTAAAATTGAAATGAAGATGGACAGGGTCTGAGACAGGAGGTTCAGTCAGTGGCAATATTGACATTACTTTCAATTCATAGCTGAAAAGGACAAAATATTGTTGTGAAATGCACTCTATGCCTAGGTCAACTGCTGCTAACTCGAAGCATTTGACCTGCCAGCACCACACTTCAAAACTTGTGGTGAAGCATCGTCCTTACTGCCAATAGCAGCTTTTCAGCCTGGGCAGCATTTTTCCGACCCTAAGGAGGAACAGGCTGTCAGATAAAATATTTTAAAGAGTTTTGCTCATGTGATACAAACGCTATTTTTAAGAATAGAGACATGGGATAAAGTGCACTTTCTGTTTATTAAAATACATTTTTCTATTTTATGGGATAAAGTGCAAATTATTTTTCTTAAACCACTTCAATTTTTTGCCATGATTTCATGCAACCAGTTTTTTCTCTTTTTTTAGAAGTAGGCCCACATTTAGTTTCACCACACGTAGCCTCTTTCATTCTGTTGTTTGTGGATTTCAAAGTGAGGCATATTTCTTTGTGCTGACTGAGCTAATGTTCTTTCAAGTGAATGGCGGAGTTTAATATGCCATTTCGTTTACACCTTGCGGAAAGGCTAAAGAGACGCCCGTTATTGAAAATTGAAAACAAAGTGATGAAAGGGTCATGATATTTGAACTTATATGTACATGTGAAATTTGGGCATTAAAATACTGGAAAATTAAGCAACTAGTAGTGAAGTTACTTTTCAAATGCAGTAACTAGTAAAGTTATCTCGTTTCAATTTACAGAAGTAACTACTAACTTGTAACTAAATACTTTTTTGAGTAACTACCCCAACACTGAATTTTGTTTTGAGTGTGTGTAGTTCTCCAATGAGAGATACTATGCATGACACTCAGTTAAAACCTGTCACGCACTCTTTATGGAGAAAATATTACAGTATTTTGGGTGTGTTGTTCCAGCATCTGTCTTTCTTGGATTTTTTTTTACGCCATCTCGTTAGTTTGGAACTTCAAAGTTCAAACCCACAGTGGTCTTGCAACATGTACTGCTCTGTGTTCTCTTTGCTGAAAAAGCCGCACTGCACATTTACCACAAACATCACTCTGGAGAAATTTTATATTCTGCTTACTGATAGTTCCATTGTGTTTGTGGACCAGCTGTCTTTGTCCAGACCCAGTAATGGTTGTGCAGGAATATATTAGGAGCAGGAAACACTGCGGATGGCATTAAGGTAATTCTTTGTTTATCAAAGATTGTGACTTGATAGACTCTATCAGGTTTGTGAAATAACATAAATTAAAACATTAGGGTGGCAGTAATGCAATTTAATGAATGCTAAGTGCTGAAAAAAAAGATTCAAATAAGGCTGAAATCAAATTATTTTTTTTACTATAAATTGTTTGCTCATGATTTTTTCACTTGCTATTTGGGTTTCTTCTTAAACAATAAAAAAGAGCATTTCTAAACATTTTATTTGCTTTGTGCAACTATTACTTTGCAATTTAACACATTTACAGGCTATTATTATCTGCTTGCTAATGCTACTCAAATATTTAAAAAGAGCATTTCTAAATAGTTTATAGGTTTTTGTGCAATTAATACTTTTTAAATTAACACATTTACATGCTATAATTATCTGCTTGCTAATTCTTGCTCTAAGGTGAATTTATCTTTTGCATATATTCATATTAGTGGACTCTCAGTATCTTAGATAATATCATAACCTCAAAAAGCTGATTAACTAACCTAGGCCCAGGAGTCAAAGCACGGCAGAACATATCAGGATTGAGTGTTTCCCTCCACAGAGCAGTGAATCATGGCCTGTGGGCCCCCAATACTATCAGAGCATTCTCAAATCAGCTTTCCCTCCCACAGGCTTTAAAGAAGACCCCTACTTTTCCCCTTTAATTTGTCTTGTCAGCAAGTGTTAGTTGGGAAATGAGGCCTGAGCTCTTCCTGGTTTTAGCCTGTGGCTGATATAATTGCGTAATGGAGCCTCCTCACTGCACACAGGATTGGGAGAGGATAAAAGCATTTGCTATGCCTGCCCAGCCACCTCTGAGCTGAAAAAGCAGTGGTGCTGAAATACAGGGCACTACTAGTGTGCATTGGTAAAGATTTAACCTGGATGATGCATTTGATAGAGAAAAATTAGTGTGTGTTGTCCTTAAAATGCAAATTAATGTAAATTCTTATTTCTTGTGATAAAAAAAGAATCCAGATAATTATACTCCTAAAATCTGTGCCCTACTAGGAGACAAATTATTTTAAAGTCTTACAATTACACTCTATGAAAAGAATTTATGATTTATACCGGGAATAGCAAATTCACCAGTGAACAATAGACAAAAGCACTGTTCAGGACATTTCAGTTGACTTTACAAATATTAGTCTAGTATTCACTCTCCTTTTGGCTTTGCCATGAACACCACTGAGCACTGTCTTTGTTAAGAAGCTGTGCATGTCACTACACTCAAACAAAAGCTTTCACATTAATCACCTTTTTAACCACACATAAATGGTCACACCCATAAAAACCTGTACCAGCTGTTTGGCTCCTCGAAGCGTCAATCAGCTCTGAATGAAGCCCTGCTTGCTCATCCTTTATTCTCTGCACTGACCTGCCCACAGCCCAGTGTGGTTTCCTCTGCTAATGCCCCATCACTCACTTGGGAATCTGTCATCAGCTGTGCTGTTAACTACCAGCCTGCTCTTGCTTCATCACCTTCAACCCGCTGTCAGCTTGGCTAACACTGACACCTTTGCTCGGCTGCAGGGTTGCTGTCAGCTCCTGTAATGGAGAGTGAAACCTACCTTTTTGCCAGTATTATTTCTTGAGGATACCCACAAGGTTATATAGAGCCTTCTGGGACTGTGGCAACAATGCCCTTTCAGCAGTTGTGAGTAAGATAAGATCTGGGTGCTATGGGGTCGGTAGTTCACACAGACTTGAAACCTTTATCTGTTCTTCTTCTTCGCTCTGCCAGGACTCTTTGTGCTTCTCTCTGCTGTCAAGACAGAGATAGAGGAAACTCTTCCCATCCCCCTTCACATTACATGCTTCAGAGTCACTCCTCTCATGTTAGCCATTTTGCAGATGAGCTGCAATCTGTACTTAGTCTCAGTGACCAATATTATCCTCTACTGCAGTATTCAGAGTCAGTTCTAAAGTAAACCTGAGGATTCGGCACTCCTGAGATATGACTTGCATGAATTAAGGTTTGTTGTGTAAATAAAAAGAGGCACACAGACAAGGCAGTGAATTTGTAGTGCAAGACACCAAAAGTCCGGTGCTGCTGGTTTTCCAGGCATGGGATTGACAGTTCTTTTGGGATTGCACGAGTCAGATGTCGCCGTTGCACTGCAGCCCTATAGCGCCAAGAGCTCTGAGTGTTTTGACAGGCAGCTCAGGATAGCCAGCAGCCGCGGGAAGGAAGCTGTTCAAGCACAGCTCAAGATGGAAAGCAATCAGTGTCAGTGACAGTTATGGTTTGAATCTGGTTTTCTGCTATAGGACATGACAATAAAAAAAAGGCTTCTGAGACTGCCTACCACTGTTTAAGTGTCACTGTTGGCAGAGGAGTACTGAGTACTACTGCGCTGCAAGTGCAGACATTCTGCTGCAGCTGGTGGCGAAGTCTGATTATGTGCTCTACTAAACAAGAACTCTGGGTTATATTGCAGGGTGGCTGTTTAGTGGCCAGTACTGGTAACACACTAGACCTCCTCTATTTAAGATGCCATCTGGCTGACATCATTTCATAATGTGCACATCAGTGAACAGAATCAATTATAGGATAAGTAATGCAGCAAAAATCGAAATAAGCAAAAATATAGGTTGAGAAACGCAAGAGATTGAGCTGTGAAAAAGCTGGCTACGATACTTCACCAAAAAGTGCTTTTGTTTTCTCAATTTACGACCACCGTATCTGTGTCACCACGTCCATGTCCCGTATCTTTGTAGCTGTGCAGTGTCTTTTATGTGCGACCTCTCTCCCCTCCCCTTCAGTTAACGGCTGCATTGTCTCATTCTCTCTCTCTCTCTCTCTCTCTCAGATACACACACACACACACACACATACACACACACAAAAAGCATTGCTGGAAGGGGCAGAGAATCAATATGGTAAAGCCTGAAAGACAAGGTCTGTTAATGTAATAGAAGTGGGTGAAATACCAGCAGGCCCAGGGAGGTGAGCTCTGGCACGCGTCCCAGCAGCAGGAGACCAGGAGGGTTGAAAGCTCTGAATGGCACAGGGATCAGATGTCCAGCTTGGGAGATGATGCAGCTATGTGCAGATTTTTTATTTATATGCTTAATTTAGCAATCACGTTAGCTAGCAAGATACCCAAGCCTGTTTTAGGTTGACTATAAGAAACAACGCAACAATCATTTTTCTTTCAGATTTCTGGATGGTTTGGATACAAAAGAAGTAGTCACAAATAATCACTCTTTGCTTTCCAAAATTTTTAGTATCTGGATAAAAATCAAGATTCTTCAATTTTTAGCCATTTTCTTGCACTTATAACAAGTAAAGTAAAGTATAAAAGTCACTGAGTAAAAAAATGATATTTACCCTCATATACTTTTTAATTGATCAAAAGTAAGGGATTTGGGGTGTTTTAAAAAAGTTTTAGAGACATTGTTGATGCAAATTTAGTGCTGCTGCTCTTTTGACAATCTGCCACATTTTTATTACAATTTTTTCTTCCAAATGCCTTTGTAAAAAAGAATAACTGAATTATGTGCGTTACAAAAACTCTAGCATCATACTCCCCCTCAAGATTCTATGCAGTATGTCAACCCTCTGGTGAGACGAGGTGGGTTTTATTTCCACTGAAGGCTTGTAAGGCGCTGGTTAGTGACTCCCCAGGTACAGCTGTGCTGTAGATATGTCTCAATTAGGCTGCGGTCCTCACAGAGGAAACAGTGGTGATGGGTGAGTCACAACATCACATTTGACAAGAATGAGTCGTTTTGGCTGAGAGAAAAACTGTAAGAGCAACACATACAGGGGCAGAGAACCAGACAGAGACGTCAGCCCTCGCCTCTATTTCCTTGTGTCAGCTAATATAAAACTCCCATTCATTATTGATGTTAGAGAGCTGTAAATTTCTCAGCTTTTCATTAATCCAGGGCAACAGCTAGGCCAAAAGATATCAGGCCTCTGAGCCCCGAGCAGACACTGTCCATCACAGACAGTTTTTAAACAAATTACAGTACAGCGACTTCTTTTTCTTCTGTGTCAAAACAACTTTGATAGACTCACCGGTGAGATTTACTGCCTTACTACTCTTTTTTACCTTCAGTTTCTTAAGAATCAATCTTCAATTCTGCTTAGGAGATCAGCTGGTGACCTTTGTGTGAACAGTGGTCATTCATGGAGCGCTCTTTCAGTGTCTGTGAGAAAAACGTCAAGACTTTGATTGCCTGAAGTATTTTTCTAAAACTGTACTTTACACTAGCTGATAACTATCCAGCTAAGATAACCACTTAGAGGCTTAAAGTCAGTTTAACTTGATTTCTAGACCCAAGAGTGCATTCCCTAGCCTCTGTAAGAGTCTTAATCTTTGCATTTGACTTACTTGCCTAAACCATCGACTGTGCATCATTAAGGACAGTGTGGCTCCTGCACTGGACTTTAAATCAAAGAAGATTTAGTTTTAAGGTTTTGGTAATACAGGAAATATTTTTGCTTGCAATTCTGCTGCATGCGTTCTTCTCTTTCTTTACCTGAATGTGAAATATTTAAAATTTCTGTCATTTCAGTAAATCACACTTTCCCCCAGCATCTTGCCCCTGAACCACAGAGCTGTATTTTTTTTATGTCCCTGAAGGGTATCACAATTAAACCAAAAATGTCTTCACCGACTTTCTAGATCTGAAATATTATTAACATTTTTTAAGTCAACTATTCAAGACTGAAGGATGTCTATTGATTCTTTGTCACATCTTATTACCTCTGCCAAGGAGGTTATGTTTTGGGGAGTTTGTTTGTCTGTGAACAACATTACTCAAAAAGTTTCAAAGTGATCTTCATAAAACTTTCAGGAAATCTTCAAAATGGGATAAGGAAAAGGTGATTAAATTTTGGAGGTGATCCGGATCACTGTCTGGATCCAGGACCTTTATCATAATAAGATAGGGCCATTTGCAATATATGTGTATATAAGTCCATGATAAGTGGTCGGATTGCTTTGCAAAACAATATAAGACAAGGCCACATTAATTTCTGATAGATGTAAAACTACGATCCAGATCCTGGCAATATTCTTGATACTTAGATCCGGAATATGAAATATGTGCTGGGTCATCATAATTTTCAACACTGTCAGGTCACAAATTATTGTACAAACCTGCAACTAACACCAAATTGTAGCAGACAGTCTGCTGAAAGGGAGTATAACATTAAAGTAGGACTTAAGTGTTGCATGACAATAACAATTTGCTTGGCGGAGGTCTGCACTCTGAGTGCTTTTCTAGTTTCTCAATTTACTCATCATTACAATACTGAAGATATAAAAACATGTAAAAAGTTGATCTTTGTACTGCATCTATAACATACTCAAAACAATATGTCTGTGCATTATTAAAGCACTTCTCAGGTTTCCATGTCTTTCACATTAAGATGGATGATGCTGGGAAATGAATTTGACCTTTGACACTGTCCCCCAGCTTTGTTAATGTGATCATATTGATTTTTCTCTTCTTTTCCTATCAATAGCTGGACAACCTGGATGAGCAGGCCGCACAGATCAGAAGAGAGCTGGATGGCCGTCTTCAGATGGCAGACCAGATTGCCAGAGTGAGTCAGACTCTACAGGGGGACTGTTTTCTAATATGCTTTGTTATGTAGTTAATATGTCACTAATATGGTGCAGCAAGTATAAAAAACAGCAGGAGATATAGTTAGCTGAAGCCAGAGCAGAAAATGTACTTTTAAAAGGATGTGTATTAACAACTTTTACTATTTTAAGAGAAATGTTGCTTTAATATAGCAGTTTAAAAAGTCAAATATGGACTATATGTTTTTACCAAATCTTTTCTGTTTCACCAACAGGGTGGCAAGTTCCCCAAATTTGTGTCTAAGGAGATGGAAGCCATGTATATTGAAGAGCTCAAGGCCTCAGTGAATCAGCTGATGGCCAATCTGGAGAGCATGCCAGTGTCCAAGGGCGGGGAGTTTAAGCTCCAGAAGCTGAAACGAGGACACAACACCTCCATCATCGACATGGGCCAGGAAGATGAGAACACGCTGTCCAAGTCTGATGTCGTCCTCTCCTTCACTCTGGAGGTATGGCTCAATTAAAGTGAGATCTGTTGTGAAGGTAAAATGAAATGCATGTGAATATAAAATGCCTTTTGATCATGTCTGCTCACTGTTATATCTCAAGATTTCCAACCATGTGCACGTGGTGCAAACAAAATCTCATTATTTCGGCTCAAACTTGTGTGGAAGTCCCTCTGCCCAAACAAGAACTCATAAATCAGAGCCTCAATCGACTACTTGTCTGCTCCAGACTAAGTATAGAAACAGACAGCAGACCTGTTCAGGGGGGTGAACAGACGCTATGTGAAGAGCAGACTGACACACACACACACACACACACGAACCAGTTTACCTTCTCTGTAATGGGGAACGTGACTCATCTCGTTATCAGCTTGTCTGAGATGAGCTCTCACCACAGAACAGAGAGCAATCACACCTCATTCCTTATGATGCAGTGCTATTTCAGAATCAGGAAGTACAGAATGTACACAGAATATAACACTGATCTTTTTTGCAGTTCCTTCGCTTATGCAGAGGCCACAAAATTATGTACTGTGAATACCAACATTACGCGCACAATAGCACCAATTAGCTATTTGTGCAAGGTGGTAATTCTATAGTGTTTCAGCAAAGCCTCATTTTTCTCCTCTGCTGAGTGGTCGGCTGCTGCAGCTGCCAGAAATCACTCAGCAACAAACCAAGGAAATCAAGTTCTTTGACATTTTCCAATCCTGTGGGTAGCAACATGCAAATGTTGGCAGGATGAATTTAGAAATCTATTTCAGACCTGTGCGTACGGCAGGCTTATTTTTGATTTCCCTGCAAATGACTTCGGTTGTTTTATAAGTGTAAAAACTCAACAAGTTGAGCTTTTTAATTGTCTTCACTTCTGATTTTGTTTTTGTTACAAAAGCAGTATGGCTCTTGTTGATTGTCCTTATAAGCCTCCTATTGGCTAGCTTTGTTGGACAGAATTCCCCTCTCTTGTATCTCTGTGTTATTTTGCATTTTCCCCACATGACATTAAAGAACAAAACACTACATGCTGAAAAAGGCAAGCCGTAGCCAAGTTTTGAAACTCTTAATAAGACAAACCTGCTTGGATTTGTTTGTTAATTTGAGGAGTTAGAGGATTTTTTGTTTTTTGCCAAGGTTTTCCTTCCCATGTGTAATTGTTCCAACAAAACAAGTTTACTCCACATTTTGAAGGGGGTAGTGTTGCTGCATATTGGGATAATTTTGATAGGCTGAAATAGAGATTGATAAATTTGTTTTTTAATCATTAGTGCACATTAAAATGGAGTTTAATTAAACTTCTTTTCCAGTGCCATAAAATCATTTAACCAAGCGTGGACATAGCTTCAAGTCTGACTGTGCATGACTATCTACGGTGTCTACATCAGGATTGATAAATGATAAACAAACTGCGACCATTAAATCTATGACTCCAAGGAGACGTCAGTGGAGCTGCCTGCTGCTTTGGTCATTATCCTGACAGGACATATTTCTGCCCACTGCAAATTTACAGTTACAATGTTAGATTCCCCTGAGGCAGTGTTAGTCCTATACTGTATCCACAGAGAGATTAAAGATGGTGTTTAAGATTTAATGTAGGAAATTATGCCTACAAGCAGTCTCTGTGACAAAGAGTTTTACTTTACAGTACAGATAAATGTAACTTTAATGCTCTGTTCCATATGAGAACATCCTAAAATCTACATTTCAGTAATGAGAGACACTGGCTGTAAGAGAAAATCAAGATTGTAGATGGGAGAGTATTTCTGGATTATATGCCTGGAAGGTTTTGCCGCCTGCACATGTGCTGTTGGCATTTTGCTCCACGACCTCTTCAAAGAGATGACTCACTCCTCGTTGTCTGCTACCTTCACTGAGGTGTCTGTGCTTCCTAGGTGGTGATCATGGAAGTGGTGGGGCTAAAGTCTCTGGCTCCCAACAGGATTGTCTACTGCACCATGGAGGTGGAGGGTGGTGAGAAACTCCAGACCGACCAAGCAGAAGCATCCAAGCCAACGTAAGGGGCGCCTTTTCATGAATATTTGTTTGTCAAATGTAAATATAGAAATGCAGAGACTGTATCCCAGAATGTTGAAAGAGATAGTCTCCTTCTGGCTAGACTGAATCAAGCTTCCAAGTTTTTTTTCTTTTTTCTCTAAAGACATAAAAAAAGAGGAAAAACATCAAACATGAATGTGTCAGGCTGAAAAATTATAAATGTGCGAGAACTCAATAAAGTAATTTGTAGGATATCCTTTAAAATATCTAAATCAAAGGGGAAAGCTGTGTGATATTGACGAGCTGAAGCGTCTGAAGTAAAACCGTTTTATGTATTTTAATAAGGAGCATAAGGAATAGATCTAAAAAGTCCTGAAAGTGCATATGTGTCTGTGTTGAATGATAAAACTTTACATTTGCGTGTTAGATCTCTAATCCTCTGATGTTACAAATCAAGTCTTCACATTATGGGCCATCAGAAGCTTCACTAGGTTGGCTATTATACTGCTTGTAGTTGTGACTGAAAAACTTTCAACATTTTCTGAAAGGATTTTTTTACACGTCCATGTTTTGATTTTGATACCTTTACTATTAAACTATACTAATTAACTTGTACTTTGGAGATTACATCATGTTATATTATTGATCTTTGGTGCCTCCTGTGAATGTCTCCACGTGTCCTCAGATACCCTTAAAGAAGTAAGCTCACATCCCTGACTTTGTTCTTAGTTGCAGGAGGATATTAACAGTAATGTGTCTTTCCACTATTTTAGTTTTATTCATCAGAAACTTAAATCTTTTTTATTCTTTCCTAGTCTTTCATTGATCTTTAGGGCCTCAAATATCTTTAGTTAACTTAAGAATAGTAAAGCGAGTTAAGTACTTTTCACAGGAGGACTTTCCACTTCTCTTACACAGATGCCCTCTCTGATGACTTTTTTAATTTTTGAAATTTTCTTATCATGTGTGTCAATTTTTTGCATCAGAGGCATCTGACGAAGCAAACAGTGCCTGAACTCAGAGACTCGTCTGGTTACCGGGCATGTATACTCTGCTCTTATAGCTACGACACATCCTGATATAATCTGTGCTCAGTGAAATATGAGTTTGAAGAAAACTGTGTTGTAGTGCAGTGAGCCTAAGCTACAAACCCCTAAACAATGCCTGCTTACGTCATTCATGACTCACACCTGAACCAAAAAGCCCCTTTTTGACTCAGTGATACCTGAGTCAGCCAATCAAGGCGGGAAGAATCGCTCTGTCACCCTGTCAGCGAGTGAAGCTGTGAAGAAAGGGCAACGTAAATTTCCTTTCTCAGAGTCCCAGTGGAATACATGTCTCCTGAAAATGTTCTTTTTTAACCTGACTTTTTATTACACTTTTATGCTATTCATAACAACAACAGTGTCCTAGTTAAGACAAATATATCCTCAACTAAATATATCCACCTTACCCCCCCTATTTAACGAGTTATACACAGCACAGGATGCAAGAGAAGTCCATGAAACATTCATGCAGAAACAATCTATTTTAAGGACCAAATGTCTTCCTCTGATCTTGTTAATTCAAGAGCCGTTCTATGAAGAGGGAGAGATGGAGGGACATAAACGGGGAAGGGATTAGAGGAGAACAAGGCAGGAGTAATGTGTGGGGGTAGAAACATAAACACATGAACACAGAAAAAAAACGCTAAAAAACACCTGAGCTATGTGTGCTAATCCACATGATGTTATTTTTGCACTCAGTGCTTACTTGTATTTGGTGTCTTTGTTCTCACACTGACATTCAGCTTCCTGCTGATCTACAAATAGATCTTTGATAAATTGATACAAGGACTGACATTTCTTATGTTGATGTTTTTTAATTACGCCATTAGTTTTCTCAAGGTTTCATATTTTAGTTTACCTTGGCAGAAACGCGCAGTTTGAACGCCGCACCGTCGCATCCATTAATAGACCTGAGATTGATCCACAAGGTCACCTTCATGCCAACACAATGCTTCCATCTGAAGTCAACACAGCTCTCCACTCACTTCTCGCTGACGGTATGCAGCTTCTCTGCTCTGCTCATGTCAGAGCTGCTGCGGCATCTTTTTGTGCATTAAGTTGAAATTAATTATAAACGTTGAAGATGGTCACAAAGAAAACAACACTTCTAGGCAGGAAATTGACACCATGTCCTCTGTACCTCTGCACAGAGGGAGGATTCATGTGTTGGTGATGTTGCAAAGGCAGGTGGCTGTGGGGTGTAGTAAAAGCTCAATATATTCTGTGTAACCTGATTAGAGTAAACTACATTTTCTCTGTTTTTTGTTTCAGTTAATCCTTCGGGTTTGTGGAGGCGTACTTTGGTGCTGAGGTTTAGTCTTTATTATTTGTTTTCCCTCACAGGATATGTTAGTGTTTTTTTTTTGTGAGGCTTTCTCTCACATGCACACATATAGAATTGCTTCTGCTTTTATCCTCTCTTCATTTTTTGTCTCTACCAGCTCTGGAGTGATCCCTTTCAGACCAATTTCTAGCAAGTGCCAGTCTTACTTCATTCAGAGCTCATATGAGACTATAACAATGTGAGATTGACCTGTCAGGTGAATATCATCAAAGTTACTGCCATCTTAGTGTGAGTGTGAATACTTATATTAGCTTTGGCTTAATTCCAAGAGAGATTTCAGGGTGGATTTAATGCCCCATCACTTGTAGTGAAATCACCCAGACAAGGCCAAACTTGATGTGAGCATTATATTTAACCTCCACTCATAACCCCTGTAACAGGGTCAAATTTCAGCTTATTCATGTTTATTTATACAGGAACCCCCCAGACTGACTTCAATACCAACACATTGTTTACTTTTGAGGAATTCTTGTAAGAGTTCAGAAAAGATAAAGACGGAAGTTCATGTGAGCAAGTTGTAGAAACTTTGCAGCTCTCCAGCTGAAAATATATTGTGCTCAATGACAAGGGCATTTTGTTTTATGTAGAGATGTATACAATATTGATACCCACAGCAAAATTAAAATTAAACCAGCTTGGGTCTACAGTATGTCTCCAATCTCAAAACACTTCAGTTGGTCCCTTATTACCTTGCCTCTTTAATAAGAATGTTATTTGATTTAAGTCTTCAATCAATATGTTGTCTCTCTCTCAGCTGTTTACGAAACCTAGTAGAGGGCAGCTTTTTAAGTTCAAAGCTTTGAATAAATTTCTGTTTTGTTGCTTTTGGCAACATTTTGTGTCCTAACCTCTTTTTAAGTCTGTTTCTTTACACTAAAAATTGTGTAAGCTTATCAAAGTCTCATCCGTCTGTATTGTCCAAGTCTCAGGAATGTCATGCAAATTATCTCTGGTGTGGAAAGTTTCAATCAAAGCTGTTGCAGCAATGAGCTGTTAATCATATTTTGTGACATCGACCCAGCTGCAGGGGTGGAATATGAAATAATACAGAGCAATTAATCTTTTTTTCCGATTGTCCCGTCTGTTTTTGAATTTCAGTCTTGCTTGTAAACAGAAATGCATTTGCACAAGAGCTTTAAGGAAAAGACTGGAACCGTCTCATACAAAATTAGAATTTCATTGCTATTGCTTATGCTTCCTTTGTCAGTTTATTCACCTTTGCCTCATTTTTGCTTGTGATTTCAGTTTGAAAATCTCAAAAGAACTCTAAATCTCATCTCTGGAGTCTCTAACATGTTAGGAACAATCGGTGATATTTGGAGTGATGTCGTCATGTGGGAACACTGCTCCGTCGCACTGTCATGGAAGCTAACCTCTGGAGTGTTTTGTTGTGTCTTTTTCAGCTGGGGGACCCAAGGGGACTTCACCACCACACACCCTCTGCCTGCTGTCAAGGTGAAACTGTTTACAGAGAGCACAGGGGTGCTGGCACTGGAGGACAAAGAGCTGGGCAGGGTAACACCCACAGGAACACTCAACACAGCCATGACTACACACAGTGAGCTTAAATATTCCTCAGACTCCAGCTTCGTCGAATGGTTATTACGTTACTTTGTGTTTGAGCTGAAGTACAGCTGAAGTTGTCAGTAAGTGTGACGCATTCTGATTTGAATCACTGCTACTGAGTTCCCCGTCTAGCGTCACTGGAATGTGATTCACACTTAACTATTAGATTTATTTTGAGTGTTTAACATAATTTTGAGGTTTTGCTGGATTTCTTTTCTGCCAGCAACAAACTTTTAGTCCTATTCAAATACTTTAATAAGTACGAGATAAAAGAATAACATCTCATTCTGACACTTTTCTAATATGCTATTGTCTAAACTGCACCCAACTGAATTACGCTTCATAAATAAGAATTAGGGCGAAAAAATTTCTTCCTGAAGATTCCTCATCTCCGGATATTATTTGAATATTAAGCCTCTCTGACTCACACACCAGGAGAGACGGAGCAGAAACATGTATCAGTTCCCCGCCCTGCACTTTCCTGACATGTACATGTCTGAGGTTACTGTGATAGATGGCTAAGGAAGGTGCTTTTGCTGGTTTGTGTTGGGGCAGCGGTGCTTCAGACATCCCTGTAGTGGCAATGACCTTGGCTTTGACAGCGCTCTTTGATCTCCCGCTGCAGCAGCGTTGGCAGGAAAGCAGGCTTCCTCAAAGCTCTTTAACTCAGCAAAGAGAGATTAGGCCTCCTCTTCAGGGAGGCAGAGCAAAGCAATGCTCTGTCTCTCTACCCTGACTTTATTCTTTCACTTTCAAAAAATTGTGAAACACTTGCGCAAAAACACAAATACACATAATCCCAAGCCGTCGCAAGCGCAGCGACTGGTTGTTGGGGAGTGTTGAACAGGACAAGATCAAAGATTCACATTCTGGATGTAAACCAATTATGACGGTGGAGTCTTAATTTTTACCTCCTTATTGTTTGAGCGCAGGTTGTCCTCCACCCAACTCCTAACAGTCCCAAACAGTCTGAACTCCACAAGATGACTGTGACCAAGGCGTGCCCTGACCAAGACCTAAAGATCAAACTGGCCATACGTATGGACAAACCACAGAACATGAAACACTGCGGGTAAGAGAGCCACTCAGTATGCAACGTAAAGATGTCCCTGTGTGCGTCTTTATTTTCAACATCTTTCTTGTAGAACTCCAGCCTTTTCAGCTCCTTGGCCTCATTTCTAGTCACGTACCATGGAAAAATACTGTGAAGGGCACTACTCCCCCTGGTGGATGCCAGCATGTAGTTTAGCTTTACTCTTATAATAAGAATCCAGAAATTAAAGAGAACACCAATCATTTTTCATGTAGATCATGTTTGTTTTTTAGAGGAATTAGTTTAGGTTTACTTAAAGTATAATAAACTTTTTACTGTACCAATCTCACTGTTTGTTTTTGTTATGACATGACTTGGTTTTCCATCTTTGAGTGTGTGTGTGTATTATTTTGACAGGTATCTGTGGGCCTTCGGAAAGAATGTCTGGAAGCGCTGGAAGAAGCGTTTCTTTGTCCTTGTGCAGGTGGGTTGCTTGCTAAGTTCTTAAAACCTGTTAGTGAGTTGTAATGATGAAGTCCTGACATGAATATTTTACAACAATATATTTATGCGAAAAAATACAGTAACTATAAAGTCTGTTCTCTAAAAGTTTACCCACTCAAAGAACAAACTTTGGTAACTTTGGTAACTTGAATGATTTGTGTGGCTGTTGGGAGTGATCTTTAACCCTTTTCATTGCAGGTGAGTCAATACACTTTCGCCATGTGCAGCTACAGAGAGAAGAAGTCAGAACCGCAGGAGCTTCTCCAGCTGGACGGTTACACTGTGGACTACAGCGATCCACAGCCTGGTGAGACCTCTACATGCTGTCTGTACAGATTCACACAGTTTTATAAAACAACTAGAAAAGCACTCAGAGAGTGCAGACCTCTGCCAAGCATATTGTGATTATCACGCAACACTTTAGTCCTACTTTAATGTTATACTCCCTTTCAGTAGACTGTCTGCTACAATTTAGTTCAGCTGCAGGTTTGTAGGATAATTTGTTCCCTGACAGTGTTGAAAATTATGATGACTCAGTACATATTTCATATTCCAGATCTTAGTATCCAGAATATTGTCAGGATCTGGATCGTAGTTTTACATCTGTCAAAGAATTATTGTGACCTTGTCTTGTATTGTTTTGCAAAATCTGACCATTTATCGTGGAGTTATATATTCATATGGAAAAAACAACCCTATCTCACAATGATAAATAATCCTTTAAAAAAAAAATCCAGGATACAGATGGTGATCTGGATTACCTCCAAATTTAATTGGTTCTTCCTTATCCTGTTTTGGACATTTTCTGAAAATTTCATGAAGATCCGTTTGTAACTTTTTGTTGTTTACAGACAAACAGACAAACTCTCCTAAAAACATAAACCCCCTTGGCAGAAGTAATAAACACTTGTTCTTTATTGTTCACATCTCTTAGGTTTGGATGGGGGCAGGGCTTTCTTCAATGCAGTGAAGGAAGGCGACACTGTGATCTTTGCCAGCGACGATGAGCAGGACCGCATCCTGTGGGTCCAGGCCATGTATCGTGCCACTGGCCAGTCCCACAAGCCCGTTCCTCCCACTCAGGTCCAGAAACTCAACTCCAAAGGGGGTACTTCAGCCCAGATGGATGCTCCCATCTCTCAGTTCTGTAAGTAACCCGAAATACAACACGGTCACTTAAGCAGAAAGCAATTTTCATCCACAAAAGCAGTGAAAGCCTCTAACCCATAAATGTCTCACGCCATGCGCTCCACACTGCAGTCACAAAACGTGCTGGTAGAACTAACACACAAGCACGCACACACATGCCTTGGTCTCTCACAGATCCCTCCAGCATCTGATGGACTTCCACTCATTGTCACCACTCCCACAGTGTTTAAAGGTGCAACCTCATGCTATTCCATCAGTCTGTTCACAAGGAACAACCAAACCATGAAAAGACTTTTATCACAGAGCAGCAGGATACAGCGTGAAAGCTTTGACTTAAACTAAATAGGTCACTACACATAAGATTTGAACATTCAAGCCTGCTGGGGTTGAATTCAGACCAACGGTGCCAGAGTGTGCTGCTCTTGACCAAACTGTAGGCCTATTTTATTCCAGCTAAAGCTTTAGCGGACAGCTGTGTAGGCAGCTGAGGTTCTGAGGATGTTCCTCAGATGGTTCTTGTGTCATGAATGACAGCCGAACCAGACAACATGTCCAAAGTTTTAACCAATCTGTCACTGTACTTGCACCTCTAAGCAGCCCACAGGTCAGGTAGCAAAGTTGAAGGTAAGACTGTCTACGGTAGTGTGGCATCTGTACAAACTTCTGTTGTAACCGTCTCTTGTGTTCCCCCTCATTACAGAAGGGAAAGAGTATATATTTTTGTTACCATAATTTCTGCCAGTAGCAAACTTGATTCACACAGTTCTCACATAAATAAATTGTTTTATTTCTTAAGTTTTGCTTTCAATCACTGTTATTTTAGATAAATAAGCATTATTTCCCATAATAAACACTAACATAAGGCTTTCTGACCTTCTGAACTGAATTTCACATACTTGTATATGAATCCACAATAATAGATCCTGCTATTCAGAAAAATAAACTTGACTTTTTGTGTGCATCTTTTAGATTAAGAAGAGTTCATTTCTTACTGCGATGAGACAGATCTCAGTTTTTCCTAAGATAAACCTTTGACAAACAATTAGCCTTATTTTTGAATGCCAGCTCATACACACCCATGGTGATAGCCTAACAATGAGGATAACGTGACCCCTCCTCCCCTAAGTTTAATTCACCCTCTGTCAGTCATATCATTGGAGTTAAACTAAAAGACATGAATTGGATCAGTTATTCAGAATCCTATCACATAAATTCTATGTTGTTTCTCCATTGGTTTCTTTGTCCAGTATGTGATCGTTCTTGTGGTTAGTTGACTCCTCTGATGCCAGCTGTTGCCATTCAAAGCCTCCTCACAGTGGCACAGACCTCCTTCTCCCCCCCCTGAAACATTGTGGCACACCACGCGTACATGTTTCACCCCCTGGTGGTCTTGAATGGCACTGGGACCATAACATACACAGACCCTCCTGACTCTGCTGCAGTGATGGGGAAAAAGAGGCCTGTGAAGGTTCTGAGTGATCTGGGCAAGATGATTTTTAGATGTTATGTTCCACTTCCTCTTTATGACAGTTTATGGTAGAGAAAGCACATTTAAGACCTTAACTGTTCTAATAGATGGGACCAGATAGATTTTGTCAGAATTGCAAGGAAAGTATTAAATTTTAAATTCATTCAATGCATAAATTAGCATTATGAGGATATTTCTTTTTTTTAATATTTAAAGACTACATTCTGAGATCTATGCAAGAATTAAGACTTTATACCCAAATTACAGAATTCTAAGGTTAAGAATTAAGACTTTCATTCTCTGAGTTCTCATTTCACAAGATTCTGGGAAAAAAATTTGAGAATAAAGTCAGACTTGTTGATTAAAAAGTCTTTTTCTTTCTTTCTTCATTTTTTTCAAAAAATAATAGGTAAAATATTTTAATCTTACACAGTTTACAAATTAAAAAAGTCTTTCCCAAAGGCAGCTTATTAAAACAGTCATGTCACAAAATTAGCACATCAAGAATTAACAAATGAATCGTTACTTGAAAGACATACAGTTTGATATCTGACTGTATCTGTACTGTTAGATTGTTCCAGAGCTTTGTTTTTTCAAACAGCACCCCATCTACTTTAATTTTAGGTCTGGTATCTAGAACACACAGAGAACCTGTGCTTCAGGACCTAAACAGACGTGTTGTTTACTTAAGTCTGAAATGTACCAAGGAGAAAGGTTGCTGAGAGCCTGAGGAGTCATTAGAAAAAATCTTAAAAGAAATTCAAAAACATGCAGGAAGCCAGTGTAATAAGGCCAAATCAGGGGTTTGGGGGTGAACTTGTTTTTAGGTTCTGCCTGGCAACTGAGTTCTGATTAATCTAGAGTGGATTAGTGGATATTGGGAAAAGGGAGTAAAAACACAGTCACAATTCTAAACTGTTTATCAAGTCTATACCTGAATGACCTTGATAACATTCCTTGGACATCATAAGCTTTAGTTTTACACAGCTCCTGTGGAATAGATGGGGTTATGTTAAGGCTTCAATCAACTACTTGGTTTTTCATTAAACTCCAGGTATGTTGATCATTCAGAGAATGACAGGACCTGGTCTGGACAAGAGAGTTGAAGGGGAGGTGTAAAGCGTCAGCATAATTCATGCTTATGTGGGGTCTAAATTTCCTTTAAAATATCCTCAAATGTATTGCTACAATATAACATTTCACCAAAATGCCTCTTTATTTGAACTTTCAGGACCTTCACAGCCTCTTTCCCTGGAAAATAAAATCACACAGCACCTTTTACAGATTAAACTGTTTTTCTAAAGTTCCTGCTGAAAATAAGCCTCCTGTCTGATCTCCAGCTAAACTGAGTGACAGTACTTAACGTGCAGCTCCTGCCTCCTTAAGTACTCGTCCAAAAGTCAAAATAAATATACTGCAGTGGAGTGATGAGGATCGTTTATTCTCTCTTCCTGTCTCTTTCTCTCACTATCTTTCTCTGTCTCTCTAATATGCCTCAACATCTGTTGTTCACATACCTCACATGTACTCACACACCACCACCCACAGAACTCTCATGTTGGTATAGGTTGTTGTTTTTCAGTTGTGTTTTCTTCTTCATGCTTTGCCTGTACCCTTCTTGAGTAATGCAGCTGCTAGGTCAGGGTCTCTCGTGATTGCTCTCCTCCAGCCTTGTTGCTAGTCTTTATGTTATTCTGGTTTGTCCCTTCTTACCCTGCTGTCTTCTAGCTGGACTCAAGGGTAAGTGCTTCCCTGTAGCCGGCACAGCTCAGATAATCCCCGCTGATTATCTGACAAATGCAACGTTCTTTCTCTCTTCTTTCCCTATTCTCCTTTTTCACGTCTCGCCTCATGTCTTAGATATTTAGTTGATAACTTTTTTTTATTTTTGACGACCTCGACTCGAGGATCAGAATATAAGCATCCATCCGTGCCAGCATAGGATGCATGTATTTTATTATAAGACCTTTTTATTTGACTCAGTAATGGTAAAAGTTAAATATCATAGTTGTTACTGCATAATTGCCTTCTCTCTTTTATATTGGTGACTGGATCCCTCAGAGTAAAGCAATTTGATGAAACAATTTGAAGTACTATTTGAAAAGATTTAAGATTTGGTGTACAAAATGATCTCAATTCAAACTTGAGCATTCATTGATAGCAGTTAACACATGTATGTATATGATTCTATAAATGTTAGGGATCTAGGTAAAAGTGTGAATGATGATGTCTGCAGTTATTTTTCGAAGTCTTCTTCATGCATGAGTGAAATTTTCCTTGCTCATGCTTTACTTCAGAGGGCCCAAATGCTTTTAGTCCTTTTCTTTGAACCTCGCTCGATGAGAGTTGGCAAATATGTATGCGGAGTATTCTGAATGCCAAAGACAAGGAGTAGCTAAGGCCGCCCCTTCTTACAATACAATACTCCGGACCCCCTCCCCTCCCCCTCCCCCTGCAGTAGATGGGCCTGTAGATAGAGGCTAGACCGGTGTAACACCTCCAGCAAGGAGAGATCTCATTTTGATTTCTTTTGACTGCCCTTTGTTTTGCCTGAGTAGGAGAACACCTGTGTCATGTGTCCATACTTTTGTACAAAAAACAGGAATTTTTCATTCATTTCCCCCCATCTCCCAGAGAATGATACAATTTTGCCTCTGTCGGCTTCATGCTATCTACCCATGTACTTGCACCAAATTGTATTGCTACCCTATTAGAGTTCTCCAGTAGTGGTATGCCTGTTAGTGTGCTCTGTAGAGATCATGAATACACTGCAACATATTCAAGTATTGTCAACTTGCAAATGCGTAGAGAAAAAAAAAAAGTCAAGGAATGCCAAAAAAGATTAAAAAAGAAAAAGCAAATCTGGATAATGGGTCTGCAGATGTGCATGACATTTAAAAGCCCAATGAAAAGTCATACTGTTCTCCAGCATGTGATAATTTATATATGTATGCGAAAGTACCTCTCCATTTTGAGACTCTGGTAATTTGATTTATGGTTGAAGTCATTAAGGAAATCACAAGTTCTGGTTATTTAACTGTAGTATTAAGTGTTTTACAGACTTTAACTCCATTTCCTCATTTAGTCCAGCCAAAGGAGATGTAGCCCACTCACTATGTGTCATAGCCCAACAACCCCAGGCACTTTCTCTCCACTCTTTTGGATGTTTTCTCACTATCTTAACACTGATCCACAACATCACTTCCTTTATATCTTTGATCCTGGGTGGATCTTCCTCTTGTGGTCGTTTCTTCTGTGTCTGAGTGAACACTAATGTCTTGTCCCATCAAAAAGATGTCTCTTTCATCCTGCCTCTGTCCTCTCATCAAGCACTGGGTGTCATTTACTGTCTCCTCTGAGTGTTTCCAGACCTTATGTGCCCTACTCTTCAACATTATGTCACACTTTACCTGTCTTGTCCCTCTTCCTCGAAACAGTCTCTTATCTCTATCCTCCACACTTTACTTGTTGTACTCTCAGGTATTCCTTCTCAGATTGGAGTAAAAATAAGTTAATCACACTGAAGTTTAACCCTCTGTAGGTTCCCTGTTATCCTAGCAAATCTCATTGAATGCTTGGCCTTACTATCACACCCTCTCTTCTTCCTACTCACTGACCTGGAGGTTGATGGATGTCAGTTGTGCTCTATTTGGTGCCCCGGCCTTCTCTCAGCCAAGATCAGGCCCCCACTTCCCACTTCCCACCCAACAAATCATCATCACTCATGTTAGTGTCTCATGGACATGACACCTGTCACTCACACCGAGGACATGACTGCATCTCTTTATCTATTTGGAATCATCCCTGTTCCCATCATTTGGTTGCTGGTAGCTGTAATATTAATCCAGCATGAGACATGCTGGTCTGTTTGGTTAGAAGATGTTCTCTGTTGTGACTTAGAGAGGTAAAAAACAGATTATTTCACCAGTGTTTTCATCATGCATAAATACTGAGTTCCATTGTAATTTCATTACCTTTTTATTTTACAACAATCAATGTTACTAATGCTACTAACTTTTTTCATAAGCTCTACAGAGCAGCTGTAGCTTCAAAATAGTCTCTCTATCAAGAGAAAGTTAAAGTTATGGAGCGAGACCAGCAATGAAAGTCTAAAAGAATACAACTTGTAGGAGAAGATGTACAAATGAACAATTTTACTACTTTTTGTCTTGAATCAGTTTATACTGTATCTCTCCACTTTTCAGACTAATTATTCTTTCGCCATATTCTGTCTTTTTTATTAGCACACATCCCAATATTTGTCAGGACCTGAGTGACATTCAACAATCCCGAATGGCAGAATCTATTGAATACATTCAGGAGAATGCATCTAGCAGCATTATTTTAGACGTGTTTTTGATATTTGAAGATGAAACCCCCTGCCAAACATCAGGGGATATGACATACTAAGATGCATGCATGCACATACAATAGATGATCAATAGAATCTCATCCACCAATACATCAAATCTCTTTACGCTGTCTGACACAATGCAAGTTGACAATGTAAGCTGTAAGTGTTTATAATTTGCCCTTTGAAGTAGCAAAAGAGAACCCCTGGTGTTTCTGTGTTGTGATGAAGACTTACTGTTTACCTTTGCCTCACTGATGTCCTCTCCTCTGAACCGTGTTCTTTTCCCTGTACCGTTGGCCGGATAGACGCTGACAGAGCTCAGAAACATGGCATGGATGAGTTTATCTCCGCTAACCCCTGTAGCTTTGACCACGCCTCGCTTTTTGAGATGGTGCAGCGGCTCACGTTGGACCACAGGCTCAACGACACCTTCTGCTGCCTGGTGAGAGACACTCTGCCCTTTCTCTCACATTGCTTTAGACTTGATTCATGGGAGCGAGCTGTGTTTATTACCTGGTACCTTAAAGTGCACCAAAAGCTGGACGACATGACTGCTCCTAAAAAGTGAAGCCAAAAGATTAAACAGTCCTCCTACCGAATAAAAACTATGTATCAAGTCAAATTCTCTTGGAAAAACGTGATTGTCAAGTTCTTATCAAGCTGAGTTATGCCTAGATTTTAGTGAGAAATAATTTTTTAAGTAGTTATATAATGCTGACAATGGGATATAACTCTAAGCTTAACAGCTTTACATGCATATGTATAAATAAGATATACACAAATGTATTAGACCATCGTGTAGTGTAAGATATTTGTAAGCTATTATCCCTAAAATGTGAGTATATTGCTGATTAGCAAAGGATTAATTCAATATTCTGTAAAGGTTAACCCACCATTATGTGCAAGCTCTGTAGTCAAAATATCTTTAATGCTAAAATATAATTAGTGTTAATATCAATACATTCTCATATAATTCACAGAGCAGAAAAGAAAAGAAAAATACTTATGCACAATTTTTTTACAATTGCCAAATTACAGTCACTTACTTGCATTCCTGGACAGAAAATTTTGTTTTAGTGGTTGCATGTTATACTTAGTTAATTTCTGAATTCTCAGAGATTTCATGTGTGCAGGATGAAATTTGATTATAAAGACATGAAATCAGTTTCAAACTCCTTGAGAAACGTGGGGGACTCAGTGAGATAGAAGGAGTTCAAATTAAAGCACTTCTTGGTACTGCATGGTTTTCCCTTTTAATGACTGGTGTTCTGATATATTTGTTAAGCACTGTACATATGAGGACTGTGTGTAAAACACTAACATAGGAGTCCATGTACTTTCCATTTCTGTGGGTTTTCACTTTAAACCCACAATAGAGGCTTCACTGTTGTGGTTTGGGCCAATGTGGGGGCTCTCCACCATTTTTCTGTGCGTTAGATGTGGGTTTTTGAGTGGCAGACTGAGAGCCAATCCCTGGTGTGCAGCCTTCAGACCCTAATGTAAAAACTGAAATTGCAGGGGCATTTTGGCCTTACTCTTTCAAACAGAAAGAAGAAGCAGACACACTGTTCATATTTATTTCCAATCAATAGCCGCTAGTCAACAAACTCAACTTTGATCTGTGTTTCTGTTTGACAGGGATGGTTTAGCCCAGGCCAGGTGTTTGTCCTGGACGAGTACTGTGCCAGAAATGGAGTTCGAGGCTGTCACAGACATCTGTGTTACCTGCGTGATCTACTGGAAAGAGCAGAAACTGGGGCTATTATAGACCCCACTCTTCTTCACTACAGCTTTGCATTTTGTGCCTCTCATGTCCATGGAAACAGGTGTGCCCTGAACCCTTCTTGTTAAATCTTCATACCTTGGGACTAACCTTTTTCAGGCAGAATTTTAAATAGCTTCAGGTTCACACATCTTTAAAGGCTGAGTTACTATCGGCAATGTGTTGCCCTCTGTATTTAGAGTATTTGGGCTCTCTAAATCTAAACACTGTGGACAAGGAAGGAACAGAATACAATAGTCAGCCTGATGGGAGAATCCATGACTTTTTTGTCTTTCATGTTCATTACTTTGATGATTTTATGTTTGTTCATTTTTATGTAACGTTGAATTTTGGCAGCTTTTTGTTTCACATTGTGCTGTTAATCAGTTGCTTTTCTCTACATATTTTCTTTGTTTTCTACCATTTTCTTTGTTTTTTTTTCTCTCTGTCCTTTGTTGCCATAGTCTCTTACTGTCCATATTATTCATCCTCCCATGCGTCCGCTAAAGTCAGAGAGGGCAGCAATTACTGGGGGCCGCTGGGCTATGAGGCTCTAGAGTTTCCAAAGAGCTCCCAAAGCCCAGATCCTCGCACTGGTTCTAAACGAGCACGCATGTTCAAGTTTAGAAAGAGAAAGGATTCCAAAATACCTCTCGTTGAAGAACAGAAAAGGTGAGATTGTGTTGTTTACCCATATGTGTGACACAAAAGGAACTGATGAGAGAAATCTCTTACAAGTTTCCGTCAGCTCCTTGGGAGCTGGAAGTTTTCAGACAGTGTCTGAGATGAGTGGTTGCATAACTTGAACTTCTGCAGAGTGTCAGCTGTGTTTAAGTATGTGGGTGTGATCCTCTTAGGCCAGACGGGCTGAGCACAGTGATAGTGGACGAGAAGGAGCGCTTTGAAGACATCAAGGAGCGGTTGCGTGTGATATTGGAAAACAATATTGTAAATTTCAGGTGAATTAACAGAAAAACACACTAAATATTAGGCCAAATGTTTTATTTCCTCCTGACATTTCATAGACTGTCTTCATATTTCCTTGTAGATATTGTTTCCCCTTTGGTCGCCCAGAGGGAGCCCTGAAGGCCACTTTATCTTTGCTTGAGAGGGTTTGTAAAGATTTAAAAAAATCCAACCCAATGTAACACAGACTTTGATATTCATAGACAAATTGCATAATTCTGCTGTAATGTGGCCTGCAGGTCCTGATGAAGGACATTGTGACCCCAGTCCCACCAGAAGAAGTTAAAGGAGTGATTCGCAAATGTTTGGAGCAGGCCGCTCAGCTCAACTACCAACGGATTCAAGAATATGCTAAAATTGAAGGTAAACACAACCAGGAACAAAATAAGACTGCTGGGTATTTATTTTGATAATGTTTCCAATATATTCAGTTCGACTGGTCCATTTAATTGTAGAGTATGTAATGTAATCTTTTTCTATTTTTCAGATTTGAATGTTTATTGGTTGTGTGGTGTAACAAAGATATTTCCCTTTTTTAATGTTTTCTTCTGTTGCCAGACTCTGTTTTCTTATTCCGGCATGAGATTACACATTTACTGCTATTTATCTCTATGTGCATGATGAATTCATTTAGTCTGAAGTTTATTTGTGTCCTTGTTTCCCAAATGATTTGTGGCATCCAAAATGATATGTGACAGTCTATGGGTCACTTTCTGTCTCTCAGTGCAATAACTCTCTCCTTTGTTTCAGGCCTGCTTTAGCTCTGTGCTGTTCTGTAGGTCAAGTTGGCTTTTGTGTAGAGGTGTGTGAGTAAAAATGCATTCAAATCCAAAGCCCTGAAATCTGTTGATGTGCCCGATCTCTCGTTGTGCCATGATTTGATTCAAGCTGTGTAGTAACCTGGCCTCTGACATACTGTACAATGATTGGACTGTGAGTTCAGCTTAACTGAATGTCCTCTCTGACTCCCAGCTCCCATATGATGCACACTCACTCCTCTCCTCTTCTCTTACTATCTCACTGTAGCTTTCTGATTCCTCCAGTTGACTCTTCCCTACACCCCTCTTCACCCTTTACACTCCTGCCTTGAAATACCAGCAGCTCTCCTGTCACCTTTGTCTTCTGTTCTTGCTGAAGACCACTGTCTCCTGCTCCCTCTCCCTCACTGTCTGCTCTGCTCTTTTTCCTCTCTTCCACTGATGTGGGCTTTACACAGTTATCACTTTATTTCAACCTCTTGACTATGTGATAATTGGCTTTTCAACCAAAGGAATGCTGGGATTGAACTCTCACAAACCAGCATCAGCTGCCTGCATGTGCTTTTAAGACATAACAACAAGGCCTTTCTTAACTGGAAAATCAAAAATTACATCACTGAGAAGACTCTGTATAGTTTCTAGTTCTTTCCAGCTGTGTCTGTCCTCCAGTTCTACCACAATATGCATTTAATTTACATTTTTACACAGAAACTAAAGTTGCTTATGCCTTAAAAGATCCCCCTCAGGGTGCTTAAGATACTAAGGCTGTAAACCTTAATATCTTACCATGTCCTTGTGAAGCGTCTGGTTCTAAATAATTTGCTACTGGGCCTCCTGCTCGACAGAATGTCGTTATCACCACGACAGCCCTCCTCCCATCAGCCTCTGAACCTCCAGCCTTCCCACCTCTGACCCCAGCCTCTTGCATGCCCCAATCCTTTTTTTATAGGGAAAAGGAGGGAAATGTTTGAGCACCCTGTCTTCTGCTTGGCATCTCAAGTGATGGATTTAACCATCCGTGAGTACCTCCATCATCCTCTCCCCACACTCTTCCCTTTGCATTCTTCTTTCAAGCACTTTTCACCTCATCTCCCTTCCTCCTCCTGCCTTCCCTCTTTCTCCAGAGGTGTTGCTGCTGCCATGCTTGTTTTTTATATCTGTGCTTCCTGTCTGTGAGAGTGAGTGGGGAGAGCGCCAGTCGAGAGATCTGAGCAGAACCATGCTGAATCAGTCGGGGTCCTTTCTTTTCAGGAACCATCTGTTTGTGATGGACATGAATGCGCAGTCTGGTCTGTAAGCTTCATTCTTTTGGTTGGATGCCCGTTCCTTTGACTTGAATGCATTTTTACATTGCCCACATTGTTATCTCCTCCAGTCATTCGGTCTGATCATGTGTCAGTGCTGTGCTGTGCTGAACAGGTAGGCTTTAATCCAGATGTGGCACCAAGAGGGTGAAGGAACATCTGTCAATAGAGCTATGAAATGGGAAGGACAGGGCAGGGCATGGTAGGCTGTACGGACTCAACAGCTCCTGTGTGTGTGTTTTGAATTCACTCAGTGTGTCCTGTCCATGACTCTGGCAGCTGTTTGTGTGTTTTTACCTGTTCACAACAGTCTGAGCTGTGTCTGTTTGTTAACAAACATTTTATCACTATTTTAATTTTCCACAGGCTACTGTTTCAGTGTTTTTGTTGTTACTGTGTCTTTGTGACGTTTGTCTGTTGCCTAGAAACCTCACTCCCAGGAGCTGACATCGTCCCAGCAGATTGTTTGAAAAGGTCATCAACTCCCCTGTAACGTGAAAATAACCTTAAGAGCGTGCTAATTCTAAACATCTCCTCTTTATCTCTTCTCTCCTTTTGTCTGGCTGAAGTTGAGAAAGGTCAAAAGGATCAAAAGGATCCAGGTGAACTCATGTTTAGCTTGTAGTTCAACCACAATCACACAAACACACACACACACAGACATGAAGCTGCACTCCTGCATTCACATCTTTTCTAAACAGATACAGAACACATGCATGCACAGGGTTTAGCTGAAGCACGTCTTTCATAAAGTTTATGATACACACTGGTAATATACACTCATTTAGATTTTAAAATGTCTTGGCATGTTTTAAGCATCTCCTTTTTGTAAAGTTAACACTCTGGGATTGTATTACTTTATATCCTTACAGACATGGTTCAAACTCCTTGTGAAGTTTTATTTTGTATATGTTTCAGCACCACATGGTTCAGAAGTTCCATGTGAAAACATTCAAACACACTTTTTTGTTTTCTACATAGAAATGTAGAGTAATACAATCTCTCAAAGAAAGTCACATATTGGCATATATGTGGAAAATAACGAAAAGAAAAAGAGGACATAAGCAACATTTGAATGTAACCTTCATCATCCAATGGAAAACATATAAATGTTTGTACATTTCAACAAACAATCATGCTCTGGACTATGAGATTGTATATGTACATACTTTTTGACAGTGTCCTAGCTATATTACCTTATATGGTCATAATAGTAAACTGGAACTACTCTGCATTTTAGATACATAAAGGGCCAGTTCACCAAATTTAAAATGAAAGTAAACAAAATAGTTTTAGTTGGTCGGTTAATGTCATGAAAAGAAACAAAAAAGCACCTTAATCACCACTTTTTATTTGTTTGAAACTTTAGAGATAGCACAATACACATGTGTGTTTAAAGTATTTGAGCCTTAAACATGCCACAGTGTGCAGACCCTTTCAAGATGGTAGTTTGGATTTTGCATAGTGCAACTTATAACTCTTACTGACACACAGTAGATGAATAACACACTGTATTGCATCCACTTTTAATGCATAAATGGTTCCTATGAAACCACAAAGGCCAGCGATGCTTTTATCCTGACCAAACCACAATACAAGCGTTGTTCAGATCTGATCTCTTGTCCTTTCTGGGTGGGGGAGGGGGACCGCAGAAGATATAGTTACTGTAATATGAAACCACATGATCCATCCATTAGTATCAATAAAACGTCCCCTCAGACAATGGCTCAAGTATTTCTGCAGCTCTTCAGATTTCTCAGGTTTCTCCTGATGGTTGAGTCTTCATGAAGACTGTAAAGGCTTTCTAATTTAGGTTTTTAAAAGAAATCTATTTTAAGACAAACTCGTAAATAATACATTCTCCATTTGGCTAGATCGGGAAGATTAGCACTCTGTGAGTTATTAGAAAGATTAGACCCACTGTCAACCACAGTCCAATGACCACTTCTGTTTTGTGTAAAGTTATGTTTATATGTTCTTTTATTTGGTTTCATGTTATTATTAAGAATCACATACACATCCTTCAGCGTAGATGTACCGTTTCAATACTCTCATTTCATGACATGTAACTGTCTTATCAAATCATTCTGTCAGCAAAGGTACAAGAAGTTGGTTTGGAGCTTTTGCAAACTTTTATGAGTGTCAGACAGCCAAAAGAAAATTAATTGTGAGAACCCTTAGGTGAAAGAAAGTGAAAATAACATCACACTGTAAAAATAATACACTGAAGAATCATCTGCAGGGCTCTTTTATAATGTTTGGGGACTTTTCATTAATTTTCCAGATGTGAGCTGAATTATAAACTGTAAATGTATAATTTTAGGAACAGTTTAACAACAGCCGCAGAGTTCTCTTTATGTTAACCAGATCCACCCACAGAGGCTTTGACGTGCTGTTTTTTATGCTCTGAGCACAGTTAAAAAAATACTGAAGTACAAAATTCTTCAATAAAAGAAACACTTCCTTAATCTGCATAACAGAGAATCAGTGTTTTTTACTTTAAAAAAAGATTTTATTATTTTATTTACTTAGAGATATACATTTTTCAAATAAATATGATCAGGAAACATTAAGATAGTTATTCCTTTACTGAAATCTTTTGGCATAAAACATGATTTTATTTTTACAGTGTGTGAGTTTTTAATGCTATTTTACAGCTCCTGATACAGATTACTTATTCAGTGCTGCCTCACAATATGCATGTTTCCAAAGCAACATTGCACCTTCATCTCAACGCCACTTCTCTTGTGCCTGAAACCAACAAACACATCAGCTCTGTTGCTTTATGTCATGCAACCCAAAACGCAAACAAATACGAACATGCTTTACTTGTGATGGGGGTATTTAAGCTGCACACCACAGTGTAAGTGCTGTGTTCATGCCTTTATTAAACAGTCAAAAATATAAACAGGAAGAATCTTCTGAATAGTCATAAAAAACAATCCCCCCTGGAATCCTGCTCTGTGCTTGACTAACCACTCATCCCTCACCCTCATCCTTTTGTCTCAGAGAACGTAGGCCGCTTAGTCACGCCTGCCAAAAAGCTGGAGGAAACAATTCGCCTGGCGGAGTTAGTCATAGAGGTCCTCCAGCAGAACCAGGAACACCATGCGGAGGTGAGTGAGAACCCTCCCCTCCTCTGAACACTCTCCCTCTATACGCTCACTCTTATCTCACTCCGCCCCACAAAAGAGAGCTAGTGTTATCAGTTTCCTATAAATAAAGCTGCTTTCATCTATGGGTAACTAAAAAAGAAATCTTTCAAAGATGAATTTAAATGAGGAAAGCCTTAATTGGTGTTTGATGGACCGAGGCTGCATAGAATCAGAGCTTGAGCAGGGACTGTTAATTCGACAGAAAATTATATAACGTGTGCAGCTCTTTGCTATAATCACAGTTTATAGTTCCATGCAGCAGTGTTACATAAGCCGATGTAAGCACTGAGAAATGCTGATATTATATTCAAGGGAGGCCGGAATAAAATGAAGGCAAATGTAGTGTTAAACTATTGCATTCTCTGTAAATGAGATATAAGCCAGTTGTGAAAGAAGTACAAAGATGTAAAGCTACTATCTGAACAATGTGAACTTATACTTTTAAAAGTGATTTAAAAGGTAATGTCAAATTATTGTAGTCAAAACACACTGAGGTATACAAGTCCTATCACAAGTCCTGAAAAATCTGAATTGAACTACATTAAGACTCCCGTCAGAAGATATACAGTGTGTAAAAGTACATGCTTTTTGTAATGAACAAGCAAAACCATTGGTATTAGAAGTTAAAGAATATGTTTAACAAGCTTATTGGATGTTAAATGTTTGTAAAATCTGTATTTTCAAAGATAACAATACAGCTGTAGAAATGTAAAGTAGAATGGAACAGATATCCTTAACTATAAGTACTTCTTAACTAAACTTAAGTAACTGCACTTTTGCTACTTTCCACCACTAAAACAGTTTCTCTATGAACCCTGATTGAAGTATGATCAGCATGTGAAGTTGTATAGCTCTGAAGGTGATCCATCGTGATCCTAGAAAATACAGATAAAGCAGATTTATTGTATCTTTCTGAATATGCTTGACAGGCGGCAGTCACAAGTTCTGGAGATCAATCGGTACAGTATTTTTATTTCTTTTTTTTCCTCCTCAGTCCCCATCACGACCCCCCTGTATGGCATGTGCGCCACTATGGCAACAAGCACCTTTTTAGGCAGAGAATGAGCTCATAGACACTGTAGCAATGGGTGGGTTTGAAGGCATAGAAGTGAGAGCAAACTTATTGTAACAATGTAGGCACTGTAGCTTGCACAACATAACTGTGATCATAAAGCATGTTCATTGGGCCATGAAGAGGTTTCCTTTCTCTCCAAGCATGCTGAACCAGTAAAAATCCCAGAGTATGCTCCATGTGAACCCTCTGAAGTTTGATCCACCATGATCCACCCCCTCCATCCAACAATTAATTTCACAGTCCACACTTGTTCAAGCATTACTTCCCCAGCTCCTCTCCTCTTCCATCCCTCTCTGCTGTCTATTTCATAGTTTTTTAAAGAAAAACACCTTTTTACAAGAAATGCCTCAAAAATACGTTATTGTTCTGTACATCTTCCTGTGTTTACACTGTCATATGAATGGTGACTGCCAATGCAGAAAGAGGTATGTACTGTAGTAAAGCTGAATGAGAAACTCCCATAATGCCCTGTGCATGTCCAGTAGATGATGCCACGCCTCCTCTCCCCCTCAGCATCGGTTGATACAGCACTGTAGACTGCGTGGCTGAACACTGAGTCTGCCATAAAGCTCTCAGGGTCCTGAATGTGTCCCTTAACCTTTATCAAAGGTTGGGGGCTGTCCTGCCTGCCCACCTTTGAGCGTTTTCCGTTCCTTACTTCTTGGAAACTTTTACCCATTTAATCCCTCATGATGAGGGTGTCTCTCCTTGAATGTGATGGAGAAGAGCTTTGTTTGCTGCCTGTTTCCCTAACACTAGAACTGTCTAGGTTTTAAAATGTTGGAACTGAGACGGTAAGTAAACAGGTAAGTTGATGCCACTGGGTTGTTGAAGACAAATAAGAAAAGAACTGAGAAGCTGTAAAACAAAGCATGCAGCTTAAATTAGAAAAAAAAACTTGGCAACATGTTAGCCTGAATGAAAAGCAAATAAGCCAAGCCAAGACTGCCAGCGAAGCAACTACACCGTACCTCTGCTGTCAAAGGGCGGGGAAGTCCTGACTGTGCTAAAAAAATGTCCAGCTGAATCTCAAAGACGTACTTAACTAATTGGAAGAGACGCACCCCAAAGCTAAAGATGCTGTGTGCTGCAGTCTTTGGTGTGTCTGGTCAAAAGATGTGCATGAGTCACATTCGCATCAAGCAGGCTATGGGTTTGTCAGTGATGTGAATGGTGGACACCCTCGTCTCTTAGCTTGAGAGAAGACGCATGCAGGGAGCGCCACATTTGCATGAGAGAAGCACTATATTCTTGTTTTTTTTAAGATCTATTGATGTTGTCATGAGTATAACATGTAACCCTACAGTGTGATTTTTTGATAGACTCGATCTACAGTTAATCCCTAATGGTCTTAATCAATAAGAGATCCGTGGATTTTGTTCATCTGTTGATTTTGCTTCAGAAAACACACAAACCCACACATACAAACACAGTGCACAAACAATCATAACAGGTGACTTCTTTTGTCCCAAGGGATGGCTATCAATAAGATTTTATCAATACCAGCATGAAAACACTTACTGCTTATCAATACAAATACTTCACAGCAATCTTATTGTGACTTAAAGGTCCTATATTATGCTCCTTTTCTGCAGTTTAATATGGATCATTGATGTCTTCATGAAATGGTAGTAACATGTTTTGGTCCAAAAAGCCAATAAATCAAGCACAGCAGCATTGTTCCCAGGCTCTCATAGCCCCTCTGTTCAGAACGGTCTGATTTAGTGGGCGTGACCTTCATATGTAAATGAGCCATGGCTGATACCACCCCGCTCTTCCACGTCACTGACAGAGGCGCCACGAACTCCAAGTGCACAATGTTTAGAAAAAAGTGAAGCGTGTTAACCGTAACATTGCAGGCTAAAACAACAGGCTAACCGCAGCTAAAGTTAGCACCCTGAAGCTAACACAGAGACAGGGGGGACACTGAGGAAAAGCTCTTACATCTGCTCCACAGCACACAGCTTTTAAAATACTCACATTTCCAGGGTCTGAGGTTTGTTGGTGGATGGTTGGTAATGCGCCAGGGGCCCAGGACCAGTCTATTTGCTAGCCCTCTGTTGTACTGTCCAAAGTTGGAAAAGCAGTCGGCCGAGAAGTGACTAGCACACACATGCACAGTTTTACTGAGTGTAGCTGGAACATTTCCTTGATAAATGAACTCTAGCCACTTAGTCTTGTCTTCTTCTGAGATGTGAAGCTTGTGCATGGAACTATGTGGCTGTTTACAGCCCAGAACAGAGCAGGGATGGCTCTTCTACTTTAACATTCTCCTCCTTGCTGCTGCTGGAGATTTCTCTCCAGCAGTGGGAAGTGGAGTGGGCGGGGAGGAGGTTCAGGGGTGTCTGCTCAGGTGGACCTATCAGGTCAGACTTGCTCCTGACCATTCAGGTCAGACTTGCTCCTGATTGGTCAAAAAAGGAACTCGCTGACGTCAGCAAACCCCCCAACAGCTCATTTAAGTCAGGATTTTACATTCACAAGCACTACTAAGTACAGGTTTTGTCATTAAATGTCACATTTTGTGGGCTGGGAGGAAAGACCCACAAACTTCACTAAAAGACTTAATAAAGTGATATTTGCATAATATGGGACCTTTAATTAGAGTTATTTTGCTGCCTCCCATAAACTATTTGTCCATTTCATTTGTCTGGTATTTTTCCAGTAATTCAGTCTGCAGCATTGCTTTGGGAGCCATTGGAACTCTGAAGAGGGGGTTTATGCTTCCCCAAATTATAAACATTGATATAAAGTAACAATGCAGAATGGTCAAACTAAACGTGAGCAAATTTTCGAAACACTATTTATTTACACAACGTATAAATCCCTGGAATTGGTCCATAAACTGCTTTAATTGGTCTTTCCTGAAATAGCACAAGATTTTCTTGAGATGAGGGATAGGCCTCAAACATCAAGGATTGCCAATAACTCTGCCCCCTGCAGGCCTCTAGAGGGAATGAAAACAGTGAAAAATTGGATGATAGTATTCATGGTGTACTGGTACCAAAAATTACCAGCTGTTGATACCCATCCCTTTTGTTTCCTTTAAAAGGTGATTAAACAGGGAACACTACTAATGAACCACATACGGCAACAGGCAGTAAAGGGATGGTTAAAGACGTGACAGTGCTGGAATTACGTATTGTTGTAAATGTGACTTACAGGAAATCCTGTCAACACAAGCTCCTGTAAATTCTTGCACAATTTAATTTCTGGATCAAAAAAACCAGTTTATATATCCGTTTTGATTAAGATGTGTAAAAATTCATGGTTAAGGGATTTTTTTTATAAAAAAGTTTGATCAAAGCCAGCCTTGTATTTCTCCACGTACAGTTATGATGCTAAGCTAGTTCTCTGCTATCCCACTGCTTCTTCTGGCTTCACATTCTCAAGTGGAAAATGTGAGAAAGATCTAAATCGTCTTATCTCAATAGAAGAAAGCACATAATCCTATTTCCTAAAACCAACATTTAAAGACTACACACATACATTTCCATTTTCCCCATGACCAGATAAATGTAGACGTGGTTAAATCCTCTCGTCTGTCCTTCCTCCTTGTTTCGTTTCACCTCTTAACTGAAGCCTTTATTCACCTGTTTTTTGTCCCTCTTGCTGTGTCCCCAGGCATTTGCATGGTGGACAGACCTCATGGTGGAGCATGCAGAAAACTTCCTGGCTCTCTATGCCATCGACATGGACGCCGCTCTAGAGATCCAGTCCCCTGAGAGCTGGGATAGCTTTCCCCTCTTCCAGCTGCTCAACGACTTCCTCCGGACAGACTGTAAGCTCTCACTGCTCCTTTTAGCATCCACTTCAGTTATTTTTATCCTTAAACAAAGATGATAATTTCTGCCTGTCACTCACTTCCCCTCCTCCCACAGATCATCTGTGCAACGGAAAGTTCCACAAACACCTTCAGGATCTGTATGCTCCTCTGGTGGTTAGATATGTGGATCTGATGGAATCCTCCATCGCACAGTCAATTCACAAGGGCTTTGACCGAGAGTCCTGGGAGCCAGTAAAGTAAGGAGCCTCCGTCTTTACAGCTGGGCTGTAGAATGGTGGGAGATGCAAGGCTGTATTTTCAGATGACAGAGCGACTGCATGGAGACTGAGGAATCTGGGGAAGCAGCTGTATTGTTCACCCCGGCTCCCTGTGGGTTCACTTTTAAAGAATGAGCCAGGAGTGGGCTGAATAACCTATTTTTTTCGGTGAAAGAAATGGGTTGTTTATTCTGAAAATAGTTGCTGACTAATGTATGTTCTTCCTGACACATTGGGTCAGGGCAACAGCTGATATTTCTGTTGTTTCGTTGTGTAAACTAACCTTCATAATATGTGCTTTGACATGTCGCCAGAAACAAAAGCCTCAGTCTTCTTTTATTTATTTATATATTTTTTTGCTGTTAAAATTTATTTAATGTGGCTTTCAATCAATATATTTATTCTTTAAGGACTGTTTTAGTAATGTGTTTCCCTTGTCTTTACTTGTGTAAATTTTTTTGTGTTTATGTGTGCATTCTGAGTTCAGCCAACTTAGCTCTTAAAGTCTTCGTATTATGTGTCTTTAATACTGACTGTCGGTCTTGTTTATGTGTCTCTACTGTCTTTACCTAATTTCAAATTTTGCGTTGCCTTTATGACGTTTTTTTTACATGGCTTTCTGCAGCTCCCATGCCACTGTTATGGATTCTTTTTTTCTTTTTGTCTGTCTTTTCTGCAGGAGTTTAACAAGTAATCTGCCCAATGTGAATCTACCAAATGTGAACCTCCAAATTCCCAAAGTACCAAATCTGCCAGTGCCAGTAGCAGGACTATCAGTTAACCTTCCACAAATGCCTAGCTTTTCTACCCCGTCATGGATGGCTGCTATATATGACTCTGAGTGTGTATTCAACAAGTTCACTTTAGAAATATTAAGCCAGCAGAGATTGCCTTGGTATGAAGATGCTCCCAGCATTTTTTTTTTCAAAAAACATAAAAAGTGCTTTTCCTCACCTGGAGATAAATGTGAAATGAAATCTAACTACTTGAGAATCTACAGCGGCATATTCATCTTTACACCCCAGTAATAATGTCCATGTTCATGCCAAGGGCACTCTGAGAGGTGTTAGAGTAGACTGGATACTGCTTTCTAAAATGAGAGGCTGAAATGCTCTCATTTGTCTCAACATGCATGCTGTTGAGCTGAGGCGTGGAGATACAGGCCAAAACAAAAACAAACATTGACGTAACATTTTTCTCAAAGGATATTTTTGGAGCTTGCAGTGCAGAAAAAAAAACAATCCTCTTTTGAAACATTTGCAAGATATCCTTGCATTTCAGGGTGTATCTCCCCAGAGTTGTTGTCCACACACACATTTGCTTTAGCGTACCGTAGATCATTCATGGCCTCGGGTTCATCCCTGACCTTAACCACCTGCTAGTAGCCTGATTGGGAGGAAAGATACTGCGCTGGACTGGAAATGATAACACAGAGAGGTTACAGAACCTCCTGGTTTTATCATATCCTCTTCAGACTTCACATCTTTTCCTGCAGCGGTGTCTCAATCAGCTCTGCTCAGGATGCTTTTAGAGGTCTGCATGGTTTGTATTAGTAACACTTCCAGGGGCCCCTCCAGCCTGGGGACATGGATGTTGAGAGAGGGCTTGTGATGAAGGAAATCAAAGTCTAGAAAAACTGTCTTTGTTTTTCTTTGGTGTAAACAGACTCACACCACAAACATGTATATATTTAAGCCATTTTACAAGCCCTCCCTCACTCCTCCATTCCCCACACCTGTGTCTTGACAGAGTGTGATTAGCTGCTGTATCTGCAGTGACTCCCCCTGCATGTGGCCACCTCACATCCCGGTCAATAATCATACTCTACAGCATGGTTATTGATTTGTTAAAGTAAATCCCTGCCCACTCCTTCTCACCCATACACTGACTGTCCACAAACTACTGAACCATAAGCTCATGAGTTCATATCAGTCAGTTTATGGTACAAGGAGGAAGGTCTGACTGTGTTCAGGTGTGGAGGAAAAGCATCCTCCTCTGCACCTACCACAACTACCCCCTTCCTGGACTCCCCCCACTTCCTCCTTTTGGCAGGGTAACCTTTGTCTTCTGACCTGTACATGTATGTGTGTGTTTGTGTTTGCATGTTGTTCATGGCAGTAATGGCTCCGGATCATCAGAAGACCTCTTCTGGAAGCTGGACGCCCTCCAGACCTTCATCAGGGATCTCCACTGGCCTGAGGATGACTTTGCCAAACATCTTGAGAGTCGCATCCAGCTCATGTCAAGCAACATGATAGAGAACTGCGTCAAGAGGTGTGTTTGATTGGAAACATACTGAGATAGGCGAAATGTTAAGATGTTTATGTTTTACTGAATATTTCACATTTTCTAAATCTGCTCTTTAGGACCAGGATGGCATTTGAGTCCAAGTTGGCAAAGAGCAGCAAATCCACAGATTTCCGCATTTCTCCAACATTATGCACCATGTTCAACGTGATGGTGGATGCCAAGGACCAATCAGCTAAGTTGTGTGCGATGGAAATGGGCCAAGAGGTAAAACTCTTCACCTGGGACAGAGGCTTATGTTAAAATAAGTTTCTTGTTTTTATATTCAAATTAAAAAGAAAGGACCTTATATGGCATGGATGTTATTTTGTTAAAATTTTGCACTCTTTCATTTGCAGAAACAGTTCCACTCCCAGATTGATGAACTTATTGAAGACAGTGTGAAAGACATGATTCAGCTTCTTGTTGCAAAGGTAACACAATTTATCCTTTCTGAATAAAGCCACATGAAATCTTACATCAATTCATGGTTTCAGAGTTAAAACACCTAATAAATGATGTATTTTGCCTTTCATCATCATGAGGTTAAAAGTCAACGCTGACTCTTACACAGAGAGGGAGGACAGGTGGTGAATTTTTGACAGACATTCATGGTGTCCAAATTTTAAAACTTTCCTCTGAAGTCTTCTCAAGCACCCCTTGAGTTTCACATCGGCTGTTTTGGGCTAAATATCCCAACACCTGTCAGTAGGATCACCATGCCACTACTTTAAGACTCCTTCCAGATAGACTGTAGTTGCTTTAGTGATCTCCACTAGTGTCTCATGCTGTCATCTCATCAAAATCCATTTTTTTCATCCTTTGTTCAGTGTCAGAATTAACTTTCTATTAGCCTCAGCTGTTATGCTAAATGATTTCAACATTGCTGTAGACTTGGGATGCCTCCAAAAGCTCCTCGTTGGTACTTCCCACTTGTGTCTCCAGTCTCACCCACGAGATATGCATGGAAAGATTTAAGGACATAAAGAAGGGGAACGAGGAAATATGCTTAGGGAGACATGCGTTCTTCTAGAGCACCGCTGTTAATTTTTACAATGGGCCACATGAGAAACCTGAATTGAGGAAGAAGGCTGTCCCAACAACACTGTGAACCTAATTTTGCTCACTATGAATTTTTTTCCATCTTTAAAATGAACTTTTAGATTTTGATTAGCTGCTACCCAAAAAATTAAGATTCTGTAAATATGTGAAATTGTAATGTAGGTCAAACAGGAAAATAATCCCACAGAAGCAATAAACAGTACAAACAAAAACAATTATTGCATTAGCATTTCATTTGAGCTTGTTTTCTCCACAAATGCTGAGAAATTGTTTATGAAAACCTGTAACTTTAATGTTTTTCACTCCATTTCACCTGTTCAGTAAGAAAAATCTAGTCTGTTTTTGGCTCAAACAAGCTCGTTGAAAACTGGCTGAACTTCTGAAGTGACTTGAAGGACAGGTGAGAGGTTATCACCAGAAGTATAGGATCTGTATTTGGTCTAATTGAACCTTAGTGCGTCCATACACCAGTAATGCAAACGTCACGTTTTTCAAAATAAAAGCAACACAGCTCTGATTAGCAGTCTGTCAGTTTCGAGTGATTTAGGTTTGATATGGAGCACAAGTCAGTTAAAAAGACTTAAATACTTTTTCTCATCGTTCCTCAGATACCCAGTCTCTCTGTTCTGCCCTCTGTCCTCTCTCCTGCATGAAGCGGTAAAAAGCTTAGTGCAGATCCAGCCTCAGTCTTTTTTCTTATTGATGAGTCCTAAAATTTCCCCCATTCCTCAGTTTGTTGCCATACTGGAGGGTGTGTTGGCCAAGATTTCCAGATATGATGAAGGGACTCTCTTCTCCTCATTCCTCTCATTCACGGTGAGCTGTCCCAACCTTTTCTGTTCTGTTTGAGTCAATACTTCAAATTTCAAAATATCCTGTTTTGACTGGGATATATCATATTTTTCATTTGTTAAGGGAAAAATACTTTAAACATGTTACATTTCTTTATATATAAAGTAAATATTGTATATAAAATGGTTTAAAAATTTACATGAGTGCAGAAATGTTTGCCATGAAGTTTTGAGCCTGACGGTTTAATTCTGGTTTCAGGTGAAAGCTGCCTCTAAATATGTGGATGTACCTGTAAGTGACATAACATCCTCTTACTTTGTCTATCAGTAAGGCTGTGTACATTCTCCAAATGCAGTTGAACATTGTACTTCATATTTCAGTCTCTCTCTTTTTATATATTTATATTTTCAGTTTTAACTCATCCTCTGAGCCCTCACCCTCTCATCCTCTGCCTTACAGAAACCTGGGATGGACGTGGCCGATGGCTATGTGACCTTTGTGCGCCACTCTCAGGATATGCTGCGTGATAAGGTCAATGAGGAGGTGTATATAGAAAGGTTATTTGATGTAAGTAAGATGCCGTCTCCTCCTTACAAGAAGGGAGGGGCCTTTCAAAATGTGGCAAAACAACAGGGCAGAGAGGGATAAGTCCCATTTTGAGACCAGGAAATGTATTTCAACCTGGCGGAAGAGGCTTCTCTGATCCTCTACAACTCTTCTTTTTTCTGTCTGTCTCTCTTCTCTCTGAACTTCAGCTGCTGCCCTCTGCATTCTGGTGTGCATTGCCACAGTGCTTTTGGGCCTTTGTGTTTTGAAAAAAAGGAAACTTTTATTTACAAAGAGTCCATAAAAGCATTCTAAAAAAAAGGATTATCTGAAGCAGTGCTCTCTGGAAAGAACAAAATTATCCAGCACACCAACATATCTACATTTTTTAGCCCCACCACTGTACTCTTTGCTTCGAGAGACTTTCCACTCTCAGCATGTCAGCCTCGTGAATGAACGACACTCAGCCTGCTCGGCCTCAGTCCACAGCACAACACAGCACCCACACAGTTTCTCCATGAACTGAAAATGTTGGGTGAGAGATGCGCTGCTGGATCGGCCGGGGTGACAGGATGATGTCAGACATGGAGGCTGACATGTCAAATACCCTTCGTCTGTTAGAGCATTGGTTCCTAACCTACAGGTTGAGATCTCTGAACTGAAACAGATAAAAACATGAAGGGTCACAAGATTATTTTAAAGCTGGGGTAGAAGGAGAAAACCTTTACCACCTCACACACTTAAGTGAACTGACTCTTCTTTGAAATGACGCTTTCTCATTTGAAAGTTTCAAGTCTTTTGCACCAGTTTGAGTTTAACGTAAACATTGACTGATTTGTACAGCAGACTACATACACTGCTTGTGTGAAATTTGATTTGGATGTAATAAAGCAAGTAGGGTTATTTCCATGCATGTAGAGATGCAGATTTAAGGGAAACATTTGGAGTAGCCTCTCAGTTTTACCCAAGGATGTAAGTATAAAATGGAGAAGAGGTGCCAAAGTTTGCCTCCATCCAAACGATCAGTAAACCTACATAAGCCTGTTTTTGGAGTATGAAGTCACACAGTGGCTATGAGATGAGTCAAAACCCTGAAAGGTTGGGAACCAGTGTGACGGAGAGTGAAGAGAGAGCACTGACTTACTAATACATAATCCTAAACAGGATACATTGGCAGTAATGTGTCCTCCATGTGTGATTTGAACGACACATAATGCCGTGATTCGTGTGCTTCATGTCATTCAGAGACTATATGTACAGACCTGTGTCTCTACAGGTGTGTGATGGCTTTGTGTGTGTGTGCGTGTGTGTGTATGTGACAGACTCGGTTTCGTGAGGCAGTGGCGTGTCTGACACTTTTTACGTCCGAGATTCTCAGAAGTCTCCCTTTGGTTTGATATTTTTGTGTTGGCTGACGGAGCAGGAGTCTTGTGCCAGATAAATATGATTACTTTCTTTCTTTCGTTCCTTTTTTGAGTGAGGAGTGATGCTGTTGTGATGTGGGTCTGCTTTTGTCTTTGGATCCACACCGGCTCCCCTGTCTCTTTCTGTGTTGTCAGTTTTTTTATAGTCTGGAGTCCCCCCCACCCACCCCACCCTCTCTGTGTCCTCTGTGCGGCCCCACAGTCACCAAAATCCTTCTCAGCACTGTCATGTTAAATTCTTCTGAAGATTTCTCAAGCTGTGAATGTTTCAGTTTCAGCATTTTTTAACTGCTTTCTGTTCCTGGATGTCAATGTTCCTCTCTTTCATTTGAATGCTCTCCCATCCATCCATTTGCATGCATGTGAAAAGCGTTCCTAGATGTGTTGCATAGGCTCTACCTTATCTCTCTTTCTTTCACTGAATTTATTTCAATCCTTTTTATCTCCTCTTTTTCTAATTAACACCATTCCTGCTGCCTCCTCTTTCCGAAAAGTGGCACTTATCTCTAGTGTTGCGTTGCGTTGTTTTCTCACATTATGTTGGTTGGCATGATTTTTAGAGTCAAATAATCTTCCTGTGTACATCTTCTAGCATGACCCTTCTCCTCAGAGCTCTGCCTCATTTGCACATACAGCAGTCTTCCTTAGCACGTACTCTGCCACCCACCCACCTGCGAGGTCTGCATGCACTGCACGCTCAACTCGACTGTGAAGTGGACAGGCATCTGCATATCCGGCCAAACCTTTCAACCTCTCAACCTTTCACCTAATCTCGATCCAAACAATCCACGTCTGAGAAACCAAACCTCAACAAAAACCTCAAATAACCAATCAAATCCTCACACCTCTCAATCAGACCCTAAGAAACCAGCCCTGCGTTCCTGCCTACTCACATGTTTAAAGTTGACTTCTTTTTCCTGAAATCAAAGGTATGATGACTGTTTCTATTAGACCTGGGTGCTGTTCTGTTGTAACTTTATTCAGCACAAAGCCAAGTGGAGAAAAGGTACAAGAAAACAGCACTGCTGCTCCCTGCCTGCTAACCATTGACTCACTCTCATTCTGTTTTTCTTTTGCTAATGAACTCGTGTCAAAACTATAATTTCAACTCCCCATACAGCAGCTGCTTACTCTCCTCCGTGTAGGGTTTTTAAACGGCAGCTCTGCGTTTACGCCTCGATAAATTATAAATAAAGGCTAAGTAATTGCCTTTCATAATTGATGAACCATGCATTTTTCTTTTTCTTTTTCTTTTTTTTTTATAAAAATATCGACTTGGAGAACATTTTTTAGTCTTTTAATTGGGTAATTACTTTGAGACAGAAAAGTCTGTCAACGGTTTATGACGGTTCTTGAAATTGCTCTTTTCAGCTCTTAGGAGTTTGTGTGCATGTCAAACTCGTAGCTTGTTTGTACACAGCTGTGTGTGTGTGAGAGAGAAAAGTGAGAGTGTGCTTATGGGTGTTGTAAGGAGTCAAGCCAAAAACAGGAGAAAGAAGCAGCTTGTTTTAGAGGATAAATGATAAATCGGGGTGCTCATGTTGAGATTTTAAATACATCCAGTTTCAGTTTTAGCAGAGTCAATCTCTTTTTCTGAGCCTCTACATTTTATGATGGGCTTTTAAAATATCTTTTCTCCATCTTCATTAAAAATGATGGGGGCTGAACCTGACAGCAACATTCTTCCTCTCAAAATCTCGATGTTAAAATCAATCTCTTGTCCGTCCACCTGATATGTCCACCAGAGCTTGTCAGACTGACATCCCCTCTTTAATTCACTAAATAACATCTCATCTCTTTAAAATATAAACAAACCTAAGTATGTGTCAAATAACTGCCACATATAATCTCTCTTGGTCTCAGTGCATATTAGGAAGGGTCAGGTCTAAATATAGATGGAAAGGCACTGTGTGGAACTTTCATATTGTGTCGAAACTGGTGACCCCTTTGGACGAAACCACAATCTTTTACTCGCTGTTGTTCGGATGGGCCTAAAAGGATGCACTTGTAGAAGTAAATCAGTAGAGGACAGATCTTTTGTGTAATCTGCTTTCCTGAAGTCACAACTTGTAGCTATGTAAAGTTATTCTCTCTAATATAAGAATGGTACTTAGTAATCTCTGATTATAATCACAAACAATGAGCAGTCATATCTGTGCCTGTGGCCTCAATGATAGAAAATCAACTTGAGCTGTTGCAGCAGTTGCAGCTAAATAACTTGTGGCACTGTTGTCGCACTAAGGTTTTCTTTCTGTCTAAATTCTTGCTTGTGTTGTACGCCGCTTTGGACAAAAGGGTCTATTGAATGAAACTGTAGAACTGTAGACCAAAAGAAGTGACCAATCTTACATGTATCCATCCATTTTCTACCGCTTATCCTGTTGAGCGTCATGGGTGGCTGAAGCATATCCCAGCTATCTTCAGGCGAGAGGTGGGGTTCACCCAGGACTGCTCGTTAACAATCACACGCAGAGGCAGACAACCTTTCATGCGCACACTCACAGGCAATTTAGAATCCCCACTTAACCTAGTGAGCATGTTCTTAGACTTTGGGAGGAAGCCAGAGTACCTGGAGGGGACCCACATGAGTACAGGCAAAATGTGCAAACCCCACACAGAAAGGCCCACTTTGCCCTTACCGGTAATCTTTTTGCTGCAAGGCAACAGGGCTGACCACTGCACCCACGTGCAGCCCTGTTTCAGAATATCACACAAAGAGGAAGTACTAAAATCTGCTATTTCCTCTAGTGTCGCTTGAGGCTAGCTCCGAAAGTACTGAAAGTCACATACACACCAAGCCAAAAAAAAAATGTTTTCAAAGCAGAAATTAACCTATTTACAGCCTGGCTCAAAAAACATCTCTTGTCTGAATCTGTCTAATTTCACTATCAGCACACACTGTACAGGGGTGAGTTTTTTCTAATCAGGCAGTTCAAAGGATGTTAAGATCCCGAGCTTGCCGAATCAGAGGCACAGCCTAGGTCACATGACTGACAAGCGCCCTATAGCTGTACAGCAGGGATGTCAAACTCGTGCCATGGAGGGCCAAGAGGCTGCAGGATTTCCTTCCAACCAACAACTCCACCAGCTGATTCCACTGATTACCTCACCTTCAAGCAGTGAGCAGGGACTAATCAGTGAAAACAGCTGGTGAAGTTCTTGGTTGGATAGAAAACCTGCAGCCTCTTGGCCCTCCATGGCACGAGTTTGACATCCCTGCTGTACAGGAATCCTTCGCCACTTCCAATATGGCCACGATAGCCAATGTGCTTAATTTTCTGTTTCAGAAACAGACGGGTGACGTCGGGGGGACTGCGTCCATGATTTATACAATCTATAGCAGGGAACTCAAACTCGTGCCATGGAGGGCCAAGAGGCTGCAGGTTTTCTTTCCAACCAAAAACTCCACCAACTGATTTCACTGATTAGTCCCTGCTCTCTGCTTGATGGTGAGGTAATCAGTGAAATCAGCTGGTGGTGTTTTTGGTTGGAAAGAAAACCTGCAGCCTCTTGGCCCCCCATGGCTCAAGTTTGAGATCCCTGATCTATCGTCAAGACATGAGTACAGAGAAGTTCTTAACGGCGCAATACATTTGAAAATTTATACGTGTCGTAGTGAGCGTGCAAGTTGCGCCATCTTTCAGGTTTAGTATGAACAGGACATTAAAGTAAGACATAAAAAATATTTCCCACAGTGCCTTTAAGTTAAGCAGCTCCTCTATACTGTACTCTATATTTGGATGACAGGAAAGAGTGGTGCTTCTCTTTATCAAACCTTAGCAAAAAGGTAGATTGGCACACTTTCCCTGAAAAAAAAGCTGAACTTTAACTAAAAAATTAACAGCACTCCTAGCTGTATTGTCAAGTATTAAACCTGTTTTTATGATCAATATCTGAGACAAATCTTAAAGAGACTTTAAAGACGACAGACAAAAGTAAGACAGCTTACTTTTTAAAAGTAGTGAAGTGAATGTGAACAAGAAGCTGTATGAACAAACACACTTTACTGTACTGTGTGAGTCATATTAACCCAATAAGTTTTATTTATTATAACTTTACTCTGACTTAAATGCAGCCTGATAACTTGCATTAGCTGATACTGGCTCCTGAAATGCAAGACTGTCTGTCTAGTGAGGTGAGACATTAATCCTCACGAGCTGGTGTGTGACTGCTCACACCAGTAATGTGAAATGTTTTGTCGCATGTGTTAAAGCTACACACACAGAGGGAGCTTGAAAGTCATAAACTGTGAATGTGTAGTGTTAGCTCTACCGTGTGTGCCTTGAAGGTTAGTGTCATGCTGTCTTGAGTATGTGTGTGAGTGTGTGTTTTGCTGGAGAGTGTTGTGTTTATGTGTTTCAGCAATGGTACACTGCCACAATGAACCTGCTGGGGACCTGGCTCACTGAACGCATGGATCAGCAGCTCCACGTCTACCAACTGAAAATCCTCATCAGGATCACAAAGGTAACGGCCAGAAAACACACCCACCAGAAGAGGGGAGGGAGAGAGGTTGTATTCAGACACAGAAAAGTAATATGTCTGCATTTCTGTGGGCTGTTTTAAGATTTTAACCATGTTTGAGGATAGCTTTGTATAAATGCTGAAAGGTATAAAATTTGTATGTCTTAGTATTTTGTCTGGTGTAATTTACCATTACCACACAAGGTTTGAAACCTGAGTGCTGTTATCACAACACTTTGTACCAGTTTGGAAGTCAAAAAAGTGATATGGTGACACAAAAGAGATTTCATTCCAGTGATATTGTTGGCTCATTCAGACATTGGGTATTATCAGCTTGCAAGCGGAAGAATGCTTTAGTTAGCCACTTTCCACTCTCCATTCATATTTGTTACACTCTCACTTTTAAATTTCATGCTTGTGTGAGTATTTTGGACATGGACAATAAAAAATAATAGCTGTGTGATGCTGAAATAAAGAAAAAGATATGGCTCTGTAGTGGAAGTCACCACATGAGTTCAAAATCTATTGTGAGCTTGGCTTTTCATGCACAAAAACAGGATAAAACTTTTCAGTGCAAAGAGGAGACTATATATAAACATGAGCCAGATTAACCGACAACTTCTTTGGGCCTGGACTTGTTTAAGATGGACTGAAGTAAAGGGCAAATTTGGACACCTTGTCCTCCACTTAGGCTCTTTTCTCTCAGACAACTAAGACAATATAAATTACAGGTGCATATTGAAAAGCTTTTGAACTTTGTACACGAGAGATCCATTAAAAAGGCAGCTGATACTGGGAATTGAGTGAGTTTTTGTGGATGTCTGTCACCACAGTTGATTTCAGAACTGTTGAGATAAACATTTTTTGCCTCTTTTATGTTTTACTTCATGAGGTTGAATAACAGACTGATTCTTGGCTGAATCTCTTGTCCTGTAGAAAAAGTACCGGGACTTCCGCCTTCAGGGTGTCCTCGACTCCACTCTCAACAGTAAGATGTACGACACGGTGCGTAACAGGCTGACTGTGGAAGAGGCCACTGCTTCAGTGAGGGAAGGAGGCATGCAGGGCATCTCCATGAAGGACAGTGACGAGGAGGACGAAGAGGATGACTAGGGCCCTGTACACTGAACTACCCTCACCCTGACCCCCCTTTCACACTTTTGACTTTAGCCTGGTTACCGATGCATGTACCAACTCAGATAGCCACTCTAGGACCTCTTTGTCAGCTCGAAATGCCTATGAAGGAACTATTAACTATAAAAATAGTACTTATGCTGAGGAAAATCTAAATAAAAATGTTTAAAAAATAACCATGATTGGCAGTTTAGCTGTGTCATGATAAAGATAGCACCTATCTTTGATTCATCCATTTCTAAATTCATTTCTGTGTTACTAAGCAATATGGAGAACCATTTGTTTGACAATGTTGAGTGAGATTAAATAGGTGTGTCCCTGTCCAATGCAAACCTATATGGCGCTTCTTTGTCGTATTCTACATTCATTAATGGTACATTGTTGTGATGATGAGTGTGTGGACCCTTTTCTTTGTCTTGTCTGTTTTTAAGTGAATGCCAACTGCTTCAAATGAAAAAGAAACCTCTGTATTTGTTTACGGCTGTTACAGAAACACTGTCGTCTACTCACTGTTCTTAACATCAACAGTAAGTCTAGACCTGCGTTTTTATCATGTGTCAATGCTATGTGATCTTATCTCAATTACTAATTAGGAATCTTGAACTTCAACGAGTGGGTATTCTAGAGATGCAATATTCTCATAGCTCCATTTTGATAACTTGGGAGATTCTATTTTTGTTTCAACATTAAAAGGCCTTGAACTGGTTCTATTTTAATTGAGTTGCACTTTTACAGAGAAAAGAGCAAAAATAATTTTTTTTATTGAAAAAAAAAAGTTGGTCTGTCTTTGTTCTGTAATTGTCTCGAATGAGATGTCTGGCATTTGTTTGGGTCTCACTGTTGTTTTGTATATATTCTATAAATATATATATATAAATATAAAATGCTGTACATTGCATTCTGAGCCATCGCTGCATGCCTGTGGGTTCCCACCCTCCCTAATTGCTTTCTGTTTTCTGTGTGAATTAGCTGGTGGATTCATTCTTGCTTTTGCCTTATGAAAGCCAACAGTTGTAATATGCAAGAGCTGTGGCCTCTAAATAAAAATTGCTGTACATGTGCATCAGCTCTTCTGTTTACTGTACGAGACAAACATAACCAGTGTGAACTGCATGCTTCTCTAAGTGTGGTTGTGCTCAAAATGAGCATGGGTTTACACACTTCTTGAATCTTTTTGTTTTTGGGGGAAGTTTAAAAAGTCAGATGCAGACGTGGTCACTTAAACACTATTTTAAGTCAGGCTTAGTAATGTCCACACATTCTATCAAAAATAGATAAATAGCCCTTCACTGTCCTAAAAGCAGAGAAAATAACCAGAACATGCCTTAAAATATTACATTTTCAAAGTTATTTTTCAAGCTTTTGTGCCTGTAGTGCAACAGGAGAGGACAGTGGATAAACTTTTAAACTATTTTGTACCCTTAAAACAAAACAATCCAGCCAGGAAAAAAATCTTACTATCCCCTTCAGCAACATGACAGATTTAAAGACAGGAAGTGAGCACAAACCAGCAGAATACAGACCACTGGCTACATTTCATATTCAAAATGCCTTCATGTTGACAGGGTCAGTCTTATATGTTACCTTATTTCTAGGACATTTTTCTTGTGTTCCTACATTTTCCTTCAATTTAAGCCCTAGCTTCCAACAAGATTAATTGGAAGCACTTTGTATGACATAAATGAATCAGTTATTTTATCTTAAACAATCAGTAGTTAGAGGAAACTGACACAATCACAATCATAGACAGCGTGGCTCTGCCTTTTACCAATGAACCAATGAACAGTTTCAAAGCCAAAACACCTCCATCCGAGGCACCACCATTATGAAGCCAGAGTCTGTGCAGTAGAGAATCTGTGTGGAGCCAGGTGACAAAAGTTTTTGTATCACTATTCCCGAATGAACTTCACAGCAGCAGCTGTCAATCATTATTAGAAGTGACTTAAATCAGACAAAAAAGAAACTTTTCAGAAAGAGGACTTAAACACTATGTGGCCTGATAATAACTTCATATCACCGCAGCAAACAGATGTAAGAAACATTTCTATAAGGCATGTTTATTTTTTTGTTAAGTTTAAAAATGCCAGGAGGATCTGTTTCAGAGTCTCACGCACACTGTCATAAATTCCTTTTAGCAAGGTGTGTGTTTGTTTTGGAATTAAATGGAGATCAGATCGAAACAAATTTTGTTTGTTCAAGACAACTTCGTACTTGACACAACACGCAGAGGTAAGGTATTTATTAGTTCAATTCAAGCAAACATTGCAGCAGATGGCTACATGTAGTGCTATCGTCAGCCCAGTGCCCTGACGTATCTGTAGGCTAACGTATCAAAAAGTAAACTCTGTCAGTTTGTAAGTAGTTTTGTAGCCGTTTATATTTAGCGCAGCTGGCAGCCTGGTGCTCTAAGACATGTCTGTAATGTGTAATGTTAGTAAATCCTGGTAAGCTATGTCCTGCCAGTCATCCACCAAGCAGAGCTAACGTAACCTCACTCTTCATTTTATTGATAGACTCTCAGGTTTGAACAGACCACTGCAGAATAACTGCTGCATGTGGGTTGGAATGAACATTACCACAAATGGTTAAGCCCATTTTATTGAGTGATACAGCCCGAGCTAAAGGCTAATTATTAGCCTAATTAGCTGATAATCCCATTTTAAAGTGTGGATTACGATAAATCATATATCTAGAAAGAAGTCTTTTTCAAGATCACTTTCAAACTCCTCACAGCCCCTTTAACCACAGAGGATGAACAGGGAGGCTAAATTTTTTACCCATTCTGCAGCCACTGACCAGGGGGAGCAGTTTTTGTGTCGACCTCACTTCCAGCCAAGCAAGATGACGTCCCAACAATTTTATATATATATATATATATATATATATATATATATATATATATATATATATATATATATATATATATATATATATATATATATATATTACAGTCTCGGATCAAAATCAGTATAAGAGAAACAAAAAAGAGAAATATCAGAAAGGGTTTGGGCTGAAGCAGAGGTAAAAGATTCTGAACCCTTGATTTCATTTCTTTAAGTCAGACAAACAAAACCAGATTTGGGGAAAAAAATCTTAGAAAATTGGAAACAAAATATTGGATAAAGAAAAGTGACATGGGGGAGCATAGGGCTGTGAGAAAAGCTTATGTTGATTTGCTAGGAACTACATAAACCCTAAACATTTTAAAGCAGTGAAATTAGCCTTTTTACTGAAGAAGTACTTCTATGTTTGATACTTCCTGGTTGAAAGAAACATTTGAGTGTAGAGCATAACATTTTATGGAATATTATCCTTGTGAGGTTTTTATTTGAGTGAGTGACACTTCTCAGGAGCCGTTGCTTAGTGCACTGGACCGAGGAGGAACAAGATTCATGTCAAACTTATCCATCAATAAGTTCATGTAATACAAGAATGCTGTGCACCCAAACCCAAACTTTATTTAATATAGAGCAATACAGTTACCTATTAAATAACACTATTCCACTAGAGATATTGTATATGACAGCATCATAGGATATATGGCTATGATACTATCATATAAACACAATATGATGGACAAAACCATTTCTTCATTTATTCAAGTTACAAAATAGACTCACTACCAACCTGGCTGAAAAGCACTGAGGCTGACAGACTGGATCCCTGGACCACAGGGCTAATTTCCAGTCAATTTTGTTTCAATGACAATGTGGTCCTCACAGGTTCAGTTACAACTAAAGGGGTTCTATTTCGTGGATGTCTCCATAATACATGTCCCACAAAATAAAAAGAGTTACAATCTGTTTCAGGGGCACTATACAAACCAAATCTTTGTATAAAAAATATACACTTCTGTGATCACAAAGGTTACATTAAAGTCAAAAGACATTTCATTTTTGAAGTTCATGTGTTCAGCGACAGCACTCGTGTTTTCACTGAGCATAGAAATATCAAACAGAGATCACTTGCATTCATTCAAAAGAAATAACAAATGTTGCAGAGAAGGGTTTCAGTTGCAGAACGGAGTGATCAGAAATCTGGACTTTTCTCCAAATGTTGGAGAATTCTCTGAATTCAGCAAACTTCCCTCTGTCAGAGAAGTGACAGGTAATCAGTTGAAGGACACACAAAAACCAGTCAGGAAAGAAGGGGATGTCTGAAGAGGGCTTAAAACAGGTCTGAAACAGGGAATTGGCCCAAGTAAAACACATTTTACTGCACCTTATATCTTGTTTTCTGTCTTAAGGAAAGCCTCATGTGGTCAGATATTTTGCTGTAAAGTGAGTTCCTGAGGTTAAATCAGAAACGTGCCGTCACTGGTTATCTGAAGAGCAAGATTTTACACTTTTGTAAAACCAAATGCAAGTACATAATTTCCAGAAAAAAAAGAACAAAAACAAAACACTGACATGTTACAAACTGGAACCACATCTTTGGTTACAAATAAAGCATCGATTCCCAAAAAAGAAACTGCTGGGCCCAAAGGAAGTATTCATCTCTTATGAATTCATTCAGGTCTTATTCATTTACAACTTTAAATCACAGTGGATGATTCAAGATGGACCTTTATTTGAAATTAAAACAAAAAAGACCTTTATTACAAAAAAACAGACGAGAAGCAGATATAGAAGAAAGAGACACTGATTGCACAAGTATTCCTCATTTTAATAAAACATTTCAATGATCAGTTCTGCAGAAACCAAATAAGTTGTTCAGAGCTCAGGTCCATGCTCCAGGTTTGAAAAATATATTCAAATATAAAAAGTCAGAATCTGAGCCCAAATTTATCATGATAAAGTGTTTCTTTAAAAAAAATCTGACACGCACTGATCACAGGGAGAAGTCGAGAACATTTCCAAGGCACAAGATATCCCTTGTATAATGATACATTTTGAAAGAGTATAGTACAGCTCTAAAGCCTGCCTGGAGCAAGTCATGCTCAGAGACTGTGAGCACAGAGGAAGGGCGAGGGCGGGGGTGAGACCGGCGAGAGGCTGAGAGAGTTCTGAAGAAGCTGCAGGGTGTCATGGCTGAGATTGGAGACGTTTAACCAGCTGCAAAGAACAAGCCTCTGGTGGAGGAGGGAGTCATGTAAGGAGAATCAGTGATGTAGCTGAAGGTGTTATGGTCAAATCATCCCAAAATTCTTCCTTGGAGGAAGTTGGCTCTGTTGCACGCTTGTGAATTTGGAGAGTAAAAGCAGAGCTGCACAGGACTATCTCTTAAAGTGGAATTCTGATGCCCTGGAGTAGTCAAGTTACAGGACAGGAGGAGAGATTTGACTTTCCACTCACATCTTCTTCAAACAACTGCAAACCTCCAAACATAATTTTTTTGTTTTTACTTGCGATTGCAGCAAAAGGGAGTAAATATTTGTGCAATCAGTTGTAATGTTTAACTAAAATTCATTTAATGTATGTACACTTTGAAATCAAAACAGTTGCTTTTATTGACGTGTCAAAAGTAAATCATAATTACATCCACTGTGATTTCTAAATGTAAATAAATATTACAAGACGCTCGCATGGAGACCCATTACATGTGTTAACAGCTGAACTCTGTGGTTCAGAAAGCTGGAGTTTAAAGATAAAAAATAGAAAAAGTAATCCTCACCATGGCCAGTGGACAAAGAGGCAAAATACTAAAGAACAAAAACATTGGCTGACTATGAAGGATATATAGTATATTATATATATAAGTATATATTACAAAACAATATAACAATATAAATCCCTGTAAAAGCAATAAAGGTTCACATTAGATGTTGTAACACATTAAACAAAATAAGCATTAAGTACATTGTACAAGACAGCAGTGAGATATTTGGACAATAAATGACAATAATAGGCAGGTTTTCATCTCAACGTGATTAAGGGCTTCATCCCCCAGTGGGCGGAGCCTAAAAAAAGTTTGAGGTGACAGAGTGACTCGATGCATGCTGGGCTACGTCGTGATGCGAGATTTTTGACACGTAATTTCAAAGTGGATTGCCTGAACTCCTCCCTGGTCTTCATGCTTCAGGGTTGGTCTCAGCGCACTCCGTTGGATCCCGGTCGTTTTGTGATGCCGGGATGGTTTGTTCCACTCACTGGATTTAGGCAGTAACACTGATAGTATAGTGCAAACTGGACAGAGCTGCTTTTTCCTCACGTCAACTTAAAACAGGTGCAAACGCTCAGCAGGATAACAAATAAGACGAGAAAATAAAGGACAAAAACATAAATATCAAAAACTTTTATCAGTATAAAAAGTAATAAGGTTATTCATTTAATCAATAGTCTGGCAAAAAAAGGCCTCAGAAAAGTTTCTCGAGTTTTTTTTGTTTGTTTGTTTTTGTACAAATTAAGTGCCTGTGAGAAAGTCCTTAGACGAGCGACTCCATGCTCTCTGCAGGGTCCGACTCATCCGCGATCACCACCACCCCATTATTGTCCATGTGCATGGGGCTCAGGCCACACTCTCTGTTACTGACCAGGCTGAGCATGGCTTTGTAAAGGTACTGGTACTGCTCCTAGATACAAACACACACAACAAGATGCAAATCAGGGACTTTTCATGTGCTTATAAACCACGTTAAGGGGGTCATGCTTTGATGCTTGAAGCCTATGTGGAAAAACCTGGTGCAGATGACTTTTAAAGAATCTCAAAACTTTAAAACAGCTCCTGTTTGGCTTTATCTGAGTGGTCATCTGCCTTTATTAGAAAACAATGTTCCTTTAAAAAGCAGCACTAAATATCAGACTGGCAGAGCTTTGGAGTGACCAGAGAACAAAACAGTTGAGCATTTTGCAGCTGCAGCCTCAGATCTTTCAGTCAGGAGGTGATGAAAACTGCGAACACAGCTGAATAATAATCGACAGGTGGAGAAAAACACAACTCCACATGAATGCTAAAGTTTCTGTGTCTGCTGGGTAAAGAGTGGGTTTGCTTGCCAACAAACAAGCTATCAAAATCTGATCTAGTTCTGTTGTTGCTGTGTGTGTCTGACAGTTTGTTTTGATGTTTCCCTGCCCCTAGATGACAGAAAATGGATCAGTGCAACTTTAAATGTTGATTTTAAGACAATTATTGAAATTGTCTGCCACAGCAGAACAGATGTTTACAAGGCGCTGACTTGTTATCACCAAATAAAGTTTGTTTGCAAACCAATATTTCAACCCATCCAGAAAATACAGTGTAGAAAGAAATGTTCTTTTTCAGTCATGTTTGTGTATGCTGCACTAATTTAAAATCTTGGCTCAGATTCAGTCTATCAACTCCTGAAGGAAAACCTCTTTAGCCGCTACCTGCTGCACCAAATTTAAAGCTGTGTTGCTGCCTGTGCTTGATGAGGAAGGTGAGTAGAAACTTAGTAAAGTTTCATAAACCAAAACAAGGCTGAGAGACACTAAAATGTCTCTCAGAGCTGAGAAGAGATCACTAGAATCTGTCCGAGGCTGATGTGAACTTACGATGTCAGTGAAGACTCCCGGCCTCATGAGATTGATCATCTTCGCCACTTGGTAGATGTCAACAACGCCCTCGTTCTCCAGCTGATGGGACAGCGTGCTGAGAGCACAGAGCATGCCGGCTGACACAGCTCCATACCTGGAAGATAAAATGAGCTGTGTGAGACACCTGTCTGTCAAAAATCAGTAATTGTTTGGATACTTTACAGAAGAGTTTCATGTTGCCTTTGTAATCCTTTGACAAAATCAAAACTTAAGTGTGAGGCTTTTTTTCCACTCAATGGTGTTTGCAAATATTTTCACTCAATAAAAAGTGAAAGAAAGCTTAATCCTGCACGAAAAGACACCTAAAAAATACACTCACCAGCCACTTTACTAGGCACACCTGTCCAACTGCTCATTAACGCAATTTTCTAATCAGCCATGGCAGCAACTCAATGCATTTAGGCATGTAGACAGCGTCAAGACGATCTGCTGCAGTTCAAACCGAGAATCAGAATGGGGAAGAAAGGTGATTTAAGTGCCTTCGAACATGGCATGGTTGTTGATGCCAGACGACAGGTCTGAGTATTTCAGAAACTGTTGATCTACTGAGATTTTCATGCACAACCGTCTCTAGGGTTTACTGAGAATGGTCCGAAAAAGATAAAATATCCAGCGAGCAGCAGATCTGTGGGTGAAAATGCCTTGTTGATGCCAGAGGTCAGAGGAGAATGGCCAGACTGGTTCCTGAGCTGATAGAAAGGCAACAGTAACTCAAATAACCACTCGTTACAACCGAGGTCTGCATGAGAGCATCTCTGAACACACAACACGTACAACCTTGAGGCAGATGGGCTACAGCAGCAGAAGACCACACCGGGGGCCACTCCTGTCAGCTGAGAACAGGAAACTAAGGCTACAATTCACACAGTCATGTCTATCCCTTTATGACCACAGTGTACCCATCTTCTGATGGCTACTTTCAGCAGGATGGTGCACCATGTCACGAACCTGGAATCATCACAGACTGGTTTCTTGAACATGACAATGAGTTCACTAAACTCAAATGGCCTCCACAGTCACCAGATCTCAATCCATTAGAGCACCTTTGGGATGTGGTGGAACGGGAGATTATCATAATGGGTGTGCAGCCAACAAATCTGCAGCAACTGCGTGATGCTATCATGTCAATATGGACCAAACTCTCTGAGAAATGTTTCCAGTACCTTGTTAAATCTATAGCCGCGTTTCCACTAAGCAGACCGGTTCAGTTCATCTCGGTACAGTGCGCATTTTTTGGCCTTTCCACTGACTTATCCTGGGACAGATCCCCAAATAACCGAGACAAGCCTCCCACTTTTTGAGACCCTTTCGTGTGGGTGCCAGACTGAACAGATCCAGTCTTGGAAGGTGGAGCAACACACTGCAGACCATTGATTGGTTAAAAGAATCGTCACTTACCCCGCGACAGCGGCTGTATTTCTCCTGGCCATACACAGACTTCTCTGAAACAAAACTTGATTGCACTTTGTATCAAAGAGCTACATGCCAATCACAAAGAGGACGATATGCTGCATGTCTTCCATCTATGCTCTTTGTGTACTTTATAAACAGGGTACACTGTGTTGCGCTGCTGTCACGCTATTATCTGGGGCTAACAGCTGGGGCTTTCGGCATTCGACTTGCACGCCACCTACCACGAGAGGGCACAGTTTGCTGTGGAAACGCAAATGGGAACGGGCTTAACTGCACCAAACCGTGCCAAACTGTACTGAACCGAACCAGACTGCTTGGTGGAAATGTGGCTTATGCCACTAAGGACTAAGGCAGTTCTGAAGGCACAAGGGGGTCTAGCAAAAGTGTACCTAATGAAGTGGCCAGTGAGTGTAGGTTAGCACAAAAAGTAAGGGAAGAGCAACAGCAGAATAAGATGTTTGGCATTTGAAAAGACGATCTGGCTTATTTTTCATGAGTGGAGGTGACACATTTAGCTCTACAGCTCATCCCATAAATGCATGTTCCTTACAAATGTGGCACCATTTAAAAGTGAACTAAACAGGCTTTCTAACAGTATATGCTTTATTTCCAGAAGCACTGCTAACTTAAAGATTATTCTTGTTTGTAGGTGAAACCAAATCACGTTCTCTTCTGGTGTCAATGGAAGCCTTTTATGGTCCTTCTGAAACTTTGGGTAAAGTTTCAGAAAGACACCCAGCTTTGTGAGATATAAAGTGATACTCAGGATGTGGACTCTCACTTTTTAACTGTTCAGCTGGCTGGTTTTTGACAGGAACAACAGCTGAGGAACAGACATCAGCAGGGAACAACTGGCAAAGTTGTTGTTGCCGTACAGCTGCCTGGTTACTGAGAGATATCAGAGTGGTATTTTATTTATCTTGATGGCTGCCTGCAGATTCTTAGAGCGGGCCAAAGAGCCTTTATATTTAGAGGCTTTTTCCTCCGTCGCTAGAGCAAAAATTCAAGTGCAACAAGAACAAATCAGTTGAACATCTAAGGACTCTTTTGCCACTTCTCAGCCCTTGAAAATCAGACCCTTTCTCTTTGATGCATGCAGGACAATAAGAGCAATCAGTAATCACCAATCAGCAGGATTTGAAAATAAATTGAACTGAGATGACTTTGTGGCTAGAACTGCAAATCTTGAATCCTTACTCATCGTGCACGATGGTGGGGCCGTCTCTGGTCATGGCCTCCTCTTTAATGACACTGATGAGCTCAAAGGTGCTGCTGAGGGGAGCGTCAGGATTCGGCCATTTAGGACACTGAAAGTGTCTCACCTCCAGAACGTAGTCGTCCTGTCACACACAAACATCACAGCATTGTTGAAGCCCTCAGGTAGGAGGGAGCACCATTAGTTGAAAGCAGAGTTTCAGGTACCTGTGTGGCCTCGAGGATGAAGTCGTGGATGATGATCTGCTCCTCGTTGGAGAGGCACAGTCTGTCCTTGCTGATGAGGGTGACAGTGAAGGCGATGCAGTTCATAGCCTCTTCCCGACTTGGCCAGTAAACAAATTCATCCTCCGCCTGCAAAGAAAAACAACAAGTCAGAGAGGGTAACTTTTTTTACATCCAACCCTTTCCTTTTATCCTTGTGTTACTGATTACTCGACTGTCTCCCTCTGTGAGCAGACTACAGAGATATTACTCACCAGTCCCTGGTTGTCAGGCAACATGACGATAATCTGAGCGTTATGGTCCCAGATCATCCGCCAGAAGTCTGTGGTGGTGTGGGGCAAAGGATGCTGGGTAATGATGAACTCATTACTCCTGAAGTAACCCTGAGGTGACAGGAGGGGAGCTGTTAGTCTCACTTAAGCTCAGAGCTCTCATACTCATGAGTGACTGTGAGAGCAGACAACTGGTCGTCTTCCAACAAACTGTCACCGTGAACTGACAAATCTGTCAATAAAGTTCTTTAATGTATTTAAAAAAAACAGAAAGTAGAAACCAGCCAATCACAGCGTACCATTATGTAGGATGCGTTAATGTAATCTGTCCCCTTCATTCCAGGCAGAGTGGTGAGTCCAACTCGTGCTCGCTCGGCTGTGAGTGTGAGACAGAGAGAAGCACTTTAACCCACACTTTATATCACACAGGCTGATAATGCAAACATTCATTACCTCCTAACTGTTGCCATAGCAACAGGTAGGGACAAGTCAGGGGATAGCGAATGTATAGAAAGATTAGCTTAAAGGATTATGGAAATAGATTCTAATTTTGGAGGATGAATTTAGAGACGCAATGTTTTGACTGTGCAATGTTAGAAAATACTGAGGCAGCACTCGATTTATCATGGTTTCAAAAGAGGAGGAAAAGTATCTCGCTAAGAGGAGAGCTGAGGTGTCATTTTTTTCTGGTTTAGCCAAAAAGCCCATGTAGCAGCCTGCTTGTTGCCCCTGAACGCAGCAGCTCTCCATGTTCGCTGTGACCTTGTTCTCTAAAAACCTCTGCTCTGTAGTGAAAAGGCTGTGGAAAGGAAAGGAAAGGATACTCACAAGGAACCACTGAGGAGTTGCGGTTCTTCTCCTTGTTGCTGTCTTTGTGGGCACTAAAACACTCCACAAAGCGACTGTTACACTGAGTCAGCAGCTGGAGAGAAGGAGAGAAAACACAGAGCAGATAATCAGGAAAAAAAAAATCATCAGTTTCAGACAGAATGTGCTGTAGAAGTGTTTGTCAGAGCATGTAAAGCTCAGGAGGAAGTGACATTACGTGCATGCAATTAATTTTTCTCTCCTGATGTTGTAGCCTGATGAAACATTCACCAAGCATTGTGTGAGGTGGCATCAGTGACAGACATGACTTCATTACAGCCAACATCACAGGCTCTACATCTATTCCTATCTGGGTCCTGGAAAGCCAGTGTGCACGTTGTTACCAGCTCCTGATCCAAATGCCGCCTGGACTCCAGCCAGCAGTGTGGCTGCAGATGGTGACAGCTTGTCTAAGCAGAGTCAGACTCCCAGGAGGTTAACTCACCCTGAACTGCTTCTCCAGGTTGGTGCGGCCTGCAGAATTGGGCATGAGGATGCTGTTGACATAACTGTGCAGCTGCCAGGCAGGCACCTCGGTCTCCCTGCTCATGATGTCCTCCATCAGAGCATCGTGGATGAAAACATACTGCTCCTATAGAGGAAGAGTTTATAATCTATCAGACACACGATCATCTGAACAAACAGGCACAATTAGAATCTAGTTTAAACATTGGAATGGATCATTTCACAGTTTCAGCTTTTTCCTAAGTTCTTTTTATGAGATTTTATTTCTTCAGCTTTTTATGACAGCCAATCACAGGCTGTCAGCTGTTTGGCTGACACACAAAGACTGTAATGACAGGTGGCCCTATAAAAAAAAAGACGGCCTGTGGGAACCGTTGTGCTGTGAAATAAAAATAGACGTACAAGAAAAGATCTAGAATCAGTAGGTGGAGAGAAACTCAGTTTAATCATCCACGCAAATGTAGCAGTACCACATGGTGGTAAAAGAAAATCTGTATTTTGGCCTATGCTGAAACACCAGTATTTCTGATAACCAAACCAGCTTTTTTAATAAAGAAACATGATTATGTGCTTTAAAGCATGCATTAATTTTATGTTAAAAGGTAAAGGAATCAATGTTTATTCATAGTGGTTAACACCTACAGTAAAACAAATAGAAGATTAAGATGAAGCAGAAGAAACTGTTTTATAACCAAGTAAAAGCTCCTCACATGAACCTTAAAGAGGGGTTTTAATCTTTCTCGTATCTTAAACATGAACATAAAGTAACAGTGATGGATGTTCATTCTTAATGTGTGCAAATTTTCAAACCACTAATTGTTTATATGTGGTAAAAATCTCTGAATCTGCCTGTAAACTGGTCTTAAAATAACAAGATTTTCGCAAGATCTTCACAAGACTTGCAGAAATGACAAGGTCATCACATCTCCTAACTCATTCATGTCAAGATGGAGGGGCAGGCCTCAAACACTAAGGACGCTCATAGCTTTGTTCCCAACAGGCTTCCAGAGGGCTAGCCAATCAGAGAGAAGGGGGTTTGCGGAGCAGAGAGCTTTAAAGTGACAGCAGCTAAAATGAGGCATTTCAGACAGAGGCTGAAATAAAAGTTTTCTTAAACACCAGTGTGAGGAAAATACGTAGTTTTTGAGATATACAGCATATAAAGCTAATATGAGAGTACCAGAGGTACATTATAAAGCCTACAAAAGCACTATACCCCTTCTTTAAGTTTGAATGTAATTAGGGTAAAGCAAGAAGCTGTCCCTTGACGGACCTAAATGAAAGTGAAGATGAAGCAGAAATAACTTCCACTGAATCAAACACACCACTCTGATCTATGGACTGCATGCATGGACCACATCTGACATTCTAAAGCTGCATCTTTTTGCCTATGTACATTATGATGAGATCATAACAGTACATTATATGTGACCTTTACCTTAGCGATAAGTGCACTAGTTTATTTTACGCCCATCTTTGATTATATTTGACCTTTTGATATGAAAGGCTGCAGCAATTTCACAGCATAAAGAGACCATTCAAAGTTTCTCACCTCCGTCTGAACTAGGTAGTTGCGTTGTGTGCGGATATGTTTGAGAAAATCCAGGACGCTAACTGTGCTTTTGTCCTTGATCTGTTGCAGCATGCTGTCAATGACGATGTAAGTTCCTGTGCGCCCGACCCCGGCACTGAGGAGCAGAACACAAAGCAATATGAGCAGACTGCAGGCCCATAGAGGGAGCTGTAAACCCAATCAGCATATATATGAGACTCCAGCACCCATCAGTTACATAATTATTTAGCCCTGGAGCTCTGCAATAAGAGGCGTACCTGCAGTGCACCAGCACAGGGCCCATGTCTGCAGTGCGAGCTGTTGAGGAGCGTTTGATGAAGGTGAGGACAGGGAGGGTGTACTCTGGGACTCCCATGTCAGGCCACTGAGTGTAGTGAAACTGCACCACAATGCGCTCATTTATCTTCCCTTTGGGGTTCCCCTTCTGACCCTAAAATGCAACAGCAGAGGAGTAAATGGTGAGAACGTAACACACAGACTCAATTCTAAGTCTTTATAAGCTCATACGTTAGAAGATGGTGCTGTGACCCCATATTGCAAATTGCTCAACTGAACTTGTTTACAGTTAGTAAGGACTGAAAAAAACTTCAAACTTAGCAGAAAAACAAGATCAAGTTAAAAATAGAACTTATTAAAGAAAATTAATGATAAAGATGATTTTCATTCAAGACATAAGTTTGTCTCTTCCGTACCTTCTTAACTTTTGTGTTCCTTATATGGAATCTCCTCAGTGTGTAGCAAGCGTGCACTTTGGTGCTTTTCAGGGTAACCACAATGTTCCCATACTGTTCGCTGTTCTCTGTGGGCCAGTACTGGTCACATTTTCTCTGAAGGACACAAACACATTCACTGATAAACTACATCTGAAACACAACTATCTATCCTTTGAATGTCTACATTTATGTATGAATGGGATGAACTTACTCTCCCTTTCTCCACAAGGTTTGTTATCATGACGATGATTCCAGTGTTCTGTTCCCACACCATTCTCCAGAAGTCCTCGAATGTGGACTTTAGAGGACCTTGAGCAGCTATGTACGCTCTGGGACAGTTATAGCCCTGAAAAGATATATACCATGAACCAATGCTATATAAAACTACCTCCCTTCAAAAGTCTGTCTGCAGGAAAGTTTTCAGATTGTTGTTTCGATCGTAATATCCTTATCAAATATATCAGCATGTATTGCAGAGGATACAGTTTTATTTTCACAGCAGAGGTTTTTGCAGTTCTGACTTTAAAGTAAGTTTTCTGACTTTACCAAGAAATTTGGTCCCAGAGAACATTGATTTTTTTCCTCTGAATTCTAAGCTCAAAGTTAAAACTTTGAAATAAAACTGAGAATTCAGACTCTTACCTCTGAGTTTTGACTTCAATCTCACAATCAAATTTCAATCTCAGAAATTCTGAATTTCAAGAATTTTGAACTTCTTGACTTCTTTCCTTGAGGAAGTCTACTTAGACTTCCGAAATGAATGTCATAATTTAAAGTTTTTTTTTCCATCTCAAATTCTGAGGAAAAGAGGCTCAATTTTGACTTTAGTTCAAACATATTGTGACTACAATTTTAAGTTCTGTTTTAATATTATTCTTTACTTAAGAGTTTTTGCTGCAATCTCAGTTTTCTGACTCCTTTTCATCAAATTCAGAAATCAAGTAGGACTTCTTTTGTGGAATTCTGAGAAAACATATCACCATAAGATTGGAATTCTGACTATTTTATAAGCCAGTATTTTTTTCTTAGAATTTTAATGTGATCTCAAAGTCCTGAGGATAAAGAAAAAAGCTGACTACAAATTGTTAATTCTGAATTCAACTTAAAAATTCTATTTTTTTTTTTTTCTGTCGATTTTACTTTTATCTCTTAATTGAGTCAATTATGTTTTTTTTTCTTTTTTTTCTTCAACTGGCTTAACCTGAAGAATTTTTTTCAGAGGCCCCAATCCTTTTCTGTACAGAATGGCTCTTGTACTGTTTAAACATTTACTGTTGCATTCAGGCTAATGTCTACTACTGCCACAATGTTTCAAACAAAAGCCAAGCCCAGCATAAAACACAGGGAAAAAAAGAGGTGTTCAGTAAAACTCACATCCACATAGTTGGCGTTGATGTAATCTGAGTGCTTGGCGTCTTTCCCGGCCAGAGCTCGGAGTTTCACCCTGCTGTGGTCGTCTAAAGAACACATCCGTTTATTTATGTGTGAATTATAAAAGGATAAAAGCATGCTATGAAAACCAGCATTAATTCTCACAGCAGGAGATATCTTAATCAGATTATACGGCTGACTCACAGGCCACAATGTTGATGTATCTGTTTTTGTGCTTGTTGTCAGGATGATTGGAATGTTCTGCTGTGATTTTCAGGTCTGCTGTGGAGCGTTGGACCTCCTGCAGAGAAACAGAATAAAAAGATTGATTTTAGTTAAAAAGGTGAGACAATAATATATATTTTTTCTCCCTGAGGAAGTATGGCTTAAAGTGATCCTGTTGTAACGTCCACTCTCTGCAAGTAATGCTCCTTAGAATTTACTTCCACCATACTATTGGTCTGTAAAGAGACCTAAAGTCTAAACACAATCTCTGGCACCAAGCCCTACCTAAACACACAACAATGAATTCTGACACAGCTTTGTCTTGGTGTGTTAGAAAATTACACAAACGAGCTCCACACCAAATGACCCCAATTAGAAGGAACCCTCTGGGGATGAAGCGTTTGCCTCTTTCCCTAACCTGGTTACACGCAGAATGTGTTCCCTTCCACTCGACCAGCAGACAGACCTTCTCTAATTAACCTCCTCTTCTCTCTTGATCTTTCTCTCCGTCTTTCTCTCACCCATCTGTTCAGGAATGAGCAACTCTGCACAGACGCGTGCATAGAAATACCTCTATCCACTGTTAAGGTTCACAGTAGAAGGGGAAGTCAACTGTGCTGAATAGTAATAAGTTTCTAACTCCACAGAAAAAGTTCTTTTCTACACTCAGCAATCTTCAGGGGTTGTATGTATAAAAATCCCTTGTAATGTTTGTGTTTAGTTCACCTCGTTTGAGGCAGGGCTTGAAAGCTGTAATTGAAACTTGACAAGAGGTCTAAGACGGCTTGAAAAAGAGGATGTTGGTTTGCATATAACGTGACTGTGCTGTGAAAAAAAAAAACAAGAACATGTACTGGATTCTAATTAAAAAAAATAAGCAAAGTCCAACCTCGTGAAATTTTAACATTGACAGTGACAAATCATCCCTGCCCTTTCTTTCTAAACTCCATTTTCCCTCTTTGTGTTTTTTTTACAGAGAATCTGAACATAAAACCAGAGGAAACAAACAAAAACATTTCTGTTTGTATCTTTCTTTCTGTTACAAGAACCTGCTAAACCCATCTCTGGTGTAAAAGCACCATTTGTTGGATAGCAAAAGGTCAACAATGCTCCAAAGTGAATCATCACTAAAGTAGGTGATGAAAGTGTACCTCAAACTCTTCAGAAAAACCCTGCAGGTTGTTCTTGTAGAGCTCCATGATGTGTTTTACAAAGTGCTTCACGGGGATGGCCTCCATGTCATCTGCAGGGAGAGAGACACAAACGTTAGAAAAGGTGGGCAGTGGGCACTGCTTTCTGTTGTGTGTGTGTGTGTGTATCATATGGCCTTGTGTCTGAGGAGGTGTGTAAAGCAATGAGAGCTGGCAGATCTCACCTATAAAAACTATCATTTTTAAATGTAGCTATCATAGAAACAGGAAGGAAATGTTAAGCTGTGACTAACAACACTTTTAAAAATGTCTTTATTTACAGCCAACAAAATGTATCAAGCTGTTTTTCTAAGGATGCTTAAAATCCCTGATGATTGTAGATACTTCCAGGCAACAGATCAATTTACAGATGAATGAGGTTTAAATCAGAAACACTGAAAACTTGTCTATAAATGCGTCACATTGATTGAATAAAGAGGGAGTATTGCACTTTTTTTTTTTTAGGTTTTATACTGTCCCTCTGGTACACCTGTTGTAGTAATCCCATTTCCCTTTGACAATGACACCTAAAAGAAAAAATAAATTAAAAAAAATAAAAACTATTTCCTTTATTTCATTGCAGATAACATCAAATGTATTGTGCAGATTTCGGATGTCCAACTAACAACTGGTATTGCAACTTTACAAAAAAAAGGGACAGGAAAAAAGAAAAGGAAGAAATAACAAAAGCACATGTTTTGCTATTTTACCAGACTACTCTGTTTTACAAATGCAAAGAGTTAGTACTTTAAGCATTTAGAGAAGGGAGCATCTGTCTCCTCTGAGCCAAATCAGCCTCAAATCACACATGAGGGATTTTTTTGATAAGGCTGGTCACCATCACAGTGAGACAATAGAGCAAGGGACCCAGCTGCCATCACTGCTGATAGTGGCCAATATCTTAACTCAGGCAGCCTGGCAGCTGGGGCCTTTAGGGCTCTTATTTGCCTCAGTGGTTACAGCATAAAGGTGAGTTCTGCCTGGCAAATCAGTCCATCTATCAAAATGTCTTTCCTGTATAAGTATGCAGGGACCTTTATAAGGCTAACCAGTTCATCAGGATGGTACTCTGTGATTTGTGGCTTAGGAAGCTGTGCATGAATAAAAGTGTGTCTGATTAGGGCCTTTTCCATTCCTGTTAGGATATAAAACCATGTGGAACTATTTTTATCTGTAATATGGATATCCTGAACAATTACAAAAGTGATGGGTCAAATACCTACAAAAGCATTCAAGAAGCACTCAACATTCAGATCACATAAGCCACTCTAATAGTATTTTCAAATTAAACAAGAAAAAACCCTTCAACACTAGTCCAGTGGCTATGAAAAAATATGTGAGATTTCTTTGTAGGTAAGAGAAAAGAAGCAAAGGGAAGAGAGTAAAGAAAGTCGAGAGGAAGAAATAAAAGGATAAAGGCAGAAAAAGACAAACAATAAAAGTTTGATTAATGTAAAGTCAATACTGGCCTCAGCCTTGCTCCTTAACTGTGATATCACAGCCTTGAAATGTCCCTGAGCTTTAAGCCACTGTGAAAGTAAAGTCTGATATCGACTAGCTGCCACAGCGCTGCTGCTCGGGACATTAAAGGGCTACAATAATGCGGTCACACAACTCCTAGAGGAGGTGCTCCCACAGTAATTTCACATGTTAATGAACAGAAACTGTGCTAATGAAGCTGTGAGGTAAAAGAGAAAAGCATTTGAAGCTGCTAATTGTGGCCTGAGGATAAGTGCAGTATCAGCAGACATTTATCACTTCAAGTCAGATTCCATTGGTTAGCTGTGAGAGTTTCACAGCACTCAGTCTGAAGATAGAAATTTAAGTTTGTTACATTTTTGCTGTGTAAGCAAGGTGCACCATCAACAAAACAATTATCAATCATCTTAATCGTCTTGATTTCAACTGCTCATCCTTTGGGTTGTCTTTTTAGCCATTATACTTCATTGACAGCGTACTGCTTCAACTTTTCTTTAAACACTTGAAGTTAGCTATTTCTATTGCCTTAAATATATGAACAATGTTACAACTTGCTTCAAGCTAACTATTTAAACCAGCAACACACTACTTCAATCTAACTTTTTAAATCAGTAACATATCACTTCAAGGTTACATTTCAAGGCAGTAACACATCACTTAAAACTATTTATAGCAGTAACACATTACTTCTAGCTATCTTCTTAATATAGGAGTACATTACTTTAAGCTAACTGTTTAAAGCAGTAACACATCACTTCAAGCTAACATTTTAAGGCAGTAACACATCACTTAAAACTAACTATTTAAAGCAGTGCATTACTTCAAGCTAACTGCTCAAAGCAGAAACACATTAATTTAAGCTAACTGTTTAAAGCAGAAACACATTAATTTAAGCTAACTGTTTAAAGTAAAACACATTACTTTAAGTTAACTATTTAAAACAGTAACACATCACTTCAAGCTAACATTCTAAGGCAGTAACACATCACTTAAAACTAACTATTTAGAGCAGTAATATTACTTCAGGCTATCTTTTTTTTTATAAATCAGCACATTACTTTAAGCTAACTGCTTAAAGTAGAAACACATTGATTTAAGCTAACTATTTAAAGCAGCAACATATTACTTTAAGCTAACATTTTTAGGCAGTAACACATTACTTCAAGCTAAATTTCAGATACATTGGTACATTAATTTAAGCTAAGTATTAATACTTTTTTTATTTTAGTGAAAGATAACTACACAAACTGTCTCCTAGTTTTAAAATGTAGCTTATTATAACACATTATTCTTAGCTATCTCTTTTTTTACATAACTTTATAAACTCATTAACATCACTAAAAGCTTGATTTAAGTGTTTACATATTCCTGAAAACTGTTTAAAATGTTTTTTTTTTGTTGTTTTAACAATCTGAATTCTTTAACTGTTGTTTTTTCCTCTCTTATAATTATAACTTTGCAAATTCTCCACTAATCCCCCATCTTTTTAAGATACATGTAGGAACTTCTGGCCCACCTGGTATAGGGATGACTGGTATGTTCTCATTGGCCACCACTCGTGGAGAGCTGCTCTCCTCCACATAGAAGTGAGCTGTCTGGAAGAATCTCCTGCAGGGACACAGAGAGCAGTGAAGTTGGATGCCACAGGAAACTCTATTAGGGAGTCGTTATCCTATTGCAGTCAGATCCGGTCTGTCAACATCAGCAAGCAAGAAGTTTAATAGAGTGACACAGGATTGGCAGGAAAGTGCTAATGAAAACCTCAGAGTGGTTGGGACACAGCTGATCGCACACAGATAGTCTGGTCTGCTCCTGGAAACAGACAGAGCTGACTGCTGGGAACAGGTAAACAACTCGCTGCGACTCAAAGCGCAGAGCCAAATTTAGCTCTTCATTCAAACCGAACACAACTAATCCAAACAGAGATTCTCTCCACAGGGTGACACACACCACTTTCAAGAAGTCCCATTCCTACATGAGGACAACAAATTCGAGTTAAAATGTAGATCTTCTGAAGAAAGTGAGCGACTGCTGCCAGCTGCTTCCCCTTATACACATGTCCTTACATAAACTTTTCACGAGTTTATTTGCCATGAAATAAGGAAACTCTTGACATTTATCAATCCTGTTATTTAAAAAGATGCAATATTGTAACTCTATTAGAGAATGTCTTTAAGGTTTTCCTCAGTGCAGGTTGAAGATAATTCAAATCCTGTCAAACCTAGCAGATAATTCTAGTTAAGACACCCTTTAAACAAAACAGTTAACTTTTCTCATAAACGACTAATCTAAACACAAAAGAACAAAAAATAATTCAACAATTAAGTAAAAAATAATAAATTAAAAGAACCCCAATGCAGGTGAGGAATCTCTGAGGTCCTGAACACCTTTACACATCCGCCACCCCCCCTCCCTCACATGCTCTCTTGCAGTTTAAACTAATATATAAGATATAAGATATAAGATATAAGACACCCATGTTCCTGCCCAATAACAGCACCCCCCCAAGTTTTATCCTACCTGTACTTTATGCAGAGGAGTGAGCAGATGCTTGTCATTCTTTAAGAGAGATGAAACAAAAATAAAAAAAGACTGCACTGCATATAAAAGATAAGGAAAAACAGGAGTGGGGGAAAGAGAGAGGGAGGGAGATAGAGGAAGAAAAGGAGGGATTGAAAACAAAAAAAGGAGGAGTGTCTCCTTTTCCAGCTTACGTCATAGCCTCCTGATCTAATGACCCCCCTTGGGTGCAGATGTGTTGCAGCTAACTAAGCAGCACAGTTGACACCTCCTCCCTGAGTCTGCTCCAAGGTCCCATATGTCCCATACTTAAGGGAATAGGAACAGGGGTGGAATAAGCTAAGCGAATGGATGTTGGTTACAAAAAAACACAGACAGAAGAAACTTCCCATTTAATGTCAACATCAGCATCACTAACACAAAATGGATTTTTTTTCTCCACTGAGCATCTGTGAGTTTTTCCTCAAGCACTTCGGGACTCAGAGACTTCCAGATGTGGGCTGTAAAGTCAGCAATTAATTCTGACTCATAACCTAACATTAACTAAGAGAACTAACAAGCTGCACAAGAGAAGGGGTAATAAACTTTAGAGACAGTCTACACATCACGTCTCGAAAATAAACATGTCCAAATAAAAAAGATTCTGATATTAAGTTGTTAATGACTAAAAACATCTGTGAGAAAAGGAACTTGCAAGCCTTAATAGTAGAGCTGTCAACAACAGAGGGTCTGTGGAGCATGAAGACTAAAGAGAGTGTGAATGGCTTGATTTCATCTCTCATCACGGTCTTTCCCCCGGGGGAAGCAGGCATTGTCTGTGAACTGTCAAGAGATGTCACAACAACAGCTGTGAGCGGCTATTTCTAATCTCAGAGCTGCCCTGCTCCTCCACTGAAATACTACAACTCTCCAGTGGCGTTTTCTCCCGGAGGCCAAGGGAAGCCATGCTTCCTCTCTTTTTTTAGACTGTAGCTGTGATTTAATGAAAATATTCATTTTTAACAGTTTCGATACTCCTTCTGTGTTTTGTCACCGTCATCTCTTCCTTATTCCTCTCCTCTAGTTATTGAGCATTTTACAATGTGTAAAACAGCGCCCTCGTAAATGTTCTGTGGCGAATGCGTGGTGAAAATACGATACTGCACGCTGTTGTCCGCAAGGAAGCCAAGCAGAGTTGGCATCCCTTGGTGAAAAAAAACAAGAATGACTGACCAATCAGATGAGGCCGTGGTCATGACACTGCTCATCTGTGATTGACCAAGACAGTGCCAAGGGAAGCCACCCCGTCTTTGGCCTCAAACCAATCAAATCACAGTATCGTCATCCTCGAGCCACTGAATGAAATCAGGGAAGTTAGCACATTAGCAGTGTGCATCAAGCGCCCGGTTGTGTGTCTAAGTGGGCGGTTGAATTAATTAATACGATGTTTAAGCTAAGTCAAGAGGACAATGTACATGTGTGAATGAGTGAGTGAGGGTGGGAGAGCTAAAGGGCGTGTGTCGGTGTTCAAAGTAAGTAAAACGAGCGCTCTCTGGGCACTCTAACAGGTCCGTTACATGAAATAGCGATACAAACTGCAACAAAGCCTTTTATGTACCCCACTCCCTAAAAAAAATACAGATAACAGGCTTTGTCTCACTTGGCTTCCTCAAAAAAAATCTCCACGCCACGCCACTGCAACTCTCAGGAAGTTATCTGGTCCGAAAATGTTGTTTTCAAGTCTGTTTCGCGAACATAGGTGAGAAGCTGATTTCCAGGCTTTTATTTTTAATTCAGTTGTATGCTCTCTGATACAAGAGGCTAAAAACAAGCTTCAGATGTACGACAGAAGAAGAATTCGTCAGGGCTTTCTCAGTGAGAGACAAAAGAGCGTGATAGCTCAGTTATGTCACTATGCTAGGTCAAATCAAACCAGACAGTAAATGTGCATGGGACCAGCTGAGAAATGGCCCGGTGTGCTATTTGTGAGTCATTAACCATCCCCCTTTGTGCCAGTGGCCTGGCCTGTGTAATTACTGGGGATCCAATAGTGTGGCTGGAAATCAGCCCAGCAGATGAAGACACAGCTGGGACCCCCTGTCAGCGTTTCAGGGCCCCTAGGTCTCCTGACCCTCACCCAGGTGGGCCATGGGCCTGATGTACTATGTGCAGGCTAGACAGCAGTCTTAAAAACCAAACCACGCTGCATATCCATACCAGATGTGTCTGGATGTAAAGCAGACTAATGGGAAACCTAAACATGCATGAAGGTGTGGCACTTAAACCAAAAATGTAAATACTGAAAGTAATGAACAGGGTCAGTGTGGGGTAGGGTCAGCTTGTTCTGTTATGAAGAGAGATTTTAGTGACAACTTTATTCTAAAGCATATCTAGAAGATTTTATATTTTTAAAGCATGCATATCTTAGCTGTAAAAGGTATTTGCTAACACCCTAGTGAAAAAAGCAGCACTCTGAAACAAATTTACTGACTGTAGTAGCTGTTGGGTCACTTTAATGTAATGATGGCGAGTAAGAAAGTTACAAATGAGGTTTTACGTATTTTACTTTTCTTTTTTTTTTTAGATTTTGTATCACATCATCATAATATATATATATATATATATATATATATATATATATATATATATATATATATATATATGTGTGTGTGTGTGTGTGTGTGTGTTTGTGTGTGTGTGTGTGTGTGTGTGTGTGTGTGTGTGTTAATATAATTTACATTAATTTATTTACTTGCAATATATAATAAATATAACATATGGAGCCACAACCTGTTCTACTTCCTCACAGGAGCTTGAAATACAATTGATTGTAATGATGGTAAGGTTTTTCAAAGCAAAAATTCAAATCAAATAAAAAAAAAATCAGGCTTATTTATCTACATCCTTGTTGATAACAGTAAAAAGATACTAAATATTCTTTCCTCTAAGAATCATTTGAGTGAGACAACATTGCATGTTATTTGAAACTAATTGCTAGTTAGCTATCAACAATTTTGCATTAAATCAGGATTTAAAAAAAATATTATTTGACAGCTCTACTTACTATAGTTCCAAATACTACATTTTCCCTGCAGAATTGTCCTTTTACATGTAATAGTAATATTAACTCAGAAACACGACCATTTTTAAAGACTTTATTCTCACCCTTCTCCTGCAAGCACTACCCAGCCTCCCCTTCATCTGAACCAAACACAGTGTTCCCAGCAGAGAAGGTGTGTCAAACACAGATAATCTCCTGCTGTAAGGTGCATGTGTTCCAGAAAAGCACCTGGAAATATTAAGGTCTGCATGTCCTGAAATGATCTAAAATGTCAGTTCTGGGTATAAAAGGCTACAGTTACGGAAAACTGTCTCGACTCCCTCCTTTCACATGCAATTATTTATACAAGAAGTGGTGTGGCCACTGCAGAGTGAAGGACTGCAACTCATCATCTCTAATCAGAATGTCTGCAGCTGCTTTCAGACCCTCTGAGTGCTGTCCTTGCTGATATGCTGCAGACAGCCTCCCTGGCAAACCTGCTTAATAAGTACTCTTTGCTAAAGTGCTAGAACATAAGGTCACTCCAGTTTAAGGTTGTGATTCTCTGGATTTGTGGCTCTACAAGGGTTTCACCGACTCATTTTAAGTAGTTAAGTGTGATTAACAACGGATGTTTGGTGTATTACACTAACCTCCAGTAGACCATCACAATCAGCAGCATGATGAGGCAGAGAAGTGTAAGAGCAGAGACCACCACCAGGGGGACAATCCACACCATTCGGCCCATCCCTGGGAGTGGACTGCGGGTCACATTAGACAAGATGGCCCTGTCTGGGGGACAGAATACGCACACAAAAATAATAATAGAATTATTATCCTAACAGATTTCCTCTTTTTATAGAAGACATTTTTTGACTTGATGTGAAAACAAAATATTTTAGTTTTGGAAGTGTATGTACATCTGCATGCAGTACCAGAGTGTCTTTTCTGCTGCTACCACAAGGAGTCACCAAAGTCAAGAATATTTCAAATCTGCTGTACAGAGGGGCTTTAATAATTATATAATGTGTCTAATATCAAACTATTACTTGTTTTTTCTAGGAGTTTGACAACATTATTTTTAAAATTTAAAAACAATGGTGAATGCTACTGTCAGGGCTTGAAGTCCTGTTCCAGCTTGGTCTAAGATCAATATTTCCGTTAGTATAGAGTAAATCCATTAATTATGATCAACCAATTTGATAACAACATGTGAGTAATATCACTTTAACCTCTGCATGATACAACCTCATAATTTCATCATCACCCCGCTTTTCTTGCACCTAAAGTACAGCCTGAATCCAGACAGCTGGATCACAGCTTATAATTGAAACTTTGTTATACTGTTCTAATATTGTGATAGTAAAAGATCTGGCAGAAAAAAAAAAACTTCAAAAAGGGCCCTTGAAGCAAACTGAAAAGGATTCCTGGAGGCAGAACCCCTGTGGCAGCTGGCTTTCTATTGCCTTCAGGCCTCTGTGCTGTACTGACACAAAAGCCTGGAGCTTTAACTTTGACTGAGGAGGTATCCAGAACAGTTTCTGCCTTAAATCAAGTTATTTGTTATGCTAAATCTTCCAATGTTTACAGACTTCTGCTTTTAAGAGGAGCCTTGCCTTGTGTGGTACCTGACAACAAGAGGACAGGCTTTCTGAGATTGAAATGTGCTGCTTTTGTTTGGAGAGGGTGTAAAAACTAAAAAGTAGGTAGCTGTGTGGGAGTGGGAGGTTTGCTCACCGGTGTGGACAGAGAAAGGCCAGAGACCATTCTCATCCCTGTTTATCTTTGGAGACAGTGTGGAGCTCTGGGGAATCTGCATCTCTGCGCTGTCGTTTCGAGGCTCCTGTGTGGAGACGATGTTCACATCTGTGTGATTGTTCTCTACGTTTACAAACTGGTCGTCCGCTGTGCTTGCAGGCGCTGTGCTGCCTCTGACTGTAGAGTTCCCCTCTTCTTTCTCTTTGGCTGTGGAAGCAGGGGTGGGGATAAAAGGCTCTTTGGCCACAGTGCTGTTCGCCTGCCTCTCCTCATTATCAGGTGCAGTCTTGTTCTTTCTCTTCTTCTCCTCCTCTCCCTCCTCCTGTTCTCCCTCTCCCTCCTCCTCTTTTTCCTCGCCCTCGCCTTCACGTTTCACCTGGCTTTCCTCAGCTGGGGCGTCAGTCTCAGAGGCCTGGGGCGCCACCTGCTCAGTGCTGGACTTTTCTGGCACAGCGGATGAGCGGGTGGGGTTCTGCGTGGCTTGGGGTGCCTGCGTGGGCCAGGCGGAGCTCGGTAGAGAGGAAAGGACACCTCCACTCACGCCCAAGCCTGCCAGCAAGGTGCTGGTCACCACTGATGCTACTGTGGCTTGACTGCCGCTAGAGGAGGGGCCCATGCCCGTTGCCATGGAGACAATAGAGAAGTGGATGCCAGACGATGTCCAAGTGGACGAACCAGAGCTGATGGGAGCCATGTCAGCTGAGGACGCTGGAGAAATTGTTGGCTGAGGGAGATGGGTGGAAAAAAGGTGGTTATCCAAAAGACCCCCCAAAAAACACACAACAATAAAGATTTATGTTTCCTCACCATCCCAGTCTTCACAATACGAGATCCTTCAAATATTCTTGTTGTATTGGCTGTAAAACAGAAAAAAACAGATTCAAAATGTTTTAATGCCTCAAAGAGTTTCCCTATCTTTATGTGTACTTCTGATGTGTACAGAGAATTAAATTCACAACTGAGCAAGAATATCAATAGAATGGGTTAACACCAAACCGTAACATTTTTCAACACAAGTTCACAGAAAAATGGGCAAGAATAACAAAAGCTAGATAAACTGCTTATTATATTTCTCTCTTGGTTACTTTAAAACAGCCATATTTTAATGTTTATGGTTTTAAAATACAATTTCAACAGTAATCAGCAAAGAAATATTTTAAAAGCACTTCCCCTCTTCTGTGCTTATTATCTTTTTCCACAATTTTTAACTGAATTCAGTTTGCTCCAAAAATCTATTCAAACATATTCGGCTATGCTCATAGATTTCTCTGGTCAAAGGGACACATGGACATGGACCTTTGACAAAGGGTCAGATTGATAAACTAGGTTTAAAGAAATAAAGCTGATGCAGAAATGCTAAAATCAAAAATATAAAGTGCTGATACATGATTGAAAAAAAAACAGATGTTAGACACATTTCTCTAGTTGCCACACTGCACTGGGAGGAACCTCAACTCCACTTCTTTGCCTAATGCTATGTTGACTTGAGTTGGTTTGACTTTTCAACACGACAAGAGGCTCCAAAATTCTGCTTTGGAAACAAATGAGTGAATTAACGCCCTGTTATCTGGTCTATGAGCTGCATATACAGGCTGTGAATGTGTATGAGTGATCAGATCATTATGACGAGCAGAGTGACATTGTGTGTTTATGTAAAAGTGCGAGAAGTGCAGCCCATTGCACAATAAAACAAGTTTTTATTATAACTGTACCAGCAAACTAAACTTCCGTATTGAAAACTCCCTCTCTCTTTGTCAAAAAAACAAGCAATGTGACTCGAAGTCTTCAAGGTTTTGGTGGTTACCTCTGAACAGCAGGGTTTGACTGAAATCACTGCGTAGGTCGTGCTGACATACCGCCTGCACTCTGAACAGGTAGAGGACGTCAGGAGACACATTAGTGATGACTGCTCTCTGTAAGAAAAGAAAAGAAAAGCGCATACGAACAGAGTTTAAACATGCTGCAAACGCACTGAAAGACATGTCTGAAAACATAGAAGAAAATATATTAAAAAACAGAGGATGCTGACATTCATTTTGCCTTAAAAAATGTACAAAATCAAAGCATTGCCCTGCGTGACCCACAAGTTTAATGCATTTTAAAACCCCAATCCTGACTAATTTAATTGTGTTGTGCAGTTTTTGCAGATGGCTGTAGTTATAATAAAACGGCCCTCAGAAGGGATGGGTGATTGCCTCTGGTGTCTGAGAGCTGGTATTTCTCCCAGATAAAGGTGTCCAGAGATAGAAAGTGAAAATTGAAATGGAAATGAAGTGGGCAAAAATAAGAAAGACTGACAGCGGAGAGAGGAGTGCAGAGAATACTGTCGGTAAAGCGACTGATCGTCCACACAAATGGAGAGTAACTACAGGGAGCACCGTATGGACACATTCATCTTCTTTTCAGTCGGTTTTATAAATTAAATGCATGAAAAGTGAAAAGCTGCACAGCTGTTGGCAGAATAACAAAACATATCAAGGACTGAACAAAGAAATGATTCACATCAGCCCATTCCTGGAAAAAAGTCTACATATTTATAGTTAATGCCAATCAAATCTTGGGGTTTGGATTTTCAAAGTTAATGTATAGCTATTAAGCTTTTTGTTTGCCTTAGATTTGAAGCTATAGCCTATTACAAAGGATTCTAACAGAGCCTCATCTATCCACTTGTGTCTGATGTCAGAACCACTGAGAAAAAAAAAAGGAATAAAAGGCTCTGGTGATATGACGGCCCTCAGAGAGCAGCTCAGCTGATAGGGAGTTAAGAGGTCAGTAAATGTAGCTGGGGGGATGCTGAGAGTAGCAGGTAGCCAGCACAAGAGGACTGAAATTGCAGTGAGATGGCTTCTATATATGACATCAGACAGGACTGTGGTTGGATGTTTCTGAACAAGCTGCAGGTGAGACACTGTCTTCTGAGGGGCACAGGAGTTCAATGAGGCACAATGATCAAAAGAAAAGGAAATCTATGGTGCTTCATCTTAGGAGGCAGGAAGCTGAGTTCAGACATCTAGAATTCAGAAAACTAGTTTGCAATAAGTCCTTTCATGGCATTACGTGTTTTTTTTAGTCTGATTTGGTGTTTCCACTATTACAGAGGAAAAAAGTTGTTTCGCTCAACAAAAACACTGAAAAAACTAAAACCTATTCAAGTTTTTATGTTTATTCTTAGTAAAAATTGTCTTGTCTTTAAGTAAAGGGGCCAAATCTAGGAGATCTGTTAACTACCTTTAGAGAAATATTTAGGTTAATCTATCTATCTATCTATCTATCTATCTATCTATCTATCTATCTATCTATCTATCTATCTATCTATCTATCTATCTATCTATCTATCTATCTATCCATCTATCTATCTATCTATCTATCTATCTATCTATCTATCTATCTATCTATCTATCTATCTATCTATCTATCTATCTATCTATGTGTGTGTCTATATGTGTGCCGTATTAGGAAGATGTCACAGGATTATCACAGTGTATCATGACTTTGTATGATTTTTAGCTAAATTTGTAAATCTTTGTCTGGGTTGCCACCGCATATTTTTCAAATCTGACAGCGTTACATTATCAATACACACATTCACACAATCACCCTTCCATAAACCTGCACAGCATCAAGGAGGACATCTTGCTGTGAGTAACCCACTGAATGAGTAATAATGAAACCTTGTTGTGCACATTGCTTGATGAAAGAAATATGTCTCAGAGGAACTTGAGAAAGATGTTGTCATATTAGGCTTCTTGTATAAAGCAATTCTTGAAATTTTTCTTTACTTTATTGGCAGGTTTTTTAAATAAAATTTTTTAGAAGCAATTCAGGCATACTTTACGTCTTTCAATGTCTAGAAATAAGATATTTTTCAGGACTTATCAGGTAAATGTGGCTATATAGAATCTTAGAAGAAATATTCACTAAAAGTAATAAAAGAAGAAAAAGTAATTAAAACGTACTCAGATTTCAGTTTTTGCTGTGTAAATAGAAGTTATTCCTCCTTCACATTATCTCTTAGCTTAAATTGTACTAGTGAATGCATTTGCAGCTTCAGTGACTCAATGTCCTCTCACTGCCTGCAATCTTACAAACATGTTCTTTTGTAATGTGTATGGATAAGTGTAAATCAGTTCTTTGGTGCAAACTGTAACAGTCAAGGCTGAACAGTTCAGTAAGAAAAATACATAATAGATTGAAAAGGGTTATTAGCTGATGCGGTCACAAGTTTCTTCGTATTTTTAAAATGGGAGAATGCAATATGTGTAAAGGTTTGCATCATCCTGTCAGATCCAATTCATCAGTACAGTTGCAGCACAGCATCAATACATGATACCTTACCAGCTTCCCACCCATGACAATGACAACTGTGTTTACTGGAATGCATGACTGAGCTGGAGGCAGAAAAGCCACAAGGGAAATGATCCCAGGTCTCTGAAACAGTGGGTGAGTGTTTTGCCCCTGCACTTTTTGTATCTAAAGAGGCAGTCATGCGGACTATCAAGACAGTGGGGGTCAGCGGGCTTTAAAGAGAAACTCAGCTGGGGGGTGGGATTCCCACAAATGGAAGGATATGTGACCAGTGAGAAGAATATATAGCGGGAAAAGAATGAGCCCTGTCGATGTGAGCTCCTGCAGGGGAAGGATATATTTTTTGCAGACAGTGAACGCTCTACTGGAGAGACACAGTAAGAACTGAAGTAGTAACTGAATGCTTAAGGCGCACGAGCAGAATTGTATGATCACTGGTGTCAAAAACTTCACAGAGATCTAAAGCACGACACGAGCACAGTTACTGAAAGAAGACAGTTTGGAGTTCTAAGAGCTGCCTTAGTCGTCTAAAAACACACTGCTTTCTTTCAAAAGACTATTAGTTTTCAGATTATTGGTTTTTATTGCTTTTGTCCAATCTTCTTCCCATTTTAAAAAATTTTCTGTAGGGTGGACAGCACCATGCAAAAAAAAAAAAAAAGTAAAACTGCTCATAGTAAAAAAGGGTCACAGGTACATTCGTCAAAACATCACATGTATATCAGGTGAAGCTGTCAGGCGGTTTTGCGCATCTATTCTTAGACAGGTGACTGACAGAGATGTGTCTGGGCCCCCCCATATCAGCCAACAGCCGCGTGCAGAGTTCATCACAACCTGTCATATCCTACGCTGGCTGTCACTGATTCAGCCCCTCCACATCCCGGCAGACACATGTGAAGCTCCGCAAACTGTTCAGAAATGGTCCAGCTATTTCCATCTGCTAACATGAAACCAAAAACAGACAGTTATTGACTACTACTCACCATGCTCTGGTCTCCAGTCTTGGTAAAGGTCTTTTCATCAGCGACGTCTCGTTTCACCCAGCTGTACGAGACCATGTAACTGGTGATGGGTGGATGGTAGATGGTCAGAGGACGTTCCCAGCTCACCATCAGCGCTGTCTGGTTCAGTGGCTTGATCTTCATGCTCACTGGAGCACTGCTGCACACTGCAAAAGGCAAGTATTCACATATGAGATCACAGTTCTGCTGTAAAAACAGTTACTAATATTTTTTTCACTGTAAAATCACATTTTAAACTTTAAATTTACGATGCTTCAACTTGGTCTTCTGTGAAATGTCAATTCCAAATATGTAATTTACATTCAATTTAGTGATATAAATTTTGTTTTTGCATTATACATATTTTCTACTCTCTAAATATTTATATTTGTAATGCATCTTAACTTGCGCATGTTCTCATTGCATGACTGCTTAAACATTTTATGCATCAAACAGTTATTCACAGTGCAAAAAAAAATTGATTATGCCTTAAACATAACATTGTGCATCAATATTGATTAACACATTTATTAACTAGAGCTGGGTTTTAAAAAAAGTAGTCAAGTTAATCACGTCTATTCTGTAATTTATCATGATTAATCTCACATTTCCCTTGGGCTTAATAAAGTCTATTTGAAATACTACAATTGATTTTAATTTTGTATTGAGTAGTGCTGTTAAACAGTTAAGGTATTGAATCAGATTAATCACAGGGTTTCTGAGGATGTTAATCGTGTTTCATTTTGCATGAGCAAACAGACTCTAGAAAGGGGAAATATTTTTGCACATAACACGTAAATTAAACACCTTTAACAGTTCAAGTTCACAAAAAACCTTCGTGCTTCTTGATGGAGACTTGTACAATGCATCTTGAGAGACAACTGGCAAAACCTTTGTAAAAACCATGTCCTCAACTTTATTAATGGGTCTTGTGTTTGTTGCAATCCACTTGGAAATTGTGTCAATTTTTTTGAAGTAGACTTACTGAAGCCCTGAAGCAGAAAAGAAAACTCCTTCCTGCAGAGTAAGCATAATAATTAGTGATAAGCGAATATTCTTTTTTTTATTCATTATTCATTTTTTGTACTCAAACCTACTTGGACAAACTGCCCAAAATGGGTTGCCAGCAAATTTCAGGGATTTTGAGTCATTCTGCACAGTAGATGAGAGAGTTGAGCTAAATTTTTCATCAGATTAATGATGATGATGGGATCGATCTGATTAATGCTTTATTTTGGCAGCCCTAAAAAAAAAATGCACTGGAATTAATGTCAAACATTTGGATGCTTTATGTTGTCTTCCTAAGATGAAAATAGAAAAGATATACAAAGTATTTCTTGTAAGAAGAAATAACTGAGAAAACTCTATAATATTTCCTCTATCTGCAGCCAGGTTGAAAAAGAAAGGCTGTAATTGGGAGGACTGCTTGACCACATGTGTTTGTGTCGGGTTGATATTTGTGGGCAGGATGCAGGTTTCCATTTAACGAACCTATTATTACCGTCTACTTCAGACTAGACACAAAGCCACTTGTACTTGACAAAGGTGCAAGATAATACAGTAACTCCATAACAACACCTCTCCTGGAGGCATAATTGATGTCAAGCAAACACCTGGTTGTGTGGATTGTCGTTCTGAACCCTTGTGTCTTTTTCCATGCTGCAACACTGCAGAGGACATAGAATACCAAACAGCTTCGTGAAGTGCTGAACATGGAGTGCAGAAAAAAACACTGCAACTTCCTGCCCATACGTAATTAGCAAGTTCCTGTCTGTTTAACATTAAACTGAATTCATGAAGAGTATGAAACTGTAAGTCTGCCTCAAGGTGGCAGTGTAGGCTGCAGCATGGATGTTTACTCAGCATCTGGCAGCATGAGTAAGGGACAATCTGGACATGCTCAGCATACCAGTTTAATTGCAATTACTGACCAGCGTCAACTGGTTATATACATACAAGGTTTCTGTCGAATTGAAATTGTCACCACAGTCTTCTCCATTTACACAATGAGGCTGTGGTGCAAATTATGCACCATGATATGTGAGGGGGAGACAAGGAGGAAGGAAATCAGTCAGGGGGACAGGAGGAGGAGGGGGGAACAATAGCAAGAATATCTTTGGGTGTTGATGAGGTGTGACAGGTGTGAAATGCATTATAACCCGTCAGATGTCTGGTGTCAGCTTCAGTAACTCCACAACAGTAAGCAGCTCCACAAACGCTGGAGACATCACCAACATCACTATTACTGCTGCGACTGTCATCAGCCTTTCAACATTAACACCAGTGCGATGGGAACCGTTACATATACAGTGGGTGAGGATCTAAAAAAACCTACCTCACGAGCACCTGCAAAGCAAAAGAGACACATGTGCTGCAGCTTATAATTGTGTCAAAAGGTTTTAGATGTTCTCAATGAATCTGGAAATATTTCTACTGATGCATGTGAGGTTGGTATATCTGAATCAACAAAAAATCAGGAACAGCAGGCATTTTTTGGCTCCTTTTCTTTATAAGGAAATTAATTAGTGCTCTTATTATGTATTTAAAACATGCGTGCAAATGAGCTTTTGTCACTTCATCTCAGGCTCAATCAAAAACAAACTCTTCAACAGAGAAACCGTATGAAGCAAACTGTGAGTTATAATCATTGTTTTTTTCCAGGCAGAATTAACATGCAAGCCACTCTGGAGTAAATATCCATTATTCTTAGAGAATAAAAAGAGTTACCTCCTCACAGGAGTTTCACCTCTGTCTGCTATATCACTTAAAGCATAAGTCTTACTCCTGGCAGAGTCTGCCCTAAAGCCCATGAACTGGCTGTTGTCAACAAAACAGCATGTAAGTGTTTCTCTTTTCTCAGTCTGTACAATATGTTTATAAAAGGAGGTATGTAGAACTTAGGCAGAAACAGAAATATTGTTAAAAACACTAAGACAGAAATATTCTTTATTTCAGCATGAATCACTGATTTACCGATGTTGGCTTCTTGAGTTGTGCATGCAAACCAACATGGCAGCTGTGCTACTTATCATAAAATAATGAAGGCAAAAAATGTGGGTTTCAATTATCAGTCTGGTTTGCAAAACTGTGATAATGCTCCCGAAGAATAATGGTGCTGTTGACAAAAAATGTAAAAAACAGATCAAACATTTTCGGTTTGCATGGTGCATGGGTGTCATTTCTTCACAAATATGAAAATTTAAAAAATGCAATTAAACCAGAGAGAAGTAATAAACAAATTGATTGTTGGTCAAAATAAGTTGGACACATTGTTTCAAACCACCACTTCCAATCAAACTCTTCGAATGCTCTCTTAAGAAAAAGACACTGATGCACAGAGCTTGTTTTGCACAAGAAGAGATACACAGTATTGTAGCAAACACAAACAATAAATACAGCTTTATACATCTTGGCACTAGAGTGAGTCTGCACAACACAAACGAAAGAAGTTGTTTGCATCGGAAAAGCCTGCTATGAATCTGTAATAGGCAAACAACTTTCATGGCTGTAAAAGCTGCTATGATGGAGCGTTCAGTCAAGGTGTGGCCGTGGATCTCTCAACATTTACAAGCAAAGGAAACACTTACTGTGCACGGATAAAATATACCCTGTAACACAACCTTGACAGATGTCACCCCCTGAAGATGAGACACTGTTTACCTCTGGTGCCTCCCATTATGTTTGGATTTTTACATTTATGCACAGTAAAATAGAAAAGAAACAGAGACACAAAGCAAAAAAATAAATAAAAAAGGCAAGAAGGAGGAGAAGCGGGATAAAAAATGAAGAGGCACTGGTCCACATTCATTTGTCTACTGACATGCCACAAAAGCAATTTCACAACTTAATTTGTATGGGTCTATTTTAGCTGTGCCACATATTAATGATGATTGCTGATCGGCCTTGTTAGGGTGCTCCAACTTCATCACAAGCATTCCCAATCAATTCTCCCCGCCAGACACCAACAACACCACTTTAAGGCTCAGCAGCCTTTCTCATTAGTCTCAATAGTTCCTGTGCTGTTCTGTTAAAGCAAGCAACGCAAGATGCACACATAAAAGAGAAAGACGAACAAAAACACCCCATACAAGCTCTGCATGGGGTCTAAGCTTTGTATTAATATGTTCTTTGATATAAGAATGATTTGTAACAATGAGAGAATGACGTGTGCACAGAACAGGCTCCATCCAAACCCTTGAAATCTGAATAATAATACATTGTTCTGGGGATTTGAGATGTCTGAATGAGCTCGCTTAGTTATTTTAACCCCACAAAAACAAAGCATAATCACTGCCTATGGTCCTATTATTCTAGATTGAGTTTTCAGCATGGGGAGCCTATGATAGGTCACTATGCAGAGCAGTAAGATAGACCTCCTTAATTCTGCCCTAAAATACAAGTAAATACCCTTTTTATAATAGTCCCATCAGTCCCTGGACTTCTATCCACAAGGAAAACAGTGCTGAAAAATCATTATATCATTTTATATATCAATCATTTTAATGACTTTTGACAACAAGAACAATAATCACGTTTAAACACATAGCTGAAGCATTTGAGGACATTTTGGCACAATCGTTCTACATTAGTATGGGAGCATCAGCAGACAGTATTTGCAACAGTTTGATCACTTCACCAGGGGGAACCAGTATGAAACCAGGGCTGACTATTTGCTGAGCCCCTTCCCCAAACAGCAACCATCAGACCGTAGCTTTGTGCAACAGGCGTGTGGAAATTTAACTTCCATTCACATACTGAAGCTCTGTTTCGAGAAGAATGGCAGAAGTGATAACCAGAATGAAACACGCTGTAAGACAATTTCTTCCGTCAGACAGGACAAAACAAAATGCAATGTTATAATGAAAGTTACGCCATCTGCTCTGATGTAAGCTGAAATTGCTAGCATGTGATGCTAATAAGAATAACACCTACAACACTTAGTAAAGCTTGTTTGAAAGCCTAAGAGATAGACTTTGTTTATTATTGTAACCATATAAGTTGGTTAGATTCAGTGCACTCTCAGGGTATCCCCTACTATTATATGACAGCACCCGTCCCCCCTTGAAGTCAAGCTAATTTTATTAGCAAAAGTATTTTAAGGTTACAGACTAGATAGCCTTATGCTATTTATCTTATATACATGACAGAATGTCATTTCTGTCTCTGCATAGTCACGCATTCACAATTCTCCTCAGCTCTTGGCACTTCACACGGCAAAGTTCCACCTGATGTGCACAGACACACAGAGAATCACATTAAGTATAGCAGACCAAGAGTCCGGAGAAAAAACGCCGCAACCATTGCAGAAAACAGAAGGGGAAAAAAACTTTAACTGCTCCCAAGACACATCACCGTAATGGCCCTCTTCTTGTCAGCCCCCCTGATGGCTGCTCCCTAGGGGGAACTCTGACACTGCAGTACTAAAACCAAATTGTTCTTCAATTCCCATTTTTTTGTTAGTCAGCAGATCGCTAATTTTGAACATTGAGTTTCAGACTGAGTATTTCTGTCGTAGCCATTGAGGTTACGCTACTGAAGCATATTAAGCATTGTTTTTAAAATACAAGTTGCAAAGACACATAAAAGTCAGGTGGAAAACAAGTTTTGGTACAGCATACAATGCTTATAGCCAGCAAGCAAAAGTTGTTACTTCAGCTAGGCAAATCAGACAAGAGAAAAACCTGTTAGCCACTGTCTGAAATCAAGTAGTAATAGATTTAAAAACGTCTCAGAGTATTCTTAGTCAAACTGCCAGTGTTGTCAGAATCAAGTAGCATTAGCATTCAAGAGGAGAAAACTTGACAAACTTGGCAACAGTTGCTGAGGAGCCACTAGGTGGAGGTGGACACCCCCTTGGAGCTGGCTTTAAGATTTCCCCCTAGCTTTAAGTTTTCATGCCCCAGTAAAAAACTGATCACAGATCATTGCTGTAGACAGCCTGCTGCTGTGAATCTGCCAGACTCCAGCTGCTACAACTATCAATATCAGTCTCACCATCATGCTCACTTTTTCAACACCAATATAATTTCAGAACAGTTGGACTCCAGCTGCTTTGATTGATGCTTTCATTTTTACCTCTATCATCAACGTCGTAAAACGTTGCAACATTGTACATTGCTTAAAGGAGACTTGTTGATTTACTGGTAAACCAATGTAAGTATTAAAAACTGTATAGTATCATGGCTAAGCTGCAAATAGTACACATATTCTCACAGTCTTATTGAGTACTCTGTTCTTAAAATTTAGACTTGTCTTTAACCATCTCTTTTTCTGCATTTCCCTTTATCTCTTGTTCCAACCCCAAAACATGGTTGAGGCTTTTTAACATGAGATTTTTTTCTGCTTGAAGTTTTGCCTTTTAGAAAGAAGTCTTTTTGTCGCTGCAACTTTATGAATTCTGCAAAGTGTCGGGTCTCTGTTAATATAAGACAGAGAAGATTGTAATTTGGTGCCACATAAAGGAGGCGGGGTTTAGAAAATGCTAATTAATTTATGGGTCATGAAAACTGCAGAAATCAATCCAGCGGGTATGGTATATGTCGCAGCCTTCAGGGATAACCTTGTGTAACTTTGGAAGGAATGTGAACTTTTCTGATCTGCGACACAACCTTGGCCAGCACACACAGCAAGCTAATCCACACTTAACAGTTTTATAAATGACCCTGCCCTAAGTTTACAGCAAACTCTGACTCAGAGTAATTTGGCAGCAATTCATGAGAACGAATAAAACAGAGAGTAATGATTGTAATTAGATGATTGTAATTACAGGAAAACCTTGGACTAAAGCAGTAGTGCTTTATTGCAACAACAGGGAGGATGCAAAGCGGTGAAGAAAATTAAGCTTACCTCTTGATGCCTCAGTTCCATGGGGGCTTTCCAGACTTGCAGTTAAATCTCTCTGCCATGCGTCTTTTACAGCAGACTTGTACACTTTCCTATTGTCCAGATTCTGCAGGTGCCGGAAGTTGTTCCTCAGGTAGTCCACAGACTTCACGTGATCCTGTTGCTCTGTTGTGAAGATGTGGTAAAAGAACTCCAGCTACATGGAGAGAGAAAGAAAAACGCTGCTGAAATTCAAGCACTTTTTCCCTGTGTACTTGTGTGTGAGTGTGTTTGAGTATGGGAGTGATGAATATAAAACACAATGCAGAACTGCATTTGAAGCCACTCACCAGCAGCTGACTGTTCACAAATAGAGTTCAGTATTCACAAGAAAACATTCCCACCACAGGCTCCAGCAGGCACAGACCTCAATCATCATCCTGGCTACCTACCGGGCTGTAACTTCTCAATGGGGGCAAATTTGTGGCCATTGATTGCCATGAATGATCACCTGCCGCTTGCTGTAATTACTACACATTACAGATACTGTGGAATCAATGTGTCCTATGCGTGCTTGCAGAAATGAATTACAGGTTCATAAAAGACTATCTGTGAGCGTCACAAACATCGCACCCCTGGTCAATATTCCTGCAGCAGAAAGTCATTTCTGAACAAAAGATTTGTCCTCCTGAAAGCTGATAGAAAATTCCACTGAGCCCTGCAAAATTTCTCCCCAGCACATAGCGCTCTGGAGGATATGCAGCTGGGTAACCAAAGAATTGTATGTATAAAAGATGTAGCAGAGGAGTGTGCATGGGATCAGCAAAAAGCACGGGGCATGATTTGGAATATTTTATCTCTGAAATCACAAACAGAAAAAAAGATGTTTTAAAGCTTGACTCCACTGCTCCAGATATTAGTTATTATCATTCATGACTGCATCATACTTTTTTCTCATGGGGTTTCTACGGCCAGCACTAGACATTCATATATTTCACATACTTCTACTTTTGAAAACATTGCTGCTACGCGTCTTTTTTTTTGGTTAATGATTGTACATCTCACTATCTGTTTCTCTTTGTTTTTCTGTTCACCTCTTTCTTTCCATCTCTATCACACTTTCTAGGAGCACTCAGAAGCTGTTCACCAAGACGTCTGGCTCTGCTCAAGGTTTCCTTTTCTAAAAGGAAGTTTTTGTTGCAACTGTTCCCTAGAGACTGTGAATAATAGTCTCTTTAAATAATACAGTATCAGAAAGAGCACAGTCTTGACCTGTTGTGATTGGTTGAATGCATGTAGGTGACATGACTTGAAGAAAATGTTTTTCCTTTTATCATAAACTTGCTACAACTTGGATTTATGGCAATCTTAACCAATTCTCTTACTTATCACTTGGTATTGAAAAGTATTGTATTCTGGGGCCATGAGTCATGCCAAATAGGAAAAAAGAGAGATGATAAAATTGACTTCAAATTGTAACCATTTGTTGTAGCTATTGAATCAGGCATCAATCGAAAGAGAAACAAGAACTGGTTAGTTACGTCTAAGTACGGAGAGTAATTTAAAGACTATCATACCAAAGAGCACAAAATTTCAGATTTGTGGATGGCAGTTCATCGGTCGCCAGCTAAAAAAATGAAAAAGGGTGGAAGCAAAACTTGCAAGTGACGTTAAAACACAAAATGAGGAGAGTGAAGTCAACCAAGAAGAAACCAGACACACAGCAAACACAAACTGCACCATAATATTGGTTTGAGCAGTGTTACAGGAGCAGTTGAGTGAAAAAATGCCAATCTTAAACTGTATATGTGACTAATGAGTGCCAGTGGAAGGGGCAAAGAGCTACACTTGACTGAAACAAATGCTGTATCTGATTTTGATTTGACCTGCAAGTCAGCTGTTCAAAGTGAAAGCCATTTGTTGTGTAATCAGAGGGATTTTCTGTTCAACCTGTATAAATAAATCATTTTTTATTCAATAAAATCACCAGATTTTGTTTAGCATAACCACCTGGTCACTATGTGTTAACTCAAAGCTAATAAATGAATATTTCTGTGCTTTTGGACCTTGTATAGTGTGACACCAGAATGCAGTATTTTACAGTATTCTATTTAAGACCCAGTATGATGTACATACAGGAGCTATCTCTCCAGAACATCCACATGCCAGTAAATGCTCCTCCTTCCAGCTCTCCCTCCTTTCCAAATGCAGTTATAGTTCATATGCAGAGGAGCCAGGGAGGAATGAAGGAAAAGGGAGGAGAGGGGAAAAGAGGCAGATGAGAGCAAAATAGCTTGTGCATCGACCCTGTGGGACAGCAGGTAATCCACTGACTGTGTGCAAATGGGATTCGACTATGCATGGAGAATATAGCTATCTATATAAATGTGTGAGTGTGTATGTGTCTGTGTGTGACTTTAGGGGGACCTAACGTACCTGTGAGTGGGACAGATACACTGGCCTGGAGAAGATGATCCACTCCACTACCTTGCTGCAGGGCGGGGTGGTCAGAGAGCCCGTGTATCTGTAATAACTGTCCACAGATGATGGCAGCAGGTCTCTGAGGATGAACGAGCGGAGGTGGGTCTCCTTTTCTGGGTAAACAAGTGGTCAGAGCTTGTAAATACACAGGAAAGAAAATGTGACACCACATTTTTAGGTCTTTAACGAAAGTCTGAATATCCTGAGTTACATTTACACTGACATTTACATGGAAGTTTCATTTCACTCCCCCTGTGGCATTTTCTACTGCCTTCCTGAAACCTCCACTGGTGGAGCCATGGTGACAGCAGTTAAAAGCCTCACCACTTGTTATCACTCAGGCCAGATCTCTGTGCTCAGATGGGCTGAGAGAGGAGCAAAGGGAGAGGAGTTAGATAAAAATGGCCTGCTCTGACAGATGATTTGTGGCGAGGTGGTGGTCTGCACAGCTCCGTGTAACAACTGTGGCATGGGCCGAGGGGATTAAGGCGGATCCCAATGATTACTAGATCTGCTCTATCCTCCGTGATCAGGACGAGACGAGGCGAGGCGAGGCGGGCGACCAACAAACAGGAATCAGATTTTGATCCAGGGGAAGATCCCTTTATCTCCTGCAAATACACTGTGCGGGCTACGCCAGAGGGCTTGCTTTTTTCCCCAGGAATTATATAAAAATCCAAATGAGGCTGAAGTGATGTCAAATCCAATCTCTCACAGCTTAGGACCCTATCTAAAAAAAACAAAACAAAAAAAAAAACAAAAAACAAGAGGTTGAGGTGATGTGGCTGATAGGACTACTGAGCCACTGGAAGCCTCACTCACACGCCTCATCTGTACTCCGAGTGTAATTCAGTATTCACAGCCTTTCTTCTCCTCGTCTTCAGACAGCGTACGTGCCCTATCGCTCATGGGCCGCCGAGATGCTGATGGATGGATGACTGTGGGATAACGAGCTGGTGGAAAAGCAGCCACCCTCATGGGGGGGGGAAGAGGTGGAGAGGAGCGTTTAGCAGCCGGGAGGAAGAGAGAGTCCAAAAACCACCACACCCACACAGAGCTCCCCTGTTCAGCTGGGAGATGAGAGATACTGTTGGTGTTAGCACCAACATCTGTGTAGCCGCACAGCACAGCACAGCACAGCACAGCACAGCACAGCACAGCACAGCACAGCACAGCACAGCACAGCACAGCACAGCACAGCACGGAGATCAACCTCTTCTGGAGAGTGGTGTAGATTTATTTATCAGGGTTATATAACCGAGCAAAGTGGAGCTTAAATACCTCTGTGAAATGAAAACCACAGGTGAAACGGCCTCTGAGATAAAATCAAACCATCAGAAAACACACAATTTCCTTTATTATTTTTCTGAGATAAGAGCAGAAACTCCTCTGAACAAAGTGACCCACTTTCTTGGGCCTTGAAATTATTCCTTTTGGAATCTTAAGCAGTCTCTAAGTGAGATCCCCCCCATCACTGTCCTTTCTTGCTCTTTCAGAAAGTTGCAAAAGCTGACTTTGTTTTCCTCGACACATGCTCGTGACGAGAAGTCATACCCCCACCAGTGCTTGCTCACGATCTCACATGCATCTCTAGAATGAACATGGAGTGAAATCATAATTAGAGACAGGCCAACACAGCTAAGCGCTTGTTAAACCACCAGGCTGCAGATGCATTAGCTCTCTTCTTTTATACATGCTTATCCATTCGCATGTCCTTGTCATTGTACACTTAAGCTCACATAAAGACCTACAGGCAGGTCGTAAAACAAGTCATACATGTCCGTGTAAACAGAGCTGCCATCTTCCCTGAGGCAGTAAAAGATTAGACAGTCTAAATGCTAAAACATCTGCTTACAGTTCACGTAAGTCATGCGTGCTGTAAAGCCAGTAGCAGCAAGTTAGCCAGTCACACAATGTGCCAGAAAGAATTGAGCTTATACGTCGAAATGAAGTGTTAAAATGTGGATGCAAGTCTTTGCAGGGAGCCACGAGAGCTTATACACGCATGTCTGAGGCAGAATAATGTTGTCTAATTGAGGCTCAGCAGTAATTAATAGTTCTTTTTCTGTGAGCACAGCTCCTTGGAGGTCTTCAACTGTGGAGATTCAACCAGCAAGGGAGAGGCGGTCCTTTGCAAATTTTGCCTCTTTTTGAAGTTAAACTCTGCTCATATCTTGAGTTTAGGTTCTAATTTGGGAATTTAAGAATATGAAGAGGAACACTTTTGCAGCATAAAAGCCAGCATGTCCATATTTGTTCTGTAAAGATGCACTTCCGTGAGGAATTAACCTCCAAGAACAACTGAAACATCAATAACAGCCACGCCAGGGGGATTTTTCTTTTTTTTTTTTTTTGAGGGAAATTACTTTTGGATATTCTGTAAGAACTTAATTCCAGCAGTACTGTGTCATGTGAAGGAGATTTTAGACCAGCAGAAAAAAAATGACACAAACTACAAGAACATCACTGAGAATCACAGCACTACATCTGCACGCACACAAAAGGCATCCAGCATACACATAATGTGAGACTGCAGAGTTTTTAAGAGGTCACTTTCCCATTACTTACCATGATGCACCACTCCTTTCAATCCCTGGATGATGGGCTCCACAGCAGGATTGTCTTTTTGCCCCAGCTGCAGGAAATGTCCAGAGACCAAGGATTACAAAAAGGGATTACAAAACTAGAATAATAATCCAGCATTAATGACTGAAAAACGATCAACAACGACTACATAAAAGGGGCCGACATAAATGTCTCGCTCGAGCTGCACCTAAAAGCATCTTAACTTTTGTGAAATTTTCTAATGTTAAATTTTGTTGATTAACTTGTTCTTCCATCACTTTTGTGATGCCTGTGTTTGCATTATGGTCCTGTATGTTAACATCCAACAATCAGCACTGCATTTTTACCTTTACTCTCATAATTTTACAGCTCAATAATACAACAAAAATCAACTTCAGATCCTCCTCCCAATCTGTTCTCACTACTTAATTTAAAGCTCCGGTGTTTCTAGTGGAACACCACTGTTGTTTCCCACAACCCGAAACATTCCCCACTTCCTACTTAAGACACAATAGTGGACAAAACAATGTGGGGATGCAGGGACGGATCTCCTCTCGCTCAACATTAATTCAGGTCAGTCAGAGGAGAATAATTGTGTGGAAGTGAATGCTGAATGTGGATAATATGCTCACCTTAGAGGCCGTTAATAGGCCTTTTGGGAGGACAGGCAGAACTCCCCTCATTGATTAGAAATGGTAAATCTGAGCCAAGGTGTGTGTGCCTGCTTAAAAACCCTCCTCGCTCTGTAAACTGCTGTTCAGCGGGTTGTGTATGGCCGTGCTAATTGCAGTAAGCAATAGGGCTGTCAGGACCCAGCGGAGGCATTTAGGTCCTCGCACACACATGGTTTTATCACTGTCTGAGAGGAGACCTACATTTCAAAACACCTGTGTCCCCATTTCAGCCTCAATCTCCCTAAGAGCTGACCCCTGCGTATGTACCATTAAGCAGAATGTTAGCCTGCATTGATCACCTGCCATCATCAGCAAACATACTGCTAATAGAAATTAAGTGTTTAACCAGGAGAGACACCCTGAAGTTGTCGGGACTGCTGGTGCGTGCATTTTCACAGTTCATAAATCTCGGCTGTGTTTTTAACAGAAATTAGGTTCATTCTGATCCATTAAAAGCTTCTGTGCGGACCTTCAGGGGACAATTTGTATTATCTCAGTAAACAATCTGAAAGAGAAAAATAAATAGCTGCTAGGTGAGGAAAACTTGCCTTGTTACAACACAGGTGCCAAGGATCCTTGCTAGCAATAACTTTATCTTTCAATTACTAACCTGCCTTACAAGTCTGTGCCTCTACCTTTGACTCAGTTATTTTCAATCATCTGAAATTTTTTAACCAGAGGAGTTCTTCACTCGTGACCTTGGTTTTGTACATTCTCTAAGCAAGAGGGGTTTTGATCATTTAAAGTCATTTTTCAAGTCGATTAAAAGGGCCTTCTTTCATTAGGTCAATGTGACCAAACCCTGAATAATCGGATGCTTCTCTTAAGTGTGGAGCTTTATTTTGACCATGTAGAACTTTCCAAAGGGTCAAGAGTGAAGTCAGCAGCTTTTTTTTTTTTTATACAGCAATTATTGAAGCTAAAACTGCCATTATAACGTACTTAGAGACACAATAACACTGCAATACAGTAATCAAACATTTTGATGTGTGCTATGCTAGAAAGCAAAGTAGTAAAGTAAAGAAAAACAGTTAAAAAGCCCACACCCACAACTTGTTACAGGGAGATTATCATAAAGTAATACTATAGATGATACTTGGGCTCAGTCTCTGAGGCGTCACACATCTTTTTCTGTAGCAGAGTTGATTGTAAAGAGTGATAAAAGTAGGAAATGGTTTAGTTTCTTATAAGAAGACATTATTCTTATTTTAGAACATTGATAACTCATTTTTTTTTACTATGTTTGCAGACATTATTTTTTGTCTTTTAAAAACTAAGAATATGACAGTCTTTTGCACTTCTTGGGTTTATGTGGCTCATATTATCATTTTTTACAAAAAAAAGGGGGGAAAAACACCTTTTTGCAGTGTGCTGACTCATCCTAGCTTTCAGTCACCCTAGCAAGAGGCCAAGAGGCGGAGTGGTTTCTGGTACTTCTGCATCTAGCCTCAAGTGTATGCTCGTTGAACTACAGTCTTTAACACTCTCACGTTGGCTTTATTTTTGAAGACCAGAGGTTTCTACCTTGAAATAAATGCTCATTTTGACTTGTGAATTTCTCATGGATGTAGCTTGTATGTCTAATGGGATTTTTTTACGGCAGTGTTTTCTTTTATCTTTTGGGTACTAGAGGAATTATTGGTAATAGGAAATTAGAATGCAAAATGTCTTCATATTTTTTTCATTCATCTATGGAGTAGGGCTCAAGATATTTCAGTGTAGGTTGTAAGATGTTGCAGGATGTTGTAAGAGTATGATGTGGACTGACAGATGGAACATGCCTGTTCCAAAGCAGTGCTACTAGCATGTAAATAACCATGTGTGTAAATTTGAGTAGATTCTTGTAGAATCCTTGAGACTACATTTCTTTTGACCTTCAGCCCTGATGACACTTTACCTCAAAGAAGACAGCCATGGCAGCAATGATGCGTCTCTCCTTGATGGCAGCGCTGAGGCTGTCAAAGTCATCCGAGTTGTAAAGGTAGATCTGCATCTGGGATGGGAAACAGAGCATAAACAGCTTGAAGAGTGGACAAGGAGAGCGGACGGTCTTGCCATCAATCACCTGGACACTGTGCTCAGGAACTGATGAAAAGCTGTTTTGAGGGGCATAAAAGAGGGTGTATTTATCACCCTCATAAATCTCCCATAATCTGTGTCGTTCCTTTTTGTGTTCTGCCACTCCTGGAGGATGCTGGAGAAAATACAGCATCCCATTCCTCAGGGCGACTGTCCTAGTGGAGACAGTCATGAGCAGGACGAGAGGAAGAACGAGGAGGAGGAGGCAGAGGAGGGGGGGTATGTGCTCTTTTCGAGAGCTGAGATCTAACAGAATGCAATGCTTTTAATCAGTACTCCCAATTACCTTAAATCACCTACAGCATCACAAAGCTTAGGATGCGCTAATAAAAGGTGAAATTCATCATGCAGAAACCTGTCATGGTGCTGGTTTCCAATATTAGAGCATTTCATTTTGTGGGTTTCAAAGCAGCCATATAATAGTCGTGCTGATCAAAATCAACGAATGATACTAAAAGTAGCAATCGGAGCCGTCCGTCATCTCGCAGTGTCGACCCTTTTTAAAATGAAAACGCCTTTCATGTCAGTGAAAGAAGTTAATTGGCAATAAGGAAAAGGTCCAGGATGTTGGTTTAATTAAAGAGTATGCTGCTTATTCCAAGTAAGAGTTTGAAGATGGAACCAGCTGCTATAGCTTGCTGTGGTGATGATAAATGTAACAGACAAAAATAAATACAAGTATAGATTCAATAATGTGTACAGTCGTCTTTAACAAGTACAAAACACCTTCATCCAGGTAATTTAAGAGAATCTAACAGATCAGTTTCCTTTAACTGCTGCCTTCAAGGGAACTAATTTGTTGTCTCAGAACTTAACAAAAAAGAGCTTTGTCCATTCATCAGACTTCAGACGTTATTAACTACATTACCCAATTAAGCCAACCCCCCTGGGCTTCATTTATTCTCTGACATTGGCTCATGTGACCCACTCTTGTTAACAGCCCACTAGAACACACAAAAAAGTGATATTCAATTATCATGGACTTTCACAGTAGCCAATAAAAAATAAATGTTGCCAAAAGAGATTTGAATCACTTGACTGCACGCTCGGTTTCACTGCATGTTTGCGAGCTCTGACACAGAACCCCTCGGTGGAGTAAACTCCATTCACATCCGCACACATATCGCTGAGCCTTGTTGATTCTAAGCGGGACAGACAGTTGGTCTGACCAATCTTAAAGCTCTCCTAAAACATTCAGACACACTCGTACATGTTTGTTTTTGTCTGTGCTAAATTTACCATGCTGCCAGAGAGCACAGAAAAACAGGAGGGAACGGAAAGACAACAAAATAATTTGAGCTTTATAATGTACCTCTAGTTCTCTGTGGAGAGCTCAGGCTGTCCACATCTCAAGAACCTTCCTTTAGTCTAAATTTGATTCTCTTTTTTATTTATTTTCTTCCTGGGCACAAAGAGAGTGCAAACAGCAGTGCTCAAAGCTGCTCTGCATTCCCAAGTTCCATTTAAGCACAAACAGGTGAAAAACAAAGTCATGTTTGCAATGATTTCCCAAGACAGCAAGATATTGAAGCAAGACAAGAAAACTACAAGACATAAGTTTGTGCACGGAGAGATCTGAGATTTATCACAGCAGCACAAATGCAACCCTCCTGTTTGGCTTTCCTTATTCTTTATAAAAACCCTGGCGCTGCAGCAGTTTATCATTAACAGCTAAATGTGTCTTTTTTTACACAGTATGACTCTCTCCTTTCACTTGAGAACCTAAAAAGTGCAAAACACTAATTTTCAAGATGACTAAAATGTAAGGTTTGTACAGTAGATGATGCTTTACAAATATAAGAGCCTTGGTGCATTTTACTTCACTGAAAACTAGCAGAGATTGAACAACTACTGCAAAGGACATTATTTTTACACTGGGATTCCTGTCAGTTGACATTTTTGTTATCTTTTTTATCTGGCTACATTGAAACTGTCACTGTACACAGACTAAATAGAAGCTCTCCATTTATTTGACTTCATATATTTAAGTGACCTATCACCAATACAGCTGGTTAGAAAATAAAAAAATATAGAAACACACATGACTGGTAGCTGAGAAGAGCAGCAACAAAGCTGTCGAAAATGTTAGCTACCATTAAAGCACCCAAGAGACTCTCTCACTAAGTGTCTGGATGAAGCTGTACATTGCACCCCTTATAGCAAAACCTGTCCTGTAGACGCTTTGTAATGTTGTCTGAATAAAACCTTAACTGTAGATGTTTTTGGCACTTTTTTGCAAGGTGTTTAAGTTGCTTCATTTTTCACCAACCAAGGCACAGCACTTTCAGGCGCTGAAAAAACTACAGAAAAATTGTCAGTGCTCTTCCTGATGGTCATGTCGCTTCATATCTAGCCAAACTCTTTAATGGACAATGTGTGTCTTCAAAACATTGATTTAATATCATTATGGATGACATGCCCCCACCTCAAAAAGATGAAGCCAAAAAACAAACAAAGAGGGGGGGCGACCCATTGTGCTGGTGATGCTTTTGACGCTAAGGTATTCACACTAGTGATTTGGCTGGTGGCGCTAAACAGAGAACACATTTTTAAACGGATAAAACTGGGAACTAGCAAAACTGATTTTGAGGCTAATTTCAAGCATAAATGAAACAAACAAAAACATAAAAAACTTTGGTAATTTCTTCATTTTCTTGTGTTGATTTTCATTTGATTATCTTTGCCCATTACTGTGCTACTCTGACATTCTGGTAAAGAACTCCACAGGAAACTCAAATCTATGAAAAGTGCTGTCAGTCATGATGTCATACACTCCCTTTATATCATTAAACAACTAATCAAAATGGAAAGTCTTTGTAAATTTCCACTTGCACATGAATCAGCATTGCAAGAAATATCTGTCAGGACAAAAAGCATGTTTGAGAAACATTAATTTGGAAAGCATTTCAATTTTATAGTTTTACTTAAGGCCCATCTGTTAGAATGGTGGAGACAAACTTAATGACCTTTACTGCAGCCAGTCACCAGAGGGGGCTTTCAGGGTTTCGGCTACACTTTTGGGGCGCTGTTGCACTGTTTATTTTTATACAGTCCAATCTTCAATGATCTATGCACACATTTTCTCCATACTGCTATCTATTATCCATTCCTCAGATAACTTAGTTTTAGAGACAAATGCACATTTGGAATGCAAATCTATCCATTCTGACCACTTGATAGCAGTTTAATTGTAATTCTGTTGATTTTTTTCCTAGTCTCAGCGGGTCAGGTTCTGCATGTCATTGATCTGAGACTCTTACTGTGAAACGTTTTAATTTGTGCTGCACATGTACAGTAAGTGCTACCAGAGCTATTCTCTGTCTGTAATGTATAGCACTGTGAACCTCACACTTCCTACACCTGCAGTACTGTGTGCAAACGCCCATCCTTCCAAGGTGTGATTTGTATTCCATGTATAATTAATCTAACCTTAGTGACACTCTAATATATTATCAGAAAGATCTCTTTATGGTACCCTGAGGCAAAGAAAGTAGAAAAAATCCACTGTTTCATTTTTCATTATGCTGTTTGAACAAACAGGTGGTCCGTCTATCGATTTCCCCACTTCACTCCCACGAAAAAGACTGTAGTTAGATTAATGTCAAGCTCAGGAGCCACGGGCAGAGCACCCTATACATTTCTTTTTTTTACACGACAGGGTAACAAAGGGCAGAGCAGTTCTATGATACACCTCATTGAAGTTGTCTTTCTACCCCTTGTGCGTTTGTGTGGACTATATTTGTGTGTTTTTCAGCTTCTGGGCAGGTAGGATAAACACTGTTTTTTTTCCCCCTCCCCACTGTGAAAGTACAAGCTTTATGTACTGTGATACGACTCAGGGAGGAAATGTGACTCATTTGGAGTTGAGGGATAATTAAACAGCAGATTGAAAAAACAGTCCCTGTTTAAGCAGAGACAAATAAGCCCGGGAGCTAAACCTCCAAGGTCAGGCTGCTCAACTCGCAAGGAAGAAAGAACGCTCACAAGAAAACAAAAGACGACCTCTGCCATGAAAGATCACTGCATCTATCAAAGAAAAACATTTATAGAAAGGTCGAGTTTTTCTGTACACGTGATGTCAAATGTAATAGGATTTCAGATGCATCAAATCCTGTAGACGCCTAAGTGAGAAAAATGAGAAATTTTACATCTAGCTGGATGAAGAATCTAAATGGCCAAAGGGTATGTGCTGCATAACCATATTTTCTTTTCAACCATTCGTCATTTGATTTCACCTTCTTGTTTCCCGAGTGTGAAATGATACATCATGTTTCATACATGTAAGGCTGAGTTGTTGGAAAAGAGAATAATTTACAGAGAAGAGATCTCCCACTGTGCACCATGTACATATACAGTATGAAACTAGCAGGAAATATCTGCACGGATATGCTGCTGCTGAAATATTCCTCTTTGTACTTCCTGTAGGAAGGGACTAATGCATTTTCCATGAATGTGTACAGTTTGTGTGCTGATTTCATTGAATATTTCTCCACGGTGTCACTTTATAGTTTTAATCCCTGTTGTCCCTGCATGACAAGTCAGTCCTATCAGGTCTGCATGTTCTGACGAGCACAATAACAGAATAAATTGGAAGAGAGGAGAGGGTCAGCCAGTCTTGCACAGAGCATTGCAGACTTCATTGCATTTGGTTTGCAGAGTCTTTTTCATGATTCCACATTTTAAGTGCAAAAACAAATCTTCTAAGAAACCTTTTTGGTCCAATAAAGACCTTCATTTAGTTCGTCAATCAAATTTCTTTTTCATTTTAAACTTTCAAAATGTGTTACATTTAAGTTACAATTTAAGTTTGAAGTGTGAAGATAATACTTTTTCTTTTAGGTAATATTTCTCAAGGTTGGTGCTGGAAGCTGCTACAGGTTATTATTCACTTAGTGTGAATTTGACAGAGTATAGGCTTTTTTAATTGTGTGACATCAAATAATAAATCTATTCATTATCCTTTAAGAAGCTGCCTTTAATTGCCCTGCTGTGTTAAATGCTCAATTCTAATTAGTCAATACCCCATAACAATGGTGATTTATGATCAATGTAAATCCACAGAATGAAATAGAAGCAATTTCATTTCTGCCTGTTGACAATGTGGCAAAAATTTTATGAGCCTAAAAAATGTAACCCTTCTAACTGGCAGTGGTTTGCACCAGAGGCTGTTTTGAGTTACAGAGTCAACATAGTAGTCATTTTGATTGAAACCTCATTTGACTAACTGGGTCAGAACAATTAGATCAGAGCAACATAGGGAATTTGGTGCTTCTAATTAATAATTATCAGCCTATTATTCTTAGTAGTGTGTACCTTTATTTTATAGGAAAAAAAACTGATAATATAAAAAGAAACACACAAATAATGCTCAGTTTACATACTGATGTCTTAATATTCCCAAAGAACATCATCTTTTTACATATCAAGCTCTACATTCCTTGACAGAGAGGTTGGTCCTTTCAGTCTAGCCCGAATGATATGCTAAGCTGCAAATCTATACTTCAAATCCATAAATGATCCATCTGGAGGGTATAATTTTTTCGCTCTGGCTCAGCTTTTTTTTCCTAACAGCTTTTCAAATTGGTCATTAAAGGGAATTCCATCGTCTCATTTAGGAGCACGCCATCAAAGGCAGCCATATGCACAACAGCTTTATAATGGTTGTATATAATCTGGTGCCCTTTAACACTACACTGAACACAAAATGATGTGGCAAAAATAAATCTAATTACTGAGCCATTCAGCATCAAAAGCCGTGCCTGCAGAGAGAGGGCTCCAAAGAACAAGGCAGGGAAACAAACAGAGGAAGACTTTAGCTGCTTCTTTGGAGATACAATAGAGAGAAACACTAACAGCCATTTCCTGCTTTCATACTCTGCTATATTAACTCTAATTTTTGACCATTTAACAATAGAGTGAGGGGGAAAATACATTTCATATAACCATGCTAAATGCAGAAGGACAAGTGTGCACGTTCATTTCAGATAATGAATAGAAATGGTATTGTAAATGATAAAAATTTGAAAGGCAGTAATGACTCTTTCTCTGCAGCACATAAAAAGAAAGGAAATTCTGCTTAATCCTGGAGCGAGAATAAATAATACCAAAAGGTATTAGACTTAATACCTTTTATATCTGTTGGAGGAATTTTTGATTACTTTACTCAGCCTTTCATTATTACTTACAGTTTGAGCTCTCTTTGTTTCCTTTGTAAGTTTTTTGTCTGTTAAGCTCCAGTGACCTTAAGCAAAAATAAAAAAGCAACAATTTCGGAGCAGTCAAAGCAATAACTTTTGCTTAAGTGCTTGCTTACTAAACAAATAATTAAATTTTGTTTTCATTCTCTTATTGATGCTGTTGTTGAACTTCAAAGGTAATCCTTTGAAGTTTTCAAAGATTTTGGATTTAAAAAAATAAATAGATAATGTTTGAAACTGTCTGTGGTTTCTTTTTTGAAATTTTGTTTGCATTTAACCATTTAACTGCTATAATCCCCCATTCCTCCTAAACTTACATTTATCAGTAATGTTAAATTCAAAAGTAGAGAAGTAGATTACATGGTGTAAATTGTACTGAAGTATGAGTAAAATGACACACGTAGTACTCATAAAGTACCAAAATACTCTCTCATTACAGTCACCTGAGTATTTATAATTTGTTACTTCCACCCCTGATTACTATGTCTTAATTCTTCATTCATGGCTAATGGATAATTTTGGCTAAACTTGTTGTTTTGTATTGTTATAATCAGTCCCCTTATTCTAAACCCTGCTTATTACCTGGCTACCAACTTAAGTCACAACTAGTTGACACAAAATTTTGGTTCAAAGAGGATTGTACTAATTTCTTAGCACCATCATGTCAGAAAATTCTAAGCTGCCTTCTCAAAGCACAAACATCAAATCCAATGACTGTAAAATCAACACATTAGCAGGCAAGCAAGTGGAAATTCTATGAGAACATTTCTGGCCAATTGCTTGATTATGGTCTCCTTAAACTGAACATTTCCACTTATTGAACATTTACTGACAGACAAGGTGAATCTGTATTTGGCAAGAATTTAAAAGTTGCTTAGCTCTCTGGCTCAGTTTAGACGCCACCAAAAATAAATAAGATTTATTTTCTATTTATTTCACAGCCACTCGTGGTTGTAGGGATTATTAACTTAGAAATGCACTGTTTTGGTGATGCCTGGATTGCAGGACAGGATCTGCAGCCATCAATTCTATCAATTTTCAATGAATTTTCCTGTTTAGAGTTGCGAGTGGCAGGAGCCTATCCTAGCCATCTTTGAGCAAGAGGCAGGGTACACCCTGGACTGGTCACAAGTCAATCGCTGGGCTGACACAGAGATAGACAATCTTTTCACGTGCACACTCACAACTGCGGGCAATCTAGAATCACCAAATAATCGGTTGAGTTTGTTATGAACTGTGGGAGGAAGCCCGAGTATCCCGAAAGAACTCACACATGCACGAGGAGAACATGCAAAGTCCAAACAGAAGGCCCATCTTTAGATTCAAACTGTTAACCTTCTCGATACAATTTAACTTTTACATTTGTGATGGCCGTGGCCTATTTTCTCTTAAATAGTGTTGTCTAACCCCTCCTTGTCTTTTTTTGATCAGAGATGCTGATCTGAGCATCTGGGCTTGGCGTTTTGGGGCTAAAAGCCCAATCCACTGAGGCACTGCCTTCTTTCATTCCACCAGGACAAACCTCAGCAGTGACACTCAGCCACCTTCTGTCTTTGGTTTGTGGGTAAAACACATCTCATATTGGTTTTTAATTTTAAACTGGAGAGTAAACCATCATAATTTTGTTGTTAACTTCAGAGTCCACTTCCTATTTGTCATGACCCTTGAGCCAGGTTATGACACATTGTAAAAACTGCTGTCATCAAATTGTCTTTGTTGAATTTGTCAAAGTCTTAAATGTTTGAAAAAAAACATTTGGATCACACTGAATTCTGCTGCATTAAGAGTTCTTTAAAATTAGTCTTTCATTCAGTGACAATTTTTATATAGCGAGGATATAGTTTGCATCACCCCCTTTACTCCAACTCTGTGACACCATTAAGCAATCAAAAGTATGGTTTCTTTTGGTGTTTCTCCAATTTTTATCAGTGAAAATTGAGTGGTTACAAGTTTTTTTTAGTGACAATGATTTGATCACCAGTCCCTAAAAACTTATTTTATTTCCCAGTAAAAATCCCCTGCCATTACGCCACAGTAGTTTCAGTAACAGTCAGAGCCAAACACAAGACCCCATATTGCCCAAATCCTATAGTGTATTGTAGTGACAGGATGCTTTACCTCCACAGGGAACCGTCTGGCGTTTACGCTGTGTTCTGAGCCTGCTGATCCATTACTCTGGCCCCAGTGAAACTCCATCTTTTCAGCCTTAAAACGTCCCGGCAGTCCAGCACCTCTTACAAAGTAGTCATCCTTTAGGAGAACAGCAACTGGAGACAATGAGGGGAGGAAAAAACAAGAAAGATGGGTTCAAACAAAGAGGGAAAATGTAGTACATTCATACAAAGGCACTACAGAGATGATAGGCAGCCAAATACTCATCCCGAAGAGAACACACTCAAAAGCACACTTCTGTCCCTTCATCTGAACTCGCATTTGTTCTTATCATAATGGCAGCTTGATTGTCTCTGAATCTCGAAATAAGATATTTAAATTCTATTGTGCTTGTGTTATTCCCATAAGTTTCTGGTCCAAACACATTCATCCTCTATTAGAGAGATAATTTGAGGGGTTAAAAAGTTTTAAATTGATTTCTTTGTCTGTCAACCTGCAGCTTGACATTGTGTACTCCTCGAGCTGATATCCGCCCAATGTGACCAGCTCTTTCCAGTGTTTCACGTGTATGTGTGTGTGTGGTCCCCTGTTTGACATTGGTTATCATGCCAAATGCCACCCATTTGACTTCCTGGCTGCTATACTGAACTTCCTGATTGGAGAGGCATGCAGTCCAGCTCTCCAATTGTGAGGATGCAATTTTGTCCAACAAGCTATATGTTCCCCGCCAAGTTTTGGGTCATTTTCAGCAGCTGTGGTTTGATTGAAGCAGCCTGTCAATGTGTTTCAAACCAAGTATGATTTCAATAGGTGCTATGGATACAAAAAATAGTTTTAATAGTGTTTTTATGAATTCACTGGAACGACAGGTTAGAGGGGTTGTAAAGCATTGTATTTCTGTAGATGTCCTCTTTTGGATGCAGTTATTCATTTGATTACAACAGCTACCCACTGACCGTTTCCTTCTTTTCCGAGTTAACATCGCTTTATTGTTGTTGTTCTTGTTGTTTTTTCAGGATTTTAAGCCATCACTCCGAGAAGACAGGACAGCAGACAGAGCAGGAAAGAGGGTGAGAGCGGGGAGTGACATGAAAGAAAGAGGCCACAGTAGGTTGGCCCTGAAGCAAGGATGGGTACCGAATTAGGTACTTTTTTAGTTACCTACCAAATTCTGTCAAAAGTACCAGGGACTGATTAACTGAAAAATCAAAAGGTGCCATGTTCAGGTACCTAAACACATCCTTGTGACATTGAGGGAGTGGAAGAGAAAGGGATTTTTCATGCTGGACATGAACACTGCATTGCAAGGTTACATATTGAAGAATAAATATGTTAAATTGAAAAAAGTAGATATTCTTTTTTTTTTTAAACTAATTGCTATTTTTTACCGCATAAATACAAAAAAAGTACCAAAAATTGGTATCATTGAATTCCCCCCCTGAAGTCAGGCTGACCGGCCGAGAGTTAACCTCAAGGGGCGCACAACCTAAAAAGTGGGCAAATACTGTGAACTATAGTTTTGAAAACGTTCCTTTGTTTGTAACCCACATCAAATCTATCTACTGCAGGTAACATAACATTCAACCCATTCTGTCTTCTGGAGTGGCTGGGAACAAATACTTCCTTGTCTGAGAATCAACCTTTCCTAAATTTTTATTTCTGTGTGTGTGTGTGTGTGTGTGTGTGTGTGTGTGTGTGTGTGTGTGTGTGTTTACACACGTTCTACTGAACACTTGGTCCACATCTGATGGAAATAACCAAAAGTCTCGATATATGAGGGCTATTTTAATATGACTTGCCATATCTACCAGGTTAATGACCCTGTACTTTTATTGACATACTGATGTATGCTTAGTTTAGATATATGTTTTTCATGAGCCCTAGACATGAAGCAATATGAAAACTCAATATAAGAGATAAATATTGAACAAACGAGTAATACGCCTTCAAAATGTAACTGGAGGCACAGGCTGACCTCAAAATTGAGAACTTCTGTTGGATGTTCTTGTTTGCTTAAAAAGAAACCATACCAGACAGCATTATCAACAAGGATGCATCACAGCTGTGTATGGTGTTTCCATCACCTTAAAAGGTTGAGAATTGCTTGAAAAGGGCTCATTTCAGAAGAGAAAATATTGTTTTCGTAAGCTTGATCAACGTATTCTTTGAAATCCTCACAGGAGAGGGTTTTTTAAAGGTCATATAAATTCAACATTTAGTCATGGTCTTTATAATTCTCCTCTTAAGGTTAAAAACAGATATTACTGATCTTATGAGGTTTTTACATAACCGCAAATTGGAGTCACCTTAAAAGTTCAGCCTGTCTGCTGCAGTGAGTGCCGACATTTGTATTTGTGCTCAGTGGTGTCATGTTAGGGTGAATTTAAGCTGTTTTACTGTTTTTCATGGCATCTGAAACAGCATCATGACATGACAGATTATCATCCCTCTGCTGTCCTGGCTGAGGTTACATGTTGGTAAATCTACAGCCCTCCACCACGTCTGAATTTGACATCATTAGCCAGATTAGAGCCAGTGAACTGTCGGCTGATCCCCCCTCGTTACAGCAGGATTTAGTCAACCTCTCTCGGTAACGACAGCCCACTTTTCTAATCAGAAAACCAAGAGGAAGAGCATCTGTACAAGCAAACACAGACTGTCAGGAAACACAGACGACATGATGAACAAGCTGTTCAGAGAAAATGGATGAAATCAAGGTGAGTGAAAAAGATCCAGACGTGACAGTGTGAAAACAGGAAGGGCTGTATAGGAGACAAAATGTGGATCCAGAGGAAATGAAGGAAGGAGACAAGGAGATGTGAAGAGAGGAGGGTTGAGCTAAGTGCCTGTAGTGAGGCAAGAAGGAGTCTGCCAGCAGTCTCCGTGCAAGTGCCGCAAAAGCCCACAATATGAAGGAAAAGGTCTTGGATGCAAGGGATTTTGAAAGACTGAAAGTACCGAGTCAAAAAAGAAAAAAAAGCACTTTCCCATGATCATATGTGCACTTCTCATTTGCAAAGCCCCATACAAGCAGTGATTGTAATAAACCTGGTTACTGCTTTTGTTGAAGTGGTGTAATCCTGTCTGCAAACACGAGGCCAGTCAAGGAAAGGGGGGTACCAACCGGCCCTGGGAGTTTCATTAGCAATGCGGCCCTGGGTGTGTTTGAACCCCTCCAACAGTAGAGCCGGAATTAGAAGCTAAGCCAAAAAGACCTTGAATCACAGCCAGCGAAAGATGGGGGAGTGTGTGTGAAAGTAAATCCTTGATCAATGCAGATGTCTCTGGGGTCCTCCGATTCCTCATGAATTTGGTCCGGGGTTGTTTGAAAAATTTTTCACAGAGAAATGTTTTGTCGAGGACGGCAGCTTGAATGGCGGCCAATCAACTCGATCTCAAAGTGGATCAAGGCACAAGGGAACGCAGTGAAATCAATCTCCATGAACTTTTAAGATCTATTCACTCAGTTTCTTAATTACAACGCTGAATTTTAAATAGAATGGAGGATGTTAAAAGCCTTCTGTTCAGGATTTGAACTTAACGACTTCAGCAGCCCCTACTGGCAGTGTAAGAAAAGAAACGGCAGGAGACACTGAAGTATGCTGATGAACAGCCAACAATTATTAGGGCAAGAAGGCTTAAAATAGTGCCCAACTGGTAAAAATCTTGTGCCTCCAATTACAATGCAACTGATACTCAAAGCAGAAAAGACATATTTGTTAAATGGAGATGAATAAAAGCGTGTGACAATGTAAAAAAGAATTGAACGTTTCAGTTGAAGCTCCTGTCAACTTTGTGATATCAGCAAAACACATTGATTGCCAAATCCCAAGACAAGATTGCTGAGAATTCAAAAGCTAAAAGAGATGTTTTTAGTAAAGATGAGCCATTTCATTTAGGAATAGCAATACAGATGCCAATGTAATGATTATCTTATTGTTATTTTGTGTATACACTAAAGAGAGGGTAATGTGTTTATTTGAAATGGCTTGTACTGACTCTCTGCACAGACCTTGGTGTTTGATGCCCCGCCCCTCTGTGTCATTTACCAGTTAGACTCCTAAAGTGAAGATCATAGACTGTATATAGAGTGGACAGCGTGGCTCCGCCATTTATCATTGTACAGTTTTGAAGCCAAAATACCGCCGTCTCAGGCGCCACCATTGTAGCAGTTTGGAGCCAGAGTCTGCGCAGTAGAGACGATGAGGGATTCTGGGAGAGTGGAGCTGGGTGACAAAAATAATATATTTTTTCTTTCGAGAGTCTAATCACTTCTTGACCTCGGCATATTTTATAATCCCCCCCAAAAATTTACAAGAACGGCAGCTGTCAATCATCGTTAAATGTTACCTAAAGCCTCGTTTTTAACCTCGTATAACTAATGAAAATGAAACTTAAAAAAAAATAGAGGACTTGAATACAGGACAGCCAAATGATATCTTCAAATCACCACAACAATTGGACGCGAGAAACATTTCTACGATGTGTATTGATTTTTTTAAGTTTGACCACAGCCCATCTGGAATGGCTGGAAAGTCGGATTTTTTAACTTATACCTATACCTAGGTATAGGTATAAGTATTTTTAACCCATACCTATAGGTATGGCTTAAAAATACCTGTACCTATACTGCAGCCAGCCACTAGGGGGAGCAGTTTTTGTGGAGACCCCACTTCCAGCCGAGCAAGCAGACATCCATTTTTTTTACAGTCTATGGTGATGACTTTATCATTTCGACAAGTCTCATGATGGTATTGTGATATTTCTTAAATGACCATATGAGTAGTTCACAATTAGATTCAGGGATTTCTAAAATCAAAAATGAATATGTAGTGGTTTGAAGATCTACACAAGTTTATTTTGGACATCCAGCATTGTTACTTTGTAACTATGTTTAAAGTGTGGGAAAGCATAATATCCCCTCTTCGAGTGTCCTTTTCTTGAGCTATTCTCTCCTAAGGTTACATATTTAAGGCTTTATCTTTGTGAGCAGAGGCACTCTTTTTTGGAAAAGCGTTGTAAGGTGCATGAAAGAAAGCAGCCAAGATAAGAGAAAACACTGCATGGGTGAATTTGTAAGTTCAGTGTCACTAACAGAACTTAGAACTCCCACGCTTTAAAAAACACACAATGATAACAATAACACATTCACAGTTTGACGTCAAGAAAATTGTTAAGGGGTTCAGATGAGAAAGACTGGATTTGGCAAACACAATATATCAAGGCCGCAAAAAGTCGTGATGGGCAAAACAAAAGGCAGCTCTGGAGGCTGAAGTTTTATCTGGATCACAGCGCATCAGATTGAAAACTTTCAAACTGTGTTCAAAGCACTTGAAGGACAGAGTCCTGCTTGGATCAATGAGTAACACTACAAATGAATTCCTGAAATCAATCTATCAACATTGTAACTGATAAAAGTGGTTGAATTTAGCTCTGGAAGTAAAAGACAAAAAAAGTTTAACCTGCTGTTTCTGTGGACACGGATTTGGTTTCAAGACTCAGTGGGATCAACTAATTAATGTTTAAAGTTTTTTTGAAGAAGCTGAAACTTTGATAACTTATTTCTCAGGGCAATTTAGTTTTTGAAATATTACATATTACTTTCTTTACTTTTTACAGTAATTAGATCCATCAGCCATGCCATGTTTCTGCAATTCCAGAAAAAGCAGCAGAAAAATCATTATTTCTACTGGTCTATGATGAGTCATCTTCTTTTAATCATACACACAAATCAATTCCTCATTACTGACATCAATAAAATGATATTAAACTAAAAAATTACAATTTACGTGATAATATTTTGCCATTATATTACCTTTCTTTTTTCCTGATTTTCACAGCGCTGGGCAATCTAAAATTCCCTTTGTACTGTTTGTGCCCAAAATTACAGCCAGCCATGTTATTTCCATCTTTGTACATAAGCAGCCCCCAGCATCGTTTGGCTGTCCCAGTGACATTGGTTGTCATGGAGGCTAACAACTCTCATTATGATCAAACGCAGGAAGAAAGAAATAAATAAAACTCCTCTGTGAGAGAAACTGTGCCAAAAACAGAGGAGATCAATTAAGGTCAGGGTCTGCCCACCAAAAGTCCATGGATTAGCTGATTGAAAAAAATACTAAATAAAAGTGGCATCAGTTTGAAGTAGCACTTAATCAAGTAAGATTCAAAATGATCGCGCAAACAGGGCATGCTGGGAGGGACAGGGAGGGTGAGGAGAGGAGGGGGTCAGCAGAACAAAGGCAATCACAGAGGTTCAGAAAACAACTGACAAATTTGAGCATATGATGACAGACTTACAAATCAATGTGCGACTGTGTTTTGTCACATACTTTACGGAAGTAAAGACGCTGTGATGTGTGTAGAAGCAATATCCCTGTAAAAGTTCTTTGTCTTTTTCGATATTCTGATACAGAAGGGGGTTAAAGCTCCTGTGGGGATTTTTTAAGTTATCATTTCGCAATGCTTTTTAATATTCCATGACGGAAAACAGAGATTATTATCATGCTTTTTCAGCTATTGGTGGTTTTTTTATGTTAAATATTTACTCTCAGTTTCAAATCTAACCGTTTAGAGGAGGCAAGAATTTTATTTTTTGTCCGCAAAAACGATTTATACAAAAACAGAAAAAGATAGGCTGAGTTATCAGAGGCTTTTACTTTGCCCACCCAACCCTTAAAGGTGCTTTGAACTGAATGAAAACAGAAGTGATTCCTCCTTCTCACCTACCGATCACTTATTTTTTTCGGTGTTCGGGAGCTGCGCAAGGTGCTGTTCCAATAAAGCTTTGTCAAGAGGGAGTGCCAAAATCAACACTAATTTACAGCTCTTCACATTAGCTTTAGTGTTGGTAAATAAAAACAAGTCAAAAGAATTTGTAACAGTGGTACAAGAATCTTACATTCAAAAGTGCTTAATCATTTACAGCGTATAAGCAGAGTCATTTGAAGCCCTGTTTTAGTAGGCAAGATACAACCAGAAGTTGAATGCAAAAAAGGTGAAGTGACTAATAGAAAAAAGTTATTTCTGTAACATTTGCAAGCTGTACTCTCATGCCAGCCTAGTGTGGACCGTCTGTTTGAAGTTTAAGAAAGGAAATGTGCACAGCTGGTAATAGTTTGGAGAATTAACCTGAAGGGAGTGGGTGGGGTAAAGATGTTGTTTCTAATAAGATATATTTTGCTCCCCTTCACTGCTCTTTTCAATTTTCAACTACTCTGTAATGCAGAAACATCCTTATTTATGTTTGCACATTGTGCACCCAGCACCCACCCCCTCTCCCACCTGTACCAAAAGGATTATTTTGAGTTGTGAAAATGTGTCCGACAGGGAAAACCTCCCGCTGTGAGGTGCGTGTGTGAGAGGCAGTCTCTGAAAATATAAGCGCCTTAAACTCCTGAAATGATCTAGAAAATGTCAGGAGTTCATGTGCGAAAGAGGCTGAAGAAATTTTTTGCAGCAGACCTGTCTTTCCAGTGTTTTTCATGGTGGTCTGGTTGGAGGACTCAGCGTTGAACTTCTCCAGCACCAGCTCCTGATATTCCTCTGATACCAGAGCTTGTTCATCAGCAATGTTCACAGGTGATTGGTTCTTCGCTCCACATTCTGGATATGAGGCCGCCCAGCCTCGAGGTCCATGGCTCCCTGCAGAAATAGAGACAACAAGAGCTTATGAAAAACATTGACTCATCCACTGTTATTCTTTTAGTTGAAGAACTCTAGCTTCAGCACATAAATAATTATAAACTGTGGGACAATACTATTACTACTGCTTCCGACAGGTTTGAAATGTGCCCTCAAAGAATATTGTTAGTTAGAGGACAACGCTTCCTTCATATTCATTCGTCTGGAGTGCCCTCTGAACCTCTTCAACAGCTGGGAAAAATATGTAAACACAATAAAAATTCATCATCTAGCTACAGGCAGTTTCAGCATTAATTTTCCATGTATGAATGAAAATAAATATTGAAACAAATTATATTCCTGAAGAGCTTCATTTTACTCAAACTCAAGTAGGATTGTTAAATGTGGATCTATGCTTCAGTCTCATAACAAAAAAACAAAAACAAACAAACAAACAAATAGACTTTTCATTAGAAAACACTACACTTAAACAATTAATGTGCAGTGTGCGCTGCAAACGAACTTCCTGTAAAATCCCCATCCACTGTCTGCTCTTTTAATCCTCTATCCCCTACAGTGGCGCTTCTGCAAAGGAATAATCCACAACCGACAGGGGTCCCCTTGATCTCTTCTCGGGTACAATGGGCCAATGCAACAACAAAAGCTGAGGGATCAAGGGAACAAGGAAGCATGCATGGATTTTAACTTTTCCGGGTTAACACAATATTCATGATCCCATTCCCTGCAGATACGGGCAACTTTGCTTTAGGCTTAAAGAAAAAAAAATGATATGAAAACTCATCTTTACTCACAACACCCTGGATCAAGGGTGGCTTTGTGTTGTGCTATGTATAAACACCTTGCAGCCAGAGACAGTGCTCAAGACTCTGGAAAAAAGACAGGGGGATTCAGGATTAATTTGAAATATTTTCTGTTTATTCTGTCAAACATGGAACAACCGGAAAGACACACTGTGAGGTGTGCCCACACGTGAACAGGAAGCTTTCGTTCATCTCGCCTATGAATATGTCATTAGGGCTGAGCAGAAAACAATGTCCAGACCTTGGAAATGTCTCTGAATTGACTGGTGACTTAGATCAGCTCTCTTATAAACACTACGTGCAAGATTCTCCTGAAGTCTGGGCTGAATACAAATGTGTAAATGGATTTCAGCTGTATGACTGTATTAGCAAGCAGGATTAAATTTGTCAGTCATGGACTTGACTTAGAACTACCAATACGTCTGTACCAGTAAATCCCTTATTTTTTCGTACCCATTATGAATGTAATACTTTTATTATGAGGCAAGAGAATGCTGCTTGCCAATCATAAATACACAGAGGGGATTTCATAGAATTGGGAAACTATTTATCACATTAAAATACAATTTGGTCACATGCACATGTTTTGAGTCAGGCCTTTATGTGGAAACATCCATATTTATCCATAAAATGTCAATTCAATTATGCATCAGGAATATCGACTGATGATTTATATGTTTCAAAAGAGTAATGCTACCATTACAAACGTATATAAGAGGAGATATAATAGCTGTTAATATTATTATTTATTTTTTTTTTTCAAAAACAACTTGAAATCTGCAATGTGATACAGCCTCTATCTGATAATGATTGAAAAATTATTGAAGAACTGATATAGAATAGAACAGAACAGAATTTATATACTTTATTAAACCCTGAAGGGAAATTCAGTGTATATGTTGATACTAACTCCAAATTCTGGCTCCCTGGATAAAATCCTTGTTTAACTGCTCTTATTTGCCTTGACTTGCCTGAATCTGGATTTGTCTTTCATTTCAGACACAGAAATCAACAAACTAATAAGTCAAGAGACATTTACATTGTAATTCAAGAAGGTGAATCATCTACAGCACATATACTGGGGTTAAAGTAACAAGGAATTCGGTATCATATAGAAAATCCATTATGACTACATTTATACTTGGCTGAAATCAAAAACGTTGATCCTGATTGATAAAAAACCAACAGTGCTTATGTGTAGCTCTGAACAGCAAAAGCTGCAGTTTATTGTAAACTATAAAAAATAAGCATGCTAATGTTTTGACTTGACTCTGAAAGGACAGAACTGAATGTGAACTTGTGCTGCAAGGGTTCTTTTACTATTGTTTTCAGTCAACTCATTCATGTCTCATGTCTGGTTATAAATAGGGTACACATAAGAGTCTTGCTCATCCTGTCAGGATTGGTATTTGCAACCACAACCTCACTTTAGGTTCTTCCTTGTTTATACGTGAATATTGCTTGTATTGGTTTTAAAAGTTGTTAAGTGTCTTCTAATCAATCAATCAATCTTTATTTGTATAGCGCCAAATCATAACAAATGTTATTTCAAGACACTTTACTAAAACATTTACAGGTCTAGACCCGTAAATGTTAATAAAATGTTTTTATCAGAAACCCAAAATCAAGACAAGATAAGGAGTCTTATCTTATCTTAATCCACTATCTCAATCCATCTTTGAGTTCTTGAAAAGGGCTATATAAATAAAATCTATTATTATCATAATAATAATAATAATAATTATTATTATTATTATTATCATTATCAAAGATTCTTCACTGGTGAAATTTGATGATGTCGATGTTAAAAGTCAGAGGGTTAAAAATACAGCTTGAAAGCTATCAATCATTCTTTTAATGTCTGTACTCGTAAGCACAAAACAATAGCACGGCTTTGCTTAAATCAAATGTGCAAAAAGTTAAAATTGTGACCCACACTGAAAACCTCATCTTGGTTCAGCTTTGCTTTGTATAGATCGAGCTGATGATGTTTGTGAGACAAGTTATTTTAGTTTCTTTGCAGCTTCACAGTTTCACCAGTTTTCACTTCCTGTCTTTCACTGATTCTAGGACAAACACTGGAGCTCAGACTGCAACTGTGAAGGGTTAGCTGGATATTTATACAGTTTGAGAAAATATTGTTGATAAAGTAGAACACACTTGCGGCAGTTGCACAATTGGTTATGACTTACTCCCGTCCCATTTTTTTGTCTGGTGAAAACATATATATATTCTCTTTGGCAGAGCTGTCTGAAGTTCAATGCCTCTAGTTGCTTTGAAAATTTACCATTCCCCTGACCCGCAAACAGTGCTATATGGGCTACCACAACAAAAAACACTGAACTATTTCAGCTCTCCAGCGGGCAATTTCAATCCCCAATTTCTTCTTTCACTTCTTTCTTCTCTTAAGTGAATTGTGGTGAACTACAAAAGCCTTTTTCAGATTTTACAGATATAAAAATATACAGCCCTGCAAACGTGAACGACATATTTCACAAAACAAGAAATCCCATAGGTCAGCTGAGTGAAGGCAGATAAGGCATTGAGTTTAAACATTAAAGTTATTTATACATTTTTTAAAGGATTCAGAAAACATGTCAGTGGTTTACATCAAACACACATGATGCACAAAGCAAAGTACTGAACCAAATAAATGTTCCCCCAGAGGAACCAGAGAAAGGCCTAATCTTTGGCTAATTTTCCATTAAAACACACATTACATCCTATTTACTGTGAGAGAGATATTTCTGCCTTTCAAGAAGAGAAAGGGAGGAGCAGCACTAAAATCAGATAAGTGAGGGTTGCACAGCAGTCGATTAATCTGTCTCATCGCCATCCATCAGAATGACTATAATCCTTGTGCTTAAGCCTTTCCCACTGCAGTCCTGCCACTCTGTGCGGCTGAGGTGGACCAATTAAAACTAAGTATATGTTTTAATATGCTGAGGATTGATTTATACAAACATTACACATCACACTTGCAACCATATTCAGCATTTGACTCCATGAGAAGAGCTGATACACATTGAGCCACACGACACTTTTATTCTAATGAAAATCTTTACGGGCACTCTCGGGTAATTCATGTGGTATACTGACAGCTTTACACATTTATGATGGACAAAGATGAGCATTTTTCTCTTTATAACAGCCTATCTTCAAGGAGATAGTTGAACTTATCCATAACCTCTGTAGCTGAGGAAACTCAAGTTCCTATGGCATTATTAAACCGGATTTAAAACCTCTCAATCCCTGATGAAACCTGAATTAAATGGAACTAAATGGCCATTCTGGGAAACTAAAGCCATGATTTTTAAAAATTCAGAACTTTGTTGGGCAATAATGAAGATTCAGATAACTTACCATAACAGTACTAATATCTAATGTCAGTGTTGAAAAATCAATAGAAGAATTGTTTGCATACACTAAGACTAGAGGTAGACAGATATATCGGCAGGCCGATATATCGGGCCGATATTTGGACATTTGTCTCTATCGGCCATCGGCCGTAATTTCTTTTAAAAAGACGATTTTTGATCCGTTGTATAAAACTACGCAATTTTTGATCAGGCACAAAAAAGATGAGCACCTCAAACTTGTGGAACCACTTGGATACATCACATACTTTTGTTCAAATTATATTAATAAGTTTAAATTTCTTTTTTGACAATTTAAGAAGAGTGTGAATGTTTACTACTGCTTGTTTCATTGTGTGTTTACTCAGACAAAATATTTCATTGTTTTGAAAGCTGAATAAATGTTCAGAGGACTGGACACGACTTGTTGTAACAGATTTCTTTTAGTTGCTCAGAAATTGCTGCGTTTCACAAAAATGTGATAAATATATATTCATTTAACAATCGGCCTGAATATCAAATTGGAAAAATCGGCTATGCATATCGGGATCGACTGCCCAAATTTGGAAAGCATTGGCATCGGCATCGGCCCCCAAAAAACCCATATCGGTCGACCTCTAACTAAGACAGAACCTGCAGTCCAATTTTAGTTGTGATTTAGCTTCAGCTGATTAGAGCCTATGTTGTCCTATGCAGGGAGAAAGCAAACTTCCCCCTATTGTAGAGACCTCAAACAGCTCTCACTCTAAATTCATTATTAAGCTCTCAGGTTATTGCACAATAAAGCTCAGAAATATGGCTGTATCTTTAACATGTAGTGCTACTATACAAGCTATCATGCAGCCACAAGTGGCAAAATGAGAGCAAAGAAAGGAGCAGAAGCAGGGAGATGTGTGTGTTTGGACATTTGAAATATGAGGGGAAAAATTGAGAACGATAAGAGAGGTTATGTTAATCCTCCACATTAATGAGCATTCACAAATGTAAACTGAACTGAGCTGAACAGTGACTGACATCAGAATCAATATTGTGATATGATAAGCCAAAGTCCTGAAGGCACAAACATGAAGGCTTACACTACAAAAACTGAAAGTGAAGCAGGTGCGTTATTTTTAGTAAAACTGTCTATTAGACTTAATGTGAGCCATAATCACCTTACAATTCAAAAAAGGTCTTATTTGAAGATATTACAAGAGTATGCCTAAATTACTTGTAAAGAGTAAAACGGCATAAGAATAATGCTGGCTGTATTCATTGAAATAAGAATAATGTCAAGAATTTAAACAAATTAATTTTTTACCCATCGACAGATTTTTATTTTTTTATTTATTTATTTTTTTTACGAGAAAAATCAGGTGTCTTTTAACATCTTGAAATAAGCCTGGACAAATGGCAGAGTTTAGCATTTCTGTATTGCCTCATATTCTTAAACCAGAGGTTACTGCTTAAATACAACATTCATCTGGAGATGTCAGGTGTCAATAATACTGCTGTGTTACTCCAGCTGAACCGACGAGCAGACCTTGCTAAGCAGAAACAATAACATTTCTTATTTTTTTACCTATTTGTTTTCAAAGAGATGTCAATTAAAATTTGAATTATGACTTAAGTCACAATAAGGTACACCGTTAGACAGTTACTCCCCCGGTCAAAGCAGCTAAAATATCAGCAGTATGTATTTTTCCATTGATAAGAACAGAGAAAAAAAGATGGTGAAACATCTCTACTAATTGCATTGTGGTTTTGGACTGCGGCGTCATATGCAGCTCTCAGATGTGATGATAAACTGAATTTTACTAAAACCAGCAGCTATGTTTGTCCAAACCCAGTGTAGAGAGCAGGAACTTTCACTTAAACTTTCATCTTAAATGACCTGAAGATGATAAGTTGAGCATAATAATTTTAACATCATTAATAGTCTAGATAGAAACACAAAAAAGGCAGATGAAGACAAAACATATGCCAACATTCCTTCCTTTGCTCAGCTGGTGAGGCTCTAAATGTGCACAGACTGTGAGAATGAGGTCAAAGGTCCATTATGGATTGCATCATATAGAGTCTGCTGTTTTTTGCTTTTTGCATCTCTGCAGGAACTGGACAAAATAACAGCTACCTTGATATAAATGTAACTTGATCCATGATGGGAAGCAGCTGTGCATTTATACTCCAGGCTCCAGCCTCCGTGCAGAGAAGACAGCACTCAGATGGACAGAAGTGCCTAAATAAACAGTATAGACTGATTCATCTGCTCAGCTGTTTGCAGGAGGAAGAGACAAGTTATAATATGAAAAGATGATGTGTAAAAGAGGCTCATTTGTGCAGTTTGGTGTCCTTGAAAAACTCACATTGGAATACACAGTGTGTATATATTCACTAACTGTTTACTGTACACATTTATATGAATGTGTACAGTAAACAGTCATTTCCAGGCAGTTCAGCAAATGTTGAAGCAGCATAAAAAGTATGCAGCCTTAAAATCAGAAATATAAGAGCCAAACCCCAAGATGAATTATGTCTGGTATGCTGCTAAAACAACAATAATCTCCATCCAAGTCAGTCATTCTTTACTTATCAGTTTCTTATCAGCTTTAGTAACACTTTGAATCCTTTAGGTGTTTTTAACACTTTTTAACACTTGCAGAAGTGTGTGTATAAACCTTATCCGAAATACAACCCCTTTCCTTTGACAAAAAGCTCAGGATGGCGCGCTTAAACGGTGCTGTATCGTCATTCTACTGTTTTCGAGGTTGTTAGCCATGCCAGACAGACAGATCAGAAAAATCTGAAAACAGTGAAATCTGGTCTGGCCACAGATAATGTGAGAATCCAGTCACTTACTGCAGCACATCATTATGTAGGAACTGGTGTAAAGCAACTGTTTGTTGCAGGATGCAGAAAGACAGATTGATTCAAAATTTTAAACTTTATTAACTTAGATCTTGGTTAAGGAAATAAGTTGAATGAAACTTTTTTCAAATAAGTGTTTCACAGGTTTGTTCAATTTAACATGCTTTATGTTCTCTTTCTTTGCCTTATATTTCTATTTTTTGTAATATATATGAAAATTAATAAATTAAAAAGGCCAGCATGTGCTCTTTAGCCAGCAAGTAGGACTTGGGGCTCAAAGTGCTAGCTCTGCTATCTTTAGCTGAACTCAACAATCCAAGTTTGTGTAGTTTACCAGCAGACTCTTTGATCTTGTGTTTGGCTATTTTAATAATTGTGTTTACGTTTTACTGAGCGTTGTTTACTTTTGGACCAATTAAAAAAATTAGCTGATGTTACTTTATTTTTTTATGCTGAAAACATCTGTTCTGTCTGCATTGTTTTATAGTTTATAAAACTCTGTTTTCATTAGTATTTTTAGGGATGCACGATATTATCGGCACTATATCGGTATGGACTGCGATATAGCACTGTATCGGTATCGGCTGATAAAAGCTTAAAAACATGTTTATCGGTATTGGCAGATATGAAAATTTCTGCCTATAAGCACAGCCGATAAGGTGCTATTCAGTTAGGATCATTATTATTTTCCATCTGAAAAATAAGCTCCTTAAATAAAATGTAACACTTCATTTATTTGCTCTGCAGAGCTCTGTGTCTGTCACCAGGTTGTTACAGTAGCTCTAAAATAATCAAATGCAACTTGGTTATGTTTAAAAATGCATTGTACATATAAAGCTCATTTGATCTAAAAAAATATTTTACTCTATTTCAATACTGAATGTCTTGAGTTTGAAAAAATAATACATTCCTTATTTATGGTAAATCAAATATTTTTTGTCTTGTTTTATGTGTGTTTCTTGAACAAATAAGACCATCACAATTAGAATAACATATAAATTCCAGTACAGGATAGACTTATCTTTCTTTACAGTGAAAAAAACAAACTATGATTATCGGTATCGGCCAAAAGGGGTTTCAATATATTGGCATATCGGATAACAGCAAAAACGGCAAAAATCCAATATTGTGCATCCCTGGTACTTTTACAATAAAGGGTGAAATATGCAATGTAAATAAGTTTTGATTTTGCAAGGTATTTTTTACAATCAGTGAATAGCCCCACTTTGAGAAGTGCTGTTTCATTTCAGAACAGATTAAAATTAACATGTCCAGATTTAACAAAGCAATACGAGAAAATAACAGAACATACTGTTTGAATTACTTCAATTTTGAAGTAGCAAAACTTTCCACAAAAAGATATAAATAACATAAACATACCATACACCAATGTTACCTTGACTTTTGAGGGTAAAGCAAACATATCACCATACAATCAGAAAAAATATCCATGGTAGCTGAGGTTATATGACAAAACCTCACATCTAGGATATAATTTGGCTATTTTCCATAATGGCCCCTTTCAGGCATCTATAAACTCTGCTTGAATAAAACTGACTGATGTTTATATTGTCTGTGCTGTTTGTAAATCCTTTCTCTACTTGGCTCACTTCTATTTGATGTGACACTGCTGTCTGCCATCTACTTGTTTTAAGTAAAACAGGCACATGTTTCTTTCTGTAAGGCACTCTCAGTTCCAGGCGTCATCCCATTAACCTTGGGATAAACAGCCATGCCTGTGCTGCCATGGCAATGCTGACAGAATGGAGATTGCCTTGTCATTTCCGTTGTGTCCCTCTGAGAGAAAAGCATTCGTGCTGTATGCCTGGCAGATCTCCCAGAATTGGCACTCTAGCACTTGCAAAAAAAAAAAAAAAAAAAAGAAATCTATGCTGATCAGTCCATATGTATGAGTGGCACTGACAACAAAACATGACCGGCACCGTGCAGAGGCAGCCTTCACAGTGAGGAGGGTCACAGCAGTCGCCTCAAAGGAGGAGGGGTACAGTAAAGCGAGATCTATGCCTGTGTAAGGTACGGGATTCTTTCAGTATGCTGGAGATTTGAATAACATTTTGAAAATTCCTGCTGTCAGTTTCAATATGCTGATAACACTCCAGATGGTGGAGACACAGGGATGGCAGCGCAGGGGAGAAGCAAATGTCCAGGTGATGAGCTCAGGGCTCCGACAATGGGAGGAAGGGTCAAAGGAGTCAACTTCAGCTGTCATTACTCCACCAATGACCAGGTAATGACTGATGTCTAGTAACAGACCTCAGAAAATTGAAAATTGCAGGGGTAAAGGAAATCTCAGTTTAGTAATACTGAGTTGGAAAAGTAAAAGAAAGGCTGTCGGTAAAACTTGAACCTCCACTGTGTGATGTGTGAATTAAAGAAAAAAATTGCATGTTGCTTAAGGCTGCTAAAACATTTTTTTTTCTTAAGGAGTAGTAAATTAAAAATTTGATCTCACAAATAATAAGAAAAGTGAGGGATTTATCAATGTCCGTGAGGAAACACAGATGGTCTGGACAAAACAGAACAAAAATCCTGTTGAAGCTCATACATTTCTTTTTAAATTCTAATCATTATCAATGTTCAGATTTGCATCAGATCCAACTGGATTGTGACAAATAATTTGATATCTTAAAAAGCACCCTGTACTAGATTATATAAACAGAAATTTAGATCACAGTGTGTTGCAAAGAAAAGATAAAAAGTCCTACATGAGTTTAAAAAAATGTTTTCTTCTTTTACCTACAAACCTGACAAATCATGACTTTTCAATTTTTAAAATACTCATGATTGTGTTTAAGCAAATTCTTACAAGGTTATTGCAACAAAGTCAAAAGGAAATTTAGATTGAACTAGAAAAGCACTCAGAGAGCGCGGACGTCCGCCAAGCACATTGTGATTCTCACGCAACGCTTTGGTCCTACTTTGATATTATACTCCCGTTCAGCTGACTGTCTGCTACAATTTGGTGTTAGTTGCGGGTTTGTACGATAGTTTCTTACCTTACATTGTTGAAAATTATGATGACCCAGTCCATATTTCATATTCTGGATCTTAGTTTCCAGAATATTGCCAGGATCTGGATTGTACTTTTATATCTGTCAGAAATTATGGTGACCTTGTCTTGTATTGCATTGTTTTGCATTGTTTTGCAATGCAATTTGACCATTTATTGTGGAGTTAAATACACATATGGTGAAACTGGTCCTATGTCAAATTGATAAAGAATCCTTAAAAAAAGTCCTGGATCCAGACAGTGACCCTGATCACCTCCAAAATTTTATCTCTTGTTCTTTATCTCATTTTGAATATTTCTTGAAAATTTCACCAAGATCTGTTTGTTACTTTCTGAGTTATGTTGTTCACTGACGGACAAACAGACAGACAAACTCTCCCCAAAACAAAACCTCCTTGGCAGTGGTAATACATGTAAAAATGTGGTTAAAATACAATTAATTTTTCTTACAAAATCAGGTTTATTGTATTTGAATAACTGTAAAAATCCAGGGTGAAACTCTTGAGGTAATGAGTAGTCTCTACAAGGAGCAGATTGCCTTTGAAGCCATCATCTTGCACTGAGTGTTTCTGCTGTAGCACAGAGCAGGCAAACAACGAGAGTGAGGCCGTCAAAAATACACAGTGATGGAAGGGAGCAGTAGAGGAAAGAGAATGACGGAGTTGATACGTGCAGGGGAGTTTGTATTGGGAGATGTGTTTGTAAAAACTTGACAAATTGGAGATCACACATTAGGAAGTGTTAAAAAAATCCACCTTTCAGCTCTTTTCTCAAAGAGAGAAATATTCCTTTACCCATTCTGTACAGACATGTTTATTTATCAAATATATTCACATTACAGATTGTTTATGCCCTGTTAGGTATTTTCAGGTAACCTAGTCTTTTAAGATAGAATAAAATCAGCATTCTTTGTCTTGTAAACTGCAATAGCAGAGCTCCATTTAAAGAAAACAAGCCGACAGACTCGTTCCCTTCCTGTAGCATCACTTGGTTCCACCTTGTCCTTCAGACCTCTTTACACGCTTCCTGGCAGCTCTGTGACCTAATGGCTGGGGCATGATGAAGGGAAGGGAGAGGGCTCAGTGCACGCCTGAATCGACTGTGGGAAAAAAGAGGGCTGCAGACTCAAGTCTGACTGCCGAAGACTGCAAGCCTTGAACACTAAGCACACACAGACTCCCGGCTGCAGTAGGTCAAGAAAGAAACCAGGGATGGAAACAAATTCACTTACTAACCCAGGGTTTCATAAATTCCTGAATTCTCTAAAATCAAGAGTCAGGCAGAGTCCATCACTTGTTTTTCTTTCTTTGTTGAGAGAGATTTAAGGTTTCAGTTTCAGATGTGCAACAATAGGAGACTGCATGCAACTACAATCACAGTGAGGAAATCATCCTGGCAAAATCGGGGCAGCCAATTTTGGCAACTGACTGTTCCAGAGTATAAACGAGGTCATGCTGCCAAAACTACAAAATGTTACACCAGAGTGAAATGTGCGACTAAAAGACAGATCAAGCAAGGACAGGGTCTTCTTTTTTTTTCTTTTTTACTGTCACAACTCCACAGTTCAACAAGTGAAAGCTAGTTTTATTGGTGAAAATTGTGAGCTGGAGGATTACCAAATAACCCAGGAAATCAGGCAGGCACAAACAATGGAGGCAGTCAGGTAAAGAGGGGCAGACTGTTTGTGAAATGAGTCATCAATTGCAACAATTAGCTTTCCATCTCCCATGTGAGTGATTTTGTATTCACAGGGAGTTGTACTTTCAAAGGAGTTTCTTGTCAGTTCTCTTTTTTGGCCGGCATGCATAAGATGCCTCAATTATCAGTGAACCATGAAGGTAAAAACCATAATGCCCTCAGTGGGCGTCAGCAGGCTTCAAAGACAAGTGAGGGAATATGCGATGAAGAACGGAGAATAATTTTTTTACCCAGGAATTATAAAGAGGAGAAAATGATTGCAGTCTGCCTCTGTGCTTAGGCTTTTTGCCCAACATTGTCCAACATCCTCTCCTCAGAGGAGATCTAAAGGAACAGGTACTCAATATATCAGTGCAGTTTTCTGGAATGAAAAAAGGCATGTGAGGGCACCACAGGGGACAGGGATGGTGATGCATGAGTGAATCTTCAGTTACACTTCACCAAATTAAAGATGCATTTATTTGACCTTGTCAGTTCTGTCAGGAACAAAGAGGTAGACAAAGAAGTGCGTGAGTAAGAACACCTAAATAATCTCTGTGTTCTTTTTTTCCCCTTTTAGAGACAATTACAGTGAAAGCTTTGCCAGAGGGATTTCTGCCACGTTTTTTTCTGGGTGTCAGAGCAGTTTCCATGGTAAATGTAGCTGATTGAGGAAATAAATTCCTCGGTGGGGGCCATACTGACTGAGAAAGATGAGTAGTCCAGCTCAGCGTACTGTTCTGGCAGTGCCTTCATGTATCAGCATGTTTTGCTGTATAATTGTCTGGAATAAATACAGCTATGTCAGCCAAAACACAGAAAAATGCAACCTCATCTGACTGATCCCCTCAATCATACTTGGTTTAATGTTTGAACAGTAGTTTAAATGTCCCATATTCTGCTCCTTTTCTGTAGTTTAATATGGATCATTGATGTCTTCATGAAATGGTAGTAACAAGTTTTGGTCCAAAAAGCCAATAAATCAAGCACAGCAGCATTGTTTCCAGGCTTTCATAGCCCCTCTGTTCAGAACGGTCTGATTTAGTGGGCGTGGCCTTCATATGTAAATGAGCCACTGCTGATACCGCCCTGCTCTACCACGTCACTGAGAGCGGCGCCACGAGCTCCGAGTGCACAATGTTTAGAAAACAGCAAAGCCCGTAACATTACCAGGCTAAAACAACAGGCTAACAGCAGCTACAGTTAGCATCCTGAAGCTAACACAGAGACAGGGAGACACTGAGGAAAAGCTCTTACATCTGCTCCACAGCATACAGCATTTAAAATACTCACATTTTCAGGGTTCGAGGTTTGTTTGCGGATGGTTGGTAATGCACCTGGATTCAGGACCAGTCTATTCGCTAGCCCTCTGTTGTACTGTCCAAAGTTGGAAAAGCAGTCGGCCATGAAGTGACTAGCACACACATGCATCGTTTTACTGAGTGTAGCTGGCATATTTCCTTGATAAATAAACTCTAGCCACTTAGTCTTGTCTTCTTCCTTCTTCTTCTTCACTAAAAGACTTAAAGTGATTTTTGCATAATATGGGACCTTTAACTGTTTTATCCCTTTTACATTTGTCACAACTCTCTGTGGACTGAGTGGAGAATATAGAGCTGAAGCACAACTTTAGTATGCATCTTAGGACATCCTTTGGTCAAAGAGTAAGGTGTCCGACATAAGGAACATATAAAGGGAACATATAAAACCCACAGTGTTTTCTTGAAAGAGTAATATTCCAAAATTTAAGTCACAAGTTTGTGTGAAAAAGTTCAAAACTTGTTAGGTCAGGGAAAATTAGCCAAATTTTCAGATGCACATATATTCATGCTTTTGACATTCAAAATCATCCATTAACTTGTATTGCCTCTAACAACTGCACCTAACAAGCATATTCCCGGGTGTCAGGCCACTTGCAACCACTAAACTTTTTCAGCTTCTGTTGCCAAGAATTTCAAAACCAAGGCTGCATGTATAATCAGATGTTACAACAAAAATTAAATGGCTCTGACAGGCCATAGTATTTATGGTTTCCCTACTGAAAAGATATGCATTTATGTATGTTTTTTGTTTTGTTTTGTTTTGTTTTTGAGGCCTTTTGGTCTAAGGCTGTATAGATGGAGCCCATTTCTTTTTGGGCTGTTTGCTCTGAGGCAGTCTAAAGTCTGATACATGACAAAGATTTTTTCCGAGACCCAAGGCTTTTTCATCTGAGGTCTGACACTTAACTCTTAGACCTGAGGATGTCCTAAAAGTGCATCGTAAACAACAGCATCCATCAGTGTGGAAAAAAAGGGAGGAGGGGTGAAAATGAAAACCAGGGGAAAACTTGTAACAAAGCTGCTAAGAATCGACAATGATCCCTCCAAACTGTGGACTTTGTTTTCTTTAGTCAGTGATTTTGAGACAGTGATTTCTTGCCGCAATGACACAGTTTCTTGTGACTTTTTAGACCTGCACACACAGGCCTAGTTTCAATCAGCAGTGAGACATCTTAGACCATACTTGGAGCCAGTGAACCCAGTATTTTTGTTCTGGCACTTTTTTTCTGTTGCTTCAAGACGGACAAGGTTTTTAATAGTCATGCTCCTTTAAAAGGATGTGAAGACTGTTGAAGGTGGATTACAGTTCACAGTCATAATGTCATGACTTTCAACAAGGCTCTCATTTGTTATGAAAAATGGAGATTAGATCTTTTTAACACTAATTTTCTTTGTTAAAGACCACTTTTTACCAGATACAGTGTGATAACAGTTACTTAGGGTTGTTTTTGATACATGACAACAAGCAAACTTAGCTAGTGTTAAGTAGCTGGCTATATTTCATACTACTGAAAAGCCCGGTGCTCTGACACATGTCTGTAACATGTATGTTAGGAAATCCTGGTTATGTCTTGCCAGCGGTCATCTACCAAGCAAAGCTAATGTAATCTTACTTTTTCATTTTATTGACTGACTTTCAAGCTTGAACAGACCACTGCAGAATAACTGCTGCATGGGGGTTGGAACGGAAATTATCACAAACAGCTTAGCCCCTGTTCTAACCTTTAGTCAGTGTTTTAGTCTTTAGGCTTTAAAGCTGTGTTATGCTTTCCCCGTAAACGTAATGCGCAGAAATCAGATGCACGAGATCCGCGCATAAGAATGCGTGAGGCTTTTTATGTTTTTTAACACCCCACGGGGCATCTGTTGGTGTCTATTCCCAAACTGCAGGGGGCGGTGTATTACAGACGCATGTCTACCAGAGTCGAAGAAGTTTCCCTTTGTTTACAACATGCCATATCTGTCCCTTAGATTTTTTCAGGTTCTTTAAACCGATTTCTCTTCTGTGCCGAGAGTGGCTGCAATTTTACGCCATGAATTACTTACTACTCGTTTATCACAGTGATCTCTGTGTAAAGAGTCATACAGATGCCTGTATTTCTGCGCTTCGACCACTAGGAGAACAAGTTCTTCCGCCATCTTGTCCGCGTGTCTCCGTCCGTCTGGCAGGTTAGAAATTTTTGAGTGTGTGCAGCATGGAAGCTTTCCATGTGAAAAGGACCGTGCGAGGTGGGTTAGGTGTGAAAATGACGTCATTTGTCCGCACAAAGACACGCCATGCATAAATCAGCCTTTACTCTATCACTACCAAGCTGCATTGTAGTGTAGTACTGTAGTGTTGTCATAGCTGCACTGGGGAATTACAAACTTAGCCATGGCTAGGGATGGGTACCTTTCACATTTGAAACAATACAGTACCAATGCCCTGTACCTGGCAATTGGTACCGGTACTCAACGGTACCATGTTTCGGTACTTTTTTGTGTTTATGTGGTAAAAAAAATATCAATTTGTTTAATAATGAAATATAAAAAATCCAATTTAACAAATTTATTCATCAATATATAACCTTGCAATGCTGTGTTCATGTCCAGCATGGAAAATCACCTACTCTTCCACTCCCTCGCAGTCACAAGGATGCATTTAGGTACCTAAACATGGTACCTTTTGGTTTTACATGAATCTATACCCAGTACTTTTGACGGAATTCGGTCAGTACCTATAAAAGTACCCAATTCGGTGCCCATCCCTAACCAGTTATAACCTGAAATTCAGAAAAGTTCAAGAAACTTAAATCTTGAGAATAGAAATAGAAAATCTTGGCCTAACTTTTGTAAATGCTCACTGTTCTACTGTTCATTAGTAATTTCTGCATTTGAAATGTTAATTAGTCATCTTAGTACAGAGGAAAGTTGAGGAGGAAACGTAGCATCGAAGTGAATAGACAATTTACTCAAACTGATAGGTTTATGAGCATTTACTAAGCAAGGATTCTGGTTAGCTTTAACATTTATAAACAATATACAGAATGAGCCTAGTGTTGATAGTCTGAAACGTATTTTATTAAAGATTGTTTCTGTACAGAACCTATCCCACTATCTGTCAAACTCCCCAGCCTCAATGCTTTGTAGACCTTTCACAACACTAACAATTGATAAATGGGGTAAATACCAACCTGATATAACTTCCCAGCACCACTACAGTGTCATTTTCTTTTAAGTTTGTGCAGAACACAGCTGTGACAGGTGATTAAAGGTGTAGCTGCTGTGGGAGATAGCTGGCAGGAGTTTCAGATAAGAGAACTACTCTCACCCAGGTGCAACGTCAAAGCCAAAGTGACAGGAAGAGAAGACGAGATCTCATGAATCATCAGATCCAATGGATCATCAATAATCCTCTATCACCAGCAGCATCAGAATGAGACTCTTCAGCGGTTTTTAAAGCTCTGCTCCTTTTTGCTGATGCTGTGTGTCACCCGCTGACCCGCGTTACGTAAGATGGGATTGTTTTTTTTTTTTTTTTTATGTAACAGGGAGGAGGTTACGTTAAGTTTGATGACGACTGATATGACAAAAACAAATTATACTAACTGATTCTGGACTTATGAGATATCAGGGCCTCTGACTGCTTCCTGGGGTGGTCCAAAGTGGTACTTCACTTAGATATTAATCTGCTTTATTAGTCTGGAAGACCCGCATTCATCTATCATCTCCGACAACTATAACCCTTCTAGCAGGCTCCAGCTGTAATGTGCTGCTGCTGGAGATTGTAGGGCCAAATTAATTTGTTGTCGAGCACAAACACACTTTCTGCCCCAGCATTACACTGAGTGCCTCAGCTATAACTCAACTTTTCTCAAAAGGCTATGCTCTTAACAAAGCAGTTTTCTTTTCAGACAAGCTCCCACAACTTCGAAACAAAGAGGTTCAGACAAAGCGGTCATCTCAACAGAGCCCACGAAGCCTAACAGTATCAGGAAAAGTCTTTTTTGTTCTTGCGCCTGTTTCTCTCGACCATTTCATGGCAATCTAATGACCAATTAGCAGCGCTGAAGCCTTACGTTCTGAAGGAAGGAGAGGAGGTTGGAAGCCTGATCTCCAGTGAAACTAATAATCGCAACCTCGAGTGAGATGAGGCCATAACATGAAGTTATGGTGAGAGGAGGATCAGTTAAAGTCTGTTTACAGAACGAGACAGTGTGTTTGCTGTGAGACAGAAGAGCTCAGAGTGGGAGAGGGGTTTAAAAAGCAGTTTGACCCTTGTTCCAATTCAAAACTGCTTAAGACCCCAAGTTTTTAGCAAAACTACAAAAATGCTGTGTATACCCTTGTAGCAACATTATGATTACTGTACAATTTATTGTAAAAGATGCACTTTTGGTAAATTATTTCCATCTGAAGAGTAGGGATGCACCAATCTGACCCTGGTATCGGGTCATTTTTTAACCAAACTGCTGTTAAACATTTAAACACTTATAGTTTAAATAAATACTAACTTCAGTAATTCCATTTGTACTAATTTTTGTCTTTTAATCAAAACATTACTAGCCTTGTCCCATAGTAGAGCATGCAGGTTATTATTTAACACTGGTATCAGATCTGGATCGGCAATGGTCGGTGACCAAAGACCAGGTATCAGTATTGGTGTCAGGACTCGAGAAGTTGGATCGGTGCATCTCTACTGAAGAGTTGGCTGTGACAAGATCACCGGTATAAAATGCAGAGAGAGGTATTTCATTGTTTTACGGTATTTTACAGCACTTGCCGTAGATAGCATGCTGGAACACAAAGCAAGTTGGTAGGCTGGTTTAAACCAAAAGACTCTCTAGTTCAAAACAACAAGTCACAAGTTTAGGTAGGTATTTTGACTGCACACCAGTCAATACACCAAGGGCAATGGGTCTGTTCTTACTTTAGACTGTATTATTACCTCCACCAAGGAGGTTATGTTTGTGGGAGTTTGTCTGTCCGTCTGTTTGTTTGTGTACAGCATTACTCAAAAAGTAACAAACGGATCTGGATGAATGTGATAAGGTGATCAGGGTCACTGTCCGGATCCAGTACTTTTTTTAAAAGGATTCTTTATCATTGCAAGATAAGGCAGTTTTCACCATATGTGTATGTAACTCCACGATAAATAGTGGGATTGCTTTGCAAAACAATTAAAGACAAGGTCACCATAATTTCTGACAGATGTAGAAGTATGATCCAGATCCTGACAATATTCTGGATGCTAAGATCTGGAATATGAAATATGTACTGGGTCATCATAATTTTCAACACTGTCAGGTAAGAAATTATCCTACAAACCTGCAACTAACACCAAATTGTAGCAGACAGTCTGCTGAAAGGGGGTATAACATTTAAGTAGGACTAAACTGTTGCGTGACAATCACAATATGCTTAGCAGAGGTCTGCGCTCTCTAAGTGCTTTTCTAGTATGGATGTAGTCCATGAGATGTCACCGATCTGATCCTGATACAAAGTTCTGAAGCCAATTCTCAGTGAGTGGGTACATTGGAGATGCTAAAATCAACCTAGTTATGTGTATGTTAGGACATTACAAAGAAGTGAGCCTTTAGCCTTTTTGCAGACAACTACAGGGTGCCTGTGTGTCAGTTATCCATGCCCTTACATGGACAAAACTTCCAAGTTAAATAAATTTGAAAACACAGATAAAGAGCTACACACCTGCACAGAAGATTCACATTAGATACTTAGATGCTGGAAATTGTTGCACAGAAAGGAATCCGAACCTTATTTCCTTGAGACTTCCAAGAACAGACAGCATATCATATACTGGTACAGCATATAATCTAGATTTATGGGTGCTGCATGGGTACAAAAGTTCAGATGGAACCCAGCTGAAGATTTATTTTTCTTTAACCAGCAGGCAAACAAACACAACAATATACCAGAGTCTCTTTTCTTTTTTTTTCTACAAGTCCAGCAGCTTCCAGGTTGCCAGTTTGATTTGTGTTGAGGAAATCTATCTGATTATTCATTCTGCAGTTCTCAACAGGCATTATTTTTCTCTGTGGTTCAGCTCTGTCAGACCTGTATGCATCTGTTGGTGCCTATTACTTATTTTCTCAGCACTTTGCCTTCAGTCTGGTCATCAGTAAGTAAAATGCGTGCTCATTTAGAATGAGGTCAAATGACTTGGTAAGTCAAGAGCAGAAAAATAGTCCATTTATTAAGGACCCAACTGTTTCTTAGATTGGTCTATTATTTACACGAAGACCCAACTACACCTCTCGCAACATGGGTACCCTCAGATATCATAAAAGCTTGTAAGTCACCAATCAATGCTGATAGCAACTGCTGAAACCGCCAAACCCAGTGTGCTCTTGAATATAGTCAAAACAATGAAAACCACAACACTGCCCTGATAATGTCAAACTGCACTTTAAATCTTAATCTCATTTGCGTCAGTTCCGATTAGAGGTTACATAACGCTTTCTTTGAGGCGTTATCTTAACCCAGCAAGTTTCATTATGCAATTAGGAGTGTGACCTCATACCCCTCACTCATTCCACCCAACCACTCAAGATCCGGGGGATCCAGCCCATGTCTACAGGAGAGGGTGGAGAACAAGACAAACAATTCAGCCGTCTCTGCCTGTATATACAATATGTTCCAGTACATGCTTTAAAGACAAAGGGCCCTTTACTTTGGCTTCTGACTTCACATCTCACAAGAACTGTTTTCCCGAATTCTGTTTTGTGTGTATTTCGAGACAAATTTGAAGTATTCATAGCATTTTTGAGTCTTTAAAAATGAGAAATAGTTGGCCTAGTTAACTTTGACATATCAACATGGTTACACATGACGTTTTCCAAAGAGATAAAGAATGGTAAGTATTCATAATTAAACCAAACAGCGGAAGTATTTGTACAATAGTGAATGTGTTCTAAGCCTCCATATGCTCACTGTCTTCATGCAAGTCACAGTTTGAGACCATACATCCATTGACTTCAGGTGGTCTCAAGTTCTGAGAAGCAGGCATCTGATAAGAATGGCGCCACAGCCGTCTCAGAGCCAGAGCTCGATCTTTAATCAGGGGTCATTGTGTTCCACACAGCGGCCCCGAACACATAAAAGCAGGTAGAGGAAGTGCTAAATCATACAGGCATTGGGCTCTAATTGGCCACCAGAATGAGCTCAGGCCAAAATATTGTTTTCCCTCGGCGCTATCTGCTTCCATCTCGTGGACCATCATAGAAACTGTGGCTTCCTGTTCTTGGGTGTTGCCCGCTGCATAAGTACAACATCCCCTCGTCTGTAAAAATAATCTCCAGGACTTTGTGTGAAGAAAGAGAGGGACAGAAATACATTCTGTCCCATGAGGAGGAGCTTCCCCTCAAATTCAAAAACCCCAACAGTTTCCCCTGCAGTTTGGCGAGGGGCCAACTTCCCAACAAACGCTTCGAGCAGAGAGATATTTGAAAACTACAACAAAGAAAAGTTAGTTTTACACCTTACAACTTCTTATTAAGTTGTCTTGAAAACATACAGACTATTCACAAAATATTCTTGTTTAACCAATTAATTAGGATATAAATAATCTGGTTATTTAGTATATTAATACTTTAAGTTGAATTAAAGTGTATTTTCTTGTAGATAAATTGCATTATCTTTGTCCTTATGAAGTTATCTTAAAACAGCAACTAAGTTTTGCCTCCAAAGAATACAACAACAAAATTACAAAATAATGAAAACAATCTTTTACTTGGGGTTAAAATCCTACATCAGTAATCTTCAGAATATGTTCACCAGAAAGTCATTGTGCTTCTTCAAGTTTCAGCAAAACTTCCTTACTTGGAATCAACTTCACTAAGTTACAAAGTACAGATGAGAGCTATGAGAGACAAAGTAGGTCAATGACAGAATCATCAGGATACTTTGAAAAAATGTCATTACAAATTTAAACAGGCCCACACGCTGCCTGAATAAGTCAATACTCTCAGGCCCTGTTAGACTCATTTTAATTTGCACACCTTTAGTTTAAGATGCAACGACTGTCACTGAGCTAAGTTGTGCTTGTGTGCCTGGAGATAGACGAGATGTGAGCAGTTTGTGAGGCAGCCGCTCTCGATGTGTCCGTGTTTGTTCTGCCTCACAGCACAGCTGCTGCGGGGCGACAGGCAGGCTAGGTGATTGGAGGAGCTGCGGCAGGTGGAGGGCCCGCTCTGTTGGATCAAACAGCTGCAGAGTGAAGCATCTCTCTGCACGAACATCCACATAGTAATTAGCTCACCTACAATATCAGTGTTTCAAAGGCGAGAAACAGGCATGGCCTTTGTGTAAAGAGTCTACAACTTGCATCCCAGTGCTCAAAGATCCATAGGGCTCATTTATTCAACTCAAGTGAGAAAAGCATGAAGTTGCGGAAACATTATTCCCCATTTCATCCTCATAGTTAAGGAAGAAAGAAAGTAAAATAAATACTTGGAACATAACAGATCAGTATCTGTAACATCCAATTCCAAAGCCAAGGTGCCAAGACAGGGCCTTAAAAATGGATTGATGCATCCCTATTTACCTATGAGTCCACCCATATCTGTTTCTGCTCGCTCTTTTACCTTTTCTGCCAGATCATTTAATCCAGTTAAAAACACTGAATCTCCATTTCTAGTCAAACTGGATCACAGACAGGTCAAATATCTGCCCCCTGATAATTTAGAGCTTAATTTCAGGATGTTTCTTGATTTATTTCTGTACATTAAAAAAACAGTATGACATCTGATACTTATTGAAATAACACAAGAAGCTGAGGCACGAAATGCTTCATATGTTTGGTCCTTTCATGAGTAAATTCATCCAACTTTTTTGTGTTTGTAAATTACTGAGGCACAAAGTGCAATTTTGAGTGTTTATTTGCTATGTAGGCTAAATTAGTAATGTTGATATAAATGTGCTGGGATTAAAAAAAAAAAAGAGCCAGAATAAACAGTTAAATAAAACTCAGCCAAGTGTTGACACCAGCTCATCAGACTGCCTTTGTTGGCGCTAGTTCTTTGTTGATTCAGGGCCCTTGTTGTTGGATTTAATTTGATTAAAGTTTGATTCAAGGGTGCTTGATAATTTGTGTGTCAGCAAAAAAAAAAAAAAAATGTTATGTTTCAAATTGAAAAATGTTGTTCATTATTTTTGTGCATTCACTGTTTCAAAGGATGACCTCCACACAAACAAGCGCCACATCTCCTAAAGCAGGCAAAGTTTGATTTAAATATGTAATGAAATTATCCCACTGTGGAAACTGAACAGTGACTGCATTTGGCCAAAAATGAGCTGTTTAAATGTTGCATGCCTTATGGTGAAATAAAGTGGATAGTTATTTTATTTCCAGCTTCTAGCTTAATTAAAAAGTCTGTTTGTGTTCTTTTGGGGGGCATGATGGCATTATTTTCATGTCGACTATGCAGCCGACGTGTGTAGCATTCAATTGTCTCAGTGCTCGACTGCTGATGTGTAATTTATCAAATCTTAGGGGGGCATCATAGGTCTTCATAGTCTTTTAAAAATAAGTGTCTCTAACAATTCCCTTGATCCAAATAATGTAATTCTGTTAAAAAAGAGAGAGCCAATGTACTAGGCAACAATTCATGGAAACCTGTGCTGTTTCACAAAAGTAAGTTCTCTTCAGTCCTTAATGTTTTAAAAGCAAAAGTTACTCTGATCTTCTGCCATGTTTTTCTTTTTATTTATTTACGTTTCCCAAAACAATTATTCCAATAAAAAATTACACTAAGATTAAAAGCAAATGAGTTTGATCCGTGGGCCCGTAAGTACAATTTTGAATGCAGAAAATACTCCTGTTTATTTCCCTGATTTAGCTAGCATTACAAGCATTATGCTTTTTTTTTACGAAGTTTGAGGGGAGTTCAAGTAGAGTTTAGCAGCAAAAGTCAACAAAAGTTCTTCCTTTCAACTTTGACGCTGCTTATTTCAAACTTATGAAAGCGTTAAAATGGAGTCTCTTGGGCTCTGGCCCCTCTGTGTATCAGGGCACACTGACGCCAGTCCAATATGGCATCAGTGTTAGGAAGCCTCCTGCTAATTGTAAAACATAGAGACAGAGAGAGGTGAGCACTCCACACAGCAGAACACACACCTCCTCTATGGAGCAGCAAAGTGAAACGCTGATTAGTGACGCTACATTACTCCTCTTTGTCCAAGGGCAACTGTTTCATATCAGCTAACAGTCTGCAGCACAGACGCTGACCTCAGCACTCAGAAATGTCCTGCAGCTGGTCGAGTGATGGACGGTTTAATATCAGAAATAGAAATTGTATTCATAGCTCTTACTATATTAAGGCGTAATTAGTGAGATTTTCAGTAGTGATTCAAATCAGAGGACCCTCCAAATGGAGATGAAGCACTGAGGCTGATCAGATACTGTAATGTATGAGACCATCTGCACAATATGTATTTATGTTAATATTGGTCCTCGGAGGAAATGGCCCTGAATCTGGTTTGCTAAATTTAACCAATCAGGACCATGCACACACACTTCCTCATTCACTCACTCACACACACACACACACACACACACACACACACACACACACACACACACACACACACACACACACACACACACAGTGCAAAATTATAATCCATCTCCAATTTGTCACATCACCTTTTCAATCTATTCCTATTGTTACGCTTCTTTACAGAGAGAGCACCTTATCTCAGTGTGAGCCATCACCTCTACCTGAACTGCTGTACCCTCATATCCCATTTATGCAGCTTCATCCATTAGTTTAATTATCTCTTCTTTTGGCTCCTGGAAGTTCCGCTAAGCCAGGACTTCTCCACCTGACTATTACAGAGGGCAAACTGTGACCGCTTTCTCAACTTCACGAGCAAGGGGGGAGGAACTTTAGTAATTGTCAGTTTGAATTGCTTTTGTCCTAAAGGGGGAAGGAGAAACAAGGTCTTCAGTAAGTGTTCTCTTTGTCCAGTGTCAGGTTGAATTAAACTTTGCCAGTGACTGAAATAAGCCAGTTAAATATGCATGGCATCAAAGGGTGTATACGTTAGCTAGAAAATCATCTGAGTACTAATCCAGCACATCTTTCAATTTTCTAAATATGGTTCTGTGATTTTACTTCAGTGTTTCTTAATGCCTATTCAAACTCAATGTACAATAGTGGCAGACCAAGAAGTCAAACTTGATCCACAGATCATCAGAACCAGCCTTTATAAGCCGACAGCTCAGCTGATTTCATCTACACATCTAATAGGGCAAAAGAAAAAATGTGCATCTCAGTTAAAGAAGGGTAATTAGCTGAAAATCTAAAAAAATGAAATGCCATTTCCATTCTGAATGTGTGCAGATTTTCAAACTGCTACAAGCTCATATGTTGAGAAATCCTTGAATCCGTCTACAAACTGCTAAAAACAATTTATTCCAAAAAAAGCACGAGATTTTTGTGAGACTTACTGAAAAGATGAGGTCAACAGGAGTCTCCTAACTGGTCCATTAAACATTTAAGGGGTGGGCCTCAAACACCATGGTCCCCCCATAGCTCTGCCCCTGGACGGGCCACCAGAGGGGTAGTCAATCAGAGAGATGGGGGTTTGGGGTAAAAGCTGTAGCAATAATGAAGCTTTTCAGACAGTGGCTTGAAAAAAGGGGTTTTCTAAAACACCAGGGTGAGAAAAATAGGATTTTTTTTCTAGCTTTAAATCATGATTGTGTTTACAAAATTAGTGATGCACCCATCCAACTTTTATGGTTCCAATACCTGGGTTTTAGGTATTAACCGATACCAATCCAATACCAGTGTTATGTAAAAAGATGTATGCCCTACTGAGGGATCGGACTGGGAATGTTTTGGGTAAAAAGTAGAAAATTAGCATAGGGACTTATTAAGGTTAATATTTATTTAAACAGGAAATATTAAAATGTTTACAATCAAAAAAATTCTTCAGATTGTACACAAGTTCTTTTCAACTGTAAACTTTTATACCCTGAAGACTGGTAATGCAGCAAAAAAACAAAGAAAGTGCATCAGAGGTAACATTTCAAATCAATTAGTCAACAGTGCCAGTAAAAAAGAAAAGGCATAAAGCTGGCTGCCTGGACAGGCACCATGGATCAGCCCTTTCCCACCGATACTGATCAGGCTTTAAGGGGCATCGATACACCGACACCTGATACCAGGATTGGTATCCGTGCATCCCTATACAAAATGTACTTTAAATTTATCAGGAAGATGTTAAAATGTAACACAAGCCAACATCTTGACCTGTTGATTGCTCTGGACAAAATGCAAGGAGATTGCCACATTCATTAGGACATATCCTTCAAGCATCTGTGCAAAACATTACAGCATCCAACTAGAGACATTTTTCGGCAGACAATGACAGACAAGCTATGCCAGAAACCATGCAGCTATGACTGAAAATGCCAAACACATCCTGAAGACAATAGAATCACTCATTTCAACAATCTGGCCTGAAGCAGCCAGACATCAGATATGAAGGGCACAGTAAGCGATGGTAGCCGCCTGCTGTAAGGCCCCTGTCATCCCCTGACTGAGGGACGCAGCAGCGGAAGGATGAGTTGACTGCGGGTCACTGCAGAGCGATAAACCAGAACAAGTAGAAGGAGACAGGCAGGCAGTTGTCTCCCTGGGGGGACAGAGGTTGTGAGACACACAGAGGCCTCTCACTTACCTGCCTGTCACAGCGTCAGCATGACCCAGCAGCATGAGGTCACCAGTAAGCAGACCATTAGCCACAGTCAGTGGGCAGAGGTGAGAGATCTCCACCCACACAGTGAACCCTTCGATGACATGTGATCTGGTGTTTTGGTTTGCCTGCTCGTATGTTATTTTAAAGGGGCAGCATTTTGGGGTCTTAAAATGGTTAATTTCATTTGTGAAAATTGGCATATGGCTCAACAATCCTCCTTGAATCATAATACAAAAGATAATCTCTCCAAATGTTGAATGTGACGGATACATTGTACTGCCTGGTTTCTACACAATATATGAAGCACTTCTTATCTTTTCTCGTATTTATATTAAGTAGATACAAGCTGCTCACGCAGAGCAACTCTGTGCTGTAACAAAGTCCTGTACCTATTATGCCAAACTGAACTCTGTGCAATACTGGTGTCCCAGAGTGTGATTTGAGTGACAACAAGAGACATACTGATCGTGGCATGGTTGTTGGTGCTGGACGAGCTGGTCTGAGTATTTCAGAAACTGCTGATCTACTGGGATTTTCACACACAATTACCTTTATCATTTACAGAGAATGGTCCAAAAAAAAGAGAAAATATCCAGTGAGAGGCAGCTCTGTGGGCCAAAATGCCTTGTTGATGCCAAAGGTCAGAGGAGAATGGCCAGACTGGTTCGAGCTGATAGAAAGGCAACAGTAACTAAAATGACCACTGGTTACAACCGAGGTCTGCAGAAGAGCATCTCTGAACACACAACACGTCCAACCTTGAGGCAGATGGGCTACAGCAGCAGAAGACCACACCGGGTCATAAAGCTGGAATCATCTCAGACTGGTTTCTTGAATGTGACAATGAGTTGAGCCGACAAATCTGCAGCAACTGTGTGATGCTATCATGTGAATTTGGACCAAACTCTCTGAGAAATGTTTCCAGTACCTTGTTGAATCTATGTCACGAAGGATTAAGGCAGTTTTAAGGCAAAGGGGGTCCAACCCAGTACTAGCAAGGTGTACCTAATAGAGTGGTGAGTGTACTGTATAGTATAAAAAATGTTATTTATAAACATAATGTTGTGATGACAAAAATGTGGAAAAAAAGAGCTGCACTTAGAAAAAGTATTTTAAATGCTGGCTCGCTTGATTGTCCTCAAAACCTGGCCCAGTTGAAAGTAAAAATGGAGGACAACCTGATTTTCATTGTAAAGTAACTAATGCAAACACATGTCTCAAGGTGGTCAAAGACCGTTGCATTGTCTAGACAATGTTATTATTGTTCAAAGACGAATGAGTTACTGCACTTCTCAGAAACATTTTTATACATTCAGAGACTCACAGAGAACAGAAAGACATAAGAATAACATTTAGAAGACAGAATCAGCAAACACTTTATGCTTTTTCTTGGAAGCACTACCAAAAAATAAAGCATGAGTAGCAGTAATAGTGCATATTCAGCAAGAAGCACTTCCATATGAACAGGATTCAAAGCTTAAGCATGAACCCATTTAATAGAGTTAAAGTCACGACCTTGCTCCCGTAAACTTTGAGCTTTCATAATCACTTTGTTTTTGTGTGGACTATAACACAGTGTAACAGTTGTTTACCGCCAAAAGTTTGGATGATGGTGATTGTATAGAAAAGGTCACAGAGTCTCAACATTTAATAGGTGCCTTTCGCTTCGCAGCATGAACTTTCTGAAGGGATCACAGCTGAGCACAAGTGAATGCAGCCATTAGTGTATAGAAATGTTGGTAGCAGACTCAAAGAGCCAGCCAGAGACACCTTCTTGGCGGAGGTGAGCATCAACTTCAGCCAAATCATCTTGCCGTTGTTGTAGCTGTGCACTTTGGCCTGATCCAAACAGACATGTTTTTATTTACCACAGCAGATGATGATGAATTGGCTGTACGGAGGAGCCCCGGACTGCACAGCTAAACCTTGATGTCTGCTGTTTATCCCTGTGGTTTCGTATATACCCTTCTACAACTACAGAGTGGGAGAGTGTGGGCTGGTGAAGCAGTCCGAAGACAAAGAGGGAAAAAAAAGAACACGGTGGAGGAAATTACAAGAGTGCAGCTGAGAGAGGGGCTGTGCAGGTTCCTTCGCCGTACAAACCCCAAAACCCGCTAATTAGACCACAAATCACAAGATGGCACATGGCCACATCTGCAGATGAGTGTTGAGTTAAGCACAGCGAGTGGCCATTTGTAATCCAAGTTCAATACAAGCCTGTCTTTTAGCCTCACAAGGAATGAAACACAGGGACAGAATGAGGATGAAAAGATGAGAGGGGAAATTAATGGATAAAAGCAAGGATGAGAAAATTGATTCCAGTGGAGAGCTGAAGAAGATTAGTTGAATTCATAATTAAAGTTGCTGTGGGCAGGTCTGCACTCGGTTTGTACAAAAAAAAAATTCACAAAAAGTGCTCTGAAAAAGTTAGAATTCAAATATTTAATTTCTTTCCACCGGCTTCCTTTGTTGTTGCACCTTTAGTTTGTCGTCTCCCTGCAGACACACACTGAGATAAAGTCCAGCTAAAGGAAATTAAGTTACCAAAGCAGCTAACAACCAAAATAGCAGAAGGTAGTGATGTGCACATGAATGAGTGACAAAGTGAACCTTTGCCCTCTGGCTTCAAAGTCCCCTCCATGCTGCTTCAGGCGAAAGAAGGAGTGTTAAACAGAAAATAACGAGCAAAAAGCTCTATTTATATTTCAGAACAGTGGACACGTTAGCACTCCCTCCTCGCACTTGTTTCCAATTTCAGGATTATTTTAGCTCACTCCTTATCAAAGGTCCATTTGTAGTTCCTGCTTCCACTGCCTGGTAAAAAGCACCACTTTCAGCTTTTAAAAAACGGGGAAAATATTCACCAGAAGGTGTTTGCATGTTGTACAAAAGATTCAGGCTCTCCCATATTTGAGAAAGCAAAAGAACAGCTTCTACCCCAATAATTTCATGATACATCTAAATTATTTATCACCCCTTGCAGGTAATATGAGCTCCCACTTAAATGAGTAATGAGACTCGGGAAGACTAAGAATGACAAGCCTGAGTGATCTTCCCTCTGCCTGCTTTAGTGAGAATATGAGGCTAGATCAACCTAAATTATCATGATTGTCTTTGGGTGTGCAGGAAGAAAATGGTGCAGGCTGCTCCAGCTTTCATGAGGGGATAGTCGATTTTTCTTATTTTCTTTTATTTATAAACCACATTTAAGACCAAATACTTTGGCAATTACACAAATCACATCTATGTTTTTTGATTACAGATTGTGTAAAAGGAAAACACATATAACCAAGCCTGCAGGCACCATTAGCTCACAGAATCACACAGTACTTAGAAAAAAAAAGTCTTAACCCACTCTGAGGTCGGCTCACTCCCTCTGCAGCCATTACTCTTCCATGTTGCAGTTGTTCTGCAAGCTAAGCAGGGACAACAATGGCTACATGTTTACACAGCAAGTGTCCTTATAATTTAGAACCAGGACAGGAATCGATAGTTAGCAGTGTAATTCAGTTAAACCAGAGATAGCAGAGCAGGATAAATGATGTAAGGAGTCCAGGAAAGTCACTGATCTGGAAGTGATGCAGCACTAAATGGCATCTATGCAGTTACAACTCAGTGGATAGAAGCTATACTGTAATTTTATGCCAACCCACCTCACACACATGACCGTCAACAAACCCTGTTTTATAATTCCAGTCATCCCACACTGTGCCATTATGCCACCATTACTGCCATGCCCCCCTGCAGTTACCTCCTCCCCTCTTGGGGGTGAAGCACTCATTACCAAGTAAGTCATCATGATTATGAGTTTAAAAATTTGCTGAGCTGCTAGCTGGCTCATTCCAGTTCATCAGCATAACCACATTAGAGAAGGAAACCTGTGGGCTGGCAATCTCCCGCTCCCTCAATATTGGAATCCCAGCAGGCCGAGCGTGTCCACATCCATTATGTCGAACCTGAGCAACCAACAAGGCCTAATGTGCAGCCACCAGGCATGCCAACGCCATGTGACACCTGGAATTAAATTAATTAGATTTACACAACAAAACCAGTCGCTCTAATACATCAATCCGCCCTTAACAGGAAACTAGAACACTTGGCTGTATTTAGTCTTCATTGGAGGCCACACAAAATTCTCTGGACATGCAAATTTGACTATTCAAACAATCAGTTTCAAGAGACTCTCAGAGCGCAGGAATCCTTAATTTATTTCGTTTCCTAATATATTTACCTCGTCTGGAGAAGGGAAACAGATTGTCAGAAGCAGTGGGAAGTAAGATGATTTGGAGCTCAATTCTGCTAAATTGGTTGCTGCCAGCGTGATACATCACTGAGAATTAAGATGCCTCTCCCCCCAGCACAGAACTTCGGCAGCCATATTGGCACATCTGTCAAGGGCCCGCCCCTGACAGAGACAAATGGACCAATTCTGGCACACGAAGGCTGATCCAAACTGCTAGCAATAACCAAGATGAATAATGAGTCAGCTTGGGCCCAAGCAAAATTCATTTTTAATAATTAGTGTTCCTGCATCTCTCATTTTTGCACAAAATGAGTGCAGGTACCACTACAGGTTGATACAACACACCAGCGAGACTGGAGGGGATATAGATGATGTTGTGTTTAGCTTTCATCATCACAGAGAATGGCTATGACTACAAATGCATGGGTATAAGATGGATGGATCTCTCTGGATCCTCCCAGGAGGAAGAAATTAATCAAGTTGAGAAAGCAACGTGGCTATGAGAGGCAGCGGAGGAATGTTGCAGGATGTGTTCAACAAAGTTCAAGAGATTATAAGTGTTTGATTCTATTGTAAAGGAGTAGTTTCTGTTCTCAAATACAGGGACAAAAGAAAACGCTTGAAAGTCTCACAGCCTTGACTTGTCTTTCAACACCTGTAGCATGCAGCAGAAGAGGTGCAGTACTCATGAGACAGTAAGTGCAAATGAATGGATTGATGAAGAAAAATGCTCTTTTCATGGCTGTCACATGTCAGGGAAATCATATAGAAGCTGTCGGTGTGTAGACCATCTCAAAATACTATATATGACGATGTTTTAAAGCTTTCTATTGTGAGATGCTATCGTCCCAGAAGATGCAGCATTCTACGAGTAAGCTTATTGGATCAATCAGGGTCAGGTTTGGCAGTAAATGAGCGAATGGATAGATGTCTCAAGTGTCTGAGGACAGGTATAAGTAAAGAGGGCCGAGCCTTAATGAAGACTACAGTCAAAAGCAATAATAAAAGCACTTGGGGGTTGTGACCTTATAGTACTAAATTATATGATAGAATACGATGCAATGCTTTGCGATAGAACAAGACAATGTAATAAGATCTGATTTGAGAAGATATTTGGGGCAATACAACACCAAACAAAATAATTCAATATGACACAATTAGGTAGGTCACAACAGGGTTAACAAGGGGATAGAACAATTCTGGTAAATTTCAGGAAAGCTTCCTGAAAATTTTCATTGGAATTATAGCACAGGTATATTGGAAATTTTCAGGGTTTGTTGTCACCAACTTAAATGATTTTTCCAAGAAATTCCAGAAAATTCTGGCTTGGGTTTTTTTTTCTTTTCAACTCGATTAGAATATATTGCAATACTGCTTATAACAAGAAAAGCACTCAGAAAGCACAGACCTCCGCCAAGCATACTGTGATTGTCACGCAACACTTCAGTCCTACTTTCAGGAGACTGTCTGCTACAATTTGGTGTTGGTTGCAGGTTTGTGCGATAATTTGTTACCCGACAGTGTTGAAAATCACGATCCAGGACACATTTCATATTCCGGATCTTATCCAGAATATTGTCGGGATCTGGATGACTGTCAGAAATTATGGTGACCTTGTCTTGTTTTGCAAAGCAATCTGACCATTTATCGTTAAGTTATACATATGGTGGAAACAGCCCTATCTCACAAGAATCCTTTCAAAACTTCCCCGATCCAGACTTTGACCCCGACCCGAGATCTGTTCATTACTTTTTGAGTTATGAAGTTCACAGAAAATCAAACAAAGAAACAAACAGACTCTTTTAAAAACATAACCTCATTGGCAGAGGTAATAAAACACAATGTTTAATATCTATACATGTAAATGACCACGTAAATGCAGTTAATATAAATCCCCAAAAATTCTTTTGGAAAGTTTCCAAATTTGAAAATTCCTGTAATTCACTGGAACTCCAGGAAAACCCTACAACTTGCAGCGCTGTAAAATGGTTTGTGATGCTGGAATCTCAACACCATTTACTAACAGATTTTCACTTGAGAAAGACAGAGAATAAAATAGGGGCAGTTAACATGTTTAGAACCAGCAGATAGCACTCTTATGAACATAAATGCTCTCAATTGCTCAAGCACTTTGTTTGGGGGGGTGCCCATTATCTACACCAATCCTTGATGTAAAACCTTCATCTGTTACAGATGAGGGAGATATAATGTATCCAACAGAAGCATTCGAAGGCAGATAGCACACTCTGTTGTAACAAGGTGAATCAATATTTATTTCCATCCCACTATTTTGCGTCACCACTTTAGTGTTAAATGGTCTCAAAAGTTACTGTTACGTCTCTAATGGAACTTTATTTACTTTGGTTTGCTATTGCAAAAAAGCATCTTGAAATTTATAAGACTTGGCCACATTGTTTGCCAAGCCGCAAGAAAAATCTGGAGTGTACACTAATGTCATTGGAACGCATGATGACTGGAAATTTAATTTAACTGTATAATGCTCAGCTGTATTTCACCCTTGCAAATAATCTGATTTAATATTTGCTTTGTAGCATTCATTGGGCAACCAATACTGTGTGTCAGGATTCATGACACAAAGCGAATCCCACAATAGCTTTAATATTCAGAATTTGATTGCTTCGAACAATCAGGAGAAAAACATCATTATTTATAAAATAAATCTGATTTCATCAACAGGAGGGTGGAACGCTCTGGTGAAGATTACCTCCATTTTTCTCACCGGGAAACACACCTCGAAGTGGTTTTATCTCTCAAGAGTACAACCCAAAGTCCCTGCACACAATGCCCCAACACTTCCCTCCATGGAAACCACATGTGCAGCCATGTAGCCAGGATCTTTGGTTTAAAGTCAAGGGCTTCTCATACACAGAGGGCTACGGGGAGCAATCCTCCTCTAGATTCATTAGCTCCAGGAGGCAGAGCTCCTTCTGTCGGGCACCATGACAACATGGCATTGCTCTTTTCCCTCCAGTCTTTGCAGAGTGGGGGGTGTCAGGTCGCAAGAGACAAAGTGCACTGCCTTCACAAGCACCCAACCAGGAGAAAATTATATGAAACCTGAGGTTTAACATGTCAAAATCGAATAACCAATGTAGAGGAATAGTCTGTGTTGAAATCAACAACATAAAAAAACTCTCAGGAAATACTGAGGAGGATTTTTTTCAAACCACAGATTTGTATCGATGGGAGATCTATTTAGCAGCTGAAGAATAATGAGTGATTGAGGTGTTTATCTCTCACACACTGGGAGGAATTAGTCAGTAAAAACTAAGGTGCACATTTTCTCCAAAAATAGAACAAAAATGATGATGGACTGAAAGAGTTGGGAGGATACAGGAAGCTAGAGAAAATGTGCACGGAAAGAGAATCGAGGGCCAAAACAAACAGCCCCGGCAATCAAGCACAGTGAGTTACCTAATCTTGTTTTGTATCCTCTAAAGTACTAATTAAGTTGGATCAACATAGCAATTGATTGAAAATGACACTTCATTCACTTCATTATGTGAGACATGAGTGGAAAGATTGCTAATGATCACGGGCAATCTTGGTGAAGTGGAATATATAAAAAAAAAAAAAGCAGGCAGGCAGAGGGGGAAAATATAACCTGCACGTATCACACAATCGCAGGCTTTTTCAGCAGCTACAAACAGCTTGTCAAGGTGGCTTCCATCCAAACATACACCACTGCTGGATGCAGACACAGAGATGGAGCTCTATCTATGCAAAGCAGAGAGGTTGGGGAGAGTAAATCGTGTGAGAAATTACTGACATGAAGTGTTTGATTAGGCATTATTTAGAGTACTGTATCTGCAACGTGATCCTGGCTACCACGGTTCACAGGGAAGTGGAGATTAAACTTCAAATAGAAATGAAAATAAAAACTGAAACAGCCTTAAATTTCTAAAACTATGACAGAAAGTGTAACATAAAAATAAATAAAAATATGAATTGATTCAGGGTTTCATTTGAAAAGATGGCCATAAAAAATGTGGCATCTGCAGTTTTATCATACTAATTTAGATTGAGACCTTTGTTTTTCTTCCAGTTATTAAACTCTTCGTCTCCATTGTCTGTCATTACATATTCTTCTTCATTTTTTTTCTGTTAAACTTTAGGGGCTGATCTGAGCACAGGGGTGTGACCACAGACATGACATCTCTGCAGTCACATCACCATCAGGAAATTTAGGTAACATCATCCTGGCCTTACTCCAGCTCAGTGTCCTGAGGTTCTTTATTACACTGGTCATTTTTGTAACCAAGTGAAAACCTCTGGTGTTGATAACAAAGCCACTGTGATGTGGAGATGTGGGAAAAGTTGCAGCTCCTCGAATGTCAACTCTGAGCTGGTACCTAAAGTCAGGGAATCCCCATTAACATCCACGATAAGACGCCCAGTTTTCAAAAGAACAAACATTTTAACAGCTTTGATAAGACAGTGTTTTTGGTCAAACCAGCACATTTCATTTTCCTACACACTGTACAGACAGATTTTGTTTATGTAACTCATCTAAATTGAAGATATTGAGACAAACAGCTGCACAAAGATATGCACAGGTTGACATAAAATTCAGTTAAATCAGCTTCTCCAATATTGCAATCCTCATCATTTGGCTACAAACCCTGATCAAAATGCAAAGTGGGGGAAAGAACTGAGGTTACGTCTGTGTTTTGCAGTCTATTGTAAACTAAAAGAGTCTACATTACACATAGTAAGGAAATAAATCCTTCACTCTTTTCAAATAAATGCTACATTTGAATTAATTCAAGAAAAAAATCCATTTTTTTCTACGCTGTTACAATAAGTCTTTGCTTGGTTTTATTTTCATTCTTGTTTTTCATTCTACACACAGTTAGAAGGAACAAGCGTAATTCCTCTGCAAATGCACACTAAGGTGCTCCAACTGTTGTGCTGTAATTAAACTCGAACAATAAATCAACAAGAGTGCAATCAAATGCAAACTACTGCCTATATTTGGGGCCACAAACATAGAACCGCGAATAAAAAAGGAAGTCAAGGAAACGAACGGGGGAGATGTGAAAACCTGCAGAGATATAAAAAGGGGGGAAATGATGCATAGCCCTGTTCCTGTGGGAGTCCTGCAGTGAGTATGATATCATCCTTCTTATGAAAAATGCCTCTTTACACGGGCACACACACACATACATACTCACATGCACATACACACAGCATGCTTTAAATAACTTTTAATCAAATTTCAGGGTGTAGGTTTGAGGCTTCTTACAGTGCGGTTCATAACCAAAGCACACAGGAAGGCATCATGTCATTGAACGATCACAGCGCTCTTTGCACGGTCTGCCTCTTTCCTCAGTGTCCTGATGTGTCCAAGTTCGATAGCTTGCGGTGCTTGCTTGTCAATAACCACAGGGTACCAATTTCAAAAAAGAAAAAAAAATCACCCAACAGATAGACCACTGTGAAGATGACATCATATCAGATTCTGATCATTTGTGATTCATTTACATCCTGTTTTTACTTGAAAATATATGGGGTTATATTTGTGCCATCAGAAACTGAAACTGAATTAAAATATTGAATTTGAAAAGCATGAAGTGTAACTGAAAATTAATGTTTTGAAAATGAATTTATTTTTTTAATTGAATTTTTTTTTTTAATTGAATTTGAAAAAACACAGAATTCAATTTCAATTCATAAAAAGCAGTTTCAGTTTTTAAATTCAATTTCAATTCACAAAAAGCAGATTCCGTTTTAAAATTCAATTTCAATTCACAAAAAGCAGATTCAGTTTTAAAATTCAATTCACAAAAAGCAGATTCAGTTTTAATATTCAGTTTCAATTCAGAGCGGCACGACCGTTACGTCATCTTGTGTCTGCAGGGAGACTAATCGAGCACAGATTCACAGACACCCTCTACCTCTGCACATCCCCGGACTCTCCTGTGTTGTGTCTAGCTGTATTCCCTCTCCCCTGAGCGGGACGATCGTCAGTACAACGATGGCTGAAGACCAGCGGTTGAAAAATCAAGTTAGAAATCACACAATACACATGGTTGTTTGTCTATTATGTTACCCTGCAACCGACTGGCAACCAGTACCGCTCTCTACTACCTCTCTGCTACCGCCTCTCGCCCAGTGACAGCTGCACCCGCCCTGCAACCCCGAAAGGGACAGCCAGTATAGAAATGAATGAAATCACATACAAGCCCCCAACCACCCCCTAGTTGACAATCGAAGATGGCTGCCCCCCGTTCTAAACAGTTATCAAACTCCTGTAATAATCAGTTCATAAGCACTTCTGACAAATGTTTGTAACTCTAAATCAGCCATATACATAGTATTGTTCAACTTATATTTGTAGAAATGCTACCTCAGTGTTATTTACATGCCTCGAGTGGTATTTGTGAACTAAACGCAGGGCATGCTAACAACAGCTAACACAACAGCCCAGGTATGTCAGCACAGACAGCGGACGTGTAGAGGGTGTCTGTGAATCTGCTCGATTAGTCTCCTCAATGGGCACAAGATGACGTATTGGTCGTGCCACTCTGAATTGAAATTGAATTTCAAAACTGAATCTGCTTTTTGTGAATTGAAATTGAATTTTGTGTTTTTTCAAATTCAATTAAAAAAATTAATTCAATTAAAAAAAATAATTCATTTTCAAAACATTAATTTTCAGTTACACTTCATGCTTTTCAGATTCAATATTTTAATTCAATTTCAGTTTCTGATGGCACAAATATAACCTCATAAAGATAATGCTAACGTGCTTAAAATGATGGAAAGGAAAAACTTAAATACTTGTTTTAAATTGGATGTCAGCAACAGGTTTTAAAAAGTTAGTGGATGAAGACAATGAAATGCAATAAAAAAACATCTGCAGGGACATCTGCCATGTAATTGGGTTAATTAGCAACAGGTTGGTAAAATCTTTTGTTTAAAAGGGGTTTCAGTCTCTCAGAGTTAAAGATAGAAATAGGTTCACAGCCCTGTGTCAGGGAGAATACATTCAGACAAAAATAGGTCATAGGTTTCTGAACAATGCTGCTCAGCTTAAAACTGAAACACAGCAATAAAAACAGACATGACTCTGTAGTGGAAATCACTGCATGAGCTCAGTATCACTTCTGAAAGCAGCTGCCTGAGGAAACAGTTTGGCTCTGTGGGTTAAAGAGGAAGCACAAATCACATGATCAAGAAACACAGGAAACTTCTTTGATCCCGAATCAAGTAAACAACAAAAGTAAAATTGTCCTGTGGTCTCATGAATCAAAATGTGATCCTCTTTTTGGAAATCATAGAAGCTATATCCTCTGAAGAGGGACCACCTGGCAGAGGGGTTCAGAGAGGTTGTTGATTCATAATTGTTTTCATGACTGCCCCAGTTTGTCAGGACTATATTATTCTACATTCTTCAACAGAATAGTAGATAAAAGAATACTCAGGGAGAAGTGTTGAAAAATAAGTGTGAAAATACAGCTTTTCCTCTCCTATACATTGTGTGTTTTTGAGCTCAAAGAGCAGAAGTCTGCCTCTTACCCTCTGGCTTTAGGCTAACCCTACTGAGTGCATTTTTTACACTCACTCGCACAGAGCAAATGCCCTTAATAACCATTTAGCTGCTAAGGCAGGCTTGTCTGTACCCCATTCACTGCCTTAGCCACTAATTACCTTTCCAAAGCCATGGACATTTCTGTGTTCCCTCAATGCTTCCCTTTTTCTGAGCACAATCGGCCAGCTGCCTTCTCTGCTACGAATCGGTGCCCTGCACGGGCCTAAAATGAATGTCCAAAATCAACCCGTGTCAGCCAGCTCCATAACCCGATTTTTTGTCCACACTCCCTTTAACGAAAATAAAATAATTTAAACACACACTAAGGGATCCAATATTCTCCCAATTACTAGCCTGCCTCTCACTAAGCATGCATACAACTCTGTGCACACAGAACCATCTGGCAAATAAAAGACACCGGGCCCCAAAATTTAATAGAGCAAAGAAGAGTGCCAAGTCTGAGCTTAGTCTGATGTGCATGTGCACACTAACATACATGTGTTCTCCTCACAGTAGAGCCAAAGATAAACTGTCCCTCACTATTTTATTCCCACTGTTGTGATTCATTGCAAGAGCAAAGGGACAGACTTTGTCATTTTACCGACTGGTTGCAACTTCCTGAGCTCCTCCAATGAGGTGCCCTCGATCAGAGCACGTAACCCCTGTGTCCCACTGGAAGTGCTCAATGGTGGACAGGGGGCTTTGTTTGCTCAGCGGAGTGAATGTGATGCAGCACTCTGAAAAAACATTAATGTGTGCTTATCAGGGCTGTGCTCAGCCAACAAATGTATCTTCAGGTCTGAAGAAAACACATCATAGTATTAAACACTGAGGAATTTCTAACGCAGATGGAGCAATTTTCATATTGATTTCCTTTTTTAAGAGTAACCTTTATGGTGTCTTAATGTTTAATTCATAAAGTGTGAATGCAAAGCTCAATGTCAACTACATAAATAGTGAAATAAATGCCGCATGTTTGTAGCCTCGAGTGCTACAGCACAGGGTTAGGAGTGATTGCCTTAAACTGTATTTAACTATTATAACCGAGTCATTTATATTCGTTATGCTGAGGTTTTGTTTTTATTATTATTTTTTGCAGACTTTCTTAAGTTAATAACTGACTTGCTGCAACTTAACAGCTTCAGAGAATAGAGTTCACACATTAATTCTACATTTTCTCTTGCAAAAAAAACACCCCAACTCAAACATGCAAACACCTACTTCTCAGAGATTATTTACAGTGGTAACAGTGCACATAATGAATCATCCATTAGTGCGTACATCCCACTGTTCACCCTGGGCTGCAATATCCACCCGTCTCATCACTTTGTTATGGTAGATTAGAGGAGGAGAGAACCCAAAATTCCCAAAAGCACTTACTTTGGCTTAAAAGGCATGCACATTGTCAATAATAGAGGCAAAATTTAAAAACAGGAACCGAGCAAAGGCTACTGCATTTGTGAAATCATAAACAGAACAGTTAAGTATGACACATTTATCCTCATGCATTAAACACATGCTCTGTATGTCTGATCCAAACAGTGATATATTCAGTCCACTCATGTGGACTTTAAATCAGCATCAACAACTAAATCTTTACATCAAATCCCTTTGCTGTCAGTCAAAGTCTGAGTTATCTTCTCTCCAGCGCATTCGTTTAATTAGTGTTATCAAATGGAGTGAAAACACACACTATTATATGAATACTAAATACGGAATTCAGATCTTTTGGCAGCAGCAGTGAGAAGAAAATAGCGAAAATTATTGAGAAGAAAAGGAAAAAAAAATGTGATAAAGCCAGGGTAAGGGAGTCAAAAATTACATTTCCCCTCCTGCCGGGGACTCCAGTCAGCGCACAAATGAGTGCTCACCTGAATAGGACCAGTAGGGGTCACCTGCTGCCCTCCTCTCCCTCATTATGCTGCTGCTCCCATGGTGCCCGTCTGCAGCATGGTGAGGTTGGCCAGCCGATGCAACTGTGGAGAAAGGATACAGAGGTTGATAAAAACCACCAGGAAATGGAACGTTTTATCTAAAACCCAGACAAAAGATTGGAAAAATATTCTATCTACTATTCATGAAATATATTATGAAATATATTTGGAATCAAAGTAACTGACAAATCTAAACACAAAAACCAGACCCCAGATTTTTATGTAAGAATAGATCATCTCTCAAGAAAATAATTTTCTGTGCGGTAGAGCCTATAATATTTAAATCTGACACATATTTGACTGCAGACTGGGTTTATCTTCCTGCATGTGTTACTGTGCTTGTTCGTAACTCAGTATTATCTGTTTCCAGATTTGAAAGTTATTGTTCATTGAAATTAAGCACTATAAGAAGAAAGTTGATGGTAAAAAATTACCCAAATTAAATATCTAAAGTCTTGTTTATGGAGACGGTTGACTTGTGTTAACATGGAGCAGATTCATGTGTTGATTTAAACTTTTAATGTTTTTGTGTATTTTTATGTTTTATAACTTGTTGTTGTTACCTTGTCTTTTGTGTGCACTGCTGCAAAACTAATTTCCCCCCACGGAACAATAAAGAGATTCTGATTCTGATTCTGATTCTGATTCTGATTTGAAGCAGGCAGTGTTGCCAATTTAGTAACTTTCTCGCCATATTTAATGACTTTTCAGACTCCTCTGGAGACTCTTTTTCAAAAAAAGAAACCAGCGACAAATCTAGCCATTTTTTGGGTAGGGAGACTGACATGAAAACATGTTTTAATCTTACTCTTTTCAATGAGCAGTGGGTGCTGCTGTGGTCCCAAGCCGGGATAAAGGAAAAGGGAAGGAAGATATTTTGTCACAAAAATAACAAATAAATAAAATAAAATTGAATACATTAGTAATAGACACAAGTGAGTTCATTTGTAGTTACATCTATGGTGGGTGTTTTTTCTTTTATATGCTTTTTGTGTCCCACGATAACGCTCCTCACTCCTACAGCATCCATAACAATTACATGCAAATGGGCAATAATGCAGCTACATACAAAGGCACAAAGTTAGTGACTTCTAGCAACGTTTGGGTCAGCAAATAGCTACTTTCCTTTCCTACTGGGGAGTTGGCAACATTGGAAGCAGGGGAAAGAGTCTATGGCAGGATAAGCTGTTTGGTAGTGGCAAAGAAGATTCTGCAAATTTTTCAAGGGAGCAGCCCACATACTCAGTTTTGCCTCTCACCCCACATGTGCATGTTCTTTACAAATGTGGCACCATTAAAAAGGGAAATAAAAAGACTTTCTTAGCAATTTATGGCTAAAAAACATTTAAAAAAATAATACAAAAAACATCCTTATTCTTGTGTGAAGTTTATTTATACTATTGTTCAGATCCCCCAGCTGCAGCTGTGAACTTTCTAGACAGCTTGTAACACACTGTTGTGACCATCACCTTAACACACTATACAAGTTTTACTCCACGGCTTCATGTCTCTCAGTCCACAAGGCCATTTTCAAAAATTTTGGTTCCCCTTCTCAGCTTGTGGAAACAAATCTGTGGTGCTGTTTCCAAAAAAACTTGCTTTCAGCCCAGGTGCCATCATTTGACACAAATCCTTAATGGGCAGTAATGATCATCACCATCAGGGAAACAAGAGGAGCAGAAAACAAGAGGAGCTTTTCCTGCAAGCCCAGTGATGCTTCTTGCTCTCTTTCAGCTACTATCAATCAAATTATAGCAGCAGCTGGTCTTGGAAAGAAAAATAAATAAAGTGGACTGAACGGTCGATGTGTTTGCAATATGGGCAAGGACATAATGATAGCTTCCAACAACAGCCTCCCTGCTAAGCTCCAACGTAGAAACTTCATTTCATAAAACACAGACAGCCATGTGACCCGGGGTGAACAAAATCAGCCCTATATCCTCCGGCCACAAATGTCTGTCAGCTTCTCTAGGTAAATGGCTTAAAAACATGTTGTCAACAAAATTACAGTGAATCCTGAAGGGCCAAATTGTCCTAAGCGCAGACGCCACCCAGAGCGTGGCGGTCCCAGGTTTGCAATAATCAAACTCATCGGTGAAAACATGCTCCCTGTGCCAGTAGAGAGGGAAATGACTAGCTGAAGCTGTTGTCAATCAAACACATACACAAGCAATACAACTGTGTTTTGTGTTGCCTGAAGCAGTCAAAACTCGCTGTACCATTCAAAACCTGGGGATGTATTGGCTAATACTGGCTTCCTGTTGCTAGAAGGATGCAAACAACTTCATATGCAGATTGTTTCTGTGTAAACAGGAATGGCAGGACAAACTAAAACAAAATGAGAGATGAGAATCTGCCAGACTCACAGTGGAGGCAGTAAAAGCCTTGTTACTTTGTGCAAGACAGTTTTGTGAATCACATTTTTTTGGTGTGACATTTTAGTCATCACTGGGGTCACTGATAAAAAAAAACCTCCTCACACACTGATTTACAGAGCTGCAGCCTCACACAAATGTTGACATCAGTCCAAAAGTGCTGCACCACCTATTTAAGTGTGCCTTTTTTAACATACCTCTGACTAATATCTCCAAAAAGCAACACTAGCAACAGACAGCATCACTCCTCTTTATCCCTTTCCTCCTCTCAAACAGCAGCCAGCCCAGTGGATGTATATATTTTTTTCTGCCACAAGTCAGACCTGATACTGAGTACTTAGGCCTTTTATCAACAGGGGCCATGTTAGAAATGGTAACTCAAGAGGAGGGCTTTAAGCCTGTACATTAAAGCTTGGTTTATGCTTGATGCGAGGTCTGCCTGGCCTTGTGCAGACGAAAGACACCATTTCAGCATCCTCGCCCCTTTGTGCGGTCCTTTTCAAACAGAAAATTTCCATGACACATGGAAATCTCTAACATCACGACTGCAACGATGAATTGATAAAATCGATAAAAATTGAATAGTGAAACCTCATCAATGTTTTTCCATGATTGATGCACTGTGCTGCACTATTATTGTATCAGTTTGTCTTCAGTTTATTTGTTTTCTTCCTTTTTATTGGATTATTTAGCGGTTGGCAACTAGCTGAAGGTGCATTACTGCCACCTACTTGACTGTAGTGTAGATTACCTGGGCTCATGTACACACATGTACACGGGAATAATGGCAGAGCCAGAAAAGCCGGTTGTCCAAAAAATCCCAGAGTTTGGGAGTAAAAGTACACAGCGTGTTAAATGCAGCACTTGCAAAAATGACCTCACATGGCACAGCAGTACGACTGCAATGATCCAGCACTTAAAATGCAAACATGTTGGGCTCATCGATGACGAGCCGGGGAGCTCATCAGTGAGGCAAGTATCTACAAAATCCCACATACACTCCTCTCATATGTTGTGAAATGCATGGTGTGTCTTTTAGGACTTTTTTTGTATTTCTATTAAATTGTCACCCTGTTTGAAAACTGCTAGGAGTTCACTGAGTCAATGTTAGCATTAGCGTTAGCTGCTACAGATAGTGGTGGGACAGAGGGGTGTACTGTTTGACCTGCAGGTAAAAAGATTGATGAAACGTTTTTATTTTTTTGTCTTTTTGGCCCTTTTAGTTCTTAATCCGATTACATAACCATGTATTTTCTATTACTTTTCCCATACTCGTGATTCTGTAAGTGACAATACATGTCATTTGTTATGCTTTATACATTTAGCATCAGGTTAGCTTAAACTACGTTCAAATATGTTTTTTCTTTGTATTCATCATTGAGCAAATAATAGTCATCAACTAAGATAACAACACGTTGGGTTTTGTGAATTTTACTATTATGCATTCTCATCTTTTTTTCCGATTAATCAGTTTATCGTAAATATAATCGGCAGAGTCATTTATTACTAAAATAATTGTTAACTGCAGCCCAAATCTCCGCGTTGACGAACCTAAACTAAAAATACTGGCATTTATATGATTCATCACACAGATACCACCATGATGACTGGGGTCGGTTCTTCTTTATTGATGTAGCCATGACAACAACTGTTCATCACACCTCTTAGCATGAGGTCGAAGGGTAACGTTTGAGCAACAGCAGAACTTCCTGGACCCACGCAGACCTAACCACCTTCCTACAGTGAGCCTGAGAAAGCTTGATCAGCATCTACACACATAACATACAAACACACACATTCTCACACACACATCTCCAACCACTTCAGACTAGCTCAGCTCTTGCTAATGGTTACATCATTACCGGTGATTAATTAAACTAAGCACTACATCAAGCTGAGTCTTTCCTTGTACTTAAAGTCAGCACATTAACCGTCTCCAAAAATGGCCCTCTTCACTATTGTATGAGACTCTTACACAACATTTTCCGTTTCAAATTCTCTGCCTGGAAGAAAAGCAGCACGGGTAAAGTTATAAATGGCTGCTTTGTTGTCATCAGATGTATCGATTCGTGGCGGGGAAACATGGGTTAAGTGTGAAAGAGAGAGGTAGGAAGTCTCTGTGGCACAGACTGGAGCATATTTGAAGGCAGGTTGTGAAACAGGAGGGCTACACCGTCTTTGATCAGAGAGCAAAGGAGACAGCACCATGTCAACAGTTTACACTCATCCATGTCAGCCGTCCCCTGTGGGCAAAAGGATTAAAGCCACAGCGTCTCCAATGGAGCCGAGCAGACATCACAGTTGGTGCTGGGCCTGGAGGAGACGGAGGAGAACTACGCTGCACTCAAACAGCATCCTTACAGCTGAAATCTAACAAGCAGAATTGAATAACAGCTATGTAGGTTAACCAGTAATTTAAATGAGATGTTCTTCGCAGAGAGTGTGGCCTGAAAGAGATTTTTTTACATTTTACCTTTGTGAAAATGTACCTGATTTTTACATCTGTTTTTAGAAAGCTAGAAGAAATTAAGTGCTTGAAAATTGTACAGAACACCTTGCACAATGCCTCAGCATACAAAATCATTTTCCTTTTTTCATTGCCCCGAGGACAGTTAAATCATCTACACCACCATTAAGCCCTGCTATTTGTTCCATAATACAAGACTCAACAACAACCCAAGGAACCCCTGAGAGCCCTTGAAAAACAGCAGCCTAACAACAACCACAGGAGCATTTATCGTGCATTAGTCATTAGGGGACAGAGTTAAAGTATCAATCTTATCCACAACGTTAGCATCAGGTATGTGGAGGACAGCCATGCGGGGCACGTCTGTGTCACAGGGGTGATTATTTTAGGATGGATTGAGCTATTAAACACGTTATGAGTCACTATGTCCATGTAGTTTAGGTTAACAAACAGCAGCAGAGTGATAGTGCAGGTAAGAACGTTAAATCTGCTTGAGAAGAGTTTAACAAAATAAAGATGTAGAAATTGATTTAAGACAAAAAACTTAATTTTTCTTTTTTTTTTTCAACAGCTTCAACGGGAAATCAAAAAAAAAAAATCATAAACAGGTGCCTTGAGGCTTTTGAAGCAACTGTAGAAACCAGGACAACACAAATCAAGAACTAAGCCAACAAGGAAAAAAGGATAGTTAGCCACTTTGTGTGATATCTGTTTCTTTAAATAATGAGCAAAGTTACACATCCAGGTGACAGTCTCATATCCAGATCACCACCATCCACCAGCCTGCTGTAGTGAAGCTGTAGCTTATTTGCTTGCATATATTATAAATGAAATCAAGATTAATGAGGCTGTCAAACAGGCATTTTCAATCAATATTTTTTTTACCTATCCTCAGTGACAGCATTCAGCTTTTAAGGACTAAACAATCCATATTCAAAATTTCATCATCAACACTTCTCATAAAAGACTCCCTCACAGCGTGCAGTCATACCCCTATGAAGACAGAATGCCACAGAATAAGGTATATATTCTTACAGAAAGAACAAAAAAGGCTCAATGATTTCCTGAAAAGAGCAGGGCACTGTAGTTTTTTTGTCTCAGCGATGGGAGAAAATAGTGTTGCCTTTGTTTGGGACTATTTTCAGCCACAGGCATTGAGTAATTACTGAAACAGGATGGTGTAAGTGGGATTAAAACACACAGTGCTCGTGGGAATGTGATGTGGTTTCAAGCTTGGTGTTTTATTTTTGTTCTCACTAATGTTTTGGGATCCATAATATCTCTCAGGCTTGGGAATTTAAGATCAATTCACTAAATGTTGGTTTTATGGGTGCAGTCGACCTCTTATTTCACTAAAGGGCAACAGGGTGTCCAGGTGTGTTGAAACTCACTTTTACGTGGAGCCTTTTAAATATTTCACCAGGAAAGACAACTGGCAGTAAAAGAGCTGAACTCCCACACATCCACACAGCTGCAAACAGTGTGACCTTGTGTTTTTAAAAGCCGTTATCATCATGAAAAGTTCAGCTTAATTAAACTTTATTATAGAGAGCATGTGCTGTGGTGCAGTGTGCAAGAAAGCAAATACAAATCTAACCTCTGGTGCTCAACAAACAGGGAGTGGGATAAACATGCATCTATGTTAAAACTGTACAATAGATGACACAGGTTTTACAAAAGTGTAATGTCAGTTATACATCTGGTAACGTACTTCAAACAGAAATTAACATCACAAAAGAATTGTTTGTATTGCATGGAAGAGATAACGCATAAAGTTGAAGATTATTGCATGGTTTGTCTTAAATAAGACAATTATTACAACACAATACTGTCCACTTCACAGTAGTTAGCGCTATTTTTATCTATATTGTTTTTTGTACATTAGGAGATGTGTAACATGTTTAATGCATTAAATAGGAATCTTGTGTGAGGGAATAATGCACGTCTCTTCATGTGTTCAGTTATTAAGTCAAACTTCAAGTAGAAATTCCTGAATCAGAATTTTCTGTGGAAACTATTATCGAATGGGCGAATGGGTTTTCTATACCTGTCTTTAATATAATGTATGTTGCATGGTAGATAATGTAAGTTCCACAGTAGATAATGTTGTTAATACAACAGACAGTGTATGGCACTGCAGATGTTCCATTTGCATGGTATAGGTAGTATTGCTCAGTAGATAATGTGTGTTGCAAGACACATTCACTTTACAACACATAACGAAATTGCAAAGACAATAATGTATCTTGCACAGTAGAAAATGCACCTTGAATTGAATGCATTTTCCATTCAGATGCAAAATGCATGTGAATGTTAGATATTGATATCTTGCGCAGTAACCATTGACTGTATATCGGACAGCATTGCTCCACCATTTCCCATTGTACAGTTTTGAAGCCAAAATACCCCCTTCAGAGACACCGCCATTGGCAGTCGCTGTGCAGCCAGAGTCTGCCCAGAAAGGCTATGAGGGACTCTAAAAGAATCTGAGTGAAGCCAGGTGACAAAAATAAATTTCATTTTTTCCTTTCGAGAGTCTAATCTCTTCTTGTCTCTCCCTCCTATTTTCCAATCCCCCTCAATAATACACGAGAACGGTAACTGTCAATCATCGCTAAGTTTGACCACAGCTCATCTAGAATGACTGGGGAGTTGGATAGTTTGACCTTTACTGCAGCCAGTCACCAGGGGAAGCAGTTTTTGTGGCAACCTCACTTCAAGCTGAGTAAGATGACGGCCATTTTTGGGGGGCAAAATTTGATATAAGTTTGAATTAGGTTTCTGTGCTCTCAGTGTTTTCTACTCTCCCGTAACACATCATTGTTCTTCATATTCACATACAAACACTGTTCGACAGAAAGGGAAACTTCTTTTCTGCATTTTCTCCACATACTCTTCAGTTAGACAAAGAGACATACAAAATGAATTGTACTAATTACACAAACAATAGTCTTTAGCATTATTCAGTATGAATCATACTTAACTAAATGAGCTGTTTTTTTTCACTGGAATCATGAGTGTGTACACTGCACACTCCTGATGCTAAATTGCAATGCATATAGGGAACAAATATGCATACTGGGGTAAACAGCTGCTGCCTGCACAAGCTCATTTGCAATGCATGGAGTCAACTGTCAAATGTGCGGACATCTGCAGCTTAGCTTTCTGTTTTGGTGATTCACAAACACAGGTATTGATAATAAACACACCTTTCAAATGCACCTTTGAATGTCAAACATCAGCTGAAACCTGCAGGGCTGCGCGCTTTACATGGTTTGGTATCACTACAAGAAAGAGTGTTAAAAATGAGGTCAGGGATTCCTCTGTGAAGTGGAATGTGGAGCGTGATTCGGAGAGCGCTTGTGTGTTTCTCATTCGTCAGAAAAGTGGGTGATGTGGGCTAGATTTCCCCACAAGTGTCTCGAGCTGCAACAAGGAGACCTCGGGAACATGAGAAGTGCCAAGATCAGCCAAAGATGTGGCTCAGAGGAAGCCAAGGCTCAAACATCAAGCCCTGAAATTACAAAACAACTCAAGTCCCAGTGTAGATATTTAGGCCTACACAGCTAAAAGCTAAAAAGCAGTTTCAGCAAAGAGGGCATCAGCACCCAAGGGCTCCTAAAATGCAGCTTTATTACAGGAAAATTAAGCCCATTAGTTGAAAGTTAACATTACTCTTTGACTGAGTCGATGCAAAACGTAACTCAAATAATAAAACCCCCAAAACCAATTTACAAACTTCCCTTGACACTTTCTTTTAATCAGTTTTTAGCATGTGTGTGCACGTCTGTGTGCATGTTTGGACCTGTCCCATCATGTTAATTGACAAGAAGAGCTGAGATGGGTTGTTTCAGTCCATGCAGGCCCTTCAAAGATGGAGGTAGGACTCCACAGTGAAACCTGGAGTAAAGTAAGAGTAGTGAGAGAAACTCAAACCGACTTTTAAGTAAGAGGAAAATTCTTCACACACACTTGAAGGCACTCATTGTGTGCAGTGCAGGCTTGGACCTCCATCCAAATAGAAAACATTTCTGTTTGTCTTTCATTAGGAACAAAGCAGCAGAATGGGAGGAAGGGCAGAGGAGCTATTCTCAACTCTCTCATTATGCATCACTTTTCTGCAAACTCACCTGGAGAGGAGTGGATAAGGCCGTTTCATTATCAAAACCAAATGTGTCACCTTCTCCGTTCCCACTTTGTCTTCAAACACCTGCATTGTCTGCAGTATTTTACTCTTAAAAAACATTTTGTGCTGTTCAGAATCAGAATAGGTTTGCCATGATACAGCACAAGTCAGGGGTGATGAGGCCTGAGCGGTGCGGTGTGTCATGTGTTACACTTTTCCTCAACCTTTTACTACAAGGAATAAGTGAGAAACACAGTACATCAAATGTCAGGCTTTGATAGAGCATGTGGGCGAAAAAGGTCTAGATGAAAGTCCCCGGTGTATTCTGTCTTCCTTGAATGGAAAAAAAGAAAGAATTGAAAAAAAACACACACATCCTGGCATTTATACTCTATTCACAAGAAGCCCATTTAGAACCATTGTTCTTTTGTCCAGCCAAAGCGGACTCTTTCATGAATTAAAACTGCATGACTTCCTGTGGAGAAGTCAATGTTTAACATAGCTGAATCGACAATAGATCTTCACTCCTCAGGAATAATGCAGCAGATCTGTACGTCAATCTGCTTCTAGGGCATTACTGTTACACTGATTTAAGTGCATAAATAGCCAGCGCGCGTTCTGATTGAGTGCATCAGAGGCTCTGATGAAATCCATTAATGAGATTGAATAAATTCAGAGCTGGTGACCTCTTTATTCGTCCAGCCAGAGCTTGTTCCCCTCACAAGCTACGATAAACAATCCTCAAACGTGTCTCTGCACACAGACAGGACTGTACAAAGCAGTGCTGACAGTGTCTGGGAAACTCATAGTGTAAAGTGAGGATTTTCAGTTTTTGGTATGAGGCACTTGGACGGCCAAACTGCAAAGTGCATGGGGTCATTCCTCAGGACACCGTGTGCAGTCCTGCAGCAATTGTCTTGTTATCAATTTGGTGAATACACTCCTCACACGTTACTGTCATTCTTGACTAGTCATGCTCGATTACTGGGACTGTAAATCGGCCCATTTTAACTCAACGATCTTGATAATGATACTGTCAGACCAGTGATTCAATCACAGCCGACATATTATAAAAGGTACCGTAAAGCTACAACTGTGTGATAAGAAGAAAAGCATTGAGAAAATGGCACTAGTGAAACATCTCTGTGAAAAAGCAGCAAATTGAAGAACATATGAGAAATCCAGTGCTTTTGAAATCTTCTTTATAAGAAAACGTCTGCGCTGTTCTGATGAAAAACACCTCACCTGGAGCTCGCCAGCCAAATGACTCAAAGTTATCCATAAATAATAGCACTGCACAAGGACTTAGCATGCATCACTTCCAAACAGGCTCTTCACTTCTGCCGCAGGCCATACAAGCAGTCAGACCTCTTCCCTTCCTCTTTAAATGCTTTTTGATGTTGGACTCTAATCAATACCTGAAGGCTGAATTTAGAAGCGATAAATAAAACCATGAAAAGCAATGCGCTTGATACCTCTGGAACAGTCTCAGTATTTTCTGATGTTTACTGCATGTACTCTATTATCTTCAAAAAACTTTACAAGGAAAAACATGTACAAGTTTGCACTTTAAACAGCAGGTGTATGTGTAAAACTCTACCCACACACAACAGCTGGACTTACCCTGAGTGTGTAAAACAGTACTTTTCTTCCATGATACAATGGATTTAGTGGGACCTGTGGTTTCTGCATGCAAGAAAGCTTTTGTTACCATGTTTTAGAAGAGTAATATTGAGCTTGTCAGTAGCATCATATTTATGATGATCTAACGTTGTTAGAATGTTAAGCTTTAACAGGACGCTATAAATAGGTACTGATCAGCAAAAGTCAACAGGGACCAACAAACTACATAGCAATAAGTAGGGCTGGGACAATATGCTATTCACGCGATTCAATTACCATTTTTGGGGTGCTGATTCAATTTAAATTGCAATTCTTTGATATTTACGATTTTTGAGTTTTTTTGTTTAATTTTTTTTTTTTTTAAACCAGACCATGTGAAAAAGATAAATGATGATGGTGTCTACAGACTATATCAGGAGCCATATTTTCCCAAAAAATGCATATCGTGTGAATCAGGGAGAAACATTTCACCCTCTGCTGTAGAAAAGTGCGAACTTTTTTCCAATCCAGTTTATAAACAAAGACAAAAATGAAGAATTTCAACTTGGAAAAAAAATTGACAAAGAATCCTGATTCTGATATTGTCAAGCAAAATATCCCAATGCATTGATCCTAACATTTCGTAGTTAATAATAGACACAATGTTTGACATACCATGGATATTAAGTGCACCGCTCAGAATCAAAATACTGTGATGTGACATCACATCAGTCATAAAAAAAAAAAAAAAACATTAAGGGTCTTTAGTAATACTGCCCAGCATGACATCAAGTGAAGCCTTTGCACTAGTGCTTAAAGTTCTTAAGCATTCTGCTTGACACACAAAGCTAAATTATTATATTGTAGATTTAAACTGCAAAAATGTACAGTCTGGTTCAAAGAACTGGTTTAGGTCTGAATAGCTGATGTCACACACTGCACTACAAATCTTTTCCTCACTCATAATTTTGACATTATTAAACTATTGAGTTCTGGCTGGCTCAACTCACAGACAGCACCCTCTCTGTTGCATCCTAACTCAAAAGAAGTTAGGTCAAGTTCGGCATTTTTATTACTGCCCCCACCGACGATGGGCTTTAAAACTCAGTTTAAGAAACAAATCAGTGACATCATGGTAGCAGTGTCCATAAATTTTACAGAATGTGCTCTTGACCCAACTTTCAGTCCTTCTTCTTAAAACAGATTTATTACTTTTGCCAAGTCGGCTAGTATTCTTCTTAATGTTATCAACAATGATTTCATTCAACTAATGAAGTATCAATTACCTGCAATCAGGTTGCAATGTTGATTTTAATTTCATTTTGTTGATTTACTTGCATCTGTTTCATATCCAAGGACAGTCTGCCAGAGTCAGAATGAAACTCCTTTGTCAGATGGGACGTCACAGGCCCAGTGTCCTCCGGCTGGCTACATTTCAACACTGGCTGACAACTCCGTATGTTTGTGGGAAGTCCTGAGCTGAACACAGCTCACCAAAATGTAACACCACAGACTCAAGTACTTCACCATATTCTCACTGGTGTTACTGCTGGCACTTCATACAACAACATTTCCTTTCCAACTGTTCAACATAATGGAAGCTAAAAATAATGGATAAGGAGAAAGTTTCACAGCTGTGATCCAAACAAGTACACACTCCTGCTGAATAAATTCGGAGGTATTGTGATGCAAGAAATCTATTGGTAAGTCACGGTAAGATAGTTGCTAATTAGCCATGGGAGATTACAAGAACTTTATAGTGGCCATTGTCTATGCCAACGCTCAAGTTTCAAAAATGAGGACATCAGAGAGTAAGTGCTCTCATGCAATCAATCAACATTAAACTTTCAATGTCTCCAAAGTTACTTTAAGCAACCTTGGCTCTGATTTATTAACAAGATTTAGACAAACTTGAGGTAAAAAAACAAACCCAAGGCCAATAAATACAACATCTACAGCACACAAGAGCAGGAGGAAACAAAGGCGGAAAAAACTGCATTCAATTGAGCAGTACTTGGCTGGAGCTCAAGGTAATGATTCTAATCAAGCTGCAACACCACAGCCGAGAGCTAGAGACAACGTGCCCGGTGCGTCTTGCTGCAGCTCTTACTCCTCAATGTGTGCTGGTCCTAGAAATAAATGACTGAATTAGAATCATAGGGATGTTTTAATTGAATGAAAAAGTGAATTATTTTCTTATTTAAGGTTTACAAATTTGATTTTATTATCTGCTCTACTGATGTAAAGTAAATGGGTTTTATTAAAGACATCCTCTTGAGTTCTGGGAGAATCATTTCCACGATTTTTGATGGTAACCTAGTTCAAGTACTTTGTAAATTGAAGTAATGATCATTTTTAAGTGAGAAATCTTTGCATTATTTTCTACAGCAGAACCATTTTTTCATAACTTAATTCAAGGTTTAATGAATCTCCTTTAGGATTCCAGAGCTGCCATCTTTATCAAACCTTTTCATCTTTGATATGACAAGAATTTTCTGACGCCAAAGTGCAGTTATGGGATTTTCAAAATCCCAGACATTTTGACACAGTCCATTCAAACATGAGTCACTGACGATTAGTCGTTTATGTCAGGTTTACTTTACCCTTAGCAACTACAGGAATAAATCTCATAGTCCTTGCCACCTGAAATCTACTCATCCACACTTTACTTCTATGGCGCAAAAAACATGTAATGCTTGTTAAAGTCTTGAACCTGATTGGCCATGAATATATTGTGGATCTTGTAGATTGGATCTAACAACAGGTTCATTCATCATGACACATCAATGATGACGCTAAAACTACAAGGCTGTCTTGTACAGAGAATGGACCCAAGGAAAATCAATGTTCTGTGGGAAAAAAACATCTGAAAAGTTGACAACCAGCAATTGGTTTATAACTGCATCTCTGGAGAACACTGCAAAAACTGAAATTCAAGTGTTTATAACTTGTGTTTTGTCACAGCAGACTCAATGTGAGCCACATTCACTGCAGAAAATGTCTTATTTCAAGATATAAAAAATGACAACAAAATGACACTGGTATTCCTTATAAAGGGTTCAAATTTACCGTACTTGTACTTGTTTAGTTTCTTGTAGATATTATTCTGGCTTTAAGAAACTCAACAAGCAAATTTTTCTTACCCTTGTGCAGATTATTTTATTCTTTAAAAGCAATTTAGGCAAAACTTTTGTCCTCCATTAGAATAAGACATTTTTCCAGACCTTTCAAGTGAATGTGGCTCATATGAAGTCTAAGACATCATTTTTACAAAAAAAATAAGCCATACACACTTGCTTAGTTTCCAGTATTTGCACATGAGTAGTTTAAATTAGTTGTGTGTTTTTTAAGCCAAGGGTAATAGTGGGTCACAGCAATTTGGTAAATCTTGCCAATTCTAAGCTCAGAGTCCTCTGAATCCTTTTTCTGAATAAAGAGCACCTTAATTCATCTCTTCACAGAGCAATTATAATATTCATGGGCTTGAATTCAACATTAACCTATTTCTTATCTCAAAGCAACAACTTCCATTTTATCAAGATGGCACTCAGTATTGTCACTCGTGCCACAAAGCCTGCTCGCAGCATTTAATTCCCCGACATTACAGCGACACACAGATGATCGTCTCGAGAGCTGCGAGGCTGCTGAAGCAGGCTGCCTGCTCACTCCCACCTGTCTCACTCTGGCTGCTAAGTGTGGGGACAGATGATCTCCAGAATCCCAGAGTGATTAGTGGTTACCTGGGGATGGGTCTCCTCGGCTGCCGCGATAAACACTCACTGAGTTGCAGGGTTTGGATTAGTGGTGACAATAACATACAGCAGCTGTCACACCTTCAGTTCGCGCTGGAGTATGACCGATAAGCAGACACGTGGGGTTTGTTCGACAGCGTGGTTAAAATTGCCCAGGGATCAACTGGAGGGTGGTTTTTAAACAAATTCAACTGTTGGCTGTGTTGTTGTCTACAAATCATTTTACACTCCAAGAACTGTGTTTTATTGTTGAGGAGCCCTGAAACTATGTCCGTGTGAAACATTGAAATGTCAAAAGGGCAAGGCTGTGGTATTCAAACCCCTTGCTAATTGGGCTTTCACAACCAGGAGGGTTTGAATGTTTATGTTGAAGAGCAGAACATTTGCATCTCCCAGAGGAGGCTGTGTCAGCCAGATCGATAGGGTAGACTCTTAACTTCTGCCCTGCCTCCAAAAACTGTCCAACTCAGCACATCTTCACCCTTGGAATCCTCTGAAACGAACTCCAACCAACTTCACACGCGAGCTGCTTCTGTCGTTTTTACAACACCACAGACTCCTTTAAAGCAGCCCCATGTAAGCTTTCAGGTACAATAGACTATAAAAAGCACCTGGAAGAGGCCTGACAGCACCTGAGATGCTTTGCAGTCTTTTTAGTAACATGGTTTAATACCAATGACCCCCTTCCTTTGTTGTTCTCTTGGAAAAGAGAAAGCTCCCGGAGAGACGGTGGAAGTGTGTGAGCGAGAAACAAACAGAACATCAGTCTCAGTTTAAACCCAGAGGAAAGGAGCCTGAGGGCTGATCTCTCAGGGTGTTAACTCAGGGAGAGGGAGAAATGTATTCGACATGGAATTAATGAAATGGCTTTTAGCAGTGGAGTGGAAAAATGAATATCAACTCAGTGTGCCAAACAGTATGATTACAACCACTCTTCTTTATTTTCCACTTCTGTCATACAGATAAATGACCCTGAATTTATTATTCCATTATCCAGTGTGATATGTGCAGAATTAAAGTACAGTTCTGTGCTGTAATGAATTCTGAGTGCAGAGTCCAAATAAACATACCAAAGTAAAAAAGTGATACAACAAAAATTTGAAAGAAGCTCAGCCTTAGTTTGACTACCGAACCAATCCTCCTGCTCATGATCGATTTGCTCTACAGTTGGGTCCATCAACAGTCACGACAGGTTTCTCTCTTGGGTATGGTTGGGCGAGTTAAAGAGTATTTGGGCAGGCTCTGCAGAAGAGGGACTGTGAAGGCATTTACTTATACAACCAAGATGGTATCCCTCGCCACTTTAGTTACAAACATAAATATATAAAAAATCCAAAACAAAGATGAGAACAGTAGCTATAGCCATAGCTACCCAAATGTGGTCCAATTTTTCCCTGCCTTTTGTAAACTGAGGATGCAGAAATGGAGGGACGATACTGAATTTTGTTTGTTTAGTGCTTTAGCTACACTTCCTGCCGCTGTGTATCCTTGTGCTCTGTCCTTGGTCAGAGCATGTAAAACGCTAACTCTCCTCATTTATAGATCAGCAAAACAGACATTTGTTAGTTACTTTAAGCATTTTAAGTCAAAAGTTTCAGAGCATCCTAGTTTTTCTTCTTTTTTTTATAATTGAAAAGCATGCAGTTTGATGTCTCATAACACTCTAAAATTATGCTTCCTCCTCCATGTTCACAGTTGAGATCACACACTAAGGAATAATCCTTTCACCTTTTTGATGGTGTACAAAATTCTTGGGTCATGAACCAGATTTCAAATCAATAATCCTCAGTCTTCCTGCTCCCTGCCTTCAGTAGTCCCTTGGTGGTGTTTAATGGCCCAGGCAAGCATCTTTTTCTTATTCTAGCATCTTGGCAATGGCTTTCTCTCTTTCTGCAGTTCAACCTGTCAACCTGCATCTCAAAGTCTTCTCTTTACAGCTGAAACTGAGACTGTTAACTATGACCTCTTTTAATCTGTGCATGAAGCTGCTCACTCCCAGAAACTTCTCTCTTGATTCCGTTTTGGCTTTGGGTTTGCCAGACCTCTTCCTGTCAGAGATTCTGTGTCTTTTGACACTGAAGAAAACTACTCACTGACACTTTGAATTTCTTTGACATTTCTCTTTTCGGAAAGACCCTTTTCTTGAAATTTCATGATGGTCTGTCACTCTTTCATAATTAAAAGCCATTCCCTCGTCATTCAAGAATGCTTACAAGGGCACAGTACCACGGTGTGTTTTCTACAGAGATGGTTGGAAGTAAGCAAGAAAACTTGGGACACCTGAAGGAAGTGCACACCAACTTTCAAGGCTTGATCAATCTCAGTTACTGCAGAACAGCTCTAAAATGTTAAAGGGACTCTTTTTTTTTGCATTATTATAAAAAACTACCTTAATTTTTTAGTTTAATATTTCTTAACCTCTGTTAGTTCACCACTCACTTCTGTACCATTTCAAGCTATTTATCGGACTAAAACTGCTTGAAGTTCAGTAAAAAAGTGGAGAACCCTCTGACTTGCGGTTATATGGTTGTCCATTGCAAATTAGACCTTAAAAGAAGGATCTACAAGAGTCTCCTGAAGAAACTGAATGTCAACTTTTACAGGATTAATCCTGTTCAATGGTCACTTCTGGGCCTCTATACATGTGAGTCAGTGTCTGTGTCTGTGTCAGCCTCAACCCCCTCCTCAGTCACTATGCTGATGTTTTGGTTTTATTGGGACGTTTCTGGGCGGAGAGTAAGCGTTGTTACATCAGCCAATCTCAGAGCCTAGTGCACAAATGACTTTGCGTGTTGATGATAGTGAGTGGAAGCTAATTAGTAGTAGGGATGCACGATATTATCGGCATAATATTGGGATAGGCTGATAAAAGCTTAAAAACACGTTTATCGGTATTGGCAGATACTAAAATTTCTGCCGATATGCACAGCCGATAAGGTGCTATTCAGTTAGGATTATTATTATTTTCCATCTGAAAAATAAACTCCTTAAATAAAATGTAGCACTTCATTTATTTGCACTGCAGAGCTCTGTGTCTGTCACCAGGTTGTTACAGTAGCTCTAAAATAATCAAATGCAACTTGATTATGTTTAAAAATGCATTGTACATTTAAAGTTCATGTGATCTAAAGAAATTATTTTTCTGTATTTCAGAACTGAATGTCTTGAGTTTGAAAAAATAATACATTTCTTATTTATGGTAAAATCAAATGTTTTTTGTCTTGTTTTATGTGTGTTTCTTAAACAAATAAGACCGTCACAATAAGAGTAACATATAAATTCCAGTACAGTATAGACTTAGCTTTCTTTACAGTGAAAAAAAGAAACAAACTTGTGATTATCGTATCGGTATTGGTATCGGTATCAGTATCGGTATCGGTATCGGCCAAAAGGGGTTTCGATATATCAGCATATCGGATATCGTCAAAAATCCAATATCGTGCATCCCTTATTAGTAGCACCAAGGAAGAAAGACACAATCATAAAACATCAGTCTCGTGTCTTTTTAAGAGTAAAAAATCTCTCATAAATTGTAATTTCTCATCAAATGACTTGAAAATTAGTCACCTCCTTTGAAATAGGAACACGTGCTTGCTTTATGAATTTTCATCCAAACATTTTCCAAGTAATTGTCTGTTCTTAAATGGCTACATATACTTTCAGTAACAAGTCTTAACTTGACTTGCCTGACTCTCTCCCACTCAATCTGTAAAATCAGTGTTACCCTGACCTAAAAAGGTAAACGAAACAGCAGGGAAATTATGTCATCTTATTTCTCAATGCAGATTTAAACCTCAGAACACTTTCAAAAGCATATGGCTGAAAAGAAAAGACACAGTTAAAGCCTCCACTTGCATAACACAACACCCCTTGGGTGTTTCTTTTATGCAGAATGTGAAAAACACAACAGCCAATGCCAAAGATCCAAGGACTGGCAGGTCTGCATGGCACAGTCTCAATTTCAGTTAAGCATATTGTAGCTGTTCTAGTCGCACAAAGCACTTGTCTGTCCTGACAGTGATAACTGCTCTACACAGTGACTTCTACTGTCGAGTTTCAAGAGCTGAGTAATGACTGCATTATATAAAGACTGTGGTGACTGGAGTTTGAACTCAAAGTGACCTAAATGCATAGTAACAACAGAGCACCATCACTTCCAGAAGCTCCGACACAGATTTTAGGCTTTTTTTATATCTGCTCAAAATAACAAAGACTATATAATTTATGCAAAGGTTAAAAATCCATTCATCACGTGCAACTTGACTCTCATTATCAGGCTTATTTTGCATTCTGCACTGCATCTTCAGCTTGATAAAACATGCATGGCCTAATCCTATATCACCGGCTTTTGTCGCCATAACTCACAACACAGAAAATTAGCCTTGTGGATGAGTACAGCCTAGTTTGGAATTTGTTTCCCCTTGCCTCTGATAAAATCAATCCTAACTGTAAAGAAAGACACAATGAGCACATAGCAAGAACACGCTCTGTCATTTCACAGCAGCACAATATGGGAAGAAAGCCTGGAGCGTTCATTGTTTGATCGTCCACAGGGCAGCACTGACTGACAGTTCTGCCGACACTGTATCACATCGAGGGGAGATTGTTTCAGGGGGAAAGAGGACGCAGTGACTGACTGAAGGACACAGAACATTTATTGATATGGCCAAGTCCTTGAGTGCAGCACTATATGTCCTTCAGTGCCAGAGCTGTATTGCCTGGACATTAATCACTAATGTCATGAAGCACAGGAAATAAGTCCACTAGTTTCCCGCAGCAGCATTCGTCTACCCTTGTTTTAACCAGCCTGCCTGAACCCACTTTGCGTGTGTCTAACTGAGTGTGTTTTGGGTTGGGATGTTGTGAGGACTGATGAAATGATTCGGAGTGAAGTGGCTGTGAGTCACTCTAAATGATTAAAAAGCTGCTGTGACCAGCTTGGAGTATCTTGGCTGAAGCAGGGAATGAACTCGACCGTACATGCAGAGTAATGAAGTGATGACTGATTGCCTTGATTAACATAAGTTATACAAATAAACACTTGAAAACCAATTAATGTCATATTACTATAATTATCCTATAAAGTAAAGCATTGTTCTCATAAAGCAGAGACAGAAATATTTCACTTGTCTCTTTTGACCTGTATCTGAAATGTCCAATGCTTGTTCCTGTTCAGCTGTCAGTCGTGGGTGTTCTTTGAACAACGGAGGAAGTGCGTCATCCTAATTTTAGCAGGTTATATATAAATTTACTCCATCACTGGGGCTTATTTTTCATCTTTTATTCCAAAAGCTACTTAAATGTGCTCAACTTACCACCTATCATGTGGGAAGCAGAGCCATGTGTTTCCTTTTCACACACGCACACACACACACACGGTAGCAGCTCACGAAAACTGCTTGTCACCCAAAGATTACAGCTTGGGTTTTGGAATGTTTAAACCACGATGCCGTGATCACAACAGGTGAATCTTGTGATGACAAGTTGGCTGTTAATTATTCAATGCATGGAAGCAATCCAAAAGAGAGTCATATCATTCTGGCTCCTTCCAAACCTTGCAAAAAAATGTATTTTACATGAGACATCAAAGTGGGTTGGCGCCTAAGTCAAGAATCTGCAAACTTTTGATGCACTTCTTTAAATTTTAAGTGTGACGCTGAATTCCTGCCATATTGTGCAAAAATAAATACCCCTGCCTCAACAAAGCTTGGTCGTATTCTATTAGCACTATCAGCTGTTAGTGTCTGTAAGTGGTGCTGTGTTAGTTCTTCAAAGTAGTTCAATCTTTTAGCAGACAGTTAACATAACTCACCCATGTTGATCTAAAACAAGTCAGTACTTGATATATATAAATATTGGCATACACAAAGCAGAGACAGCGTAACAGATGGGCCCAATGGACCCAGGCCCACTCATTTTTCAATAGGCCCACCCTACACTTTTCTTGGTCTTTCTCTGTTAGTTAGTTAGCTTTGTTTTGTTTTTAAATTTGAATGGTGATCTCTGAACTTGGGTAATTCAAGGACCGCCCTCAACTAAAATCTTGGCTCTGTCCATAAAACAAAAAGAAAAGTATTATCATGTTTGGAAGTTTTAGAAGATGTCCTCAAATCAAATTCCTCCTTTAAGATACATTTCTAAGTAGATCTGCGAGTCCCTGGTCTGTTTAGTTTGTAAAAATCTGCAATAATAATATACCTGATAAGTGACCTCAAAGATTTCATTTGCTGGTTCTTCTGGTGGCCTGCCAGGTAAATAGCATGATCAAGTTAAAGCCATGTGTAATTAGGACAGACCAGTTCCATAAGCAAAGGGGGCAACAGGGGCTTAATCATTTTTTATTGGGAATTATTATCAGTGATACAAGCAAAGCAGCTCAGCAAAGCCTGTTAGAGTTTACACATTGACTAGAAATTAGACCATGCTGTGACGAAGCGGAAATGATCTGGTGGAATTTTGGACTTAAGTTTACTTTTGATGCTTTGGCCTACTTCTGCTATTTTTTATGGTCAGCACTTTTTCCTACAATTTTGTAGCACATTTAGAAAGCAGCTTCCAGATGTGCTACAGCCTCAGTCTAGCAAGAGTACTGAATTATAATCATTCTAAGAAACTAATGCCTATTCAAATAATCAAAAATCAGACTCATCCCTAATTCCAATCATTGCCTAGAAGTTCATTTAAGCAATGAAGTCATAGCCTCTCTAACCTGGTTTAGTCTAAATACTCTTGCTGCTTGCCCTGCAAACACTCCAGCGGCATGTACGGTCATTGATGCTTGCTCTGTTCTGTACCCATTGAGGTCTGCTGCTGCTCTGTCTGCCTTGGCTTTTTATGTATGCATACAAAAGTGAGGGAAGATGTGCTCTCCCCACCTCAGGGTTTGGCAGTCCACTGAGGCACATGGACAGGGCACTTCCAGATTAGAGTCACAATGCCAAATATATATGAACTGCATAAATTGTGACCTAAAATGTTTTGATAAGAGTGCACTGGACTGCTACTACCTTTTTTGAATATTTAGGCCACACGTAAATGTATATATTCCTAAACGCACATTTTTCTGTCCAAATGGGCCTCACAACCACACGAACACGGCGATTTCACCCACATAAATGGAGATTTTTAAAAAGGGATAAAAAAGTGATGAAATAAAAAAATATCTGGTTGAGTGGATCCGTGTAGCGGTGTTAAATGGAGCTGGTGTTGACGCGATGACGTCAAGTGCCTAGCAACAAGTCACTGAAGCAACAGTTAATATCCTGCGTTTGACTGCGCATGCTCATAACATTCTTCTTCTATGGTTTTCACATTTTGCTTACCTGCCACTTATCGGCCAGGCATAGCATTGCAGGCTTGAGGCGATCGTTTTCAGTTTGGCCTCTTCGTATGGACAGAGACATTACAGTGATGTGGACGGAGATTTTTTTTTAAACAAGGACAAAGATATCCGATCCTAAAAATATCCATATGCGTGTGGTTCAGCCCTTAATTTATGATAATGTTTTTTCGTCAGTGATGTGATGTGTCTACATTTAGAAATACTTTTTAATGTCTACAACAATCAAAAAAGCTGGTCTCCAGTGGGCTTCTTCGAGTTGAAAAACTATTCATTACATACAAACAGAGAAAGGATGCATGCTGTAGCACAGTTTTTATAACAAGCACAGAACAGGCACAGCATTCCTGTTTCTTTATTGATCATATGTAAACTGAAAAGCGTCTGTGCCACACTTTAAAGCCAAAGCATTAATACACATATTGGATACGTGGCTGAAAGAGAGCATAGAGCTAAAAAAAACAGAGACCTGTAACATAATTGAAAAAGACGAAGAGGATGTGTCAGAGCTACATGGCACAACTGGAAATCAATGTATCCTTATTTAGTAGACTTGAAAGGCTGACTCCAGCCTTGATCTCACTTTTCAGTTTGCCACTGTGTATATGTCCTAAAATCAGAAAGATAATAGCTATTGATTATCTTGTAATTGAATTAAAACAACACACCACTGAAGAGCAAGCAGGTCAGGATAACTGGCACTAAACAAATATAACTCGAAGGATTTTATCAAACTGTGGCATCAGGCTTTAAAATCTCTTGGGTGTTCTGAGTGGCATGCTTCCCAAGAATAAATTGTCTTTAAATTTAAAGTTAAGTTTGCTTCACTTAAGATCAAAAGCTTCTCCCAAAGACTCCCAGACTACTCCCAGAGTAGCTCTCTGTCTTACTTCATCCTCATCTACCGGCGCAGGTGCAGAGAGTTGATCCGATGCAAGATCCAACTGTTAATGGATGGAGCATCTTTGATGGAAATGTAAGGTCTGGGTCAAGTAATGTTTTCTGTATAAATCATCTCATTAAGCTGTATGTTTTCCTCCACTTCTCCTCTGCCATAGTTTATCTTGTCCTTTCAACAAACTTTTTACTGCTTTGTGAAAAAAGGAAAAGAACAGTCTGATCTGACTCTTTCTTCTCAACCAATGGGAAATGGTGTTTGCATGTTTTTATTTTTCACCCTTTTGGTGATTATGTAGTCTTGATTTTGATCTAAGATGTTTTGCACGTCATACAATGCTAGATTCCAACCACTGGTGACTAAAAATGATCATAGGCATATTACTTGAAAATAAGAAAATTAACATGATAGCATTTTTGGATTGTCAAACTTCTGTTTTTTGGAGTTTTAGTGGATAATCTGACTCACAAAGTGGTCCACGAAGTAAAGAGGATTTGCTTCTTGATAATGCTGCAGTCAGCCAAAGAAGAAGACAAAAAAAGAAACAAGTCACCTAGTTTGATGGTACAACGTTAAAAGTCTTCAAAGTTTTACTCACATCTTTTGACACACTTTTCTTCCAAAAGACTACAAAAAAGCAAAGCACTTTGATTTTTTATGCAGTAACTGTCGGCATACTGCACTTTCATCATTTCCTCTAAATTCTTTAAATAATGAAAACATACACAGTGCTTCTTAATTTGATGCCTTCCAACTTGAAAAGACTTTTTGGTGTCAAGGCACAAAGCAACGTTACATCAAGCATCAAAGAAGGGCAGGAACAACTTTATGAAGAGATTCACATGCAGCCAAACATTAACCCAAAAAAATGGCCCAGAATAAAAATATGAAAAGGATTTGAGAAGGGTGTTTGATGACTCACACAGTCTGAGAGTAACACAAGGTTGTAAATGTTTATTTCGACTAACACAAGCTTCAGGTGGGAAATGACCCATTTATCAAACAGTGTTTCCCATCAGTACGCGTCATTTCTAAACCTGAAAATCTCTTCTTTAGAAGCAATTACCTCAAGTATGAAAGATGTTAGTGTTTGTGAAAGCCTTCCTGGCCTTGTGATGACACTTTGAACTGTGCTTTTGGGTATATTTTTTCATTTTTCGCAATAACTCTTATTGAAAATTATGTTGCAGCCATATATTATTAAAAGACATACTGCAAGGTAATAAGGGGCAACTGATTTCACAGGCTTTTTTTCTGGCACATGAAATTCATTTCCTTGGTTGATCAACTTAAAAAGTCCTCGTGTTTTTATTCCTACCACACCAGCGGACACAGCTTAACCACCACATTGCATCGCTACCAATGCTCTTAATCATCTCCAGAACCAGACTCTCATCTCTCCATCATAACAGCTCAAACCAAACTGCACCAAACTGTATTGTTGTTTTAAAGTTTATCCAATCTAATTAGACAGATAGATAAGCCATTAAGCTAAGGATGAGCCCCACCAGCAAAAGGATAAACAGCGAATTATCTGCACATGAGTGAAAAGTGATTACAGTTGCAGCGTTTCCCCGTTGGACCGTTTAGTAGGTGGCACAGGCAGCTGGTGGAGAGACGGCAGATAACAGTGTGCTCAGCTCATCCGTGATGGAGAAGCGCAGCATATGTTACTGATGCTATTTTTACAAGCAGGAGAAAGTAACTTTTGAAATCTCCTGTCAGTGCCGCACATATTGAACCAATTATCCAGAGAAGGTATGGAGGAGGACCTTGATGATAATGATGCTGTTGCCAACATCAGTGCTGTCCAGGCAGCTGGCTTCCTGCTGGCACAGCAGTGCACCAGGACCTCATTAACAACATTAATAACGTGTTTGCTCACTAATGTCCCATTTACACAGCCAGCCATGGTGTTAGATTAAAACAAAGACCACTGAAAATGTCAATACTGTTGTGCAAAGGATGTATTGTACTCCTCATTTCAGTTCTACAAATACCTTTAATGACTGTGTCATTGTCTATCTCATTAAACACATTTTTTATACAAGAGAAATTAACTGGATCGTCAAAGAGATGTACAAAATGGACAGACTAACGTCGCCACTAATCTCTGTACAGACAAATGTACTAATTACTGGAGGATATAGACCAGTCATTTCAATACAGTGTCTCCTTGACTTAAAGGATAAGTTCAGTTATACAGCTTTTACATTGTTTATAGAATGAAGTAGAACAAAATGCTCACCAAGAAGGCTTTCCTGATTCGAGCAGTGCTTTGGGAGATATTTAGATCCAAAATCGTGCAGCAGACATCCGTATAATGGGATCCATCGGAGCATAGACAGCATCGCTCCTAAAACTGCATTAATCTTCCAAAAACTCGTGTTTTTCACCAATATTCCATCATGGTCCGCTCTGGGTTAGTCCTCTGCTGCAGTCTGTGTCACTCCAGACAGCGCTGTGTGGCTGTACTGACCTCTGAACTGACGAAGACTTTGTTTACATTTGTCCCTCAAAGAAAGGAGTCAGCTCTCCAACGAGTACTGCGCATGCGGACCATGATGGAATATTGGTGAAAATCACAAGTTTTTGGACGATTAATGCAGTTTTAGGAGCAGCGCTGTCTATGCTCTGATGGATCCCATCATACGGATGTCCGCTGCACGATTTTGGATCTAAATATCTCCCGAAGCACCGCTTGGATCAGGAACGCCTTCTGGGTGAGTATTTTGTTCTGCTTCATTCTATTAACAATGTAAAAGCTGTATAAACCAAACTTACCCTTTAACGACATGTAACTCATAACTATTTTCAGCTACATCTCGATAAATTAGAATATTGCAGAAGGTCTGTTTATTCAAAAAATGAACTCGTAAATTTCATTGATGAAACGTACAGTTCAGTATCTCATAAAATTTGTGAAAAAGTTCAGGATCTTAGACTAATTTTCACACTCTCTCATCAGCTGATCAACTGGAAACGCCTAATCAAGTAAAACCCATTCAAGAACTTGGAGGAACTTCACAAAGGGTGGACATAGGCAGCAGTTAGTGCATCAAAAGCCAAGATGCACAGGCATATGAGGGATATTTTATAGCACTTAATGCTTAAGGAGATACTGTTTTCCTTTTCCGCAATATCTGGCACCTGCCCACACTACCAAAAGCAGGTTAAATGACCATAATATTACTGTTTCTGATTGGTCAGTAAACTCACCAAACCTGTACCCCAGAGAGGATCTACTGTGTATTGTCAAGAGGAAGACTGGAGACTTCAGACTCAGTCGCACAGACGAGCTGAAGACCGCTCTCGTGCAACCTGGGCCTCCACAACACCTGAGCAGAGCCCCAGGCTGAACACCTCAATGCCACATTCACTGCACTGCTGTATTTTAGAGGTCGACCGATATGGGTTTTTTGGGGGCCGATGCCGATGCCGATGCTTTCCAAATTTGGGCAGCCGATGCCCATATGCATAGCTGATTTTTCCAATTTGATATTCAGGCCGATTGTTAAATAAATTTATATTTATCCCATTTTTGTGAAACGCAGCAATTTCTGAGCAACTAAAAGAAATCTGTTACATCAAGTCGTGTCCAGTCCTCTGAACATTTATTCAGCTTTCAAAACAATGAAATATTTTGTCTAAGTAAACACACAATGTAACAAGCGGTAGTAACGTTCACACTCTTCTTAAAATGTCAAAAAAGAAATGTAAACTTATTAATATAATTTGAACAAAAGTATGTAATGTATCCAAGTGGTTCCACAAGTTTGAGGTACTCATCTTTTTTGTGCCTGATCAAAAATTGCGTCATTTTATACAACGGATCAAAAATCGGCTTTTTAAAAAAAATTACGGCCGATGGCCGATAGAGACAAATGTCCAAATATCGGCCCGATATATCGGCCAGCCAATATATCGGTCTACCTCTACTGTATTTCATGCAAAAGAGCCCTAAACACAGGTTGATTACATATAAATAAATACACTTTTCAGAGGGGTAAAAAATTCTGTACCAAAATCCTTTTATTATTGGACTAAATTCAATTTTTTTTATGTACTGAATTTGCTACAGCCTTCACAATTAGAAGAATTCACTTTTTCTTAAGTGTGGGAAAAGAGACTACAGAGTTTTGAGGTTAATGTGTCAACATCTTTCTAAACTACAGCTTCCACCAAATTTTACCCCACATGATCTTCCTTCTGAATTCTTTATCTCAAAATTATAATGGCCACCAATAATTCTAGAGAAAAAAAAAATCCAAATTGACATGTAGGTCAGCTGCTGGCCAATGATACATTATGCATTTGTTTTCTGATCCTGCTACATCCATGCCTCTGAATTTCGTGTGCACTGACACAATGACCCCCCTCTGCCCTTTCAAATCTTTTATGTTAACTTAAGCTTCAGTTTTAGATTTTAATATTAAGATTGAGGTCATCTGCCCGAAAAAAAGAAACAGTAGATGAACATGATTGCGTGACAGTGCACAAGTTAAATTGGATTTATCCACCACTCGGCTGGCTGGTGTGCTAGTCAGCCTGGATTTCCTCTCTTCTGCATGTCAAGAGGTCTGCAAAGACGTGCCATGTGAGAAAACTCTGCTCTGTCAGAGGCTCAGAGACTGCCGGTCAATAAAGCTGCAAAGTAAGGACGTGGAAGCACAGAAACTGGGGGATTTTGGGGCTGAGGGGGTGACTCAGAGAGGAACCATTCTCCTCTGTTACATCACGGTTTATGAGGAGTAATTAGTGCCACATCGTCAAAGCACCTGATGTACTTGGGTTACAGTGCAGTGTCTCCAGATGTTACAATGTGAAGGTTAAGTTTAGAAATTAGTTAGTCAAGGATGAAGTAGTTTTTTACTGTACGTATCTTTAATAATTATGAATGTGGGACATTTGGCGTGAGTTTTGTGTTTTCATGAACTGGTGTCTCATCATCATAGTGTTTGTCAGTATGGTGAAACTTCCTTATTTTTTTCATTACTTTTTATTCTAAAAGATCAATCAAATATTCAAGTGTGACTGAAAAAGTGGCAAGATTCAGACAGGATTAAATATGACAAATAGAATCTCCACTAGGGGGCAGTGTTTATACAGCGTGAGCCTAAGCATCCACTTGGATGCGCAATGAATCTCCATGAACAAGTGCTCTACCGTCAAAAACAGCAAGTTTTCTCCAGGACAATACCTCTACATGAAATACCACCATGAACGACTACAGCTGCAGAGCTACAAAGCAGAAACTAATGGCGAACTCACAGACTTTTGAAAAACCTATAAGCAATAGATGCTACAAGAGAGGACAGACTTCAGACTCCCCCAAGCTCCTCAGTGACAAACACACGGACCTCTCCAACAAGTACAAACACAACAGGTTGGTAAATTAGCTGGCAGGCTAGCCAAAGATTGGTAGGATATTCAGAAGGTGGTTAATTTGTTTTGTGTATAATTAATACTATCAACATGTTACTATCAAACGTGATATACATCTTAAGTAATAGGATAAGTCTATTAAAACATGCATTTCCATCAACACAAATGTACTGAGTTGTAGTTATTTATAGGTTTTGTGTTCTGCCAAATGTTTCAGTAGCACTGAACAAATTTGCCACTTCTACTATTGCTCTCTACCGTCAGAGGATGCAGCCAGTAAACAATGCTCACTTACACATGAGTTTTAGATACACAAAATTGACTACTTAAAACTGATTCACACTCATTTATTTTGTGTGTATTTGGTGCTAATTCACAAGTTCTTGTACAACTCTTCACTCAAGGGCGGTGAGCAAGTGCTCTCCACTAGTGCCAGCAAAAAATAAAAATTAAAAAGTGTTAAGAGTTAGGAGAAATCTCAAACCAGACTTATCTGTGACTAGTGATCTGACTTGCATCAGACACGCTGGGCAAGAATGTGTGATAAAAAGAGAGATACAACCCGGTTGTAAGCTGAAACACTGTGTGACTCTGTGTGATAATGGATCTATCGCCATTCCTGAAACTACTATATTCTATTAAGCTCTGCCACTGCCTCGCTTAAAACCAGTATTTAAAACCTCTATTTACGGTGACACAAGAAAACGCAGAATTGGGTTACTACCTGGTCATCTATGACCCTTTAATGGCACACATATGGATTCAAGCATGCTGGATGAAATGCACGGTGAAGAAAGAATTCCAGGTCTGCTCAGATTCTATCATATCAAGTTACGGAAAACTCAAAGGCTCCTGCTTTCCAGCATTAAACTCCCCTTAGAGAGTCAAACCCAGGGGACTAAATGCTGAAATGCATTTAATTAAAGCGGTTTTCAGATCAAGTGATGAGGCTGTGATACTGTACATATTTCAGGTATAAAATATAAAGTGCCTCAGAGTTCTTTTATGAACTCAATGATGCATCTTTGTGCAAAAATCACCAAAACATGAAGACGTTGCAGAGCAAGGAAGACACCTATTTGTTAATTCATTTTTACATTCTTTTGATATTCTATGAAAGTCAGCTCTCCAGAAGAACATAATCTAAGAGGTGACACATTTTGATTTCACAGTCTTAAATATTGTTTCTTTGTAGAGCTATGCACCTGTCTCAATTCAAGCCTATGAAAATATTTTGGACAATGCAGATTTATAACTTCGGTAAGTGGCCTATTCATCAACCACATTAGCCTTGGTGTTCACCAGTGTCCAGAATGAAATGTAGCCCATTTCAACAAAATCTCACACACTATAATCTGAGTAGCAGCTTGGGCATTAATCGCCTGTCATACTCTGCGAATCCATCTACGAACCAACAGCGCTGACTATCGTCCTCATCCTCGTTTCTACCTACGCACATGACAGGCAGCAGACACATAAATTATAGGTCCACATAAACCAAGACCATAACTATTGTAAGCCTATAATAAAACTTAAGACACCTTATAAACGCCACAACAAGAACAGAGTTGCCTAGTCGGCAAAGAGTGTTTATCCCCCCTGGAGGAAAAAAAAAACTACATTACATTACAGCAACTCCATGATGAATGTACTCAGTGCCTACAGTAACGTTAGTGGCTACATTTCATGATATTGATGAATTCTTGCAACAATGACCACCGTGTCCTGTGGATAACCGCTGCTGCAGCTAACATGTGAAAACGTTAGGGTCAGGTAGAGTTGCAGGACTAGGAAAAGAGCCTAAAAAATCGTCCTGGTATCAAAGCAGGGAATAGTTTGCGCTATAGCCTCGCTGCTTAATCAATAACATGCACATAAATCACGGGCTAAACGTCTCAGTAGTTGAAGTCGACTCGGCCCCTATACCGTTAAGTGGAACAGAGGCTTAATGTTACCTCGAAAAATAACAGTTAATGTCGACGATAAAACTCGTCCTACATTGAACCAGATACATTTAACACTGAGTACTTAACGTTGGGCTATTAAAATGATAGCTAACCCATGTTGGAAGTACTTACCGGGATGACAGTCTTTGTGTTTGGGCAAGGTTAAAAACATTAAGGATAAAATCCACCAGTAACTCGGTTCCCGTATTGTCCGCATGTTAGACTACTCATCAAGAGTAACAAGAAGGCAACGGGTGACAAAGTTTTTGAGTCTTTTTCTCTTCTTTAAAAAATCACATACACACGAGCCAATCTGAAAACCAAGTTGGCACCGCAGCCACGAAGGCAGAGAGCATCAAAGTAAAAGCGGTTTGCGGGTTTGTTAGGCAACAGACAGTCTCTGCTTTTTCAAAAAGAGAGATTTATTCGCCCCCAGACCGAGCAGGGGCTCTTTCCAGCTTCGAGGAAAAGCACGTTACGCACACTACAGCCGTGCAAAAACAGTTGAGGATCTGTTGGACTCCGCCGTGCCTGTAGCGGGCTTCCAGATAGCGACATTCCCGAAGTGTGCAGGGGTCAATCGGCGATCAATCGTAGCCTTTAACTAGAGGGAGAAAAGTGGTCGAGTATTATTGATTACACGTGGTCATTGTAAAGTGATTATCCGCGGTGGCAGCGTGACGAAGGGCAATGCACAATGCGAAGAAAAGTGGTCCCATTCTTCCATCCAGGAAGTAGACTAGCGGTCAGGCATGCACGGATCTCTAGCTACTGGTCCCATCCTACCGGACAAGCTGCGCGTGAGAGGGAGCCAGCAGCGCGGGGCGGGAGAAGTAGCGGAGGGAGGGGAGGCGGTTCCTGGATTTGCTGAATGCAAAATAACTCGGAACGGACCCAGGGGCTGCTTTCTGTTTGTGAGTCTCTCCGTACGGTGCTATGGATAAGCGAAGACTCCAGAAATCAGTGGCTTATATCAAATCGTGAATTCACCACTGACCAGACTGGATTCTATCGCCTCGTTTTTAAATGTTGCATCAAACATGTTGCATCAAACATGATGAAACACTGTTGGAATATTATCTAGCTGCAAGGTTCTTTCAAAGTAAAATCACAGTGTATTGAAGCCTGCTCCACACAGAGTAAAGATAAAATAGTCCCCTGGTTCAGACCCCCTTCCTGTCATTGCAGTGTTTTGTTGCTTCCTCTCAGGCCCCATTATTAAAATGACCCTCCTGTGGCCACAGAGAAATGTCTCTTTGCCTCCTGCTGGCAGAACTGTGAATGGAATACTTTAGCGGTAATCATCAGCAGGGATATCATCATGTACAAGTGTGTTACTGATTGGAGAATTATGCATCCACCAGTGACACTCCCTTAGGTAAATGTGGAGTCAGTGGTGTTCTCGCAGAACTATCCAGCTGGACATTTAATTTGAGGAATCTGATTAAATTTCTCATTTAATTACCCAGTTCTCTGCAGGGCCATTGAAGACAGTCACAAGGGCCCTTTGCTTTTAATGTGGGCCATCTGCTTCCTCTCCAAAATGCCTACCTTTTCAAAGCCCCCTCAGCCTCATGGGCATCCTCACACTGTCCTCCTGGCTACACTACCTCCACGTGCGCTATGCAAAATATTTAACTGTGGGTGATAATAACTTCATACCTAACTGTATTCTGACAGATAAATTGAAATTAACCAGAGCAGAAGTTTTTCATACTTTTTCCTGTCAGATGACTTGGTGTCCCTTTGATTTATTATGCAGACCCCAACATTTCTGGAACTGATCTATGTTAATTCTGAGAGGTCACTGAAGCAAAATAAATAAATATTATTATTTATACATTCTTCTTCTTCTTCTTCTTCTTCTTCTTCTTCTTCTTCTTCTTCTTCTTCTTCTCCTCCTCCTGTCATTTTAGATAGAACTCAGGCAAAGAAGACTTTTTGGGAGATATTTTGATGACAACAAAAACCCTGCGCTATCTTTTTAAATGTCTCAACTCAAACTTTATTCATAAAGCACATTTTAAACAACTAAAATTGACTGAAGTGTTGCCTAATGTAAGCTTTTGTGTTTTCTCGATAGTTCATGTCAGTTAGTGAAAAAAAGTTTGGGTTTACACCAAACTAGTAGCATGGGGATGTCACTTTGGGTTCTTTTAATGAGAACTTGCTGCAATTTAGTCGATCCTTAAAACAATGGTCTATGAATCAGAGTGGAAATTGAGATGAGTGACTCAATTTGTGTCCTGTGTCCCTGATTATTCATTTATTTATCATCTTTTTTTAAAATCACCACATAATTTAAAGAGGGTGTGTTGTGTTTTCATTTTTTTCAACATGGGTATAAAGTAAAGCACCAAGCTGTATATCACGTTCAGCTGAAACTAGGGCACCAGAAGAAAAGCCTTTAAAAAGGGGTACTATACCCCCTCTTAAGGTTAATGTGGCTGAATTAGCTTCTATCTCAAGGAATAAACAGTTTAAGGTTGATGCTCTCACAAAAATAAATTATTTAAAGATAAGACCTTAGATGGATAACTCTTTTGTATGACTTTCCAGTTCATTAGTTTACTGAGAACTTAAATGGATAACTCTTTGTATGACTTTCCAGTTTATTTGTTTACTAAAAGATGAATCGACATAAGTCTAATCATCAATGAGATGAGTCCATTATATTAGAATGTGTGATTAAAATAATCATGTGCAGCTGTATTATTGAGTTCCTTTCTACTACTATTCCAGCAATTACCTTTTCATGTCAGTGACTGTAAACCTCCCAAAACTGAAAAACAAATGCACAAACAGCGATCAATATACACTTAAGTGGAAGGCCTTCTGAAATTAAAAGGCCATTGTAACATTTGTGGTCATAATTAAAGCTGTAAGCCTGAAGGCTCTTCAAAGCTGACGCTGTGATGTATTCTGTCTTTTGTCAAACATTGCCTTGCAGCTGTTATGAAATCAACCATGACATGATCCAGGCTTACAGCTTTAACAAAAAGGATTTGAGCATTACACAGTGATATATTTAGTTAAAATATTTCTAATAAATAGCATACTAAAATCATGCCTCACAGCAGATTAGTGCTACAACTTGACATGAGAACATTAAGAATAAAAATGCAAACAAGAAGTTCCCCATCAGACAAATGCTTGTTCTTGTAGACTAATGTTGCATCTCAGCGCCCATCCAAACTTAATTTTCTCCTGAACATTGACTCATTAACTGCATGCAGTGCATCTAAAACATGCAAAATAAGGGAAAGTGTAATTATTCCAGCATTCAAGGCATACAAACCTGGATTTAAATAGAAACTGCAGCCAAGGGAAACAGCATGATTTTGTGAAAGTTGCGAGTTTTAACAGTTTGTACTTTTCCTGTCTCTCCACAGTTTTAAGCACAAAAACAATTGCAGTCAGTTAAATGACTTTTACAAAAGCCTTTAAAAAATAAAAGAACTCCTAAAAATTTCTCATCTTCTCTTGGTACCTTTTCCTTTCCACAGTTTCCCATGGTTGTACGAGGCACCCTTAATGTGTGTTGTGACATTTGACATTCTAATCTCCTTTACCCTTTGGGGCCCTGAGGCATCCTCACACGTTCTCCAACACTTTAAATGCGCCTTGGATTAAAAAAGAAAAGAAAAGCAGAGATATCCATGATTCATGCAAGTCCAACCATGACACCAGCATTGTCCCTCGGGCTTCTCCTTCCTCTTTGCCCTTAAGTGGTTTGAGAATCACACTTGTATTTTTTTCAAACACATTTCACATGTTGACAGTTGGTACATAATGTAAGACTATGAGCATCAATTATGTACTGCAATTCAGGCAATGACCATATATAATTTATTTGATTCTCAGTCTCTTTCATAATTGAAGCAAAAGCTATTTTTACCGTTATCACTCTCCCTAAATAGTTTTGTCTTTTGTTGGTCCACCCTCTTGTCTTCACAATCGTGTGTCACCATGTTTTTGCCCTGAATCTGTACTGCTGCTGGAGTGAGTGTGAGTCAGAACAAGGCAGCCTGTCAAAGAGTAACCAACAGTCTAAGAGGTGATCAAATGTAAGCCCTGGCAAGGTGATAACAGTTTTTGGCTTCCTTAACCAAAAATTAAAATAAAAAATAAAAAAGGAAGGGAAAGAAAAATGTGTTGAGATAGACTCTTATCTTTTTTATTTTATTTAATTTAACTTTTTCATTACATTTTAGGCCATTGTTACATATTGGGTTGGCGTTACTTTTGGGTTCGTTGTTACAACTCTAAAGACAAACTGAGGGGACATGGATATGAATAGGAATATGCAAAATGATAGTATCCATTATATAGCTACAGGCTTTTATCTCAAAAATAAAAGAACTAATCACAGTTGGTTGAAGCACCATGGGATTTTTCCTTCTGACTAAGGCCTTGTTGACTAGATAATATGAAAAACAGAAAAGTTCATCCGAACTTTTCTTGATTTATATAAATAAATAAATCTGGGTGCTGAAATGATGTAGTCATTGCTCAAGGGTCTTCAAACCAGTTCATATTAGCTTTGGGGGGACAGTCTTTGAACGCAGCTCTAAGAAGTGTAAGATAAGTTTTTTTTTCTTTTTTTCTGGGGAACCAGAGGGTCAGTAAAAAGCACAATACCTCCTCTTTAAGTTATCTGCCTCTTTTTCTTTTGATCTTGAAAAGTATCAGTGCCATCCACCACACAACAGGGCAACAAAGGAGTGTTGCCTTTTTGCCTGTCACCTTGCAGGGTATATTTTACAAACTCAGTGTGTCAGACCTGTGTTGATGTTGTCATCCTCTTACTCCCATATGACTAGCTGAAGTATGCAAGAGCTTGCTGTTTGGAAGTTCAAAATCATCAAACATTGTAGCAGGAGCAAGCCAAAACCTCCTTGGAACCAAAACCATGTTGGACTTGACACCTATTAAAACATTTGCCACATCATGGAGCTAAAATATGCCCTATTGTGCAGGTTAAATCCTGTATAAGGAAAGAACAGGACAACCCTCTTACTTTTAAAACTTAAGTAACTAGTCTCTTCCCACAATGTTGTTAAATGGAGAGGGTGGCACAGTGGTGCAATAGCTAACACGCGGCAACATTCAAATGGGATGAGTAGTAAAGATAATGGATGAAGGGTTATATGCTATAAGAAGAGGTGATGCATCTCATGAGTAAAATGCCTCTCCACAAACCGTTTTAAAACAATTTGAAAACATCCTTATATTTTTTATAGCATAGTGAAGTTAAATGTAGGATCTGCAGGATTTTCCTAAAAAATAAAATAAAATGTCAACTTTTACAAGAATAATCCTGCTCAATCGTCACTTCTGAGCCTCTATACATGTGTGCCATGAGTGTTTACCCTGTTGAGACTTGGCTGTGTCGGGACGTGCCTGGGCGGAGCGCAGTGGTTCCCTCAGCCAATCACAGCGCGTTCAGTGCAAGTGACTTTGCATGATGATTATAGCGAGTGGAAGCGCTTTCCAGAGAAGCAACGACAGTGGAGGTCGCATGTATGGAAGAAAAACGCTACCAAAGTGAAACCACACGCCCAAAAAAGCTTAAAGCAAGAGTGAAGCTTGGCTTGACTTTCATTCACTTTAGGGTACTTGGAGAGAAGTACGGAACGAAGAGCGACAGAGTTGGCTTTCTACTGACCAGGTATGTGTACCCGTAATTAGCTTGTGCTAACATGCAGAGTCAGGTGCACGGCTCTCGAGTCTCAAAGCTCCAAAACTTTCTTCCTCCACTTGCGTCGTTCATTTGCGTCTAGTCCCTCCCACCATTGATACATGGGAGAAACGCAAGAAAACGGAGAGAGGAATCGAAAAGATTCGTTTTTTTTTTAGAGCAATGGGACATCCTCTCCTCTAGGGCGTCACTTGAAGCAAGTGTGCCAGCGATGACGGCATCAGCCGATCACCTCTGGATCATGTATCAGTCAGCTCTAACAGCTGCTTGTGTGTCTGCACATGTGCGCTGTAATAACTCTTTTAAAACATAAACAGTAACAGGACTTTGTCTGTTCCTTTAACCTGTTTAACAAACACGTTCACATGAAGAAAATCTGCTTTCTGTTTGTTCCGTGTTCTTTAGAAGCACAGAGATCACTTTACAGGTAAAATGCGTCATTTTAAGACTGTTTATTAATTGTTTAGCCTTTATTTAGAGCGCATCTGATTGTGGACTCTGAAACTTATTCACTTAATTAAACTAATTTAGTTTGTCTCAGGAAGATATTATCTGTTAGGTTTTAGTTTTCAGGATTACTCCTTGGTTATATTGATTTGATAAGGGTTGTGTTCTGTATTTCATGATTTAAATTCACAACAAACCCTTTTTAATCCCAGATTTATGATCCGTTTTTGAATGATCCCCAGTGCTTGTTTTCAGCTCCGTCTTTTCTCTCTCATTAAATTCTGTTGTGTTTGTGAAGTTTAATGTAGAGGTCTGAGCTGCTTCAGCGTCCAATCAGAAAGTGATATTCCATAAGGGGGCGTGTCAGTCAGTGAAGAGACTTCGCAAAGCTAGCTCTCCTGTTTTTTCGATTATAGTTCCTCCGATCAGTCTCCTCCCTCCTCCAAGTACAATTATCGCTTTGGGACAGCCTTTAAAATGGCAATTCACAATCTATGCAATGCGATGCAACCGGTGGTTGCTGGGCTTGTGAGGGTGTGAAAGTAGTCACCATGGGAGGCTGCGGATGTAAGCTGCTGCTGGCACTGAGCCAAGGAGGAGGAGCCTAGTTTGAATGTTGTGTTTACGCATAAGAAACGAAAATTCTTGCAGACCCTACCTTAAAACATTTAATAAGTTGGTGCTCCATTTTTGTCAGACATCGGGTTGCAAACCATTCAGATCTGCTCTTATTAACATCTCGCACAGCAGCCAAACTTTTGTGGAATTGGGGTTGTATTTTGGTCAAAGTAATTTACCTGTCCTATTGTAATGTCTTGATTTGAAAACGACTGCACACATGATGCATTTAAGGCTGATAAACAGGATTGAACTCATCATGGAAACAGAAAGCTGTTGAGGCAGCAGGAAGCCAAATATTTGGATGTTGCAAAGTTGGATTTCAAATTTGTAGCAGCCGGCTGAAGCATGGATTTTTAATGTGCTTATAACCTCTCCTGGAGATTTAGGATTTTAGTTAATTTTTTCCAACTTAGCACAAAGTCGCCCCCTGAGAACAACAGATGGTAACATCTGCAGTCCCTGTAGAGGACAAGGACTCGGCTCCTACAATCCATATTGATTATTGTGTGTATTCTATTTGTCTGGTCCCCTCAGTGTGAACACTTTCCCTGTTCAAATAAATAACAGTAGATTTTTTGCTCCGTGTTGACTGCAAAGCTCTGTTTCCTCTTTTAATAAAGCATTATCAGATCATACAGCCACATATATGCAAATGACTTCATTCATCAAAGTTAAACCGAGCACTCACATTCAGTGAGGCTTAACCATGATGTAATATGTTGCTCCAGCTGACCTAATTATGGAGAATGGAGAATAATTTGCTGCTATGTGGAGATAATGAGAGAAACATGGAAAGTTTCAGATTTGGCCGGCCAGTGTTGGATGAAAGAGGATATGAAAAAAGAGAAAAAGAGAGTTATGACTTGGATGATTTGAGGCTGTAGTAGTTACTATTTGAAGCCAGTAGAGGGTGTCTGCAAAATTCATGTTGCCATTAATCACTGTAGTTATTCAAACCACCTAGGACCATCAGTGACGCCCGTGTAGAATATAATAGATTCATTTGTCACAGAAGGCTGACGAATCCCGGCAAAGAAATTGGATGGATGATTTAATAGAGGAGAAATCCAGAACATAAAGTCAGAAAATCAGTGTGTTTAACATGGTATATTGAAGCAATGATAATTTACTCCTTGACAGTTTATTATGGCCATGCAGTGTGGCTGTCTTCACCTCTAAGACCTTGACAAAGAAAAACATCAGCTATGTGTTCAGTGTAAGAGCGTACAAAATGTACAAAACTACTTCTACAACGTGACTCCGAGCGGTGAGACTCCAAGTTATTACTTTTTTGTGTGTTCTTAACACATAGCAACTGTTGTTCCGCACATGGCAACAGCTGTCTTCTGGAAAATCACCCCACACCTTCCTTCCTAAGAAAAGCCCACAGTTTTGTAAAACATTTTATATATATATATATCTAAACAGATGAGTTTCACAAGGATGAGCAAAGATCAGGGATTCATTTTCATAGCACTTCCAGCAACTTGAGCTAATTAGCACGTCACATCTGGGATTGTAGAAAGTTATCACCATTTATCAAATGATACCAAACTGCTGAAGAAGAAACTAGAGAGGGTATAACACAATATACATAATGAATAGCTTTTGCACTTGCATATTCATTTCAGGAATCACCCTCCAGTAAAGTAATTCACACATTTTCATGCATATGTGGGGTGCATGGAATGAAGTAGCTATAAGCGTTCCATCATTGTGCATTCTTCTAAGTGATGCCTGTAACACTAAAACGCTCTGACAGCTGCAACTTGGTCATCCACCACAATCAACACGATTCCGTGTCTCCTCATTACTTTCTGGTGCTGTGGGACTTCCACTGTTTCTAAAAAAGACATAAGTTGGCTCTCAGTTAAACATGAGGGGGCTTCCATGTCCTTGTTCAGATTGAAAAGAGCAATGACAATCCCCAAACTCCCAACATGTCCGAAGTCATTAAAATTAACATACCTCTGACTTTCGTCAATAATTCAGAAGCTCCCTCCTGGCACTTGCTGGCATCTTTTTAGGCACGGAGTGAGTGTAGAGCTGGCAGATGTTTGGGCACATACACACGCATGCAGGGTGCTACGAAATAAGCTGTCTGAGTAATGCAGTCTGATAAGCAAAATCATCTTGTCAGCATCATGGTGGAGCTGCATCCCTTATGTAGCACTGCACATACATAACATGACAGGAACAAGATTTCCTATATAGGTATTTCAGTTCACAGATGTAGTTAAGTGGTGGTAAACAACCATGCACAGTAAGTGTAAGCGTCCCCAGGGCTTTTATCTTTACTTTCCATTGTGTCCTTTGGTCTGCTCAAAGCAGTTTTTGAACATTAGGTGTCTCAGGGTCTTTCACAGCAAAGTGGAGGCTCTGAGTCTGATGCAGGGTTGTTGAGACAAGTGCTGTTTTCTTACTTTCATTTGGATTTTAATGTTTCACTCTGAGTCACTTCTGTAGTGAATTGGATGTTAAAGAGGGAGTGATGTACTTTTTTTCAGGCTTTATACTGTTCCTAAATTGGTATCACAGATTAACTTTACATAGTTTGACGTTGAGGAGTTTTAAAAACCTCTTGCTTACTTACCATCTTTTTAAGGCTCTCTGCTGCACAAGACTCTTTCCCTTTGATCAGTGGTCTGCAACCTGCCGCTTTAGAGCCCCATGCGGCTCTTTGACTCCTTTGCAGTGGCTCATTATAGCTTTAAAAAATATTATTAAAATAACAGATGTTTTGAAATTTTTCTTATAGATGATATTAATGATAACTACACAGCCACTAAGTAAAATCATAAAAGAGCGTTTTTAAATAAAAATGCATCGCCTCTTGAAATAAAGCTTTTAATTTTTGCAATTTTTTGGGTTTTTTTTTTATTTCAACCTTATGACATTTTTGCAAATTAAGAAAAAAAAATCCATATTTTTTGAAGATCTAGCAAATTTTTGAATTCTTTTTAAAAATCTTCCTTTTTTGCAAATTTTATAGTTTTTCAATTTTTTGGAAGTTTAGCAAAATTTTGAAATTGCATTATTTAATTTTTTTTTTTCAAATTTACAACATTTCAGCAAATTTTTTGAAATATCAAATTTTTGCACATTTTCTAATTCCTTTTTTATTTTGCAAATTTTTGTAGTTTTTATTTTTTACAATTTTCAACTTATTGAAACTTCAAAAATTTCTCAAATTTGTATGATGATCTATGACATTACAACTTTTTTTTTCTTAAATTTGCAAATTTATTAAAAATAAAATACTAAGAAATCACAAAACACACACAAAAACTTCTCATTTAGATAACTATTCATGAGATTATACACTTTTTTGTCTTAATTTGAAGATAAAGTAGATTTTGTGGCTCCTGAGTGACTTTTATCCAGGTGAGCTAAGGCAAAATGGCTCTTTGGAAAGTAAAGGTTGCAGACCCCTGCCTTTGATTGACCAATCTGTCAGGAGTAGAGCTATGGGCAGACCTTGGTGTTTAAGGCCCCCCAGGATACTCAAAGCAATTATCTACAACTGTGCCGTTAATATAGTTTGAACTATTCAATTTCAGCTGAAACAGAGGGCAGTGTATGGGAAGCCAAAATATTAAGAGTCTTAAGGAACATCTCATAGGTTCAGTAAAACGCAACAAAACCCACCAACAATCAGCTGATTATGATTATGTCGCTTTACTGTAAAAAAAAATGGATGTCATCTCTCACAGCTTGAAGTGAGGTCGCCGCAAAAACTGCTCCCCCTGGTGACCAGCTGCAGTATAGGTGAAAAAAAAACTGTCTTCTTCATTTATTTTACTGGAAAATGAAAGATAGTTAGATACACTTTAAGAAACTTAAATGGACTTTAAGAAATAGATACACCTTTTAGAAATGTTTGTCATACCCATATGCAGTGGTGATATGAAGATGTTGGCCTGTATTGTGTTTAAGTCTTCGTTTTTTCTGACAAGTTTCTTTTTTCGTTATTAGACGTCAAAAACTGGGATTTAAGTCTCATTTCACAATGACTGACAGCTGCTTTTTTCGCGTAGTTTTTTTTGCGAAAAGAAATACTTTAGGACCAAGAGCTGTGAGGAGATTAGACTCTCGAAAGAGAGAAATACGATTTTTTTTTTACCCAGCTCCCCGCAGATTCTCTACTGCACAGACTCTGGCTGCAAATAGTGGCGCCTCAGAGTGGTATTTTGGCTTTGAAACTGTACGGTGGTAAAAGGCAGGGCCACACTGTCTATTAACCAGTGTGTGACTGATACATTCATGCAATGTTTCTCTCAAGTGCCTACTTCCTGTATCAAATGTTAGAGGGGGTCTGATTCGAATCAGCTTTCTTTGTCTCCTGTCCTTGCTTCTGAGAGCACGGTCACACCGGCCATCCATACCTTGCTGTACTCAGGCACGATTTCCTGAAGTGAATCCTTCAACACAGCCCGCTGAGATTGATTTCCAGAAGGGGGACAGAAGAAAGAGGAAGCGAAAGACTCAGACATGAAGAAATCCTTCTGGGAAACATCAGCTGCTAGTGTTACACACCTGAAAAACAGTAATGCATTGTGGGTTGTGTTGATGCAAAGATTTGGAAAGGAAACCAAAAAAGCAGAAGTAATGGCTCTGAGCCTAACAATGTTTTGAGGACTACTTTATTTGTGGAGGATGTTTTTTTTTTTTTTTTTGAGAAAAAAAGAAGATTTTGATGTGAGCTCTATTTTGTGAATCCGTAATTTAAGAGAATTGGTGTAAACACATCTGCTTAAATGAACCCAGTCAACAGCAAATGTAGGGCAATCATTAAAGCAGGAGCAGGTTTGTGCCCTGAGAAAACATGTTTAGTTGCATGTTCCTCCCAAAAAAATAAGTACTGGGGCTCATAGTGAAGATCCAATTTTCAGTATATACCAACAGAATTGAAGACAACTTCCCCACAGGAGAGCAAAAGACACAGAGCTGGATTACACAGTCACAGATGAAAGGGCTACAGCAGTAATAATATCTGTAAAAGAATGCCACTGTATGCGAAACTGATAATGAGATGTAATTTATGCCAAACTAAGGAATGAATATTTCACTTGCTGGCTTTTTTTTATTCTCCAGTGCGAATGTGAAAAATCACTAGCCAGAGTCTGAACGCAGCATTCGGGATAGTGCCAAATAGTGCTTCTGGGCAGGTGCCTGGAGTTCCATTTAAGCAATGCAATTATGAAAATTGGAGTTATGCAGATGAACAAAAGGATTGCTTTTGGGAAATGTAACATTGTCCTCTATTCTTGTCATGTGTCTGTGTATGTGTGTAAGTGTGTGTGTGTTTGTTCCTACCTTTTTTCTTTTACTCAGAAATAAATAAAACAGAACATCTCTTGGTTAAAACAAAACAAAAAACCTCTGTAAACTCTGTGCAGAGGAAGCTTAAATTGAATGTCATTAAAATGTCCGTGGGTTTATTGACCCAATCACGTTGAAAGAAAAGAAAGACAGATTCAAGCTGGTAGAAGTGCTCGGCGGCGCTTAGTGCTACAAAGAACCCAACAGCAAGGTCAGACTGCTTACAGCACTTTATTAGACTGAATGAGGTTTCTTTATTCATATAATGGAACAATCCATCTTTTTTATCTTTGTTGTTTGAATAAAGCTGAACTGTTCCATTTCTGAACACTGAACTGCTTTTAAACTGTCTGTATTCATTAGTATAGAAACATTGAAGCACAAGTAGGACGTGCTGTGTAAGTTGCAGGAGTAGTTCACCTGCTCCTTTATGAAGAAGTTTCAACCAGGGCTTAGCTGTTTAAGCTCTCTATATGCCGCCTTTATTTGATCTGTTTCAGGGTTATTTTTTTCAGGGCCTGTCACTGACTTTAATGTGGACTTCTCACAAAACCACAATGAAACAATGTGCTTGCTTAGTCATGTTTATTTGAATCCTGGAATAGCCTGTGTTTACTTCTACGTCAGCTCCTGTTGTCCTGTCTCTTGAGGCAGCATCAGATGCTTAATAGATCAAAGTGACCCTAGGTATAATTGAGCTTTTGAACCAAAACTGAAAAGAAACATTTGTGCAAAAAGGTTCATTTTTTAAGGGATTTTGATTTTAAAGGGGACATATCATGCTTGTTTCTCTTTTTCACAGTGCCAGACTAGGATGCCTGTAAAGCATTTCTGCCCTCAGTACAAGTCATTTAGTTCCTTCATTGCCCCACAATAGTGTTCTCAATATCCTCATTTTAGGCCATTCTGAAGATCTCGTTGAAATGCTCCGTTTCGAGAATGACCTCCAGTAACCTCACAACGTCACAGCCCTTTGTGCTCTGATTGGTCAGTTCTATCAAAGGGGCGGAGGGGGTAGAGCTAGGGGGGCGGTTTTTGCAGCATGGCAGTATTTACAAAATCGCCACATTGAATGGAGCAGACTGAGCGAGTTTGCTGTTTGCCAAAACTTCACCGTAAGGCATTGATAGCACTAATACAATGGCAGAGTGTAGGATACGTCCTTTTGTATTGGACCCCGAGTCAGACCTGGACGGTTCTGCAGCTCAGGAGGAAGAAAATCCACCTCGACACAGATCATCTCAGGACGCTTCAGTGTGATGAGTCAAACCGGTACTGTATAGTTTATACGTTTATACTCGGCTCTTGGTGGGTGTATCCCTCGGTGGCGGTTGTGTGACTAACTGACTTCACAGAGGAGGAGATGCTTTATCAGATTACTCCAGAAAATCCTCGTGTCGTCATGAAGGTCGAAATCCCGAAGCCAAATGTCAATGATCTATTTTCAGAGGCATCAAATCTCGTTCTAGGATATCAGAAAAAAATACAATATCTCATTTTTTGAAAATTCAGGGGGTGAAATGTCTTGTTTTCAACTTTATTTTATATGTAAGTATTAAATCAGGGATCAGCACGATATGTCCCCTTTAAGCACAAAAGCCTGTTTTATGCCCACTTGGCACACTAAAAGTCTGACCAGCACACATGGCATCTACATAGGACTGCATCTAAAGCGAGATGTTCACTTTTAGCCATGATATTGTTTTGCTTTCTGTCTTTACCTTTTGAAGCAGTCAGTGTTCTGCTTCTTGGCAATATGTCACATGATAAAACCATGCAGCTGGGCATGAGATTACAACATATTGTGGTGTGCCGTGATAGAACATGGAGATGGAAGGACAGAAATCAGGTTTACCATCAATGCAGTCATACAGGCCTTAGAGTCTTTTCATATACCTCTGAGGGGGTCTGGTTAGATGAATGCAAACCAAATTATAATGTATAAGTGTGACCTTTATGGAGGAAAATGGTTATCTGTGTTTACTGGAACATTCTATAGGCACAAATTGTGGCCGATATTTGAAGTATATATTTGAACTCTAGAAACAGACTGTTCATTCCATCTAGTCTTATGCATACAGGAACTATCCAGGCACCTTAATTTGTTTGTTTTGCACTGAGAGCTTTACAGACGAGCTCTATTCAGTCTCCCCACCTGAATCATTGCAGGATTGATACAGGCTGAAGATCATTTTCTGAGCTACTCGTCTGTGTAGTGGCTCCCATCCAGCACACGCTTTGTTTTAGGTCCCAGAAAAAAAAAAAAAAAAAAGATGGCTCCAAATCCAAGAGTAGACAAATAAAAGCGCTCCTCTTACCTGGATGCCAGGATTCTGCCTCGAATCAAGAATAAACTACATTATCGAATGCACAGAGCAGACTGAAAATAAATCAAGGCTTATTGTGTGCAGGAGATAGATACACGTCTCTGGGGAGATCAGCTAGCGTCAAACATGCAGAAGAATTTTGAATTAAAGGAAGTAAAGTGCTGTAGGTTTCAATGGCAATAAATGAGGCATGTTGCTCTGAATTATTTCGTCCAGGTGTCTTGCATTTGTAAAGTTCGCTCTTGAGAAAATCTTCTGCGAGAACAGGAATATATTTGTGGCATGAGAGGCAGGCATTTTTACACAGTAGCTTCGTCTGCAGCTATTTGACACAGGCCTGTGTGCAGAGCACAGGCTCGGTACAAATATGTGATGGCAGGACTGTCAGTTGAAAAAAACAATACACTCCTGACACACCCTGAGCCTTTTGTTTTATCGACCCAGCACCCCACCTCACCAGCCCACCCATCCACCCAACCTCAGCAGTCATTGTGGAGTCTATAATAAAAATGCATCAGATGCGTCTCCCTGTCCTCAGCAGAACGTCACTCAGGGGACACCATGTAGACCTTTATGAGAGCTAATGACCCACAGCTTTTAGTGTCTCACAACCATCACCATAATTAGGTTCAAAGTCTGAGCTCAACCTTTCGTTTATGTGCCCTTGAAAGCAGAAATGGCAAGTGGTATTGACAAATGAACAACAGGATGGTCGGGAAAGGTATAAACACTGGTAATGGAGTGAAAAAGAAGTTTATACACCTTTGCTTAGGGATCTGAGTTTATGTTTTTGTATCAACACTTAATACCCCAAGATCTTTCGAAAGGATTTTTTCTTCTTTAACCCTTCATTAAAACAGGTTGCCTTGTGTAAATGGGCAATTTTTTTTCCCCAAGTACAGATACTTATACTGTATGTTTTGAATATCTGAAGATGTGTTGTCACCTAAGAAAAGCATCAGAAAGTTTGTTACCAGTTGTGAACGTATTCTGTGAACTTTGAAAGGCCAAAAGAAAACTCATTCGTATTTTTATTTCTTTTCAAGCTCTATTTGTTAATGCTGCAACACACCCTAAAATATGATTTTCCTCGAATCTCATGGAACTTACTTCTGAATTGTCCTGTATTATTTATTGTCCTCCTGTTGATGAAAACAACAGATAGTATCCTGGTATTCATTATCAGATTTGAGGGGTGTGCTGACTGTTTGTTAATGCATTTTCCAGAAATAATGAATTCCCTCATTAAGCAAAATGTGTGTTTACAGATCATGAATGATTGATAACATAGCATCATGTCTGTAATTATATCTAATAACAAATGATGCACAAATTACTAAATCTACAGTCTGTTAAGTCATTAGCTGTCCATACACAAACACACATCAAAGAGAGGCATGTTTAACATGTTTGAAAATTTACCCTAAACTCATAAATATAGAATAACTTGAGCTTTTTAATGCCCTTGGTAGATAGAAAATTTAAGTAAATACCTAAATGAAGCTAACTTGTGTTTTTTCCTCTATCCTATCAGAATGGACAACGTTTATTACCTTTGCTAGCAGCAGATATGAACAGTTTGCCACAAAATAAGGATTTTATGGTTGATGATTTTAATGAATTCTTACCAGCTTTCTAGGGGAAACTAATGTTAAATGTGACACATTTGTTAACAGTCACACTTCCTCATTTAAATGAACGTTTGGAGTGAAGGTGTAGTTAGACAAGGTGAAACAGATTCAGGAATATTAACCTTGACTTTTCTGTACTTATACAGATTTTCTGTCTCTCAAAACTTTGCAGTCTACACAGCCTTGAACTAATAATGCAAATGCATTTTTTTTTCTGTAAGCACTTATACTTTAAGTTTCAATCAGTAAGTTACAGACCACCAGCTCTGATATCTGTACTTAGATTGCAGGACAGGATTTTACTTCTCAACCAGAAATAGTTGGGGCTTTTCCTATGTAGAACTAGTCTCCATCATTCTGGGGTTTTGACCAGTAGTAATAGAATATTCTACTCAGCTGGGTAATAATTCAATACATATGTAAGAAATATAAAACTATAAAATACTGGAGAGATGTACAGAATTAAAGTGTCATGCATTCCTTTAAATTATGTGATTGAGGAAGTTCAGTTAAATAGTTTTGTCCCAGTATTGTGTTCTTTCAGTTGAACTAATAACATTTAATGCCTTAAGTCACAGGATATGACTTGACACAGTATATCTTTGATTGCTTAACGAGGGGTAGCCTGTTATGTTACCCCACGTTTCAAACATGGATATAAAGTAACAATGATAGATTTTCAGACTAAGCATGTAACAATTTTCAAACTTCATTTGTTGTGGAAATCCCTGAATTGGTCTGTATGCAGAGCAATATGGTCAGTATGTTGAGGTCATCACATGAAAATCTCTTAACTGGTTCATCACATTTTGAAGTGAAGGGTCAAAAACACCAAGGTCTGACCACAGCTCTGCCCCCAGCAGGCCTCCAGAGGGCTGGCCAGTGTTACGTCCCCGGCCTTGGGGTGCCCAGGACACAACATGCAGAGCCCTCTCCGCTTGCCCAACCCAACAAAGGCCAACGAAACAAGTTTTAAATCAGGTCAGGAGGTTTATTGACTACAGCCCAAAACAACAAACAAAACGCTCCTACAAACCTAACCTTACCTGTGGAAAATGAACAAAGGAAAAACAAATGACAAGTATCTCACCTAACTAAATCTAACCAAAACAGGAGAAAAGTAGGCTACCAATAAAAGAAAACGGGCTTCTCCCTCCTGAAAATTCATCTGTCAGGCTTCACACAAATCTCAACACGCTACACGAGGTCAAACAGGCGGCACACGGCTCTTTGTTCGGCATGGCAAGTCAGAGAGAGAGCGAGGGCGGGGCTTCCTCTGGCTTTTAACGATGGAGACTCCTGATCCCTCCAATCGGAGCTCTCCCCCTAAAAACCCGTCCTCCAGCAGAGCACCAATCGCACTGCTCGTCCTCCATCTCCACCTGTTGGGCTCTCGCATTCACACACAGAACACATATCAACAAATACATGACCGAGGGACATAACACCAGTTAAAAGGAAGGGGGTTTGTGGAGTGGGGGGTCTTAAAGCGATAGCAGCTAAAATGAAGTGTTCCTTTCAGAGGAGGAAATACAGGCTTTCTATAACACAAGTTTGGGGAAGAGGATTTCTTCCTAACCTCAAATCATGTACAGCTACTACAGAGGTACTGAGGGTCAATATGAAAAAAGCACAAGGCTCCTTCTTTAAGATGACATCTTTATTCTCACATTCCCAATTTTTTTTTTCCATTTGAATTTAACACACTTATCTGATGGGGTGTTTGCTTAATGTAATAAGAAAATACATTCACTATGAATCCATAGCTTATTGTTTATAGGCTTCTGAAACTGCATCTGTTTGAACACAAGAAATCTGTTACCCTCCTAAAGGTTTATTTATTCACTCTTTGTGATCTAAATTTATAGGTAGAACAATGAATAATGGATGTGGTCTCCTGAGCTTTACAACACGCAGAACAACAATTAAAACCTTTTGAATGAGGGTGTTTCAAAGTATTTAGTAATGCAAAAAAAGAACAACAACCCTGTAATTATTATTGCCTCATTTGTTCCTCTTATTCCCACCTTTTCATTTGACTTTTTCTAAAAGTGTTGTTTAAATAAAAGGCTGGTACCTAAAATATTTAATCACTCACATAAATATGCAGTATTGCATTTTGTTTTGTTATCAATCTGCATGAATTTTATTCCAGTTCCATAAAGAGACACTGTTTAGTTAAACTGGTATTGATTTTAGTCAAGTTCGAATTGTTCTTTTTCTCTAAATAACGATAAATTAACAGCTTGTTCTGCCTTGTTCCAAGATATTGACTCTTGTCTAAAGTGTGGAGAAAACAATTAGACCTCTTCCTGGAACAAGAGAGGTCACTTTATCAAGAAGTCACTTAATCAAGCCCAGCACAGCTTTTTTCTCTTCTAGTGCAAAATGAACACATTTGATTCACTTCAGATGACATTGGTCAACAACTTGTTTCAACCCCAATGATGAAACAAACCGGAAATTCTTCATCTCTCCTCGGTGTGTGACTTACATTTTATATAAATTACAAGTTCTTTGTTTGTGAAGGTGCAGACATTGCAGTGGGAGCAGATTTTCTTTGCAAAAAAAAAAAACAAAACAAAACAAAACAAAACATGTTTTGATATTTTTATTTAAAAAAAAAAACAGCTCAATGATTGGCATCTTTGTGCTTTAGTCTCTTCAAAACACTTCACATCATAGCAACCCTCCACAAGACAAATGTGATGATTCTATTTAATCATCTTATTTTTAAAAGGAAGGAGCAGTTTCATGTCGTTTCATGTCGTCCAGTTTGAGGAGCGGATGTTGTTGTGGTTGTAGAATTTTGTTTAATTAAATCATGGAGAGAAGAGAAGGAGAGACAGAAGGGCACATGAAGAAAGACAGAGAGACACAGGAAAGAAAAAAAATCAAGGCAGACAGAGGGACAGACATTCAGTACGTTTACGTGCAACTTAGGAAATCATAGCTTAGTTGACACCTAGATAATGCGATTTCAGCTGAAAAGCAGTTGGATTCATCAGGTTTCAGCAGGTCTTAGTACACCTCTTCGTTCAGTGTGAGCAAATGTCATCTGGAAAAGGAAGTAGATGACCATGATGAATAGGGTCGCCCCAACACAACAAACAAATACCATGTAATGTAATTGATATTCCTAGTGTACAAGAAACAAAGAGAGCTACATCTGCATCCATCTCGGTCGTCATCGTCGTCGTCGTTAGAATGTTACTTCCTCTTCTGTTGAACCGAAACTAGTTTGATACGCATGCAGCTTTGCTTATTGAAGAGCACACAGTGCCACCTATTGAAACAGAGTGAAGTGTTCTTGGCCAGACAACAGATTCACTTCTCTGCATGTAAACGCAGACAAGAGTAGACTTCCCCCCGCTGGGAATTAGCTATCGAGCTTTGACCTCAGTTGGACCGCTACATGCATGTAAACATACTTAGTGAGACACACAGGCATAGACAAACTTGTGGCCCAAACCACCCCCAAAAGAATGAAGGTTGCGTAAGTTCATGCAGGACACGGAAGTCATACACCCAGCTGCTGTCAGCTGACAGGATGATGTTGAATCACTGTCCCCTGCCCCACTCAACCCATCACAGCACATGTGTAGCGACAAGGCGGTGTATATTAACATGTCTCCACTCTCACTTACAGACACAGAAATAGTTATGATAGAGAAAGTTATCCACAGAAACAGACAGAAAATGAGAAATACAGACAGACATGGAGACAGAAACTAAGACAATTAAAAAGAAAGTGAAAAGTTAGAGTAAAGGAGAGAAAAAAGAAACGATAACAGTAGAGTATGATGCTGTGGAAGTAATGGTCATATTTGATTTTATGCCCTATTTAACCCAATAGATAGTTAGAAGCAACTATGATTGCATCGAATGTGATACCAAGTATTAGAAAATATGACTGACTCTCCCTTTCTTTGGCAGGTTGTTTTATAATTTGTGCCCACACCTCACAAATGCCACTGCTACGAAAACACTGCAGGGTGTTCAATCACATTTTCAAGAGTGAGTCTCTGGTGACATTCTAAAGCTGAAATTGTATCAGTTGTAGACACATGAAATAAAAGCTCACCCACTTTTGATTAAACTTTCAATCACTCCTTCCAAAAAGGAATGTACAAGATAACAGATTTGAAGTGGAAATAATCCCAAAAGCAATGGTATTGCTGACTTAATATCTGTCCTATTTCCAAACATCCTCTTTCCTCATTTGTTTCAAGCTGTAAGGATAAAATTTCTCTCTGCAGCTGAGCTAATGTTCCCTCCATTCAGCACTGTCAAATTAACTCAGTGAGACCGTGTGTAGTGACATCTTTTCAACCGTTAACAGGAAATTCAAAGCTGGACAGAGACGCTGACAGAAAGTTTCAGTAATGGAGCTAAAACTCCCCAAACACTAATGAAAATAATTCTTAGATGGGTTTGTTACACATTCAATGTCTCAGTGGCCCTGCAGCTCATTTTGAATTCCACATGTCAGATCAGAACTCTGCCAAGATTCATCCTGGCATTTGCACTTACATCCAGACATTATGATATGCATTGTCAGATCACACCTACACCTCCTTTCAGTGATTATCATGACATTATATTCAGACACTGACTGTACTTTAATATGGATGGTACTTCCATCCTCTCCTGTAGGAATGAGTGAAGCTAAAATGTAATTTTTGCTTTCTGTTATCTCTCTACTCTGCTAGTCGAGTGTAAAAGCCTTATTTGGCAACAGCACTGCCAAATATCTATTTAAACTTACCCCCCCCCCCCCCCCCCCCCAAGAAAAAAAGTCACAAGTTGGCATGATTACAATTAACAGCTATGACAAAAAATGAGATGTCAAGCATGGGTTTTATTTTTCTAGTCAACCTGTTTGTTGTATCTGTCTGAGATGAAGGAGTGAAGTTTTATGACCTATATTGCAGTCAGGCCCCGTGTACACGACATTTCATCTGAAAACGCTAAAACCCAGTGAAAAATAATCTGCGTTTACGCGGAAACACAGATGGATTGAAAACGCTGTAGTAAGCATGCCAGGTGGTGCTATAACTGTCTTGCCCAGAAGCCGCTTTTGGGAGATCTCCACCGAAGTAGAGTTGAGCTGGTCATCTGGTGTATTGGGGAATACTAAGTTCAAGAGTGGAGCGAGCAGAACAAACATAACACGGTAGTTTGGGACGATTGTAACAATGATACTGTTGTCCTGTTGTATGCATGAAGCGCAAAGCGGAGTGTGACATCATCGTTTCCACTGAAAACGTTGGCTTACTGTTTACACAGCAATGGTGTTTGCAGCATTTCAGAAAAATCCCACTCTGGAGGCCGTTTTCAAAAGTTTGCATTTTGGGTCGGCTGAAACGCCGTTTCCGTGTAAACACAAGGCTGAAACGCAACAAAACTTTTGCATTTCACCCTTAAACTATTGTCATGTAAATGGCCCCTCAGTCCTCAGGGAGAGCTTTAAAAGTTTTGACCTCACTTTGGGCAAGCTGTTGTGCTGTACAGGATTTTATTTGGAACACATACTTTGAATACTTTGAGTCAAAGTACCCTTCCATCATCACTAAAAGACACAAATGTCTGTGAAGTCATCTATTAGTCTCTGTAGCTGAGATTTAAAGCCTGTAGTGAGCAGTCGCCACACTGGACGTGCTTACTCAACCTAACGTTGGTCAGTCTGATCTAAAGTAAAGAGAGGTAAAGCAAGCTTTTAGCCACTTCACTAACAGGAACAGCGTACCGCCTGTCTGTCAAGTCATTTCCCTTAATTGGGGAAAACTTGTAAATTAAATATCTTAAAAGATAAGTCACAACAAGTTAATACACCCCCTACACTGTGTGCTGAGAAAGAAACAAGCCATTCTTGCTTAAACATTTTTAACTGCTCATTAAAGGGGCTGTGAAGTTTCAAAGTGATTTTGAAAAAGTCTCCCTGCTAGATCCACACTTGAAAATGACGTTATCCGCACCAGATAGGTTATTTCGAAATGCTACTTTAGCCCCTGCTCCACCCCCACAACTAGTGCTGCACGATTTGGGGAAAAGGTGCGATTTGCGATTAGGTGGACAATATTGCGATTGCGATTGTGCTTGCGATTTAATAAAAAAAGTTGTGTCATGATGAGTCTACAGACTTGCTTGGTTATCATGGAGAAAAATATGAATTGCATGTGCTGACATTGCGATTGTGATTGCGATAATCGTGCAGCCCTACCCATAACCCACTCCCATAACTCACCCCGCAGTCTTCGCTCCTCCCATGGTAACCTACTTTCCCCACTGCATAGGACCAATCGCCGTACCTGGGGTGACAGAGCTTTTGCCATTGTAGCCCCTTGTCTCTGGAACTCCTTACACAAACATATCCCCGACTGCTCTGGCCTTTCTACATTTAAATCTCAGATGAAAACTCATCTTTTAGAATTGCTTTTAACCGTTGATGCCTAAATCATTGTGTTATTGTGTTTTGTTTTTAATGTGTTTTTTATGTTTGTTTTGCATTCTGTAAAGTGTCTTTGAGTGCTTTGAAAAGCGCAATACAAAATAAATGTTTAATTATTATTACTGATTCGTCGTAGCACTGGGCTGCTAGTAGTGCTAGGTTTGGGTAGCAGTTGTTGGTAATGAGTGAGAAGAGGAGGGGGCTGAGAACACACCCCTGTGGGACTCCAGTGTTAAGAACCAGGGTGGATGAGGTGTGGTCTCTTATCCAAACATGCTAGAGAAGGTGTTTTTTTTAATTTTAGAAAGTCCAGTGCCCACATGTACTCTGAATTGCCTTGGCCCAGATGGCTCAGTTTTGAAGGAGTATTGTATGTGAATGTGAAGGAGTATTATATTGAATGCCGAGTTACAGACAGTATCCTGGCATACATGCTTTTTGGTCTAGGTGGGTGAGGGCCATGTGAAGAGCTGTGATGGTGGATTTGATGTGAGAGGGTATTCTGTGGTTATTGTTTTAATCTTGTTCAGCGTCCTTGAGTGTCTTGAAAGACTTTTAAATAAAATACATTTTAATCATTATGATTAATAAAACATTTAGTTATGATGGGTGTGATGGCATTTATCTGTGCAGTCCAAAACAAGACTCCAACAGCTGATGTTTTTTTTTTTTTTTTTTGTGCATGACTCATTTTAAAGAATTATGCATGAGTTAGACGAAAATGCTTTATGGAAAGCAGCCTTTTGGCACGGTGTTTATGTTTGAATGCATGCTAAGTGGTTGACTTGTTATCAGGCTCACAGTGTCAGATCTCTCCTTTTCCTCCTGTTTTATCATCGTACCTGTTGGTTAACAGGATTCCTTAACATCATGCACAGTCTTGTGACTTTTATATCCATGGATATTTATAAAAAGTAACACAAAATACCAAAAAAAGGTGAAGTTCAGTTCTTGTCAGAAGCTAAAAAAGATGACACTGCTGTGTTGCTTTGAATAAACACTAAAAACACCTAAAAAGTGAAAGTATTTTAGACCAAATCCAAAGTCTAACATGTAAGGGAAGAACACTCCATATAAACAACAAATACAAATCCATACCTGAGTTGAACAGGTCTTTCACTCTGCAACCTTCAAATGATTTAAGTTTCTCTAAGAGCTATTTCTGTTAAACATAGGGTGTGTTTTTTTTCTCACTGTTGCACTGTTTCTCAGATATTTCATCCCCAGGATGCCTCTCTACAGCCGAGAGCAAGAATGACGCAAAGCTTATCAGACTTTCATCTTCTGTGATGTGACATGACCGCATCAAGCTGTGGTGAGGAGGTCTTTTTACATCTTCAAACATTCTTCTTTTGGTCATAATGTGTAAACATCCCCCAATAATTCTTCTCCTTCATGCATTGGCTGTGAAAAAATTGGGTTATTGGAAAAGGGCTGTATTTTGAAGCGGTAGGGAAATGACAAGTAATGCAGCTAGTGTCTCGCATAATCACATTCCCTCCTCCAAATTTGTCATCCAACCCTCCACTTCCTCTCTTTGCCAGTGCAAATGAGTGCACACATCGGAAGTGCTGCAGTCTGCTTCTCAAGTTCCATTTCTTGCACTTTGGGTGACACAGCTAGTTCGAGTGAAACATAATGAAATATGGCATAAATCCTAAAAATATAATATAATAAAAATTCTGTTTTTGAATGAAGAAATGGGATAAATAAATGGGTCATCATGTGCCATTAATCTCCCGCTGGTATGTGTTGATTACATTAGAGCTAAAATCTTCTTAATGAGCAGATTTAATGCATACTGAGACTGTTCCTTTGTCTAATGAATTAGATGTTTTTAAGTAGATTTTTCAGTTAAGCTATTATTCTTTCTATAGAACACTGAAAAAGGCGCTCAAGCATTAAAGCTTTTTACACAGGATCCAGAGCGCTGCCGTCCTCCTGTGTGCTTGCTCAAGTGTCTGAAAGCTTCCTTTGTCGACTATCCCCCAGTGAGAACTGGCAATACTGAAATGTTGAGAATTTGCAATAGGACCCCATTAGATTGATGGTCCCATCTCTTTGGTGCATGTTTCATTTCCCTGTTGTTTGCCACTAACAGCAAGCCTACATCTTGCTGTAATTTCAGCGTGTGTGAGCAAAGTTTTGCAAGTCTAATTTCTGCCCTTGAATTGAATTACTAAAAGCAGCCACAGCCTTTCCATACGTAAATTTGCATCCTGATTATTTAATATTTTCACTGTCAAGGGTCATTTATCTTGCTCCTAGCTGATTTAAAAATTGTGCATCAATAATGCTGAAAGAAAGGAACAAGGAGATATAAATTAAAGGGGTTACACTGTTCAGTTTATTAAAACTCTAACCTTAACCAGATGTTTTACTTTTTAAATACAAGGAAAGAGAAGGGAAATAACATTTTATCTTGAATCTCATGAAAGATAAAGCACTCAGCAAGATATAGCAGGTTTGTTCAAACCACTTGCATAAACACTTAAATTTGCTGTTCTCTGCTTAAGATAATCACACACTGTGCAAGGATGATGCTAAGACAACAGCAGCCTTACATTAGACCCTTTAGCCAGCTCGTTTAGCATCGCGCAACACCCTCAGCTTAATTAGCTCTGTCAGTATCATTTGCAATTCTGAATATTTGCACTGCATCTTTTTTGATGCTCGGCTGAAAGTCACATTTTCTCTGTAATTTGGTTGGCCACTAATCCAATCATTACTATATCTCGGGAGTGTTTTCTCACTTTGGCGGGCAGTTAGCTGTGATCTGACGGCCTACATTAAAGCCTCTGCTGTGACTGCACAATCCTGACTGTGTGACACGCATGAGGCGCTAATTGTGGCACCGATTAATGAGCGAGGTCACATGACATCTTTCATTTAGCATGATCCTGTAGAAATAATGATTAAAACCAAAGTGTTTAAAGTTTCTCTTTGTTGTTATGATCAGCACGTTGATCTCAGGCATGTTAGTAAAAAACTTAGTGATGACACATAAGAGATGGTGTACCAGCTGCTTTGTAATGGAAACCTGAAAAGAATGATCCAGGTTTTTAAAACTTGGTTTCACTTTTGGTGCTTGGCCCTCTCTGTTATCAGATGTGATAACATTGTGCAAATCAAGTAGATCAGATGTGACAATCCAGTGACACGTCTAAGAGGTCGTGCTGTGCCAAGAACACCTGTGGCCTTAAGATCATACAGGTTTCTAGAAAAAGCCTGAGGCTAACCTGGGGGTTTTTAACAACCCCCCAGGCTTTTGGGTAAGGGAAAATGAAGACCAATAGTGAAATATTACCTGCACTGACTGTTGAAAATGTCCATCAGCTTTGGATGTAAACTCCACATCCACTAGCCCGATGTGCACAGGTTCTCTGGTGTAGTGCATGCCTGCTAACTTCCAGACTTTCATTCTGTTTTTAACGTTATGAAAAAATGTAGTTAACTTTTCTTGTCTTTTTCAAGCAATGAAAAGCTAATGTGTATATATAAAATTAAACAACTGGTAGAGCACCCCTTCTTGCATGTGACCCAACATGTATGTATATAAAAGATAGCTGTAAGTCTTTGTTGTGAAACAAGAGATATTGAAAATGGAGTTGCCAGAAAGCTTTTCCCCCCCAAAAAATCACATTCACATTTAATATAACGCAAGATACAAAGCATAAGGTTTGTGTAGTTGTGTGTCATTAACAAGACACAAAGCACATTTCAAACAGTTGATGGTTCTAAGCTAGATTGAGGGACCAACATGGCAGTGATCCAGAGTGTCATTAAGGTGAAAAGTCTCAACTTTTAGCTCTGTTGCTTACTATCACTCGGCTGTCCTTTCCTGGATAGCTGGACAGATATTCACATATCCATATTGCTTAGCCTACTAAATTAGGATGCTAACAAGACTTATTTTTATCCCCTCAGTATTAAAGAGTAGAAGTATCTCTTATGCTCCAGTTGATTAGAAGTGTGTAAAGTCTGTTGTTGCTGTTATAATGCAAAATTAATCACTGCTGTCAAGAGGTTTTGACCAATTTGGAAGCAAGTGTTAACACAGCCAGGTGATTAGTAAGAAGCTAATGAGCAGTGAGATGTTAAAAACGGTGTATCAGTGGCAGCCACACACACACACTTACACTTACACTTACACACACACACTCATTTATATTATATATATATATATATATATATATATATATATATATATATATATATATATATATATATATATATATATATATATATATATATATATATATATATATATATATATATGTATATATATATATATATATATATATATATATATATATATATATATATATATATATATATATACACACGTACACACACACACACACACAGAATAGAAAATACTGCATTTATCCCCGAGCGGAAATTCAGTAGGTGTCACAGCAGCAATAAAGAAAACAAAAGTAAGAAAGTGTATCGAAACTGCAAAAAGGTCTACAAAAAAGATGACGCACACAGCAAATGTATGTGAATCGCATAATGCTACTCTGCCCTCTGGTATTTTCTCTGTTGCTGGGTTATTGCAGCTTGCTTGTCCATCTTGGTTGAGATAGATCTTATGTTCGCAATATCGATTGATGAAAAGACAAGTCGATGTTGTCACTTCTTAGCTCACACCTGAGTACCAGCACAGTGTCCTCACCTCCTTCTCCTCACCTTCTGAGAAAAACATCCGGCCTCACACCAGTTAGCAGTGACATGCTACAGGCTGCTAACAGCTGATTTCACATGTAAACAATGCGGCCATGGTGACATGTAGGATCTCCAGAATATCTATATATATCTATATATATCTATATCTATCTATCTATCTATCTATCTATCTATCTATCTATCTATCTATCTATCTATCTATCTATCTATATATATCTATCTATATATATCTATATATCTATATCTATATCTATATCTATATCTATATCTATATATATATATATATATATTTATATATATATATGTGTGTGTGTGTTTGTGTGTGTATGTGTGTGTGTGTGTGTGTGTGTTGACAAGTTTCACACATTGACTGGTGCACTCAATATAGCACTTTAGCTGCTACAAAAGGTCCAACAGAACAACACTTAAAGAACACTAATGAGGTAGCCTCTTTGTCAGGCAGGTTGCTTTGGATTGGGAGATGAAGAAAAGAGCTGCACACATGTGAAGGTGTTTGCTGAACAGTCATAACAAGTTCAGTTTCCAAGACCAAGAGGATATGTTGATACAGTAAATTCTGTCTCCAGTGATGCTACACAGAAGGAAAATGACGTAGCCTCAGGCTTCTTGGGTGAAACAAACATCTCAATCAGTATGTTTTCCTGTTGTCTGATCAATACTCTTTACCGGAACTGCTGTGAAGGAGGGAAAGCAGGGTTGATTTGTCTCTAGTTTGAGAGAACGAGTGCAAAGATTTGTTCTTCCCGTGAACCTGTGAAAAGAAAAAAAGCAAATGAGGGCGGGGGCATTTATGAACAAATGACAAATGCACTCAGTATAGTCGTGCCAAGCTTTCGAAACTGTCTTCTTTTGGTATTTTGTGAAGAAAATATATATTATAAAAATCGCTGAGAGAAAATATTTCAGCCTGATGTGTCTGGATTTATTCTCTATAATCACCCTCAGTCTATCTCTTCCTTTGTACCTGCAGTGGAGGATTAGTTTTAATATGTATGTGTTGTATGCTAATAATGTATTGTTTCTGCCTCTGCATTTGATTATGCATACTGGAAACATTCCCAGGATCATTAGCTGCTTGAGATAAATCCACCCAAACATGTTTTGGTATTAATGTAATTCTCAATTGCATTATCTCACATCAAAGCAGACGAATGGGCCTTGTGATAAAAGGTTTCTGCACAGAAACTTATTTCACTGACTTTAGGAGGGATAAGCGTCTCTCAAGAAAGTTAAACATGATAATGATACATTAATGAGTCTATTGTTTAAAACAACAACAGAGCTACGCTTAAAGGTTGCATCGATAAAGTGAAAACAGTAAACAGAAAAATGTTTATTTTCAACTCTTCAAAACTGACTTGTTCTGCTTTGTGTACTGATGAGTTAAAGGTGGAAATAAAAAGCTGATCACCTCCAAAATGTTTTTTGAAAAATTGAGATATTGAACAGCTGCTTTTTTATAGATATAAGAGGTTTTAGACCTGGAAAAAATAGTCCTCTGCTCTACTTGTGTGAAACTCTTTTTGTTGTGCCCTCTGGATAGCATTTTGTTTGACGTACTTTGATAAGAACATCCTAATTAACTTTAAAAAGAAAAACAAACAACAAAAAAGTGCATCAATACTTGGAATCATTTCCCCCATGTTTCTTTGTTTGTTAAACAGTTAGTATGTTTTATTCAAAATCAAGCCTGCTATTTTTTCTGTCTGTAGTCATTAAGATAGGCTAAACTAATGATCCACATGCTCAGGCTAAATATTCACACTGTCACAATAAGAAAGAGGAGGGCCCATGAGCAGAGGTCAAGGTTTGTTAACAAGAGAACAAAATGCAAAACGCTTGAACAAGAAAAAAAATCCATTAAATGTCTGAGAAAAATAAGTATCAACCAAACTCAAGGAAGGAAACAAGCTGGGCATTTTCAAAACTACCATCTATACCAGCTATATTTACTGATTTGGCCAAAATCCAGTATCTTGCAAGATTACAAAAGCAAGATTTGTTGTATGCCAAAAATACCCAGATCTTATCATTACTACTGATTTTGGGAAGAATTCTGAGTTTTTGATGGGCCAGTCCACATAACATACTGTTTCCTGCAACACAAGGCACTACTGTTCTTCTTTTTCTATTCATGGTATCTGATACCCACAGTGAAATAATTTCATTATGGAATACAATTTCTTTTTTTTTCCAAAATAAAACTGTCTGGAACAAAAATGCAACTCTAAATAAATAAACAAGACAAAAATTGACCTTAAAATATATTGTTTGCGGTTACTAAGTTTTCAAAAATGTTTTCTTTTACCAGTTTGATCATTTTCTTTAGGCAACATAACAAAGAAAAGATTTATAAACTTATTTGACTTAAAGTCAGTCCTATACCTGCAGCACATAATTCTGAGCCATCTAAACTCAAGTGCAAAGTTAAATTCATTTCAAAGGTTATATCTAGCAGTATTTTTTTTTTCTTAGAAACTATTTGACAGCCAGAATTCAATCTGTGCACACTGCTGGGCTCTGTTCTTCCTGTCTCAAAGGGTGTTCTCCAAGGCTCAACGTTGGGACTGTTGTTGTTCACCATTTATGTTAGTGATCTGTGTCAGGATATATCGAATTGTATGTTTCACCTGTATGCTGATGACACAATTCTCTATTGTGCATCTCGTTCCCTGACGCAAACCTTTGACTTTCTACAGTCTACTTTTGATAGGTTTAAGTCACATTTAACTGACTCTAAAATGGTGTTAAATGCAGGTGAATCTAAATTGATGGTCTTTTCTGGTGGCAAAGCATTACCTACCAACCTTCCCAAAATCACCAGAGCTCAAGGGGCAGAAATCAAAATTTTGACCTCATACAGGTATTTGGGTATCACCATTGATAATAACCTGTCATTTCATGCCCACATTGACAGTCTTGTGTCTAAGTGTAAACTAAACATCAGACTTTTCTTTAGAAATAAGTCCTGTTTTTCACGTCAGGTCAGAGACTATTTAATCTCCACAACCTTCTTACCATTTTTAGACTATGGTGATTTGTAAATTATAAATGCACCTGAAAAATTCTTGAAAAAACTGGATTCTGTGTATCACTGCACTCTACTTTTTATCACTGGCTGTGGATATGATTTCCATCAATGTCTGCCGTATGCTGCTGCAAACTGTCCCTCCCTGACTGTCTGTAGACACTCTCACCTGCAACTCTTCATCTACAAATCTGTTCTTGGGCTGCTTCCGTCTTATTTGACCACATATTTGATCAGTTCTAGTAACCATCGTGAACTGTACTTTCAGGATTTTATAAAAATGTTCCTCGAGTCAGAACAGAACTGGGCAAGACAGCTTTTAAATATGCTGCCCCCTCTACGTAGAATACTTTTTCGATGGATGTCAGACTAACAGAACTGGTCACTGTGGGTGAATTTAAGATTTTCTTAAGGGATCAGAAGAAAGCTAGCCTTGGAAAATGTGACTGTTTAATTCTTGACTGCTTCTCATTTTGTTTTGAATTGGTGTTTCCAAAACGGCTTGGTTTCAATGTCTGAATGTATCTCTTATTCTGTTTGTGTAACTGTCTGCTGCTGCCATGCCAGGTCCCTCTTGAAAAGGAGATTTCAAATGTCAATGAGGCTTTTATCTGGTTAAATAGAGCTTATTATAAAAATTTTTGACTTAACATATTTAAATAAAGTAGCATGTTTAAAATAATTGAAATATTAGCGTTTAGTGCTTAAGTTAGCCCTTGCAGACTTTCTTCTGTTCATTTATGGGAATGTGCTGCTCTTTGTGAAAGAGACTCTTTAAAGTTACGCTCATCAGCGATGGCAGGGCCACACTGGCCCTGAATATTTTAGAAATGACTGGTTTAAATGTGCCCAAACAACACAGCACAAAGATGCTTTTTGCTCTGTAGCCAGGTCTCAGGGTGCATTTAACTCTTTGAAATGTGCAATCAGTTTCTTTTTGCACAAGCATGTGTACAGAGGCATTTTGATCCCTTTGTGAATGAGGCTTTAAACCCAACTTCTTTTAGGGAAAGCTTATGGCAGAAATTTTTTGTTGAACATATAACAAGACACATAACTTCTTTGTTGGGAAAAACTGTGAGGCTGCTTTTTGCTTTGATCTAAAACTTTTATTCCATGCCATGGGTTACTTTTTCAACTTGGGTTGAAAAAGTTCCAAACGGCAAATCAAAACTTTTCCCCTCTTCTTTGACTTGAATCTGTTATGTGACTGAAATCGGAGTCATTTAACTGGCACCAATTTGGCCAAAAAGACAGAACAGAAGTCACCTGGGAAAGATTACTGACACAAGTTCAAGTCCAGACGCCCCCACTGCGGCCCCGTCTGCCAGGGTTCAAATGACAGCCACAAACACTTTAATCTGCTGGTTTGCCCTTCTGTACTTCAGATATAATAACACCGTGTACGATTTGAGGAAAAGCAGCAACATAATGTCTTATATTCAGACGCTTTAGTCACCTCATTTAACTGTACCCTACACCCACAGCTTAATTAGTTCTGTCAGCAGCCTCATCTTCACGTGGACGTTTAAAGAAGCTCCTCTCTTGTCATTATTGTCACTTACGTACCAGAACATTGCTACAAACTGGGCTATCTGCATCTCTAATGTAACAGACCCTGTCATAATAGTCTATAAATCTCTACTGCTTTTAATGGTGCAGAGCCATTCCACTACCACAATACAAATTCAGGGATCCAGCCACCAAAGACTGATTCAGTGAGACTTTGGGGTTGTACCACTTTCTTACAAAAACTAGGGAAGCACTCAGAGAGCACAGACCTCCACCAAACATATTGTGATTGTGACGCAATACTTTAGTCCTACTTTAATGTTATACTTTTCAGCAGACTGTCTGCTACACTTTGGTGTGACAATGTTAAAAATGACAATGGCCCAGTGCATATTTCATATTACAGATGTTAGTATCCAGAATATTATCAAGATCTGTCTATCATCAACATCCGTCAGAAACTATTGTGACCTTGTCTTGTATTCTTTTGCAAAGCAATCCGACCATTTATTGTGGAGTTCTACACACATATAGTGAAAATGGTCCCTAAAGAATGCTTTATAAAAATCTCAGGATCCAGATGGTAATCCAAATCACCTCCAAAATTTAATCACTTATGTCTTATCCTGGGCTGCTCGGTGGCGCAACGGTCAGCCCTGCAGAAGGTCACCAGTTTGATTCCCAGCTTGGCCGGTGGGCCTTTCTGTGTGGAGTTTGCATGTTCTCCCCTTGCAATGGAAACACCACATTTTCGAAAGACCTCTCAAAGCTCACAGTTTGAGCAGTGAATAAAAACACTAATGTTCAAGAACCGGCATCATCATGAGTGCAGCGTCCGGACGGACATTATGTTTTACTTTACTCAAGTTGTGCGCAATTCTGGTCGTAATGGACACACCGGAAAAGCAAAATTGTTATTTATTGAAATTTCAGAAATATCTCCTTTATTTTGCGAAAAAGTGTAATGGAAACCCAGCCTCTGTCAGCACTGAGATTGACTGGCGACCAGTCCAGGGTGTACCCCGCCTCTCGCCCAATAACAGCTGGGATAGGCTCGTCACCCTGAACAGGATAAGCGGATCAGGACATGAATGTCTTATCCTATTTTGAACATTTCCTGAAAATTTCATAAAGATCAGTTTATTAGTTTTTGAGTTATGTTGTTCACAGACAGACAGACAAACAGACAAACTCGACCAAAAACCTTAACCTCCTTGGCGGAGGTGATAAGCCATCCATTCTGTATTGACAATTTAATGAAACTCAGCTGTTTTTCAAAAATACATCAGCTTAAACAATATCGGAGTTACATTTTCCATGTAGCCAATCTTGGTGAATCTAGGTTAAACATGCATTTGGCTTTGATTGATGCACAGCAGATGCTAATTTGGTCTGCTGTAATGTAGGCTAACATAACCAGCACAAGCTCAAACTGACCACTGCAGCAGTTTGTGAGTGGGCAAAAATCTTCAAAGTAATTTCTATTTTGTTTTGTTTTTTACAATAAAAGATGATTTGTTCAAAGCTGTGAAAATTGTAATTTTCAGCTCAAGGAATCAGACAAAATGACTCATAGAGGGCATGTTTATAAGGAGCTCATACTCTGAGTCTGATAAGAGGGCAACTGTCTGAAGTTGCAGCTTGCTGAATGTGCAGACTTTGAGGTGAACCCAACTGGTGTTCCAATTAAATGTACGAGTATGAAAGTTCAGAGAAAAGTTATCACAAACATTTCTTTTACCCCAGATGTCATTTTCTATTTTCAAAACTTCTGTAACTATAGAATTATGGTTCTTAACACCTCCTGGGAGTCATAAAACACTGATAGGGAAGTTGTTTGTTTTTAGATTTGCCCGTTAGTGAATTCCAATAACAGGGGGTCACTATGCTCTGGTACCACCGTTTTGGGGGTCACAGACTTGGTAACCCTTGATCTAGAAGATTAAAAGTTTAAAGGTACTGCCAAAAAGAGCAAATATGGATAGTTGATGGTGATCTGCAATTGGCAGTTCTTAAAAGGGCTTCTGTGAAAACAGATAAGGCAATAGTTGACAGCACTCAATGTGGTTTATTAGACAGCAGTGATGATGTGATACAGGAGGCACGATGAACCTTTACGGGAGTCACCAGATAATGACTGTTCTTCACTGAAAAAGTAGATAAAAGCTCAGTAAAAACAAAAAAGATGGTAAAATGTTGATAGAGTCACTCGAGGTAAAAGCATTTTGGGGGTGTAAATAGCTCTGGTACGTGGTAATAATGTCAAACTCTCCTCATGTGGTTCCATCAATTCTCACTTGCATGCACACTAGGCACTAATAGCATAACCCTACACTTTATTTTGTGTGCATGGATCACAACGGGAGGGAACGGCAGAAAGTTTGCTGCTAACAAAACCCAAATGACAAGTAGTTTTCTGTAAAGGTCACAATCACGTAGAATCACAGCAGCATGAAAGAGCGCGGCAATTTTCCTTGGTGTACCTGATGTAGCCCATTACATTTAGCGGAGGCAGCAGGAAGCTAATTTATAATATTTTGAAAGCTGCGAGTCTGTCGAACAGTAACAGGTGTGAGAGTTAGATGTGTCGAGACGAAAACAGCTTGTGTTCGTTTCCTGAAGCAGCAGATGGAGAGTACTTTTCTCCCCGTGTGTGTGCTGGGTCATGTGCAAGCTCGATTATACAGAGGAGGGTGAAGAAGCGAGGAGGATGGGTGGAACCTGTTTTAAGCCCGATTTTATATCAACATGTCAGTGTTTGTCTGCTGCTTCTGCACATTAAAATCTGCTCACGAAGAAAGTGAGTCATGGGGAAGAAGCTGTAAGTGCAGCTGGCCACATTTAGATCATTACGTGATGCTGCCGTGGTAATAGCGCTATAATGGGCCATCAATGCAGATGAGGATGTTGGTAATTGTAGCTGTCTGGTACAAATTACACAACAAGAAGGGGAGGTTTATTTTCTACACAGGTAATCAAAATATTTCTCCAATCGTCCATCTGACTGTTGAACATCTGCATTTCTGTTTTTACTCAGAATTCTTTACATTTATTCAACTTACTATGCCAAAAAGAAATAAATTGTTGAAGTTTGAGAGTCACAAATCCTCTTCTGCCTCTTCAAGGTAATCATCAAAGATTCTACGTTTGATTTTGTGTTTGTGCTTCATTAGGACAGGTCACTGTTTTTGAGCCTGGTCTAATCAGCAATCACTGCCTGTCCCAATTAAAGAGCCAAACAGTCCATTTATATGAGCGTCAACACAACCAGTGTGAGAAATAATTTAATACTGCAGGTAATGTTCTGCATGAGTGAAAGGGCACTGCAGGACCCCCATTACTATCTGATTGGTATGCATAAAATAAGATATGGGCCTGCCAGGATCCTCTTCTTCACCTTAACATTAATTGTTAGCCGCAGTAATGACTTTGACCTTCAGCTGAGAGTTCTTTAAGTATATTATGTGTACTTTCTCCACACCTGAGCTGCACCAAATATGGCTTGTCATTGACTGAGTGAATTAAATAGTGAATTAAATTGTGCACCAAAAGTTTGCTGCATTAACTTCATTAAGTTTACCTTCCAGAGTTTAGAACAACTTTAGAACAACTTTAGAAGTTAAAGTTGCACCAAAGGAATTAGAAGAATGAAGACTGTGGAGTCAAAGTAGATGTTATGGTGCTGATTGAAAAGGATAAAGAATTTTAGGGGACCAAATGAGAGAACACAAAAGTATGTCAGAGTGGTGAAACAAAACCAGTATTTATTGTGGCAGAGGTATCTGACAGGGAGCAGGCAAGAATCAAATTCAGGCATGCAGAGTTAAACAGCAGAAGGGTTAAAATCAGTAAAGTATCCAAAATACAAGAAGGAAGGGTCTCTGAGGAACAACAGACAAGGGTCGTAGATAGCAGAACTTTGGGTCATGTCCACGTGTAGCTGGGTGTCTGGGATACTGCATTCATTTACTATACTTTTAGGCCTGCCATCCACATGAAACTGCAATTTTACTTCACTAAAAACAAAGCTTTCTGAAAACCCCCTATAAAGTGAAGATATTGGAAAACTCTGGTGTTATTGTTTTGTGTATGCGCTGGGGAAGAGAGGTTTTGTTCTCAAACGTCACAGCTAAATGATGGGGGTTTCTTCGGGCACAGGTTTTACGTCTGAAAAACACTGTCAAATACGGGTTTGGTGTGCTTCGAGCTGTACTTATTGGCAGATTTTCTAGGTGAGTGTGGACAAAAGTATTTTTTAATGGATGAATAGGGCAGGGGGTTCCTTTTTGAAAATACTTGGCTACGTGAGCAAAAACCTTAGTTTTCTTCTTACCTGTTTTGGACTTTATCTTCCTTTTGGAACTATACTTAGGGTAAAGTCAAAGTGTTATTATTGCTGGATGACTATCAAAAGCACAGATTTATTATTTGTCTATTTTTGTCTATAAATCTTTTTGTCTTCTTTTTCGATTTGAAAACACATAAGTTTGCACCTTGATGTAACAATACTGGAAGTTAATACTGATTATGTGCCCATTTTCAAACTGCTACATATTCATATGAGATCTCAGTGAGATCTTTATGTGAGTTGCTAAAACAGTGGCTACATTTACATGCAGTTGTTAATACTTTCATATTCAGAATATTAGTAATAACATGGTTATGCACGGCCATGTAAACACTAATATCCCTTTTTAAAAAACTGGAATATGCTCATATTCCAGTTTTTTGAAACCTGAAAATCACCCCTGGGTTACTCCTTTTCAGACCCGAATATTTGGTCACGTATACGCCTATTGGTATATCCCCATAGAAGGAACATTAGTTTGTATTCTGCACATGTTCTGTTTGCAAGGAATCTTGGTCTTTTGAGTGCAGGAAGTCCTATTCTTTTCCACTGTGCCGCTGCTGTTGTTGCTATGGGTACAGGAAGGAGAAGCGAAAATGATGCGCACTGCATTGTGACGTTCTCTGTGCATAGCTATTATGATCGAAATACTGTGTGAGCAGGAATAACCCTGTTTATTCACACATGTAAACGGGTTATTCTGATTGTTAAGAATCCGGTTGGACCTTAACCCAAATTTGGACTGCATGCAAATGAGGCCAATGAGATCATAGATTGGAACTTCTAACTTGTTCATGAAACATTCGAGGGTTGGGCCTCAAACACCAAGGTCTGCCCAGAGCTCTGATCCTGACAGGCCTCCTGAAAACCAAAATGGAACAAGGTTTGAGCCCAAAATATAATCACCTTTGGTCAAAAAGGTTATTACATTTTGGGTTTTTAAAACATTCTTTATTACATTTGAGGTTGTTGTCACAAATGGGGCTCTTATATGGGCAATCAGAAGGAAGATTGAACAGCTACTAAGCGCCACAGATTTTCTCCACATCTTTTAAATGCCTGGACTTTCCAGTATAGTTCTTTTATTCTTATAATTGTTTTGGTGAGCAGAAGTTTGGTGTGACTCTTATGTTTCCAGTGAACAGCTACTGTCACTCAATAGATTCAAACATTTATGCACCAAAGCTCACATTTACAGTTTTTCTCACTTTTTGACTTGACTTTTCCATTTAAAACACAATGATGCCATTTTGACTCGACTTTGTTCAGCAGAAGTTGTTTTACAGCTTCTTTTGTCTGCAGAAGATTAAAGGGAAGATTGTTGTCTTTTGTGTACACAAAGTTGTTTGTGGGAAAACACTTTTCTGTTGCAAACACTGAAAGCACTCGGAGTAAGCAAAATTTGTTTGTTGCTGTGATTGCAACGAAATTTTTCTTCAGAATCTATCATCAGCGGATTGACCTGACATTTGAAAAAAATGTTACCCTTTGTTAACTTTGTGATCAACAGCTGCTTTTGTTCAAACCAATCCAGAAATAAGAGGATTGACATCTGAAGGTGACGAAGACTGTGATGATTCAGCTTGTTTAATAAGACTTCTTTTTTTTAATCATGACTTTAAATTCTTTTGTTATGTTTAGCTGTAACAGCTTTTGTCTGGTTGATATAAACAAGAAGATTGATGTCTCTTGGAGACGTCACTAGAAATGTTTTTTGGCTTTGGAAAAAAAGTTTCTGTTGCCGTAAATGCTGCACACTGATGCTTTATTATACCTCAAACATTATTTCAAATGCAAGTTTGCTTTGAAATATTAGCGAGAGTTATAACATATCAGATCTAGTGCTGTGACTTAGCAGAGATGACCAGACATGAACCTAGTGGAATTTGGCTTTTAGGAAACCACTGACTCTGATCGAAGATACTTAAAGGTCCCATATTCTGCTCCTTTTCTGCAGTTTAATATGAATCATTGATGTCTTCATAAAACGGGAGTAACATGTTTTGGTCCAAAAAGCCAATAAATCAAGCACAGCAGCATTGTTTCCAGGCTCTCATAGCCCCTCTGTTCAGAACGGTCTGATTTAGTGGGCGTGACCTTCATATGTAAATGAGCCACTGCTGATACCGCCCCGCTCTCCCGCATCACTGAGAACAGCACCACGAGCTCCAAATGCACAATGTTTAGAAAACAGCGAAGCTCGTTTACCGTAACATTACAGGCTAAAGCAACAGGCAGTCGCAGCTAAAGTTAGCTTCCTGAAGCTAACACAGAGACAGGGGGGACACCAAGGAAAAGCTCCCACATCTGCTCCACAGCACACAGCATTTAAAACACTCACATTTCCAGGGTCCGAGGTTTGTTGGCGCGTAGTTGGTGATGCGCCTGGATTCAGGACCAGTCTATTCGCTAGCCCTCTGTTGTACTGTCCAAAGTTGGAAAAGCAGTCAGCTTTGAAGTGACTAGCACACACATGCACAGTTTTACTGAGTGTAGCTGGCACATTTCCCTGATAAATGAACTCGAGCCACTTAGACTTGTCTTCTTCTGAGATGGAAAGCTTGTGCATGATGGAACTATGTGGCTGTTTATAGCCAAAAACAAAGCATTCTCCTCCCTGCTGCTGGAACGTTGTTGAAAGTATCTGCTCTGGTGGACCAATCAGGTCAGACTTGCTCCTGATTGGTCAAAAAAGGGAATCGATGACGTCGGCAAATCCCCAAAATCCTAACAGCTCATTTTAGGTCAGGATTTTACATGTACAAGCACTACTCAGTACAGGTTTTGTCATTAAATATCACATTTTGTGGGCTGAGAGGAAAGCCAAAGACCCACAAATTTCACTAAAACACGTGTAGGTGGGGTTTTATGCTACAACTATAGCAAATTTTGATGCCTGAGATTGGGCATTGAATTTTAATGTAACCCAAGCATGAGTAGCCTATAGTTCCTTTTGTCTGGGTGAGATTTAACATCGGAGGATAGATGTAATGTGACATTTAAAAATAAGATGTGCATTCAAAGTACCTCCACGGTAAGTGGAACAAACAGGGATTTTTCATGACAAGCAGTTGCAGTTGCTCTAAATATTATTTGTGTCAAATCTCATGCCATTACCTCTATTTTAAACTCCAGCCTACTATTTGGCTACGTGATGACATGGGAGTAGGTGGCTGGCAATGAAGGTTTTAGGATTAGATGCATGTTGTAAGAACAGGGGGGTGTTCCAAACTGTTGCCCTCCCACTCCTTATAAAGGAGTGATAAATTTGTCAAATAAAATGTGATGCTTTATTTTTAGAATTTCAGGAGACACAGATCTGAATGAACAGTGATTTAGATAGATGAGCAAGAAATAAATTAACAAGCTTTGTTTTCATGCTGTATTGATGCTCACTTCCCCCTTTTCTGGTAAAATAGAAACTTGAAATTGTTAAAAAAAAAAAAAGAGGTTAAAAAACAGATGGGAGATGCAGGAGTAATCTTTCACTCTCTGATAGTGCCTTTCAGCAGGGTGGAAAATTAATACGAGCCACCAGCCAAATGTTGCTCAAATATGAATGTGCTTAATAAAATTAAGACACACAACAGTGATTTACTATTGAGTGGCTTTTGCATGGCTTTGAACATTTATCTTTCAGTGGCTTTTAGAAAATAAATTTTACATCCCTGGTTTGGCTACACAGCTATGCAGTGCTCAAGGCTGTTGTTTCATAGCAGGAGTTAGAAACATGTTTGAATGTCCACACTGTGCATGCATAGATTTCCTCTGGAATCTCAAGCTGCCTTCGACAGACAAAAGGTGTGCTTATCAGCATAACTGGCGTAGGTGTAAGTGTTTGTGATGAAAATGGCTCCAGGCTCAACTGGATAATCAGTACAGATAGATAAAATATATCTAATCTGCTGTATTAGTTCATTTTGCACTGCTTCAGCACTTATGTATTTGTGTTGTCAAAGAATGATTCCAATTGACATTTGGCTGAGTACCGCTCTAAAACGCATTGAGCCATTCCCATACACTTGGATATTCTTTGACAGGATGCCCATTGAAATGCATCGCACAAAGTCAGTTTTGTTTGGTTTTATGAAGTTTTTCTGAGATTTTAAGTTTAAAATGTTCAAATGGTGTTCATGGGGTACGTTGATTTTCTACACAAGGTATACAGGGCAAGTCTGGGCGATGGGTGTATTTTTAACCCTTTCCCAAGCTGCATCTCCATAGAAAAGTCTCTACTTTGGATTAAGTTGTGGGGCAGACCACAACATCAACTTAATGTGAAATTATAAAAAATAAAATAGAATAAAACATTTCATGTCTGTGTTTTTAACTTCAGCAAACCATTGTCAATGCCATTACCTATTTTGATGCCATTATCATTTTTTTATGATACACAGTTTTTCAATGCCAATGTTTCTTTTTCCAATTTCAGAATATGTTTCTTGATGCCAAGTTTTATTTTCTATACCAAGCATTAAAGTCACAATTTTGGCTCCATAGATGTCCACGTCCCTGTATTTGAGGCAACATACTGTCACTGTGCTTCAAAGAAATGTGAAGTTATACTTAACACTAGAACTTCCACTGTAGTCTGGCAGGTAGCTAAAGTTAGCATAACACTAATGAACTAGCTGCATTGTTTATCATGTCACTTTGTTTAGAGTTCATTTGCCTGTTTTGTTATATTTTTTTGTACAATGATCGTACATCATTGTTAGTTGTCCAAAAAGCTCTAGTGGAACTAACATTTACTTCTGAAGCTTAGCTTCATTAACTGATGTGTAATAGCTGAGACAAAGGTTGGCAAGCGTTTTGCTGAATGATTTAAAGTACTATAGCACCAACCTAATGAAGAGACTCTTGGTAAAGATGAAAGAAAGGTTATATTTTTTTTCATGACCAATGCTGATCCTACATCTTGTTGTTTGAGACGATGGTAGCAAATAGTTAAGGTTTATCAAGTTTGCAGTGGGAAGTTTAGCTTGTAAATTAAGCTTTTTATCGACCTTCTCAACAATAAAAATGATTTATATCCCCTCAACAATAAAAATGATTCATACCCCCCCAATAGACCCTTTTGGTGACTTCTAGATTGGGATGGGTACTGAATTAGATACTTTTATGGGTAATGACTGAATCCTGTCTGTTGTACTGAGTTATGTTTCACTTAAAATCAAATGGTACCATGTTCAGGAACCTAAACACATCCTTGTGACTGTGAGAGAGTTGAAGAGAAGGTGATTTTCCATGCTGGACTTGAACACAGCATTGTATGGTTATGTATTGAAGAACAAATATACTGAATTGAAAAAAATGAGATTTTATTATTAAACAAGTTAATATTTATTACCACATGAACACACAGAAGTACCTAAAATTGGTACCATTGAGTACCGATATCGATTGCCTGGTACGGTATCGTTTTAAATATGAATGGTACCCATCCCTACTTCTAGATGATACATGATCTTCCTGTCTCCAAAATCACCAATGGCCTCTTGAGAAATGTCTCGTCCTATGATACCTGCCATAGCCCCTGTCACGAATGTTCATTGTTTGTTTGAATGAGTCTGGCGTGGCTTAGCCATAGCTCAGTTGGAATATACACTCAAAGGCCACTTGAATAAGGCACACTACTGTTCTACTACTACATTTAGGCATTTAGGTATGTAGATAAGGTGGTATGGTAGATATGGTTTGTATTCAGTCTGGCTGACTTTCAACCATGTCCAGTATCATTGTCTCCTTTAGGCCTTAACTATTTTTTTAACTCTTTGTGTAGGTCATTTGTTGCCTTTTTGTTAGCTTGTCTTTGTTTTTGTTTATTTTTTTGTGTGTATGAGCTGCTAGCTCTAGTTTCCCCCTGGAGGATTTATAAAATTGTCTGAATCTGAAGAATCTGAATCTGACAACCTGCCGAAGTTCATACCAAGCATTACAATGAGTGAAAAAGGTGATTTAAGCTGAAGAATGGTTGTTGCCTGGTCTGAGTATTTCACAAACTGCTAATCTACTGGCTTTCTCATGTTCAGCCACCTCTAAGGTTTACAGAGAATAGTCTCAAAAGAGAAAGTGTTTATTAGATAGATATTAGCTGACCCTCCTCTATTCCAAAAAAGATGGCAGCATTGGTGGGCGTGTTGTTGATGTTGTTGATGAAAATGACTTTTTCCACAATAGCTGTTCATCGGGTACTGATAAGCCAAACATCAATCCATTATGAGACACTCAGGATAAGCATCTAACATATTATCTTTTGTTTCAGAATGCTAATTGGTAAACATTTACTCAATATGCATATGTACATCTGTGCCAGTGATAAACAGAGGGAGCATGAATAACATCAGGAAGTTATTTGGTTTGTTGCACAGGTGCCTGGTTTGGAATAAAAATGCATGGCTCATTTGCAAACATAATTCATTGTGAGATACAGGCAGGGCTTTATAGAAGTTATATAACTCTTCAGTGAATACGCCGCCTGGATCAGCAGGATTTTCTCTGACAAATCGCTTATTCACTAAAATCAGCACATAAACAGCTTTGCTTGATACTCTGTATGACCGTCCAGGAAGAAAATACAAACTTGCCACCAATGTTTCATTTTTTTTTTTACCCTTAGCTGCTTGATCAATCCTCTAAGTAGGATGTGAGATTAGGATTCTGTCTCTATGCATTCATAGGTGCAGCTGCTCTGCAGCGAGGGTACTGCGTCTCTGATAAAATCACCTGCTATCAAAACTCTTTCAGGCCTCTACACCAATGACATTGTCAGTGATTAGCTTGAGTCAGCCTCATTGCTAATGACATTTCACGTCCTATTTTAATAACAATGCTCCTGTGTGACATTTTTTAGCATTCCAGACACGCAAGGTCAGGGTCGTAGGTGACAGACAGGCAGGGGAGCCACCAGGGTGTCTGGGAGCACACCAAAAGCAGCACAGCTGTCCACTTTCCTGAAGACCACATATGACTCTTCCCTCATCCTCTGAGTCGCAGGACAGGCTCACCCTTACAAGCGCAGGTTACTGCTGACTCACCCGCTGTGTACAGTGACCACAAACATGCTGTGATGAATGACGAGCGAGTACTCTGGCAAGTCCCTTCTTCCATTTGAGTTATTTCCTCTTCAGAAACAGAAGCAGAATTCCTGACAGGAAGAAAAGCAGGCACAAAACGGAGATGCGGTACAGAGGATGGGCAGCAAGAGAAAAGCAGTATAATGTAGCTCTTAAAAGTACTGTTTCATGCTCAGTCTTCTCTTTGAAAAACCATACGTGAATGCAACATGAGAGAAAGAGGAGCTGGTCACACAGTCCGGCTCAGACCAAAACAAATGGGCTATCTCCTTTGATGTAAGAACACAGTCAGAGAAAAGATGCAGAAACAGTCAGCGAGTGACTCGTTTCAAGCAAGCTGCCCAACTGGCTTCTCTTGATCTTCCTGTCATATCATGTCATAAAGCGTCTTTAAAATATCCTTCAGTTTAGATGGCTGAAAATAAAGCTGTTATAATAATTGCAGAATAGTCAGAGTAACAGATGCTGACAGGTAAGTTGACAGATGGCTCTGCAAAGTCCACTGAGCGCGATGAAAAACACAAGAAGCAAGTACCGCATCATGTTGAAGATTAGATGCTACTGTTTTCATCACCATCCTTGCAAGCGGAACCATTAACATTTATTTTCAGCAGCACTAAGATGGAAATCCACACTGGCTGCGTGCCCATCAGCTTGGCATTTAACCCCAAACAGGTGCCAGAGACGCATCTGTTTGATGTTCAGCACTGAGTCAGAATGATGATTTCCGTGGTGAAACACAGGTACGCTACTGACGTTACTTGCTTCTGTTTTAAAAATTAAAACAAACCTGTCCTTTGAAATCGACCTTCAGCATGCATGCATGCGTGTGTGTGTGTGTGTGTGTGTGTGTGTGTGTGTGTGTGTGTGTGTGTGTGTGTGCGTGCGTGCGTGCGTGCGTGCGTGTGTGTGTGTGTGTGTGTGTGTGTGTGTGTGTGTGTGATGAGATAGTGAGCTGGTGGAGAGGGTTGTGGGTGGATGATTGAAGGGGGGCTGATACTCAAAATGGTAATCACATATCTCATTGCATGTATAATGAATCACTGAGCAGTCACATTCAAAATTTTGCTGCTTGTGTAAAAATACACTTGTCCTTTTACACAGAATTTGAATCTTTTAGGTTTTTTTATTGTTTTGTATCAAGTGGACTTTAAAAAGATGATGTGTGGTGAACTTTCCAACTGACATCAAATTTGAAAGAGACATCTTTTGTGCCATTGATCCCACTCAGATGAATAAAGAGAGGATGTTTGAACAAAACATTTAAGGAAAATTGTTTGGTAGTCTGTGGTGGCTTAATTTTTAAAGGAAGCCCAGAGTTTGATGTACTGGTGCCTTTTTGTCTGCTTGGATAAAATATAACATTGTAGATAATTTACATTTTACCGTAAATAACTGACATTGCACCAGGGATTATGCATATTGACCCAGGAATAATATATGTACACTGCAAGGTAAATGATGTGTATTAGTAGATACGTGTAAAGCATGTTTATAACCCAGAAGGATAATGAGTTATGTATAGTCAGTAATGTATCATGCATTATAAATAATAATAATTACAAAAAACTGCATGGTTTCTATATTGACTTGCAAATAATATTAATTTTATGGTAGATAAGGCAAATACTTTGCAGAGCAGATTATGAATCATAGGCCATAGACACCCTCTTTTGCATGTTAGTGGATAACGCACTGTTTATGATAAATACTATGTGATATCCATCACACAGAAGGTAAAGGCATAAATCCCTATAACTGCATATACAGCATGGTAGAACCAAGTGGCAACCTCTGGTCTAAAAATATGAGACAATAGATTGGAAGTGCTAAAATCTGCTGTTTCTTGAGCGCCCACTTGAGGCAAGCTCTGGAAGTACCAGAAGTTACATTCACACCAAGCCAAAAAAACAGTTTTCACAGCAGAAATAAACCTTTTTATAACCTGAACGAGGGGTGATTTTTTTTCTCTAACTCGGCAGTTTAGAAGATATTAAGATTGTGAGGTCACCCAATCAGAGGCACAGCTCAGCACACGTGACCAAACGGTTAGTGTTAGTTGATTAGTGTGAAGACTCAAAGTCTGCCTCACTTCCAGTGTACCAGCGCCAGACGATTTGCTTCAAAATCTGTTTCAGAAACAGACAGGTGTAATGGAGACTACTTCCATTAATTATATACGGTCTATGGGTAGAACATGTGTGTTGCATTGTAGATCATGTTTAATGTATTGTTGACAATATTCAATGCAATGTTAATGAGAAACATTGCATTAAAGATCACGTATTTGACCCGCAAATGATTTGAGTTACATGGCAGATAATGTATAAACTTTGCAAGACAGTTGAGTGTTTGGCCATAATTACCCTTTAATGTGTGGTATTTAATGTAGAATGCACTACTTATGATAAATACTACATCTTAGTTATGGCATGGGAGTTAATGCATAAACTGCAAGGTAGATAATGCATATTGCATGGTAGATAACTGGTGTTGTGTGGTGTCGACTGTAAAATGTAATGAAGATGACTTTATTTTATAAATATAATGTATTTGACGTGAATTACATAAAGTCCGTGGTCAATAATGTGTTTTGTATTGACATTGATCAGGGTAAATTGGATGATTTGTATTGTTGATAATGCATGGAGCATTATAGATAATACACACATCATGGTGAATAATGTATTGTTCATTAATTGATCTGTAACATGGGATTGTTTCAAAAAAAGTCAACGTTCAACTTAATTATGGTTGCTGAAATATATTAGGTTCTGTGTTTGGACAAAGGATTATGTGTGTGAGTGTGCGTGCCATATTCAGCCTGAGATGCCTCCCATGTGTCTGTTTTATTGATTTCATTCTGAAGTCCTGGCCTCTGGAGGTCAGTTGGATTTCCCTGCAGAGAAGATTGTTGGCTGACCTGATAAGCAAAATAGTGTTTATTTAAATGTATTTGTGGAGTTATTATCTTGGTGTCTTACCTAGATGTGTGCAGGCATGCTGCAAATTTGATGAGACACAAATTAGTGAGATTTTTCCCTTAATGGATTTTGATAACTTTATTAAGGCTATCACATCAGGGGGGAAAAAAAGATTAGAATCATGTTTGTGTAACGGGGGAAGCTTTTGTTAAAACAAGATATTTTTACGTTACAACAACATGAAAACCTGCAGCATACTTGTTTCTCTTATTATGACTTGCTGGCTCCAGCATCACCTCTTTCCCTCTGTGGCTACTTCTGAGGTAGGACAACTTGGCCCCACCATTACAGCTGGATATCCTCCCTTCAAATGGCATGATGTGACAGCCATGTGTGCCCACTTGAGGGTTTTTGTATTCAGACCAAAGTGCCTGCACCAAGGCACTGAAGGTAAAGTGTATATAAAATGAAGCTTGCAGGAAGGCAATTATGATTACAATTCACCATCAGCCTTGAGCTACATCTTTTAGGGATTTGAGGTATTTGTTCATAAGACTTCTTTCATTCAGCTTTAATCTTAGCCTTGGGGTATTTTAACAGTCTGCTTGGCTACCATCAGTGTTCAGGCTGAGTCTGTGGCTGCCAATCTCCAGGCAACTTTAGAGGGACAATGCCACATCACTGTAGTTGGATAGCACCTCTTCATTGTAACCTCCATGTCAGGTCTAAAGGAATTTTTAAATTAAGGTGACTGCAAAGTACTTCACAGCTTGAGAATAGTTCTGAAGTGAGTTCATTTGGTGCCTTATTCAAACAAATGAGAAGGAGCTAATTGTCTGTCAAAATATCATTAATTTTCTTCAGCAGTGCCTTTCTTTGGAGGTCCCCAGCCTATACTTCAAGAGACTTTATGTTTACAGTGTCTTGTTTTAAGGGTTCAAACCTTTTTTGAAAAACATGTTCATCACAACAATAAGAAATTGAAAATGGATGGTAAAAACTGGATTGTAATACACGTACATGTAGATATTCTAATTGAGTATCCTCAAACATTAAAGAGGGGGTATCATGCCTCCTCATATTTAAACCTGGAAATAAAGTAAGCCTTAAAGAGATGGTAGCTAAAATGAAGCATTTTAGGCAAGTGCTGAAATAAGGGTTTTCAAAACACCGTTGGAGTGGTGACTTATTTTAACTGTACATCAAGTGAATCTATTGTGGCTCTAAGGGAGACGGTAAATTGAGATCCTTTCGCAGATTTTCTAAGAAAAGATTTAAAAATGCAGATTACATGACACATTGTGAATTCTCAATGGTAAAACCCTCCAAAGTATATGAACCAGAACTGCTTTGCTGACTGTGATTTGCTTGCAGTTGGAAAAACAAAGTTACAGCAAATGGCACTGAACCACAAGTCAACCCAAAAGTCTCCATAATTTGAGTTTTTATTTTGGCATCAACAAGCTGACCCACAGGCCAGAAAAGAAAAGATGTCTCACCCTAGTTATCTCCACAACAACACAAGCTCACCAACCACCACCGACACCGTGTTGGGTAATTGGGTACGCCTATATATCCTGTTACTCCTGTCAGGGGTCTTTTTCTCTACAAATGCCACACAACAAACCAAGCAACACCAAACCACAGGAGTAAAGGTCAACATTTACAGTACAGTGTTGCTTTAAGTTGACTACCATTACAAAAGCAGAGTCCATATGAAAGCAAAAGTGGAGGAAGGGAGTGAAGACCCCGATGTTAAACTCTAAGCCCTCTTTCTTTTGGCTGTGTGAACAAATCTATTGTAGGCTCACAAACTTTTAGAGCGTCTTTAAGATTACAAAGCTGTCATAGCACGCACTAATTCTCCATCACAAGAATTCTCATAATGTGAGTTCTCAAGCGAGTGATTCCCGTCTAATCACTTGACATCAGGTTCATTTGGGCGAGCCAGTCCAGCTAATTGGAACGTATACTTGAGTGTTTATTATTGTCTTTGTGTAAAAAAGGCATCTAAAGTCTCAGTGAGAAATGCCCTGAGGCCATGAGATTTCTATACACAGTAGAATGCTTGTGATTAATTTTTATTTCACACTGAATAATGATTAACACATGCATTATTAAGCAGTCAGCCCAGTTTAGTTTTTTAAAAAGAACTTTTTTTTCCTTACTGCTGATTTTCAAACCATCAAATACATTTAAAAGATTAATTCATATCTTGAGGGACTTAATCTTTCTGTTTGATACGCAACGCTTTCTTTGTTTTGTTAATGCTCATTAAAACTTTGCCTCAGGTTAAAAACACAGGTACATGGTCTAGAGGTATAGCTCTTTGCATGCGGTGTCGCATCAAGATATTTTGCACAGCTGAACAGAAAATGATGAAAAAAAAAAGGACATTTCCATTTACTGTTCTTTAAGTTTGGTTTTTGACTGAAGAATCTGCAGCTTTGGAAATGTTGAGATGAGAGCTAGATGTGCAGAATGAGGCCACAGCTCCTTAAAATATGTCTTAAATAATTAACATACACCAAAAAAAGAGGAAAACTAAAAAACAAAAAGAACAAAAACTGAGTGTCATATATAACTCATGTCACAGGTCTTGAGTAGATTTGAGTTAATCTCACTTTTAATTGAAGATTGTGTAGACCCCAGATATACTTCAGTAGAGAACCAGAACCAACAAATGGGGAAATGCCTTGAGTATGTGCATTCTGATGGCTGTTTTAGAAGTGTCCAGGATTTGGGTGCTGTGGATTTCAGGAGGGACTAAGAATAGAGGCTGCCAGTGGACGAAAGTCTGCAGCCCAGTAGACCCTGGTCAGAAGATCCTAGGTTCTAAGATGGATTGTTCTGGTGGAGGAGGTCAGCTGGGTATTTTGGGGCAAGGACATGGAGAGACTTGTGGTTGAGGAGGGGGGGGGGGTGTATAGATCAGTGGCGAGTGCTCTAAGACTGCAAGGAAAGTCCAGCTTCACAGTCCCCTAAAATGTCCCCCCCAAAAAAGTGGTGATATGTACTGCTGTGTGTACATTTTATTGACAAATTATGGGCTAGAATTCCTTCATCTTTTGTTCGGAATCAGCTACCTATCACAGGTAACTGACTCGACCTCCTTCTCATTCATCCCTGCAGCGTCTCAGCGCTTTAACACAGTCAGACGCTGAGCATCTTCTGACTTCAGCGAGGAAGCATAGATGTTGTCTATGTGGAAACTGGATGGTCATTGGATAAACGCTGGGCTTTGTCCCGCCCATCGGACGCTCAGCGTCTCTGGGGGTCTATGAGGCAGAGGGCTGCCCTGGATGCTGGGCTTCTGCATGATGTTTGGATGAACTGTCTGAGGCTGAATCCCTTTTTGATTGACGTGAAGTGAGCCAGTCAGTGATCTTGAAGTACAACCCTCCACCGGAGCATCTTCTGAGTTTTACAGTCAGTTGTTCAGGACTGATCCGGTGGCTTTATCGATCCCCAGCAAGTTTACCTTTCTTAAAAACGATGAGCGTTGTGTTTAAAGATTCTCTCTCTTTTCACCAATAAGCAGCTCCAGCTTCAGGTGCGGAGCTTCTCCCCCTGTCACTCACACTTACAGCCTGTCGTAGTCTCACGTAGCAGCTCCAGCTGCTAACAAGCTGACACGGAGGGTAGAATTTACGTTTAAATAAATTAACAAATTTATGATGTAGGCTGGAAAAAAATGAGCTTCCCCTCCTTAACTGACCAGCAGCCGCCACTGGTATAGATGATGTGGTGATGTGTTGTGATGTGGGGTATTGATGGTTGTGTTGAACAACTGCTTCATATCAGAGTCAAAACATTTTGTTCCTATCCACATTTTTGACTGATGCAGCATCTATTAAATATCCCCAATCCTGTAACTTTGAAGATTGCACACACTGACACACACATAGACATATACACATCAAACAGTGTTTCAATCACTCGGTCTCTCCGCTTCATAGAGTTATCAAGGGTGCACACAACTCTATGTTTTTTTTTTCTCCAAAATACATGCAAACATGGCTTTGGTCAACTTACTCATGAAATGTGCATAAATTATCTACCATTTTTTAGTTTATTTCATATGTTTAGGTTGACTAGTTTAAATACTAAAAGAGATACCTTTGTTTAAGCTATGTGATGTGTTGGAGGGGCTACGTAAAGTTGAATAGAGCCAGTTCAAGCGTTCTACTCAGGCTTGGTTGTACTAAAGGCATATGGTCCTGTGGGTGTTTTTGAGTAACTGTAAAATTTTGGTTGTCTTAATAAGATTTTCACTTTAATTTTACACTATTGTAAATATTTTTGCATTGCACTGAGAAAGCCAGCGACAAATAAAGTCTACCAGAGACCGTCCTTTTGCCTCTTTGCAGACAGCAAAGAGGCAAAAGGACTGACTGTCAATCAAGCCGTCCATAACCCTCGAGATCATTTCTTGGAAAACATAGAGCTATAGAAAAATTCAACCCTGACAGTTGTCCCTATAAGAGAAATGAGGTACTTAGACAAAAAATGTTTCTTTCATTTTTCTTTAAATCAGGCTGTAAATATGGTTATTTTTTATATTTAAGTTTTTTTTGTTTGTTTAATTCATAGTGGCAATACATGTCCTGAAAAATAAAGTCCTCTTAGTAATCCTGTCCAAAAAAGAAAGTGCCTCAAGAGGGGAAAAAATCAAAATCAAAATCCAGAAACTCTGTTTGCACTGTCACACTTGTGACAGTAAATGCTGTAAAAATCAATCTGTAGTGACATTTTAAACCATTTTGATCAAGGTATTAAGTTCTCTGCTGTTATGTCAAAATATAGATGCAATTATGATTGAATTTGTTGGGAGATGTCACTTTTTTGTTTTAGACTTTTAGATCTTCAATGGTGGTTTTCATGATGTGGGTGAAAATGTTCCCAAAAGCAATCCCACTGTGGTGATGAACAAAACCTGTTTTAATGAGATATTCTGCTTAAATATCCACAGGGGTGACTCTGTATCACTGCAAATAAGGCAGCAAATTATTGATCTGTCATAACAGTATTTAGTCAAAGAATCTCTCTCCCCAGGGTGCTCAATCTGACAAATGCTGAGTGAAAAAAAGGCTAATTGAGGAAAAACAAGCTCCAAACCAGACATTCCTGACTAATTTTCCTACAAGGATGCGAAAACACTGGCAAGATACTGAGGTTTTTCTGCCAAGTCACGTGGAGTGTAAGTACAGTGCTGATACTTGACATCTGAGCTCTGCCCTCATCTGCAGCTTGCAAACATATGCCAAGATTAACACAGCAAGAGATAGGAGGCTGCTGCTAATAACCCCTTATCAAATGCTAGTTGGGATACAAGTTTGTGAGAGAAGTAGGCACAGCTGTAGAAACAGCAAGTGCTGGAAGAAGTATTAGAGAAGAGATGTTAACTGAGCAATGTAACCATTGGCTTCACGTTAAAGCTCAGAGGAAATGCAAGTGCAAAGAGTTTGTGTTTAGTCTAGGAACCAGTTGGCGCCGACCACTAGACCCAGAAATACCTAACTTGACATGGCCTAACCAGACAAAATACAGCACAAGAAAGAAGCATTAATACTAGTGCTGCACGATTTGGGGAAAAGGTGCGATTTGCGATTAGGTGGACAATGTTGCAATTGCGATTGTGCTTGCGATTTAATAAAAAAAAGTTGTGTCATGATGAGTCTACAGACTTGCTTGGTTATCATGGAGAAAAATCTGAATTGCATGTGCTGACATTGCGATTGCGATAATCGTGCTGCCCTAATTAATACTAACAAAAAACCTACTTTTATTTCATCTTTTACACACTAAAAACAGCTGGGTTATTTTATTAACTCATCTGCTGGGTTATGAAATCTTGAAACCATAATGGATTATTTATATGGGACATGCTCCACCAGTCAGACACCATGTCAGGCTCCATGCACCGAGAAGTCACACATATCAGCATCTTCTCAAATAAACATTATATATTACTCTTCAAAGACATAGATTTTAGTTAAGTGATTTTTTGTTGTGACTGTTATGTAACCATGAGTGAGGAGGGAATGCAGTAGATATGAGACCCTGCTGTGTGTCCAGCACTTAAGGCCTGGATTAACTGTCTGAACACTTTGCCACAGAATGGTTGTTTATGATCCAGCATGGACTGGCTGTCTGTGCTTTACGGTACAGACTTGTTGTCCACGTTCAGCAGTATGGACTTGCTGTTAGTGCCCCATGGCTTTATGAAATATGTCTAAAATGGAGTTGAATTTAACAGCCCTTTTAAGCGTGCATCGCGTCAACTATATGTGAGTGAAACAACCTAGATTTCTACTTAAATTAACCCAGCATTGTATTTAATTTGATTCAGCATATTCGTAGAATATTCAACTCATCTGCTGAGTTAAAACAGACCCATCTTGCTGGGTCAAATTAACTACTGCTGGGCTGGTGCTATAATTACCCAGTGGTTGGGTTATTTTTAGTGTGTAGGATCACAAAATTGTTAAAAGTCAATGGAGACAGCTGTGAAAAACTTTTGGATAAACCATCTCTTTCAAGTGATACTTGATAAACACATTTAAATTCAGTGAGCCGTGATAAAATTCAATAACTACAATGCCATTCAGCTTATTTCCTCTTATTTAGCAACAGTGTGGTAGTATAAGTCATAGCTTCAGTTGAGGAGTTGACACATGATTGAGGTTTGTTTTATGCTAACCACACATTGCTAATTTGATACCATTGATTGATGGTGATAGTATAACAGCATTCAGCAAAGAAAGTGCTTTCTTCATTCACAGTTCTGCTTTGTAGACTATCAGGACTACCACTATTCATTATGTTCATGAATTTACAGTTTTTGTTTGGTTTGGCTGTATAGACCTATTTACAGCCACAGTTATATATGCAGAATATGCAGGCACTCTGGCAACAAGGGTTACATTTTGCTTCGGTAATCAAGACAAGTTAGTACGAGTTAAACACTGAATCAGAACTGTTAACCAGTGCCTGCGTATCAAAAACAACGGACACAATAGTGGACTCAGGTTTTGATGATTGTGGACCGTCCCCTCTGATTCAGGGTGAGGCAGAGTAAACAGCATAAAGCAGGGTCAGCCTTCAGAAAGTTAGTGCTTTTTTAGAATTCCAATAAAATAGAGGCCAACATTTTTATTCACTCCTGACACCCAGCAAAATAAAACTCACACACAATTTTAACCAAACTAAACTTTGTTTTTACCCTAACCGTGGCGGCCATTATTGGCATTAGCAGCTGAATCTTTAAATGCATTAAATCCAAAAAGACAGAAGATAAAGCTCCAAAGCTCCCTTAAATTAAAATCACAACTTCCTTCATTTTCAACCAATTTCATTTATTTTCTTTTTTGTTTGTTCAGATAGAATGGCTGATATGAATTTATAATTTAGGGCACTTGGATTGAACTAAAATGGTTAACGTCAGAACCAAACAACATCTTCTGTAGCTTGTTCCATTAGTATACCTGCAATTTAATTTGTTAAATCCAACCTACACAACTTCTTTCTTGTAAAATTGTAATGTAGCCCTGTTTTCTTATATTTTTCAAATTAAGGGATGACGGTGTTTTACACAGTTATCACTGGGTTTCTGGCAGTTTTTATTGTATTCTGAAGTGGAGTAAAAGAAAAAAACACATTTCTGGTGCAAATCAGATCATTTTCTCAGTCTTTGGGCTTTAGGCATCACTAGAGGATAGAAGTCATTTTCATCGATGCTAACGCAATGGGAGGAAGATGAGGTCAGCAAAGCATCAGAGTCACCAGAGTAGGATTGATTCCAGATCAGATCTCACTCAGATGAGAAACATGGGTGTACATGTATTGATTATGACTGTGCAGAAGTCCTCTGTGCCTCTGGTTGGATTAAAGCTGCCGCAGCCAGAATCAGCAGTGTCCTCCTCTACCCCGTCCTTCTCTGACAAGATTGTGATTATCAGGGATCTGACTTTGTCAGCTCTTCCCCCTGATAGCCTCACAGCATTAAAAACTGGTCAGCATTACTTTACTGAAAATCTCACTTCTTGAAGGTGTTTAATTGATGGCTACCAATTTCATTTGCAGCAGTATTCCCAGGACAATTAATTAACAATGCAGTGATGTTTGAGACAAAAAAAAGAAACCCCTCATCTGGGTTCATGTTTAAATCCATTACAACAATAAAGTCCTTTAGCCAGATTTGATCTGTAGATGTTCTGCACCTTTAGATTTTCTTTGTTTTGTAGAGTTTAAAATCCAAACAGAAAGCACCTCTGCATAAATATCTAATCCTTCACAGGGCGACACTTGTAAACCTCAGAGGTGGACGCCTTCCACAAGTCTCAATAAAAATCTGCACTTACTTACATCATTGATTATGTCTGTAGAAAGAGGGATTCCACTGGGCATTCAATCCCACTATTGCACAGAGACGGGGAAACGCGAAACAAACAAGATTAATAATAGCCTGCGGTGCTCATCCCTGGGGCCAAGCAGCTAACAACTCTTGACAAAACAGGGTTTTAGAGCGGCAGATGGATTGTCTGTAGAAATGAAGGGAATGTGCACAGGGAATGTAATGAAGAGAGAGAGCGAGGAGTGCAGTCATTTCCCAGAATCCCATTGAACGAGCCTATATGGAAATTAAATCAGCCTGTGACAGTTCCCATTGACTGCCTCCACCTGGGGACAGTGACCACGGGTATGTACGTACACTAATCAGCCTTTGTTTTACCCAAAGAGAAGAATGCTTTTAATAATCACAAACACTACTCCTGTGCCTCAATAAAAAGACAACCGACTCACTGGAGAATTACTTCTGGACTGAATATAAGAGATTCAACTCAGGCGTCGGCATGTTTGCTGGCTGTAATGAGAAACGTGAATCACATTTGTGAAATGGGCTAAAGCAACTGAGGGGTTTTCGTTGCAAAAAGTGACAGTTTATTTTTGATCATCTCCAACATCAAAGCATTCTGAAATCTTCATATTAATTACAGCTCAAGCTTTTCTCAGCTCCAGGTACTGGACACTGCTTTGGATGAAGCGAGGAGCTGAAAGGATCCTCTAAATTCCATTTTCTTTACTTTATAACTTAAGTAATTAAAACTTGGTTGTTGATCAGGCAGTCATACAATTTTACTCACCAAGTACCCACGGTGATCTGAAAACACATTAAAGCTACACACACAAGTATATAGATAAAAAAAACAGTGATTGAAAACACCCTTGCAAGCACTTCTGGAAAGTAGGCGGTTATGTGTAATCAGTCATTCAAGTCAGCCACCAAAGAGAATCATTATGAGCATGAATTAAAAACAATCAAGCATGATAAATGTAGTCAAATGTTTCACTAGAGAATAATCATGAAGTAAAGCTGTGTAAAGCTTTCTGGCAAGGGGAAACATCTGGTAAAGGAAAATGAAGCCTTGACGGAAGTGCTAAAAGTTGTGGTTCATAGAGAATCTGCTTGAGGCTGGCAGCAGAAAGACCGGAAGTACCCAGCCAAAAAAATGGCTTTTACAGCTTTGAAAATCATAGTTACAGCCTGGTCCAAAAAATTGCTCGGGTCTGAAACACTAATTTTGCTATTGGCACGCACTGTAGGGGGGAGTATTAGGATCGTTTCATTGTCCAATCAGAGACACAGCTCAGAGCACGTGACTGACGGGCTGTTCGAAAGGAAGATCAAAGCCAGCATCATCATCATTGTTTGGCTCATTTGTTGGTCGTGGACACCAAACTGGTTTTGTCTTCAGCGATATTTTTTTTATAGTTTTGCTCCTCTGTTTGTCTGGGGATCCTTCATGTAACCATGACCACGTTGTTTACATGTGAAATCAGCTGTTAGCAGTCTGTAGCATATAATAGCTAACTGGTGCAAGGCCTGATGCTTTCCCACAGGGTAAGGAAAAGTAGGTGAGGACGACGTGCTGGTTCTCAGGTGTGAGCTAAAAAGTGACAAAATCAAACTTTCCATCCATTGTTATTGGGAATGAAGGATCTATCTCTAGTAAGATGGACGAGCTAGCTGTGCTAACCCAGCAACAGAGGGAATACCAGGAGGCAGAGTAGCATCATGCTAGTCACAGACATAGCTGACACACGGAGCTGACACCAGACACCAACGCCTAACTGGAAGAACTTCACCTGCTGTGAGCAGACAGAATACAGGAGACAGATATGAATCAGACTGCTGAAGAAGTTCAGTCCTGGACCCTGTGGAGGTGGAGGCTGGCTGACGGGAGAATGATGGATAAGCTGTCATATATTTTGTTTTGGACCTTTTTGCACTTTACTTTTATTTTCTTGATTGCTGCTGTGACTCATGAATTTTCCCACGGGATAAATAAAGTAGTTTCTATTCTTTTCTATTCTATTCTATATCAAATGTAGCTGCGTCTGCGGATTGGCTTCATTTCACAGTATCAGGAACAGGAGACTACGTCCATGTTTTATACGGTCTATGGTTCCTGGTTAACCTGCAGTTTAACTTGCAAGTGCACAAAATGTTTAAGCTTGAAGCCTTTCTAACCGCTGTACACAGATTCCTAGAAGTAGAGGAATGAAGAACCTCAAGTCTTTACCTGAAACACTCATCCACCACGTGCATACTACATCTTGGCCTACTAGATAAAACAGTGATGGATGGCTTTAATCATAAGATGTTTCTGTTAATGTGCTCATGTCTGGAAAAAAACAGGGATCAGAGATCAAATCCAGCAGCTGTCAGAAAACTACACCCACCGGAAACCTCCAGGCAGCTGCCATCACCACGCTGATGTGAAGACCAACTACTACCTGACACATCTGATCATGTGAGAGGCTCCACAGTTAGACAGGCATGGTCTGCAGGGACTGAGCAAAAGGTCCACAGAGTAAAGGAAGAGAGAAAAGGAGAAAGAAACAGTGCTTGGTTTGTTCTTGCCCATTGAGCACACGTGACTGGATATATGGCTAAAAGACAGACTGAGTGTGAAAAACAGTACTCCTTTTGTAGTTTTAGTCATGGCTCTGATTTTGGGTAGCAGAGAGGGAAAAAACAAGACAACACGTTTTAAACATCTGTTGCATCATCCAGATTGTTGCCAGGTTTCTGACGTCGTACGGTGCAGGTTAAACCATCCGTGGACGAGTCGTAGACCCTTACCCAGAAATAATCTTAATTTCAACAGATTTCTGAATATCTTCAAAGAAAGATATCAAACAGCTCTAAACGATCTGCTGTATTTGGTTACATCTTGGCCTTTCATGAATTAGTAATCACATATTTCAAAGGCTTGCATCACTGCAGACCTAAAATAGGATAAGTTGTTTTTATTTGATTCGATTTGAATGTCAAGAACTGTGATTTAGAAATTTCTTCTGTCCACTGAGGTTACAAACAATATGAATACAAAACTAGTTTAATGCACAACATAATGAGGCTGTTGCTTGCTGATCTTAACTAGAAGTGACAGGTTTATTTTGTTGAGGCCGTCTTTTATCTTGAAGTGACACCACGCAGTAAAACATTGTGAATGTAGCAGAGGTACAAGTTCTTCACAGAGGGCACCTCTAATTAAAGCAATTAAATCAGTTAATCTGTTGTCCCAGCGCTCTTGTGCGATCATTAAGAGAGAGTTTAAAATTACTGATGTTTGTTTGACGGCATAAAGTAGAGAACATGTGACAAGAAACCGATGATGATCATGATTCACAGCAAATGTAACATACTTATTTAAAGTAGGGTCATTCAAACATAAACCTACTACTCTAATCTTTCAGACATGCAGAAGTGTTTGTGTCTTATATTTCCTTTTAGAAAACAAGTCAGAAATACATCCTGACTGAACTTTTCTCTGGCAGTCACGCTTTTCAGGTACACAAAGAACAACAAAGAAAATGGTATAATGTGAATGAAGTGGATCATATAGCCGATGAATTAATGAAGTTTATTGCAGTGGAATTGTTAGAAAAAAAGTACAAACATATCTTTTTAATCTTTGACACAACAGTTTTTCATTGGCAGATCAGCTAGGATATCATATCCTTCTTTCTTTCTTTCTTTCTTTCTTTCTTTCTTTCTTTCTTTCTTTCTTTCTTTCTTTCTTTCTTTCTTTCTTTCTTTCTTTCTTTCTTAATTCATTCATTCATTTAATTATTGTGCATATGTTGGGGAAAGAACAACAACTTATGGATGGATGGATGGTACCAATGGTAAACCAAGTTGTGCTATTTATTTCAGAACATGACTTGTTCATTTTACAACCAACACACAAACACCAGCCAGTTACTGAGTTAAATTTGGACCGGAACTTGTGAGTTTTCACCATGGACTGTATAATGAATGGACGTAGTCCCCCCCAACATCACCGTATGTTTCTGAAACAGATTTTTGAAGCATATCGGCTATCACGACCAGATTGGAAGTGATGAGGGCTTCGAGTACAGTCACAGGGCGCCGGGTGCGATCTTTGTATGTTCTAAACCTCTGCTCTTAATTCACACCCTGTACAGTGTGTGCTGATAGTGAAATAAGCAATTCAGACGTTTTTGAACCAAACCAAGGTAAAAAAAAAAAAAAAAATTGTGATATGATGTACTGTAACTTAGTATGTGGGGAAAAACATTGTCATTTAGAACAAACGATGCATGTTAATGGAGAACATTTGTAGCAAATCGTGATATATGGAATGCAGAGTGGCCAAACCAACATAAGGGAAAAAACTGACATTGCAGTAGCCAAACTGATGTTGCTGCCTGCAATGTCTAAAAGCTTTCACTGTTTTATTTTTAACCTTTTTAAATCAGCTAGATCAGAGGATTAGTCTCTGTTTTGGACTAATGTTTTTTTGTTGTTGTTTTGTGTGTGTGTGTGTGTGTGTGTGTGTGTGTGTGTGTGTGTGTGTGTGTGTGTGTGTGTGTGTGTGTGTGTGTGTGTGTGTGTGTGTGTGTGTGTGTGTGTGTGTGTGTGTGTGTGTGTGTGTGTGTGTGTGGTGGTGTAAACCTGCTCACATTGGTAACATTTCATTCTATTTATGTTCATGCAAGTGTACTGTGCCAAAATGAATTACTGTGTTATCTGTGCAGTCTTGAATTTTTGACTCAAATACGATTTTTGCTCATGTATGTGTTCATTGAGGGGGTTAACCTTTCTCAGTGGTGGTTCTGTGAAGGCTGGTAGTCCCTAAGAACTCCCTGAAAGAGTCATTTCGGCCAGGTGGGACTTCATACTGGTAAATAGTACAAGTTTTTGTATTCATGCTGCCTTTAGAATATAAAAATATTGATCTTCAAAATTCTACTCTAATATGTCCACGTTTTGTTTACTGCGATAACCTTCATGCTGTCTTAAGCACCTGTGTTTGTCTGGCATTATAGGACCTGATGAAAAAGGAGGTTTCAGTTCCAGGTTGCTGCTAGCAGGGTTTTTCTCATGCTCTATGGGAGTTGGTCGCTTTCTTGGTGACTCCCCAACACGTTGTGTAGCGAAGTTATGCTACAGCAGGGAGCTTTTTCAGGCTTCATGTGTGACTGGAGAGTGATTAGTGAGTGAAATGAGCATACAGCACAGCTTAAGAGTGCAAATTAACAGCTGAGCAAACAGTGCTTACATGTACCATTCTCACTGGTCTTAATGATCCCTGTTTCCCAGTGGCTGAGGCTGAAATCACACAGATGTGCACACACAGCACAGACCAGGAACACAGGTGTTTACTTTTTCAGTGAGTTTAGTAATTTCTTTCCACAAGCAGAGGCCAAAGTATGAGATGTATTTTATGTCAAACACGTACACAAAAGCAGTGAACATCAGCTCCTAAGCAAATAAATTATTATACTGTACTACACCTGAGCAGCTGCAGTCTGTGAAAACCATTCACACACAGAGACATATCACATTTATTCCCTGTTGTTTTATAGTGACTTGTTTGTGAATTGTTATATTCTTTTACCTTGATGGTGCAGCTTCATAAATTAAAGCCAAAGAGCGTTTTTTTCAACCCTATCAGGTCATGTTCATTTTTCAAACGTTGGCACAGTTTTCTGCACAAGTTCTGTAGTTCTCCTGAAATCAGTTAGAATTGTTGTAGAGCGGAAAGAAGGACAGTAATGAGACAAGATAGTTCTGATAAGAGCAACATTCACCATAAAAAACAGCATATGTAAAAAATAAATTGGTGTTAATATGTATATGTGATGAAATAAGCTGAGTCATTGCTGTCAAAAATTCAATTAAGATACACCGTTGCTACCTTCTTTGTCCAAAACCAATGGAAGCTTTTACACAGGACCATAGTTTCAAACTCACATTTCAAAATTGTCCTGTGTACGTTTACTGAATCATATAATACAAGGATGTAGAATCTGTAACCCATCAGTTTCTACTATTGGTATCTGAAACCATATAGGAAATGCTAATCTCAACCTAACTCAAATCAAAGCCAACTTTTAGCCTCCTCCCTCACAGCAACAATTTGCTCAACTGCCCATCAGATGAGCTAAGCCTTGTTTGTTCAGCTTGTTCTTCTAAACTGCTGTGAGGAAATTCATCACCTGTAAAGAGTGTGATGATAGAGGAGTGAGCTGTTCAGACCGATATCAATTTTTGTTCCAGGTTTTAAAGCTCTTTATTTCTGCTGTAGAAATCAGCATGTTTGAACTGGTGGGTCTGTGGTACATCTCTGAAGTGGACACTAGACAAACTTCAGTTTTTAGCATTTCTGCATCGGTTTCATGTCTCGCAGGTTTACGTAGCACCTTGATGCAACAATTTATAGGCCTGAAACATGAAAGAAGAGACTTCACAAACTCATTTCAGCAGAATTCTACTTGTACATATCCCAGATAAAGTATAGGTAGATCATTTTTAAGGTTTAAATGAAAGATTTGTTTTCGTCTTAGAGGCTGTTTATCGCAGTTTTGTGCGCTGTGAATATGTGTGCTCTTCACTTCCATAATCCAGATCTGCTTCTGGTTTCAACAGTTGTGAATAAGAATGAAAAATGGAAGCTTTAATGATGGCAGGCCTGAAACTTAAAATAACTCTCTGTATGACCTAATGTTAATTGTGTTAGATCTGAGGTAGCAACCAAGGTTGCTAGGTGACAGGAGCAGGACTTCATAACCAAAGGGTGGAGCTGGTGTTAGACCTTGAATCCTTCACAGACCAAAGTATCTTGTTTCAGTTTGGATTTGAGTGTTTTATGCAACCTACAAAGACTGGATCTTTTATATGGTATCACTCCTGGATAGGTAGATAGCAAGTGTTACTTAAGAAGTTTACTTTGATGAACTGTTGGTTAGATTCTGGAAAATTACAATTACACTGGTTGACGTCAGAGAGACAAGTGGTTTAATAATAGACTTGCTTAAGATAAAGACTGAATGAAGGGTTGTACAGAGGGACTGGCACTCACAGAGTACCAGACTACAAATGTACAAATGTATGACTGAAAATTGTTATTATATGTAGACCCCTTTGATAGGTTGATGTCTGTTTTTAATCTATAGAAATGAGGACAATAATAAACAGGGCACATGTATCAGAATCAGAGTCAAGTTTTATTGCCAAGTACATTTGCACATACAAGAAATTTGACTTGGTGTGTTGGTGCAACAATTAACGAGAAAATAACGTGATACATTATTACTAGCTATACACTCTGTAAAATAGAATATAGAAAAAGTTAAGGTATGAAATGTACAAATATATAAAAAATATATAAAAAAAATAAATCAAGAATGTTTATAGGAAAACATAATAATAATAATAATAATAATAATAATAATAATAATAATAATAATAATAATAATAATATTAATGTATGGAAAAAAAATCATAGATTTACCATAATATATGTCTCAATCTTTGTACACATATCAAAGAGCAGGCTTTCCAAAAGGACACTTTGTTGTGAGAGTTTGTTTTAGTGTAATGAAGCATCGACTTCATTCACCAGTGATGGTGTCTGTCAGCTCTCAAATGGTTCCAAAATGCTTTAACTTATTTTGCTGAACATATGGAGGGTGCAGTCATGGTCTCTTTGGTAGTTTACAACAGAGACACCCATTCATAGGTTGCACACAAATGTTGTCAGCATACAAGAAAAGGATGAAGCTGAGGGGCTGTGTTTGAACAGTTACTCCAAATTATTTCCTGTAAATTTCTCTTTGGATTCACAGAAATGCAGTAGGACCAGTTCATCAAGTTCAAGAGACTGATAGTTTTTATGTACAAGTAGCTTGTTCACTGCGGCTTCAATGCATAAATGTCTATTGCAGGTAGCTAGCTAACTAGCTAACTAGCTAACTGGCCAACTTAATTATTTATCTTTATTATGAAGTTCTTCACTTCCCTTCTATCAGCTTTTTAATAGTGTACCTTCAAATTTTGTTTTTGCATCTTCTCTCTTTTACTGCTTTAGTCTTTTAGTATTTTATTATCTCATTTATTTATTTTAATTTGGTTGTTTTAGTTTCTTATCTTGAGTTTTACATCTTCAGCGTTTTCTTATTGAGGTCTCTGTCACTTCCTCAGAACAGATTTGAATTATGTTGGGTTTTTTTTTTTAGCACTGGGGGTGGGGGTGTGGATTTCTGGGTCGGTGTCAGTAACAAAGACTGTAGGTGGAGCAAAGTTAGGAGCACAGCCTCTAATCTGTCAATAAACTCACGACATCTATGGTTTACAGTTTGCAATCAAAAGAATACAGCTCTTGGATTTATCAGGGTGATAAAGAGGTGCGTCTGGTGACATACGGCATCAGTTACATTGAAGCATCTTTTTGAAGTGTTTTTTTTTATTTTTCAGAGCAAGGAGAAAGGATGTGTTTTGTAGTTTATTTGAATGCCTTGTTGACTCTCCTGCACTGTTTCTCCATTTTCCAGCACCATCACATTTCTTCTGCAGGGCCAGCTATCTGTAATATGCCAGGCCTCATTGTGTTACTCAATTGGCGTTTAAGAAAATCTGCCACACAGGCACAAAGAGCAGCTATGATTCACCGACATTCAGTAATCATTTATCAAGTGGACGTTTTGACCTCTTGCCAGCACTTCAAGAATTACCTTCAAACACTCAAAAAAAGGATGGGTAAGCTGAGAGTGAAATGCTGCTGTACAAAAGCATGTAAGGTGATAACTACCATATATTTCATAATCACAATTTAAGTGGCTTGCAGTAGTCTATAAAATGTGACATGCATATGGTTGACTCTTCCTTGGCTTAAAATGTGTGATCATTCAGTTACAAATGTTTTTTTTTTTCATTTTCAAAACAAGTCAGCATTTAAAAGTCAGTATCCATACACTATAACGGTGCTTCATCTGCCCTCCTCTTTTATATACTTAACCTCAGGGATGCAAAAGAGATAGAAAAGAAACCCTGGACTGTTTCTTTTGTATGTTTTTAAAAGGGTCTGCTTGATCTAAAAGAATTAAGAAAATTTGAAGACAAGGACGTTATACATAAATCAGAGGGGTTCAAAGTAGTCAAAATGTTTTCGTTCAAACGAATTTTGTAAATCTTATAGGTGAATCAGGCTGAACTTTATATTCTCACCTAATCCAAGCAGGCCCTGTTTCTGCGAGTTGAGCAGTCCATGGGTTCACTTAAATCAGCCTATGAGCGCAGAGTGTTTTGACCAGGAGAGTTACGTCCTTGGCTTTCCTGACAGAAAAACACCCTTAAAGTAAAATCACTGTGCTGCTCTAGGGCATGGGAGAAATTCTCTGTCCTCAGCAGAGACATTTGGCCCAGGCAGACCTGCTTTGGGAGTAGGAGCATCTTTTGGGCCTGCGGGGCTGCTGAGTCACTTAATGGCAGATCTGAGAAAACCGCTTTGGCTGCAGGGGGCTTATTCCAAAACCTGAGAGGGAGCAGGAAGTATAGTCTCCTACTCGCTTGTGAACTGAAGTGAAGTCATGAATGAATCATCCGTTTTAGGTCATGTTTTTCAGTCATTGCTGTCATACACTCACACCTATTGGGAGATACAGAGGTGAGAGTGTTTCCTATCCAAATGAAGAACTGTTCCATTGACAATATACAGGGAATAATAGTCTCTAGGCTCCTTTCAGTCTTCAGTTCAAAATGGCACAGAGCAGAAAATGAAAGTGTTTCCAAAGGGTCTTATCTGTCTATGTATTAGAAATTACTTTTTTATCTTAAGAAGCCTGTAATAGTGATGAACTAAATGCAGTGCATAAGGTCCCCTCTAAGCAGAGCCAAAGATTACCTCACTCCATTATACAGTAATTTGAAAGAGAGGTAAAGGTTAATGATGAGAGGAGGGTCCCTGTCTGTGGCCAAAGGTGTCATGGAGACAGGCAGGGGATTACTTGGGAATGTTTTACAGCAATGACTCGACACTCAGGAAATGGTTTCAAAGACAAGTTCATCAAAAGTGGGACTTTTTTTTCTTTTGCGGATATTGCTTTCTGTTTCCTCTGACTCAGAAATTAGGTCTGTGAAGTGGTTTTGTTTGCCTTGCTCAGTGGATATTTGCATTTTTCAGACACCCCAGTTTTATCTTGGTTTTTTAGTCAGCAACAGTACAGTATGAGCGGTGCTTACCCATCCTGCTTCTATTCTTCCTGTTTTCCTCCCCAAGAAATTTTAGCTGTGCCTCAAAACTATATTTATCAAAAGTTAAACATTTTCAGTGAAGTTTAATTTTAGAATTCAAATATTTGCAAGTTGTATACAAGGACAGAGCAGCCAAACAGCACAGACAGCATAAAAACTCGCACAGCACAACAGCTCATCTAAAGTGAAGCAAAAAACTTTAAAGCCCCCCCCTCCCCAGGTAAAAGTTGAAATCTAATAAATATGGTCAAAAAATATCTTACAAGCTTCTTGTCATTGAGTTAATATTTCAAAGTAAAGTAGTTTTAATTTATTTGATACTAAGAAGAGGAGATTTGAAGCCACAGTGGAGAGCTCTGTTGACAAATGCAGGCTTCTGTTTTTTCTAGTTATGGAGAGAAAAAGAGCAAGAATAGAATTTTAGTGATTGTGCTAATTTTGGTACTTTTTGGCACTCTCTCTTGACTAATGTGCAATGTCCTAGTCAAATAATTTGTAAATAAAAAGAAATCCCTCATGCAACAGTCATTGAACTAACCATAGCTTTCAGTGTCAGTTTAGAATCAACACAAGACTGTGCTGCTGTTGGACAACTGACCTGAGGGATACAGCTTTGTATCTGTACTTCGTACTTTTAAAGAGTTTTGTAGCTATTTTAGGTTGCCCTCAATCAGCATGCTGGTGTTGAACAGTTATGTTGTAGCAGAACTGGAGCAAATCTGCAGTACTTTGAGTTTCCATTCATGGCTAGCTGTAAAAGCCCAGGAAGAGCTTCTGATATAAATGTTCGAACATCTACTTTTAAAGCAAAATACTGTATTGACCCGAATATAAGACAAGTTTTTTTGTTCAAAACAATGTGGAAAAGGTTTTTTTTTCTTGCAATGACAGGAGCAATGGCCAGTAGATGAGAATAGGAGAGGCGTGGTGATCAAAGTTCAAAGTGGCTCAAACATTGGGCGAGTTAACAGACACAGAGGCGGAGTTATGATGCTAATTTTAGATAATGATGGTCAATGCAGCAGATATGTTTAACAAATGTCAGGCAGACAAAAAGATGAGTATATAATGGAGTGTAATGTCTGAAGATCAGGCGTTCAAAGAGTGTCTGAAAAATGCAAAGTGCAAAAGAAAAGCTTATTGTGGTCCTCAATGGGCCGTTCCTCAGAGACTGACAGGAGGGTGTGTGAGTTTATTGAGAAATGTCACAAAGGCATGCCCATTACCAGAGCTGTCATCAATCCAATCCAATCCACTTTATTTATATAGCACATTTTTAAAAACATTTAAGTTCACCAAAGTGCTGCACAGTTAAAATAACATTAAAGAAATAAAATCAATTTACATAACACATAAAAACAAACAAGAGTCATAAACAGGGGTTAAGACCATAAAAGGCATAAAAGGACACGGATCACACCACTCTCATGCTGAGTTAAAAGCCAAAGAATAAAAGTGAGTTTTAAGACGTGATTTAAAAGTCGTTAGGGTGGGGGATGTTTTTATATTGAGTGGGAGATCATTCCATAATTTGGGAGCCACCGCCGAAAAGGCTCGATCACCTCGGGTCTTTAAACGAGTTTTTGGGACCACGAGGTGAAAGTGATCAGCAGACCTCAGGGACCGCGAGGGAGTGTAAATATGTAAAAGATCGGAGATGTACTGAGGTGCTGATCCTTGAAAAGATTTAAAAACAAACAATAGAATTTTAAAATGAATCCTAAAATGAACGGGAAGCCAATGGAGGGACTCCAGGATGGGAGTGATGTGTTCATGCTTTCGTGCTCCTGTTAAAAGACAAGCAGCTGCATTCTGGACTAGCTGTAAGCGCGCGAGAGAAGCCTGATTTACACCAACGTACAGAGCATTACAGTAGTCGAGTTGCGAAGAAATAAAAGCATGAATTACCCGCTCAAAATCGTTAAAAGATAAAACCGATTTAATCTTGGATAAAAGCCTGAGGTGATAAAAACTGGATTTAACAACTGAATTAATTTGTTGATCCAATTTAAAATCACTGTCAATCTTTACACCAAGATTTAAAACTGTGGGTTTAAAATAAGGTAAAAGAGGGTCCAGGTCCCTGAGAGGTGCTACCTGGGCTCCACTAGGGCCAAAAATAATCAGTTCAGTTTTATTTTCATTGAAATTTAAAAAGCTCAGGGCCATCCAGTCTTTGATGTCTTTCAGACAGTCCAGCAGACATTACATTTGAAACACAGATCTTGGTGGTTGTATATAAGCCAAAAATGAAAGCAGTCTATTATTATAATGTTAAATATTCTCTCAGAATTCAATTTAAAATTGTTTTCCAAACTAAGTAAATTTTGGTTATCAGAGTCTTTTTCTGAAGATTGGTCTTGAAAAGAGAGGGGTCGTCTTACAATCGTGGTTGTCCAATAAACAGGTCAACACAGTAAACATTTCCACAACACTGAACAAAACAGATTCTTTGTTCATACACACTGTAAATGGAGGACATATATAATAGTTATGAATAGATTTGCATAACAATAGGCGTAGCTGAGTTAACTAACACACAAGTTTGACATGACAGTGTGCCAGGAGGCTGAAGTCCCACCTTGCTTCACTTCGTTGCCCTTAACATCACTGTTGTTGGCCTAAGTAGTGAAGCTGTAGAAATTAATGGGTAATGTCACCAAGACTACACTCATGTTTGACAGTCTGTGGCTCCTCCACATGTTTTCAAAGACAAAGGAACAAATTTTGGTTTTACTATCACCTGGTCCAAAGTTTTTGGTGGTTATATGCTGCCTTTTTGAGAAATAAGAAAAAACATCACCACTTAATAAGTGTAGTTAGCTGAGAAATTTTAATGGGTCAGTGGTTTGCAATGGGTTTTAAAAAATGTGAATTTGAGTAACGGGATCAAATCTCTTGAAATATGTGCTGCATGTGGCACTATTTTGGCAGGTATTCATGTTTGAAATCGCTGTGTCAAATGAAGCATTCACCAATCCATTGCTGTAACATCTTTTACTCACAGAAATTAGAGGCATCTGGAAAAAAAATATTATTAAAAATCTGACTTTGCAAGTGCCTCTTGTCCCCTGAGGTTCTTCTGAGTTTTTTTTTTTCAGTGAGCAGAGAGTATGAAACAACCCCAGTTTGAGGTTTAGCCCTCTGAGATGCTCCATGTTTTCATTAAATCTAGTTCAAGATACAACCCAGTGTATAGATTTGTAACCTGAAACTACAATGTCTGTTTTCCCGTCTTCACAGGTTAAAGCAGAAAACTTGAGTCAGAATCAGTTTTTCCACTGTGTGTTTCTTTGATATACAAACATACTGAAGGCCACATTAATAATCCAAATAAACTGACCTCAGTACGCCACACAAACACAAATCCATGAGGCAGAGGTTACTATGGCAACATGGTATGGCAAGACAGATAGCAGAGGCATCTGCAAACTGGATATTTGAGTGAGATACAAGACAAACCGCCACATCATAAAACAACACAACAAAGTAAAAAGAGTAAAAGCACTCACACATCTCTGTGCTGATTACTGCAGAATAAAGACACCTGGAAAATGAGACCTGCTGATTGTACCACACTAAATCAACTTGATACAACAAATCCATGGATGTCTAAAAGGTCTGTTTCCCTTTCTCTCTGCTTTTGAGGCAAAACAGGACATCTTCATTCAGTGATGCCAGTATGCGCTTAAAGTCCCACACCCAATGCTCATCTCTACAAAACACCAACAATGGTGTCATTGTCCTGTGTATTAGGTCTACTTCACCAAACCCAATATCCTTTTTACTGACTACTGGCAGAAATAAACACATAAAGCAATGGACAGTGGGCTGTTTTATCCTTTACAAAAAAAAAAAAAAAGTTTTTTTGGACACACTGTCAGGGGCCATTTAGACAAAGATCTAAAAAATGGCATTTCTGCTCAAAATGATTTTATATAACACTAGAGGTAGAGATGTGAGAGCAGCCTGAGGAGCAACTGGGCCTTATCATCTCTGAAAGGAAAGTTGAGCAACTCAGCTGCTTGCAGTCCAGGTCACTGCAAACTAAACATGCAGCTTTCAGTGCAGTTCATATTCATGTTGTAGAAATCATTGAGTCTGTCTTTAAACGGCTCTCAACAGTCTTTCCTCAAAATAACACGAGATCTTCCTGAGATCACCCAGACACCTCTTGAAATGATAAGACCATCACATTAAGATGTCCTGACTAGTTTCTGACAAGTTAGAGGGGCAGGCCTCAAAAACCAAGGTCTGCTCATAGCCATAGACTGTATAAAACATGGACATAGTCTCTCAGATGTCACCTGTCTGTTTTTGAAACGGAAAATGGAGCACATTGGCTATTGCGGCTATTGGAAGTGGCAAGGGCTTCACCAACAGCTGTAGGGCCCCTGTTGGTCACGTGACCCTCAGCTGTGCCTCTTATTGGGGGAGCTTGCAATCTTAATATCCTCTGAACGGCAGCGTTAGAAAAAAATTTATCCCCCGTACCGTGGGTGCCGGTAGTAAAATTAGCAACTCAGATAGGAGACGTTTTTTGAACCAGGCTGTAAATAGGTTAATTTCTGCTTTGAAATTGGCTTTTTTTGGCTTGGTGTGTATGTGACTATTGGTACTTCTGGGGCCAGCCTCAAGCTGACACTCTCATATTCTTAGACCGGAGGTTGCCGCTTGCTTATAGCCCTGTTTGCAGCAGGCCTCAGGAGGGCTGGCCTATCAGAGTGAAGCGGATTTGTGGAGTAGGGAACCTTAAAGAGACAACAGCGAAAACAAACTATTTCAGAAAGAGGAAAAATAAAAGTTCACTTAATCACCAGTGTGAGAGAAATTGAGAATTGTCTGAGCTGAAAATCGTGTAAAGCTACTGTGGGGGTTCCAAAGGTACACACACACACACACACACACACACACACACACACACACACACACACACACACACACACACACACACACACACACACACACACACACACACACACACACACACACACACACACGCTCACGCACACGCAAAACAAGCATTCTGGTTGCTACTGATAGAAATGAGCCAAAAGTAAAACTTTGTAGTGTAGATGCATCTTAACCCCTCAGTGACCCTACGTGTGTTTAGAGTTCAAACAGTTTTAAAGTCAAACGAATTAAATCTTTGTAGATATGACTTCAAAGTATTGTTTATCAACAGAGCATATGATCAAAGAGGAGCTCATGAGTTTTTTTTCTCAAGTCTTTGCTAAAGCCACATCAACCTTTTTTTTTTTTTTTTTTTTTTTTACATATGTATGAGAAGATATCACCAGCTCAAAAAAGGTTTTGTTCATGCTTTTTTTCATTTCCTGTATACAAAATGCAGTCAAAAATATTTTCTGTATGTCTGCTCTCATGAGAAAATAGAAAGACTACTAAAATTCAGTGGTAACACCTTTAACAACAACAGCCACACTGAACAACACATGGCTTAAAGAGATCATCATGAAATGTGACTTTATACAAAAAAGTCAAATTAGTGTCATATTCTGTAACATCACTCATCAAATGCCTCCTTCAGCATCTGATTACTTTACCTACCATCCTATAAAATATCACATAAAAATGTGTATCATCTCAAATATATAACCACTGAATCACATTGAATGACTAACATGAAATGCCTTCATTGTTTCATGACCTACTTGTAAATCAAAAATAAAAGGAAAAGAAAAGGTTATTTCAACTTCTTGCAGTGCTATTTTGGTGCATTTTTATTTTATTTAGTTTTCTTTTTTAAAGGCAGGCAACAGACACCCTACTGTGTTGTGCGTCACAGATTATTCCTTACTCACACAACTTTACCTCACTTAGGAATAACTACATTGGATAATCTTAGCTTGTGGCAATGCAAGCATATTAGGTGAATAGATTTCCCCAGTGGACGGGGCATTATTATATGCAGGCATGTGTGGTAGAAATAGCCTGCTTCAGCAAATACTTCATTCTCTGTAGTAAATTAGATTAAAATGACCATCAGGGATTACAAAACAGTAATGACTTAGTTAAACCTTGTTTTTTTTCTGACATTAATGAGAACAAAGTGTGTGTCATGTTTTGATTAATATTCATTTGCAGTCGGTCACAGAGATGATGAAAACATAACCTCACTTACAGTGTGGGGAAAGGGTTAAAACAAAGGTGTGTATTTCAGCAGCCCCTTGTTAGAGGTATGCGAAAGCAAAAGTGACAAACACACTTGTACTTCACAGCGGCGTCATGTAGCAGATTCATAGCACCAGCACCACTGTTTTGTTTTTATTTGTCATATTGAGACCAATTAATGTTTCGGGATCTGTTGTGTTGTTCACAGTGTATCAACTCTGTATTTGCTAACATGGAGAAAGTGTGATAGCAGGTGTTAAGATTGACTCTGTCATTCTTCAATAGTGTAAAAAGAATAAAGCTTATTTATGATTTGTACACTGATTATGCCATTGTCTCATCAAACAGCAAATAAAAATCACAGATTCAGCATATTCAGCTGCAATTTAGTCATTTTGGACCTGTGACAATAATATCCTGTGTTCATTAAAATAACATCTGAAAATACATATGTTAATATGTTGCTGTCTCGTTACATAATGTTGATGGATAATAACAGTCTGTGATTTGATAGTATGTCATGAAATAGTGTGTTGCCGATAACAGACAACAACTCATCCCAGGAACAGCTTTTCCTCAGATACTTTTTCGTTTTCCGTGGCTCTAAAAGATAATGTAGCTCTAACTGAATCTGTTTTCTTAAACCTTTATCCATGACTGTTTAGTTCTTATTTCACCCCTGATCTCAAGGACATATACATGGACCCAAATATTCCGCTTACATTTGGTTTATTTGCTCAAACGGAAAGAATTTAACCTTTGTTTACACCTCAAGGAAAAGTGCCAATCCGAATGGACATTTTATCGGTTTCACAGTGGTGGAATATTCCTTTCCCTAAATCGATTGACGTATCATGTAGCCACTCAAATGGAAAGTTGTCAGGGTGCATTCTTTCAGCGCATGCTCAGATATGACGTAAGATGCAACTAGAGACATTCCTTAATTTGCTAATGGTTGTTAACGTTTGTTTGTGCATGCCCTATTGACTATTCTGTTTGAACAAGTGGGGCATGTAAGACAGATATTGGAATATTCCTTTCCATGTATACTATTGTTTTCAGAAAAATCATTCAGAAAGATGAAAAACTCCTCGTGTAACTGTGGCTATTGCAACACTGGAAATTAGTCAGTTTCCAGGTGTGTAACCACTCCTTGCTTCAAATGTGTGATAAGTACGTACTTTTTGCTACAATAAATCTGACTGATTAACCTGTTTCCCCCATGTATCAGGTAGATCAGAAAACTGATTTCTTCAGTATTGAAAATATTTCAAAGGAGAAAGGAGTGAGAATAGCTCTCCCTGTTGTTCTAAACTTAACACAAAAAACAAGGAAATTTGTGTTTGGAATATTATTTCTTTGTTGTGAAAATGATTTATGGCAATAATTATTATACCGTTGGAAAGCCTGTTGTAACTGTTTGGTTTGTTTCCATTTTAAATAGTGGCACATTTGTAAGGAACATGCTTTTGCGAGATGAAAAGCATAGCTGAGTATGTGGGTTGTGCCCATGGAAGATTTGTCATATTTTCTCTGCTGTTGCGATTGACTCTTGCTTTGAACTTCTGCCCCAAGATTTTGCAAATTTTTCTTTGAACTAACCCACATACGCAGCTCTGCTGCTCATCCAAGCAGAAACCTCCAGTCTAAAAAAATGAAACAATGCCAAAGAGCTAAAATCTGCTGTTTCACGAATGTCCGCTTGAGCCTGGCTCTGGAAGTATCAGAAGCCACATACACAGCAAGTCAAAAAAAAGCCATCTTCACAGCTATTTACAGCCTGGCACAAAAAAACATCTCCTGTCTGAATCATTAACTTCATTTTACATACCCTATTTTTTCTAACTCAGCAGTTTAGGGGATATTAAGGTTGCAAGTTTACCAACCGTGGCCCTATACCTGTTAGTGTGGAGACTTGAAGCCTACATCACTTCAAATATGGCCGTAACAGCCGATTTCCTTAAATTTAAACGTCCTTAATATTTCCTCCCTCTTCACAGTGCTCATGGGAAGCTGTCTTAATTGCAGTGCTAAAGTTAGCTTTTCTAGGAAGTCTTCACAGCTCCTTTAAGAGACTCAAGGTAACATGAGCAGGCCAGGGATAACCAGCAGCATGTCTCCCAAAATGATAGTTACGACAAAATCAAACAAGTAAATAATTAACTGGATTGTTGCAAATACATATTTTATTTCACCCTTTCTTGTTTTATTTGCTGATGTTTTTTAGCCCATAGAAAAGACTTGAACCACTGTAAACATGCTCACTCATAAGGCCCATTTATACTCCCTTTACGTACAAAAATGTATCTGTCTTTTTCAGATGATGTTACCATCACTGCTCACATACTTCTGTGTGTCCTTTACACTGACATTGCAGTTAACCGGTACATCCATCAGGAAGCACAGCTCAGAGTCAAATGTTTGTGACAACAACAAACTCTAAAAACAAACATGGTGACTGTAGAGGAGGTATTGCTAATGTACCACTTGCACAAAAGACAAAAATGGAGGCGGCAGTCATTGAGGCAATTAAGAACGAAAGTTCTGCCATTGTATTTCTTCTTCGTGCCTCACTAAAGCTACGTATTGGGTAGTAACAGCAGCACTGCCCCCTACAGTTTCCGGTGGTACTGCTCTGTTTTGCCCGTTTCCATAAACTTTATGTACGTACAGGATCCATATGTATCGTTGAGCATAAATGGGCTTATACTCTGTCTCAAGTGTCAGAATTAAGTCTGCAAGAACAGTTTTACAAAGTAACATTCAACCAAAAGAAAACTGTCACAAAGAAAATAAAAAAACATCTAGAAACAAACAAAAAATGGGGAAGGGAAAGCAGCTAAAAAAAAGATGACAGAGAAGTCTTTCCTGGCAGGTAGTTTAGGTGTGTTCTGGATTGGCAGTTATGTGCAGCTGTTGGGTTAAACAATCTGAGCTCTCAACGAAGCATAGAAAATAACCCATTCTCTTTTATTCTCTCTCTCACACACACAAAAACAGAGCTGTAAAACTGCATTTTTTCCCCACAAAGGCTGGTGGAATGAACCAGCCTTGAATCTATTCACTGCCGTCCAAAAACATGGAGAGAATAAAGCTGGTTAGAAAAATTGGTCTTCCCCTCACAGCTTCTGATTTGTCTCGACCGTCCGGCAGCAGCAAACCTCTCAATAAATGAGCACGCAGCCTGCTTGCAGCTTGCAGACTTGTTCAATTAATAAAATATCAACAACATCGATCAAATAAAACTGCTCTCCATTTTCCTTTCTTCACTGTGTGTACAGACTGCAGGGCGGCTGTGTGGACATGATGTTGAGCTCTTGTGATTTTTCCGACTCCTTCCTGTCAGACAAGTCTGTGGGATGTGTCATTGGCTTTGGTAGCTAGAGTTTTTGATATTGAAAAAAAAAATGATCAGAAAGGAGAAATCAAACAGCCAGAGAAGGAGCCAGACTTCTTCTAATGACTGTTTAAAGATACTGTGACCAAGTTACAAAACTAGAGAAGAAAACCCAGGAGGCATGTGTTTTAACATAAAAATATTAAATCTAATTTGAGAAAATAGTTTTAACTTGCATCGCAAAAATAATGACTTTTTAAAATGTTTATTTACCAATATTTAAATAGCAACCAAGAGCATTAAGTAGAGACACAACAGGGCTTAACACAAGAAAGCAGAATTCTTATAAAATGATTCCTTGTCCTATAGTGAAGGTGCATTAAAAACTGTGCCAAATGTTTCATTAGTGATAAAAAAAGATGGGTAGAATTTTAATCATGTGCAACTAAACCCCTTTAAACTTTCACTATGCTGCATTAGCATACATTAGCATGTTGGAACTGCTGCCATAGACCTGCTGCCTTCAATCAGCAGCTGCACAGCAGCCACTGCTTTGTTTGCCCGCTTTTCTGTTGAGCATAAACCAACATGTTTAATTTTTTCTGCTTCGTTTCATTTGGAACAACCTGATAGAGTGCTGGAAAACACCATCCAGCCGTTTATCTGTCAATTAAGTTGCTGGGAGTTAATTGAGTTTATGTCGTACTTGAACATTTTCAAGTTTTTAAAGCACTGCATATAAAAGGATCCTCCTAAATACCAGCAAAATCAAGCATTGAGTCAAATCAGAGATGAAATTAATGAGGCCTGTAAATCTCCCATTTGTCTGTCTCTACATGCATCCACCTTGCCAAAGCATTATTAGAACCTGACAAGCTTCCAGTCTTGCCAACCTTCGAGTTGGATGTTGCCAGACCCTGCCACGTGGCAGAGGGAGTTTTAGCAGTGATTGCTTCTGTCGTTAAATGTCCTCCAGCTCCATACACGATTTTTGGATGTCAAAATGTAATGAGTTAGAGTACATCTTTTTCAGTCCAAGCTAACAGAGCCTGTGTTGCCTGCTATGACTGCTTTATTCAGATGGGGAAAAAACAGGCTAAACTATATCTGAGCACAATTATATCTGACTTTCATTTCATTAAATCAAAACATCCACAGATTCTCTTCAGGGGTGGGTTATACTAGAGATGCTGAAACTTAAGCAGAAGTACTTTCATGTGTATGAGGGATAAGACTAATCAATAAGGGGGTAAAAGCAATGAAACCACTTTGTTCTGGTAAGTATTCAACTGTGGCAGGCAACTGTGTTCTAAAAAACCTAAAAGAAGTTGTTAAGAATAATCTGATCAGATTGAAACTGTTTTAAATGGTTTAATCTTAAAATCAGTTTGTTTAAGACAAAAAAATTGAAAAGAAATTTGAAACCGTCTCACGACTTACTTACTTCTGATTAGCCAGCCCTCAGGAGACCTGTCAGGGGCAGAGCTATTGGCAAACCTTGGTGTTTGAGGCCATGCAATGTGTTATGAAACAGTCTGGAGAAGACATTATTGTTTAAGATAACACCATGATGAGCCCATGAAGATCTGGTGTTCTTTTCAGTTTTGGGCAGTTTACAGACAGGTTCAAGAATTTCTACAAAACATGAATTTGTAGTAATTTCAGAATCTGAACGTTTGGCACAGAGTAGCATTGTTACTTTACATCCATGTTTAAAATATGTGAAAGCATAATACCCCCTCTTTAGAGATTATGTCTGGATAAGATAAATCTGAAAAAGTTCTTATTTCAACCTGTTGTGTAAACAATGAACTGTTATGCAGGAATGCAGATACACAAAGATTGACTAAAAGAAAAGAAGGGCCAAAGTCCCTGATGATATCAATCTTAACATACCCTTTTCTTGTATATACTATCTATTAAAGGCTGCATCTAACAGGTTTTTTTTTAAGGTTAAGAACAATGATAACAAGACAGTGGCAAAGCTGTTAGCTAGCCAGTCATGTAGCTCATCAAACTATTGATTATGTAAATTTATTTTGCGCCAACTTTATCCTTTGCAGCTGGCCTTGAATCCTCAAACATACAACTAAAGATTAAAATCCACCCCCCAAAAATAAATAATGAAACAAATAATGAAATAAATAATGAAACAAATAAATTATAATCTCCATGTCTTCCTGAAAACAATCTCAATAAATTCTCTGGAAGTAACCTGTTCTTTGCTTTGAACATTAACTGAGTGGTTTTAAACTTAACTAAATCTGTAAATTTAATTCCTTTAGTTCTTAAGAACAGACAGATAAATACAAAAAATAAATGACAAAGAGGCAAGCACATAACAGGACCCCTTGTTCAAAGTTCTACCTCCTGTTTTGGGCCCAACCACTCAAAGTTATTTGAAATGAGACATCCTGCATGATTACTTGTTTACATCATGAGTCATCACTTTTCATTACTAAGAGCTGCTCCTCATTTTTTTAATCACCAGATTTTTGACTGTAACCAAAAATGTGGCCTGAGAAAAAAAGGACCAGTTTGATGGATTTTGAGAAGCCTTTGAAATTGGACAGCCTTTAACATGTCAATGTGACACAACTAGCCTCCAAATGTGCCAAACTTTTTTGCTTTTGTCTTTTTCTGTTCTTTATTCCAAGTTTATTACAACTGATCGGGAAATAAATTATTGTTTCTGCACTGTGTTCGGATCCTCTGGCATTATAGGTCAAGTAGTCATGTTTTTTAATATTATTTATTGATTAATCAATACACAAAGACATGTAACAGCAGTGTTTCTTGGGTATTTACCATGTTTTAAGCTAGATAATTATCCCCTTTGAGGTATCCACAATAAGTAATTTATTGATAAAAGTAATCTTATTTCAAAAGAAACCTCATCGTGCATTTTAGTCTTGTATTTCATTTATAAGTCAGGCCCTGTTTCCAACCTTTGAAACTTCGCCTTGTCAGAGTCAGGGGTTGAGTCAGAATCAGCAGAAGCGATACTTAAGTACTGCTCTAAATGTGGGGGGCTGGGTATTTGAGCATGAGTGACTAAATGTGGCATAGTCCATTTTTCATCATTACCCTTTTGGAGCTAAGCTACTGGAACCCGCTGCAGACCTCCCCAGGTTTCTTCAAAAAGATCACAAAGGCAATGTATTTTCATCATGTGCCTCGCAGTCCCAGCCAATTCAAAGATCACCAGCTTAGTGTCTGCATTTCACAGACACAGTCATCAATCTCTGCTGCTCCACAGCTTCGTCTCAGGCCATGTTTGAGTTATAGATGAAACACACAGGAGGAAGGGCAGTTTTTTAGAGGTAGTACTCTGTGAGTTTCATCCATTTATCTGCTTCCCTGCAGCCTCAGCTGCACAGCCCCCCTCTCATGACAGACGTGATTATCCAAATTCCAGCTCCCTAAATCCTTCAATTCTGAAAGCAGCCTGTCCGTCTGCAACCATGCATGTGAATTATCACCTGTCAGAAAAGTGACCCGTTCTTTCAGAGAAATGTAATTTGGAAACAGGATTTTTTGACAAATTAATCAACACTTCCATCTTGTCACTTTTTTTTTTTTTTACTTTGAGCCCTCAGGCTAATGTTCCTTGATGACAGTCTTTTGTTCATTATCTATTTCTAGACAAGTGCAGGTGTTCTGTTCCTGGGTCATACCAAGTGGCAACCTACAGTCTATAAATATGAGGAAATGTAGAAGTGCTAAAATCTGCAGTTTGTGGAGTGTTTGCTTGTGGCTGGCTCCAGAAGTACCAGAAAACTAGAGACACATTAAGCCAACAAGAGCCGTTTTCACAGCAGAAAAAACATGTTTCCAGCCTGGTAGAAAAAATGTCTTCAGTCTGAACAGCTGATTACTCAAGCGGCACACACTGTATGGGGGTGATTGTTTCTCTAACCCTGCAGTTTAGAAGATATTTAGATCCCGGGTTTATCCAATCAAGGTATTGGTCAACTGATTGACAAGCAGGTGCCCTCTAGCTGTCAGTGTGGAGGCTTAAAGCTGTCAGTGTGGAGGCTTAAAGCCCACCTCATTTCCAATATGGCCCCCGCCAAAGATTTGCTTCGAAACTCTGTTTTAGATGTAAAATACACTACATCTGTATCTTTTATAGGAGTTCAGCAGATGACCAAAAATGGCACAAGTAAATGAAAAAGGACAAGAAGACTTGGAGGGAAATAAAGAGAAGAAATTTAAGCTCAGATACAGACATGTTATTTCATAGCTTGGAGGACGAGAAAACTGCACCTTCATAATTCAATGACTTTGACTTGTTACATCTGCAAATTTTCCATCAGTACTGTTTAGGTAAAAACTCAGTTCTTAATTGTCAATTTCTGCTGTTCCTTCAAAAGCTGCTTTTGATTAAGAGACCCTTTTCCAATGCAGGAAATACACATTAAATACAATTTAACTTAACCAAGAATAAAACCTCTTAATCTGCACTTTGAAATAACACTTAAAGCAAAATGTTTCAGCTTAAGGGACGCTGCGGTAAATGTATTCTTAAACTCAGTTGATTTACTCTTTGTTACAAATGTTTAAATGAGAGAATGACAAAAACCAAGGTTATCTGAGACTTTATATATGACTATAACATTTGTTTTCAGACATCAGCATCAATCACCCACAGTGGATCACACACAGAGAGGCCCAGCTAGATGCCAACCTGCCTATCAGATTTTTGTTTACCTACTCAAACTAACTGATACACCTTAGGGATCTCACAGATACTTCATTATGCTATCTTGAGGAGCTAAAGATCAAACTGCTGTCTACCCACTAGTGGGTGGACCGCTGCATATCCTGAGACACAAGGGCCCAAAATGGCAAGATATTCTGCCAAGTCAAACTTTTCCTGAAATTTTGTGAAGTATATTTGACTTAGTTCTTGCCTTTTAGCAAAATAAGTTCTACCCAAGTTTCTTGGTCATCCGCCACAGAGTGGAAGATTAAGTCTACATTACATCCCATTTACAAACATGCACACAGTGACTTGGCCCATTGGTTTGCACTGCAAAACGGAAAGTTACAAGTATATATATCTCATTTTAATTAAAAAATAGTCTTAACTGACTGCATATAAACCACATTCACTTGACAAGTCCAGGAACAAGACTTTTATGAAGTGTCTTAAAATAAAAATAATGTCTCAACAAAAGAAACTAAGAAAGACATTTTTTTTCCTTATCCAACTGGTTTTTTACTCATTACAAGCAATTCATGTATAATTTTTGTTATGTAATTTCTTGATTTAAATCAGTTTTCTGGATTTGGCTTGTAATTGTAGCTCATTTTAGATGTTATAAAACCATTTTCACAAAAAATAAGGCAAAACATGCTTAGATTTTGCAGTGTATTAACTGTTTTTTTTAAAGCATTAAATTTATTCCGTTGTCCCTGTATTGCCGACTTTTAAAGGGAGAAGAGTCCATGTTTTGCCATGCACTGTCATGCCTCAGTCTAATTGAAAAACAACCATGGTAATGACTTATCAAGCATAAGATGGCAATGGCCTAAAGCTTTGCTTCTTATCTTCAATTTGTTTCTAAATGGCTTCCGACGAGTATATCCAAAATAGACATCAAACTGTATTGTAAAATACCTGAGCCCGGATTAGGAATTGTGGCTCAGTGTTGGAGTTTGTTAGCTTTCAGTCCAAAGGCTGGTATTTTGATTTTAGCCTTTTCGCTCTTGTGTGGCTAGTCAAAATACTGAACCCCATATTGCTCCTGGAGACAGTCAACTGCATGTGAATGCATACGCATGAGAGCAGATGACGATAGCATACTCCACCATCAATATATAAATGTGGAGTGAGTGGGTGAAAGTGAAGAGCAGAGCACAAGTGCCTTGAGTGACTGCAACAAAAACTATTTAAGTCACTATATTTTCCATTGCCATCATTTTAGCGCCACCTATTGGCCAGTGGAAAGAAAGCAGGGTTGAGGCATTTCAGTATTGACTTAACCCTTTATCCAGCTCTTTGTACAGTACTCACCCAACAACACTCTAACTGAATAACTGAATCACTTAAATGGGATTCAGCCATCAACAGTTGTATTATTTACACATGCACTTGACTATCTCTTGGCGAATCATTCACACATTCATCCAGAAGGGGGTCAGAACAGCACCACACAGGAAGTAAGAATTACCTCTTGGCTTGAACAAAGACAAACACACTGAGTCAAAGGCTGTTGGAAACCTCCAAGGCCAACCCTGTTCTAGATATGTTTGTGTTGTACCACTGTCAGCCCATCTCATTTAGAATACAGCTTTAAATTCCCAGTTGAAGCAGAGTGTTGATCTGTAATCAGTTTAATTTTTTTTTCTGGTTTAACTAAATGACATTGTCATATCAAACCACCGGTAATTACAGAAGACTAACCGGGTACAATCCAATAAAGAAGATATCAAAGAGTGGCGTGACCTACATACTGTGTTTCTGCAGATATCAAAGAAGGAGAGGCCTTAAAGGTGATAGAGATTACTGGGCAAGAGGCTGAGTCCTTTCACTCAAGCCCCCAGTGCACTGTGAAAATACTCACTATAAAATCTGAGACTGATGTAAAAGTCCATAACATTTAACTTACACACACACACTGGAGTCAGTAAAAAACACACAAGTAGTTCAAGGATGTGTGGGTCAGAGAACTGAGGCTAACTGGACTAAAGTAAAGTAGAACTTCATTGGGAATATGAGCGGACACAAAGCGTGAGAAGCTTAAGGATTTGCCCAATTAGTTTCTATTTAAGGTAAGGGTTGTGGCTTTGTGGAACATAAAAAGAGGTCATATGATGGTTAAGAGGACAGTGAGACCCCACTGACTCCTCACTTTGATTGGTTGGTCTTTGTGAACCCTTATGAGGGAAACCTATTACAACTACACTCTTCGAGTTAAACCACATGTGTATGTCAAGACACTGTTAACTTGTCTCAAACAATTCTTAGTCCTCTTTTGTATTTTTTTTTTTAAGTAGGTCAGGCTTGAAAGTAAAGTAAGTATAAAACTTATCATACTTAATTATTAAGGCCTAGACAACAATGTAAAAATTATTTTCTGTAAAACTGACATCTAGCTGAGCACTGTAAAAATAAAAAAAGAAAACCTAAGAAATATAAGTGCATTAAACAGTCACAAGCAAGGAAGATAATAGATGCTATTTGCTTTGATGGTTTGAATCAGAATAAAATCAAACATTATGGCACAGTATTTGTCTTAAGTTGTTATTTATGACTACATAGCCAAATCAATGTAATTTCTCTACACAGAATGACTTTCACAAATGTGTACATACCACATTAGCCAGTTGAAATTGAGCAGCTGCTGTGAGTGATATTAATATTTTATGAAGTTGCTATATCACTTAGTTTTAGCCTCTTATGATGAAATATTTCAAAAAGGGAAAAGACCGTCAGACAATTGGCCAAAACATAACTCACCTGCAGAACCACAACCACAAGGTTCTAATATTCTACTGCTATACATTAAGTATAGCTGTTCTGAATTCTTTAAGAACGGCAGAGACGTGCTGTAAGAGAAATCAGAAAAGGCTTTTTGCAAATAAGTAACTGAAAAAAATAAATGCATATGAAGTTATCATTAATAACAAGAACATTCCCAGACATTGTGAAATAATAAGCTTGATAGAATCTAAATGAGTACATCTGTAAGTATAAATCAGAGACTTGTTGAAAGTGAGACTTTGGCCTTTTTTGATGACTTTATTATGAACAAAGTCCAAAAAAAATGTCAGAACTATTTAGTGCCTTGCTCCACTGTGAGTCTCTCCACAATAACACAGACCATATTTTTTATCATTTGAGCAACAAAAGAAGCCTTGTTATTGATTAAAATAAGTATTCCAAAAATCTGTATCTAAAGCACCAACAATGAACAACAAAACAGCAGAAGGGAAATTCAAAATCACCCTGTGCAAATGGAAACTTACCTTTGAATGTACAGTGAGTGTACAGTGCAGTTATGGGTTCCTGGGAAGCAGCTGTCTAGCTATAATTGTGAATTATTACATTTCTTACTTTGAGATAAGCTAGTGCTTCAGTGACGATAGGCATTATGTAGAGAAACCTAGACTAGATCAATACAAATGCATTTACGGTTGAGAGGAGCTTTTGCACAGTATATATGATATATTCTGAGATGCACTTAAATCAGGTTCTGTCAGGGTCACTTCCTGCATATTCTTGAGCCTCCCTCCTGCTGAAACAAGCCATGAAAAGAAAATTTGTTGTGTAGTGCAATGTAAATCAAATGCTGATCATTAGCTTATAAAATATAAATATATCAATAAAAGTAAAACAGAATATTTAGCTCTAAAACATATGTTTTAGGAATATTAGCTTAATAGATCCTGAAAAGATGATTTAACAATTTGTCTTGCAGTCACCCTGTAAAATATCAAAAATAACATTGTCTACACTAATTGATGTGTTTTGACTGATGCAAATGAATAGATTCTTTTCAAAATAATGAGTGAATAATTAGTCATAATTGAGTATGCTAACAAGCGCTGATTTATTAACTGATTTCTCCAGACCGGCTTCATCAGTGTTCACTGCATGCCAGACTTTCTTTTAATGAGGCTGTCTGTCCCAATCAGTGTCAAGCCATTCCTGTGAAGAGAGAAAAAAGTCAATTATGAAACTTTCACTGTGTCATGCTCTGTTGATACTGGTTCTGTCTTATGATGCTCTGCATCGAGAGTCACAACACAGGAAAAGATACAAAGAGAGGTCTCTGAACTGGGATTCAAAGGACAAGAGTGATGCAGCTTCAAGAATTAGTTACAGCTGAAGAAGTGCTTCAGTGTTTAAAGTGCACTTCGTGGTAAGAGTATGATGAGCTTATGATAAGTTCCATGCATACTAAGAAGGCTTTTATATCATTAAGTGAAATATTACTGGTTTTAAAAACAAAAAATAAAATAAATGTTGAGCACGTTTTGATCCTTGGACTTTGTCATGCTTGCATTTGTCAAGACATCTTCTCATCGAAGGGAAACAAATAACCAGACAAAACTCAAAAAAAAATTTAAGTTATTTTTCAGGCCTTTTAAGCCATGATTAAAGAAAGGATAGGACTTCAGATTGAGTGGAAAACGGGGTGAGAGGGGTGTAACATGCTGGAAAAAGGACACGGGTTGGATTCAGTCCTGGGCGGACAGCTGGAAGATTAACTCTGTGAGGACATTTGTGCAAGTCTTTGTGCTTTGTTTGTTGTTATCATGCGCTTATATACTGAGGTGTTTTTGTTTTTTGTTTTTTATCTCAAACTACGCCCCCTATTGGGGCATAGTCTGGAATTTGCTTTTTTCCCTCTCTTTTCCCTCATGTTTTTATACAATATCTATTATAATGGGGCGCTGGGCACACTAGCAGCTCAAAGGTTCTCCTATTCATGTATTCCCATGTCAATGTGGGTTCTTATATGTTTTGAAAGAGATGTTACAAAAACAAAATTTCCCCTCGGGCATCAATAAAGTATTTCTGATTTGTAGGCCGGCAAATCAGAAATACTACTCAGGCCATACCGGCACCCTTCATATACAATTTAAGCAGAAGTTTGATATTAGCCTCCTAACTATGTAAAACACATGCAGAAGAGTTGAAACCATCACCAATATAATTAATGCCTCTGAGTGAAGGCTCGATCTGGTTATGGAAGAGAGTAAAAGCAATACTGTTTGCTCTAACTACAAAAGCAAACACAATTATCAGCAATTAATGTTAAACTCTTTAGCTTTTTTTTTAAAGCCAGATACCACTCCCACTGAGTCAAATTAAATGAAACCACACATGCTTTTGATTTCATTGTATGCAGAAGGATAAATTCTGAGTGATATGATTTACAGTGAACAGACAGCTTTAGGATATAGGGCCTGTGTCCACAGACAGTGTTTACCACTCTGGTAATTCCTTATTTGTAACGGTTGAAGTGCAAAAACGCATTTGATGTCGCTGATTTTGTTGTTACAAATTCTGTTTTCAAGTATAACACAGCACTATCAATATATATATATATATATATATATATATATATATATATATATATATATATATATATATAAAATATAAGAGAAGATCGTATAAATGGAATAACTCAATTTTAATTTCAAACAAACTTGACACCTGTGAGCTTTTTAAGGCAGGCATCTTCAGCTGCACTAATTCTACATTTGTCATACCTCATCCTTACAATAAAATGTATCCCCCCAATGAGGTGGTCTATTTAAGCTGCAAGATTTTCAGTCTCTGTCTCTACTTCCTAAATGCCACCGCTCAAACTTTCAGCCTCACCAGCTCCTCTGCATCCACCTGGAGACCCAGCCTATAAAGGGTTTAAGATTTACCTCATCACTCCTCCATTTATGAATGTAAAATTCTGAGGGTTGATGAAGTTTAGAGCTGAACACGAAATACAAACAGAGCCTGGCTGCAGTACAGTTTTAACCAATACACATGAAATGACTGATTGAACTCCACTTCACAAGTGTCTGTCCAGATGACATGTTACCACATGTTATTGTTTGGCTTGGGAAGATTTGACCTCATTATTCCTGTATACTGTAAAGTATTAGATTCTCCTGTAATGCGTTCTCATTAGTGATTCTGAATATGCTTTCAGGGAGGAGAAGCTTAGGTATTGCTACAACATCAGAAGAGCCTTTCTAGAATAATGACAGCGAGTCTGAGCACACGAAATTCAGCACAATGAAAATGGGGACAGTGATATGAAAGTATGTGGTGGCGTTTGTTCAGGAATAATAAAACTCACTGCATTTTCAGGTGTGACTGGACAGATTTTTTTTTCTGGTGTCTTTTGTTCTATATCCATAAATAACTAAGACCACTGTGTGTTTGAAGTCAGAGACATGCAAAACATGTTAATAAGCTGTAAGCCATACAGTCATACTTCCGGATCTAGTCTCCCTCAGTAGCTAATTAAAAAGACATCTTTTTGATCTCATAATAGCGCTGCTGCCAGGGTAAACAAAGCAAGTGACAATGACACAATAGGGTTTTTTTTAATTATTATTTTTTATTTATTTATATTTTGGCATTTCAAGTGAATATTCAACTTTAATAAAGACCTATTTTTAGCTGTGTTATTTAAACATGCTACCCCATGTTTTGTTTCATTTGAGCAAAGGGTGAAAAATTTACACATTTGCAGTCATCATGCAGTAAAATAAGGTCCTGAAGACAAAGCTAGAAACACTTCCTCAAACCCTGATTAAATGCAACAAAAGCATTATAAAATGCAACTTTTTTCTACTTTTACTCACAAAGTGGCATGGGAAAAATTCTACAGTGATAGCTATTTTTGGCAGGGCTTATGCCTAATGACTGTACAGACCTGCCTGAGCTGCTAGTGGGGTCAGTGTTGAACATGGGAGGTTTTTTGTTTTATTTTGTACAATGACTCAAATGTCCCTTGTCCACTCACTGAATACCACTCATACAATCACTGGAAATGATCCCCCCAAAAATCTGTGTGCATAACAATGTGCACAATAACAAATTGAACTGCAATAAACATTAGCTTCAAAATGTGCAGATTCAGGTAAGGTGTGACAACAAGGAAAATGGGGGCAGGACAAGCAAACCGCCTGCTTTTAAAGGCAAAATCAAAAGCACTCCATGCAGAAACCTTGCGTTTGAAGAAGTGTAACAAAAAATACACATGAAAAAAAAAAAGAAAAAAAACTAAAAAAAAAGGTATGACATCACCTAGAAGGGTGTGGCCACCATCAAACCAGAAGTTAGCCTACTTAGAAACTGGGTAAAAGATGACATCAATAAGGGGATTTTTGAATTTCAACTACACCAAAAGATAAAGCCACACTTTTAGAAAATATTAAACACAATTAATTTCGTGAATAAACAAAATCACCTTGAGGAATTCGGAAATGCATTATATTCTGGGTTGTGTGTGGTTTTTGCCAAAAATATGATCACAAGGTGTAAAAATATGATCACAATGTGTACGAAACTAAATAAATAAATCCTAATACCCGCATTCAACCACCCCCCAAAATATTTTCATTAGGCTATGTACCCTAGATTACTACAAAGTATAATGGAAAAGGGACAATATTTCCAGAAATGAAAAAACTTGACATTAACCAGCGTTTTCTTCTCTTTTTCAAAACTAATTGCGGCGCAGTTGCATTCAAGATAGGACATTTTAGGAGACCGTGCTCAACGAGTAGGACACCACGGCTGGTAACAGCAGAAAAGAGCATCTCCTGTGCTTGCAGATGTAGGGCTGACAGACTTCAGCGCGGTGTGGGTGAATTATTTACTGACACCTTTGTTTCGGTAACCTCGACTCATTTTGATGTCAGTGGTACATTTTCTGACACTTTTCCTCGCGGGGAAACTCTACAATTACGCCTGATACGTTCACGTTATGCACCTGCTAGTTTTATATCCGTGTTTCTTGAAAGCCGAGGTGGTATAACGTTTGAAGTTGGCCGTCATTGTAGTTTATGATAACCATGGTAACCTGCGTAAACTAAAATGGTGTCGTACAACTGTAGACAGGGCACTATACTAAGGAGCTTAACCTTCAAAACGTTGTGCTGTTGCTGAGTTTCAGTTCGTTTTGCGACTGTACGATCACCATACCTCGATGAAGTACACGTAAACGTCAAATAATTGGTCGTACAGTACAATGTTTAAGAACAACTATCAGGTGAGTTTGTTACGAAACAACTTATGTCTAACGTCTCCTAAGAGAGAAGCTCTATGTAGCGTGTAACGGACTTTTTGGGTCGGTTTTAAGGTCGAACGTAGAAGGGAAAGGGTTCCAATTCATTTTGAATGTGTGGTGTTGTCTCTGGCAGGGTGGAGCAGCGGTGGAAATCTTCAGTGGCCAAGGAAAAGACCCTGTAGCTAAATGGAAGCTCAAGGGAGGGCCTTCAGCCATACATAAGGTGGGTCAAGCATCATTAAGCTATCGATTCTGGTGAGAAAATGCTGAAACATAAAGTTACACTTACCTGCTCTGTATGTGAATAACAGAGCATGCATGAATGTACTGCGAAGTACAGCCTGGCGTCCAGTCCAACTTTATTGTAGGCTCTGTCCATTCTAAATCATTACCACAAAAGCTTAATTAACCCTTAGGATAGAAGAAGTAACACTTTTTCAAATGATAGGTTTCAACCTGTTAGAAAGGGCTTAAATAGACGCTGAAATTATTACCAGATATCATCACAGTTGAAAAGTTTATATATATTTTTTAAGTGGTTGCATAAAGAAAGGAGCAGCCCACAATAGCGGTGATCCTTTTCAAAGACTCTTTTTGTATTATGTCTTTCTTTAGGAGTATGATAAAGAAGTCAAGGGATTTGTTTACTGCCTGGAGGGAAGCAGCCAGACAGTCAAGATGCAAATACCAGAGAATGGGAAAATGTCTCGTAAGTCACTACCGCACCGGCTATCATCAGTAAATGATGTTTTCTTCTTCTCACATGTTCAGATTAATTCGCTCCTTTTGCCTGTGTTTTTTCGCAGTTGGGCTTCTCCAAAGATTCTTGGTCCTTCAGGTGAATATTCCTCAAGTCAAAGATTTTTCAACGGAGCTTGTGTAAGTATAGAAGCATTTTTTTTCAATATGAGTATTATGAATTTATTTTTTTTGACAGCACATTACCACTAACCCTGATCAGCAAAGGAGACTGTGCATGTGTAGATCTTTATAAATCTGTTATTAATAGAGAAAATTCACAACTGTTCTGTGGCCCAGTATGGTCGCCATGATAGTAATGTGAAGCTTTAAATAGCATCCCCTTATGTAAGAGAATAGCTAATACTGTAATGCACATTGAAATACAGATTATAATTACTGTATCAAAGCAAATTCCCTTGGGTCTACTGGAAGAAAGTAAAAGACAGCTTGTTTACATCTAGGACAGAAGCCCCCTTGAGCCTCTTGAAAAAAATGCATCATATTAGCAAGCACTGCTCAAATAGCTGTTTTGATTAAGATGTTATTAAATGGTTTACATGCTTTTATCCTGCCAGTTGAGGTAAATTGGACAAGGTTGTATACTAAAAGGAAAACCAAGTTATGAAAAACATTTTAATTGGTGTACGTCTCTATCCTTAAACACAGAAATTAGAAAGAAAGAAGAGAAATATCACCCAATGAGAAACAAATGATCAACTAAACTTGTTTACAGCATAGGTTTTCTTAATTTCTAGAGATCACTAGTAAAACATAAGGGTTATGACATCTTTTACTATAAATCACTTTTGTATTTACTGAGTCAAGATCATTTGGACTAGCTTTGCTGTTGTTTTTCTGATACTGGTACAGATAAAAACCTCTCAGAAATTTTGTACAACCCCAGCAGCTTGTGCCTTTCTCTGATCATGACTTCCCTTCATGCTTTGAATGTATTTTCTGTTTCCTGCTCCACACAGAATAACTGATTCCCAGCACCTGAAAAGAAGACTTCACTTATCAACTGTGCACAAAGAATTGTCTGCCACTCTTTTGCACGCAAAGATACCTCTTGTAGGATTGAAACGCAATATGGTTTGTGATAAACTCACCCTCCTTTTGTATGAGCTTCTTTTTTATTGTTTTTTTTTTTTTTTACTTCTTATGGAAGCTATTGAGCTGTCTTGAAACAATGAAAAATCCTCTGTTTCTTTTGTTGTAGTGGTCTACTTTGTGCATCGACCTTGTATCATTCTCCAATGAACTGTTCAAGGGATTTTTGTCGCTGGATGGCATCACTTTGTTTGCTACCTGTAAAGTCCGCCGAATCCTCACTATCAAACCAGATCCTTCAGAAATATCAGCTGATGGTAATGAGATTCATCACACCTAAATTTTTGATGCTGAAACACAGGTTGTACTGGCTTACCTTACAACCTCTCAAGGATTTTTAATTTAAGAGCTAAACTGGCATTTATATTGAGACAAATGGTCCACCCTCTTTAATGATAGTTGGTGCAGCGCAACATTCAAAACTAGCTTGTGTGCCTACCTAATCTATTCAGTGAACACAGCCTTTGAATTCTTTGTTTTTCGGTCAGATGCACCTTCGCCTTTGGACCTTTGCTGTTTTATATGATGAAATGATAATATTGTTATGGTTGGTGTATAATTACGTCCAATGTTTTCCTTTTATTGTAGACATGTTCCTCAGTGGAGCTGGTGTCACAGACTTGATACCTCGTAGTTGTCACTTCCCACCAGGTGTCAGTCACGTCATGCAGGTGCTGAACATGCAGAGTTTACAGAGGGCAGATGTGAGGGCTGGACTGTTGAACTCTGACTGTGGTATGTAAAATGGGTTTAAATCAACTTTAAATGAGCAATAAATGGAGAAGAAGGGAGGGCAACAAAGTAAACTCATCCTACCACTGAACAAATGTACAATTATAATGCATTACAAGACAATCTCCTCCACATTTACAAACAAAATACCAAAGTAATTTCATTTAGTGGCTAACCATGTGATTCAGTAACAAAATAAACATGCTTCTGAAAATGCCTGTTCTGCATCACTTGTTTTACATGAAGCTTTTAGGAGTTTTTAACTAAAACTAACAGTGAGGAAGCAAACTCAACCATTTGCAAAACATTGATAACTTCTTTATTGCAATCAGTGTTTCATGCCTGTAATCACTGCCTGAAAGTAGGTGAAGTTTAATGTTTTTGACCCCTTGATGCATGTTGTCTCATTTGTGACATACCCTGCCAGGTCTGAGATGACCTTTGTATCCCACTAATGCCAATTGATTTAGAGCTTACATACACCAAGGATCATATCAAATGCCCTATGTTCCAATATATTAGTCAGAGGGTGAATTTATTATACATGTATGTACAGTTTAACTGAATTCTAACTACTGTATGTGCTAAATTCAGATTTACAATCTCCACTCAATGCAGCATCTCCAATAATTCAAAAACACACACAAAAAAAGATTTTTTTAAATAAAATTGTAAATTTAAATAAGTCAGTAGAGGGTTAAAAACCTGTAATGCAGTAGTTATTGAAGACAAGTGATAGATTTGATGGGAAAAAATGGCAGGATACGATTTTTGTGAGGAAGATGAGTTACTCGTGAAAAGGAAAAGATCAGAAAGGAGAGAAATAGTCTGACTGTCCACAAGGAATACAAAATTCAGCATCAACTGTGTGACTATGGATTGGCCTTGGACTTTGATCAAGCAAAGTAAAAAACAAAGTGCATCAGTATTTGATGAATACTCAGGCATCATTTTGCAGTAATAGATTAGGATGGCATTGGATGCCCCCACACTCATTTTTGGATAAAGAAATAATGAAGTGTTTTTTATTGGGATATATGAAAGAGCTAAGTTGTACTATAAACCATGGACAGCACATTAGTCCCCCCTAAAGTGAAGCCAAAACATTAAGAGGTCTACCTAGTAACAAGCTGCAGTCAAACTAGAAAAATCAAAACTGTATACATTTTTCTAAAATATACTTTGCTAGTAATATTTTAACTATGAACACAGTATCAGTTCATGAAAAAGTTACTTTTAATGACAAGGGATGTTATCATCATCCCTACCCGTTTAGCAGAGTAAAGAAGGAATGGCTAGAGAAATCACAACAAACACCAACACAACAGTCATAGAATTTTCTTCATCATCAAATTTCTGTTTCAGTCTTATGAAAGAATCTTTATTTTCCTGTGAACTGATTTAACCTGTTAAATACCTGATTTACTTCAATAAAAACCGAGACATCAATCCACCAATTAGAATGTGTCACCGTACGTTTTGCATCTAAAATACCTGCTTCATTTTTAAATAGCACTTGTGCTGTCCACATTTGTGTAGTCATTAAGTTGATACAAAATGCAACTTTAACATTACGGCCAACTGTTTTGCTAATCTTCTCACCTGAGGAGGAGATATTCTTTCAGAATGCACTCAAAGGAGGGTGAAGAGTATAACAGCAACATCGTATCCATGTTTTGTTTTTGTTTTTTTTACAAAATACCAGTCATAATCCTCTGATTAAAGGTTCATTATACAAAGAGAAGCATCAAAATGGTGTCACATAGACAAATTGCTCTATACAAAGAGACAGGAATGATAATCGATTTGTTTTCTTCATCTGAAATTCCCGTGGTTCTCATTTTTGAGTTCATTTGCACCTCACCTGTTCTCACTGAGCTGCAATTATCTCCTTATATGAGAAGACATGCACCAGTAATCCAGTTCCGCCGCCTCTCTGGCCTTTTTTTATCAGCGCATATTTATTTGTTCTGACAGCTGTCGAAGTCATGTTGAGTCAACCGGTAATGCCCAAAGAAGAGAGCAGCAACTACACACAAGAAATGGCTTTTCATAATTAGCATCTGCATTATTAGCATAACATTTCTAATCATAATTAAAACGATTGCTATTAAAGTAGGCATACAATTTCACTGTGACGAAGTTGCTCGGTGAACGTTGTGGCTCCAGTGCCCAAACTGTCAGAAACTGTTAAAAGTAAGATGGCAGCTCTTGTCACGCAACAACAAACAAGCCATCGTTATCTCAAACACCATGGATGGTCTGTTTTTTAAGGTCACTGTATGATCACATCAAAGTCCCTCCTCAAGTATATTTTAGACTATTAACTTTAATACAAGAATCTTCTTTCCTCTAATACTCTGCATTCTTCTGGATGTGTAAGTTTAAATGACTGTAAAATTTGCTGACCCTCAAACCAGGGTCCTTTATACGAGTCTGATGCATCAAAGGAGTGTCACAGTTTGTTTTTCACTCTCAGGTCTGATTATATCACAATGTTGGTTTCATGTGTTTTGTGGAAAAGAAGTGACGGCTCTCTGCTCTGATGAGAATCAGACTGAAAATGTGTTTTAGCAACAGTGTGCAGTCTGCATTTAAAGGCATGATGACATGAAACAGATTAAGAGACCAAAATAGTCACCGACTCAATAAGAACAGCCTGATTGCAACAATGCATTTAATTAATTAATTAATTTATTTATTTTAAATTTAAGTTGTACTAGCCAGGTATTTCAAGTCAAAAGATTTTCTCCAAACAGCGCAAGGTCATCTTCTTTTATGATGTCTTCAACCACTTGGGGATACTAAGTGAATTAAAATCCTGTCCAGAACAAAAAAAAAATTAAATGCAGTAATGTCTTTTCAGCTCTTGAGAAATCTCCAATAACCAAAGCACCCAGTACTCAAAGAACCAGGCCCCGGGCAGTATCACATGCAGCTGCATCCTCCAGGGTTTCAGGGTCACCCTCACGCTCCGGAAGAGAAAGCAGCACCAAGTTGGTTGGAATGGAAAAGCATGTAATCTCAAACACATTAAACACATGAATTGAAATATATATGTCTTGATTTGGAGCACAGGTCAAGTCACAATGTTTTACCAAAATAGAAAATGCCTCTGTTTTCCTTTGCCCCTTAGGGACCCCTGTCTAGCAGAATGAACCAGAAAGTTGCAGCAGAGAGTCAGAGAACTTCCAACCTGTGTGCACCAATGTCACACGGTCCACCTGAGGGTAAATTTTCATTTCTTTCATACTTTAATGAGGTATTCATGGTTTCTAGGCATAAGTGTGCCCTGGTGACATCTCATCAAGATGCCTTATCTACATTTGACTTTTGATCACTTTTTTTTGGTTCATTTGTGCTGTTGTTTGTTTATAACCTTACCTAATTGACTGACATGAGATTGTCCACTTCAAAGCTGCCTTTATTAAATGCATTTGGAATAAAATGCAGCAAATACACATGCACCCCAAAATGATTCTTGCAGTGCATAGGCTAGCCTTGGAAACTATGTCTTGTTGGCAAGTATAGAAGTAGCTGAAATAAAGCAACACAGTTTACAAATGTTTATCAGCCAGGAAACATTATGTCACTGAGTAACGTCTGACAATGACAAGCACATGAAGACTGTCTAAAAATGAGAGAGAGAATATGTAAATGGAAAAATGGAAGTTATGACCCTGAACAGACCACTCCCACAACTGATAGTCTGCAAAATATTTTAATTTGTGTCCGTAGGCACATTTGATTTCATTTGAATTTAACAAGTTGATATAATAAGAACTTTAAAACAGTTTTGAAACAACAACAACAAAAAAACTCTATTATTTGATGTGTTCATCATTATTTCAGATCAAAGTCGTTGCTTTCATAGAGTCAAGCTTTTGGCTTCAAAAAGTCTTTTTGCAAAACTAATTTTTATAAAAGGAAGTCACAGTGTTACATTACTCTTGTCTTATGTTTCGGCCATTATTCTGCTGCTACAATATGTGGCAGCAGAATAATGATGTTATTTCACCTGCTGTTTTTAGCATGCAGTGAAAATGTTCTTTGTGGTGATATGACCTGCTGGTGTGTGTCAATTCACCTCATTAAAAATACATATAACGAAGTTCAGGCTTGTAAGCATGTGACTGAAGTGTACTTCCTGCTGTATAAGTGCACATTCCTACTGGTACAGCTCTTTTTAGCCCTGAGTGCTCACTATTATTCTTCTGAGAGCTGTCCATCTGTAAAAGCATTACATGAAATAACAAACCAACAAAACAAGAGCTCTTACATTCTCCGAAGCACCTTATAACAGCTTTTACACCACTGGTGATACACCGCCCTTTGAGCATGACTGAATACAAAAAAAGGATGATTAAGACTTCCTTAATTCAGCTGAACATAATGTAACTGGATGTGTTCTGTCTGCACTGACTGAATGTGAGAAGCTTAGTTTGTAAAATGGCTTCATTAATAAGGATTCTTCACTGTGCATAATCAGGAGATATAATCCAGGCTTGACTGAATAACATTGTTTTTTGAATGTTTTGTGTTGTGAGGGTTTTCTGACGATTAAGTGCTTTATGTAGGAACATCTGGCAGTTTGCTGCCACATCCACCAAAAGACAAAGTATCTGACAAAGTTGGATCCAAAAAGCTGCAGGTCCCCAGTACTGGAAAGGAGAAGCCAGCACTAATAGGTATACTGCCTGCACTGCACATTATACTCTAACATTATGGTTTAAAGAACGATATGGTGTGGTAAATGTTTGATTTTGGGTAACAGCTCCTCCTGAAGATGTCGAAACAAGTGGCGAAAGAAGGAGAAGAGAGAGCAGGCCAATTCTGACCCCAAGAGAAAGGACTGAGGGCCTTACTGCAGACAAGGCTGGACACTTTAACACTGAAGCCTGGTTAATACTTCTGAGTTGAATCTTCATCCTAGCGGCCAATGCATGTCGCTCTGCAATACCCCTCCAAAACACACTAGGGCAGTGCCATCTGGGTAATCACCATAGACTGTATATAGAGTGGACAGCGTGGCTCTGCCATTTATCATTGTACAGTTTTGAAGCTAAAATACCCCCATCACAGGCGCAGCCATTGTAGCAGTTGTGCAGCCAGTCTGCGCAGTAGAGACGATGAGGGATTCTGGGAGAATCTGAGTGGAGCTGGGTGACAAAAATAATATATAATTTTTTTTTCCTTTTGAGAGTCTAATCACGTCTTGACTTTACCTTCCACAATATTTTACAATCCCTGAAAAAATACACGAGAACGGCATCTGTCAATCAACGTTAAACGTTAAGAAAAGCCTTGTTTTTAACCTTTTATAACTATTGAAAACAAAACTTTTCAGAAAAAAGCGGACTTGAATACAAGATAGCCAAATGATATCTTCAAATCACCACAACAGTTTGACGTGAGAAACATTTCTACGAGGTGTGTTAATTTTTTAAAAGTTTGACCACAGCCCATCTGGAATGGCTGGAAAGCCGGATTTTTTAACCTATACTGCAGCCAGTCACCAGGGGGAGCAGTTTTTGTGGAGACCTCACTTTGAGCCGAGCAAGCGGACGTTTATTTTTTTTACAGTCTGTGGTAATCACCAGATTGTCTGATTCCAGTCCCATTACACTTTCTGTTTGCTTGTTACACCAGGACTTTAGTAATGGTAAAAGCAGGTATTTTCAGTGTACTGAATCAGTAGAATCAGTTCAGCAAGATTATTTGTTCAAAAGATTTGTTCAGTGAATCATTCTATACTTCTCTGCAGCTCTGCCTGGGAAAAGGAATTCATTCAGCTGAAACACAGCTGTACGTTTGTTCCTGCTTGTGATTTTACTGATAACAGAATAATTGGTGAATGATTGGCCAATGAGCTGAGTTTTTAGTGGGATAAAGCCACAGTTTGCCATTTGAAAGCAGCTAAGAACAATCACACTTTCAGGGCAGGCAGCCAATCACAAGGAAGAGGAGTCAGTGCAGCCAGTGAATGACCGACTGACTGAACGTAAACATGCAAGACCAGCCTCAGTCACACAGAGTCAACTGTTAAAGAGTCAACTGAGTAAAAATTAAGTTGGATACATAAGCTGTTTGCAAACTTACAGCGGCGATAAAGAGCACACATTTTCTAGCGGCCTTCGCTAGAATAAAACATTTGCTTCATACTCAATTTTGGAGAAATGAGAGGAAGATGTACGGACGGGCTTCAGCTACACAGGGCCCCTGACTGACTCCGACCTGTTGGTTTTTCAGGGCAGTTATATGAATAAAATGTAATCTTATTTCATGGATCAGAGTCCTTTAAAATAGTGCATGGACATTAATGATCCTCATTCAGTGCAGCATAAGCCATGGCTTTGCTCCCCTTTTTGAATTTTATATTAACCACACTGAGGCTGTTTCCCAATTTTTTTCAGAAGAGCACCCCTGCTTCAATCCAAAAATCTTCCACAGACTCACACTGACTGCAGCATTGTCCTCTCAAAACGAGCCCCTGTTCTCTGAAAGCTCATTTGTAGGTGTTTCTCTGTGGCAAGAAGCTTCTTTTTCTGCAGTCCCGGCCACAGACTGAAGGTAGTCAGTTCATTTATGGTAATGTGGCACATTAAATAAAAGTCAGAGGGACATCTCCAGGGCCTGGGGTCTGCCACACAGAGGGCAATTAGAGGAAGTGATTATACTGTGGAGAGGTTCAAATGTGCTCACTCATACAGAGAGGTGCTGCTTTCTTTGAGCTCAGACCTATCGGTGAGTTTAAGGTTTCAGTGTGTCTTTTAGTGTGTCACATAAATGGACCGAAACTTTTACTTGAGATGAGAAACGTTTAACCCTCTTCACTTTAAGATACAACAATGTACATCCAGTCAGTGTAACAGCATCTTCTTTTTTCAGAGAGTCAAATGACTGAAGCAGTCTGGAGGGAACATTTGAGCATAAAATAGGTTTCTAAACCTGTTATCTCTTGTTATTTCCTTGAGCCTGTGATTGCCATGGCTGGAGGCATTATGTTTGCATTTTGTCCATCTGCCTGTTTATCCGTCCGTCTGTCCATCCATCTGTTCCATTCATATGAACATGATTTCTCTGGAGCACCTTGAGAGAACTTCCTGGACTCAAGGATAAACTGATTAGAAGTTTGTGATCCAACACTGAGATTCCTGCAGGTTTCCTATTCTTCTGAGAGCCTATTGATGCAAAATCCCCTGAAAAGAAGCTGCGTATTTATTGAAGTTTATGCAGAGGTAGTGACATAACTTGTGCTTCTTGACTTGACTTGTCTTGCCTCTGTCGTTGTGTACTCCCTCTGTAGCTGTTTTATGACCCCTCCATGTTTATATTTGAAGCATTATTTTATGCGATGAAGACATTTTCTGAGTTTTTATTTCTCTTAATGAAGTTACAAATCTGCACGTTGACTTGTTGTGGCAGACATACAACCCTGAGGCAGTGCTTCTTGTTTATGAAGCTCTTTCATTTCTTGAGTGAGTTTCTTTGCAGTAAACTGCTGTTATTGCTTCCGATTATGCTGTTTATTTCATTATGTTTTCATAAAGGTGATAGCAAAACAGAGCTATTACCTTAACCTACAAAAATGTCACCACAGGAGTAATTCATGAGGATGTGTCGTCAAGTATTGGAGCTCATTACAAATATGCATATTTTTATAATGAAGGAATACTGGCATGTAGTCGACAACATTTGAATAACATCAGTCACATGGTGACTTAGTCAAAAGTGATTTATCTTTCATTATAATTAAATGCCTGTCATTGTTCTTGATTTAGTACACTCTGAATCCTCTCAATGATTAAGTTAAAAATCTCTTCTTTGTGTTTGTTTTCTTCGTAGATGAGTGTAGCTGCAGCCCTGACAGGGAAAGTTCAGAATCCGCCTCCACACCAGCTAAGTCTGCCTCTTGTTTGCACCATCCAGCTTTGTCTGCTGACCTGCGGGTCTGCAGCAGCTGCGAGAGTAATGAGGGGTCTGAGCCTGAGTTCACTCTGCAAGAGGTGTTCACTTTCTTATCCCAGCCACACTCGCCCAAGCGAGGGCAAGGCCAGGGCAACCAGGAGAAGGTGGGGACGGACGATGGGCAGGGTCAGAGCGGCAGTAGGGGTCGATACGGGGCCAAGCCTGAAGATGACTTCATCGGCAGTGAAAGTGATGAGGTATGAGAAGAAACGCATGCATTCTTCATACTACATGTTCTTCAGCATACGGTATGCTTAAACCTTAAAGGTCACAGCGGCTTTTATCAGCACTTAATTTTCTAAGAGTTCTGAAGCTTTTAATAAAGAAAAGTAGATTTTCTTTTTGCTGAGCAGGAGAAATAAGCTGTTCAAGCCCAAGAACAATATTACCATCTTCAAAGAAATGCTAATTGCTTTTACTTATTTAAAACTTCATAATAACGCACATAATTCAAAGCTAAGAACTCCATTTAATTCGCAGATGATTAGTTCAGCTTTAATATTTTCCTTTGAAATCAAAGTTATGTATTATGTGCACCAGGTCAAAGACAAATTCCACTTTATAAGAAAGAAATAGAGAAAAAACATTTGATGGCAGTGTATTTTGAATTTTGCATCAGCCTGATACTTCACAGTTGTTTACCTTTGTTGATATCTTTCAGATAATTCTTGTGTGATGTGGGAAACAAATGATGTGTGACTGTGTTCAGTATAATTCACATCAAACATAAACAAGTCAAGCAGGAGACAAACTGCCCTGAAACAGTAGATGTCAGGTTTGGTATCAGTTTGTCCCCGCATGTTGCCATGAACAGGTAGAGAAACAGGAAACAAATTTGACAAAGCTGAAAGAAAAACAGCTTCTGTTAAAATAAAAAGCAGATATTTCTATTAATGACCTCTGTGAACTTCCGGATTGGTCTTTGTCTTCTTATCCAGAGTTTTTTTCACCTGTAGACTATGGTTACTCCCTGGTTTAGAGAAACATGTCCTCCTCTGTTGAAGGTGCAAATCGATTTCAATTTCCATGCCTCACATTTTTTTATTTTTTAAAAGAAAATCAGAGCTTATAAGAAAGCATCAGGGCATCTGACAACTTTGTAGAGAGTGATGTGCAGCCTTGATCTCCTCATGAAAAAATAAGGGCATATGCAAAATGTTTGAGTGGTTTCCAGCTCATAGATTGTAGCTAAAAGATGCTTCTCTCAGGGATCATTTATTGGAATTACAAATAGAAATAAAAATATATAAAGTGACTGTATTAAAAAGCTGTGAATGCAAAGAAAATGAATTGACGAAGTTAGAGTTGTAACATTTCAAAATAAAATGACACTCAAAAAATGTGTTTGAGGGGTGTTTAAAGGATCACATCTTCAAATTAACACATGAAAATCAGGTAACACTACCTAGTGGTATGAACTTATGCAAAGGAAGAAGCTTGTAGTTTGGTTTTCTGATCAAGAGTAAGCAATGAGATGCAGTACACGTCATTTAAAACTATCAGAATGAAGAAGTGCTTCTTTAGCTTTACAACTTTTTTGTAAAATGGTCACTGTTTTTCTATAAGTGGGACCAACCGACAAATATGTAACATAAAGCACAGATGCCGCTTCCTTGCACATCCGAAGAGATCAGAGGATGAACAATGAGAGTGTGAGTAGAGCATATAGGCAGGGGCGCACAAAGCTGGGAACTATATTTTGCCTCTGATGTGAGATAACGTACTGTAGGATGCTGAGAGGTATTGAAGCATGGACTGAAAGGATTAAGCTGACACACAAAGAATATTCCTTCAGAGACCTTGTTGATTTCTTTTTACCTGCGGAAGCTTTGTGGAGCTCTTTGATTGGCTAACTGTAAGTTTTTTTTGCAAGAATGCTAACATAGAAATGTAAACACAATACATTTTTCTGTCAGCAGTTTGAAACTAGTTAGCTGTGATCCTGGGCAAAGTCATGAGGAGGCTCTGGAAATGAACACATGTACAAATTGCACAGAGATGTCGGTAATAGACATGACTTTGCTTTAGGTTTATATTTGTAAAAAAATGCATTCAACACATTTAACAAACTTTAAGCATTCAGCGCTTTTCAAATGTCTGAACACCACTTTTTATGTTAACAAGCAAACTTCATTGTGCAGCTTAAACTTTTCCCTCCTTTCACTAATTTCAGTGAGACGCTGTGTTTACAAGACCACTGCTGGCTTTCTGAATTTAAAAAAAAGAGAAAAAAAAAAAAGAAAAGAAACTTCTATATTCCATATTTCATTATTGTTTACCAGCTAGAGTTAATCCACCTGCCTCAGCTTTATCGCTGACTTAAGGAAGAAATGTCCTCTAAAGTCCAAAGGGATTAAAAGGATCCCTGTGTAAGTCAGAGCAAACTTGCTGTTTTCATGACAAACCACACCAACTCTTTAAAAAAATACAGTATCCTAGCATTGTGTGACTTGATACCAGCATATGGTTGCGCTATAGTATTTATTTTATAAATGACTGAAAGCAAAGAATTACACTTTTAAAGTATAAAAAAAAACAAAGAAGGAAACAAAGAAATTATAACACTTACAATGTTTGCAGCTTTCCGACCCCCTCCTCTGGACGTGTCACAGAAAAGGGAGTTATAGCTGTACAGCAATCAGTTATAGTTTCTTGAAAGAATGCAGGGACTGGTTTAAGTGCCTGAGTTTAAGGTGATAACCAAATCCATTTGAAGTGAGAGATTTATAATTTCCTCTGGTCATAGTTTGACAGGCCATCGTCATCATCATAATCAATTTCAAACTAGGTTACTTCTATAAAAAGAGCGTAGATTATCAAACTAATGAGAATCAAGGGAGCAAGAGTTAACACAGGAGATACTGACATCTGAAGAAATATTTATGTTTAATTTTTTTGTAAAATGTCTTATGAGACAAAAGATGAGTGACATTCACTGTAGAAGACCAGAAAAATGTTGTGTTTCAGGAAATTAAAAGAGAAGAGACTATAATATGGAAATAAAGATCAAGGAAAGTAAATATTCAAACAAATTGGAACACAGTTAATGTAAATGTTAGGGTCATCTGCATATTGAAAGAAAGCGTGCGTGTTTGGGTCTTCCTTTGCTGCATTGATCCTCACAAAACTCTGCTGCTCCTTGAATGTCATCATTGAATGATTCATGTTGCCTGAGTTAGGACTGAAATCTGTTAAGTGGCCATTAACATTTAAAAAAAGATGTCAAGTCAAAATAACATCATTAATTTTTTTTTTTGAGTAAAGGGAAGGTCTTTGATTAGTCAGTATTGACAGGCTCAGGTTTCCCCTCATAACAGGAGGCAAAACAGTTTTAACAGTTTTCAGAGTTGTTACAAAGAGGCTCCTGGAGTGAGCCATTGACATCCTTTTAGCATTTCAAATTCCTAGAAAAAACATTTTGTAAGGCTGATCGGTAAGGTCTGGAAGCAGCAGGTAAATGAAGTAAAGTGCTTTAATGAATCATGTGAAGCTCAAAATGACTGCACACAGTCAGAAATCTCTCTATAGTTGCAACAGTTTTTCTGTTTTTTCTGAAAGGATAATCAAAAAAATTAACGAAAATAGTCATATTTAATAAAAGAAAGGACACGTTAGGGGGTTAGTTTGCTTTTAATAAGTGTTAATCATGTTGAATGATTAAATGAGCAAGTGTAACTACTGATGCTAGAGGAAAAATTAAATCAATGACAGAAATCAGCTCATTTAATAAAAAGTTGTCTGAGAATTTCATGTACCCAACTTCTCTTTGACAAACTTTTTGACTTCTGACATCTGGGATGTTTATCTCCAGATACACAGTTTTATTTTTCTTAGATGCAATATTGCCTATAACTTTTTTTCATTGCAAAACATATAAAAACATACAAATTCATTCAGAGAAAGCAATAACACCACATGATAACTTTGGGCATTCAAACAAGTTTTAAATACAGCATCACCTTTTCTGTCGGGTTAAAGAACATTTCTCAAACCACATACGAATTCATCTCACTGAAGGAGAAGTGGTTCGTTATTAAGCCAGTTTTCTGCGAAAAACATGAGATCCTGGTTTGAAAAAAATGTAACAAGATCAAAATATGAAAGAACTTGTTAGTGTTTGAATATTCAGCAAAGCTTCTTTTGTAACATCGAAGGGTTGACCTTGGCTGAACTTTCCAAAGAACTGCTGGTGGATGAGCATGGTTTGATTAAAGAGTAGAAGTCATTTTCTTTGACTTATCAAGTCAAATTCTGAGATCTGTTCACCAAAAAAACCTCAGAGTGAGAAATAAAGATGGATGCTGAGGCAAGGGTTGCGGGGTCATTGAACTTGAGTAGTGCAGAAGAAAGAGAAGGAGGAAGAAGCGAGTGGGGTTTGGGAAGGTGAAGAAAGTGAAGTCTCACAGGAAGCAGTTGGCTCGTGGGTGGACACTGATTCCTCTTGTCGTTGGCAGAGGGAGCAGATGGGGGACTCGGGGAGTAAAACAGATTAGAGATGAACAGTTTGAGGCAAGTTCCATCTGCTCTATAGAGATGTATGTGGCCCCATAAAAAAAAGTTCAAATTATCGGTATAGTGCAATTATAGAGGGAGCATGCATCTCAGATCTCAGGGTGCTGGGATCTGGCTGCTATTGGCATCTTAATCTTTCAGGGAAGTGATTCATTTTAGGCTTTGTGCTTAATGACTTGCATAGATGACTTCTACTTCGTCTGCTAGCAGCTTTTCTTTTTCTTTAGGTCTTGGTTGCATTTTTCAGCAATGTGAATTGAAATTATTAAAGTATTTCCACAATTCAATTAAACATAATGTACACTCACCGGTCACTTTATTAGGTACACATGTCCAACTCGCAACATTTCTATTCAGCAATCAAATGGCAGCAACTTAGTACATTTTGGCATAAAGACATGATCAAGACAATCTGCTGCTTTAAAGCGAGCACCAGAATGGGGAAGAAAGGTGATTTAGGTGACTTTGAACGTGGCAAGGTTGTTAATGCCAGACGGGCTGGTCTGAGTATTTCAGAAACTGCTGATCTACTGGGATTTTCACGCACAACCGTCTCTAGGGTTTACAGAGAATGGTCTGAGAAAGAGAAAATATTCATTGAGCGGCAGTTCTGTGGGCCAAAATGCCTTGTTGATGCCAGAGGTCAGAGGAGAATGGCCAGACTGGTTCCTGAGCTGATAGAAAGGCAACAGTAACTCAAATAACTACTCGTTACAACCGAGGTCTGCAGAAGAGCATCTCTGAACACACAACACGTCCAACCTTGAGGCAGATGGGCTACAGCAGCAGAAGACCACATTAGGTGCCACTCCTGTCAGCTAAGAACAGTAAACTGAGGCTACAATTCACACAGGCTCACCAAAATTGGACACTAGAAGATCGGAAAAACGTTGCCTGGTCTGATGAGTCTGGATTTCTGCTGCCACATTCGGATGGTAGGGTCAGAATTTGGTGTCAACAACATGAAAGCATGGATCCATCCTGCCTTGTATCAATAGCCACGGTTACATGAGGAGTTATTTGTCTTTCCGAATGGAATCTTTCTGAATGACTTTTCAGAAAACAATAGTATACAATCTCTGGTCTACATGCACCGCTATAATCAAACATAATAGTCAATGGGGCATGCGCAAACAAACGTAAACAGACGTAAACAAATTGTGGAACGTCTCTAGTCGTGTCGTATATCTTATCTTAGCTTGCGCTGAAAGAATGCACCCTGACAACTTTCCATTTGAGTGGATACATGATACCTCAATCGGTTTGGGGAAAGGAATATTCCACCACTGTGAAACCGATTAAATGTCCATTCTGATTGGCACTTGTCTTTCGGAATGAGGTGTATACAAGGTTAAATTCTTTCCGTTTGAGCAAATAAACCAAATGCAAGTAGAATATTTGGGTCCATGCATACGTGGCTAATGGTTCAGGCTGGTGGTGGTAGTGTAATGGTGTCGGAGATATTTTCTTGGCACACTTTGGGCCTCTTAGTACCAATTGAGTATGGTTTAAAGTCCACAGCCAACCTGAGTATTGTTGCAGACCATGTCCATCCTGACCACGGTGTACCCATCTTCTGATGGCTATTTCCAGCAGGATAACGCTCCATATCATAAACCTGGAATCATCTCAGACTGGTTTCTTGAACATGACAATGAGTTCACTGTACTCAAATGGCCTCCACAGTCACCAGATCTCAATCCAATAGAGCACCTTTGGTATGTGGTTGAACGGGAGATTCACATCATGGATGTTTAGCTGACAAATCTGTAGCAACTGCGTGATGCTATCATGTCAATGTGGACCAAACTCTTTGAGGAATATTTCCAATACCTTGTTAAATCTATGTCACGAAGGATTAAGGCATTTCTGAAGGCAAAAGGAGATCCAACCTGGTACCAGTAAGGTTTACCTAATAAAGTGGTTGGTGGGTGTATACCTCACTAATATCACTTAATCACAGTTTCAAGCTCCGAGATTCTTCCATACTTATTCAAACTTGTGGTGTACGTGTCTTAGTCAGTTCATATAACAGGCCACTCTCTTGATACCATAATTTCAAAAATATATATCAAAAAACATTCTCTCCAACTCCTTGCAGCCGGCTTCATCCAAAAGTTGCTACCATAGAAGATTGTTTCTAGGCAGCAGATGAGCACAGCTACAAATAAGCCAGCGACAGGGAGCAGTGTGTATCACCGTGTTACTCGAGCATTCAGAGGAGCATTAACCCTTTTAAAAATGCTGAACCCTGACCCCTTCAGCATTTCATACTGGTTTATTGATGGATCACCTTTTGCTACCCATCTTTCACAAATTACCACCCTGTTAGATCTTGATATTGATATGTTGCCCTCCCACACAAGCTGGTCTGCTTTTGGTTTCCATCATTTGTTGCAGGCGGTTTGTTTCTTTACACAGCGCAATATCATCTTTCAAGGTGTTGCATCAGGCCCATGTAATTCTTTGAGCAAACATTTGTTCTCAAACAGAGAAGTATTAACAGCTAAACAAAGCAATAATTTCTGGTTGATTAAATAATTTGAAGTATTTAAGAAAAAGAAACATGAAAGCAAAAAACTTTCTAATTAGCTTTTCAGGGAAAATGAGTTATTTCGCTGCTCTATTCGCTGAAGGAATGCACTATGCCGTGGTGTTGTAAACTCATCAGATCAAATGCTTGAAAAATTGTGTACTACCGCAGTGGCTCACACACAACAAATTATTCTGACAGCCACAAAAACATAAGTCCTTTCAATAATACATATCAGTTTCTGTTTGTTCAGTCACACTTACTAAAATAATAACTTGCTAAAAGACAAGAGAAAACAAATAACATATGGTGCTGATGAGCTACAAACCCTGAAGGGCTTATGATGACCTTTCCCCCTCAAAGTAGCTCAGAGATGAAAGAAAACACCTCCAAACGAAACAGCAGACACAAGAGAAGAAGAGTCTGTAGTTCAAAGAGAAGATCGGCAATTTATCTCAGGAGAAACAATGTCTTTATTTGGACATTTGAAATGGGGCTTTGTTGTGTTTTTGTGTTTTCAAACCAGACGAGGAAAGACTAAGTATAATGGTATCTTTTCTTCTGCTGTATGATTTTGAACAATCAGCCCCATTAGTTTAACTGGAAAGATGCATTTTTAAAACTAGATTTTTGAATCTAATATAGCTTAACTACTGTTAGAAAGTTGTTTTCCTGTTTTAGAGGTTGCATATGTGGTAATTATTGTAGTAACGCTGCAAACTATCACCTCTCAGCTGATGAGCCAGCTGCTGCAAAGAAAGCTGATCAAGGTGAGATTATTTCTGTTTAATTAAGGGTTAAAAGGACATTTATGGCCACTGAGGGGGCAATAAAGGCAATTTCAAAAATAAGCAGGTATTAAAAATTATTTGTAGACCTTATTAATATCTATCCTTACATCTGTTTTACTGGGGAAGCCATTTGTTACATAATTGCATCACATATTCATGCTTGTATCAACATAAGTATCAAGACACATTTCATAATTTTAAGGCTAATTTAAATTGAAAATATAAGCCTACATGTAAGCTCTCATATTATTATTTGTAATTGTCAGCAATTATGTGCCTTAATATTTTTTTCAACTGTAATCCCAGGTATGGTTAGCAGGGGCAAACAATACTATAGAGCGACATGTAGACTAGTATTTGAAATAGCTTTGAATCTGGATTTATAGTTAAATACAAGGAATCCTTGAAGATTACAGATTAGCCAGTCATAAAAAAAGTATTTTTTCATCCATTAGGTATAGGGATGGGTACCTTTCACATTTGAAATGATACAGTACTGATTCCCGGTACCTGGCAATCGGTATCGGTACTCATCAGTACCAATTTTCAGTACTTTTGTGTGTTTATGTGGTAAAAAATTTCAATTTGTTTAATAATAAAATGTAAATTCATTTCAATTTAACATATTTATTCTACAGTATGTAAGCCTGTAATGCTGTGTTCATGTACAGCATGGAAAATCACCAACTCCTCCACTCCCTCGTAGTCACAAGGATGCATTTAGGTACCTAAACATGGTACCTTTTGATTATACGTGAGTCGGTACCCGGTACTTTTGACAGAAATCGGTCGGTAAGCACCTAACTTGGTACCCATCCTAAATTAGGTATTAAAAAGTCTACTCTAAAGGTGCATCAAGTCATGTGTCAAGAAAATGTTATCAGCTAATAAAACATACCCAGTTCTATAGTCCAACAATTCCCAGAGATCACATACAGGATCTATTTCTAAGTTCAGCATTTGTTAAGGTCACAGGTAAAGTTTACAGCGCTGGTCCCAAAAGAATGAGCGCTACACAGAGGCTGAGTTTACCTAAACAGTCAAGTGTGGTTGGCCATCTGACAACAGCTGTCTCAACCCAAGCTGTCGTCAGATTTCAAAGAAATGTACTATTGGAATGTGTAGCTGGAGACAGAAGCTAACTGCTTATCTGCTAGCAACCCTGAGACTGTACAAGAACACACAGGCAACATAGGACTGGATAAAATGCTGAGCGGAACCAAAGTAGTAAAAGGAAGAAGAATACATAAGATAAGAAATAATGTAACACAACCCAATCAACAAGTCGTACCAGACCCCACATGTGGTCAGGATCCCTTTTGGAAGGTATTGAAACACAGGTAGGGGGTTGCAAAACGAGTTTAGAGTTTGATTTTGATTTCTGAAACAAAAAAAAACTGATGAAAACTGAATATATCATCCATAAATGAAAAATATTTGGAAAAAAAGGGGTGTCATTTTTTGTGAAGCTCTGCTAACAGAAAATAAATAATCTTTTTCCACATTTTTTTTTCAGTCGGGGAAGTCATGACTGCGTCAGTATCAGTTGCAGGTTAATTAAAGAAACACTGCAATATATGCATATAGGTAGTTGGTTTTTCAGCTTATTTTGATATCTTAAGAGCTACTCTCTCAATGTTTGATTTTAGATCGGCCTATGTGAGTATTTATTCGGCAGGGGGTTGCTAGTTTCTGGCAGCACTCTGTTTCGGGGCTGCGGACTAAAAAGTTGAGGAGCCTCTGCTCTAGATCACAGCTGACATAAGCTTTAAACTGACAAACATTTCTTCAGCAAAACCATTGCTTGAACCTTGATGACACCAGATGATGAAACTGTAAGTAGGCACATTGTGCAACATCCAGGACAGCAGAGTGACATCACGACCAGATTTGAGCCCGATGTCGGAGAACAAACTATGACTCAGCTTCACTTTGAAAGATAGAATAGGAAACGTAACACGCCATCAAATATTCCTTCAGCGTCATTGTGCTGTGTTTATAACTGTGTTTTGACCCCATCAAACTCTCTACAGTTTTATAATTGGCCAACTTTTGTTTACCACCAGCCCAATGTTATGTATGTACACACTCTACTTGGTCATTTGGTTCAGCTGTTTTGGAGACAGAAATGTATTTTGCTGCAGGATTTTTTTGAAAAGTTTCCATGGTTGTTTTTCCTTTTTTCTCCACTCTAAAACTGGGTCACAATTTGAATCCACTGTTGTGAATCCAGCTGCCGTCCTCAGTGAAGGAGCCAGTTACAAACTTTTCAGAATCACGTATCTTTCAAGCCTACAGGGATGAGTGTTTGATATTCAAACATTTGGTTTTCAGCTGAGTATTCCTTTAATGTTGAAAAGAAGCATGCACTGTGTCTCTATTCGCTGTGTGTTATATAACCTGATTGGTAGGCGACAACTTTTGAACCACATCACTGAGTTTTAACTTTAAATCTGAGGGAGGGAAACGTAGGCAGACTGAAAGAGAATGCCATTAGCCTTTTTCTAATGTGGGGTTAATTTAAAGCTCAGCCACAAACACCTATTCAATCCTTTGACTGTTTGCCATCTTATCATCACAGTTCATCAAGCAGACATCTACCTAAAGGGTAGAAACACAATATCAAAGTTGTCAAGCTAACATTGGATATAGGTCATGACAAACCAACCTTTTTTATGGTGTGTTTTACAGTGATTGAGAATCAATGTTTGTGTGCTTCCATGCATTTCTTTAAGGATACCACCTACACAACTTTCCTTCATCAAAGAAGTTGCGCTGAGTCCAGCCCTTCCACTCCCAGATCTCCCGCTCCGTCCTCAGAGGTGCAGATTGAAGTCCATCCTGAATCTCAAATTAGGAACCAAACACAAAAAGAGATCAGTCCACCTGCTGCCAGTACACAGCTTGCACTCGGAGGAAGGCCTGAACCAGCTGGGATCATCCCCGTATGGTGCCTCTCACCCGGCACGGTACCCAGCAAACAGGAACAGAAGTGTCACCTACGGGGATCAGAGGTGCTGAGCCAGGTTCTGGGTGATAACAGCAGCGTATCACGTGTTTCTCTTTCCCCAAGACAAGAGCCCAAAGTGGAGGACCACACACAGCTACAGGTAAAGCTTATGGCTCTCATTTTAACACGCACCTGCTCCTGTCTAGAGATGGCTCTATGGCGCTACAAGTATACAACACCAGAGTATAACTGACTTTGATCCTGAAGTTACACCTCATTATTAACTGAATAGCTGTTTATTGGCCATCACCCCTAATTACCTCCAGTGTGAGATGCCCATGTTTGATGCTGCAAAAGAAATTGCCAATTTGGATAACCTCTGACTGTGTCAACATTCACAAAGCAAACAGGCTCATTATTTATCACACAGTGGCACTCATCAGCCAAAAAATCAGTTTGACATGCCAGCAAACACCTCCTATGTTTTGTTGTGGTAAGCTGGGTTGATTGGTGTGTATCACTGACACTTCTCAATATTTATGTCATTTCTTAGTAAAGAGGAAAAGCTAACACTTAGAAAATTATTTCCTTTGATACTTGTAAATTTTGTTTCCATGTAAAGGCATAGCTGAATTAAAACACGAGGAAATGATTATTAATTAATCAAATAACTGTGTAGAATGAAAGAGGGTGCTTGAAGTCCTAAAATCAAGGAAAACTGACTTTGCCGCTCTAGCCTTTAGCTTTTTTTTTAAGCGAATGCTTTCCTTTTATAGCCTGAAATAAACTTTTTCGTCTGAGCTTAGTCTCTCAAGGATCCCTGCGGGCAACTGTTTCCATCAGAAAGAGCTTTGATACATCCATTTTGTACTACTTGCCCAGCATGAAGCATCACGCAGACAATGTTATAATGTGATCTGGAAAAAATGATCCTCACTGGTAACCATGACCAAAGATAAAAATGTTTTTGAATGGAGTTTCCGGAGATCACAGCAAAGTTTGGAAAAGTATGTTCTTGTGATTTCCTCCCTCTTGGGTTGATTAATGCAGCCTGTTTGGCTGAGCACAAGTTTGATTTGACACTGAACATGTTTGTGCACAGGAACTGTCATCACCAGAGCCTCCAGTAAATTGGCTCTGATCAACAATTCTCAGTTTCATTTATTTTATTCTCTAGTTACCAGTGTCCGGAGTAAGTTTTTTAAGGTTTTGTCGCTTATTAAAAGCTCTGACTGTACTCTGTCTGGCTAATTCTCTTTGCCCAACAGCTAAGTGTGGTCACTGCTGAAGGCTTAAAGTGCTGTGCTGAAAACAGATCAAATGTGGGTCTGTTACAAATTGAGGTAGTCCGCTGCTTCAGTTGAAAAGATCCAGGATCACAGAATAGTCAAACTAGAGCGATCACAAGGCCTGAGGGGAGATCTGTCACTTGGCCGTTGCTTTTTTTGCATTTACACAACCCGCTGCTGGGATGTATCCCAGCATCCTTGATCAGTGCAGCTCCAGACTGCTGATTTGTGCCAACTCCAGAAGGCGGCATGCAGTGAGGGCTTTGACTGAAAGGTTGTCAGAGGGATATGACAAGGAGTTTGTTTCACTCCCTGCAGTCCTGGTTTATTGACTGCCATTGATCCAACACCAGGGCAACACCAAGCTTGTCACAAATCAAGTCGGCATGGTACTCTCTTGGATTAATAGATGTGCTCTTAAAAGACATTTCCTCAGAGGGTCAAAACATTGAATTATGTCCAGCAACTCCTTGGGCATTGTCAGCTTGCGTTCTGTTTTGGCTGGTAGTTTTTTTTTTTGTTAGTTGCAAAAACAGAAAACATAACCAACTTTTTGAATGTGTGCGTTGTGTGCATGTTCCCAAATAAGTTCCTGTTTTTTATGCTTTTAAGGAAAGAAAAGACGACACACCATACTCTGTCGATTCCAGCAACCACACCTTAAACCAGCTTAGCAGTCTGGAGGATGATGATGAGGAGCTACGAATGCTGGCAAGTCTGAAAAGAGAGCAGGAGGAAGATGAATGCAGAGCCTCGGGCCTCAGCGCATCTCAGATCCACCAGTGCAATGTCAGCATCAGCATTAGCACTGACGACACTTCAACCTGGACCCACATCTCCACGGTGCGCACTCTTTTATCTTTTATTCTTTACTTAAAATGAAACACTCATGTGCAGCTCATCCACTATTTACAATCATGAGCAGGTTGTCCCTCTTTCAGTCGCCCAGCCAGAATAATTTTTTTGACCCTGGCTGCTCCCCACGCTTGCTCATTTCCATTTCAAGCCCCCAATGTATACCACTGTAAAGTGCTAATGCATCTCTTTCTCCTGCATGTTTTCTGCATTAAAAAAGATTATGGAGATGGAAACGCATTAATTGGCCACTTAAAGCTCTTAAAAGTACACTAGCATAATATCTCCAGTGACTTCCTCCTGTGACTAAAAAATATTTAGGTCATTTCAAATTATCCCCACAAGTCTTTTATGAATTCAAAGATGGTATAGTTTGCTCTTGGCTATTGAAGGTCACTCAGATCTTTAGTCCATTAGCATAAGCACACTGCATTTCCCAAGAGGGAACAGTTCTCTTCCTGGTCCTACTGGGTCCACTGTGTGATCCCCTGTGATTGCAATCATTACAGATGGTCCAATTCTGGGCCTGTTAGCATTTCTGTGCACCCAGGTAGCCATTAATATTCTGAAATTCAAGTAGAACGCAATGGATTGAGGCATTACCACAGGGATTATCATTGCATGGTTCCCCTTTTGAGGACACAGGGATGCGTCCACTAATAAAAACATGTAGCTTTAGACCTTGCGGTAGGTACAGTTTTCCACAGGGACAGGATGAGATTTACATCTGACTTGATCTAACCCTGAAGTTATGTTTTCAGATTCAGCTGCAGTGCTTTACAATTCTAAATACACATGGCAACAGCACCACCATCAGCATATTAGGAAACGCTTGCAAATAAGGAGAGAGAAAGGATGACACAGAAAGACACCACACATTTCCAATTTTAGCATCTGTGTCTTATATTAAAAACAGGCACCGATGAGTGTCTGGGAAAGATGAAAGAAGACAGGGTTTTGGGATCTAGAAGCAGTCTCTGTCTGGGGCTTGGGCTCCTCCATGAGAACAGACAAACCCTTTCTTTTCCCTGGATGCTGTGATTCACGTGGCCCTGCTGTTGCCTTCTGTGCTGCTTCCGTCTGTGCTGCTGCTGCTGCAGCTGCTGTACCGGCCCAGACATAACTTCAGTCCCCAGATGATTGTGTGCTATGCTTTGGTTATTAGGTTTGAACACAAAAGAATCACCTTGCAGTTTGTAAGATTGTGCGAATCTAGATTTCAGACACCTCGATATGTGGTTCCAGGATGGATAGATACTGGGCTTTCTTTGGGAACACGGCAGTAATATGAACTGTCATGTCAGAGTGTTATTTTCTCTGTTGGACACAACGTCTGATCAAAGCTACAGTTGACAGACAGAGGAAATATAACACCCAAAAAGCAAAAATCCAAACAAAATGGGCATAGAAGAGAGAGCCTTCTTTCCTTTTGGCCTGAAAAGGCTGTTTGAATCATCACAGGGACTTGTGTTGGTTAGAATAGCCTAAATGTAATATTTTTATATTTATTATTTATATTACGAATGCTCAGAATAGCCATCCTATTCCAAACAATGCGCTGTGGTTACTGTGGACCACAGTGTTAGCAGTAGATCCTCCAAGTGCTAAAAACTGCAAAGTGGGGCTTCAATAGGTTTGGCTTATTCATCCATCACATCCCACATCTGCTCCTGTGGATTGAGAGCTAATGACTTCAGAAGCAAAGTCAACACTTTAAACTCCTCCAGTCCTTCTCCTATTGTATCATAAACTCATTCAAATGCTCATGTTCCCATCATATTCACTTTCAGTGGCATGACCAGTTTACAGCTATACAGCCCCATGCTTCAGAAAGTGATGCACTGTGTGTGTGTTGGCATATTTGTGTCAGACACAGCATTAACTTTTAAGCATTTGAGCTTCACGAGCTCTTCTGTTGGATCAGACCATACAAACCAGATTCTGCTTTTGCTTTCACTTTCACTTTTCACATCATCGAGCCTTGACCCTGACCCCAGTTCTCTGGTTTTTTATCCTTAAACAACTTTTGAAAGGCACTCACTGACTGTCACAGAATAACATTGTCAGTACTGGAAAGTTCTCTCACCCAGTGAGCTAGACGCCATATGGGCTTTGGTCAAAGCCAGTCACATTTTTAAACCTTGTCTTTCTCCAGTCAATCATCATAAAGGACAGATCATTCACTCTCTGACAAACTTATGCTGTCCACTCATAGATATTATTATAACAAAACAATTAAATTAATTTGACTGGTCATGATGCTATGGCTGTTCAGTGTGTGTCTGTTTTCAGTGGTAAGAACAAGTTTCACTGTGAAAGAACAGATTTAATATGGATTTTGGACAGAGCATGCCTTTCAGCAATAACAGCCCTGCAAAAACTAAAAATCTAAGCAAGTGTTGGTGATTTATTTTTTATTAAAAGTTGCCTAGTTAGACTTAAAATGGACCAAATTCACCCAACAAGTCCAGAAAAATGTCCTTTTTCAAGATACAGAAGACAAAAATGATGCCTGTTTCTTTTATTAAAACATAATTCTTATATCAAGAAACTTGAAAAGCAAATTTTGCTTGACCCATCTGCAGATATTTGGAAACAACCTCAACCTTGATTGGTTCTCAGTGGTTGCCAAACTCCTTTCTTCTATGGGGCTAATCTCAAAGGGCACAACCTAAACAGCAAGGCCATATCTGAACCCCAAGGCTTTCTTTGTCTTTTAATGTTTTGAAATAAGACATTTTTTTATAGACCTGTCAGGTGAATGTGGCTCATCCTAAGTCCTAGTTGATATTCACTAAAATAGGGCAATCGTACTTTTTCAGATTTCACTTATTTGCCAGAAGATTCTAGCAATTAGAAAGAGTAATTACATTCTTGGTTGATCATTTCATACCAGAAAAATACAAAATGAGATTTAGTGAGAGTATTTCCTCGACCATATATAGTACATTAAGAGCAACAAAGAAAATTCCTTGTAGAAGAGTTGGGTAACTATAGGGTACATCTGTAAGTGAAAATGCTTTTCCTTAAGATTTCATGACAAATGTCTTCATCTCTTGCTGACAACATGAAGATACCAAAGAATAAGCAGAAGAAAATAAATGCTCGAGTGTGCAGCAGATCAACCAGCTATCACCTTGATGAATAAAGCAAAAACATGGACATTGAAAAGTAATAATCTGGCTGAAATACTGTTTTGTTAAACATCATTGCCAAACAGGTCTCTGCAGCTCAGAATCACTGTACAGCAGAGTGTTACAGCCAAGTGATTTGAACTGGAGTGTGTTTTTTTGTCTTCATAACAGTAGAGGCAGGCTGAGGGCCAGAAATGAGAGAGACGTGTATAGCTCTTGGAAGTTTTCTGATTGCTGTTGCTTCATGACAAGATGACAAACAGGTGGGGATGTAGACGGCAGGACATGGCTATATCAGCTAAATGTCTCAACATCCTTCAAGGAGGGCAGTTAAACTGGAAAGGCGCCAGATATTCTGTTAACAGGTGATATCGGCTAAAAATTATGTCATACTCTTGGCGGTGTTTTAAGTGGTTGTTCATCATAGTGCTTTCTTTGATTCTGAAGGTCACTTGTGTGTTATCAATTGTTTAGGGCACCAAGTTTAATGTTACAGGAAGTACACAGGAATGTTTCTGTTTCTACTCCAAAGGTAACTCATCAGCAGCACCAGCACAAATCACCTGCAGAATTCCACAGGGTACTATTTTAGGTCCCTTCTTTTTTCAAAGAGAGCACTGAAGCACACAGATAGCTGGAATTCACTTAAGCAATTCACAGACTTGGCTTTCCACTCGTCTGCTTCTTCATCAATGCCAGGCCATGTAATAGCCTCTAAGCAGGCACTAGACTTAAATAGCCTCCTGAGGCTATATCGTGGTCTTTAGCTTTGACAAGATGGAGAGGGTTACACTCTTGTGTTTCTTACTGCTGAATATTAATACCTATTGAAAAGGAAACCATTCTAATCTCCCAGCCCAGTAAAGTATCTTTCTCACTCACAGACCATGAAGAATTTAGCTGCAGCTGTTTTGAAAGGCCAAGCTACATTAATAACCAAGCTCCAAGCCTTTTCAACCAACAAATGGTGGAAATACATACATAGTTGTGATAAAAAGAAATTCACAGATCCATTTTGACTTGATGTGTTCACCCCTTTTTCACCCACGCCTCTTGCTCTCCAGTAGTATTTTGTGAGTTTTTTTCTTTGTGCTTATTTAATTTTACCAGATAGGCAGAGATCTTTTTGTTCTTGACCTCAATGACTGCACAAGTATTAAAGACAGAAGCCTTAAGGACCACTTTTTGTTTGTGCCGAAGTTACTGTGAAAGTTTTCTGGCTCAGGCTTTGTTGGCAGCACTTTTGATTTGTTACTGTAGGTTTTCAATGGTAGCATTTTAAATTTGGCAACTGAGTTTATTTTACTTATACTTTCTTAAAAAAAACAAAGGCATTGCTCAAACTACCAGGGCAACATCAGGGATATTGATGTAAATGATTTAGCAGCATGATTCAGTCAGCTTGTCTCACCAAACTATGGTTTATGTTCTCATAATTCAAGTATGTTTAGTTACATTCATTAACATGAAAGAGATTATGTTCTGGAAAAGATGTTGCTTTTAAAAAGGATACAAGTGTCAAAGGGGCTGTGTGTCGTTCGCAAGTTCTCCAAACCTTCAGTTTCTCCACATCTCATTTTTTTCCCAGTTGACAAGTCTGTTGATGCCAGTCAACCTTTTGAAAAATGTTTATGCAACAAACCTTTGCTGCCACAAAATTCATATAGAGGCTGTCATTTTTCAGAGCTCTTATTGCCCACCAGGCTTCCAGGCTGGTCATGTGTCTGAAAAGGGATGGGAATTGAAAACCGGTTACTGTTGAGAATCGATAAGAGATGTTTTAATCCATCGATATCGTTAGCCTTTGTGCCTAACGATTCCCTTATCAATTCTTTACATTGTGCAGGAGCCACGGGGCCTTACGTCGACTAGTCTGCTGCAGCTATCTTAGCTTAGCAGTTAGATAACGTTTCCCAAGAAAACTGTGATTCAGGATTTTCAGCTTGAAGTTTTACTGAAGAACTGACTTCATAAAAAACGTAAAAAATGTACATTACTCTCTCTCAGGAGATTCATATTCAGTACATTCTAAATGGTATGAATCACCTTATTTACCAAAATAACAAATTAGCGCAGGCCTGATGCTTACATATATGAGAAACTGCATTGATATGCTAGCAGTTAGCATACATCAGTATAATTTCAGCTTCAAAATAGAATTTCAACTTTCATCACAAAAACATATCACATCAAATCTTTGTAAAAAATACTTCAAATTTCAAATGTCAAAAGCTAACAGGCAATTGAAAAGCTCATGGCTGACTTCATAACTACGGAAAGCTTCAAAACAACTTAAACCATTGCTCTAACCACTTTGGGACACTAGATGGCCTACTTTGACAGTACATCAGCGTCACATTGTGTGCAATTTTTACCTGTTTCTGTATAATTATGCCCAGAAATATCCAGACTCAGGGACCATTTACATTTAATTCACTTACAGTATAAACTCAATTAAACGTTGCTGACACAGAAAACCTGTAAAGCTACTTTTTTACCAAGAAAATTCACAACAGTAATTGATAAGGGAATGGACAACGTATCAGATTGATAAGCAGAAATGATAAGTGCATCAGTATTAATAAAATCTTATCAATACCCATCCCTATGTCTGAAAACCATAAATAAAATGACACTGTGGCAAAATCTTAAGCTTCTGTTAGTGATTTTAATTGTTAAACATGGTAAAAACAAAAAAAATAAAGTTTGCATTTAAGGCTGATCTCAAGACTCCATAAATAAGAACAGGAGGACCTACAACAATCTTTGATAGGAAAAGTCCTGGTAGATGGGGGAAAAACAATCAAAACAGTGGCAACAGAGCCGATAAGTGATTCTCAAAGTTGCCAGTCACTCAGTCAAAATAGTTACAACCAGTTAGCAATTGAAAGTGAATTGAAATTGCAAAGATCTGGGAAGAAGGAGAGTTGACAGAAGAAGTCCCGTTTTAAGGTTATCTTCACTTCTTGCTCTCTCTTTCAGGATTCTAATTTGCAGCATCACCCTTTCACTTAACATTTTCCTGTGCTGCCCAATTTCCAGTTACATCCAAGTACATCTCAACAGCTGCCCTTGACATCAAAACTTTTTCCATTCTTATTGACAAAATGGCCTGTGACAGTTTCTGGTGAGAGACAACCATCATTTGTCAAGCACTGGAGCTTAAAAACTGTGATGGTGGATGTAATGGCCTTTATTACTGAACTGCATTGAATGAAATGAGTCATTCTCAAGCTTTCACTTCAAATCAATCTTGAGGTGTGCTGAATGTATGTTCAACTCCTTTCTAGCCTGGACATATCTCTCAGTGGTCTCTTAAAGGTAATGGAGATAATTGGACTTACTTATAATGTCCAGAGCTGCGTGAGTCACAACTCTGTTTTTTTCTCACAGCCGACAAATCAGGGTCACCATTATCAGAAGGAGATGAGCCCCCTGCAATCAAACCCCAGGTAAGTTTGTTCTCATTACTGGCATTTGTTGCAAATCCACAAATGTGAACTAAAGAGACCACTAGGCTTTTGGACCAACTAAAAAACATAAGCTGCTTAGCTAGGGCGCTAGTCCAAAGTTCAAACACATGTGGCTTTAAGTCCTCCATAATAAGCCAAAAGATGGGATGGTTTAGCAGCCAACACTCACTGCATCTCCCTTCTATTATTAACCAACATAATTGTACTTGCTGATAGAAGCAGCCATCGTTGTTAGCTCCAAATTTGTAAAGGATTGTGATTAGCCTGATCTGAATCAGGCTACATGAAAGTACATCTCAAAGAAAGACAGGCTCAGCTCGCACGCTCAGAGCAAATAATACATGAGGTTGCAGATGTGTCAAGGCTGTCTCAGGCTTGTATCTTGTGGATATGGGTACAGAGGTTAGATAACGTTCTGTCTCCAAAAGCCTTTCTTCTTTTAGGTCTCCACAAGTCAAGGTGATAATAGTTGGTAAAAGAAAAGATTTTTTTTTTTAAGTAGATGTCTTTACAAAAATGTCCTTAAGCAGCCTGTATTAAAATTTGGCTGCTTATACATGAAAGTCACCCTGAAATTCTTAATCAGATGGTAACGAGTGACTGTGGAATTAAGGCTAAATGTCAACTGTCAGATAAATATGCAGACTGGGGGCTTATCTTGCTCACTGATGAGTAAAAATAAATTGAGATTCTGCCAGGTACTGTAGCTGTTCTCCCTTAACTGCTGTTGTCATTTTCACAAGCACGGGCTGTTTTTCACCTTTTATTCTGCTTGTTGGACAACTTTACTTGGCACTCTTATATATCAGATAGTTAATTTTTTAAGTCTATAAAAATCAAAACCAAGGCTTAGACTCGCCATTTATCCCTGACTTTCAGCAGCCATACAAGGTGAAATCCATCATTGATGAAGCGAGGGCCGACTTCTGCGTGGTCGGAGCTTCAGTGGTTCATAATGCAGAGCAGCCACAAGACATGTTCCACCTTGTTTCACCTGCTGAAGAGTTAAACCCACAGAGAAGTTAAAGTTCTTACTTTGAAAAGAAAACATATCGATATATAGGCTCGAGTAAGTGGAGGAGGCAGAAAAATGTGCAGCTGCTGTTTAAAATATGTGTCAAGGAGTTTGATATCAACTTCAGGCACATGCAGTGCTAAGAAAAACTGTTTTAGTATTATGCAGCCCCTATAACCAAACAAACTAACAAGTAGACTAGAGTTAGACTAAATGGAATGAAAGAAGGCTAGTGAATTGGTTCAGTGCAGGTTGAGAAGAAGTGTTGTACCCTACGGTATCTTCCATTTCAACACAGAAGTCAAGTTAGGTTTTTATAAGGCTCCTGGGAAGGAAAGTTGCTCCAGCGTTAAAAGTAGGATCAAATATTAGTGTTAAATCTGGTTTCACAGACACTGTATATCCATACTGATATCTAGGCGTAGCAGTGTGTATGAACGCACCCCCGAGTTCCCCTTGAAGGCTTCTCGAGCCCCATTAACGCCCGACTGCTCACTAATGCAGCGCCCTGTCTCTGCACATCTCCATCTCTTCTGTGGGTGTACACAACCACACGGCATGTTACAAAACAAGACAAAGGGATTGCATCAGAGTTCTGCTGCTCAAAAATTATGCAACCATCCTCTAAAAAACGTCTGATTTATTGATGAAAAGCAAAGTATCCTGCTGTTAAACACGAGTTGACTCCAGTTTATTAAAATATTTTGCTTGTCTTATTGTCTCAGAGTGGTTATAAAGAGTTAATCCCTAACATCTGATCAGCAGGAAATGAAAAGGTTTGTTTTTTCTGGTCATGTTTCAGTGTCTCCAGGCTGCTTAAGTATCCACTGAGGTAATGCTGTTTGATTGAAGGTCCTCTGAAATGGATATTAAAAGTGACAGTCACCTCAAACAAACTCCCTTCCTTGTCTCACATGGCGCTACACCATCCACAGCTGTACCGCTGAAATTAGACTTCCAAGCAGGCCCTGATTTACATATTGAAGAGCAGCTGCACAGGATTTTGTCGTTGTTTTCTCTCCTTTTCTTCCAGGCGTTGAATTCCGAGACACCCATACAGTGAATTCCATCATGCTACTGTTTTTTTTCTTGAGTCCTGGCATTGCTGTAAGGCTTCCTCGCTGTTGAGAGCTACAGTTTTCTTGACAGCTAAAATGCTCTTGTTGCCGTGCCTAATGTTGCCAGGGCCCTTTTCTCGTGCATTTTTTAACATGTTCCTTTTGCGAGTGTGATACTTTTGTCTGCCTCTTGGCTGGCAGAAGCAAACGTGAAAACCACAAATCAGGCTGTCAGAGAAACCCAGAGTAGCAATTCAATTGTTTTACAATAAAGAAAACTGAGAAATTTACAGAAATTGCTGAGGTGTCAGACAAACAGAGACGCCTTAATGCTGTTTCATTGGAAAGCTCGATTTGATTATGCTCTAAGGCTGTGCAGAAGCAGAGAATTCACTCAGATGAAATCAAACTGATACATTCTCTTCATCACACGTTTGCCTGTATCTATATTATAATGACTCTAAAATGTAATCATCCCCGCCAAGTCCCACTTAACAATCTGAAGTCCAATTTGCGGCTCTGTAGCTGAAGCCTTTGTCCCCCAAAATTGCCTCTATTAACTTCTGTGCTGCGCTCTTGCCGATCACGTAAATGTCTTTGTTAGAAAGAAAAATCAGAGTCCGTGTTGAGATAACACACTCGATTGCTTTGAAGGCATAAGGTTATGGGAATGAACAAACTTCTAATTAACTGTTCGGGTTGTATGAAATCTTATCAATAGTAAGTGCAATGCATACAGAGAATCAAAGTCAACAGGCACTTTAAACAACTACTGTACAATTACATGCAGCTTTTATACCTTTTCTCCATCTAAACCAGACTATTCCAAAGTCAGACCTGAGGGCTAATCGTAGCCGGAGGTCCATTTCCATGCGGTCCATAGCTTTGGCTTTACAATGTATTGATTATGGCACATTTATGTTTAGATTTTCTATTAAGTGCACAAACACAGCCAAAGTACATTTAATAACATTTTGCTAAGCTATAGGCATGTATCACTATAGGCAACTGCAGGCATGCTACAGCTATCCCACCTAAACTGCATGTCTGGTGACAGGTCCTCATCTCATCACAGCATCCTGTATGACAAAGTGGGCTGGCCCTCATCGGTGAGACGAGACAGGCATTGGTTACTTATCATCTATAAAGCTCTAAAGTTAAAGACATCGTAGTAGCTCACCTCTTTATTGAATGTGTCCACTAGCCACTATCAAACTTGTTCAATGACTGGACAAGGCTTCAAGTTGTAAAAGCAAACACTAAAATTCAGGGTATATGCTGAAATCCTGAGGTTAAATTCAATACCTTTTTAAGACTCTTTTAAAAACCTTTCAAAAAATCTTAAGACCTTACCACGACTTTAAGCTGTTGCCAGCAACCAATCTTTGACAGTTGTAGTTTGCATTTTTACATAAATAAGGTAAGCTGAGAAGGAATAAAGCTTGAAATAATAAATGAAACTAAATGCAGGTTAATTGACATTCCCATTCCCACAACAAGTAACAGCAGTTATTTAAGGTCAACTTGCAGAAAAAAACACAAATTTATTTCATCATTGTCAAAATTTAGGACATGTGTTTGAGATTGTGTTGTTTGCTTTCCATCAGTGCTACACACCGACGGCTGCTAAACTACTGTATGAACTGAGTTTGTTGTCACATTAGCCTACGGATATGTTGGGCTGCTAGCACTACATATAGCTTGCGCCTCACAAAAATTACAACTTTGCTTGTTGTCAGGTTTCAAACAACAAAGCTACGTAACTGTATTGATAAATACCTTACATCGTTGCGTTGTATCCAGTAAAGGGTGATTTAAACAAAGAAAATTTGTTCCAAAACAACTGAGATCAGGGGGAGCTGGGGGAAGCTTTCTCTAAATCCCAAGAATCCAAGATCCCAGGTCCTCAAAAGTCTGACAAATTTTCTAAGGAGGCTTGAGAAACTCTTATGATCGAAAGAAATATTTTAAGATGCTAAAGCTTTTTCTAGATCCTCACACTGGTCTGTGATGAGTGTGGCAAGCAGAATGACCTTCCAATCACCAGGTGTGGTTATTTTTAAAGGTTCAGACCCTGAAAACATTTTCAAACCAGATGGACTATATCCGTGGCAATATATGGAACTGTCTGTCTGGTGTGTCAGGTTAGTTTGTAACAGTCCCAAGGAGGAAAATAAATATTCATGGATATTTTTGGAGTCAAAGCTTGAATACCAATAAAATTTAATACCTCATAACGATTAAGACTTTTTAATACTTTTTAAGGGTTTAATTTTCCCACAACTGATTTATCAACTTTTAATTCTTTTTGAGACCCCGAGGACACCCTGAAATTGGAGAAACATTTTCAAGCTTTTGTGCAGCCTGTAGCTGGAGCACAGCAAACACTAAAAGTGAGTTCAGTTATTAACATAGGACAGTTTCAGAACATGATAAGGAACCAATATCTACATGTTTGTAACTGTTTTTAAACTGGGCCCCATTTATCTTCAAGTATCTATTTGTGTTTTGTTTCTTTCTGTCTCCTTGCTTATATATTGTCTTGCAGTTACTATTTAAATGTACTCTCGACATCACTGTTAATGAGCATGCTCTTAATGGCATCTTGAGGTTAAATTAAGGTTGAATGAATAAAAGAAACTACATTTGGACTGTGCATAGGCTACTATCCCAAGCTCTAAATTTTCTGCAGAAACTCAAGAACTCTCATAGCTGATGTGTTTAAATCAATGTATTTATCATGATGTGAAAAGATGCTTTGTGAACACAGAGCGTTCTGAGCGCAGGATAAGAAATATATTGCGGCAAAAAATTGTTGTTTAATGGTCAAAATATTCCCACAAACTTCCTGCAAAACAAAAAACCCTGAACCGTTTGAATATGAATCATTAGAAAGTACAACTTACATCACTGATAGTCTTATTTTACACTACCTGAAAGCAGTGGCGGCTGCTGGTCAGTCAAGGAGGGGAAGCTCATTTTCTTCCGGCCTACATCATAAATTTGTTTATTTATTTAAACGTAAATATCACCCTCAGTGTCAGCTTGTTAGCAGCTGGAGCTGCTACATGAGACTACGACAGGCTGTAAGTGTGAGTGACTGGGGGAGAAGCTCCGCAGCTGGAGCTGGAGCTGCTTATTGCTGAAAAGAGAGAATCTTTAAACACAACGCTCGTCGTTTTTAAGAAAGTAAACTCGCTTGGGGATCGATAAAGCCTCCGGATCAGTCCAGAGTAAACGCAGAACTCACAAGATGCAAGAGGGTTATACTTCAAGATCCCTGACTGGCTCATTTCACCGTCAATCAAAAAGGGATTCGGCCTCAGACAGTTCATCCAAACATCATGCAAAAGCCCAGCGTCCAGGCCAGCCCACTGCCTCATAGACTCCCAGAGACGCTGAGCGTCCGAGCCGGTGACAAAGCCCAGCATTTATCCAATGACCGTCCAGTTTCCACAGTGGAACGACCCACTCTGCTCTTCTCCGCTGAAGTCAGAAGACGCCCAGCATTCGACTGTGTTAAAGCGCTGAGATGCTGCGGGGATGAATGAGAAGGAGGTCGAGCCAGTTACCTGTGATAGGTAGCTGATTCTGAAAAAAAGATGAAGGAATTCTAGCGCATATTTTGTCAATAAAATGTACACACATCAGTACATATCACTACTTTTTTTAGGGACATTTTAGGGGAAGCTGAGCTTCCCTTGCAGTCTTTAAGCAATCGCCACTGCCTTAAAGGTACCTTGCCATAAGATGTCCAGCACTTATTCACTACAAGGTAGCTTTAAGGAAAAACTGTTGGGTCTACTAAATCCTATTCAACAGTTAATTTACTCAGAGGAAATCTGAGAATTGCTAAAACTTTTTCCATACACCCATCTCTTGTTCATGCCAAAAAGAGTAAATAGTGGTTTTTAATTTACAGAAAGTGTCTCACCCTGCTGCTTTTAAACAATCAAACACAACACTCACTGTGATTCTGTCTGGTTAAAAAATTTAAACAAAGGCGTTTCCGGCAGCATGCTGTTAATTGCTTTGTCGAGCTGGTAGCAGCAGTTATAAGCAGGAAAAGGACAGGGTAGAAATATGCACTATTTCTCCTGATAGTTTGGTTATCTGTTTAAGTCTTAAAAGGGAATCAATATTGATTTCACTAGCTAAAATCTCCCCATAGGAGCTTTGAAAAAACTGTGTAACTGTTGGTAAAATACTCTTTGTTGTTTTACAGATACCGACAGTCTCCATCGTTGCATCTTTGTAGTTCTTGACATTAAGATGGATAAAGCTTTAATGAATGTTTAAGTCACTGCCTGTCTGCTGAATAATGCACAGAGGGAGATTAGAGTTCCTCATTAGATATGCTATGATGTGCTCTTATGAGACATTATGTCCAAAGGCAAAAGATGTAAATGGATAATGGCAACCATGCAACTGATGTATTGCCTAAAATGAATTCTGCTTAACAAATTAATCTTGCAGTGATCCAAGTAATAATTCATCTTCATCATCTCCATTTCTCTCTGTCTAATCTGCTGCTCCATGCTTAAAGAGCAGTGTATGACTCGAGCAGAGAATGATTGATGTACAGTTGAACCCTATGCGCTCTTCTCCAACTGTGAAGATAAACTCATTTAAGAGTGGAAGGAAGTCCTGCTCTCACAGGCCCCGACAAGGTCAAGACCTCTACTCTGGGGCCAGAGCGTCGACACTTGGAAGTCACAGCTTGAGTCAGAATCTAATAAATGATCCTTCAGGTCGAACGGCGAGGCGGAGGAGCTAAGTGTGTGCAAGGCTGGAGTGCCTCAAGGACAACAGACGGAAAGCTCAGATGGGCTTCTGAGAGCTCACTATGATGGAACTTTCATTGTTAAAATGTCATATAGAGGCAATTTGATGTGCAGGGCTGCAGTAGTGAGATGCAAGGTATAATGGCATGTGTTGTCATGACTGTGTGCCTTTACGGTCTCTCCCCTAGGGAGTGGATGGATCTGCTCAGCCCGCCTATTATGCCTCCCAGCCAGCAGAGAAGGTCAGACAGCACGAGGAACAATCTGGGGAACTTAATCGCAGGTACGTCAACCTCAATTTTAGTGCCTTTTTATACCCTCAGCAAAACAATACAATGCTTCAACACTGACCACACTAATTGTGTGAAAGCAGAGAACCACAGGAAACATTCACTGGTGTCAAAGCTTACATTCTTCCTCTCCACCCAGCGTGAAGAAGGACGCATGAGAAACTGTATCTAATTAAGGGTAAAAACCCAGGAGAGTGGAGCTCTCTGTCCTCCACATAACTCCATAGGTCAAAAGAGACAGGCTCATTACAGGTCTGCACCCCCAAGACACATCCAAGAGGTTAATTGACGAAACCTTTGCAGTTTACAACATCATTTTTTAAACCTCTCGCACAATGTGTCTTATAATTAGTTTTCATTATCGTCGCCAAAGTTCTGATAAGATAAAATGTTCCTCCTGGAGCATCCGGTAACCTTTTGAGCATTTAACTGCCTGTCAATTTAACAGCTAAATTCTCTTGCTTTAAAGTAGCAGGGATTACAGGGAATCTTTTTACAGCTTCATAATGTGCTACTGGGCTCTGGGTGTCTCAGGTCTTGATTGATGAGGAAAAAAAATGGCAGCGGCAGAAAACTTTTAAAGCCCACCTGAGTCTGAAAGTAACCTTGCCATCCACGCTTCTCATTTTTTTCCAGGAGCAGCTGAAAGAGTAGGCTCACATTCAGGTTTATAATGGGACCAAAAAACATGGCTGATATTCCACATTGTTTATTATCTGTGCTACTGTAACTTATTTATTTATTCTCGTAAGTTATCAATGTCTATTTTTAACAGTTTCCTCCAAGTGTTTCACAGAGGTTTTCTTACACTTTTACAGGAGAGGAAGAGTCGCTGAATGAAGAGAACGAGGAAGAGTTTTTGAATCTGCTCTATGATCCTTTCCTGAACTGCTATTTCGATCCAAAGACAGGGAAGTACTACGAACTAGCTTGACTCAAAGCTCAAGAGAATCCAAATAAATAAATCAGAAGTCATTTATAGTGGATGAATGTCTTTAAAATTCTTCTTTCACGCCTAGCGTATTGATCAGCGATGAATAATCCATTTGCAGAAAGTCTTCCATGTTACAGCTTTTGTTTCTGATAAACCATGAGGGCTTTTGTTTTCCACTTCCACATCCAAGTAGTGTCGTGTCAGCGTGTAAAAGAGTAGGGTTTTGTAGATCAGATAGAAAGTGAGTTGCTGCCCATTCAGGAGCACAGCTGATGGCAGAGAATGTCTTTTCAGAAGTCTTGGCGAGCAAACTGTGAAAGCTCTTTGAAAGGACATCCTGGAGTTTAATCTCACAAAGGAGATTCGTGATGTCTAAGTAAAACCCATATTAGCATCACTGTACAGGTTATTTGATCCTTTATCACTGATTATGTGCTAAAAATAAATGAGAGTCAGTTGATGTGTGTATTTATTTTTAATTTTAAGAAATCAATCACTTTAAATAAAGCACCCCATGTATGATGATGCAAACCAATAACCACAGATTAACCTGTATTATTTCATTTTTATTTATGTTCTGAAATCTGTAAGTGTATCCAGCAGTAACAACAGACGAACAGCTCACAGGTATGACAGCTTCTTTCATCAGTCTTGCCAAAACACTGATGATCACACCTGATGAGCGGCTGATGCCAGATTGATTCATCAATTTCAGCCTGAGATGAATTGTTGCTTCACGCTGATGGGGAAAAGGAAAAAAAATGAAACAAAAGATGTGGGGGAAAACTAATATTCATTTATCACATTTGGATTCACAGCAGTTTTAATTAAACATTTCCCATCAGTCACTGATCAGTTAGGAGACACAGCCAGCATACTTAGCCCAGGTCAATTCAGGTTAATCTTTTAGTCAAGTATTGATGTATGATGCACACAAAGCGTGAAAAAAAAAACACATTTCAAACAGCCTGGGTGCAGTTTTTCCACAAACAAGAGTGGTTCAACAACCTGCTGTGTTCTACAAATCACTTCGACCATTCATCTTGGTTATTGTAATGACATTTGAATAAAAAAAAGAAACAGATGTTTTAAAAGTTTAAAAAGAGAAATGTGTCTGAGTTATGTTATAGCTTTACCTGGTGGCACTAAGCAGTTCAGACATTAAGGAATCTGCACTTTTTTAAGTATGTGCATTAGTATGTCTATAAGAGTGTTGTTACCTGAGGAATAAGAATAACTAATTGAAAGCCCCTGACAAATGGAGGATAGTACTCACAAGGCTTCTCTTTTTAAATACCACCGTCATTTTTGTAACTTTATCAGGTGGAGGTGTGAGCAAGAGGACGGACCAATCATGAATCTAAATGACACTAAACATTCCTATTCTACCATACCTTTAAATAACACAGTATTTGAATAAATTACTTTGAGGACTGTATTTATATGATTTTATTTCATTATTGACTTATGAAGCTCATGATAGGCTGCCATATCTTGTGATGTGTTGATTGTAAGAAAACATCTTGCAATAATGCCACCTAAGGTATCTCTTTGACATAATTCTGCTCTAAAAAGAAATCAAGGAAAAAACTAAGAAAAAAGTCTGAAAATTCTAAGGGTATATAAAAATGTCATGAATTACTCCAGCCTGAATCTAGCTTTAATAGAAGACAGATTTAAGAAATGGGTAACTTGCTCCAAATTTTAAGGATATTTTACAGTGGTATGATTTGGTATTTCACAATTTCTTTTCTTTTTTCTTTTTCCTTTTTTTTGAGTAATTTCTCTTTTCACCTTCAAAGTCTTCCATTATCACTACATATTTTAAACATTTTTTTTAACTGTAAATTCTGCCTTGAATGTCAAAGTAGAGGCCACGTGACCCAAAACTTGACGTCACTTGACATTAGTGACAGGGGGCGTTGAAATGCTGCTTGTCGCAACAGGTAATATGAGCATCCAGGAAATGAAACATGGCGTTTCACCCTGCAGGGTTAGAGACAAAAAACAGCTCGTAATGATTTAATATCTCCACGTACTTAACTGAAAACTAATGAGAAACAGCAAAATTAGCTTGAGTGTGCCACAATGAAAGTACGCTAACCAGGAAACTCGGAGGGACACAAGAATGTCAGCACAACAGGTAACAACGTATGGAAAGGAGATCCATATAGTCCCAGCTGTTATGGTAGTTTGTGAACGTATAAGTTAACAAACTTCTTGTAATCACTCATAAACCGTCATGCTGTTGTGTTCCCTTTCACTTTATGAAACTGATTCGTTCCTAAAGCTCGTTTAGCTTTGAAAACCTGTTTACACACAACAGGTGGAAGTAAACGGACTGAAATGTTTTCGTTATGAGCTTCTCGGGATGAACACAGGGTTACATCATACTGTCGGATTGTTGAGATTGACTACTATCACTTTGCCTTCAAAGCATCACATCTACTTCAGAGGGAAGAAATGTTCAAACATTTTCACATAAAATGCACTTGATGTTAAGGTGCTCTTGTGTTTTTATAGCACAATGCTAACAAGCCTACCGATCAAACTGCAATCAAACAGGTTGCTGGGTTTCCTCCACTTTTGGGCATCGTTATGTATGAAATAGGAAGTGGAAAAATACAGAATTACAGCAGTAATGAAAGGCTGTGACTGAATTTGGGTTTATATTCTAATCGAGGGCTTTGTAGAATTGCAGGACACCACAAATCTTGCATAAAAATGTCTTTTCAATTGCATCGTCTATTGTAATTTATCGCTTTTGCTGAGGATCAGTCATCAGAGAAAAGATGAATTACTAGAGTGGAGTTTTGGTCTGTTAAACTTTACAATTTGAGTCCTTTTCATAATTTTAGGACAAATTTTTGAACCTATTTTTTGAAACTGGCCAGCACATTGTGACTTGTTCATCAAAGACTAAACAACATCAATCGCTGTGACAGTGGTGATAACACCTGTGTCACTTTGGTGACATCTCCTCATTGTTTTCATATCTGACACCTCCAACACCTGTGTGATTAGTTGTCCCTGTTGGATGTTTTACTTTCTGGCCTCCCTCCATGTGCGTCCTTATTATCACTTCAAACACCCTCCTCCTAACATTACCTGTGATCTTATGCACAGCTCTGACTTTAAAGATAAGGTCTAGTGATCAGTCATTGTCAGGAATGCATCTCTTTTCTCTGCTTTGGCCGCTGATTCACACCCCTGCTGTTCAGCTGTATGGGTCAAACACAGACGTGATCCATAACACGGCGCTGGTCAGCTGTCATATCTGCTGCCCGTATTTCCTTTTTATCTGAGCCACACATCATGAACCGAGCTGTTGGCTTTATGGGATCTTTAACTACCCCACTGTTAGATCTTATTGGATTCATTTGTCTTTTTAGGCTGGGTTAAGGCTTCACCCGGGGATTATTGCATCTGTGGTCTTTGTCACCGTGGCAGCAATCGTTGCTGCTGTATTGATCATCCGAAAATACTGCTTCCCAGTCAAGTAAGCAAACATTATTAATGAGTCTTACTGACATGATTTAAAATTCACAGCGCTGTAAAACTCTGTCCACAACCCTGTCTGTCACCTCTCCATACTTCAGCGAGGCAACCTACAGATACTCTGTGCTGAGGCGTCTGGAGGATCAGGGTTCGGTGGTGACAGAAGGCGACAGGGGGCCTGACACAGTAGGAGAGGAGTCAGACGAGGTCAGTGCATCATGGCCTCCCTGATTGTAGCTTTTCACTGTCATCTATCCTACAGAACAAGTTGACACGGCCGCAACCTTCCTTGCCACATCATATGCCATTTGTAACTTCCTGTTTTCTCTTTGTGACAGGATCTGCTGGAATAGAGCTCAGGCAAGGATGCTGCTGGAGAAACTGGAAAAAATGGGTTATCATTTGAATTATTTTTTTTTAATCTTTCAGGTATTGTTGTTATTAAGTGATTAAGTGATCTACAACATGAGGGAAAAACACATAAATACTTTGCACTGTTTCTTACATGATACTTCTATCAGCTCAAACCATGAAGCCACACTAAAACCTTCAGCAAGTGTTATTTCTAAATGTTTTGTGAGAAGTGTTCGGAGCTCTATTTCAAGCACCTCCAAACCTTTAAAGCAACACTTTCACACATCTAGGTCTCACACAACAGCCTGACAACTGTGACAACAGTTGTACAATTTCTTCCGTGGCAACAGAGGAGCTTCTCATGTTAGACAATGTGAGCCCTGTGTAGCCCTGTTCCAGACCTTTTCTGTTTAGTTACTCACTTACATCTTTCTAAAAAAAAATAGACTCCTCGCACTGTGGAGCTGACAGGGTTTTCAGATATGAGAAAAGAGGAATTGGTTAAAATGTTGAAATGTTGCTCTCACGGAAATCATTGCGCTGGGTTTCACTTCATACATGTCTCTCCCTGAACACTTTGATATGTGGAGGCTGTGCCTGCAGGCACTACTCAGGGCTTAGGATTAGTGTTAACACCCCTTTGCTGGAAAAAAATACATCTTTTTTTTCTGTCAGAAAGCTTCTCAAATGATGCTTTAATCTAACATTAAACATATGGTTTGAACCAGAAAAGGCTGGTACATGTGGACAATTCACAAACAATTTTTAAATATGACAAAACCCGTCTTTAATGACTTTTTTTCTGCCTTTACTCAGAGAGAACAGAACAGTGGACAAGTAAAAGGGTGAGAGTGGGAGGTGAGGTGTGGGAAAGATGCCTCAGCTCAGTTTCACTGAGGGCAAACTCCATGGGGCACATGACCTAACCTCTAGTCCACACGGGCGCCCCAAAACCAACAGGGAACTCAGTAGTATGACTTGACAAAAATAAAAAAATAATGTCAGGTTGGACTTCTGGTCAAGTTAAAGTGCTGCTGATCCCTCTGATTGTCATTTATCATTTCTATAATAATTGAGTTAAAGCTAAAGTTAAAAAGTTAAAACTTTTTCTTTGTGAAGAACATTGGTTCTCTTTTCCAACTCGGGGCCCACTCATAAGTCTCACCTCCAACCCGGTAAAAACATAAATACCCCTTGAAAAACATTATTGCAACTTAAAACTTTTATAAATAAATTATTAATTGAACACAAAGATAATTTACATAATCACATATAATCTGACAAAATATTACATCCTGCCTTATTTCGAACATATCTGTCACTGAGAAAAGCTCATGAAAGGCTGCTTCTCTAGCATGCTGTCAATCTGACACCAACCCTTTTAGGTGGTTACAGATATCTAAATAAAATAGAATAGTATGATTGAAAATTTAGAATATCCCCCACGGTAGTTGTTTTTCTGTTTTATTTATTTATTTTCACTTTAATACATGCTTAAGTATTATTGTCCATTTTTTTCATAGCTGGTTAAAAATATACAACAGGAACTGTGAATTAATTCTTTGAAATTTCAACTATGCACTGTGAAAACATACCAAACCATGCAACGAATGAGAGGAGTAAGAGAAACTGTGAAAATAACAGGTAACAATGCAACCACAGCAAGTTAGCATACCTCAAAGTAATTCTTCTGTAAACTTTTTATACTGAAATCGCTCTATTTTATATGCCTTTCAGCTGATTTAGCCATCGTCTGTTTATGTCAGAGCTCACTTTCACTCTCGTACACTTATGAAATAAACAATGCGCTACAAAGCATCACATGAAGATTTGTCATCTCAGATGTGTCGAAAAGATACAGACATACAGCTAAAAATAGTCACTCTAAGAGCACAGCCATCTACCAGCCAGCCAGCTCCCTTTGAAATATTTTCTCCCCTTTTCATGCTGACATTAACCCACTTAAAGAAAACTTTTCTGTCGAGTCCCCTCACTCCTTAATGGACTTCAAGGCTTGAGTGATCTTGCATGATGCCTTTTTAAATCTACAATTGATGCAAAGCAAAAGCAGAGCAGCCTCTCTGGATGTGGATATTGTTACATAAAAATCAACAATGTGGGATGCTGAAAACATCAGCTGATAATATATATAGTTTCCCATTTGTAGTTGTGCTAAGTAAGAAATCAAAGAATCTACTGAAACTGTTTATGACTTTAAAGCTAAAGTATTATGGCCGGTTTTGCACGCATCCAGTGATAATGTTGGCTTTACTGTTACTGAAGATGTTTCTATATATTTTTATCATGTACTGTGTAATCACTGTAGTTTCCAATGCAATACTGAGAAATATGAATCTTGGTTATTAGATATGTAAATCTTTTGTGTGGACTGGATCAGATTGACCTTGTTCTGTTGAAATCATAGCCTGCATAAATCACTCTGCCCGACTTATCTAAAGATCTTCTTTGCTTGATTTGAATAAATGTTTTTGATGATCAGAAACAAAGTGTGTCCCATTATCTCTCTCCATACAATAGGTAATTTACCTTAAAGAAAAATAACAGTCTATTTTGTTTCCGGCAACATTATCCAGCTCTTTGTTGCCAGAAACACAGTGTTCTCTGATTCATGAAAAGTGGAACACACAGGCCCTCTGCTGGCCTTCTTTGGTAAAACACTTTAACTAAAGCACTCAAAGCTCTCAGACTGTGGCCTAACCTGTTGAAAGAGTTCCTCGTCAGACCACAAGCTCCCCTGTGTATGTTTAATGATAGAAGATTGTTTAGGAACCATGCAGGGAAATACGTTATAGCAGTCTTTAAAAAACAAACGATAGTTCACACACCTTGTGTAAATATTAACCATCATTCATGCTTCATATCTTTTTTGTGTGTGTGTGTGTGTGTGTGTATGACTAAGCTTACTGAGGCAGATTACTGTATGACCTGAATAGGGTCATGGTTTTTGAGGCCTTACCTCGACCACATTTAACATCAACTGCATAAAAACATGGCACTGATTTCTGCTACAGTTCATCTTTATGTGATGTTAAAATATGACTGCAAAGGGAAACGGGCAACTTTGGAGATACTGAAAAAAGGAAACTCCACAGACTTCCAATCAGGGCACTGACTGTTCTGAAGATTAAACACACACTACTCTACACACCCACTACACCACACACACCACACTCAAGCCTGTGCAGTCACTAGATCAAAATCCAGCCGCTCACCTCCAGGAAATAATGGAGCAACTTGTTAGGCTGTCTTCTCCAGTACAGTCATCAAAACGCCAAATGAAGCAGCATCTTTTAGAAGAATAGTGTTCATCCCTGGAGTAGGGTTCACAGTACTTTTTTAATCAAACACCACTGAAGCTTTTGTTGAGGTACATGGCAGAGCGGAAGTTATTTTAAGGTGGTTTTTTTTTTCTTTTTTTTTCTTTTGTTTGTTTGTTTGCTTATTTTTCCTGTAAGCTGGCATCCATCTGTAAATGTGTGGTTTATTTCTCCTCACTCATTCCTCGCTCTGCTACTCAGCTGCTTTCTTGATGGCCAAATTACAAGCTTATTATGATCCAGGCTGTGTGACTTTAATAACAGTCATAACTCATTACTGCCTGAAGGGAAATGCTATTTTTGTTTGGACAGGCAGGTGAAAGCTAGAGCTCAGTGACTGTTCAGGGATCAGCAGGGGTGATGCTTTCTGATAAGAGAGGGTTTTTTTCCCACTATTGTATTGCATTCCTGTGTTTCATCCCTTTATGTATTTCTTTTAAAATTAAGCTGCCTATATTTGGGTGCATCACAAGAAATAAGAATGTAGTGGAAAATTTATTTTAGGGGTTCGATTTATTATCTTTTTTCCACCGCATGTTTCCTTTCTTTTCAACTTTGGATATGGCCAGCTTCTAAAACAATAGTATTATGTGGCTTATTCTCCTTGTTGAAGGTGCCAGTCAGTAGTCTTCCTGATGATTATATCCCCAGCCAAACCAGACAAAAAGACTATTTAAAGGCTCAGGAAACCTTTGCAAGTGTTTTCAGTTAGTCAAATCCAAAATCTAAAATGATTATCAGCAGATTTGGGCTTATCTCTGTCTTTCTAAGATGATAAGAAAGTGCTTGATGCTCAACTTTCAATGCCTTTCAACATTTAAAAACCTTGATAGTTTCACATCTGTCTCGAGGTTGAGCAGCCTGGTCCTCAGCAAAACCAGTCACTGACCAATCCTTTGAGTGCCTTTTAAATTCTGAATAAAAAAACACATTAGATACCATCACTGTTGTGTTTTAAGCAAATAAAAAAGTTTTTTTTTTTTATTAACATAATTAAATTAAATTTTTGTTTTTTGTTTTTTCATTTTAAGAATATGGTGAGTTGAATTTTGACTTGGTTTAATACAATTTCAAGCAAATTAATTCAGTTAAAAAAAAATCTTTTAATTTCAGATCATGCTATTCAAATTGTATAATGTGAAAAATTCAGTTTCTTGTGGCACAGATCTCAGGCCGTAAATATTTCACTGAAAATTTCTGAGGGGATGTGAGTGTAACGTTTATTTCTGTAAAACATCTTGTGCTCAGAGGAAAAGGAGTAACATCCTGGATGTCTCCATTCATTTGAAGTTAATTACAACCTTCATGTTGCAAAGAGCCACCAAATCCTGTTATTCGAGAAAGCTGCAATCCACGTCTGATTCTCTATTTGCCTCATATGTTTTCTTACTCTACGTACCTAACATACTCTTGTCCTGTTTCTTTTAACTGGCTTAATCTTTTAGTCCTTTAAAAGCCATATTTGGGACAGTTGTTGAATATCATCTGCAAACACTGGCATACTTGCATTAGATCCCACATCTGTCCCTCAGAACTCTTTGTTTAAATGACTTTTTTTTTATTGTGTTTCTTTCTTTTTTTTTTTTTTTTTTTTTTTTTTACATTCAAAAGAAATATTATATATCACCAGTTTTATGTAAGTCACTTAACATGTTACCAAGGGTCTACTTAGACTGACACACTATCCGAGCACAGCTTAACCGGTTTGGTCTACTTTTATAATGTACTTGTCCAATTTCAAAAAGAAGCTCATGACCTTATCTGGTCCAATCTGTTTATTGTTCTCTCATGTGTTGACACATTGACAGAAAATAATACACCTCTGCAGGATCTCATTGTTCATTTCAAACAGTATCAATTACTGGTGGGCGCTTCCCGTATTTGACAATGTTAGACAAAGAAATTTGATCAGCTAGTTTCCTCTTTGTGTGTGTGTGTGTGTGTGTGTGTGTGTGTGTGTGTGTGTGTGTGTGTGTGTGTGTGTGTGTGCGTGTGTGTGTGTGTGTGTGTGTGTGTGTGTGTGTGTGTGTGTGTGTGTGTGTGTGTGTGTGTAATGCCACATCCTGGTCTTAAAGTAGCAGAAGAAGGAGGCGGGTTTTTCTTTGCAAATCCAGCTGCTGCTCCCACAAGGTGCAGTCATAGGGATTATCAGGCAGCGTGGTCACAGGTGATATGTCACCAGAGCTTGGCAGCATCTACAATATTTCTTGTTAACAGAAAAATACTTGAAGTGCATTTCAAAGGCCTGTGGCGGCAGAGGCTCCTATGATCTACAGCAGATATGAGGTGTCGAGGTGAGACTTTACCTAAAACAAAACAGAGACCAGATAGTTTCAGCTGTGGCCTGCAGGTCGTCATGTGTTTCTGCTATTTTATAATTATTTATGCATTTATTTATGTATCTTTTTAATTTTTGTTATTTGCAGCTATTGGAGAAATTTTTGCTGTTCTTTCTGCCCTCTTCTTATTGATTTGGGGACTCTTCATTACATTTGATATCCAGACCAGCCCACTAGACCTGATGAGTGAGCTCATTCTACGTATTACATTCTTAATCCCTAGGCTGCCTTGAGACGTTTACATATTAGTTATACTTTGTGTGCTTTTTTTATTCCAGACCTCAGCTTTGATAATCAACAAGACAAATTAGAAGACAGTAAGTTAAAACTGATTAAACTGAATTCTACATCACCAAATCTATGTTCAAGTACAACTTCAAGCATTTTTCTGTCTGCATTTTCAGTTGCCAAAAAGTGTAGCCTATCGAAACCATGTCCTCCTGACAGCTATGCTTTCCATCTCTGGAGTGGAGCAGCCAACATTGTTGGACCAAAGATCTGCTTTGATGGTAAAATGTATGTGCTCCATTTGACAGTACTTGCATTAATCAAAATAGATAAAAGTGGTGTGTGCCCCCACCTTTACTTATGGTATGTGAATAGAGATGTGAATAATAGGAAAAGCTTGTATCCCTACAGACAAGGGCACAATAAAGAAGTATTTTAGCCTGTTCAAAAAACTCCTTGAAACTACTTAATTTAAATTTTTCCTGCGTCACCTTGATGTCACAAATCTTTTACTGTAAGATTATTACAAAGTCTGTCAGTATCACAAACAGTGGAACTGGCAAGCAAGCTAGCTAGCACCACTATTTGGGATCATTAACACTCTAGGTGAGACAATTTCACATCTCTCAGTTAATATTTTCCTTACTCTCGTTAAACCCTCCTCAAAGCTAGGGGTGCACCAATCACAATCTTCTGGCCGATCACCGATCACCCATCTGTAAAAAGTCTGACTGACAGCATATCCCTTCAATTTTCCTATCTTATTTTATTGAAAATCATTGAACAATACATTTGAAACAATAAAACCTTTGCAAAAATCACTTTATTAAGTCTTGTAGTGAAATTTGTGGGTCTTTGGCTTTCTTCCTAGCCCACAAAATGTGATATTCAATGACAAAACCTGTACTTAGTAGTGCTTGTGAATGTAAAATCCTGACCTAAAATGAGATGTTTGGATTTCGGGGATTTGCCGACGGCAGCGATTCCCTTTTTTGACCAATCAGGAGCAAGTCTGACCTGATTGGTCCTCTGGAGCAGACACCCCCAAACCCCCTTGGCTTCGCTGTTTTCTAAACATTGTGCACTCAGAGCTCATGGTGCGGCTCTCAGCGATGCAGAAGAGCGGGGCGGTAACAGTGGAGACTCATTTACATATGAAGGCCACGCCCACTAAATCAGACCGTTCTGATCAAAGGGGCTATGAAAGCCTGGAAACAATGCTGCTGTGCTTGATTTATTGGCTTATTGATTTATTGGCTTTTTGGACCAAAGCATGATCCATATCAAACTGCAGAAAAGGAGCATAATATGGAACCTTTCAGCAACCAATCAAGTGTCCTGAGATTTAGGTCTCAGAGCCAAAAGCAACAATGGCTGGCTGTCAGACCTTCCCGGAAGTATAGTAGATCAGTTTCATATGTAAGGATGGGGATCTCTGATCAGATCTCTGATCTCTGATCACCAATCTCCCAGAATTCAGAAAACTGGCACCGATCGACGAGCCAGCTGATTGATTGGTGCATGTCTAATCAAAGCACCTATCAAAGTTCTATTACTTCTGCACTCAACTATCAGAAATGCTAAGAAATTTGTGATCAACACAAAGGTTTTCAGGTGATCTGCTGTTTGTCTTTGTACAAAAGGAGAGGGCAGTCTATCTCAAGGTGAAGCAAACTTATTCCAAAAATATTCTTAAAAGGTTTTTGAATTGTAACACTCCTGCACTCCAGTTATAAGCTCTTTCTTTTCAAGATGAAAAAAAAATGTTCCTCTGCATTGAAAATGTATCTGTCTGTATCTCAACAGCCTCATGAGTCATGTAGTCAATAACATTGGCCCAGGAATCAACATTGTGGTAATAAACAGTAAGTAAAAACCTTAATTTCATATTGTGTTGTCACATAAGGGATCATTTATTATGAGTGGGCTGTTACATAAGAATTGGCTGTGATTCGTTGTTGTTTTATTTTAACATGCTGTTGTCAATCTTAGATGAAAGTGGAGTTGTGGTGAAACTTGGCTTTCTCAATATGGAAAATGGAAGTAAGAGTTTTTCACAAACATCTAGGTTTAGTTTTTAATTTTTTTCCACAGTAATCCTAAACTATTGTGGTGTTTTTCTCAAGACAAAGACAGCATGCTGGATTTCCTGAAAACAATACCGCCTGGTTCTATTGTTTTGTTGGCATCATTCAGAGATGTGATACCACGGTAAGTATATATTTTAAAATATGAAGCTCAATCAATTTGAATTAAAAATTTGAAATGCAAAATTCAGTTTATTTCTTTGTGGCAGGATGACAGATGAAATGAGAGACGTATTTGAGGAAATGGGAAGCACCATGGTCAAGTCTTTAAAGAGCAGAGATGGCTGGGTGTTTGCTGGAAAGATGGGGGCGAAAGAAAAAAGCATCTTTGAGAAGGTAAGCAAGTCTTCATCTGTACTTGTTCTATTTTCAAAAAATCGTGAAAGTGCCAAAAACAACAACAAAAAAAGGTGGTTGATGTAGAAATAAGTCAAAATTTGCTTCTGTTCCAGGTGGCTGCTAACGACAAAGACACCAACCTTTATGATGAATGGCCTCGTGTGGTGGAGATAGGTGGCTGTTACCCAAAGAAACTATCAAGTGAATATGCGTCTGCTGAGGACACAACAGACAATTGACTTCAAGACTTACCCGGAAAAGTTATCACTTCAGAAACTCTCTAGGACTGACAATAAATACTAGGAATAAATACACATATCACTGCTTTGATGTGTGAGTGAAAAGATTTTGGCTTCAATTTACAAAAATAAGAATGGATAAATTGCCATTAAGAACAGGGAAACGTTTGTGCAGGAAATTGAAAGTATCATGCTCACTTTATTGAGTATCTGGCAGCTTTAATGAAAAAATACCAACAGTAGTAAAGCCAACTTTAAAGAACAGTAGCTTACAATTGTGACATAAAACTCTGTTTTTAACCTTTAATAACTAGTTAAAAAAAGGAAACTTTTCAGAAAAAAAAGGACTTGAACACATTACAGCCCAATAATATCTTCATATCACCACAGCAGGCCGATATGAGAAGCATTTCTATGAGCTGCACTTATTTTTTAAAGTTTGGCCATAGCTCATCTGAAATGACTGGAAAGACAGATACCCCTTTTCCTCCGAACAGGTGCTGGCGCAAGTACTAGTTCCTGACTAAGCACTGGTTCTTAGTGTTTTCACAGACAAATGAGTTGTATTGATGTATAGCAAAAAATTTATGCAAAAAAAAGACTCTTAAGTACATGAAAATGCAAAGATATGCTTTTATAGACTTGGCGCGGTAGGTCATAAAGGGTTAAATTAGCCGTCTTGTTCTTCATTGATTGCTTCAGCTTACAAGCTTTTGTGAGGAAGAAACCAGCCTACAATAATTTACAGCTTGTTTGTTCACTTAAGCATGCAAGGTTTTTAATTCAATTGCAAGCAAAATTATGGCTTTATGATCGGTACTGCAGCTAGTCAAAAGGTAGAGCTTTAAACCTTTTGGCTTCACTGTTGAGGAGCTGGTTTGTCTTCCATCTTATTATACTGTCTCTGGTTTGAGCTGATACACAGAATCCTTTTTTGCTAGCTGCTGTTCTCTTGTTTTCTCTTTCATGTTGAGAACTATAAGAGTTTCTTGGACAGGTTGATTTACAGGTTGATTTTTTGCTTTTTGTTAGACTGAACTGCAATCTCAATAGGGGTGAAAGATGGAATTCTTGTATTTTATTTTATTTTTACAGTTTGTGACGATATTTCATGTGACTCTTACCCTTAGAATTACCACTAACACATTTTTTTTTAAATTAAGAACTCAAAATAAATGTGGCACTGTAAAAATATCTTTTGCTGTTGTGCTCCAACATGCTGCCACTTTTTTTCCCTTTAAGTTAAATCATCATTTGTTCTGGTTTCTCGAGTTCAAAAAGGCTTTTAGGCCCCTGTCTTTTTTGATATTTCCATTTTGTATTTTCCTTGATGTTAATTTCTTTTTAGCACTTCTCTTTGTATCCTCTTGCTGTCACATTTTGAAGACTTGATAAATTACACATACGACTTAATCCTGTGAGTTTTTCAAATGTTTTGTTTTCTTCTGGAATATTTTGCCCAACCTTGACTCACACCAAGAAAACTTAACGACACTGGTACAAGATGATGATAAAATAAGCTATTTTGTCTATTTTGTTTTGTGTGTGTAACAACAGCTTCAGCTCATATAAAATTGTGTGAAAACAAGTTATCCATCTTTAATGTAGTGTGGTGAAAGTACCATTAAATGCTCCAGTAAAGTTTTCTACTTGACTGGTAAATATACTCCCAGTACTTCTGTCCTCCTCTCCAGCCCCAGGGTTTGTCTTCCACTCGATTGCTGTTTCTCCCAGAGAATCATCATTGGTCCAAACACAGAACAGTTTCCCCTCTCTAGCATTCTTGCCTGCTGGAAAACTGAGTGAGAGTGAGGGAGACAAAGAGGGAGTAAACCCAATGTCTTATTGAAGCTTTGTCCTATGTTGGCCCGGGGAGTGTCTGTGAGGGCAGCACAGCCTGAGGGCATGGGAGTCTCTAATGGCAAAAAGGTAAGTTTGTTGGTTTTGATTCTTACTTTAGCTTTTCTCTGGGAGGCCTGACACATGTCTCACTCATCCCGTCAGATTAACACAATCTGGCAGAAGCCTCCATGTGGTAGAGATACTTTCTCTGCGTGCCTTTTTTTTTATCAATCAAAGATTAAAAAGCCTGAAAGATAATCATTTTTGCTATCTTTAGCCCTTTGCCTGTGTGCCATCATAAATTAGAATTAGTTGTGTTTTGTTAATGATATTTTTAACTTTATTGTGTCCCTCTTACTTATGTCTCTGTCTTTTATTTCCTGGAGACAGCCACGGCTTAAACCAAACACGTCTTTAACCGACAAAATAAGAGCCTTTCCAACCCTGGAGAGGGGGGCCTCAGAGAGTGTTTATCCCGTCACGTCCTATTAATTCTTCTCCACACATATCCACCGTGTGAGATTTAGCCAAACAGCATGACTCTCCTCTCATCAGACAAACAGCAGCCAGCAGCAGAGTTGTCATTAAAATGCCTCATTTAGATTCTATTTTTTCTTCATTCTGACAACTTACTGTCGCCTTGTTTAAACTTTACTTTTTCGCTGGTTTGTGAACTCGCTTGCTTTTCATTTGAAATCTGAGTTCAGTCAACAACAAAGCTTAAACAAACATTATGTAACATATATGGAGTGATTAAGTCTTTATAGATCATGCTCAGAGCAGAGTTTACTGCCTACCATGTTTCCACTTTTAAATAACCATAAGCTATTTAATTAAACAACAAAATCTCAAAGAGTAATTTGATTCACAGGCGAATATTAATCCCATGTGGGAATAATCCTTTGCTTGGCTATTAATTCTGGTCGAACTCAAGTAAATGAGGAGCTCAATGGGGATCAAACTGTGTTTTGTTTGATGCTGTCATTAATGAGGTGGCAGCCCTCCACCTCACCCATCAGGCTGCTTGCTCGCTTCACTGGACATGTGCAACTAAACACTTCATTTGTCTCTCAGCATCATAATACAGCTTTGTGTAGTGTCCACCAAATCCACCATTTCTGTGAAGTTGTGCTGACCTGACTGTGAGATTTTTATTCATTAGTGCATTCATTTTTTGCCTTTTGGAAAACGGGTTTTTATTAAACAGCTTTTATTCTGGAAGGAAGTAGGCGGCCTTTTGATAACCAGCCAATTGTTGTATTTGACTAGTAATTAGCTTTTTGTTGACAGAGAGATCTTCAACAGTTGCCACGTAGAAGCAGGACCTGGATGAGTCTGGTGAGATATGCTCCTCCTTTTCACCTGAACACCTTCAGTGAGGTCTATTTCATTTATAGACTGCAGAAAATAACGCATTTCAATATTTACAAAACGAGAGATCTGAAATCAGTTAAAGTAGGACTTGAGTCTAAATTTGTTGTACATGTTATACCTACAAAGAAACCTGGTCCCCATAAATGTTTACTGTAGGTATAATCCAATCATAGAGCTCAGTTAGAGTTTCTCTATACGTTTTTATTTGTATATATTGTTGATATAAATACATCACTTTTTCATTAGCTCCAAGGAGAAACTAAAGAGATTACGGGAGGACATGATGATCTACTGTGGCAGAATTTTTACAGTTAATGTCATAGTTAAAGTCAATAATCATGTATTATTCGCTTCACATTGAAACAATTTGCGGTTTCATTAAAGGAAAAGGTCAATATGAATCTATACTGAGCAAACACTGTGACACCCAGTTGTATTTGTCTTGTCTTGGCTTTTTTGTTAGCACACTGTTGATGGATTGCTTGCTCTGTAGACGGCAAATATAAAAAGTTCACTGGCTTTTTGAACCTTTTCCCCCTTGAGCTTCTACAACCTTAGTTTTATCATTTACCTCAACATTGTAGCTGGTACCTGCAGAGACAAAGATCTTTTTAGTGAGAAAGCTCCTGATGTCACACATGAGCAAATACACTTTGATTTCAAGGATCATCTTAGCCTTGATCCCCATTTGAGAAAAACGGCACTCATTACTACTTATTGTGGCCATTTCCTTCTCGAGTCTGAGTGAGAAGCTTAAATGTTGTTTACAGTTTACACTATAAGTGAATGTAGGAAGTCTTGCTAAATGTGAAATTTCTCGACTTTATCCACTAAAAATTAGATGAAAATGGAGGAAAGTTTGGAGGGACCATAGGACAGTTTTCAAGGAAACACAACAATAATGAAAACCTATAGCTACTGTTAAATAAACTGAAAGTTTATTGTGGTCTTTAACAGTACAGTCATGTGTTTTTTGTGGAAGGAAAGAAAGAAAGAAAGATTCAAAAACAAATAAAAATCATCAGTGGAATCATTCCCATCTTCTTCTTTTCTCTCTTTTTTGTTTGTTTTCTTCTCAAGAGAATACTGTTTTGTAGTGAGCTTAATCAACAGACTGCAAAAGGTTGAAACAAAGTTTAACAGTTGTTTAAACTTATTTGTTGTCTATTAACCTCTGGTAGACCTTAAGTGTCTCCGAATGTTTTTCTCTAGTTTTTGACTTTCCTCTGTTTTCTGAACCAATCTTTGGCCAGGCAGTGATGAACCAGAAACAGTTTTCTCCTATTGTCACACCAAGTGTGTAAAGCTTAAGAGCTGCTCTAAATTCTCAAAGGTTAAAGTTTATCTGTACCATACTCTTTGTACATACAGTATTTATAGACCTGTAGGACACAGAATGATTCACTGACTAAATCACACACACCTGTATATTTGAAGACTGATGACAAACTAAGACAACTACTGCCAAACTTGAACTCTTTCATATTAAACAATATTAATTCCAACTTAATGTCAAAGTGTTGATTGAATGTTAATCTGTGTTGTGTGAACGAGCCTTGCTAATGGGATTTCTGTTAAAATTAATCATCTTTATGGCCAAATAATATTCTATTGGATTTTTAGCTTGAGGTCATGGCTTAAAGTTTTGAGAGTGGCATAAATTTTTGTTTTCACAAAGTCTGCTGCCTCAGTTCTTATGGTGGCAAATTTGTATCAACAGTGGATAGTGAAAAGTGTTCAAATGAATAAACTGCAAAGTCATTCCCTGACATGAAAAATTACCCACATGAAAACCAAAATTCATGCCATTCTCAAAACTTTTGGCCACACCTGTGCATTATGCTCTCTGCTGCAAAGTAAAAACCAACATTTGTCGTTTTTGAAACTTCTTTTAAAAAAATTGGTTATCTGTCACAGTCAAGAAACAAAGACAATATAGACCAGGGGTGTCAAACATATGGCCCACGGGCCGAAACCGGCCCACCAGGTGGTCCAATCCGGCCTGCGTATAAATTCAGAGGTAAAATGGGAAGCCTGTGTGCTTAGTGTGTATGCAGCAATGAAAGTCAGCTACATAATTGCTAACGTTAGCATCAAAGCATACTATGAGGAGGAGTTTATAGAAACATGTACTGAAGGCTGAAGAAGTTGTGTATAAGATAGGATACTTTATTTAATATAAATATTTTTAAAATATACTTGTAGTTCCTTGTGCTAGAACAAAAGGAAAACCTTAGATTTGTTATTATTCATAGGTACCTGTGCTATGATTTTACTGGTGTGGCCCACTTGAGATCAAATTAGGCTCCTTGTGGCCCTCAAACTAAAATCAGTTTGACACCCCTGATATCGACAAAAAATTAGCATTTGAGCTAAGCTGAGTGTGAGGTTAGAAGAAAGTGGCCTCTTTAACTGTGGTAGTGTATAATCTACCTCACTTATAATGAGATGTGTGACAGATTAAGGTTTTATAAATTTCTGTGTTTTCTTGTAAAAAATATTCATATGATTGTTACAGAAAAAGTGGACTTTCACCAAAAGTTACTTTGGCTTAGGCTACATTATGTTTATTCCATTCAACCTTAACTAGCTATGAACTGAAAGCATTAAGGAGGAAAGGAAAATACTACAGTGTAAGAAAGAAAGAAAATATGTCTGTAAGAAAACCCAAGATTGTCTGTGTTTCTCCATAGCATTAGAAATGCAGAGGCACAAAACTGAACAGCACGTCCTGTACTTGGAGTTTCAGGCTCCTCTACCTCAAAGTGAGGAGAGCTGCGATCTCATCAAACCTCAAAAACCTCTCAATCCTCTAACAGCCTCCAAGAGCCACCAGGAGCTCCACAGAGAACTGCGTCTGACCCACAACAGGTTGAAGAGACTCCCAGAAATTCATTAACGCTTCCCCTTGAGTTTGATTGTTCATACACTGATCATAAAGTCCTTTTGTGTTCCTGTCAGGAGAGTGCAGCGAGAAGAGAAGAGTGAACTCCAGAGGGCTTTAGAAAAGATAAAGTGGGAACAAAGGATGAAGACAAACAAGGACCAGGAAGAGGCACAAAGGAGCGGATCAGCGTTTCAGCAAGAGCTGTTGAGGAGACATCAGAGGCTTGAAAAGGTTTGCAGAGGACAAATGTTTTTCAACCAAAATGTCTTCAAATCATACCATAGGAGCTGACATTTCTGAAAATGATTAATTTATTTGATCAAAGTGGGTTTTTTTTAAATTCACAAGAAAAATATTTGTCTGCATGAAGATGCTCTGTGGTCTTCCAGTAGAGGGCGATGTAGCCATGGCTCAGACACTATGGTCTGACGTCCAACTGAAAAATCATTGTTTTGACAGACACCATGCATAAACCTGGAAAATTACCTGTTAAAATGTCTTTTTTACTGCAAGAGCAAAAAAAAAAATGCCTTAAATGTGATTTTGTTTGGGGTTTTTTTTCTTCCACAGCTGGAGAGCGACAAAGAGCGGCCACAAGAGGGACCAGAGTTCCTCCAAGTCAAAGAGAGACTGAGGAGAACTACTGTGTTGGATGCAGGAGAAAAATGAGTGTGACGGTTTTAATTCAAGATCATATGTGTAGGTTTTCTGTTTAACAGCAGCACAATGGGCTGTTGGCGATGAGAGACTTGTTTGACAAAGAATGAGCACCTTTTAGCGGGACAGCAGAGGAGAACAAGATGTGTAACGGATACCATACTTATACACGTTTCAGTCCTCTGGGACTTTGAATGCAACTGAAAGTGATTTTTTTTAACCGCCTTTTTTGTTTAGGGTCTTTTTCTTTTTTCTTGCAGCATTTTTTACTGCAGCATACAGGCCTGTAATTCTTTACTGTATAAAAGTATAAAGAAGTAAAACTTTGATGAAATACACAGTTTATAACTATTATGTTATGCAGTAAATTTTCCACTGTGTAATGAAACAAAGGAGAAGGACCCGTGTACAGAGATGAAAAGTTATGAGACAAAATACCCAAAAAGGTAAATGGTCAAACACAATCTTACTTTAAATTTCCAAGAACATCAGAGAACCACAAGAAATACTTCAAGCAAAAAAACACAGGATGCAAAAGAGATGACTCACTGAAAAAGGAGAAAACCCAGTGACTCTAAGGCTATGTCTCAAATTATGTACTTCTGTACTTACACTTACTAAACTGAGTTTATAAGTGTGTTCACACAGACATTATGGAATATGGTTTGATTTCTCAGCTGATGCATTTAAAATGGTCAAAAAGTTGAATGCAGAATATCCACCTCCTTGTTATCAATCTGTACAAGTGCTACAAGCATCACTTTAGATCTAAGTTGTTAAACTAGTAAAATATATAAGTCTCGCTGGTCAACTAGTATGACTCGTAAAAACATTTTCCATTTTGTACTTAGTTTTGAAGAAAATGTGATTTTTATGATTGGCAACAATTGTTGCCGGTGGCCACAAAGCCACTAGGTCACCTAATAATCATATAGAAATACTGATAATTACAATACTAATAAAGTTATAGAAAAAATAATAATATAGTCATAATTTTTTTTAAAAAAAAATGTGGTGCGTGTGTGGGGCCTGGTAAGTGTGGGCACCAGATAAGTACATTATGACCAATGCTGCAGCCCGTGCTTTCCTTAAGTTTATGAGTAGCTATGTGCCCACCAACTGTTGCTACTCACAGAAAAAAAGCCCATGAACAAGAAAAAAAAAAGTACCCCAGGTACAATTTTTGGTGGAGGGTTACTCTAGAGTAGGGTGACCATATTTTGATTTCCAAAAAAGAGGACAACGGCACTGGCCTCGAGGCACAAATTCAGACAGGCTTCTTAGATTCTTAATATTTTCACTGCCCCGTGGCTACTCCCGTCTGTGGAAACACCACAGTACTGGATTTTTTTGAGTGCTTCATGAGTGACTTCAACAGAATGGGGGGCTATAACACCTAGGGATGGGTACCGAATCAGGTACTTCAAAAGGTACTGGCCAAATTCTGACAAAAGTACCGAGTACTGATTCACGTAAAATCAAAAGGTACCACGTTTAGGTACCTGAACACATCCTTGTGACTGTGAGGAAGTGAAAGAATAGTCGATTTTCCATGATGGACATGAACACAGCATTGCAAGGGTATATACTGAAGGATATATATGTTAAATTGAAAAATGTATATATATATATATATATATATATATATATATATATATATATATATATATATATATATATATATATATATATATATATATATAATATTGATAAAGAAATTGATATTTTTTACCACATAACTACAAAAAAGTACCGAAAATTTGTACCGTTAAGTACCGGTACCGATTGCCAGGTACCAGGCATTGGTACCATATCGTTTCAAATGTGAAAGGTACCCATCCCTAATAACACCATTGACAATGGCTTCAGTCTTGGTGCGAACACTACTAAACTTTTTAGCAATGTCAGAGTCAGGAAATGTCTTTTTTTAGCAAGGCACTGGTGCAATCCATGGACCTGTTGCTGTTGTGGTGTTTTACAATATGAAATGCCATTGCACCCTCCGCTGCATTTACAGCAACCTCTGTTTGCCCAGGTCTAACAAAGAACTCAGTCAACTTTGCAGAAGAACTCTCACCTCGCACAGCTTTTTAATGTTTTTCAGTGTCCATGTGAGCTTTCAGATCTCCAGCACCTTTATTGGACACTGAGACATATGTGCCAGCTTTGCACATGGTACACTCCGCCTCCCACTTGTCCCGATCGGGACGGTATGTCGGAAATTTTTTTTTTGCAGTTCATCTGTGAAGCTGCACCTACGCTTAGGCATCTTCCGTGCAATACAGCTCCGCTGTCTAAACATCCCTGTCTTCTCCGCTCTCCGTCTGTCTCTCTCTCTCTCTCTCTCTCTCTCTCTCTCTCTCTCGCCTTCTCTCTGATCCTCTCACTCTCTATGTGTGTGTGCACGCGCAGAGCAGACCTGCCCACAAGGCAGCCTCTCGGTAAGTGACGCGCATCATAGTATTGTTTGCAAGCGCCGGTCAATTTACGGACGCACGTAATGGTCCCATGAAAAACAGTGAACACCGGACATTTTCGTGAATTTATTAAACCCGCCCGGACACCCCGGACAGGACGTAAAAAGTGGACATGTCCGGGCAAAAGAGGACGCTTGGTCACCCTACTCTAGAGACTTGAATGATTAAATAATTATGAATATGTTAGGGGGGAAAATCCTAAAAAATGTATGAAAATTGTCTCTTTCCAGAATGATTTGAATCCACAATGTCTTCCGTCAGAGAGAGCAGAAAGCCGATGATGTCATGTGACAGGAAACACTTGGAAACTATTCTTATAAACCAAAGCCTTTTTCTTTTAAGTTTCTACTAGCATATAAGTGGAAAAAGTTGCATCATTAATGTTGAGATTTTTTATTGTGAGTAGAAAATGACAGTGATACGCTTACGCAACAATTGTTGCTAGTGGGGTAAAATGGGTTAATTTATGTTCAATGGGCTTCCCATAAGACACTTCTCACCCTCACTGGTCGCCATACTGGCTACGTAAAGGAAAGGGCGGGAATAATTCAAACAATGGTTGCAATAAATTGATAACAGAAGAAAACCTGAAAAGGGTTGTGAAATGTGATTGTCACTGTCAGTAAGTGTGAAGCAGCAGTGTTAAATTTGAGACAACACTACCCTGTGAGGCTTTGTGCTCTATTCAAATTAGTACAGAGTGTACGCAGTTCACTTCATGTTAGTGTACCTAGAGAAATATCCGGTTTGAGACAGCACAAATACACACAAGCTAATCAGACATAGGTAAAATGAATTAGAGTAATTAAGGTGGAGGGAACAACAAGGGCAGACTTTCGAATCATAAGTCAAAATTTGTGTTTGACTCTTGTATACATATAAATTTGTTTTCACTTATGGACAGAACAAGGAATGATGATAGAACACACAATGCATAGACAAGGAAGTTTTATTTCATTTCCTGCAGTAGTAGCTCTGTGGGTACAAATCATCGTATTTTCTTACATCTTCTTCAATAACCCATGATGCATTGCATCCATACATTTGTAGCTCAAAACAGCTTTTACAAAAAAGGATATACAATATATACTTATATTTATATTTATATATATAATATACATGTGTTTCTTTTATGCATTTCAATGTGTTTGTTATGGGTAAAACAAGCTTTGAAAAAATAAGATCCAAACAAACAGCCAAGTGGAAACAAATCCCAGTTCAACAGAAGGTTAGTACCAAACAAATAACAGCCGTTATCATAACAAAGTCATCATCAGTGGCTATCTTACAGTTGACATGAAGCCCTTCACACACAGTTTGCATATTTTCCACGATTACAGTCATGTGAATCCAGAGATGCCTTCATTTTGCTGAACTATGATCCCGTACAGATCAGGGAAAGTGGTTTGAAATGGGTTTATGAGCTGGTTGTGTATCTGTACAGTTAACATATGGTATTTTATGATGCAATGACATACCTGAACTCAATAACAGAAAGATTTTTATTTTTTGTGAGTTGTAGGGAGTCTTGTGCCTCTTTTCTTGTCTACAATAAACATGCTCTTGAATCATTGCCATCCTTCATCTGAGTCCTAAAACCATGAGATGACAGCAAATCTGAATGCAGAGTTCAACATTCCTACTTCTTTTTATGGCTTTAGTTTATTTACTCTGGAGGAGGACAAATCCATGATGAGGGCTACTCCCATAGCTGACAGGTGATGCCTCCAGCACCATCTATACGTGTTGAACCGTGGCTGGCACTTTAGGATGTCTGTTTTCTGCTTGTGCCTGGGTATCAGATGGTGAAAAAAATGTTAACAACATTCAACATGAGTTTCAGTGAGAAAACCGACTGGAAAAAAAGCATCTGGGTTTCAAATAAGGGGAGAAAAATCACTCAGGTACAGTCCATCTGAGTCAATGCAAATGATAAGTCCACTGTGCTGTGTTGTACTTAGTCAACAACGTTACTTCTGCTGTTACTCACTTCACATTATATAGCTCAAAATTACAGTATTACATCTTTTTTTCAATACAACAGAGTAATAATAATAATCATGTGTGTTTATATTTATTGATCATCATTCATGTAAACATATTTAACCAGGTCATGCAAACAGTAGACCGAAACTTCTTCCACTAGAGGTGCACAGCACAGAGCAGGCGGAGCGCCCAGACTGAGATCCTGACACACAGCGTATGACCCAGAGACTGACGACATGCAGGAATCAAACGCTTTTTTAGAAACAGAATGATCATAATATGAATATGATGGCTTTTTTTCTTCTTTTTTTAATCTCTGCTTCATTGAAATCATTCCTTCCTTGTGGTCTTGTACCTGTGATTTCACAGGCTTGTATAAGGGATCTCAGTTTGAGCCTCTGGTAACAGAACAGCCATAAAACTTAGAAAACAAAAGTCTCCTTTTCATATTTATATCATTGAATGACCCCTCCCCCCAAAAAGCATGCAGACACTCTAGGTTAGAACCACCCTTCACAAACCCAGTCTGAGCCAGAATATAGAGCCTAAACCCCTCACATTCACACCCTTTTCTACAACATAGGCTTTAAAAGAAAACTGAAAATATTTATGATGAAACAGAGAGTTTATGTTGTTCATCCTGGGCCTTATGTTTGCATTTTAAGTGAGAGCATAACTTGTATTGGCAGCCGACTCAAACTTTTAAAGTTAAAAATAAAAACAGGGCCCAGGTTGAAAAATACAACAATCCCTGGATGAGAAAAAAGACAGTGTGATCAAACTGAACTCATTAAATTGTGAATGCGTTCCTTCAGATAAACTCAATAGCTACAATATTGGTGACACACTATCAGCCACACTGATGGATATCAAGACATGCAGGAGTAGCTTTCAGCACTGTTTCCCTCTTTGTGCCCTGTCTGGCAAGGCGCTGCCTTTGCTTTAGAGGGTGTGAACAGACAGAAGTTGCAGTTAGAGGTAGATGTGACACAAAATGTTAGAACCAAAGTGAAGGAGAAGGCTGCTTTCAGGTCACTGCTTGGTCTGCAAATAAGACTCTAAACTTGCTAGATCAGACATCCAGAACCAGTAATTGTGATGTGCAGATCCAAAAGGGGTGGCACCTGGGCCCCTTTTAAGTTCTTATTTACCCTGGAATCTTTGATTGACTGTTTCATGTTGACATTTAAGATAAAGTCTACTATTTTGGCTTCTTTGTGTACTTATAACTGAGACTTTGAATGAACATCTCTTTTAAAGATACGTCAAAATGAACAGAACATCTGTTAATTACTTTAACTGTTAGCAATAAAAGTAGATGTAACTGGATGAGACAGGGATGTTATCGATAGTGTAAGTGATGCATCTGCTTGCAAACATACTTCATGTTTCTTCATGAGTCTGTGCACCACTTAGGCCACCCCAACAGGTCTGGATCTGCACCTAGCAATGTTCACCCTGTCTGCTACTACTGGACAATCACTGACTGTATATAAACATGGGCAACGTGTCTGTCCCAATATTAATAAAAATGAAGCTGAAATATCCTGACGTCTTATGCTGGTGATATATACAGAAGAAGTGATCTGGCTGGTGGAACCTAAAGATGCCCACTACATTGAAAATTAAAACCTTTATCAACTTGCTGAGATGATGGTGCAGTCTACAACCTACAACCAAACACATCCTTGTGTTGGTTGTTCGTGACAGACACTCGGGAATGATTAATAAAAAGCATTTGGAATGTTTTCCTTTGGTGTCTCTCCCCTACCCTGCTTCAGAGCACTGTAGGAATCGCAGACAATTATAGCAAAACACCTCGTCTTTTTTGACCTTTAAAATAACAAATGCAAGGCCGTAATTTTTTAAAGTGTGATTTACATTTAAATTCTGATCAATGTCCCAGCCATTAACAAGGTGAGGGCAGGCTTTATGTCCTACACTGCAGCCAATTATTAAGAGGAATTCTAATGTTTTGGCTTCACCTTTACAAACTGTCACGTCATCCATCTTTTTATACAGTCTGTGTGCACAATGCAAGACTTCATGTTTAGCTGTTATGGGGTTTAATTCAGAGTACTCATGCAGAGAGGCCTGTTTATTTTCTGAGAAAACCAGCCATGCATTCTGTTCTGTAGAACAGTTAGAATTTACATGTGAGTCTCACGTCAGAGTGTGTTTATGTTTTGTGTTTTATGGTTCTTTTTTGGACAAAAAACAGTGGCATGTTTCCCAAACTGGGACAGTGACCTGCTTGCTGTGGACCCTGTCTGATAGCTACTCTGCATTCCTGGCCAGACTGGGCGGGGCAGGCTCTGGGCGCTCCAGGGATACAATGTCACCATGACAACAGGAGGTTGTGCTCAGACGCGACTTGCCGGCCTGCAGCAGTAGGTGCAGCTTCTCAGGCTGTCCCGGTCTGCGCTGCCCTCGGTGCTCCCACGGCGACCATCTTCATAGTGGGACACTGCAAGTCAGAGCAAAACAAGTGGGAACAAAGGGTAAGTCAGGAGCTTTGTAAATTGGGTTTTTGTTCATGGAAGAAAGTTGATATATCAGAGTTTTTAGTTGAAGGATAAAAAGTAGGAATAACCTACAGCAGGTTTTAGTTAAAGCAGGTTACATTTTTTTTTAACTGCTGGCTTTGGCAGTCTTAGAGCTTCCTGATTTGTTTAGTTTTCTTCCACAGCAAGGCGCCAAGTGGAATATTTTAGCACTGTCAGTAGAGTCCAATGTTTCTAGTCAGAAATAACTTGACTGTTAACAGCATCAGTATTTACAAGTCAAAAATGGCAATATCAGTATCTTTAACGGTACAAGAATACAAACTATATGTTCCATTTTACCAAATTATCCAAACTTAATCTAAAATCCCCATTTACATCTTCAAACACACAGTGTTTACTGTGTGGCATTCTACCTGAAGGTGAACTTACAGCTCTCCTCCTCCCCATTCCCAAGCTCGTCCTCCTCCTCCTCTTCCTCCTCCTCTGGGAGCAGAAGTCCATGGCAGGGACTGGTGGGAGTGATCTGGCTGGTTCCCTCGAGACTCGTGCCCAGCTGCAGCCTCCGCATGTGGCGCACCACTGCTGTAGCATTAAATGCTTGCTGCATGGAGAGATGGAGGGATGAAGAGAGGAGAGCAAGGGAGAGGGTGAGGCACCTTTCATGTCTGACAGCTACTAAGGGATAGAAACAGCACCAGCATACAGAATGTGCAGGAGCTCCTGCCAATCTTCATACTGCTCTATCAGCAGGTTGTTCTTTGCACTGACCTTCCATTTACTTTTAGCAAAGTTCTTCTTGATTTGAGCGCTGACAGATTCATGGATATTCTTGTCCAGAGCCGTGTCTCCACAGATCCTGCAGAGTCAACAAGAATGGTGAGAATTTACACGCAGCTGAAGATTATAAAAAGTGCTAGGCACGATCTCACAGTAAATACATTATATACATTATATTGTTCTTACTTTAAGAATGCAAAAAGCTGATGCTTTGATTTGTCATAAACGTATGATTAAACTGAATATACTTTGTTGGTGGGTCTGATAAAACATGCAGAAAATCAAAAGTGTGCTGTTTTTGGTACTTGTTCCACTTTTCAAGGGGATATAATGCTCTACAGAGGACTCCAACTTAAATCTTAAATGTAAACTTTTTTGGCAGTGTTTGCCTTGTACACCTGTGCCAAGTTTTCCTGTTCTATCAAAGAAAAGTCTTTTCCTAAGGAGTCTGCTTTAGAAAATGTCTTAAAAATATGGTGAGTTCTCTCAAACACTTTCACACCAGTAGCAATTTCAAATGAAAAAAAGTATAGATTTTATCAATCGTGTTAGTTTTTGGCTCAGTTAGCAGACTCCTCTCCTTTGGAAACATCTACCAGTCAGTGTAATTAAGGGCTGAAATGAGCGAAGACTTCTTATCTTGTCTTGATGTTTTGTGTTTGTTAATGATATACTATTTTAAAAAGTGTCTCCAGGTAACATTTGCTGTGATTTGGCACTGTTTAAATAAATATTGATTGATTTTAACAAGTTGGAAACTCTTCAACAAGCCTTTGTTAATTTATTTTTAAGCTTTTACAGTCAATGTGTAAAAATCAATGACCATTACAAACTTCATGAGCCTAAAGAAATATATTTGAACTGCTTGTTGCACTCAACCCTAAATCACTTATTATGGTTATACTTTTTGTATAAAAGCTATCCAGCCAAAAATATTTTTGCATGGTATTCTGCATCATCTCTGAACGTTATATAAGTATTTCATACAAGTTGTTTTTCCCCTGATGTTAATTAAAATAAAACGCCCATTTTTTTGTACTTTCAGTTAAGAACAGTATGGATAAGCATATGGGAAAGAGAAGCATGTTTGGATGTTTCTGTATCGTTTTAAGGTATAACGATAAAAAGTACTTCGACTCTCCTACCATGGATGTTGAAGGGCCTGCTCACATGTGTATCTCTTCATAGGCTCTTTCTCCATCAGGTGGCAGATGAAGTCTTTGGCTGCAGACAGAAATAAAGCCAATGTTGCAGAAGTTCACTCCACTTTCAGAAATGTGTTCACAGGGATTGTTTGTACCTGAATCTGAGATGTCATCCCAGTATGGAGAGTCGAACTCGTACTCTGCTTTCAGAATCTGCTCAAATAGCTTGGCATCATTTTCATCATAAAACGGAGGATATCCACACAACCTGAAGGAGCCATGTTAGAGCACCATAAGGATATGACACTTACTTAATGCATCACTTTAAGATAAATGAGCTGAGACTCACAGGATATATGAAATAACTCCTATGGACCAACAGTCCACCGCTTTGCTGTACGGCTTCTGAGCGAGCACCTCGGGAGCTGTGAAGCACATAAACACACATACACAGCATCCATGAGGGTAAATTAAGTAGTCTTAACCTCTCAGTCATAGCATGTGATCTGTCTGGTCATGTTGAACAGGTAAAGAGCTCTTCTGAAACACTTACAATTGACTGAGTGGTGGATGAAAGAGCCTCTCACAATGCCATGAATAAAGAGGGGATATCAGCTTGAACAGAAGTGCTGAGCCAACATGAAAGAGAGGAGGAGAGGGAGACAGGGGCTGGAGAGAGTCTCACTTACCCACGTATCCTGGAGTACCACAGGCTGTAGACATGACACTGCCTGTGTCCTCAATTTTTGACAGTCCAAAGTCACTGATCATGATTTTGGAGTCCTCGTCCATACTGTAGTACAGAAGATTCTCTGGCTGCAAAGAAAGGTGAAACAATAAAGGATGAGGTTTTCACATTTGAAGAAAAAGGTCAGCATTAAGCCTTTTTTTTGTCTTTCTAGGGCAGTGATACCTTTAAGTCTCTGTGGACAATCCCCATGTCATGAAGGTATTTGACTGCATCTAAGATCTGGTGGATGAGCTGGCTGGCGTCTCTCTCTGTGTAGAAACCTTTCTCAACAATCCTGTCAAACAACTCACCTCCTGAAACCCTGACAGGCAAAAATCAGGGGAAAAAAACATGACAACAAATCAATCCAAAAGGAAAAAAAAAACAAAAAAATCAAAATGAGAAGCTTTTTATTTAAGAGCTGAAAACTTTAACACTCAAATGTTGATGCTTCAGTAAGCAAATATGTGAGGTGAATTGAAGTGTTTACATTAGAAAATATAGAATGATTTTAAAATTGTGACTTGCAACACACAAGATGTCAATCAAAAGACTGTTTTTTGCTTTATAAATATGATAAGAAATTTGATCCAAATCAAAAGATGACAGACAAAAATCTGTCATCGCTGTTTATAATCATAAAAAAAACACTCATCTCCGTCCTGAATAGCACAGCTTCTATTGTATAACTGTGCCTTGTGTAACCTGAGGAGATTGAACTCACAGCTGCATGACAAGATACAGATGAGATGTACTCTCAAAGATGTCCTCCAGTGAAACAATATTGGGGTGCTTGATTCTGAGGAAGATAAAATGGGAAGAAAAACACATTAGATAAGAGATGTTGCATTTTTAATTGAGCCACATTTCTCTAATGCTTACTGTCAGTTGGACACCAGATGGCATTCTTGTTGCATAATTCAGATTTAGAGTGCTCGCTCTAAAGAGACCCTCTACAGTAAATTTTGAATCACACCTGTGAGTTTCTCCTCACACGTAAAGTAAAAGACGCCACCCACATGAAACACAGTGGAGATTAAGTTCATGCCTCTTGGTGGGATTGACAGTGACCAGTGTGTGCAGCGGGAAGCTTTAACAGCAGACAGCTTTAGAGATTAGAGCTATGGGGCCCTCGGATTCAATGGATCATTTATTGTTATGAATCATCCCCCAACAGACTGAAGAGCAACTCCTCTGGCTCGCGAGTCAGACTGAGAGCATCTGAATACACCGACAGCAGCTGAGAAAGCCTCCTGTGACTTTCAGTAGAAACAGAAAAACCTTTCAGATCAGATTTTTTATTCTACTTTTTGTCACTCTGCTGTCTTTATTATTTTTTTTATTAGATGCTGAATTCAAAAGATTTGGCCCAACACTACTCGTCCCTTTCCTCCATATCTCTCTCCTACTTCCATACCCTCTCCTCCTCCTTCTCCTCCTCCTCCACATCTCCACCCTCTATGTCTCTTTCTCTTTCTTCAACACACTGCTGCGGGGAACTCCAACACCATCTCCGCCTCTGTGTGCTGTTACCCTGGCAACAGGGACACTAAAAATAGGTCTATCTTCTTTTACTCCTGACATTTCCGGTGCACAATCCTACTGTTTCTACTGACACCATGCATTTAGTCACACATTCAATTGACCCCCTTGCATGTATGTGCTTCATCAGTTTGCGCATGGACCGGCTTTATCCCTCCTGCCAGACGTGCGTCAACTCAGCTCAGGCGACCTCACCTGTGTAGTACAGCGATCTCATTCTCGATATTGTTCTCCTTGCCTTCCAGTGCTTTCTTGGGGATGCACTTGATGGCCACCAGCCTCTGGGTCCCCCTCTCCTCTGCTAGAACCACCTCTGAGAAAGCGCCCCTGAAACAGTCACACACACACACACACACACACACACACACACACACACACACACACACACACACACACACACACACACACACACACACACACACACACACACACACACACACATTAGAGAAAAGAAAAGGAATGTGTGGGAGTGTGGGGTGAAATGGACAAAGTAGGATTTATTCTTCTCAGGCTGCGGGCCAGGGTGGCTTTAAAAGACAAAAAAGCCACTAAAAGCACAATTTTCTTCCTGATAGCTTTGCCAATTCATTTTTTGTGCGACTCCCACACTAAAAAAAGTCCATTTACAAGATTTTAAGAACCTTTTAAAAATATCTCTGAACTACCCACAACAACAAAGCTTTTAAAAATGGGCTCAAAATACCCTCCATTCAGCCATCTGTGTATAAGTGTGTGTATGAGCATGTGTTTGAGAGAGAGCTGTGTTTACATGAATAATTCAAAACGGTTACATTACAGGGAGATTTTGAGGGCTTGAGAAAAAGCTCAGGAGGTGAAGCAACAGCAACATCCAGATATTTATAGAAATATCAGTTGTTTTAAAGGAATAATAGACACTATTTATAGTCCATTGAATAATAGATACAGTAAATGTAGTTTCCTTGGGAGACTAGACTGCATTATGGATTATGGTGACGGTGAGAAGGAGAATAGTGTGTATTTACACGGTCACCCTACAGGAGCGTGGGAGGAAGCTCAGGAGGAGGCCTGAACACACACGCACACACGTTGTTAGCAGCCGCAGGGATCCTTTACATATGAGTGAAACAGCGCTGTCATGCAATGCACAGCGGAGGTTCAATGCTTCTCTAGATATCTCCTCCTCTGCCACACTGCGCAGAATGCGCACAGTCCTTAAGCTAAATCTGCAATGTGAAATAAAACGACGGATGCAGAGCGCCGCTGTCTTAGTAAATGCTCTGTGTGGATCTGTGGTAATCCTTCATATGTCTGTACCGTGGCCATCTTGTGCTCAACAAAGCAGAGCAGCAGAAACACAGAGAAGCCGATGCACACCAGGAGAGATAGTTCACACTCACATCTCTGGTTTCGTTCTCTTAAGTTTCTAAAATAATCTCAAAGCCAAACTGAATAAAGCTCTGACACTCATCGACCTGTAAAAGCATGTTAATGTGTTTAAGTCTGCAGCATTTATGGACCAGATTCCCTCAGAGGAGTAAAGAGCACCGCACTTCTATTAGTACTGAGCAAAAATCTATAGAGTCTGAGTGGATGTTTTGAATGAAAAAAAAAAAAAAAACCAAGAGTAGCCTTTGCTTTATGTGTTGCCTTAAACCAGATTATTATGAATTATAAAAATATAATGGGCTGCAGTTTGTGAACAAAACAATCTAAAGTTTCCTTTTCTCCCTGACTCACTGACAGTATTAGCTTCCTCTTATTTGAGTGCTATTACTGAAAAACAAAGCAATGGATGACTTAACAGCCCCCTAAAAGTGAAGCCAAAACAATTAATGTTTCCCCTACTCACTAGTATCAGTATAGGCTACAATCAAAGACTGAATAAAACATGGACGTAGCCTCTGCGACGTCACCCGTCTGTTCTTGAAACAGTGAAACAAAGCCAATCTGCAGACCCTGCCACATTTAATGTGACGCTGTGAGTTTCCTTTTGAACAGCTACAGGGAGCCCGGCAGTCGTGTGACCTGAGGTGTGTCTCTGACTAGACAATCAACCGTTCCTAATAACCTCTAGACCGCAGTGTTAGAAAAAGTCCACTCACCGCTCAGTGTGTGCCTATAGTGAAATCAGTGTTTTAGGCCCAAGCTGTTTTTTGAACCAGGCTGTAAATATGCTTCTTGATACCGTAAAAGTCTGCTTTTATGGCTGCATGTGTACGTGACCTCCGGTCTCTCTGCAGCGAGCCTCAAGCAGATTCTCAATGAACAGCAACTTTTAGCACTTCCGCATTTTTTCCAACCAGACGTTGCCCCTTGGCTACAATACACGCCCGAATTATACTTTTCAAACATGGTTTCTGTCATCATCCTTAGTCTCATCAAATGTACATTGTTCTGAGAAGTTTAGTTAAAATTACTTATTTGATGTCATGTGTATAAAAATGAGGTTAGATTCTTTAACTTTTTTGTTTATTTATCATTTCAAGCTAGCAAAGTTTATCTTGTTAGCTTCAAAACAAGTCAACATGATACAAGGAAGAGTTGGCCAAACAGAGCATTCCGTTCTGGTAGTAACAACGTAGTTAAGTACTGATATCTTTTTTAGTCAGTTCTATCATCAAGTTTGTTGAATTGCTACATTTATTCATGTATTTATTTATTCAGCAATTTTTGACTACCTGTTTAACCGTCACTGAAACATAAGTATTGAGGAATGTCAGAGATAGAGAAACCCATGGCCTGCTTGTACTACTGTAAGAAAGCTTATTACACATTTTGGCTTAAGTTTATTCTGCCGATGATTTCATCCTTGCTTTAATAATAGCCCCGAAATAAAAAAAAGTGCTTGCATGCAGGGTTTGCTGCTGTTGCTGTGAGACACATTGTAATTAAACATACAGTTGCTAATTTCTACCAGACACAGTGGGGGTTTGCTCTCAGGGGGTTTCAAGAAGGAAACACTGAAAAGAGGAAAAGGAGGACGCGGCTGTAGCTGTGCTGAACAGATGATGTAAGACAAGACAGTGTAGAAGAATAATGATGTACAGATTGAAGTTTTTTGTGATTTTAATTGTTTTATAACATTTATTATCCTACCTGCAATTGCAAATAGGCAGTCAATACCTTGACATATAATTCCATCTGATTCTGAAACCATGAAGTAATCCTAGCATGCACATTGAGTTGTTGTTCAGACATTAAATAGATAATACGATTTATATGAGTCACTGGTCTCCAGACTCAGAGCTGACGCTCACTTTGTTTCTGAATGCATGAGAAGGACTGTATATTTTTAGATATTTTTACACAGATAAGGCAGACAGACAGGCAAGTAGGTAGACAGACAGAGAGATGGGCAGACAGACAGACGGACGGACTACGCATTACGTAACAGCCTGTGTCTGTTTATGATGCATCTGTAACAGTGTGATGGTGTCTGCCCGAAAGCCATCAGCACAACATGAACACAACAGCATGGTTCTCTGCACAAAACACACACATACACACACACTCTCTCTCTCTCCCTCTCATACACACATAGACCCACATAAACACACGCAAACACAAGTTGTTGTTGGAGACACTGAAGTCCCAGCTGTCCTTATGGGAAAATATTGATTCACACATTCTCATATCACTGTCAGAGCCTCTCAGTGCTTTCACTTTGATAAGCGTGCTCCTATTTCTGTCTTCCATGGCTTTGAGACATCATCTCACATTATATCATTAGGAAATTTAGTATGATGGGCTGTTAGTAAATAAAGTTGCATTCCAATAAAACCAAAACAAGTGTTAGAAAAAGTACTTTAGAGTCCCAGCATTGAGCTGCACCACCTTCATTTAGACTGTTAGCAGCTTAACCTATAGACCAATAAAAGACGACGTCATCGTAAAATGTGTGTGCGCATTTTGGCAACAGAAGTAGCGTGTAGCTCCATTCATTCAGATGAGTTAGCATTCTTTAAACTCTAGATTAAAGCTGTAAGCACCAAAAAAATGCCTGATTGTATTATGATCAGTTGGCAGAAACTATACTATACCATGGAGTCAACTTCTATCGAGTTATGATCATTACAGAGCCACCGATGTTTTAGAGAAAATAGTGACGCTGCTAACTGGTGCCTCTCAGCCAAACCTGTCATTGATGGTTGGCTGAGACAACAGGGTCACACTTTACACTGAAACACCGGCGACATCTGATGATGTTATTAAATGTATTTTCTTTATCCAACTTCAGGTAACAAGGTTTGACTGCAAAGAAATAGTTTTAACTGCTGATAATCTAAATCCAGTTTTTACTTTGGGTATTACATGAAAAAAGTTGGTTTACGGCCAAGGTTAAAACATGGACTCACTATGGAGGATTTTGTGTTTATAGTGAAACCATGGTATAATCTTTTTGATTTTGGAGGGTTTCTGGTTTATTGACACATGTTCATGTCTTTATATTTCACAGTCTGGTAAGTGTCAACAGACAATGCAGTCATAAGCATCGAGTGACTTGTGTGTTTCTCTGGGGTACACACATCGTTCCTCCTCTAAAGACATCTGTTCACTGGACTCACTGATTTCTCACATACCTGTGGGTCATTTACCATCCATCAAATTGGTGTTGTTTAGATAAAAAATTCCGGCATGCACTGGACTTTCATTTTAACTCTTTGTAAATCTTTATTTTATAATTGGCAAAGATAGTTCTTGAGCTGCTGGCTCATGGAGTGGTTGCACAATCACTAAAGGGTCAAAACTGTTAAATAAATGAAGCCCATAGCACTCAGAATGATTGATGCTTGTTGCAGTGGCAAATATTATTTATGATGCTCACTTTTGGAAAAACAGGATGCAATATCAATCAAGTCAGGCCCCTTGGACCTGATGTAGACTGTTACAAGAATCTATCAGTCCATCGATTTCATCTAATATGAGTGCTCTCTTTCCTCTCTCAAGCCAAGCCAAACCCACTTCCAAGTCCCAAAAAAGCTTTCTCTTTTTAAACTAATCTATTTTGTGTGTGTGTGTGTGTGTGTGTGTGTGTGTGTGTGTGTGTGTGTGTGTGTGTGTGTGTGTGTGTGTGTGTGTGTGTGTGTGTGTGTGTGTGTGTTTGTGTGTGTGAGGGAGAGAGTGTTTGAGTGCTTTTGTTTGCGTGTGAGAAAAAGAGTGCAGAAAGTAGAGATGAGTGAGCATAAGCTCCAGTACAGCTCACTCAAAATATTACGCTGATTCATTCTCAAAATGACTTCATTATGAAAAACAGAAAAGCATTTGACTCAACCATTCATTAAAAAATTAAAACTGAAGGTGCGTTCACATTCTCTCCCCTAAACTCTCCAGCTCTTTACTCTAAACACACCAACCAGCATGAGTGCTTTCAGACAGTGTTTAGAACAGCAGAGACACAATGTTTATGCACATTATACACACGGGCAGCAGAGTGACTCTTAACACTGGCCTCCCTCGTACCCTTCGTTGTTGATCTCTCCCTCCACTGAGAAGGTGTTTTTCGGTGTTACTACACTGCATGACAGGATTGTGGGAAAAAAGGTCTGACTTTCATGAAACTTGATGGAAAGGTATAACTGGGGCCAAGAGAGAACTTATTTCATTTTAGACTGGATCCAGATCAGACTCATGGGGATATAATTCTTCCCCATATTTTCTTCCCCATAAGCATGGCTATAGAGTAACAATGCTAGATGACTGTACTATCCCTGTGTAAATTTTCAAACCAGAACATATGCATATGTTGAAGAAATCCCTTAATCTATCTGTAATCTGCTCAAAACAATCTGCTCTTAAAAATAGCACAAGAGCTTCATGAGACTTGTTGAAATGATGAGGTCATCGCAAAGGGACGTCCTAACTGGCTCATGACACATTGGAGGGGCGGTCCTCAAAAAGCCTCAAGAGGGCTGGCCAATCAGAGGGAATCATAATACTCCCTAAATCATAACACTCTCTCTTTAAGTTTTTTTTCTAGTAGCCTATAAAAACCTAATGATTTTTCTTGGAGATGGTGTACTACCTACACACCACTGAGATTTTCTTTCTCATTTGCCCATAAATAAATAAATAAATGAAAAAAAAATGAAGGGTGTGACTTCTTCTGTCCAATAAAAAACATCTCTTCTCTGAATCAGTAGTAGCACATACACTTCTGCACTCAAAACTGGTTAATGTCACTTTATTTGCCAATGGTAGATGTTGTAGGGCTTTAGGGCCAAAACCAGCAAATGTCAATGCTGAATCAATTCACTGATGCATCAAAAAATGCCCTCCCAATGTGAACACAGCATTATAAGGCAGAGAATTAAGATGCTAACTATTCTGGCATTTGCATGGTTTGCTTCAATGAATCAAAAAGCTCATTACATTTGTCCATAGCGTTACATTTACAGTTGGCAAATAAAGCAACAGATGTATAGATGCATTTAAACTCTTATGACTCTACTCAGAAACCAACTCTTATACTCCAAACTCTGTATACTCTCTATCCTTACATAATAGCATTGTAAAATTGTCAGTGACAGACACAGCTGCTTTAGAGTAGGGAGATTCTTTCCATCTGGCCACCTGGAGGACAGCTCGTCCTGAAGTGGACTCCCAACAGAAGTAGAACTGTAAGGATTAGCTGGATCTGAATATAATATTCAAACATAAATCAATTAACTTTGCATACTGAATTCCTGGATAAAGCTCCTCTGTAATCTTCTCAACCAGCATAAGGAGCTTTCTGTCAACACATTTAATCTGCCCTCTGCCAGGTCCAGCTATCGAGACAAGAGGGAAGGAATATTACTATAGCTTTTTTTTCCCTGTTTTTCCAGGAATATGGGAACATACAATCCCGTGATACACTCAGCCAATCCGCGTTGCATAACCCTTAATATCATACTTCAAATTACAGTTGCTGTTTTAAATCCAGTAGAGGAATCAGAACAGAAGTTATCGGGGTTTATCAGCATTTATGACTCTGAAATACAGACACAGGCTGATGGAGCCTGATTTGATCTCCTCCTTCTGCACTCGACCGAACCAGACAGCCTAGTCATCTACCCACTGCTGTTCCACTTTTTGGATGAGAACCAGAGTAGCACAGTCATTAAATTCTGATTCTGGGCAGCCTCTCTGGGGAAGCAGGTGTGATTTAGGGAAGAAAGAAAACAACCACACTCCATATGGCACACTCATGTCATCACAGGTGGACGTGTGTGAGGTCACTTGTACTTAGTTTGGGGGCGGTTGGAGGGGTGCCGCCTGACCATCTGGGCTCAGTCCTATCCCCCTGGAGTGTGCGGTCACAGGTCAGTGTGAGACCAGCCCTCATCAGTACTGTCTGCAAGGCAACATTTACCCCTTTCGGTTGGTGCTGTGAGTGTTTATTTGTTATTTGACTAAAATATGAAACCCAGTCAGCTCCAGAATAACTGGTCAGTTAAGAAATACTAATATTTTTATTAATTTAGGCCCAAAATGCTTCATGTCTCCAAGCCATGACACAGCAACCTACCACTAGATGGGGCTGTAGCTCTGGTAAATGGTTAGTGCCAAAATACTCAACCAAGATGTAGACTAGTTGCTAAACTTGGCTGAGCCTGGGTAAACTTGCAAATAAACACCTAACAGTGCCAATGTCTGAGCAGCACAGGTATAATGCCTTAAACTTGCAAAGAGGATTTTAGGCTGGTGTTGCTAGCTCTGCAATCCTTAGCTGTACACTGAAAACCACAGTGATGCTATTCAGCTGAAGACTTTGTAGCCCAATGTTTAGGTGTAGTAAATAAACTGCGCTGTGTTTTGATTTTATTTTAACCCCCAGAGCAATCAGTTTGTCAAAACTTCCTGTTTAATTCAAGGAACAACCTACACTAAGCCAAAAATGGCTTGGCTCAAGAAAGGATAGGATCAGGATAGTTATTTTTTCCATCAGCACACACTGTTCATGGGTTGAGTTTTGTTATTTTCAAAGTTATTTAACTTGGGATTTTTACCCATATAAGGGCATGGCTGACTTTAATGACAGATGGACAACTTGTAGCTGTCTGAAAAGAGGCCAAAGACCTACATCTTTGTCTCAAACAAACTACCCTAGATTGAGGTCAGCATTACCAAACTGGCTTTGTATTAGAAACAAATTGGTGACATCACAGACACAACAACCACTTATAAAGTGTACTGCTCCAACAGATTAAATGAGTAGAGAAAGTTACGCCTAACTGTAACATCCCTGCGCTGGGTGATGATTCATTTTGCACATTATTGCATAATTTAAAAGGCTGAATCCAAATCTGTATTAAGATTTCATTTTTGGAGCTAAAATATGTTAAGCAAGCAGTAACTATAATGTCAAGCTAGTATATTTGTGGTGTATTTAGGAATCATACATTTTTTTCATATAACAGGAACAAGTACATGGTTTCGGACAAAATGTTACTGTATTTAACGTGTGATGACAGTGAGGTTTTAAACAACCTCTTTTATGTCATCTTTCCTTCTGTCCTTCTTAGTGCAAGGCTTCTTTGCTTCTACTTTGTCTCTCATCCAACAAATTAATCATGAGTAGATGTGGTGTCAGCTCATTCTGACACATTTGGTAAAAGAAGTATTATAGTCGACAAAAAATAAGATAAAAAAAATAGAAAATACAGGTTTCATTGTGCTTTTCTGAGCTGTTTGTAAATTTGTAACTTGTGGGTGGTAAAAGAGAAGCGCTGAAAGTACTTTTAGGGAAAGTGGCAGGATGAAACAAGAGCTTGAAAACAAATGTTTGTGCTCTGGCAGAAGCTCTGAATCCATTCATAACTCTCCCTCCTGGGATGAAATCAGAGTGAGGATGGCTTCCTGGATGTTTTAACCTTTGTAATATCAGTAAATTGTATACCACATTGTGCTTATTACCACATAGCAGAAACACAGCTGATTGGTTCTTTACAAAACAGAGCATCAAAGCTGGCTGGCTATATTGAATCCATTAAAGTCGATATGCTGTTAGCTGTTGAGTTTGTGAAGCTCGGGTTCACAAATGATACTCAGTCTAACCACACTTGTGTAACTATTCATAGCCACGTTATAGCTTGTGAAACCATGTAGAAGAACACAAGTTTAGCACTTCCTCTATCAGAGCTGCCTTTTTTTTTTTTATCAATCTCTTGTTCACTTCTGACACAAATCTCTCTTAAATGTTTGAGGTTTTTTTTAAACTTCTCCGACCGGGGTCACATTGACCATGAAAATTATTCAGTTTGGATGCTTCTATTTGAGTGGGAAACAGTTGAGTCAGCATCCAACAAAAGCCAAGAATAAGACAAGCTTAACCAGAAAAAAGTGACAGGCACATCCAAAATATGAGTCATGTTTCTTGTGAGTCCAGACTCGAATGCTTCAGCAATGACAGCACAGACAGACGGGGAAAGAATGAGTAGTTTCTGTGGCTCATGCAACTTTCTAACTTTGTCACATGTATGTGTTTGTGTACCTTCAAGTCTGCAAAGGCCACACAGCCAACCACAACAAACAGGAGCTTCATAAGAGTTTTTCATTTTGTTTAAACCAAATTGCTGTCTTTGACTTTTTTGTCCTTCATTTTGAGCAAAAAGATTGAACTAATTTCTCTAATCTCTCTGCAAATTGACTTAGTAACTCACAGAGTCGGCTTGTACATATAAATGTAGCTTGGTCCCTAGGGGCAACATATGGTTTAAAAAAAATGAAGCCTATGCAGAAGTGCTAAAAGTTCGTTGAGAATTCACTTGAGGCTGGCTGCAAAAAGCCTGGAAGTCACATACACCCCCAGCCAAAAAAACAAACAAACAGACTTATACGTTATTATAAAGCATATTTACAGCCTGATTCAAAAATGTCTTGGGTCTGAAACGCTAATTTCACTATTGCCAGTTTAGAAGTTACAAGGATTGTTTGCTTGTCCGATCAGAGACACAGCTCAGCTCACATGACGGATGGGTTTTATACAGTCTATGGTTTTGTGTGACATTTCACTCCAATACCTGATGTATATTTCAGCTTTTGTAATCAACTAAGATGCAATGCCTGATTACATCTTGGTAAAAAAAATGTCCCTTTCACTCAAAGAACCAACTGAAACTGGTGCCAACTTAAGTGTTCGGGACCCTTTAGGGACTTTGGCCTCTGGTGCAGCTGGCCTACTTTACCCCCTCAGGTAATCCAGTCTCACCCTAAAACCAGTGCTATCTCTGTGTTCAACTTACGTTCCCAGCACTTCTTTGAAGTCATAATGTTCTTTGATGTCTGATGTCTTCTTTTTCCATCCATTTCCATCCTCTCCAAGAGGCATCCTACAATGCGGATAGGATTCGCCACACAACAGCTGCAAGGCAATAAGAACAGAATTAAAGGAGACTCAAAATCATATCTTGACCTGGTGCAATTTTTCACAAAATACTGATCTTTCATCAGGAGAACTGTGCTAAATATATCCGGTGATTGACACACTGACAGAGTTGTTGGCTTTTAATAAAGTGAGTGCTTCTGTGACGGGTAATAAAGACATTTTAAACCACTTTCTGTTGCTATCTCTAAAATGAGACATCATTCCAGCACACAGTGAAGAGAAACAATAGATGAGACTTGACTTAATATATTATACAACAGTTAATGTGCACTCATGCACTGCTTAATGCAATTAATTAAACAAATGAGAGTGGCATTCTGCCTCAGTAATAGTTCAATATGTCCATTACAGTTTGGCTGACTGATGTGACTGTTGCATAAAAACCTTCAGCCATTAAATAAACCATTGATTTTTCTTTCGAAGTGTTCTGCTTTATAGCTCTTGCTTGCATGTTTAAGACCCTGATGTTTTATTAGACTGGATGCTTAGACACGCAAGTAGTAAAGTTCTCAAATGTAAGATGACGGATTAGGAACGTAAAAACTGAAGTCGTAGGCCTGGTTTGTGCTGCAGTCTGTTATTAATTCAAAATCTTTACTCTTGTGTGCTGCATTATTTTAACCAGACAGGGTCAAACAGATTACGAACTTTGTACAGATGAGCAAAATGTAATAAATAACAACAGGAAATCACATTTCAAAACGGATCAGCTCAAAAAATACACTTGCACACTTACAAGAAGACGTGCCCACGACTGGGGTCATAAACCACAACCCATAATAGCCAGGTCTCTTTCCTGTACAATTCAGCAAATAATAACTGACAACTGAGAACAGCTTCAAAGTAGAGCAAACAGTGCAGCATAAAGGGGGACCATATGTGAAACCATCTCATGAAACATATGCATGATCAGGAGAGGCAGAACCCAGCTGGTGGACCTCTATCTTCAACATCTGAAGCTTTTAACAATTAGACCCATCATTAAATAAAAACCGACACCTACCAATACAAGAGCTGTAATTTAAGTGCACTGAAGCAATTCCTCTGAGAAACCTTTGCAGCTCTGCTCTGCATGCAGGCTGCAGGGCGTGAATGACAAGCAGGAGGCTGAGTGTGAATTAAAACGATATGTCGGTGCAATACGTCTGCAACACTGAAACGAGTTCGATTTTCGTGTTGGTGATCATGCAAGTATAAAGGCTACAGTAAGAAGAGGGGAAGGTAGTGTGGGTGTGCGAGCCGTGCTGCAGCGCTCAAGGGTACGACAGTCAAAGGAAGGCAGCATCTATGGGTTAAATCAGGAGGTTGCAGACATGCGACCTGGACATGCTGCACAAGTTCTATTGTCAAAAGATGACTGATCATGCATTCAAGTGATGACAGAGACGGATAAAAAATGTACCTGAATGGCGATGTGTAGCTGTGAAGTGCTCTCCTTCCCAGTGGGAGCGATGTGGATGCTGTGCTCGTGTGCTCAGACTTCTCCTCCTGACGTCAAGAAAAGCAGACGTCTACGGACGTAGTGCAGCATAAAATCACTCACTGTTCTCCTAACAACGTAATGTGCGACTCTCCCTGTGCTAACCGAACCACCGTCTGTTAGTAGCGATTAGATATGAGGTTCAACTGCGCTTGTTTCCAATATTTTCGTGGAGCACAGTTTCTAGTGTTGAAGACGACCATACAGACTATCTTTCACACTTGAAATCTGAGTGCTGCTCATTGAGACATATTGAGGAGCTAAATTTGAGCGTTTTTATTCCCTATGTATTCCTGACCTGAACGCCAGCTCGTCTCTCCAGTTACCGGTTGACGCCCTGCCCTCTGCTCCCTAACAGCATCATCAGTGTCACACTCACGGTGCATTCCCGAAAGTGAGCCCGGCAGCAATATCAAAATTCATTTACTACTTTTTAAAAGGGTTGCATGGTAGAACGCAACACACCAAGAAACAAACTTAGAAAAAAGTGTTGTCACTATCCTGAAGCTTGTCAAAACAGAGAGGAAAGTGCAGACTAATTAAAGTGTTACTTAACCTACTTCTTACTGAAGCTAAATGTCCTTTTTAATCGGCAGGCTGCATAAGAGATTTGACTCTGATTGGCCAAAACCCCATGGGGCAACTATACACAGTATGATATACGGACACACCGTCTGTGACGTCACCCCATTGTTTCTGATAAGAGTTTTAAAGCATATGATTGGGGCCATAGTGAAGATGTTGAACTCAAACTAGCCTTGGCTTTGTTGGGGTGAGGTAACAGCTACAGTGTACCCACCTGTCAGTTTAGTCAGCCATGAGTCCATATAGCTCTTCTCTCAACATTTCACAAGATAACTAAAAATATGAGTCTGATGGTGAAGCTTATTTAATGAATCTCAATGTTCTTTTTGATTTTTATTTCCCTTCAATTTGACTGTTTTGTTCCTTTTTAAAAATAGTACTCATTTTTAGCAATATAATAGCTAACTTAAGTAAACAACATGATGAAAGAGGATAGACACCTGTTTCATCGCATATGTCCTACATTAGCCTGCTTGAGTGTGTCAAAGCAGGCAGTTTAAATACCTTCAACTTGTGGTTCCCAAATCATCCTTGCAGAGCACCTCTGTTATTTTGTCCCCTTTTCACTCATTTTGTGGCATTTGCTAAATTTGTATGGGGCAGTATAAGAGCTTGAAAACTGAATAAAAGTGTCAGTGACTTTTCCACTTACACAGAGAGCACATGGGCATCTTATCTCAGCCTGACCAACTAAACAGATTTTGCCCAAAGAGAATCTGCATATGTGTGTATAGTCTTGATTTAATTGACATTGGGTTTTGATTTTAACCCTGGCCCCTGGCTGCGAGTCAGCCTCCCACCTCCCTTTCTCATATATCTTCACATATTCCAGCCACTTGTCAGATAAACTCTTGTATTAGTATAAAAGGTTAAAACAGCCTGTCATCATTCGTGTTGTCCTTTGAAATACTGTCTATTAAATACTGAGTGCACAATATTTATGATAATTATGTCCTCAGTGAGACACAACATCTGGCCACTGACCCTAGCAAAGGGCATTACTTATTAATCTGACTAATGCTGAGTGGGTTTGTTGTGAAGTTTGACTGTTTGTTTTGAGGCCCACAAAGACCTTACCCCTTTCCAGCTTGTTGTTTTCTCTCTCTCTCATTACACATGGTATCAGCCTGAAGTCTTTGGAGCACTTGTCGTTGTTTGTCCTTTCAGGCTTGGAGACAGTGTAGTGCACCACTTGCCACTAACTATAAAGCTTCTCTATCAGTGAAGGCAGTTTCCTCTTTTAAAACTCTCCATACAGGAATTCTTTTACTATTGGTCTGTATATGGATAGATTCAATGATAAATGTGATCCCAGTGGTTCACTTTAACACTGTCTCTCAAGAACCATGAAGATATCATGTAACCATTCAAAACAGATTTATTTTTTGACCACAAGTTTATACTACAGCTGCCAGATACAGAGGCCAAAGCTGATATTTTATCTACTTTAAAATGCTGTCTCAATAAATTAACTCTATATACTCTGTACTTATTAGTGGAGTGTACTTATTTTCATAGGGTAATTAGATTAGGCTTCATGGCTTAACATTTAACAGAAACAATGATCGCTTTCAAAACCGTTCATTTGTGTTCTTCTGCTCTTCATCAGCTACAACTGTCTTCCATTGCCTAAACCATTCTCGCCTTTGCTATGGAGCAGCTATTGAGGGTGAAAAGTCTCCAGCTTCCACAATGAACTTTTAAACTGATAAGATGAGTAATCAAATTGCTCTATATTTTCCCATTCTGTCAGTGTGAATGCACCTATGCTCTCAAAATAGTAACTTGAGGCACACAAGAAGGCGATTTGAGCCACAGCAAAATTGTCTGATTATCAAAATTATTCCCAAGATTGCATAAAACAACAATAAAAACACACTAAACTTACTTTAAGATCTGGAACAGTACTTTGGACAATTTTGATGTACAATGTTTGATATAAGTACAACGTAATGTAATATATGGGTAAAAGTCATGACTGCTTTGGGCTTCTGTGCCTGGCTCTTTTGCATTGACTCTAACATAAGTGTTATTTTACTCTACTCTTTCAAAAAATCCTTTAGAAGGCATATTCCTGTGAGTCATACAAGGAAGCAGCATCTTTTTTTAACCCATGTCGTATAAGAATGTTTGAATATAATGTCAGTGATTAAAAAAAATCATTAAAAAAAGCTTTTTCCTAAAAAAAAAAAAAAAAAAAAAAAAAAAAAAAAAAAAAAACAAACAAACAAAAAAAACTGTATTGGAAGAGGGGGTCTTCTTACAATAAAAATGACGTTATAGTGGATCCCATAGCTACTTTCTACAGTCACATCCAGCCCGGCCCAGAGTAGTGCTGCATTACCCCTCCTACACTGAAGGGGGCAGCACTCCTCAGACAGCGCTTCCTTACCTCGCACACAAACACAATAGAAAATCAACTTCCGGACTGGAGTTTTCAAACAAAAGTAGCTAGCCAGCTAGCCGTAACATTTTTTTGCTCAGGGAAACGGCAAACTCTGCTGAGTTTCGGGTAAGCTTTAATTAAATTGGCAGTTTTCTTGAGTTGTACCACCTTGTATGTGTTTGTGGAGGAATGTGAACATTTTGATTGGATGAGTTGGGAGGAAAGCGGTACGTGGGCTAGGTTAACATCTCTCGCTTTGTTTCATACAAGCGATGCTAACGCTAACCGGTTTAGTTATCTTTTCTTTGCATCCAACTGTTGAATGGTCCAAGTAGCATCGGATGCTTCTCCCTAGATTAAACTGAATGCTTATCAGCCAGGCTCAAAATCCACATTAGATCTGACCTCACTTTTTGTATCTGTAGCTAGCGGGCTAGCCTGTCGTTAGATCAGCCAATGATGTCAGCGAGCTCTAAGAGGAGGAGAGCCACCTCACCTTCCAGCAGCATCAGTGGAGGAGGAGATCTCGACGATGCCTCCTCTACACCTGGCAGTGGCAGGAAGCGAAGAAGAATTTCCAATGTTCCCCCTGTAGACACGGTAATAGCACCATATTATTGTGTGTTTATGCCGCGCTTTGTTATCTCCATTAACGTACTAAATGTTTGTGTTAGGCCAACGGCTGCTAACGCTTTTCATTACCTGTTCCCACAAGATTGCTGTTTGCCACGAATTGTTCAACGCTGTAAGAGATCACAAGGATGAACACGGAAGGCAACTAAGTGAACACTTCTTAAGGGTACCAAAGAGAAGGTACTTCACCTTTGTTACAATTGGATACCAACATTCATAAACTGTATATCAATCGCAGTGAAGTGTTGACTAGCAAGATGGAACATAAGCAGTGATGACCAGTTTCTGTGATTTTTCCCCAGGAATCTACCAGACTATTATGAAGTGGTATCTCAGCCAATTGATATGTCCAAAATTCAGCATAAGCTGAAGTCAGAGGATTATAATGATGTGGAGCAGCTTACTGCAGATTTCCAGCTCATGTTCAACAATGCTAAAACATTCTACAAGGTAGGGAGAAAAAAAAAATCCTGGTCGGATGACTGTTCAAAATAATGTTCAAGGTATGGATGTGTATTCCCGTGGTAATTCTTGAGGATTGTTTTCTTTTTTCATTCCATTTTCACTTATTCAGAATGACAGTGAGGAGTACCAAGCTGCATGTAAGCTTTGGGTGGTATATTTGCAAACAAGAACTGAGTTTGTTCAGCCCGGGGACGGAGATGAAGATGATGAAGATGGTGATGACATGATGGATAATCCAGGAATGTCAACAGAAGATGAGGTAATTCCATTGCCCTTCAAGTTATGCTGTTGAGTCATGTTTTTTTATATTTTAATAATAATAATAAAATTGGATAACTCCTACATATGTTCTGTGGAATGATGCACAAGTTTTACAAGGTAACTGTATGGAAGAACAGCCAGTGGTTTTGTATTATACATTTTATTTTGTGTAGTTTGTGTACTACGCCCTGTAGTTATTTTTTCCATTATTTAAGGTTTGATGTTATTTTGAAACAATGTCCCAGTCAGTTAATAAATACTGAAAGTCCAAAGGGATCTTCGATTTCTAGAATCTGTATGGTTTCCTTACAGACAAATCTCAAGTTAAGAGCACTGCCAGGCAGATTGTGGGAATGTCTGGGTTGTTTTCTGCAGTTTGTGTGCATCCCTGCACAAACAGAAGAACTTATCTATACAAACTACTGTTACAGACCTCATCTGGCAGTTTGAAAGAAGTGTTCGAGCAGCTCTTAGAGGCTGTGGTGTCACACGCTGATCCCTCAGGGCGTCTGGTCAGTGAACTGTTCCAGAAACTGCCTTCCAAAGTGGTGAGTATCCAAAGATTCTTATTTGGAACTTTAATTGGTTTCTTCAGAATTTGTTTAACATTAGACATAAACTTTCTTGTCTGTCTTTCCTAGCATTACCCAGACTACTATGCCATCATAAAGGAGCCAATTGATCTGAGGACAATTGCTCAGAGAATACAGGTAGTCATTAAAACTGTTTGTTTAGAAAAATCAATTCCATACCTCTATAATTTATGTTTTGACTCACAATAATTTATTCAATTTTGACAGATTGGATATTACAAAAGTGTCAATGCTATGGCTAAGGACATTGACCTGATGGCCAAAAATGCCAAAACATACAATGAACCAGGATCTCAGGTTTTTAAGGTAAGCTTTTCTTCTTCATCATCTTATGTCATGTATGAAATCCTGAAACTCAACAACTATTTTCTCATTATGCAGGATGCTAACACCATAAAGAAAGTCTTTATTCAGAGGAAGACTGAACTTGAACATGCTGAACCAACCAAGTCTAGTCTTCGCATCAGGTACCAGCAAAAGCTCCTCTGTGTGTTATGTGTATCTGCAGTGAACTTATTTTATTTTGGAGAAGTGTTTGTTTGTGATGTGCATCATGTATTTCTAACTGTGACTATTAAGGAATCGCAGATCAGGCCAAGGGGATCGACTCTCTGGCGTCAGCGTGGCTCTGAACTACGGCTCTGAGAGTGAGGACGATCCTGTGCTATCCGGTAAGTACCAGCAGCTAATCCTTATATCCACTTCCTCTCCTTTTAAAAAGTTAGTTTAAACTAAAATGATCCAAAATGTTTGCAGGCTCTGTGTGCTATGACGAGGGTGAATCTGAAGCTGAGAGCCAGAGTTCCAGCATGGAGATGAGTAACCCCATCTTCCAGTTGTATGAAGCTGTGAGGGGGGCCAGGAACAACCAGGGTCAGGTCTTCTCTGAACCTTTCCAGCAACTGCCGTCACGCAGGGAATATCCTGATTACTTTCAGCAGATCAAACAGCCTATTGCTCTGCAGCAGATCAGGTAAGGAAGGGGCATTCAGGAGAGAACTGCTTTGTGATAAATCTAAACTTCAAGCTCTTATTATCATTTCATTATTTTCTTTCAGGGCCAAGATGAAGAATGGCGAGTATGAAACTGTGGAACAGATGGATGCAGACCTCAACATGATGTTTGAGAACGCAAAGCGCTACAACATGCCTAACTCAAGTATTTACAAGCGAGCTTTTAGGCTGCAGCAGATCATGCAGGTAAAGATGTGGTTAGTAATTGAAAAAGTCTTCTCTCCAGTTGGATGAATTCATTTAATAACTTTAACCTGTTTATTTGCAAAGGCAAAAAAGAGAGAACTTCTGAGGAGGGATGACGAAGATGGAGACAGCATTCTATCATCTGATGCAGGGAGCGTCAAGAGGAAAAGGTATGCAGGATTGCTTCAGTGGCACATTCATTTCTTTGTCTCATAAACAAAAGGAATGTATTTTTTCCTGCTGACAATACTGTGATACACTCAGAACTATTATTTGTGTAAAACTTTTGTATCAGAGCTTATTTATCCTCTACTTGGTTCATTTAGCCACAAGAAAAATGTGAAAAAGAACCGGATGAAGGCCCTATATGCTGCCGTAACCGAAGCTAGAGAGGTGAACACCAGTCGTCGTCTTTGTGATCTGTTTATGGTCAAACCATCTAAAAAGGACTACCCGGATTACTACAAAGTCATCCTTGAACCAATGGACCTGAAGACCATTGAGTACAATGTCCGCAATGAACGCTATGCCACAGAGGAAGCCCTGATGGATGACATGAGGTTGATGTTCCGCAACGCCAGGCATTACAATGAGGAGGGATCTCAGGTAAGCAGAGTGAGGAACGTAACATATGGAAGACTCGTGTTTGTGGTGAGTTAGTTCGAAGAAAAGAAGTGCTACATTTTGCTAATGTGATTAATTCCTGGTGGGTTCCTTAAGGTGTATAATGATGCGGATATTCTTGAGAAGATACTGAAGGAAAAGCGCAAGGAGCTTGGACCTCCCCCCGAAGAAGATGACGTGGGATCTCCCAAACTGAAACTAAGTGAGTTTGACTTTAGTCGTGGTTTGAGCACTTTGGCAAATGTTGGGTAAATCATGGTGCAGAGGCTGCTCACAACTCATTACCAGCCTGTGACAACTTTGCAGTGTTTTGGTGATCCAGCAAATTTACTTGAGTAAATCATTTACAAATTATGTTTTTACAGCTGCAGTACTTAGGCTGTGTAGACAAATGCAGACTTTTTTTAAACATCAGCCCAGAGTTTTTACACAGGCTATGTTCTGTTGTTTTTGCCACTGATCTGTCTTTCCTTGCACACTGAAAACTAGCTTAAGTATACCAATTATCTTGAAACCCTTCAGACACAACTGTATAGACATCAGCCACCTAGACACTTTTGTTTCTTTTGAATTGTCTTGTGTGGCTATTTTCACTATTTTTTACAGCTTGAGTTCTGATTTGAAAACTTTGTCTCATTTTGATCAAACTGTTATTTTTCTCTTCTAGGAAAAAGTGGTGTTTCTCCAAAGAAATCTAAATACCTCACCCCTCTCCAGCAGAGGCTGAATGAGCTCTATGATGCTGTGCGAAACTTTACTGACCGCCGAGGTCGCCGTCTTAGCACAATATTCCTCCGTCTGCCATCTCGTGCCGAACTGCCTGACTACTATGCTACCATCAAGAAACCCGTTGATATGGAGCGCATCCGAAGCCATATGGCAGCCAGTCGCTACCAAGACGTGGAGGCCCTGGTGGAGGACTTCGCTCTCATGTTCAACAACGCCTGCATGTACAACGAGCCTGAGTCTCTGATCTACAGAGATGCTCTTGTGCTGCACCGCGTGCTGCTAGAGACCCGTAAGCAGCAGGAGGGAGGAGAGGACTCAGGGCCCCCTGCTGTTGGACCTCTGGTACGGGAGCTAATCAGGAACCTGTTTGTGTCAGTGCTGGGACACCAGGATGAAGAAGGACGATGCTACAGTGACTCACTGGCTGAGATTCCTGCCGTGGATCCAGCTGCTCCTGAAAAACCTCCTCTTAACTTTGATGTCATCAGGATGAACGTGGACCGTGGTCGTTACAGGAGGCTTGACGTCTTCCAGGAGCACATGTTTGAAGTGCTGGAGAAGGCCCGGAGGCTACACAGGTACACAACTTATTTTGAAAAGGCCTCTGCTTGAGCCACATTAGGCTTTAAGAAAGTGTTTTATCCAAATGTTTGCTTTTCTTTGGCTGGTGTAGTTCACTCCTTCTTTTAAAATCAGTTTCACCAGACAACATGAGTGTAAAAACTTATCATTTTCTATTGTAGGACTGACTCAGAGATTTTTGAGGATGCTGTGGAGCTCCAACAGTTTTTCATCAAAATCAGGGATGAGCTGTGCAAGAACGGAGAGATTCTGATCTCTGCCGCAGTCAACTACACGTTAAAACACCTGCACAGTGATGTGGATCAAGAAAAAAGGGAGAAAATTCCAAAAGAGATCGAGGAGGACAGGAAGAAAGAAGAGGAGGAGGAAGTGGAGAAAGGTTTGTAGAAATGAAATTATTACACGTTTTAAAAATGACAATGATTTGATCTTAATTTCAGATTATTGTGTGTTTTATAGAGAGTGAGAAAGCAGTGGACCAGCCAGGAGAGCCATGGCAGCCAGAGTTGGAGACAGAGCGTGAGTACATCCAGGACTGCAGCTTTGAAGACCGTACTTACCATGTTGGGGAGTTTGTCTACGTGGAACCATCAGAGCCGAACCTGAAGCCACACATTGTCTGTATTGAGCGTCTGTGGGAGGATGAAACAGGTAAGACACAATCCGTCTTTGTACAATTTATATCATAACTCTTTAAAGAAAAAATTAATGCTTACATGTGCTTTACTTGGCTTGTGTATGAAGGAGGAAAGTGGCTCCATGGCTGCTGGTTCTATAGACCAAGTGAAACCTTCCATCTGGCAACACGCAAGTTTCTGGAAAAGGAAGTCTTCAAAAGCGATTACTACAACAAAGTATCCATCAGTAAAGTTCTGGGCAAGTGTGTTGTCATGTTTGTGAAGGTAAGAGTCTGAACAGAGCTTTAACACCAAAATAAAACCAGTGTGATTTCATTTAACGCCGTATCTTTTCATTTTGTAGGATTACTTCAAAATGCAGCCTGAAGGGTACAGAGCAGAGGACGTGTACATCTGCGAATCCCGCTACACTGCCAGGTCCAAGTCCTTCAAGAAGATCAAGATTTGGGCAATGCCCCCAAGCTCAGTGAAGTTAGTTCCTCGGGATGTGCCTCTGCCGGTTGTCCGTGTCGCTTCCATGTTCGCCAAACCTGACATGGACAAAATGACACTTTCATACTCCGGGAGTGGCAGTTTCGTGGATAAGGTGACCTGACTCTACTTCTCCTAGAGTTGCTTTTACAAGATTAATGCATAGTATTTTGAATGTTTTGTGTTTTCTTGAGTTCATGTGTGCACAAGAGGAATTGACTTCAATTAATGCCTGAAACTGTATTTCCAGATTCTGTGTTCAGTGCTCGTGCTTATTAACAAAAACCTGAGAACTTTTTTTTCTCTTTAGGAGAGAGAGGATGTCCCAGTGGAGATGAGCGGAGCGGAGCCCGACTGTCAGCACTACGAACAGTTACGCTTCAACAACACGTGGGTCAAAGTAGGAGACTGTGTTTACATCCAGTCTCATGGTCTGTCTAAACCCAGAGTTGCCAGGTGATTAATATCTTCTTTTCACCCTCTCAACAACACTCACCACACAAAGACATTCTACATCATTGCACCAAAGTTTTTAGAGAGTGATTTTTTTTGGTGACATCTTCCATCTTGGCTGGGCTGCAGGATTGAGAAGCTGTGGGTTCAGAATGGAACTACTTTCTTCTTTGGACCCATTTTCATTCATCCTGAGGAAACGGAGCATGAGCCCACAAAGATGTTCTACAAGAGGGAAGTGTTTCTGAGCCATCTGGAGGAAACTTTGCCCATGACTTGTGTCATCGGTATGACTTGATAACAGCTAATGTTTCAAACAGCAACTAGAAATATGAAGTTTTGCCCTCACACCCAGACCCCTTTCGTGATAACCTTTCTTTTTCTTTTTCTGCTTTCAAGGAAAATGCATGGTGTCTTCCTTTAAAGACTTCCTGTCATGCAGACCCACTGAGATTCCAGAAGAAGATATCCTACTGTGCGAGAGCCGTTACATCGACACAGAGAAGCAGATGAAGAAGTTCAAGGGTCTGAAACGCTTCTCTTACTCCTCCAAAGTAGTGGAAGATGAAATCTACTATTTCAGGTCAGTCAGCAGGACATAGCACCAACTCTTTTTTTCAAAGCTTTGCATCTTTTTCCCTCATGTTTGTACTCTTAGTAATTTACCATCCTGTAAATATCTTTGATTAGAAAACTGATGGTGCCCCAGAAGGAAGCTTCACCCCTTTTGGATAAGAAGATAGATGAGCTGGAGTTAAAATTGGCAGATCTTGAAGATGCTGATGATGATATGGATGACATGGATGACGAGGAGGAGGCTCCAGCAACGCCCTCTATGCCTCAGCTTCAGACCTCACATGCAAGCGATATGGACACAATGCCGTACACGCCTTCTCAGGTAGTCCACAAACATCAAACCAAAGGCTTGTACCTCCTGTTACTGAAGTAAAAAAGCAACTCAGACACTGTTGTTCTTTTGTTCTTCAGTCTACACCAAAGGTGAAGGGCTTGTCAAAGAAGGAAGGGGCCAAGAGGAAGATGAACATGAGTGGCTATATCCTGTTCAGCAGTGAAATGCGAGCAGTCATCAAAGCTAGACACCCAGATTACTCCTTTGGGGAGCTGAGTCGACTCGTGGGCACTGAGTGGAGGAACCTTGAGGGTTCAAAGAAAGCAGAGTATGAGGGTGAGTAGAGGCTAATTCGTAGGCATTTAGGATTCATGATGGGAACTGAAGTAAAGTCAGAACTGCCCTTTTTCTTCTGCAGAGCGCGCTGCCAAGATAGTGGAGCAACAGGATCGAGAGAGACCAGTCCAGAAGCAAGCATCCCCTAGAGCAGGTACCCCCATAGGGGCACTGATGGGGGTGGTGCCTTCGCCTAGCACTATGGGAATGATAAACCAGACCATGACACCTGTGTCAGGTAACCCCTCTTAGAGGCAGCACGAGTGTTTGACAGCAAGGCAGCAGGGAAGTCAGGCTGGACTGTTTAAAAAAAGCATTATCCTCTTCATTTTCTAACCATGTTCGAGGCTACATTCCTAAAACATTATTCCCTTTTTTGCTGCTGTTTCTTATTGTTTTGTGTTTTTAATCTTTTTTTTTTTTAAACATTGCCTTCATATCTGAAACTGCATGATAGTAGTTGCATGATTTATTTTTAACCATGAATAACCTTTATTATTTCATTTATCTGTTTTTTTTTGTTATGCCTGCTAACAGCACAGACCTTTTTGGTTTTGTGTGCCTCTTTCACACAGGTAGCCTTAATGATTACCCTGTTTTGTTAATACAATGGTCCCTTGAAATCGCAGTCAAGTGTGCTGTCACATTTTGTGACCACCCGTGATCCTTCTCCCAACCCTTTCTTACCTTTCTCAAAACAAAGTTGGAAAAAGTATCATGAGAGGAAGCCATCTGGGTTTTTTTTTTTAAAAGGCACATTATCCCTTTTTGATGAAATAAACACAAAGCTTGATGGGAATGTTAAATTAGAAAGTGATTGGGAACCCAAACACTGCCAAAGTACTTCTGGCTGAAGGCGCCTGTGTGAAAGGGGCTACTGTGTGCAGCAGTAGTGCACGTTACCCTAGAGTCAGCTGCATGTCACTTATGCATGGATATGTTGTTGTCCTCTCCTCGCCCTCTTCCCCAAGGCATGATGGGAGCTTACGGCCCGCCTTTCATGCCCATGCAGGGCCCTCATGAGGGCTTGTTGAGCGTGGCCCCAATGCCACCTCACCCTGCAGGGGGGCTCCACCTGCCTCCTCACCATCTCCAGCAAGGTATGCCCGGGTACCCTGGCATGCCTCATCAGGGTAAGGGCCACACCTGCTCAGTCACAGCCTGTCGTGTCTCTCCTTGTTGGAGGGGTTTACCTGGTTCACAGGCGCCGCAGCCTGATCTGTCCACTGAGCAGACATTGCTCTCCTTCTCTAAAAGTGTACTCGCATTCCACACCTCAAACATACAGCAAACACATTGATAGACATAGTGCATGTAAAGAAAAACTAACACTCATCTGATATTCAGTAGTAAACATTTATAAGTCATGTTTTAACAATGTTGTAAATCTGACTTTAACAACGTAGTGTAGAGTGAACTGCATTCACTTAAGTCAAAGAAATAAATATTGTTTTCTCACAGGTATGATGGGGCCTGGAATGAATGGCATGGCAGGAAGTCCTGCACAAGGAAACTATATGCAACAGGTGAGGATTGTTCTAGAAAATGAAAATGAGCTCACACACTTTGTGACATTTGAGTGAAATCATGTTTCTTTATAATCCATTATTCTTATTCTTGAATTCATGAATTACATGCTGCTATATTTAGCTACTGTTGATATATGTAATGTGATCATAATGTAGTATTGCAGTGTATCACCTTCTAATTCTTAAATGTTTGATTTCAATTGTAGCCTGGGATGTACAGCCCAGGACCACATGCTCCCCCACCTTATCCTGGACAGGGCCAGCCCTCACACTTGCAGCCCACCACCCCCATGTTTGTGGCTCCACCACCAAAGACACAGAGGGTACTCCACTCCGAGGCCTACCTGAAGTACATTGAGGGCTTGAATTCAGAGTCCAGCACTGTCAGCAAGTGGGACCAAACACTCAGAGGTGAGGGTCCTTAAAAATGTCTTTTTGTTTAACGTTGTAGACGGTATATCATAACCCAGATGCAGTTATTATATTTAAGCTTGGTTTATCAGTTTGTCCTCTGGTTAAATTCTGAATTAACAACATCAAAATCCTTTTCTTTCTCTTTTTTTGACAGCTCAACGACGTGACGCTCACCTGACCAAAGAGCAGGAGAGCCGACTGCCAGCTCATTGGCTAAAAAGCAAAGGAGCCCACACCACAATGGCTGATGCGCTGTGGCGTCTGCGTGACCTGATGCTGAGAGACTCTCTGAACATCTGTCAGGCACACAACCTGTAACTTATTGAACACTGACCACAATAACCAGCTCACTCACTGCTCTTATCCTCAAGCTACAGAGTTTTAGGAAGGATTATAGACCATAGAAGCAATATTTTCTAGTGAATCATGATCAATTTTATATTTATTAGCCTGAAATAATGAGCTTAATAGTTCCCTGTGTGTGCGTTTCCCTTTTTTTTACAGACTGGTTTAATGATGCTGCAAAAACTGTGATTTTTGGCTTATTAAAACTACAAAATAAAAATTTGGAACACCATGTCCTTGCAATGTTTTTTTTCTGTCTGTAATTTGGACATATATGGCTCCAAAACAGTTAATTCTGTGCTTGTAACAAAAAGACTTGCCTCTCCACTATCCTCTGTCTTGAATCATTTCCCTTCCTGCCCCTCGGTCTGCGTCACTTCCTTAGTAGACAATCCAGATAGGGCCATTCTCTTTAGTGTTTGCCCTGTTTTCCTAATGTCCATCTCCACACAGCCCGCATTTTGATAGAAAAATAACATTAACCTGCTCTTGAAACTGGCTGCAAACAAATGCAAACGACCATAAATGCACTTGTACCATGAAGTAACTAAAAGCTGCACAAAAGGAACGACGAGGTGAGGTTTATTTTGTGGTTTGTGCGGTGACTTGTCGGGGTTAGCTAGCTAGCAAATCGCCGGGTGCTCCCAGACTCGCTGAGACTTTTGAAATTAGAGCTAATATTGAAATAAAGTTGTGTCATGTTCTGTTACTTCTGGGTTACGAGTGCATTTTCTTGAAGACGTCTTTAGTATTGCATTTTGATTGTCCTTCGGACAGGTAGTCCAGTTTTACCCATCCTTGCCCCAGTAGCTAACGAGCTAACGAGGTTTTCTAAGAAAGATTTGGTAGCTAGCTGGAGACCTGGTTTCATGTTGCAAGAGCAAGTCAATGTCTTGGTGACAGTCTTATTTTTTGCATGGGTAGTATTCTTTCTGGGAAACCGGAAAGGCATGTGTTTCTAAAGACAGTCACAAGTGTAATAAATGTTTGCAAGCGGCCGGAGCTCTTTGTTTTAAGGTACAGCGACTAGCTACCCGGCTAATCTTTGAAAACAACCCAAAGCTTAGGTTGACGTTAGTTAAACAATGAGTCAGTTTTGTGGCAGCCCTTAGTGAAAAAAGCACGCGTATTTCCACTTTGTGCAAATGAATTTCGTTGTGTAAAATCACTGTGAAAAGGGCCTACAAGAGCCATGCAAAGCCAGACACCTCCCAACCATTCACCTTCACCTGGAGACCTCGAAACCTTTATTTCCATTCATTCGCACCTTTGGTTTGAAACTCAGGTTGGAGCAGCTTTTGAGGTTTTGAGACACACGTCATTCATGTCGTTTCGTTGTTTCTTTCACGGACTTGCTGTGACTGAGCAGGTAACTGAGGTGGTCTCTTCAGAAGAAAAGGTGTTTTTGCCCTGACCACAAAAACCTGTGGAGTTCACCGACCAAACAAACTGTTCAATCTGACTGTGTCCTGAGAATAACTTCTTTTGAGATCTTATCTTAAACAAAAACTAGTTCTCTTTGTTTGAAACGAATAGGTGCATCAGAGCTCACCTCTTTACTTTCTCACTTTTGTCATTTATAGTTTTTGCACAAAGGTTAAAGGTGATTACTGACTTGCTAGTAACAGGATGATGTTAACATTCTGAAGGCTATAATCTTGTTCCAACATTAAGGCTGTCAAGAATATTAGGCCGTGTAATAAATATGGTAATGAACCCCTGTCACTTCACATTGAATATAATTTGCCAAATATTTGTAATACTTTTTTTTTTTACGGCCATTGTCGACCAGGGAGTCCTTGAATTCCAAAGAAATGCCCTAACCTCCATCCTTACACAGCATTCTCGAGGTACTGAGTTTTTTCCAGATCAGAATTTGCTTTTAGTCTATTTAAATAATACACAAATAATTAAAACCTACATGTATCTGAAACTCAGAATACTGAACATGAAATTGAAGGATGTACTTCTGAAGCTGGATTTTGCTCCTCAGTTGAAATGAACACAGATTTTTAGTATAGGTGACAGTGACATTTCTTGACATTTCTTTCCTTTTTTCACAGGAAAACGCACCTTCAATCCTCCTCAAGAAGCAGTTCCTACAATTTTGGCATTCACCAGTGCTGCACTACAAAGATCTTATCTTGAACCTAATCTACGATTGACTGAAGGATGTCCCAGATTCAATTTCAGTGTCCAGCTAGCCCCATGCCTGCTACCCCAGCCCCGCTGCAGCTGGGGCAGCCACAACCTGGCTACAGTATCCCCTGTGCCACGGGCACCCTGCCCTCAGAGAGTGCGAGCCAGCCCATTAGGAGTTCGGCCCTCCCTGCAGGCTCGGCCACACCCTACAATACCACCACAGGTTTGTTTGAATATGCACTGCCCCGCCATCAAAAAATGGTCACACACTCTGATATTTTGTAGGACCACCTTTAGCTTCGACTACAGCACGCGTTCGCTGTGGCATTGTTTCAACCAGCCTCTGCAATGTCACAGGATTATTATTATTTCCACCCAGTGTTGCATTCATTTTTCCCCAAGATCTTGCATTGATGATGGTAGCGTCTGACCTCTGCGCAAAGCTTTCTCCATCACATCCTAAAGATTCAATGGGGATTCAATTCAAGGTCTGGACTCTGTGGTAGCCATTCCATGTGTGAAAATGATGTCTCATGCTCCCTAAACCACTCTTTCACAAATTGAGCCTGATGAATCCTGGCATTGTCACCTTGGAATATGGCTGTGCCATCGGGGAAGAAAATATCCATTGATGGAGTAACCTGGCCATTCAGTATATTCAGGTAGTCAGCTGACCTCTTTCTGTGAGCACATACTGTTGCTGAACCTAGACCTGATCAACTGCAGCAACCCCAGATCATAGCACTGCCGCCACCGGATTGTACAATAGGCACTAGGCATGATGGGTGATCACTTCATCTGCCTCTCTTCCTACCCCAATGCTCCAATCACTCTAAAACAGAGTAAATTTGTACTCATCAGACCGCATGATCTTCTTTTATTACTCCACGGTCCAATCTTACGCTCCCTAGCAAATTGAAGCCTTTTTTTCCAGTTAGCCTCACTGATTTCTGACTGATAGCAGTCAGACTCTACCATCATCAATGCAAGATCTTGGTGAAAAATTAATGCAACACAGTCTTTTGACATTGCAGAAGCTTATCCAGGCAGTGTATATATTTCAGTGTTGCTGTTCGTCTTTTTAACTTTGGTTACATATATCACAGGTTTAATGAGTTTGCTTTTTGAATTAGGTTGAAATTGCGCATGCTCAGCAGGATCATAATTTTTAGGTGCTTTAGATATCATGATGGTGATCATAGCTCTACAGGTCTTTCTTAGTTTCAGACTTTTTGTCAGAGAAAGTAGAAATGTTTGAAATTTTCTTCATGTCAGTGTTTTCTTTGTTTGTCTTCATCCAATGTTTCTTTGGCACAGTATCTAACATGGCAAACCCTAAAGAGAAGACCCCTATGTGTTTGGTGAATGAGTTAGCCCGTTTCAACAAGATACAACCCGAGTATAAGCTGCTGTGTGAGCAAGGACCAGCTCACTCCAAGGTAACACAGCAGACAAACCAAACTGTTTTTTTCTTTTTATTGAAGCAGTGGAGTCCAAAATACTTCCTCTGTGTCTTGTCTGTGTCAGATTTTCTCAGTAAAGCTCACACTGGGAGATCAGCACTGGGAGGCGGAGGGGACCAGCATCAAGAAAGCCCAGCATTCCGCTGCTGCGTCAGCCCTTGCTGAGACAACACTACCCAAGCCCACCATGAGATCCCCTCGCAACACAGGCAAGCACCCAGGTGGGCTCTTCCCACAGATTCTGTTGAAGTGAATTCTTGGCAGAAAGCATTATCCTCATATTGAGCATTGTCTATATTTTATTGGTTTTCTATGTGTTGGCCTTTTGGCAGATGGCATTACACACACCATGGAGTTAAATGCACTATGTATGAAGCTTGGTAAAAAGCCTATGTATAAACCCATCGACCCTTACCCGGGGATGAGACCACCAAACTTTAACTATAACGTCCGGCCTCCAGGACCCTACCAGCGCTCTATGCAACAGTGAGTTTCCGCTACATAGAAATCCAAAAAGGCTGTCTTTCTTTCTTCTATGTGATTCTTATAGAGGAAAACAAACATTGCACATCTTCTTTTCTCTGCCCAGATACTACTACCCTTTTCCTCCAGTGGGACCAATGATATACCACATGGAGCTATCCATCGGAGGCCAGCAGTTTATTGGAAAGGGACGCACACGGCAGCTAGCCAAGCTTGAGGCTGCTGCCAAGGCCCTCAAGGTGCTGCACAAGGAGCCAATATTACAACAGATGCCAGAGGTGAGAGAAGAAGCACACACTCAGCAGGAAACTGAACAGAAACGCCTTGTTACCATTATACTCGGGCTTTATTGCTTTTCTTTAATATTTCTTCTTCATTGTGTTTTTCTGCTGCTGACAGGTGAACGGAGAGCTAGAGGAGGAGAACCTCAACAAGTCAGAAATCAGTCAAGTGTTTGAAATTGCTCTTAAACGCAACTTACCCGTTAACTTTGAGGTGATTTGTGCTCCATTTATTAGTTAAATGTCACGAAACCCATGAGTTGTGCTAGCTTTAAGTAGGGCCTAAATTAAAGTCTGTTCCCTTTCCTCATGTTTTCTCTCTGCTGTTTCACAGGTTTTAAAAGAAGAAGGCCCTCCCCACATGAAGAGTTTTGTAGTACGTGTTACAGTTGGAGAATTTACTGGAGAAGGCGAAGGAAAGAGTAAAAAGATTGCCAAGAAGCTAGCAGCAGCTGCAGTGCTAGGGGAATTGAAGAGGCTACCCCACATACCCAGTGTGGAAAAGACGCTGCCACGCATTAAAAAGAAAACCAAATCCATTATTAAGGTAATGTAAGCAGTCAGCTGGAACAGCAACAATCAACTCCGATCCAAGACATTTAGTGATGGCCATCCTGTCCCTTCAACAGCTCCAGACCAGCCCAGAATACGGCCAGGGAATGAATCCCATCAGTCGGCTGGCTCAGATCCAGCAGGCCAAAAAAGAGAAGGAACCAGAGTACAGCTTGGTGACAGAGAGAGGTCTGCCTCGCCGCAGGGAGTTCGTTATGCAGGTGATTTAATGATAAGAGACATGTACTCATCTGTGTCAGCTTTTGACATGCATCTGTAAAATGAAACTGTACAACTGCAGCTCTCCTCTTCTGCACAAGCAGAGCTTTCCTACTTTAACTTCTCTGATATGTCTGCCTCGTGTCCTCTGGCGCAGGTGACAGTGTGTGGCCAGTCTGCAGAGGGGATGGGACCCAGTAAGAAGGTGGCCAAGAGGAACGCTGCAGAGAAAATGCTGGACCTCTTGGGATATAAAGTGCCTCAGCCTCAGCCCCCTAAACCGGCACTCAAGACAGATGAAAAGGTATTTCTTCATCTGACATAAGCAGGTCCTGCAAACATGGAGGGAAAAGACTCCATTCTTATCATTTGAAAAATGTGTTTCTTTTTGTAAAGAAACCTACTGCTTTTGTCGTATTTAGACCCCAGTGAAGAAACCTGGAGATGGGCGCAAGGTAACCTTCTTTGAACCTGGCTCAGCAGAGGAGGTGGCCTTGTGTAAGTACACTTTAAATACATGGCTGCAGTCATTGTGAATGATCCGTCATCTTTTATTTGTCACACTGGTAGGGCTGAAACAACTTTGCTTGTCCTTTAAAGCATCCAAAGAGGAAGACTATCGTCTGCCTTACCTGAGCCACCAGCAGCTGCCTGCAGGTATCCTGCCCATGGTCCCCGAGGTGGCTCAAGCAGTTGGAGCCTGTCAAGGATCCCAGGCTAAGGACTACAACCGAGCTATGCCAAACCCAGGCAAGGCCACGATCTCTGCCATGATTGCCAATGAGCTGCTTTATGCAGGGACATCCTTGACTGCTGAGACTATCTTGAAGAATAAAAACAACATCAACCAGCTGCCCCTTGGACCCCTAACCAGGCCCTCAGAGCAGCTCAGCTATCTGGCATCAGTGCAAGGCCTACAGGTAACCTCTCCTCCTCATCCTCCTCCTCCAGACTCCAATGCTGTGTTAATGTTCATTCCATTTAGACTGAATAAAGTGGAAAAATGATGATAAAATGTTTTATTTACTTGCAGGTGGATTACACGGACTTTCCCAAAAACAATAAGAATGAATTTGTATCACTGATTAACTGCTCCTCCCAGCCACCACTCATCAGTCATGGGATTGGGAAAGATGTAGAATCCTGTCACGACATGGTGAGCTACAGAATAGATCACATCTGTTAAATTAGATAATATGATTTAGACTTTAGAAAGTTATATTGTTGTACTGCAGTAACGTGCTGTTGTCACCCCGACAGGCTGCGCTGAATATATTGAAGATGCTCTCAGACTTGGACCAGCAGTCAAACGAAAGGACCGGAAATGCACCAGTCTCTCGGTAAGCGATGACAAATAGTCAGTTAGTGTAAAGATGATTGTCACCACATTGACCATAGAAAAACAATATATAAGTGTTAAGAACTGATTCTGTATGTTCCCTCATTAATCCCACAGGTGTGGCAAGCAGGAAGCGGAAGGCGATTTGCATCTCAAACAGGCTAACTCAAGCACATTGGCACAGACTCTGGATGGCACTGTTTAGATGATCAGGTCCGGTTGTCTTTAAAAGCACTAGAGAAAACTCTGACACTGTGTTCTTCGTCAGCTTTATTAGGCTGCAGAAAGCTTTGGGCACCGTAGGCTCTAAACCGTCACTGTTCTTATTCACTGTACCAAAATGTTCACAGTTAAACAAGATTGATAGGAAAACAAATAGTCATTTCCCCTTGATGTTGTTTAATTGTACAGGTTATTTATTTTACTGCGTTGTAGAAAAAGTAGCTGCATCCTAGTCAATGAATTAGGGGTTTACTTGTTGAAAAACAAATTGAGAAATTAACTGTGATCCTGCTTTTGCTTTTCCTTACTCGTTTCTTCTCTGTCAGACCTTCTAACTGTTGTTTTTAAGTCCTCTACCCCCTTCTGAGGTGGTTGAGAAAACCCTTTCATAAGGGTTTGGACCTCATCTTTGTCTAGGGTGCAGCTGGCGAACCTTTGTTGATTTTCCTAGAGTGCTTTCAATCAACAACCAGTGTTAACAACATTACCATGGGAGGACTTTCTGACTAAATGTAGTGTGTGATGTAATGTGATGTTGTCTCTGCTGTGTGTGGCAGGGATGTTTCCCTGGTGCGTCAGTTTACCTCAGTACTCCTATGTCCTCCCCCTATGTCAACATCCCTTTTCTCTCCGATCCCCATGGTAATTAAACTTCTGTGCATACATGCACAAAACAAACTTCCGTTATCCAGTCTTTTTCTGAACCCTCTAGTATCTTAAAGGGATCGACTCATGGTATGGTAGTAGTAGTAATATAGTCAATAATGTAAATATTTAACACACTCTGTGCTATCACATTGGAACTCTTTGTTGCAAAAAAGAAGAGGACGAATGACACCTGCAGTTTCTTACTGTTTTACTCGAGGCTCTCTCAATAATCTCATAAAAAATGATGCAGAATTGCATTGTCTACTGTGAGTCCAGGTAACTTTTGTCAGGAGTTTTAGTCTTGAACCAAAAATGACAATGAAATTTAGCAATCCAATACCAGAGTGCTGATCAATGGAAAGTTTATGAGCTTTGGCAACAAATGTGATTTCATAACCTCAGTGGACTTTAATGTCAGCTAAAATTATTTGTGACGAATAGCCAATAACTCTAGGAAAGAATGAAGTGCTGGTAAATGGCTGTGTTACTCTTGACTTTAGAAAACAAAGTGGCCCCACACCAAATTCTGAACTTTTATTATTGATGGACGCATCTTTACTGCCCCAACTTACTTCCTTAGAAAGAAAACCTCAGCTGAGTAAAAAAATCAATTAATGTTTTCAATCACTTTATTCCATGTAAACATAATACATTTCAGTGCATACGCCTGACACATAAATGAGGGACATATAACTAAGACCCAGTTCCCCTTTAGGCCTGTCCAAGAATCAGTCATTGTCAAGTTTTATTTATTTATTTTACAGGTCAATGATGAAAAAAGTTTAAGGAGACTTCAGATTTAGCCTGAACATACAGAAATGCTTTTGTTGCACTGATGACCACTTGCCTGAGATGTCCTCTAGTACACTTTTCTGTATGATCAGACTCAGTCTGAAGGGCCTCACATTCTGACTTCTTGTTGCTTTGTATCTTTCTTAAGTTTATTACTCCTGGATGGAGTTTTTTTTTGTATTTTTTTAACCCTTTAAATTATTTTGATTGAATTGTAAGACTGTGACTCTCGAAGTAGTCCCAGAGGGTTATGACACCAATATAGCATTATCGGACAGTTGTTTCTTCTTGGTGTCGATAAAGGGGTACATACATTTGTCAGACCCCATGAAACGATATGTCACCACATTGGATTCCCATGGCAACAATCTGAAAGAGAATGGGTTATGCAGAGCATAAATAACTGATAAGCGTGAAGAAATGCAGTAAATACGGTCTAATGAATGGTTATAACTTACGCTCTGCTGAGGAAAGGCAGGTATGTGAGGCGGGGGATACACACTAATGGTTGGTCTATCAGGATGGCGTTCATGGCTTGTTCAACACAGTACTGGGGTTCCAGAGGGGGTAGGATGAACAGTTCCACTTCATCCCTGTCAGCACAACCAAAGGACAAAGAGGTGGTCACTTTTTAATGATAAGATTTGTCTAAATCGAGCCAAAGCCAAGGAGGCAGAAAACGCTTGTAAAATGAGAAACTGACTCTTTTTAAAGATCTGTCTTCAGTCATGTGAACACTCACAGCCCCTTTATATTCACCTTTTCATACCACTTCATACACTTATGGCAGAGATTGCAGAGATTAGTATGTAATTTATCACGTCAGTCTAATGCAGACTCAGAAAGTTTAATTAGTTCAATCTGTAGGACAGATGTATTTAACTTGGTTCAATGCTCTTATTTGTTTTTTCACCATTGATACCTCACTTACCCACCGCTGAGCTTTACAGTTGTGCAAGTGTAATTCCTGTCAGTATTAGAAGTTTACTCACTACGCATTTACACATTTATAATCCCATAAAAAATTAATCGTTTAGATCTATTTTTTTCCATTTGGTTTACAAAGTTAGACTCTACACCTGCACCCGCCCACACCGCCAAAATATTGTCATGAGGCTCATCCTTGTATAAAAGAATAGAAAATGTTAAATTAATACTGGTATCAGTTTTGGTAGTTAAAAAATGGGTCAGTTTATCATTAGTGTTGCAGTTAATTTTATTCCCAAAGGACAATTTGGCATTCGAATAGCAGGACTTAGGGTCAAAATCCCTGCCACTTTTCTCAACGTACCTTATCTTGCATCCTTCAAACATGCCTGTGTCAACGATGTAAGGACACACAAGAGTCGTCTTCACTCCATCAATCTCCTCAGCCAGCAGCTCATGGGCCATGGACTCATGAAAGCCCACCGCAGCAAACTTACTGGCACAGTAATCCTGTCTCCAACAAATATCAGAACTTGTGTAACTGTTTCTTAACAAGGAACTTGTCACATTTTATGCCTCAACAACCTTAAAACATCACTTCCCCAAAGTTCTTACCATCAAGTTTAAAGTTGCTGAATATTCTATTCATAAAAATGGTTGACAATTTTTTACTTTTAAAGAATGGATAAGTATAGAGTCAAGAAGATGGATAATAAGTATGAAGTCAAGAAAATCTGTATCACAGGAACTTGGGGGTCTCAGTAAGTGAGAATAGTGATGACAAAGGTGTCATTTGTTAGTGTTTCTGTGATATCACTCCCTCCCTGGTTCACCTCCACACAAGCAGTGCTGAAGAGACCGAGGACGCTGGCGATGGTCACGATGTGTCCATGATTGTTGGCTTTCATCTGAGGGAGGAAGGCCTTCACTGTCTAAGGGACACACACACACCCATACATACATTCATGAATACACACATCCTGTTATGTTAAGGCAGATTACTATGAGGCAACAAACATGCCCTGTTCATATGACTTGGAGTGACTTAAATGTTGCTCACTGTGAAGGAAGCTTATGTTGCACGAGTGGCTTTTTATTAAGAGGATTTATTAGAGTATAAAGCTATTCATGCTATGTTTTTAACATGTCATGTGTTCACAATGACATGCTCTGTACATGGTCTGATGCTGAAGAGATTATGTATGGTGAAATTCAAAAGTACATGCTTTGTTCATTTCAGTCAGTGCTGAATCATTGTTTGTGCTCTAACCTGAAAGAAATTGGGGCAGAATAGATTCGAAATAGCGATACAGTTTTCATTAAGAATGCACAATGAGAAGAAAATGCCACATTATTGAGCAGCTGTTTGTGTAGAATAAATATAGAGCTACACAGTCTATTTTGATTGTTGTGTCAGCCAAATTGACCTTTTGATAGAAAAAGGCATGACCAAAATTGCACTTGAATTGCTGGTAAAGAGTAAAAAAGTAAGTTTCTTGAAACAAGACTAATGCCCTACTACAAGAAATTAAACAAATAAATTTGTCCTACCCCACAGATTTTTTTTTCTCTTTACAGGAAATTCAGGCATTACTTTGTGTTTTACTCTATGGTTTTACTATATAAAATATCTTAAAATAAGACTGGACACATCAAGAGAATGTGACTTATATTGAGTCCAACAGATTTTTTTTTTCTTTACTAAAAAATAAACAAACAATTGATGAGACTTTTGTTTTTGTGATAAAAGGTTATCTCAGCAGCTAATAGTTAAATCAAGTGATAAAGAAGGATTATGAATCATGTATCATCTAAACATCTATTTTTAATCACAATGTTAATTTTAAATGTTCTTACTTATATATATTTGATGTCTGGTAGTTGTCAATTTGTTGGTGTCAGAAATTGTTATAAACCACCAGATAACATCAGACACCATTCAGATAGACTGTGTATCACTGATTAGCTGTCATCTTTACCAGCTTGTATTGGCAACAGGAAATTCAGCACTGTCAGAAAGGTTAGTTTAACTTTGAATTATGTTTTTTATGTGACCAAAAAGATCATACCCAGAAGAGGGCGTGGCAGTTAACCTTCATGGTCCTCTCCATCAGCTCGTCAGGACACTCTAACATGCGCTGCCCGGCCACCACTCCAGCATTGTTCACCAGAATGGTAACGTCCCGGCCCAGGTCCTTCCTCACCAGGTCTGCGTTTCGATACACATCCTCCCTGTTTGTTACGTCCACCGTGTAGGTGTAGGCCTTACCCCCCATCTCCTGCACCAGCTTGGCTGTCTGCTCATTAGAGTCACTGTTGACATCCCACAGTACAACTTCTGCCCCGTGTTTGGTGAATTCTTGAGCGAAGAGACGACCCAGGCCACCACCAGCCCCGGTGATCAGCACCAGCTCACCATCAATGGGTTTAGTGCGAGGGCGCAAGACAACACGCACTGAATTACGCAGGATGAAGTAGATCACATCCAGTAGCATCATCTGCAGGTCCATTAGAAAAATCATGGTGACTTTTTATTGAAGGGGCTCAATTGTTTGAATAAATATCCCTCAGTCTACAGCTGACTTACACCTGCTACCTGTAAGGGTGAGTTTCCTACCAACTAACTAAATATTAGATCTATGAAGATGCAGACAGCCAAGCTGGCCTTTCTCTCCTTCTGTGACTGCCAGGCAGCATCCCACGTTTATTTAAACACTGCTGCAGGATTAGAGGAAAATACCTTGAGCCCTGCGTAAACCTACTTCTGCTTTGAGCACCTAATGTATGCACTTTCACCATTACTGTGGAAAATAACATGTGTCACACAGCATTACACAGGATTTAAGTTTTTACAAGTGTCAGGATCTTAGTGGAACATATTCAAAGGTCATAGTATTAGTATACTGTACACGTGAGTAACATGAATTTCAACAGACACACATGAAAGAGACTAAACTGTTCATACACAGAACTACTACTGCACTTTGAGAATCTGTGTGAATGCCACAAGTTTTCACCTAAGCAGTGCACACTCAAGGTCAATAAGTGGGAATCAAAAAGCCACTTTACACATTCGTAACTCATCGAGCAAGCAATCAGACTTAATTACTTAAGCACTTTTGATACAATAGTGTGCACAGCAGTAAGCACATGAAGAGATGAGCTTGGGAAATACTGTCCTAAAATCTTATCAATCTGAGCAAACACCGGATGGAATAAATTATTAAACCTAGAAACTGGAATCCAACAGAGCAAAATAAAATGAACCAAAAAGAAATCAAAGATTTAACCTGTAAAGGAGAATAAGAAGGTATTATTCATGTGTTACTTGGTGGGAAAACAAAAATCTTATTGTGTTGGTAAGCCTGTCTACCTCTCTTTTAAATTGTGCCACTTATGTAAGGAACATGCATTTTTGGGATAAGCAGCAGAACTGGGTATTAAGTTGTGCCCAGGAAAAAAAGCCAAATCTTCTCTGCAAATGCCCAAAACCTCATGTTGGACCATTGTGTCGAATAATACAGAAATCAGAGAGTTTTGTGCAGGAACAGTATACATTGAGGTGAAGAGATTCATTGCTATCATAGCTGTATAAAACGGGAGAAAGTAAGGTTCTTTTTTTAATTAACATATTTTATACAAACTTCTTTTAGTAAAAAAGGATTTGTGCCTTTATACAAATTACATTAGGAATTTAACTTATATTTAGACAAAGGTTAGAATAACCTCCTGCTTTCACTTCCAATAATAATATTTGGTGTTCAGCTCACAATGTGTCTTAAGACAGTCCAGTGTCAACTGAACAGTTGGAGTTAAGTGGTGGCATTCAGTTTTTCTTTTTTTTTTTCTTTTTTTTTTTTTTTTTGCATGAATAAGGTCCCCGTAGTGCCCTTTGTAGCAGTCATAATCATATGAAGCCAGAACATAAGGAGATTATGTTTATGTGAGTGGTTAATCTCTGGATTGTTACTTATGTTGCAAAAGCTTTCTTTCATGTATAGTGTTCATGTTTAAACACTACCAGCCTTGTTTTGTTCCCCACTGTAGTGGGCTGTACACAAAGAATCTCAGTGACATGTTTGCATGTTTAAACCAACTCGTAAATGTGGGAATAATTACAGTTCATTTACATGAATCTTTTCTTTACAAAGCACCATATGGCTTTCTCAACCTAACAGACATGCTGTATGCATCATTTTCTACATGATACTGAATACTTACAGTCAACTTGAATTACAACCACAATAGTTTATGATTCTCACTTATGTATTTAAAATTTCAGGTTGTACGGTCTAATGAATATATATATATATATATATATATATATATATATATATATATAAAGTAGGTGGAGCTCTGTATGTGAGGACTGTAATGTGCAGGTAAAAATGAATTATCCATAAATAACAGATATATACATATACAAAATGTTCAGAAATGGGTCAGAGAGCTAGGAATGAGGTCAGTTTAAATGGAGCCAAGAATTTTTCTTGACCTGAGGTGTTGAGCAACACTTAAAAAGAACAGTAAAGTCTGTGATAGAATGAGAGCCTGTAGTAAAACTTAAACACAGAGGAGCTCAGTCTCATAGCTTGCCAGTTTTGCTGTTCTTGGTATTGTGAACTAAATTTAGAGAGTACATTACTTTTTGGGAGCAGGGCTGGTTTCAAATGTATACTTTTACCTATTTGACAGCAAAAACTAGGCATTTTACAGAACTTGAATAAAATTAAATATAAATTGGATATAATTAATCAGATTTTTTTTTCAAATAACTGCAATATCTATAAATGTGTATTAATAATGTAACAACTAACAATAAATTAAAGAAATTAAAAAAACAGCTTTCAGCTTTTATAAATCCTGAATCTAACTGAAAATAGTGCAAAGTAAACATTTCAAATATTTTAAATATAACAATTTCAATTTTTGGCTATACAAGCTCTTTTTGGCTTTCAATATTATGTTATATAAACAGACATTTTATATTTGACACCATCCGCACGCTTCACAAATGTTTAGAGGGGCAATGCTAAAAAAGACCTGGTAAATACCAAGAGCAGAGAATGAGAATGAATGAATGTATGATGAAACAACGAAAACGTGCAGGGTAGGAAATCAGTTCTTTGTGATCTCTGAGGACTCTGTAGTGGAAAACAAAGCATGGGGTCAAAATCTCTTTCAAAAACTTTTTAAACAACTTCTCTGGACTTGAATCTGGTTAAGATCAACTGGAACAAAGTGAAAACCCCTATTGTGGTCCTGCTAATCAAAAAATGAACTTTTTTTTTAGAGGTCATAAAAAAAAAAAAAAACTAAGCACTGGGTTGATGATACATGTGTGTGGGCAACGTTGATGCTGAATGAAACATGCAGGTCTTGGGGTGAAATACTCTGCTGCCATCCAGACACTGCTCCTCAGATCAGACCTCACATATTTTAGGAAGACATTGCGGAGCCACAGTCTGCACATATACAGCATGATTCATCAGGGTACAAGTGCTAAATTAGGTTGCCTGCAGCCCTGAATCATTAACCATTGAAATATTTTTGCACATCATGATGAATATTACAAAAAGGAGACCCTGAACAGTTGAGCTTGGTTCCCAAACATTTACAAAGTTCTGTTAAAAGAAGAGGTGATTCAACGCAATGGCAAACATGCTCCCGTCCAAACATTTTGAATTATGTTGCTGGCATCCACTTTTATTGTCTCTGAACTGTTTCCAGAGAAATAAAGGGTTTACATGAAATACACAACATCAAAGTCTATTTTCAGTTACAGTTTGCACATTCCCCCAACTGTCTTTGTACTTGAGGACTGCTCTGAAGTTTATTATTTAAAAAAACATTTATTTTCTTGGAATAAAAAAATTCTCACTGTTCAAAGGAGCAGTAAACTGATAAAAGTCACACTGAAAGCCCCACACTTTTGTAGAAGAACATTGGGGACATACTGAGGGATATGGACAGCCATTGTCATGTTGGTATCTTTACTGCATCTATACACATTTCTGTTGCTCATGGTTTTGAAAACTTTAGAAGAGAGAATGAACTTTAGTAGATCAGTGGTCCTGGCGCTCTCTTTCTCTCTTCACACACACAATGGAAGGTCACAAACTTGGTTTGAGCAGAGGCCTCCACTGTCCACACTGTTATTCTTTTTGCATGAATAACCCTGGTCGTAGGAGCTTCATTAATCCACTCTATTCACATGTTGAGGCACACATGGACCTGGGAAGCTGCATGCTCCACCAGCAGATCCAGAGAGAGGCAGTGAAAGAATTTAACATGCTTTGCTGCTGTACTGCATGCCATGGTGTACCTTTGGCCCTTATCTACTATCATGTTTTTCTTAATATTACACTTCTGATTCATTACTAAAGTGTAAAATGGTCATGTAAGTGATCTTTTAAAATGTACAAATACTGATCAGAGGGGGTGTTGTTTGTTATTATTATGTTTTAGCTACGGCTGAGCAATTTCATCATTTAAGAATACAAAGTTTGTACATCACTGCAGATGGAGCTGAAGGTAAAACTAATAGGACTATCTGTCAAGGAAGAAAAAAACACCTAATATGATCAAAACAGAACAAACAAGTTCCCCTACATTATGCTTAGACTTGCTATGGGCTAAACTAAATCAAACCAAAAATCAAGTCTAAAGTTACTTTATCCAGATTGTTGCAAAATTGATGAGTAAAAAATATTGAAGTTATTGTCACGTGTGAAGTAAGTCTTTCATTTACATTTGTGGACTGTGCCTTTAAGGGCTTCACAGTTGACACATGGATAACTTTCAACATAACAAGTATTGACCTCACTGACCACAGACTGGAGATCATTCAAACACTTTCATGGACTTAGACAGACCTGTATATCCAAGCACTTTGTCTAGAATTAGTTTTTGTTTTTGAATAATTCTTGTCGTATGAACCGTCACCTTTGGTTTACCACTGTATGCTGCCCGCTGGTCCCTCGTAATGACAGTACGCAGGAGGAGCAGCTCCTTCACTCCGGTGTTCCTCGTCGTGTTGGTCTTCCTGGTGGCTTCGGGTCGGTCCGGTTGTCGGGATGCGGGCCTGTGTTGCACCGGCCGAGACCCGTCGTGTGTCAGCAGAGGATGGAGGTCTGACCGCTCCTACGGTACCTGTTACTGCGACCAGGCCTGCGTGTCCACCCAGGACTGCTGCCACGACTATGAGACGGCTTGCCCAGGTGGGTTAGAAAACACTTAATTTGAAACGGGGTTAAGTCATTTTCCCAACTTATGTATTAAGTATTGTTACATTTGTTTTAGACTGGCTTATTTGTGGAGAGATGTCCCTCCGATTTTTCTTAATTTATATCAGGGGTCACCACGCCATCGCCTGCGAGGCATGTTCCAAAAAACAGCACTGGTCACAATGGAGCTCCTTCTTTCCATCATTGTATTGTAAATCATTAAAAATAATTGTAAAATAATTAACATTGACCTGTGAGCAGTCTCTTCATATACCATTTCTACTATGATTAATGTTATTCAAAAGTAATCTGTGCAATTTTGTTGAGAATGTTTTTAATCAGACAAGTACCCTTTTGTGCCACTCACTTCCCATGAGGTAGCCCTTGGTCTCAAAAAGGTTGGTGACCCCTGATCTATAGCGTGGGATCTGATTTCCTGCAATCAAAGTCCCATCTTGATCTCAACCCAATTGAAGTCTATGGAGAGAATTCCACAATGCTTCTTTTGTTTACCCTCAGCTGTTTGCGCTTTGTCTGTGCTCACCTCAGCCGTGTCCTGCGTGGTGAGTGAGTGGGCTCAGTGGTCAGGATGTGCTGAACCATGCAAGGCAACAGTCCGCAGGAGGAGCAGGATGATTCTGCAGGAGCCGCGTAACGCAGGCAAACCCTGTCCTCACCTGGAAGAACATGCCGGCTGTGCAGAATACTGGACGCATGGAGGGCACTGTCACAACTCACTGGGTGAGAAAAGTTTGCCTAGATCCAGGTCTGCCAGACCAACACAGTCTTCTCTGACATACTAAACATGTAGGTTAAGAGTGACAACTGAGTGATTTTATCTAGTGAAGAGTTCACCCTTGAAAATATACTGGACATGAAATGAAACACAAAAGACATAAAAAGTGCACCACATGTACAAATATTAGACCAGATTTAAAATAAAGCTGCTGTTTCTACTTTCTTAAGAAGAAATTACATGCAAGAGACTCCTCTGCATTTTCCAAACCCACACTTGTTTTGCATGCATAAAGCCCTGTATTATATGGCATGCAGCACATGGTCACATATAATGTTCTTATCACGGTTGCTCCCCCCACAGTCCCAGCTCTTATTATAAGCGGTGGCTATGGCAACGCCAGGAAGAAGCGAGATATCCCTGACAGCGGTGACATTATTGGGTAACACGCTCAGAGAGTGCAGAAGAATGTCAAATGACACTGTTGTGCCTTTCAAATTGAACATTTACTCTGGGTTTGTCTTTTGAATATGTGACTGTGTGTGTGTGTGTGTGTGTGTGTGTGTGTGTGTGTGTGTGTGTGTGTGTGTGTGTGCGTGTGCGTGTGCGTGTGTGACAAGGTACTGTGTCCAATTTCAGCTGACCTCTCTGACAAAAGGGTGCCAGCAGAGTGCAGACCCACACAATCAGTGGATGCAGAACCTGAAGGAGGGGCACCGTGTGTGTGTAGAGTGCCAGCCTCCTGCTCTCTCTGCTGGACAAACACACTGTGCTGGAGACGGAGAGGAGGAAGAGGGAGACAGGTAAACCAGGATTTGTCATATCACAACTCACTCTTTTTTTCACTGAAGTAAAGCGAAAAGAAAAGTTTGAAGAACTAACGTTTTTTGAGTATGATAATCTGTCCTCATTTTAAGCTTGTCTCTGTCAAATGTAATTAACCTTAAGAGATAGATTAGGTTTCCAAGCCCAGGTGAGGAATTATGCAGCCATGAAATTATCTGGATGGGAAAGAAAACAGCATCAGAGATACAGATAATTTTCAAATAATGGTGACCTCTGGACTGGAACGCCCCCGGAGGTCGAAGTTTCCTACTGGGAGGTCAGCGTATCTACACTGCTCCTGAGTTTACCATCAAAGATAACTGCCCTGGGAGTAAACAGTATTTAAGCTCCTTTAATATTCTGTTAATTTTAGCATGTCTGACCAGTGTTTCAACACTAAGTCAGCTGTATACATAGTATTGTTCAATGTTCATATATAGAAATAGTGCTTTGAGAGAGATGACATCATTCCCATTCTCCACTTCCCAGTTCAAATGTAAATATAACACATCATACAAAGCCTAACAAAATTCAATACCCCCATTTTTAAGGGATTATTTTGATTTTTTAATATTGCTGCTGTGATGTTTAACTTTTCAAAGTTATAAAGTTTACACATAAAAATATAATATCCCTTTAAAAGTTTAATGTAATAAGTTAGATTAGATAGGAGAGATGGACATAGAAAGTCCACGTACAAAACTAGAAAAGCAATTTCTGAAGAAATTGCGCTGTGAATGCAGAATGCTGAAGCAGCTTGCGCTGAACTGCTAATGCAACAAAAGCTGAACCTGAATGACTGAAGATATGTCTGAAAATGGTTGAAAAAGTCTTGAAAAGCTTGCGCTCAACTGCTAATGCAGAATGCTGAAAATTAATGACTGAAGGTTTGTCTGAAAGTGGCTGAATGAAGTCTTAAAATGCTTGCGCTGAACTGCTAAAGCAAAATTCTGAACAAGAATGGCTAAAGTTATGTCTGAAATCATTTGAATTAAGTCTTGAAAAGCTTGTGCTCAACTGCAAAAGCAGAATGCTAAACATGAATGACTGAATTTATGTCTGAAAATGGTTGAAATAATTCATGAAAAGCTGGCACTCAACTGCTAATGCAGAATGCTAAATTAACCTGCCATGAACTCTTGGATGAAAGGAAACTAATGGATGAATCAGTTTAATGGATAAATGAATTTAAAGTTGAAATGGCTGCATCTTTTCAAAATTTGAAGCAATGAATTAAATTTTAAAGAACAGTTATGGAAATAATGACCTGACTGAGGGAAAATGCAAGTCTCATCTCTGAAACCCTGTTAAAATGAAATTCTGTGTGTCCTGTGTGTGAGTTTTTAATCATGTAAGCCTTTTAGCTGAGGCTCATCTGAAGCCAGATGTTGCCATGGTGATCATTGTTTACCAACTGCCATCAGAGAGCTGGTGGAGTCTGTTGATTCCCAACACATTTCCACTGAAATCAGGGTGTCAAACTGCCTACAACTGTGACAAAACCAAAGGGCCGATAAGAAAAATGATCACACCGTAGGAATCCTGAGACCCTGAGGAAGCTGTCTGTGTTAATTTCATGTCTAAAGATGCAGAAATAGGCCCATGACAGCGATATATAGATGAGGGAAATTTAACTGATCTCTGAGAAAACCCCTCAGGAATTAACATTGGAGTACATGGGTGCCGGAGCTGATTTTGCCCGACAGTTGGCCATATTGTGAAAAAGGGCTCCATCCTTTTTCTTTAAAAACCACTTTGTCAGAAGCAGGACAAGACTACTTACATGCTGAGGGCTTATTTGTGTTGATAGCTCAAAAAATGTGGCCAAGAGAGCAGTTTACCCAGAAGTTTCTCAGGTCTTGTTTCCCCCTCTCCCTGCTCTGTCGTTTGAATCTCCCACTCTGAGCTGAAACATTCCGTCCAATACACACCAATGTTAAATGGCTTGAAGAGCTGAAATGGATCATGACCTTTGAAGGGTCATTGTGAAGTAACTATGAATGCTAGGAAACATTTGAAACCCACTGAATGGAGCCAAAAGATAGCTGAATATTTTGAAGTTTGAATGGAGTTTGTAGCTGAATGTATGACTGAATGAGGAGGGTTTGAAGCAGGCTGAAATAATGTCCTGAAGGGAGGAAATTTTGAAAATTCCGCATTCATCTCTATGGGACCGAAATCTCGTAAAACGTTGAATATCTCGGAAAGTATTTGTGAAAAGTTTCTGAAGAGTCATAGCCCCCTTGTCCCCACTGAAACACACGTTTTGAAGTTTGAACGGTGAAAATCGGTTGAAGTTTGCAGAAGTTTTAGCGGTCCAAAAAAGCGGGCGGAAGAAGAAGAAGAAGAAGAAGAAGAAGAATAAATTTTTTTGACACAGAAGAACATATGCTGTGAATGCATTACTGCATTCACAGCAATTACTATACATCTATTTGTAGCTGTTTGTATCTCTAGTACATCTCGCCACCACTGACTGCATAAGTCAGTACCCCTTCCTGTCAAAATAAGTCTGGATCCACACCTGTGAATTGTCTCATTAGTTAGTCTTGTAACACCTCTGTCTTTACTGTAAATATGAAGCCAAAGCTGGTGGATTTTCTCTTTCTAAGCTAAGCTGAGCTAAGCCAAGCTAACTAGCTGGTAACAAGTGCTCAGTATTTGTGGTACACTCCTAAAAGTTGCCTGGATCCACTCCTCCAATGAATGTAAAGGGAGACAATTTACATACGAATCAAAATGCAACACTATGTCTTTAAGAAATAAGGATTGTTTGCATACAAGGTGCTAACATAATGCTACCATGGGTGAAGATATCCACAGAGAAAACAAGACAGTCATTTTCACTGCGTTAGATGACATGTTTTTCAATATAGTGCATAACTACACCCCAATTCTTGAATGTGAATGTAATTTTCAGAATCACCACTAGATGGCAATATTGATTATCACTTGGAGGTACTGAATGCAGAGCACTGACTGTTTATTTCCATCCTTTATTCTGCAGGAGACGGTCTCTTCAGTGGCAGGCGGTGGGAAACCCTCGTTGCAGGGGAGCATGGAGACGTGTAGGAAGGCTGGAGGTGTGCTCTTGCCCAACAGCCCACAGCTTCCTCTTCATCTAACCACCTCCCTCCTCCTGTAAGCCTTTCCTGTACGCACTGACTCACACGGATGTACATGGAACAATCTGTCAGAATGAATTCTGGGCATTTCTAGATAAATCTGAGTGACTTTTTGCTAATGTAAAATCTGGTCTTTTCTTATTACTCAAAAAAACTTTCAGAACAAATAACAGGGTTAATAACCGAGCAGAAAAATGAAAGGCGAAAAATCCTAATCAAAATGTAAAGTGATCTTATTTATTTAATTTTGAGTCATCCAAGGGAAATTTTGCCTTCATAAGAAATAGAAATATCTTGGGACATTGAGACACTTTTTTTACATGACACGTACTGGCTTTACTGGTGTGAATCACAACCAGTCACAACGCCAAAGTTACAACATGCACTGAACAACAGAACATTTATACAGAAACAACAGCATAGAAAGTCAACAGGTAAAAATGTGTTTGTTTTTTTTTACAAAACAGACAGCCTCAGGACCTACAAACAACATTGTATAAGAGCTGGCTAAGGTCGTTCAAATATCTATTTTCAATTCCCTGGAAACAGTTTACTTTACAAAGACTGATGGCTTAGGCAAGGTTGGGGTCAATTCCACTGAGAGCTTCAGACGTAGAAAAAATAGAGTTTGTTTTAAATAAGGACTAGGTTTTAATTGATTTCATGCTATAATACTGCTCCCTTTTGTTGTGTATCATGTGGTGTGTTTGTACTCCATCAAGGCATCCTGAATGGACCCCAACCCTGTAATACAGTATTTAGTTTCAGAGTATTTGAAAGGGCTACTTGCTGAAATAGTGCTTCTCACTAGACACTACCTTAAATGGGGTCCTGTGGGGTTGTAGCAAAAATAAAAAGACCTCAACCTCTTGACAAATAAATTTAGCAGCTAGCAAGGCCATCAAATTCTATTTTAGTTTTCATTTACTTTACCGTACAGTTGAGAGGTTTCAGAATCTGTGCTCTTCGTCTTTATTTGTGTCAATAAAGGGGAAACGTTAGAAGCCACTTCAACATTTTTCTCCATAAAGCATAATGATTCACATCAGAATGTCTCCTTGTTAGAGAAAAAAAAGCTTTTCCAAGGTTATTAAAAATATTAATTTCAATGGCATACTTGGGTATGGAGGTGGACAAAGTGCCAAAATAAAACAGAAATAAGCAGAGAAGAGAACTGGGGCCACTGAAAATTGTTTTTTGGAGGTAAGGTCAATAAATAAATAAATAGATAAATAAATAAATACAATTAAAAAACAAAAACTGACATCAAAGTTGAAATGGTGGGATGTAAGAAAGAATTCTGAGGAAAAAAGTCAGAATTCTGACTTCAGGCCTTTTCCTTTGGCTCTAATAGGCTTCTGTAACTAAGAAAAAAAAAGTGATTCAAAAAAGTATTACGGTGGTGTCTTGTCACATTCTTGGTATCAAATCTGGCATCATGCTGAATGTTGGTTTAGACTTTACTGTCAATAAGCTCAAGAGTATTCAGTTATAAGTACATTTTATTGTTTTGTATTGTATTGTTCTGCAATTCTATGTGTGTGTGTGTGTGTGTGTGTGTGTGTGTGTGTGTGTGTGTGTGTGTGTGTGTGTGTGTGTGTGTGTGTGTGTGTGTGTGTGTGTGTGTGTGTGTATTTGTGTGCATAAATATGTGTGTAAATCACCCCCATAGCAAATCTCAGTTGTCAACAATAGTGCTTGCTGCCTACTCGTGGAATATTGATTGTCATTGTTGCTGAGAGACGTTTCAGTGGAAAATGGTCCCTGACTACCATAAAATCCTAAAAGGTTGTGTAAGCGGACAGTAAAACTGAGCCTTTTTCGAATGATGTCATGCAAAGTTGTCTTTTAATTTTTTCTTTGAAGTTGCAAGTGTTTAAAGGCACTGTGAGGAGTTTTAAGCTAAGTTCTAAAGGGTGGATCTCTTACTGAAATAGGATGTCTTCATACTGTTTTGCAGTGCCTGCATGTAGGTCTCAAACAAGCAGAGTTTGTTATAGACGCTCACCCAGCAGTGGGCCTGTTTGGCTGGTAAACATTGGCAGTGAGTGAACAGGAGGAGTCTTTCTGGCTGTAGATATTTTTTGGTTTATGTAATGTTTTGTACTCATGGGTGATACTGGAGCACATTTAGCAAAATGACTAACATTATCTGTCAAAGTAATGTTCGAGACAGAGAAACTTCAAATTTAAATTTTTATGCTGGCATATGAAGATGCTTTTAGTTAGTTAATTGCATCTTGACAGTGCTGGAGACCAGGGCTGCAACATTAAATCTCTGCCTTGTCGCCATGCATCCTGTGAAAAGTTATCTTTAACAAAACAAGTATTATATTAAAAAAAATCTTTATTTTGTGTATTTGCTTTTACCAAAAATGCATGCTCTGGTAAGAGCCTTATCTTTACAACGTTGAGTTATGGTGTCCATGGGAAACGCAGTACTCATCCCAGAAAAACATAGCCCATTTCCAAAGCAGTCACCAGAATCAACATGGCAAGAAAACTCCTCACAGTGCCTTTAATTTAAAAGATTTGGAAAAATCTGACATGCATTAACCTTGAATTTTCATTGGACATAGACAAATGAGCAATTTAAAGTTAATAAGGAACAAATATAGACCTGTTGTGAACCAAATGTTTTTCTTCCAGTGACTTAATGTTGCTTTTAAAAAGGTAATGGACCAAGCTCTTGTGTCAGTAAAGCTTTCCTTGTGTACACTTATCTGTGCTATTTTCAACTTCTAATGACATGGAGATCTATCCAACAGAATCTGGGCAGAATGTATTAAGGCAGTGATTACTAAACTGGGGGGAACAGAGCTATGATGGGAGCATGGTTTCAATACAACAGAGTGAAAAAAGTATTTTTTTGCTGATAATGTTCCAAATAAATCTTAAGATGTAGTTATTTCTCCACAATGGATGTGTCAGAAAGTGTGTTTTACTGAATGCTTGTGTATGCTTATGTAATGCTGATGTATGCTGAGAAGAGGGGCAGATCTGAAAATGTGTGAACAGATGTTAAAAATATTAAACCACTGGAGTAAAGGGATGACCCAATGAGCAGCAGTTCAAAGCAGGGATGGGGACGATTAAAAAAAGAAGATAATTCAAATTGAAAACTCAAAACTGTTGGAAAACAGCAGTCAAATGCCAACCTAAAAGGAAAACGCCGTCCGTCCTTAAATTTGGTAGTTTAACATAGGGACACTTCTTTGCAGATGATACTTGAGTTTATGATTCAGAATCTGTTTTGAGTGTGATTGTTTTTCTTTTGGCTGTACATGTGCAGCAGAAGTAAATGATAAGCTGAATATAAAATATACAGAACACTGTTTTAGATAATGGCTTTAGAGGCTGAGATTATGATGCTGCATAAAATGAATTTGTCATGAGCTCCAACCACCCATCCATGTCCAATTATGCATGCTGAAAAACATACATGAAACACTCTTTCCATCCCTCCCATCACAGCTCCAAACAAAGCTGCATTTCAAATACTAAATATGCGCACAAGTAATCCTCATACGATCAGAGTCCCTTCGGTGTTACAGGTTGTGTCACTGCCTCTTATGAGAACAGCAGATGGAATATGCCGCAAACAAAAGCAGGATTCCCCCGACATGCATACATTCATGTTGGAAACTGTTCATTCTCTCTCCATTTAGTGGCAGTCACACTGCTCTAATGCCCTGGATTTACAGCGTGCACAGAAAGCCACACACACATACACACGTTTCCCTCTGCCTCTCACAGTCATTGCTATTCCTTTCACACCTCTGGTGCTCTCACTATGGAGGAGCAATATGAAATGGTTCAACTCTGTGATTAAAAAGAGGAAATGCAATCAGGGTTTGTGTAACTCTCACGAACTAAAAATTGTAAGTCATCACCTTTTGTTGACTCTTCAACCATTCTGAACATATATTTTGTCACTGTTGGTCATGATTTTTTTCAAAACAATTTTGTCTTTTTCTCCTCATTCGTTAGACATACATGCTCCTGAATCTCATATAGGCAGTGCAAACATTAAACCTTCAGATTTATATCAAGGGACTAGAAAACAATAGGTTGAGTCTAATATGTATTCATCTTGTATTGAAAAGATAAATAAGGCTCCTCATTTTATTATAAGATTATACTTTTTCAGGTTGGATTATGACAAAGACCGGACAAATTATGCTTCTTCAGATAATAAACATTAGTTGCTCTATATTCTATGTGAAGCATTTGATCAGTCTTGTAATATGTTCCCTTAATACTGCAGCTAATTTGTTATGCAAGACTGTTTCATTTGCTAAGTGCTTATGTAAACAAATAATAGTAAATGCATCGGGGGGTTTGGAGTGTTGTAGTATTTATGTAGTGCTACAAAGATTTTAGACGTAAACGTAACAAAGTACAAGGTCTTTACATCATCATAATGCTGCCTTTACACAGTATTCATAAATATGCACAGTGAGGAGTGGCTCTGCTAGCATGTGACTACTGTGCATACCTGTCACTGTATGGATACATGCCTTAATGTGCGTGTGTCTTCTTGTATATGTGTTTAACTTACGTTACATGCAACCAGACCTTCACGCCTAAATTAACAAATGGTTGCTTAGCTGCTGCCAGCCTTTGGAAAAAAGCTGCAGTCTCCATGGAAACTAAGTATATATATGTAGCCTGAAGATAGTCTCCTGTACCTGCATGTATCTTAAGTGGGTGTGTGTGTGCTCATGCATGAGTTCAGTTTGGGCATTTACAACTGAATTGTGGTGAATTGAACCTGGTTGTGTAAATTCAGTGCTGACAAATTTTGACATTAGAGGAACTAAACAGAGATGAAAAAGTACCCAGCTTTCAGAACCAAACATGCATATTCCACTATCTGAGAGTGAGGTCTCTTTGGCTGCTTTCATGTTGTTTAAATGACGACAAATGGATGCTAAACCTTTTTATTTATGTAATAACTTGCTGCATAAAAATTATATAAGAATATTTGAATATTTAATTTTTAGTGTCTCATGTTTTTGTTTTGTTGTTTGGCCGCATGCATGTTTCATAATTTCACGCTTTATGCAGCAATCCAGCTTGTTACATTTAGTTGTTGTATTTGCCCTTATTAAAAAATGTTGGTCCCCAACCATCCATTAAAAACAATACTGAGGTTTTGAAAGGATATTCAACGGTTTAAAAGTGTCATCCATTCTCACCATGACATGATAACATGAAGAATAGCAAAATACTGTTACAGAAGGAGCATCACATGAGATAATCTATGCGCTGCATCCTCCTCTAACTGCAGCTTCTGTGCCAAGACATTGAACCTTTAACTCTTTACATGAGATAATGACACAGCCAACTAGCAAACCACACATTGCTATAAGGAACCTCCTCTTCTTTTCTATATAAAAATAAATCAGGTGAGACAATCTCAAAAATGTGCACACATTAATTACCATTTGGTCATCCATCTACATTCACACAAACTCACACACATGCATACACACACTTAAATGCAGACATGCACACTCCTACAAATGTAAATGACTAAGGCCAGTTTTGGGAATGGAGGGCACAAGTAAGTAGCTTATAGGCTTCTGGGTCCTCTCCTGTATCTCCAAGACTACAAAATGAACTGGAATTGGGTAATGAAATGGCGGGCAGCTGGGATCATCTTCCTGGAGAATATAGAGAAAACCACCTGCTGCTTAAATTATCCTGAAGTTGGGTTACACCTTTTACGACCACAACTCAAGATCTACAATGACTCTGCTTCAATGAGGATCTCTGAGCCAATCTATTGGCTGCCTGGGAGTGCCTTCTTGTTTTGAGGGTGTGTAGTCCTGCTTGTAGGAATGAACTGAAGGAGGGGCAGTGACGTTCTCCAATTTAGTAGTGTTTTTCTCCCAGAGTATTCACCAAGCATGTTCCCCCTGAGTGCAATGCCTGACGGCATGCTCAGGTCAGTTGTAACTTGAATTGTTTCCCAGAGACCTTTTGTCTCGCCCTCTTCCTGTGGCTGAGGCCTGTAGAGTGTTTTCAGTCTGTTTTGTGTCTCCATAAAACACTCTGTCCCCAGCTTCCAGCTTATTCTGCCCCCCTGGAACCTCAGAGGCCTTTATCCAAAGTATTTTGACGCCCCCTCTCGACCTTTGACCTACGTGCCAACTCAGGTCCTACATGATTCTCATGAGCAACTCCCCGAATTCCTTCAATGGGGAACAGGCAATTCTGGCCCAGCATTTTTTGGGCTGCTTCTAAATGGTTCATCCCTTTCTGGTAGTTAGTGTTGATGCCCCGTTTTGGGCTTGAGCCAGTTAAAAGACGCTCTGAGGGACTTGTATCAGAGACATCGCGAAGGTGCTCGTCGTCATCTGTATCAGCGTCTATGTATTTACTGATGGAGGAGTCGTGGAAGGTGAAGACAGTTGGGGCAAGGGAAGTACTTTCTGGAGACTTTGGTGGAGTTCTGCTGCTGGCAGTGGTGTAGACAGAAACTTCAGGGCTCAATAGAGAGTTGTCTGACACAACTGAGCTGTCCGAGAGTGGTGACAAGCCTGACTCTCCATCGCTGCGATAGCTAACCTTGGGTGTCAGGGTTTTTGAGGAGTTGCCAGAAAAGAAGAATTTTCGTGCATTTTCAGAATATGAGGGCTTTGAAACAGACACAGGATTATTTAGCTTGGGCTCATGCTCCCCACTGGTTTGCTGCCCCAGTTTTGTGCTGCAATGAAGGGACAAACCTGAAGCTGGGCTGTGGGAGAACCGGTTGCTTTCCTGAGGACCAAGATCCATTGCTGGACTGTGGTTGAAGCGTGGATTCTCCTGGAAGTCTGTGGCGCAGCTGATGTAGCTGTCAATGCTGGACAAACTTTTCATGTCCCCCACTCCTTCTCTGGTTCCTAGAACAGGTGCCCCTTGATCTTGGATGTCCCCAAGCTCTATTTCATCTCTGTGTTTGCCAGCTCTGGAGCCCCTGTCTTTCGCATTGAGGTTTGGTTGGGATTGTGTCTTAGCCATCTGGTTGTACATCTCCTCTAGCTTCTGAACATTTAGCCTCTGGGGACTGGTGGCTCTGGCCTTGTTGGGGGAACCTAACTCCTGGGCATTGAAGGATCGGTTTGAGCTGGTCTCAGATGCAGCCCTTTTGGGGGTCCACTTCCAACGACTTGGAGACAGGTGGTTGTCATGTGGTCTTTCACTTTTCTCTACTACCACATCCATTAGCTCTGCGCTACGAGCAAATGCTTCTTTCAAGTTCATGGAGACAATGCTACCATTCCTCTTTGCCCTCTCAAGGGCCTCCCTTCGTTTAAGTGCTTTTTCCTGCCTCTTCTGCTCCTTGTAGAATTCAGAAAAGTTATTTACAATGATAGGAATAGGAAGGGCAATCACCAGTACTCCAGCTATACAACAAAGCCCCCCCACTATTTTTCCCAAGAGAGTTTTAGGGTAGATATCCCCATAGCCTACTGTGGTCATGGTAATGGTAGCCCACCAGAAAGAAGCTGGAATGCTTTTAAACTTTGTGTCCTCTTCATCTTTCTCGGCAAAGAACACCAAACTGGAGAAGATCATTATACCCATGGCCAGGAAAAGGATAAGCAGACCCAACTCATTGTAACTCCTCCTGAGAGTGAAGCCCAAAGACTGAAGACCCGTGGAGTGACGGGCTAGCTTCAAAATACGAAGGATGCGCATGATGCGAAAGATCTGAACCACCCGACGAACATTCTGAAATTGAAGCACGCTCTTGTTGGATTCTGTCAAGAAGATTGTGACATAATAGGGCAGGATGGCCAACAGGTCGATGACATTCAGTGGACCCTTGAAGAACTTCCACTTGTTGGGTGAGGAGAGGAAACGAAGCAGGTACTCCATGGTGAACCAGGCGATACAAACGGCTTCAACATGGGCCAGTTGTGGGTTGTCTGTGGACTGGCCAAACTCATCTGTGTCTTGCAGCTCTGGGAGGGTGTTCAGGGACAAGGCGATGGTAGACAGCACGATGAAAAGGATAGAGATGATGGCCAGGATCTGAAAGACAAATGTTTAAAAGAAAGCAGGATTAGATTATTGCATGCAACATGTTCCCCACTCGAAAGAGACAATTATATCCTACAACTGATGGAATAATTGCATATCAAGGAGTGAAGGGTTTGATTACAGTATGAAAGTGATGACCATAAGTGAATTTTATACAAACTTAAAGTCCAATCAAACCTTTAATAAATGCCTGACTAAGTGTTTGATTGCTTAGAGCTAATGGATTGGATTGACTTGGACTGCTTATTTATTCATGACCCACTTATCAGGCTTATCCACATGAGTGAGTTTGCTTGAGTGGAAGCTAATGTTCAGTAGCAGAGGCGTCACAGAATACAGTTGGTTTCTTATTGTGAACATTTTCCAGTGTCTGTGATTGTCAGACTAAACATAAATATTGAAAAATCCTGATTTCTGAGTGGTATCCACCATATTTGTAGAGGGCCATTGGCTCCAAGATAGAGTGGGCCACCCTCTAAGTCAAGGGTCAACGGTTTGATCCCTGGCGTCACCTACTTTACTGCCAGCTGAAAAAAAAATCTCCACAACGTATTTGAATATCATCAACATTTTCACTAAGTTTCATGTAGGAAACAAGTGAGTCCAAACAGACGTTAAATAATCAATCAAAACACTTAATAAAGCATAATGGCAGAATGAGGCATAGGAGAACTCCTTGGATAGGGTTGCCATTTTCCTTTACACTGAAATTTGCTCAAATAATCACTCTGGCCCAATAATTTCTCAATCAGGGACCATGGGTTTTTAATCAGTAACCTTGTGTCGACCCCCCACCCCCCCACAACCTGCACTTTCTGTGCATCCGTGAGGCCCTTCCTTGTTACATCTGTTTTCACTATCCTGCTAGTCACAGGTATGCTAGTTTAGCTCAGAAGAGGTTCAATTTCTAGTCTTAAGATATGGACTATTCATACTAGTATATCTATTGAGACTTTGAGACTTAGGTTTCTCACATTAAGGGGTGTTTACAATTAAACCAGCACACCCCATTTTTTATTCACTAGACAGTACAGAGGGTGTATACTGCAGGTTCAAGACCCAAATCAATCAAAAGTCTTATTTTACTAAAATAAAATCAAACAGTCTCGCCTGTTAAGCTTAAATTAACATGAGTGGAGAGATCTTGAGTAGAAGGAGAATGAGTAGTGTTTGCTTAACATATCTTGTACTTTTATTCACATCAAGGGTTGATGGTTTATTGTAGTCCCTTATCAACATAGCGGATTTTAAAGGAGATGAGCAGATACAGCATGGATCAAGTTGTGTCACCATCACTGTCTTGCTTTGTATCTTACTCTAAAAGAAAAGTAAAGGGCTCAATCATGCATATATTTCTGTGTGGAGTCTACTTTATGCTAAAATTGGTACCCATTGCAATTGATTTACTGCAGTTGGTAATAATTCAATGTGGAGACATTTAAAATGTGTATTTATCACTCAAATGAGTTTGTCTATTTTTGTGCACTGTAACCAGAGACACCAGACTGACATTAAGTTCTATAACTTATCAATATCATATCACATTTTCAGCAGTTATTTTTTAGACAAAATCATGTGCTGTAAAAACACTAACCTGCAACTTGCATGACACAAAAACACATTCATAACATAAGAAAAGGATGTCCTCATTAAAATCCACAGCACTTAATGATGCCAGATCCTCATTACACAGTACAGAATCCTGGAAAGTCTGTCAGAATAAATGCCCTCTGACAAACACACACCAGCCCACTATCCAACTTATACTCCACCAATCAAACTAACAAGCAAGCAAGTGGTGGTAGATAACACCTCCTTTAGCACAATGTGACAGCCCCCAGCTTCTCCACCAGCATTCCAGCTGTAAACACAGAACTTGTTTTGAAGGCCACAATTCTTGAAGCTTGAGATGCTGTTTGATAAGCGACTGCACCTGTACCACAGGGAGAAACACCAGAGGATATGCTGCTTTACTATCTAGCCTGTGCCGTGTCATTATTCTCATTTACAGCCCAGATATTTGAAAGAGTATCAAGGAGGACTTTATGTGAAAACAACGTATGTTCAAAAAAGACATAAAATCTCTATTTTACCGTAAAAGGACACTCTTTAAAAATGATCCATGTTTAAAAATAATGATAATCACAATGGTGTTTATGTAGGATGAGTGTCAGCCAACCAAAGTCTATCAACCAACTCATATTTTTCACTCAGCTCTTCTAATCTAATGTGAAATAATTCAGTTTTAGCAAAAAAAAAGTGTCATGCCAGGAAAAAAGTATCTGTATCCCTTTATAACAAGAAAGCTAATGATGAAGCCAAGTGGATTTCAAATTTCTCGTGCGATATATGACAAACTATAACTATATTACACAAACACAATTTGACACAAACACCTTCAGTTTCAGTACATTATTGTAACAGGAAAAGCTGCCTTTCATAGTGTAATAGTATTGCATGTACTGTATGTCATATGATAGTATTACCCCTAAACAGCAGCCCATGGAAAAGGTCCAATTCAAATTGTGCCATAAAAAAAGATAAACAATTCTTCCATAAAATATGTTCCTGAAATGTTACGTTCATACTCAGTGATTCAGATTTCAAATTCATGAAGAAGAAGCCTTTATGGAACAGTTTAAAACTGATCTGTGTATATTGAACAAGTTTTAATTTTTCTTTTATATAATATGATTTGGATTCACTAGCTTTTGAAATGTGTGTTAATATTGTTTATATCTGTAAAGAGAAGATGAACAATTTAAAGTTTTGCAATCTTTTATTGATTAGTCTTTTAAAACAATTATCCATGTTAGACATTTGGCAGCCTTGTTTTCATCCCGAAGATAATAGCTTTATTGCAACATGTCAAGCAAAGCCACAAGTGATGTATGTCTCTTCTTTGACCCTGTCTGACCTATGATTAGCCTGAGAAATTGGTGTAAATAATAAGATGGCTCTGCTGGTATAACTCACAGTCATTTTGATGCTCTTACACTGGTATTATAACATAAAGAATTACAAATTTTGATTACAAACTGAAAGCACCATTCATGAACTGTACTCTGAAATTATTAACTTTCCTCACACAGGACACTAAGTGCTGGAGGCTGTAGCTTAAATTTTGAGTTTGTTTGGCACTAGCCCCTGGGTGAGGACAAAATAAGTTGAAGAGGAGTTTAAAATATATTTTACAGGACATTACTTCATTTCAGATCACAACACAATTTCAGCACAGCTTACTTTCATTAAACACAAGAGCAAAACTCTCTGTGCAAGAAAACTATTTGAATGCTTTTTAATTAAAATAAACTAATTTACAAAGTTAATGTCTCATCTCTTCTTTTATACTGAGCTTAATTAAATCCAAATTCATCAACTGGATTTGCACACAGTTGTGCGTGTAAACAAACACACCAATGGCCAGCACAGAACAAATGACACAGGGTTTCCCTCCACACTGTCAAGAGGAAATTATGAGCCGCAGAAGTAGGGCATTAGCAGTAGTTGTTATTTGGTGATTGACAGCAGGAGCCTTAACAAGGGTCTAATGACTTTGAGTCCACTCCCCTGAGTAAAGATGCTGGCTAAAGAGGCTACCCTATCTACAACCAATCAGAGCAGGAGGAGACTGTTGCCATAGCGTCACAGCAGATGGGAATAATGACCCTATCTGTTTATTTTCTCCCCTCTGTGCTCCCCTCCTCCTGCCCTGGTGAAAATCTATTTGAATCAAACACTTCAAGAGCAGGAGAAAGGTGCCGAGACTGGGAAGCAAAAGAGGAGCTGACGAGAGCCAAACAAAAGAGGGGATCGAAAGGGAATATAAAATGATCAATGGAGAATTAATGGAGAGCAAACAACAGGATGTTTTGTCTTTGTGAGAGCTCAGTAAAAGCCAGAAACCAAAAACAGCGGCCAATTTCCTCTTTTGACACCATACTTTCATCATCAGTGTTTTGTACGAGTTGATGTACTGAAGGTTCAGACATGTTACTGAAAAGTATCCAACAGCCTCAGTGATTTCATGGCTTTCCTATTAATGACAAAATGAACAAGAGAGAGAGTTAATTTGGCAGGACATTGGGTACTTTTCAAATTGGAACAACACCCTGTCATAACATTAGAAAAGCGTTTCCTATTGTATAATGCAACACTGCAAAACCTGTTAGCTGCAGATACTGGTGCATACAAGCTGTGTACCGAATTTAAAGAAGACACCTTAATGACCAGCCCACTCTCATGATAGTCACAACATGCAAGTCAAAACTTTTCGGAGGCTTTGAAGCTCACAAGTTGCCACTTTGCATGGTAATATTTCCAGAGATGGCAGAGGCCGTAGAATCAAATATAACCGAAACGTAGTCGTTCTGATTTGAAGTTTAGATGACAATCCTTGTCAGGCAGATGTAGTGTTTACATTATATTTCCAACACAATAATCCATTTGCAACATTAATTGAACAGACAAAATGTTGTCCATGTTTCCATTGCTTTGTGACACTGTTCTCTTTCTTTTCAGCTGCCGCTTTAACACCAAGTCTTTCCCAAAACTTAGTGATTCGTCTTTACAACTTTCATTTGAAGGCAACAAACAGCTGGATCAAAACCATTGCCTCACTGGTATTTTGGCAGCAAACTTTACATTAGCAAAAAACACGCCTCTTCTATTTTATTGTGTAGCACCACCAAAACTGTTACCTGTTTCACAATTTAGCAGCTAATTTTCTTTGCTAGCATTACAAAAGAAAGTTCCTGGCAAGCTAGCTTTTTATTTCATTGTGTGGTTAAGAAAGCAGTAATGTAAGCTGTGGCTACTATATAGCTTACAATAATATAAACTAATATGTAAGGCAAAGGAAGTTTATCTTTTAAAATTCTGGCTAAAAGCAATTCAAAGTGTTAGCTGAATGCTACCAAGGTGTTGTTTTAGCATGTTGGTTGTCAATTGTGTTGCTTAAGCTTGAAATAGAAACTCTTATCTAAAGTATTTTCACTATCTAGAAGTTAAAGAGCTGTGAAATGATAATGATTCATCAGATACCCAAATTTTACACAACAACTTAGCACACATTAGTGTGACATTTAAATGGTGCTTGAGCTTCCCATCCTGAGCGTAAAATCAGAGGAAAATTGCAGCTTTGTTAATATGGTCAATTGCAATGAGTCATAAAAAAAGACAAAGACATGCTGCTATGAAACACAAAATAACATCTTCAAGATGTGGGAGGCTGTAACTACAGAATAACAGGACTAAAAGGGCAGAGGTAATAGGATTGAAAAGCTATAAAAAGGTCGCTAATGAAGGCGCTCTTCAGCTGCTGTGTTACTTTATGATTATGAGGTCAAGATCCACGAGGAAACCCTGAACATTTCCCCCATGGCCTGCAGAATGTCCCTGTAGCCCCCCTCTCTCCACACCACACGCTAATTCATCCTTCCTAGTTTTGCTTTATCTCAAATAGTGTGTGTTGTTTGGTTTAGCGGGTGCTAATTTCATCAAATTATTGCTCTGCAAATCTAAGATAAACCTTTCAGAGCACATAAAAGAGCCAAAAATAAATATGTCAAGGAAAAGGTTGAATGGAGCCTCAGACATAATTGCAGACGCATCAATGCAATTACAAACTATTTATAGACTCCTCAGCGGACACAAAGGCGCACATGACAAAAAAAAGATGTTAATGGCTGCAACACCCAAAATGATGTCCTTTATGTCATGCAAGTTAGCTGTGATGAATAGCATATTATTATTACTAGATTACATGGACAGATATGAGAGTAAATGCTTCTCGGTGGCCTACTAAAGGGAAGACAAGATGAAGGGAGGGATATTTATATCTAGAGGAGAGGAAAAGACAACATGTGTGCAAGAGATGGAGAGAGAATGTGTGCTGAATGACAGGAAATCCCACTGTGTCTCTAAACAAAGCCAGATCACACTGGCTTGTGTCTTTCTTGGCACATCGTCATGCGTCTCCAAAGACACAATAATCCACACATACTCCCATCTTCTGCAGGACAAGGTGACACCAGCCCTCATTAGGATGTTTCAAAAGATATCTGGGGCACCACTGGTGTGAATGGCACTCCCATACACCAACAGAACACACGTCGGTTTTTGCACCGATTGTCAAGGGACTAAGCCAAGAGTCAAGTCATTTTAAAGAGACAACACATTATAACTGTGTCTGCTCTCCAGTGGGTTGCACACTTAGGGCTTAGAAATGAGAAAATGCTTGAACTGTGGATATCTCACTGCACTTGTCACTGCTTTTGTGCCACCAGTTCTGGTTTGGATACCCTGTCCTGATTTTATGTTGGCTCTGCCCCAGGAGGAGTGATTTATAGTGTGATTTATACTGGTGTATTCAGGGTCAGGTCCATTCATCTGTGAACCTATCACTTGTTCAACAAGGTTGACACCTTGAACTTTGTTACTTTTTATATAGACTAGAGCTTCTCATGAAACAGATTTTAACCAATAAATCCTGATTTTTATTCAGAGGCTGTACTGATATGTGTTAAATATGTAATAAAACATCTGATTTTGGCTTACAGAAATTTGTCTGTGACTTTGGAAGTGAGTTGAGTGGTGTAAGGCATGCGATTAGCTTTGTCTGCAGATTTAATTTTTTACAAGAAAAGAATATATGTTGGTAGATTCAGCTTTTGGGGTCATAACTGTTAGAAAAACCAAGTGAATTACAGAAAAACACAAAAAAATTGTGATTAGAAAGACCCCTATGCAGTAAAGTCACATGGAAACTTCCTCTCTGGAGCAGAGTAATTAGACTCAAGTTTATGCAAGTTGACATATGCTTGGGGTAGAAAAAGTCTTATACGTTCACAATGAACAAATGTATTAAAATACATTTGTTGTATTTTTAGCAAAACCTAAAAATGTTAACCTTTACAACACTTCAAGATTTAACACAATAGTTGAAAATAGAAGGGGCATCTACAGGCTCTAATGAATTAAAAAAGAACATTAAATTATCCTTTAGCTACAAAATTATGACCGCTAATATTAGCATTAAACCATACACAGGCTAAAATAACTATTGGCCAGGGAGAAGCTGAATGCTTGTGTTGCGTAATACAATATAAAAAACTAATAAAATTTCACAATGCGACCACCATACAACAGCTAACATTAAAAAGCTACTTTCATAAAGTTTTTATTGTACTTGTGATTCTGTTACACCGTACAAAACCATCCAAAGGCTATATTACCACACAGCCACTTGCTAGCTAAGATGCTGGATTGCTAACATGTTCTGTGAAATGTCACACAATTGGATATAAAGGTATGCACTGTCTTATCTAAGTCAACATTTATCACTTCTTTTGTTGTAATATTAGTTTTAGGATAACGCTACTTCTTATCTAGCAGTGCTACTAGCTAAGGTGTTTCTTAATGCTAACATTACATTTGAAAAGGGAAAAAAGATTACGTTTTTCCTCTTCACTTAAAAACTCTCGTCTATTTGACAGATAATGTGCAAAATAAAAATGTTCGATGCTTATACGTAATAAATGCTCAGAAAAACACACAAAAGTGCCTGTGACAACCTGCGATGATACGAGATCAATGATGAAAGTTTATCTAGAAGTAGTGGGATAACAGAAGAGTGCTAAAGAAAGTTATAAGCTAGTTTCTGATGCACAGAAAGCTTTAGTCAATGATACAATCCACACCTAGTTGGAAGTGTCAACCTCTCACAGATGATTAAGTCAGATTGGTTATTTAGTTGGTTCAGGCTCAGGTAGGCACACCTCAGGTAGTGTCCTCACACTATACTGAGTTTGGTGGCATCCCAAGTGACAGGTGAGGAACTCCCAGACTCCCAGTGCTCCAGATGGCAAATCTCTCATTAGCAGCAACAGGAAAAAAAGACTCACTGCTGTGCTGCAGCAGTGGAATCTCCTGTTCCTGTGAGTCCCAACACCCTTACCTGTTTGCACTGCCAACTCTCACCCAGGGAAACACACCGCACAGACTAACAAGCTCAGCTAACACTCTTAACTCCTGCCTCGTAATGAAATGAGCAGACTTAATGGAAATATTTATCCTCAGGTGAGTAAATCCAGTCCTTTTTTTGATCAAGATCCCTCAGCTTTCTTTCCCATCATCCCTTGAGCTACATCTGAGGCCACAGGGATACCATGCAACGTTCCTACAGCCTCAACTGCCAGCCACTGTCACCATGACAACCCCCTTGAAGCTCGACAGGAGGTGGCTACGTGGACCTGCTTGTGAAAAGCGAGTCTGACATAGCCTCCTTCCCTCCGTCTATCCCTCCCTCTCGGCTTCTTCTATCCCTGATTTGTACCTTTTTCAAAGCTCTTGTAGCTTTGAACCATCTGTGCAGCCACAGTCTCTGATTCTATCCTTAGATTTTCTTCCTGTGGTCGATTGTTGTCTGCATCACCTTCTTTACATGCATAACATTTGCAGCATTACACAGATTTTTTTGACCCTGCTTTAAAAAAGAGAAAGTGCTCAATCGTCATGTGTAGGCACATGTGATTTGATAAATTTACACAACAATAGCACCGATCCCTGTCGGTGATTGATCACATGAGAGTTAATGATATGAGCATAAAATAACATGAAGTCATTCACACGCCTGATTCTGAATGTAGACGGGTTGTGCCTCTCTGCCTGTGAACAAGATGGGGTTTCCATGGAGATGGGAGGAGACTGTGTCTTCCACATTTCCTCAAGCAGGATAGGATGAAACAAATGCACTCGCACACACACATTTTCAGTGGCTCAGCTGTAGCCTCCACACCCTCCATCACTTGTGCTTGTAACTTTGAGCAGCAGTGCTTCATTTATCTTAACCTCCTACATTTCACAGAGATGAAGAAGTTGTATCTTGTGACGCCTCAGGGGAGGACCTGTGAGTTTAGCTTTCTGCAGAACTGATGCTGCCGGATGGATTAAAACCAGTGACCTCTGGTTATGACCTCACGTCTGAGGTATTAAAGCTGCTGGATGTCTCTTTGACAGGCAGTCACTTTCCCAGAGGCTTTAGTTAATTTCTAATAATGGTTAGGAGTCTTTGAATGAATATGTTTCTTATGTATGGCAAAAAAAAGAAAAACACTGTCTGGATTTGTGCTGAAGTCTTGAAAGCTGCAAGCCCTGGCTCCAAAGACAGATTTGTGTCCTTTCCATCTCCCTTTCATTTTGACTGCTTGTTCTCACATACATCAACTTACCCAGGCTACATATTCAGTCAGGCACTTAGCCAGACGCTTAGAAGGCTGTAGTTTTAGGAGGTCCCGCTATTCCCAACCCAATGATGAACCTCTCTTCATTCCACAAGGGCTGTAAAACCTCAAACCTGTTGACTATTGGCCTGGCTCTGCTCATGATGTCGGTTTGTTGTTGAAGTTAAATATGATCTGGTGTTAACATAGTTGTTTTATTTCAAAAGTCAGCCAGATGTAATAATATTGTCTCAGTGCAGTTTTCAGTGGCAGTGTCATTGCTCTGACACCCAGCAAAAAACAGAAGCCTTACGTAGCTGACCTGGAGGGATCTGACTGAGCAGAGCCAGTTTGAGTTCACACATTGACATTAAATTGAAAGCTATCGGATTTGCTGCTTTGATGGAGATGAACCTGAACGCATCTGGAATGGTTTGGCGGTAAAGCTCTTGAATAAAACTTTCAGCATTCTTTATTCTTTTTTGTATACTGTTGTGCACTGTTTCAATTTTTGTGAGACTGTAATACAGCAGAGGCCCAGCCAAGACTTCTTGATTGGTTGGCCAAGTCTTGGGCACAGACACAGGATGTATGCTATTAGAAGGCAGTGACCCTTACTGTTTCAACTGATCATATCTACTTCTACTAAAATTTAATTATAAAAAAAATAGTTATGTATTTTCCTGAAAAAAAAAAAAGTTAACTAAATACATTAAATTGAAAAGTTGTGAAATATTAATCTACAGAGGCTCAGTATTTGTTTACCTTTACAGTAGTATTCTTAGGGGCCTGTGTCCACCAACAGCATTTTTGGGCTTTCAACCCCCAGAACCAGATTTTTTTTTAGTTTTTCTCGCCTATGCTCACTGTTACAAAAGTTGTTTTACAGCACTGCCTTTCCCTTGGCAGTGACCATTAAGTCTGTTTTAAACTATTATCTGCTTTTATTCAATAATCATTTTACAAGAATGTGTTTGAGGAGAATAAACAACATGTGAAGGCTTTGAGGGTATCACCAACCAGCAAGCGCTTTGTCAGTGTAATGCGGATTTCAGACTCGTTGAAGCCCAATAAGAGAGCAAAGATCAACCCATGTTTAGCACAAATGAAGACCATATTTGGGGGGACCATCATCATCAACATCTACCGCACCTATGACAGGAGTTTCTATTTTGATAACCTCTAAAAAGATAGACAGTCAATCATATTTTGGGATCATTCAGTTGAATCAGGGATGACTAGTCAGATTTCAGTTCTGTCCCTGGCTGTCGCTTTGGAAACACCCCTGTGAACAAGTTGTAGAATTCAACCGACCTTTGGCATTCAAAATATCCAAGCTTCTTTTTGTAATCATCATTTATTTATCACAATTTTTCCTCATTTGGCCCCACAGAACATCGTGTTCTTTGGGGTCATAAAAAAGTCTCAAAAAGCCAGTTCAGGGGTAAACCTCTCCCCAGCTTTTACAGTTCCTTCATGCACAAAGTGCACCACATCCCCATTCAGTAAACTACTAATGTAGGGAGGAAATCTATGCCTGGACCATCCGTCTCCTGAATGAATCCCACCTCATCTCCTCTCCTTCTCAATTATTCATGCATTTCAGATGAAGAAGAGAATCCAGACTCAGCATCTATATTTAAACCCCGGCTGGTCCATGGTGGTTGTATAAATAGAAACAGTATAGGGTCTGGTCTGGCACACCAAAGGAGACTGTTATCATCACGAGTTTTAACCTGGAGTGCGCTGCATTTAGAAAGATAGAGAGGAGAGTGAAGACAGCTTAGTCAGTGTTGTATAGGGACATCTCTACATGCGGAAATTGTGGATTTATAGAGATAAGGGTCACTGCTGTCAAGTAAATGTGGGAGAAAGATCCCATCTTACCCTAAGCCATAGTAACAGTTACATACTAACACAGATCCTGAAAGACTTAAAGAGGGGGTATTATGCTTTCTGATATAAAGCAGCAATGCTGGATGTTCATACTTAACATATACTGATTTGGAACCGCTACAAGTTCATTATATTACTCAAAACAGTCAGCTCTAAATATAGCATGAGATCTTCACGTGATCCTCATGAGATGTTCACAAGATCTTCACAAACTTGCTGAAATAATGAGGTCATCACATAAGGATCTCCTAACTGTTCCCTGATTCAGTGTTTCAGACAGGGGCTAAAATAATGGTTTTTGGAGACACCAGAGTGAGGAACATAAGGACTGTTTTGAGCTGTAAATCATGGAAAGCCATGGGAGTATCAGAGAGCAGAATAAAGCCCAAAATAGGCACTGCACCACCTCATCAAGTACTATGTTATATTGACACGGATAAACCATCAGCCAATGAGGAGGCAAGTCCATCTTACTGCTCAAGGATATGCTGCTATGTTGTGTAGCAATTAATTCAAAATACATAGTTCACATAGTTTTACGGCTCATGCTGGCTAGTTTATTAAAGTGCTACGTTAAACTCTGCAGATATCAGCACAAAGCAAAATGTAAACATGAGAGAAGAATTGATTTTGCACCCTAAGACAAATGAAGCCAGGAAAGGACACACATGCACACACAGAAAAAAAACACGACAAACAACTGCGATGCCTGATAGAAGGAAGCTGCAAGTGATGCTCAGCATCACAGAAAATGACAGTTGCCATGGTGACAGTGACAGTGAACTTTTAAACATTTTAGAGACGGCGGTGAGAGGGAAATAAAAAGCAAGAGCACAAAGCAGAGAAACAAAGACTTCCGAGGCCGTGACTGAAAAATGTGTACGCAACATATTCTTCTGTCTACACAGCGACAGCAGTAGAATACAAGATTACAATTAATCCTGAATTCACACTCAAGCTTAGTACAGATATTCTCCGCATAACATTACACAGTGAGGCTATATTTAATAGCTTGTGGGAGCTCAGATCACAGGCCATTTAATGTCCATGTTGCTAATCCCTTTGAGAGACAGTCAATATGAAAAACCTGAAGTTTTAGAGGCAGGCAGGTAGTAGTGCATACATTATTTGTGCTAGATAAATTCCTGTTTCATTATCCCTATTCTTGTTCCCTATTGATCCCTATTCTTGTTTATACCTGGCAGACACGTGAGAACATATTGTAAGTTTCAGTACAGAAGCTCGCGGTGTGCATTAACAGTGTAATTGAATTAGCATAGCATGTGCCGTACTTATGTAAATTAATGTGCAAGAAGACATGAATCAATGCCTAGGCCTCGCCCCCTTATCAATGTTGCTGGCTGTACAGTTTTTTTATTTTGCACAGATACATAAGGACAGCCAGTAACATTGATTGCATATAATGATGGATGACACATTTATGCCTCCTCCTGCTGTATCAAAGTGAATCCAAAGTTAACCCCTGGTGATGAAAAATGAAGCTAATGAAGAAAATGCTGTAATGTGAGTGTCTAGTTGAGGCTATACTGACAGCTTTAAATGAGTGTTTTTTTCTATCTTGCTTATTTTTCTATCAGTAACTTTTTTGATGGCATTTAAGCTGAGAAGCATACATAAAGTTGCCAAATAAAAAGTTCAACCACTTTCTTGAAAATAATTACTTATTTTTTGGCAGTGTAACCCTATTCTTGGTGCTCCATAACCTTCTTTATGCCAGAGCCTGAGGTGGGAGTAACACACCCTCCCACTCATCAGAATACATACATGAAAAGCCAAGGTTTGGAGAGCAGCAGCAAAGCCCCCAGGGGTACTGAACAAAACAGAGAAGGCAACAAGGAGAAAACATGCAACACTGGTGAAATCAGACGCAGCATAAAAAGAGGAGCAGGGATGGAGGACAGTAGCAGAGCAGAAAAGACGAACAAGCTGGTTAATAAATCCCGTTTAGGGGAGAAACAGCTCAAAGAAAACTAGAAAGTGCATCAGACCATGTCCAAATAAATAAAGTGTGATGACATGCACGTGCAGCTGGTGTTTGTGTGTGTTGGTACTTTAGCTTGTGTCGCGTAAAGACACAAGTGAAAGTGCTCATCAAGGTGAAAGGCGTCTCGCTCCAGTAGTCAAGAGCTCTTCCCACTCTCAGTCGGCCATTGACTTGATGAAAATTTCTCCTTCACCTTAGTGGCTTCTATTTCTGTTCCTGGCCTTCGCACTACCTCAAAGTCATCTGTTCACCTCAACACACAGCCAGCACGGTGGAGTAAAAGCCTTGTATGGTGTGGGGAACACTGCAGAGCTACAACTAGTAGAGCAGCTTCTTGGCCAAGGTATCGATTTATGGATTCTGTTGCTCTGTGCGCTCACAAAGATGTTGAGGAATGGACATGGTGAGAAAAAATGTTGGTACATTTTGTTAGAGAAATGGTGAAAAAAACAACTAAAAATCTCACATGAAAGACGTGTGTATCGAATGTCTTGCTGAATTCTTATGCAAGCACTTTTTTCCAGTGTACCATTCTGTACTGTTGGCACCTTTTTGGTGCAACGTACAGTTTATCTGATGCAACATCTTCTAGAAAGTCTACTGCAGGCAAAATCTGCTAATTCCCTGTCAAATGTTTAACCCCACCTTGCTTCTCCTGCACCCCTGTTTGCAACATCTGCTCCAACAATGATGCAAACACTTGCTCCTGCAGCTGCTGCTCAGCTCACTAACCCCACCTCCACCTGTTTGATGCCTAAAGTTGCTCTAGAGGAGAGTTTTATCGATGTCCCTCCCCAACATCTGCTGCTGAGTCTGATAACAGCCTGTGGCAGTAGAGGGCCTCGGCCTGTCTCAGAAAACACATGCTGTATTCAAGTGAAACAAACATGTTCTTCCAGGATAAACTGACTGAAATAGTTATTTTTTCACAACACCAAATTGATTGCAAAGGGAGAAACTAAAGAATGATGTAAAAAAAAAATCTCAGTTGGATTTATATTGTCATGGTGCTGGTTGAGCCACAACAGAGTGCAAGAAAATCTTAATGCAGTTATTGTTCACTTCACGCTGTTAATGTTAATCATAACGGAGTAGGCTTAAAGAAATAGCAGATGATGAGGCTGCTTTAAGACATTGAGGCAAGGACAGGTTGGGGGAGTGGGTAATGCCAGGCATTAAAGAACCAAGAGGAGGAGTCAAACTGGGGTTGCTTGATGACTTTTGCAGTTTCAATAAATGGGTGATACATCTCCAACTCTCACAGGAACTGGGGCCAAAATACCTCGACAAGCACACCAGGCAGAAGCTCAGGTGATGATTTTGGTCTCTTATTCCGTGCAGTATGGGAATTGGCTGGTAGATTTGTCTAGAATCGATGGTGAGTCACTTCCACCAGTCAACAACAAAACAAAAAGCATCAGACTTGAGATTAAACTGGAAAGACCAGCAAGTTGGTACAGACCATAGATTGTATTATTTATGAACATAGTGTCTGGGATGTCACATATTAATGACAGGTGCAATATTGAAAAAAGGTTGAACTGAACTTAACTTTATTGGAGTTCGATGACACAGGGTGTGCCTTTAGCCTCTTTGTAGAAAGCTACAAGTGAAAGCAAGAATTGCAGTTTTTAACACAAGTGGATACACCCAATTCAGTTACTCTAATTCCATTGTAATACCTCTTTTAATAGCATCAAATTACTAATTAAATAAACAAACAGAAAGAATGTTCTTTTTTTTAAAATAAACTTTGCCCATTAAGCCAGCCAGTAGAGGAAGCTGTAAATGATTTAGCCTCACTTTTGTAGAGCACGTCATCCATCTGTGACCTTTGTGTAAGGAACACACTGTTAACCTTAAAGCAAAGAGGCAATCTTTATGAATGAAAGAATGAATTTTTACGGTGAGTGTTAAAACCAATTCAAACCACTGAAATGTAAAATAGTCTGAAACTGATTTCTCTTACAATTTGAAGCTCACTGATATTTCCAGCAAGCGCTGTCTTCAAATAGGCGAAGTTTTGGCTTGGTCTTTGAGGTGTAGATTTCACAGTGGCAGAGGAAGGGCCATTGTGAAAGTCAAAACACTCAAAAGCTGTGATATTTAAAGCTGTTATCCAAGTTTTCGAATTTTCCCATTGCTAACTGGCTGAAGTCATCCTGAGGCTTCAATACACACATATTATTCATCAGCTGCTGTAACAGCGTTGACGGGCACTCCCCTTGAGGGTTAGACCTGATTCAGGGAAACTGACACAGTTTCAGTTTTAATCTCTCTGTGGTACTGACTCACAGAGTTTACTTTAAGGCTGATGAGTGAGACGATGCAACTGCTACACTAAAACTGCCATGTCTTCACTAAAATGAGCTTAATTCACAGCTGGAGCCCCCATTTTTTTCTAAATGAGAGGAGACCTGAAGAATAATGTTGACAGAGATACAGCTGCACTTCTGTTAGTGTTCTGACAATACAAGAGCAGAAAATAAGCTGCTTCGTTAAATTATTATTACATAAACCATCATGATCATATTCAAAATGCTCCTGTAGTCTTTTCTTTTTCAAAAGGTTCAATATTTAATGATTATTTTAACTATACATGCAGTTACTCGGCAGCCAGCCAGCTCATCTCATCATCATCTGAAGAGAATTCATGTGAAAGATTTTGTCTTTGAACTTTTGTTTTCTGCTCCTCATTGCAAGAACAAAACACAAACCACAGGCCTTTGTTCTCTCAGCCTCTGTGGCTGTGTGATTGTCCGGACTATGAGCCTCTTTCTTTAGAACTAAATCAGGTCCAAAGGCAACACAGACTCAAACAGCTTATGCTCCTCATGCAAGTAATAATCAAAGTCTTTTCCAGAAACTTTTTCTTTTTTGTTAAAGATTAACAACTTAGAATGAAGTTAAATAAGATTATTTAAATTTTATTTATAATGAAATTAAAAGACATCATCATGTTGAAATGTTTTCAATTTCATATATTCAGCAACTTTTCTGGGTGTAAGATCCAAACAGCAGAGTGTTGCTGCCTTAGGGTGTTCTGCTTTTCCTTTGGAGCTATATTATTACTATCCACTTGATGTAAAAAACAATCAGTGTGAAGGGCAAGAGGGGAAAATGCAATCTTGAGAACCATCAGCTGATTTGATGCTTTGATGCTGTCTGGTCTGGTGCTGGATGATGAGCTTAATCAGGGATAAAGGTGTTAGAATGGACCCTTCTCCACGCATCCTTATGTATAGTCTATGATGGTTTGACTCTCTGACTCTAGACCAGGGGTCTGCAACCTTTATTTTAGCCTCAGCTCATGTGTATTAAAGTCATTCAGGAGCTACAAAGTCTGCTATATCTACTGTAAAGACTAAAAAGTTCTAAGCATACCTAATATCTAGTGAATAATTATCTAAACAAGAAGCTATTTGAATGTATGTAATTGTACATATGCTCTTGGTTTATTATCGTCAAAACATGTGTAAAAATGTTTTTAAAATTGAAATCATATTTTTTGTTTTGCTAATTCAGCAATTTCAACAATTATGCAAAAATATGGAGATTTAAAAAAAAAACTTGAGATGATTTTTTTTTCAAAAATGTCAAAATTTTGAAATTACAAAAATTTGCAAAAATTTCAAAGTTTTTGGAATACTTGAATTTGATAACATATTGACAATATCGCTCAACTCACATTTTTTGTGTTTGGCTAATGTTTTTCCACATATGAAGAATGTGGAAAAGTTTCAAATATTTGCAAAAATTACGAGCATTTTTGAATCATCAAAAATTTGTAAAATAAATAGATACATTAATAAAAATAAAAAGTTTTGAAATTTAAAAAATGTCCAAAAAAATTTAAATACTTGCAGAACTACAAAAATTAGAGTTCAAAAATTGCAAAAATTTCAGACAATTTTTAATTCTTTATTTAAGTAATATATTTTTTTAAAGCTACAAGGAGCCGCTGCAAAGGAGTCAAAGAGCCACGGGAGGCTCCAGAGCCACAGGTTTAAGACCCTTGCTCTAGACTATGCTGGACGAGGCCAGTTTATGCAGGTTGCTGATTTCCACCACTCCAATCAAAAAACCCTGTACCAGACCATATTTGAAAGTGGAAGTGTTGTTGTTTGAAGTCATGTTGAAAAAAAAGCATATACTCAATCCCTGGAGCCATCAGCTTGCCTGGTCATAGCAGTCTGCTGGTTTATGAAAGAAGGCCACTTCCGGTGGCAAACAGGAGTGCCAACATGTCCAAAATCAAAGTGAATGTGATGTAACACAGAGGCAGATGGCCTTTAGTTTAGCAAAAAAAATGCTGCTAGCAGCCTGCTAACTTGTTATGCAAACTCTGCTAACATTTTTGCCCAAATAACGACAGATGAAACAGACAAACCACCAATTCAAAGTAATATAGATCCACTGTGGCCCTAGAGCTGATTCAGTATTCGTTTTTGTTCCAGTGTTGACCAACAACTTCTTATTTTTAAGTCTTGGTGGCAGCAATTTGCTCCAGTGCTCTATAAAAGAATGAATAAAAAGTTACAGAGACAAGGGCTTGCTTGTTATAACCTCTGCAAAATTCAGAGCCTTTGCTTTGCCACCCCAGTCAAGAAAGTCGGTGAATAGCACAGTCAAAATGTGGCATGCACTGTCATGTGAGGCTTTGATTTTAACCTGGCATATAGTGGCAGTAGTGATATCATGTGAGTCCAGCACATGCACTCCTATGATTTATATTGATTTCCAGAAGAAACTTGAGCGATATCACGTGACCTGCTGAAGGAAACAGAGACGTGAATATTTGATTCACATCATGTGCTGGAATCTATTTTGCCCCAGTCACAGGCTTACAGCTCAGTCTCTGTAATTTTCTGACCTTATCATTTCAAACTCAGCAGTTATCTAGATCCCTCTATCCCTCTCTGTTCTTCTTTCTCCTTCACACTCCTCGGGCATCGTCCAGTTCAAACAGTGAAGTATCTTTAATCTCAGAACGCTTTAATCGGACAAGATATGTGCAAAAACTTTTCATGCATTTGGCAACTGTTTCTCTCATGACCAGTTATGTAATTCATAACACACATGTGTTTTTATCTTTAAACATATCCACTTGAATTAATTCTTCATCGCTAAACACAGCAAAATGGCTGGTTCACTTACTAAACCCGTTCTGCAGGAGTTAAACACACCCACAGTGCTCCTGTGCATGCTCAAAAACCTGAGATGACACTACAACTCATGAACTCTCCACTAGAAAATTCATGACGAGACTTGTAAAATGCTCACAAACACAACCCGACCACTCGAAAATCAGACCTCATCACATTAACAGTGAATGAGTGTTAAAATATGCAGCAGCAGGCTGAAGCAGCTATGAAAAGAGTCCCTCCAAAACTCCAGTCTGATATTAAACAATTAGTCACATTAAATGTCAGTGAAGTAAGCAGTTCATGACTGATTATCATAATTCTGCTGATCATTATGACTGGGTCTTTCTGTCCTCAGGCATGTGGCCTGTACTCCGGTGTTTCATCACAATAAACCCACGACACATCACAAAAAAATTACCGCCAGTGAGGTTATGTAACCACCTCTGTTCTCCAGTTTTGGCTTCAACATTCAGATACTCATTCTGGAAACCCTGAATAACCATTCTTTTTTATTCTTCAGCTGATTGGAGATGTTCCATTTTGTTGTTGTTGTTGTTGCTGCTGTTGTTGTGTATTTTCACCTGTCCCTGTTTGATAAGTTGTAGACTTTTATCATCCTCACCCTCTGATAAGAATACAATTCCCCCCAGTCACAGCAAAGCCTGACTAACTAATGAGTGTGTCTCCAGACCTGAAGTGAAATGTTTGCCAAGCTGCCAGCAGACAGAAAAACCCGCTGATACTGAGAATCCCATCACCTTTCCCTCTCTGTTACCATCAGGACAAACTTCTGCCACTGTTGTGTAATCCACACAGCAGACTGCAGACTGTGACAGTGAGAGCTAAGTGGGGAGGATTAGCAGGTTTTAGTGGACATCTGCACTCCACTGAGTGATTTCACTCAAAAATGCTTAAGCCTTAAGAAAAAAGGTGAACTCATGGTTTAATCTGCTGTTCTTGGTGTAATTACAAGACTGAAATAAGCAGGATTTCAAGGCAAACTGTTACCTATTCTTGATTTGGGTTAATGCTGGGGGTGGAATTATGGTTCTGAGCCGTGTAAACGGTCCTCGAGTTTCCACACTAAAAAACGTCAATCAAATGATCAGTAGCTGCATTTAGATGGATCCACAGAACGTTATCTCATACCTCTGATTAGGGTTCCATCCAATTTCACATGTTTGACATGAAACAACATGACTGGAAAAGATACAAACTGGTACAGCACAAGGCCTGGTTCAATGTATACCATACAAACCAACACAACAACTTGAGACGATGCAATGCAATAAGACAGGAAACAATACCACACTGAGTAACAAGACACAACTTAGTATCACTCAACTTGCCTTACCTGGCATGGCATGTCATGACACGACATGACACAATGCAACTTGACACAACAGGAGAGGACACAATACAAAACAATATGACACAGCACAACACGATATGGCTTCATTTGACTCGACTCAACTCGACTTGACTTGGCTCAGCTGGACTTGACTTGGCTAAACTTGACATCAAAATGATACAGCAGGACATGATAATACACAACACTACACACCATGACAGGTTGAGCTACACCAGTTGACAATACACCTCACGACACAATGACATACCATGGTTCTTACAGTATCTCATTTTCTTGTTCACAAGTGAAGGGGGAAAAGAAGAAAGAGATTGACAGATGGATCAGAATGGCGTGGGCAGGGATGCGGACACCATACTGGACCATTGGCTTTGTTTATAATATTCAAAGTTGAGGTCAACGTTTGGGTACACGCGTGAGTAAACAGAGTTCTTCCTGTTTACATGGTATCCCGATCAAACAGGCAATGTATGGGCAACATCCTGACGCATGGAAAACGTCATGACTGAGCGGCAACCTCTGGTCTAAGAATATGAGACAATGCAAAAGTGCTAAAATCTGCTGTTTCTCGAGTATTCACTCGAGGCTGGCTCCGGAAGTCCTGGAAGCCACATAAACACCAAGACAAAAAAAGTCGTTTTCAAAGCAGAAATGAACCTTTTTTACAGCCTGGTGCAAAAAAACGTGTCCTGTCTGAATCGTTAATTTTACTATCGGCACACACTGTAGGGGGGGTGAACTTTTTTCAAACTTGGCGGTTCAGAGGATATGAAGAACGCAAGCTCACCCAATCATAGGCCCAGCTCAGGGTCACGTGACCCACAGGTGCCCTATAACTGTACGCGAAGCCTTTGCCACTACCAATGTGGCTGCAGTAGCTGATGTGCTTCATTTTCCATTTCACAAATAGACAGGTGACATCAGGGCTTCGTCCATGTTTTATACAGTTTATAGTCATGACACAATGCGCGACATCTCCGCTTCGTCTTGCTGCGTCCATAGCAACAACAACAGTAGCAGCAGCAGCACAGCGGAGCCCTGCACTCAAAAGACCAAGATTCCTTGTGAACAGAACATGCACAGAACACAAATTAATGTTTCTTTCGATGGGCTTAACTGGATAGGTGTATGCATGACCAAATATTCAGGTTAGAAATGGAGTGGTGTTACCCTTGTGGTGTTTTTCGGGTTTTTAAAACCGGAACATGAGCGTATTCCAGTTTTTCAAAAGGGTAACGGCATGGCCCTTGCGCAACCGGGCTATTGCTAGTATTCTAAATATGAAAGGGCTACTGACCACATGTAAACATAGCCATTGTGGTAAAGAAGGAGCTGAGCCAGAAGGCAAGCCCCCCAATTTACTGGTCAATCTACATTCTAACCCTCACCTATGGTCATAAGCTGTTGGTAGTGACTGAAAATACAAGATTGCAAATACAAGCAGCTGAAAGAGCTTTTTAAGGTTTGGAGCTCAGACAATTGTGAGAGGCTCAAAGTAGAGCTGCTGCTCCTCTGTGTAAAGACGAGCCAGATGCATCTGTTGAGGAGTTCTCTGGGTTCGAATTCAGCCTGTGGCCTGTTTTCCACATGTCATTCCCTACCCTCACCCTGTTTCCTGCTTTATCCACTGTACTCTGCTATCTGATTAAAGAAATAAAAAGACCCAAATATACTTAAAAGAAGTACTCATCTTTCGTGCCTGGGTAATGTATTGCTATTGCAAGATTTCCGGATGATAATGTATTATTGTACTGATACTCTGTGCCACCTGTGAGAGTAAGAGTGTTTGCTAACGAAAATAACTTAACATAACAGTGATTCAGGCCCATATGCTTTCAGATTGTTTTATGCCCCACAAGTGACTTAAGTAGATGAAGACAATAATCCAAAAACATGCTATTTATCTTTCCAGTGTTATCTGGGTGAAACCCTGTACATTTGCAAAAATCTAACCGGAAACTACCAGAAAGCTTCCAATCTTCACCATATGTGGGGGGAAATATTTGCTGGATGCATTTATTTTGGAAAATAAACAGAATTTTGGCGCTGAAAACGGTTTGGCTGTGATCCGTGAATGAATTAGCAATTAGGACGCATGACAGGAAGGGAGCCATCTCTGTGTATTAAAAGATCATGATCATAATTTCTCAGCAGATACACAAATCCTCTGTGTGCTACCATCCATCTGGCCAAAAGTTAGGTCTCATTCTGGCTCACAACTTTTTCTGGACACATTGGAAATAACAAATTAGCTGCATGGATCAGAACAAGTCCCAAAAATGTGATCTTGTTAATGTCAGCTGGCGAAGTCAGCTGCCAAGAGAAGTCAACGAGGTTTATATTGTGAGCCTAAACAACAGCTCATCTCTGGGTGTTTCGGCCTGTTAGTTTCTGAATGTACAGGCTTTCAGTTATGTCACTGTCAAGTCTACTGTTCTACATGTTTGATGCATATAGTAAAAATGTGACATGTCTTTAATTACATTAATCTAAATAATGTTTTACTCTGAGTGCCCTGATGGGTTGTCAGTTCTTTCTAAGTCAGCTTGTTTGTAAAAAATGATGTGTTGCGCTTTATTAATACAGGCATTTTGTGATAGAGAAATCCTGTCTGTGAGTGTGTGTATGTCCCCTTAATCGTGCGGACCAAATAGGACAGACGTGAGAGCTGTTGATTAATACCCATTGCTCTTCCCTGTCAATAAATCCATATGCTAAGCACTACCGAAAAACGAAAGATCGACCACACCAGCTTTGAGATCAATTCATTCTGACCCCAACTTTCTGAGAGTGCAGTAGAGTTTTTTATAAGCAAGTTTGGATCTGTTCTCGGGGCAGGTAAGGATAAGCACTCAGGAGCTCTGCCATTGATGAGGAGACATTGTGACAAGCACTGAGAGCATCTGGCATGAAAGCAATCATCATGGTACTGGAGTACACACAATGATCCCAGCTTACTCTCCTCACAAACTCAGACATCACAGATAAATAACCTGGGGGGAGTCTGATGAGTTATTTACTCTTAATCCCATATCAAGCACAGATTTTGACCTTAGTGTCACATGGTCACCTGGTGCAGCTGGGGGAGTTACATGTGGTTCATGACTTTGTTACTGCTCTCTTTCCCTGCTGTGTTAGTACACTACAGGTCCCAAAGACAGACATGAAAATGGAAAAAAATGCACTTACTGTTGCAACAGACACTGTAAACTTAAAATAGCACTCTGTAGTCTGCAGTGCACTCTGCACTGGCACATTTATGTTTTGTTTTCCTCTGTATCAGTTGAAACAATCACATTTTTCTCAATCTTCACCAATTTTCCACAGTTTCATTGCTTATTGCCTGCATGTCCCCATGATGTTTTCTTACCCTCTTTAAAGCACTTTCTATTTCATCTGTGCTCAAAACGTTCTATAAATAAAGCAGTCTCACATTGCCCTTTCCTTAAACCCATGCACGAATAAAGCAGCTGATTTGGTTAAAGGTATGAAAGCATGTTTGAGGTAGCCCCTCACAGGTTTAACAGGCTTCTCAGTGACACATGCATGGATGTACATTTATGTTCTGTGGTCTTTATGTTCACGATCAAAGAACAGCAGCTGTAGCAGAGCACAGACTTCACCAAGTTAAATGTTGGATGATAACAAGAAATATGACTAAGGGCCTGAATTATTCATCAGTGTGCCCTGGAACTGTTATGAGTACTCAGTTTTAAGAAAGTATGATTGTACTCTATACTCTGCACATGGATGTGCACTGCTCATGTTTTGCCTCTTACTTTTTTAACCATGTTTAGAGTGAACCCATGCAAGGTAATGTTTGAGTTTTTGTTAATAATGCATATTTAGTTTTATAGTTATGCCCAAATGTCTCATTTTTTAAAATTTATTTCGGCATTCTCACTCTTTCTTTACCACTTAAGCCATCATAACAGCTTTACAGTAAGAACAATGATTTAAAACAATCTACATAATATAATCCTTTCATTGCTAACACAGAGCAAAATCATGCCAACTTGTATAGATTATATAAATTCTGATGACTATAAATTTTTGCACATGGTGTCGCTTGAGGCAAAATACATGTGAAATTTCCTGCAGATTTTCACAAACTAAAAATGATTAAAAATGGATATGAAATAATTGACTTAATTTATAATTATATTATGCTATATATTATGCTTTAGAAAATCCTTGTACATCAATGTTGGAAGGTAACCCCCCCCCCCCATCTGTACCCTCCCTGATCATTCATTCAGGACTGGACTTAAAATAACTACCTAATTAAAAATCTGATTGAGGAAGGAGCTCATACTGATAAAATCTATTTATTAATCTGACAGACAGCCTGCTGCTGAAACAGAGGGTAGAGATTACAGGTCAGATTAGTGTGATCTCATGTGATAAGCTTAACCTTTAACCTTAAAGATTAGATGTGGGGCCATATGATGTGAGAAAATATACTTTTTTTATATTGAGACAATATATTTGAGAAAAACAAGTATTACAGGATGTACTTTGACTAAACATTTCTTGATTTGGCTGTTTTGCTTATTTAAAGAGGGAGTTTCACACTATTTTTTTTTTACATTACATTACATTACATTACATGATTTACAGCTTTTACAGCTCCGAAAAACTTTGTTTTAGCTGCTGTCTCTTTAAGACTCCCACTCCAAATCCCCTTTCCCCCTTATTGACCAGCCCTCTGGAGGTGGTCTCATTGCAGTCCTAACCTGATTCAAAATCTTTTGAATAAATCAGAGATGGAGCTTCACAGTCTGAACCTGTGTGACTGTCTAGTCTTCCAGGCACCACTAATGCAGACTGAATGCTTTAGCCTCCACAGGAAGATTTATGGCATACAGTCAAAATATGTGGAAATAAAGGGATGTTTATGCGCTATAAAACAGGACAAGGGTCATGCAGCCTTGAATTGAAACAGGACACAACAATTTTCTGTCTGTTTTTTTTTTTTACAGCCTCTTTGTCATTGTTCGTTTGACTGGCAGTAACTTTGCAGCTGTCTCAGATGGTGATCAATTCTCGTCTTGCAATGCTTCATGTTTTTGATTCACATTGCAGACTGATTTATGAGTGGGAAGGTAGCCAAACTGCATTCATATGTCATCTTAAGTGTGACATGAGAGGAGAATAATTGGAATTTGTTGCCTGCCATCTGATGCACAATACCACTGACAGAAGAGGAATTGGTAATTCCCCATTTTTGCATGGAGAAAGGACAAAAATGACAGCAATATTCATGTTAGGCTCGGATCTCTCCTTGAAACTGGTTAAAAATGAACCCATGTTTTTGCCAGCCATGAAGGTTGATCTGAAACTGTAGGTAAAAACTGTTTCAAATTTGATCATCAATAGATTTGCCTGGTGTTTCAGTAATGGATGCATTGGGAGAGGTAGAAAGTTTTAAGGTATTTTCTAAATTAAGATGTTTTATTATGATTTATTCTTACTATCTGGAGCTACTGTCAGTTCTTTTATAACCAGTCTCAGGAACCATCAGCAAGCCTTTAACAATTATACAGCCTTTTGGATTAATAAACTTTTCAGCTTCCCTGAAGCCAGTGATCTGTGAAAACCAACCTCCAGCAAGGTTTTTCCTTTTCTGCTTTATCTACATAACGTTTGACAACAACTCATTTGAATCAAAAGCTAGATTTAATCTTTCAGTTATAGTCTGCAAAATAAAAAAGCCACCATTTCTATTTTACACCATCCACTGAAGAGTTTGCATACACATCTTTCATGAGTCTCAGTTTCACCACGAAAAGATTCACAAAGGCTTTTTTCTGGAAAACTTCAAATGTAGAAATCTGAAAATAAAACAAAGAGTCTTATTGTGATTTGCTTGCAATTAAATGGCTCAACTTTGTCTGGTCTGTCCTCCAGTAAAGATGTTCAAAAATCATGTTTTTTATTGAATGATACCAGAAAAAAAACTTCCAAATTCTAGCCCCTAGGGTACAGAAGCTAAAATTGGTCACAGCACAAACAGAGAAGAACATTAGCTCTTTAAATGACCGCTTTAAGACCCTAATTGTGCAGTAACAAACTGTGTTACTATCTGATATTATAAATAAATTAAACTAGGCACATGTAGGATGTTGTTACACAAATCCTGCTGCAGGTGAAGAAAAGTATTTTCTTGGCGCCACTTTGCCAGTGGTCGCGCACAATCTTATTTTATGGTGACTCAAATCTGATTTGAGCGAGACACAGACAATGCCATGGCTGAATAAGAAAGAAAACAGAGAGGGAAGCTTCAAATTGGGCCTGGAGTCTCCTGGAAAATAATTAATGTGACATTTCCCTGACATTTAGTCGGAGGTATAGTGGCGGAGCCCAAAGATGGGGAGGAAGGAAGTAGAGATATGAAGACAGGGAATAAAAGGATGACAGGAAGGACAGCAGAAAGAGTGCAGGCGGCGACACAGGACTTCCCCCTGAACATCTTGGCAAATATTGCATTCATGACTTGTGCTCCCTTGTGTTCCTCTGTGCAGACATTGGAATACAGTAACAAAGTAAAAGTGCTCTCTCTCTCACACACAGAAACACAAATAGACCTCCTTAAATGTTCAGTACCCGCCACTTCAGAGATGACAAAATTATACTTTTGTTGCTTGGTAACCGTTTGTTTTGTGCTCATATCTACCATTTGCCATCTGTTTATGGGCTGTTACACATACATTTCCAGTCCTGACCTGGGACAGGAGTACACAGAGCTGATGAGCTAAGACTGTGGTTAAAGCTGGACCACTTGACAAGCCCACAGTGTGTTCCAGTCTATTAAAAAGGCCTAGATGATACATCAGCCTCTATCAAAGCTCTTAGTTGTTTGGTCTGTGGTATCACTTTGCCCTTTTAAACTAATTGATAAACTCGGCTTGTTGTTGTGTCAAGGTCGCTTTTGTTTTGGCACATCAGCCTACCGTGTAGTCTTATTACGATGCCAAATTACAAGATGATGGTCCTTTATTCTTTAGCTCTAATCACTGCATCCCCTTATCAGTTGGTGTCTAATAAGAGCTACAGTATATAATTGCAGAAACACTGCGCATGCACACTTTGCTGTGTCATTTCTCAAAGCAAAAAGATGCTATCTGGGTTAAAAGCTTCCAAACTTCTGCAGAGATCTTTTGATAAATTGAAGGTATCAGTGTGTGTTAATGGAGCCAGCAGAGTATGGTTGACTCTGAGTGGTCAGCTCCTTTTTATAGGCTACAGCACTTTCTTAGCTCTAACACAATAAACATTGATTTTACATCCCTTTGATTCCCATGAAAAGACATTTCACTGACAGACTCGCAGCTCTCATCTCAGTCTGTTTGTGGAGAAGCGCAAACAGAACTCATAAATCCTCTCTGCAAAGCTTTACACAGCAAAAAAAAAAAAAAAAACCTGCTAAAAGTTTCATTTCCTGTACGATTCCAAAACAAGACATTCAGCTTCTCTTAAAAACACTGTCAGAGAAAATAGCATCCTCTTTGATCCCCTCAATCCAGTGTAGGAGATTGTGATCAAAGGCTAAAAATGTTTAACACCGCTGCGGTCGACCAGGTTGTGGTTGCAGGTGTGGCTCTCTGAAAGGACCACTGAAGACCTACTCTGTATGCATACCTGATTAAAGTCAGCACCCTCAGGCGCAGCCTTCGGATAAGGGAATAATGAGCAGTGCAAAGGGGACTCTGGATGTTACTCTGCACAAAAACAAAAACTGATTTTGACCTTGATTGGGAAAGTTTTTATTCAGTTCATGTCATTGATTTCACTGTGTTAATTGAAACTGAGATGAAAAAAGGACTATGAGATGACAAGAAAAATAAATACTGTTCAACTTAACCATTGCACCTTGCACGGCAGATTAGGGCCACACACAAATTGAAATAAATAGATAGATAAACTAATGATAAGATAACAAGAATGTGATGGTAATGTCAGAGAAAAAAGTCTGATTCAAGTCTTAAAATTCAAGTTTAAATTCAAAATAAAGTAGTGAGTTTTTGTATTTTTATTTCAGTGTTTTTAGTTTAACTTCTAAGTACCTTCCTGGCCATGGGAATCCTCCCTGGTGGTGACTTTTTTACTCATAACAGTGTGGTAATGTAACATTAGTATAAAAAAAATGTTAACATGTTATCACATTGATGAAGACAAAGGAAAAAATAAAATTGTTTATATTTCTGCTGCTAATGGCTGCATGATTAGATTTAAATGTAAACAGAGCTCCAGCCGTTGCCTCTATGTTTGGTTGCAGCATCTGCAGGCACTCAGCACAAACAGGAAACAAAGAAATTCTGGCCCACAATTCATTCAAATAATCAGTGTAGAAAACTAACAACAACACGGCTTTGGTTTTAGCAGCTGTGGGGCTGTCACTGCTCATAGAGCTTGGTCTGCATGCTTCCCATGCTCTATTTGTTTTTCAAAATATTCACAGTAATGACATGTCACAAACATCTAATTATCAAGAGTTGCCCCCTTAGAATAGATTCATCCAAGCGATTCGAACACTCGGTAATAACTTCTGACTTGTTTTTGTGAACTTAGAGATAATGTAATATCTCAGCCTCCAGCAGAATATCTCATATTCAATTGGCTCACGGTGAAGCAGGGCGGGGCCATCACAGGCACAAACTTACAGCATGCAAAAAGAAATGGAATAACTTCAAGCCTCTGATGTTAATTTCATTGTGTAAGCAAAGGGCAGTCGTTGCAATGGATTTCTTTGTGTGTGACAGGTGCCTTTAGTGTACATGTGTGCAGCAGCATATCCGTGTGTGTTTGACAGTGCAGAAGTAAGGGGCATATGGACATGCTGTAAACCAAGAGTTAATGACCTATTAATGGACTTTTATTGCAAGCCGAATAAAAAAGCATAACGGAGGATAAATATAATGAACCTTGTGTCATATTTTAAAGAAAGTTAATAGCAATGCAAGAAGAGAGCTGCTTTCACTTTAACCAAACTCATGTGAGAGCTTAGACACTCTTTGAACAACAGTAATGGCAGATAATAACTCACACATCCCACACTGATAACTCACATTCTCTGGCCTTCTCTGTTATTTTCACTCTTTACTTACTGTTCCAACCTTGGAGCTATCAAAACATAAGCAAACACTGAAGCACAACACATGAAGGCGTCCTCAGTGACCCATTTAGTGCAACCTGAAATGTCTTCTAAAATGTGTTAGTAGGTCTGAAAAGTACATAGTGCATTTTTATTTGAGCTCTTATTTTGTTCATGTGATGTTGAATATTCATGTTAAGTGACCATATTGTTTATACTGAATACAATCTAAAATAATATAATGGTTGTGTTCTTGTGCACAAACATTTTCCCTAATTGTAACTTAAAGAGGGAGCACTGTGCTTTCCTACAGTATATTTTAAACATGGATATAAAGTAACCATGCAGGATGTCCATACTGAACTATTTTTAAACATAAATGTTCATATGTTGTGGAAATGCATTAGTCCATCTGTACTGCTTAGAACAGTCTGTTCTAAAATAAACACAAAATCTTTAAGAGACTTGCTGAAAGAATAAAGTCACCGCATATGGATTTCCTAACACTTGAGAGCGGCACTTAAACACCAAGGTGTGCCCCCAACAGGCAACCAGAAGGCTGTCCTATCAGAGGGATGGGGGTTTGTGGAGTGGGGAGCCTTAAAGAGACAGCCAGTAAAACAAACCATTTCAGGCAGAGGCTGAAATGAAGCTTTTCTGACCACCAGAGTGAGAAAAATAAAGATTTATCATGTTAGCTGTAAACAAGGGTACCACACAGACAGTATAAAGCCTAGATAGAAACAGTACCCCCTCTTTAAGTAATCTAAATAACTATAACTACACAGACAAACTACTTGGTTATTTAAACTTATAAAGTATCTCCAGCAGAGGCAGCAGTGATTCATGTGAATTAATGCCACGAAGATACAAGTCTTGAAACACAATCAGTCACAAATGTTTGTTGTTACAAGGATTTGAGAATCAGTTTGTTTAAGGTGTTTAATTAATAGTGCACTTGATTAACTGTACTGCTAGAGTAAGCCCACAATAATAAATTGCTATTAATCAAAATAAATGCACCTCGATTCAAGTGTGAGGTTGGGGTGACTGAGGCTATGAGTAGCAGAGTGTGTGCAGCATTGATGTTTCAGGGATCAATAAGGGGGAAAGGCTGTATTTATGGACAGTCTTGTTGTAAGAGAATGGGCTGTGATTGGATTGTGAGTGATTGGAAACAATGATTCAACGGTTATTCAGCCTGTCAGCTGATTATGGCTTGGGCATAAGACTTCTGTGTCCTGCATGACCGAATGTGGAGCTTCATTTTAGAGCTTCTTCAAACAGCCCTCTTCCCCACACTTGTCCTCATTATCTTCCATTTTTTGCAACACAATGTCGCCAAACACGCCCTCTCTTCACCAGGATAAGCCCTCAGCAATTACAACCAATAGCATCATCAACTTATTGATAATGTACATTACTAGTGGTGGACTGATTGGTTTGTCAGGGCTGATAATGATACAGCTCATCAGAAGTTCATGAAACCGATTTAGGAGCTGCAATAAACTTCCCTGCAAAATAAGGAATTTGGATTTTTACCCTCTCAAACAATTAACACTTTATGAATGGCACTTCTTGTAAATTCACCAAGAGGCAACCTCCAGAAGATCCAAGAAAATGAGACAATGCGGAGGTGCTCAAATCTGCTGTTTCTAAAGTGCCCTCTTGAGGCTGGCTCCAGAAATACCAGAAGTCACATACACACCCAGCCTAGATAAGCCATTTTCAAAGCAGAAATAAACCTGTTTACAGCCTGGTTCAAAAAAACATCTTCTGTCTGAATCACTGATTTTACTATCGGCACACACTGTGCTGGGGGTGAATTTTTTTCTAACTCGGCGGTTCAGAAGATATTATGATCCCGAGTTCGCCCAATCAGAGTCACAGCTCAGGTCACATGACTGAGGGGTGCCCTGTAGCTGTACTCAAAGCCCTTGTCACTTCCAATATGGCTGAGATGGCCGATATGCTTCAAATTATATTTAAGGAATGGACAGGTGACGTCAGGAAGAACACATCAATAATTAATTAATTATACATTCTATGACATTCACCCAATCATCTGACATCTGGCCAATCAGATTGTGTTGTGGGTGGGACCTTAGGCGAGACAAAGTGCTGAGTGAAAACAGACACAGCGGGGAAAACAAACCTGTAGTTGAGCCAAAGTAGCACACATTTTGATTTATCAACTTCATCGCTGAAATGTAGAAGACAACACTGATACAAATAATTGGCCTCATAAGAAACACCAGCCAACAATAGGTCAACCTCTAATATGGTTCAATAGCAGCTGATTAGCATGATGCTATGTTTACAACAGACTGTTTTGAACAGTTTACAGACATGTTTAGGGATTTCTGTGATATGATTATGTTGCTGTTCGACAATGTGCACATTTAGTATGAACATCCAGCATTGTTATTTTAGTGCAATACCCCTCTTTAAGCTTTCCATCAATCAACTGATGGAGTGACAAAGGTATTAATACATGCAAATCTTTCTCTAATAATTGTACTGCTCACATGTTCAAGACTCCATCCTGCAATAACTAACACACTGATGTTAGTCCACACGCAACAGCCAGTCACCTACCTTTGCTGCAACAGATGAGCTTGGCTTTTCCAGAAGGTCCCACAGCTTCTTTCGTTTCTCTGCACAGCAAGTGTTGTCAAATTCTTCTCCTTCTCTGTCTTTCAGATTGTCTGCCTCTCTTTTGAGCTCCTCGTTCATTTGTTCCTTTTTCTGGTGGTACCTTGCCTGACAACAAGACTCCAGGTAGATCTCATCGATGCCCCAGTAGTCGAGCTCTTGACTGAACGACAAAGCGCACATTTCCTCCATCATGTGCAGCTTACCCGTGCGGTAGAAGTTCAGAATTGATGTGAACGCCCCTGGGTGTCTGTCAAAGAAGTACTCATTCTCCTCCAGGTTGTAGTCATCGCACACTTCCATCAGAGATTCATGGGTGTTGCAATCTCTCAACTTTCCTAAACGTGTTCGTGGTAGTCTGTCTAACGTTCGCCACAGGACTTCATGTGGGAGACCCCCTACATTCAGCCTCACTCTGCGGAAACACGATTTGCTGCGCAGGATGTCCACCGGCTCAGGTGGCAGTGAGGAAGTGGAGCGGGAGGCAGCTTTGCTCATTTCAGTCAAGGATTTCTCCATGGTGACTTTAGGCTCGAGGAGCAGTGAGGCGAACATTTTGGCTGTTGTGTGCAGCTGCTCCTCTTACTTGAAATCAGTGGATCTGTAGAGTTAAAAGAAAATATTGAAATCTTTGCATCAGCTGATATTCAAGTCTCCAACATCAAAAATGCTCTGGGCCATGGTTTCTAACCTTAGTCTTCAGGGGGTCAGTGTTCAACAGAGAGTTGATATTTTGGTCAAAGTTTTTCTAATTCTTGTTTTTCATCTTATGATATGTAATTTTAGTTGATTGCATGTCTTTAAGACACTTAAAAAAACACTGCAATGAAAAAAATCCAGAGAGTATTCTGGCAAAAGTTGAAATGTTTAAAAAGAAAGAAAAGATGAAAGACAAAAAAATAAAGATAGGGAAAAGGAAAAGTAGAAAAAAGAAAGAAAGAAAAATAACTTTAGGGGACCAAAGGGATTTAAACTTCTATCCCATCATCTGTTTAAACCAGAAAAGGTTTTTTCTTGAATCAAGCTTTCCATGCCTCAGAGTCTTAAGATGACTCACAACTATGACAAAATATCCCACCTCAAGTTTAAAAACATGAACCACCAGAAAGCTGCTGGAGACCTGAAAACAATGTCTTTTGATTAATAAGACCCGTAGTAGAGAAATATGACACAAAATGCCTCATTCCACCATTTGACATATTTCAACTGTCTGTTATTACATGATCTGGTATTATTTTTTTCTTTTTTTTTCCCAACTGAACAATCAATCTAGCCTTGGATTGGTGCTCTTGTGATGACTCACACATGACGTACAAAAATTCAACAAAGGGTAAATAATGGAACCCAGACTTAATGATACACTGTCACCAACTGAACCACACTGAATTCTCCACGCCTTTCACCAAAGAATCTCTTCAGACCTGACTATACTGAAAACCCAGAATGGATCTGTAAGTTCCTGAAGACAAAGAGCTGAATGCCACTGTTTTTTGAAACGATCGTAGGCGTTGAATTTTAGGTGTGATAAATTTAATCAGTGGCTGTTGTCACATAATCTGTTGTGTCATCTTCTTGAATTACCTCCTGAATCGACAATAAACATACCCTCACATTGTGGGTTTTGGAGATGACTCATACCAGAGTCCTCAGAATCGTACATTTCTGTCCAGGGTTAAATGGAAAAATAATTTGGATTTATGACTAATATATGGGTGTACTGGTGCCATCAACAAACAGAAAGACACATACTTGACACAGCAATGTCACATCAAAACACCAACGTCAAACTGACACTTGTGTTTCAGAAATACCCTCTGATGGTAACTGTTTTATCAAAATTTCAAACAGCAGATTGGAGGAAATAAAAAAATAATGACGTAGTGAAATTAATAATTTCTTTCTAATTAGAGAAGCTGCTATTCCTGCATGCCTCACGTGGCCCAGGCAGCTCAGAGAGAAGGAAATAAACAAGCATGATCTTCTTGCTAGATGTTTTTTGGACAGAGTTGATCAGTCCAAGAATTCAAGGTATGCCCACGAGACCCTGATGAATAGCAGAGGATTTTGTGGTTGAAAGGGCAGAACTCCACCACTGTAATGATTGTGGTCCAATCTGAGCGCTGTCCACTCTAATGGTGCTGAAACACCAGGAAGTGCTGCTCACTCCCTCAGCTCCCCAAGGGAGGCAGGCTGAAAATAAATAACCCACATCTTCCCCTTACAAAGTGTCAAACAATTTTGGACCTGCTTGTGGCTGCAGACGTGGTGAGAGCTGCATGTTTCTTTTTTTAATTCTCTCTTTTCATTTTGTTTACATTTTGGGAGCCAAAAAAAACACCCCAGGCCTGCAGATGTGATCATTGATCACTGTCACATAAAGTTTCAGACACTTCAAAAACACAAGCAGGTCTATTTTTTTGTATCTGAACATGCAGAACAAAGCACTTGCAGAATAAAAGCACGAACAAGGAATGTGGAAGGAGCACATGCAGTAACAGACTGCAGAGAAGCAAAATCCATCTGTGTCAATTTGAAAAAGCCTCCACCCTCCTGTTTTATTAAAGTCAATGCTTCAGTAAAATAATACAGCAGACTTATAACGACCGCACATCTACCTGTGCACACTGTGCTTTTAAGCTGAGTATGATCTGAGCTCAGAATGAGGTTCAATCATCTGCAACTGCACTGTTGTTGATGCAAATCCACCATCGTTAGGCAATTCTCTCGTCAAAGGCTGCCTGCTCCATAATGGTGCGGTTTAAACGCCGAGTGGTGCAACATAACACTGATTTCTAGCACAGTATGTTTACATATGATCAAGAGTGTACAGATAGAAATAAGCTTTCAAAAAATACCGTAGAGAGTTGTTGTGATCATGAAACCAGCACGTACCGTTCTGTGAACAATCAATCCGCAGGCAGGCACACACGGAGATGAAGCAGAAGCATTAAAAAGGAAAAAAGAAAAAACAAAAAGCAGGCGCCGTAATTGGTTTACTATTGCCAGGGTCTAACCCAATCCATGTCCCCTTCTTCTGCCTCCGACATGGCAGAGATACCTTCAACACGATCTACTGCCCAGCAGCCGGCTTCCTGCTCCGCATTTCGCGCCGCTGCTTCGCCCAGAAGATCAACAAGTACGCCGGACAGACTACCTGTGCTCCCCGGTCAGCTGTGTGAGGAGGCGCCGTATCTCTCTGAAGGTGGATCCATGGCAGCTCCAGCAGCTCTCCTCCACAGCTCATTAACTCCTTCAGCGCCGAGACTCCACGCCTGACTCCATCACTGAGCAGACTCAAGCAGCAGCACTGCTGTTGTGTTCAGGCAGGGCTGTTTGTTCAGCATGATGTAATGAAAGAGCTCAAGAAAAGATGGGTTCATGTCCTGTATACTGTGTATGTTTTCGTGTTATGTGATCTAAGGCACAGCCAAGAACATGAGTGAAAATCAGCGACGTTAGCTTTTATTCAGAGAAAAAAAAGATTTGTACAATCTTTTTTTCTTCCTGTTGAAACATTGTTTTTCACTTCTGTACTCAAGATCACAATTTGGCTTTATCTTAAACAGTGTTGTGTTCATCTTTCTGCATCTTGCACTGTTTGCATTGTGCATTGGCCTGCAAAAACACACTGAAACAGTTTAATGTACACCTTAAATGTGTGATCTCAGTTCCTGACAAATTAGTCAAAGCACAACTGAGTTTTTCATCATTACTAATGGTTTGGTTTTCTTAACTGTTATAAATCATACCTACATCATATTTTGCCCTACTTTACATTCCTTTCCCACAAGCTCTGCATGTCCGGGACATGGTGTCCAGACAATATCCTCCTCATTGGACCCAAGATTTCTCCACTCCCATCTGCGCTTTATCCAGGTTTCTTTTTCATTTGAGTGCTGGGGTTGTGAAATTTCCACATCACATTTTTGTATGTTTCAAACTACACCATACCTCCAAACATTAGTGTGATGTGAGAAAAAATATCCAAAAAATGTCAGATATCAGGCAAGAACAGACTTTTTCTGCTTGAACAGGTATTTGTGAAAACGACCATCTTGTGTTTGGCCTGATTCTGTAGAGTGAAGGTCAAAAATCTAAGTAAGGTAAGAAGAAGAAGCTTAACACAATGTAACTCAAAGAATATTTGAAAAGCCTGCAACTTATGGTCAAAAAGCTAAAACCAGTCAGGTTTCTCCAATTTATTGAAAATTTTAACACATGATAAATTTAAATATGATACAGATTTACATAAAGTGTATGAAATGGAATAAATAGTGCTTCAAATTACAACACAAAAAAGATGTATCATTTAAACTTATTTATATTCTGTTTAAACACATTTCGCTCTGTGTCTCTTTCAGTCTGTATCGCACCTGCAGATCTCCGTCTGGCTGCACTATCCCAAAGCCGTAGCGGCTTGTGTTCACTGGAGGCAGTTTCGCCTCTGGGTCGCACAACTCCAGATCAAGATGAGTCAGGAACAGGAACACAAATCTGCAGACACATGAGGGGAAGCAGTTTAAGCATGGGACATTTAACTAAAGTGGCTTATCAGACAACTTTTATGTGATAAAAAGTCAGCAATGATGTGGGGAAAATTGCACAGAGAGAATCAAAACACTCGGAATAAGCAGAGAATGTCTTAAAGTAAATCATTCCCAATGTCCCTTCAGACCCCACATCAATATGATACAACCTTTAGCCCCTACTACTGTTAACACAGATTGACCTCTGCAACTAGATATGGTGTCTAAATAAAAGACTACCTACCATATGACTTTCCCCTGCTGCCCTCAGCCTCTTTGCTCATTACAGAGTGTAAGCCATTATGACATTACAGCTTGTTCTTAAGCGATGAAAGAAGACATGAAAGCAGGACAGCAGTGATAATAGTGCTTATATTATGTGGAGGGGGATTTCTCTGCTCTCTGGTTTAGTAATTGGAATGAAATAGAAAGAAATGCTTTGATCATAAATGTAGTGAATGAGGAAAGATATACATCTAATGAAAAAAATAGAAAACTGCAGCAATTTTTTAAATATATTTTGTAAGCACTTACTGTTTAATGGCTGAAACAGCAAAGTCTTTCCCAATGCAGATGTTTGTGCCTGCACCCCAGGGCATGGTGTGGTACTTAAGCGGTTTACCGTCCTTGTAGAAGGTATCCTTTACTGTCATATCCTCATTCAGGAAGCGATCATACTTGAAATTCTGGATCAGATGAGATGAGAAAAATATTCCTAAATTTACGTCAGATTTGTGTACTACAACTGAGATTACAGGGGTTAGATCCAGTGTCTCCAGCATAAGGGTTTCATTTAAATTACATAAATTAATCATTAATAAGAAAAGAAAAACAGTCCCTAACATCTCTGAGGACACAGACTCCTTTAGTTTGCCTCCAAGATATTTTGTGCTATTATCTGGAACTTTTCACGAGACAGGAAGAGAAGTTTGTCCACCCGCATGATAAAGTGTAATTCATCACTGCTTTGTTCATGTACCTGTGGTTGCTGATGTATCTGTGGGTCATTCTGTGGGCTCAGGAAGGGGAACAGACACACCTTGTCTCCCTGTCTGAGGTGGTACTCTTTTCTCCCAGCCATACGTAGGGTCTTACCCTGCACCACTTCTCTGCTTATCATCACAGCTGCAGTGAGCCGTAGGGTTTCACTCAGGACGCTATCTGCAAAAATGGAAAGGACAAACAGAGTGCAAGATGTCAGAGGGCTGTCGGCACCAGTTAAATCAGCCGTGGCCTCTGGCTTCATTTGGAAAGGTACAAACCTTCACACAGATATGATTATATGAAAAAAGCAATCATTTTTGAATTAAATCAAAGGTCAAACTTTTATTGTCACTGTCATTGCTGCACTACTCTGGACTTCTTGTCTTTTCCAACAAGTCAAAGCCCTACTGCAGAGGTAAAGGGAAAAGACTTGAGAAGGAACTGAAGTGAATAAGTAAACAGGGAGCTAGCAGCTGTTACCTACCAAACACAGGTGTGCTGTGTGTCTCCAGCAGGTGAGAGAGAGGATGCTGGAGGGTAAGGTCCCTTATCTCTGATTTAACAGCCTCCATGGCCTCAGGGTGAGTGAGCAAGAAGCCAAGGAGCCAAAAGGCAGCAGGTCCAGCATTGCACTGAAAAAAGAAACCCACAACAAACTCAGGGCAGAATATAACCTTACAACATTAAAAACTGTGCAAAAGTCAGTTACAGTACAAAATAACATAGAAACATCTGATAATGTATTCATACTTGAGAGTTTTTCAACCATTCCCTCTTAGCTCTGTGTAACACAGAATATAAGAGAAGCCAGTTTGTAGACACTGCTGTCCATCAGATCATCAGGGGGAGACACCTGAGCCTGTCTGACGGTAATTTATTTGAGTTAAGGGATCTGTTCTTCTGTTCTTGGACACACCTCAGGTCAGCTCCCCATTGACAGCCAGGGCAAACGCACAAAAGTGACTATGAGTGTTTCAATTTGTGTTTTTTCTCTCTCAGACTGATGCAGCAGAGTGGAGGATTTATGAAGGAACTACTTGGCAAACGGATTTAGATAAGGAGATGGTTCCATCAACACTCCCTTGGGCTTCTTCTGTGGGAAACTTTGGTTCCATTTGGAGACAACTAGACAATGCTAAGCAACGATCATCTGTGGCTTGAAAGAGATGAATTTCCAGAATCTCTCAATCTGTCAAACTATTCCTTTTGAGTAAAACTTTGGTTGTTTACAAATGTGAAGAGAACTATGTATGATGCGCTTTTAGCAAAAGTATAAACCAATTCTCTATTTCAGTTCCATCCACAGACTGCAAGCTCCTTTATCCCAGGATACTTAAGGCAAAAAGAAGACAAACATGCAGGAGAAATATTGGTCTTTCTCAGACCAGCAGGGCCTCTGAAAGAGATCTGGTAACGATTGTTGCTGGTTTAGATACTGCACCCACTGGTACCACTGAGTTAACAATCCCTGCTCCTGTGGGAGAGGCAGGGGAGCAGGAGAGTTATGCTATTTCAACTAATGTGCAACAGCAAGAGATTAGCCAATCAGAAAGTTCTCTATCCCCCTCTTCTGGCTGTGCAAAGTAACAACACTGTGCTTGTCATAACTGGGCTGAAGTGACGAAAATAACAAATTTGGATTAATACCTGTGTTAATGAGGTTAAAAATGCTTCTGATTTTTTTTTTTAGCTAGAAGCCATTAGGTATTAATAAAAAAGATCATTATGGATTAGTTACTGAAGGAGTTGCAATGAACTAGCAGATTATCATTCAAAGTGTTACAGAAAGTAGATAGACTGTGCACACAGGTTCAAATACACCTGAAGTCGTGCTGCATTTTAGCTTCCAGTGAAAAAAATGAAAAGAAGTTTCTTTGAAAGCGGAATTGCTGCGCATGATTGCAAGAAACTGTTAGGTAAGAATAACAGAAAGGAACTCAAGATGACTAATGCAATTTTTTTAGAATGCTCTACACTCATATGGCGTTACGAAACTGCGATAGCAGTTCATCATGGAAACTGATTCACACGTTCAGAAGTGGCAAAACTCCCCTCAGAATTACAGGTTGAGGCAGGCAGCTGTGAGTAACTGGCAAAGAGGAATCCACAGCTTTTAACTGCCTCATTGTTGGCAGGCTGAGGACCTTGAAGTGGAATCCAAGTATGCAGTCTGGGTGTGGAGAGTTAGTGTGTTTGGTATCAATGTGTGACCCTGTTTATGTGTGTGTTCTGAGTTTATGTGTGCTAGCAAGAGGAGGATAAAAACAACCAACCTGTGTGGTCCACAGCTGCAGAAGGAAAGCTTTTTTCTGCATTTCTGCATCAACTCCTTTCTCCTGCAGGAAGTGCTGGTAGCTTTGGAGCCAGGAGTCTGACCTGCCACTCAGACAGTTTGGGGAGAGAAGCTCCCACAGTCGCTCCCGGGACAAGTTGGCTGTTTTACTTTCTTCTGTTGAACATGACGTCATGAATTACTGTGCTGTATAAACAGTATCATACTCAAGTATTCACCTCCTTTAGACTTTTCCACATGAGCATCAGTGTTAAAACCATAAAACAGAACACTTAATGGGTTTTTATGGTTTGCAAATGATGAGATATCTGTTTAATGCACAGAGGCAAGCAGTTATCTAGATGTTTGACGCCTTTAGTGCTTTGTAATATCTTCCAAACCTGCTTTCAAAGTTGAGGACTGCTTTGAACTGCATACAAAATACTTTCTAACTGTAGGTTAACATGAAGACACATTGAAACAATTCTTGCCTCGTTTGAGTGAGCAGCGAGCCAGTTTGGTGAGTAGATGATCAAACTTGCGAAACTCTTCATAGGCTACAGACACATTGTCTTTTCTTTCAAACAGTGTCAGATATCCAGCCCTGAGAAAGCATACAGTTAAAAATCAACAAGAACAAACATAATCTGATTTAGGTAACACTTTTGGACTATAAAGCTGTATGATACCTGAAAAGTAGACTGTAACAAATGCTAAATAGTCCGTCTTTTGTCCACTGTGAAGGGCTGCAGTCTTTCTGCTTGCTCAGCAGCAGTTCCTTAAGGTGTGTACTCATGGAGCTATTGAGCTTGGAAAGGTTAAGACCTTGAAAATGCCTGAGGCGACGAAGACAAGAGATACCTCTCCGATTAACACAGACATTCAAAGAAAAATTCTTCTTCTCATTCCAACAAAAGCATGTATTACCGTTCCATCTGGTCCCTCTCTGCTTCAGGTTCGATTCTGGGAAGCTGCAGGCAGAAGATCCTTTCTAAAAGCTGCTTTTTGCTGCGGCCGAGGTCCAGGGAGACAGTGTCATTCAGTACCACATCGAAAGAGTTTGGGTCCAAGACCACTGTCACGTAACAACCAGCAACACAGACCTGTAGCAGCATCAATTTGTTTTTAATTGCAACCAGTAATCCACCTTGTTTTATACAGTCCTGTAAAGCTCTATTGTGTTGATTTTAATTTGATTTGTCATGCAAAAAAACAAAAACAAAACTGATGTGCATTTCAGAGCACACAGATCAGTGAACTGGCTTCTTGCATGTGTATGCAAATGCATCTTTAAAATTTTAAACAATACATTTTTAAAGATCTAACGTTAATTTTTCTTTAATATTGACAATAGGCTCTCATTTTTTGTACATAAGAGTTTTTTGTTTGTTTGTTTGTTTTTTTTGCACGTAAAAGTTCTACTTAACAGAGCGTGTCTCAGAACTTACCGTGAAGATATCTCCATGTTTCTCTTTCATCCGGGCCAAGAACTTTGCAGCATCTTTTCCAAACTCCAGAGCGTGCCCCAGCCATGGAATGAGACCTTTGTCCAGTGGTGGCTCATTTTTCTGTCTATCACGGAAATAATAGTGTGTTAAAAATTGAGACAGTGTGATAGATTTGGTTTATTTACCTTTCATTCATTCTTGAATCTCCACCAACAGGTTTGTCGTTTGGAGTTATGCAATACCAGCATTTTTGTTGCTGGTGGAAAGTCATGCAGCACTTCACCACCAAGTAAGCCGTGAGAATAAATTATGTTATTCTCTGATAGTATTTAAGGACAAGATGATGAGACATCCAAGTGTTATCAATGTGTTAAAATATATATTTATAAGACACATAACCAAATTTATTTTCTTTACAAAGTTTTTTTATTTATTGATCTGATAATTATAAGATAATGATAATTTTAACTACAGTATTATATAGACAGACTACTGGGAATACTTTGCAGACTCTCTGACTTAATCTGTAACAATGTATAAAATGCACAAGCAGGTTTACCTTGTTCGAGTAGAGCAAAGGAGAATCAGTATCAGCAATCCATTAAGTAGTAGGAATATTGTCCATAACATGTTTCCGTGAAGTCTAATACTTGTTCTGTCCTGCAGAGGATTCACTCCATAGCTGGTGGCAGCTCACTTAAATGTTTAAGCCTTGCTCTGCTGTTACTTCTCTTTGTTAGGGGGTGTGGAAAGGTGTGGCTTGTGTCACAACCAGTTACACAATACTCTTCATTAGACTGTGTGAAAACATAGAGGAACCTACCTCTTAGGCACTAATTTGTCTCTTTTGTGTCAGCCCGAATGACTCCAAAGCAATTCTGCTTGAAAGCGTAAAGTCATCTCCATGTTAGCTTTCTGTACACACTCTCTTTTGTGCTCCAAACCAGTACAAATAAAGCAACTCACCACAACATTTCATAGCAGTGACGTCAACAAGGTTAAGCGACTTGTGTTTCATTCATGAGGGGTGATGTCAGAGTGTGCATAAATCAAGACGTGTGTCATACCCAGAAGCTCAGTTTGTTGATGTGAAATATTTCGATGACATTACATTTCCTGTAAACATACTGAGTTGTCTATTTCTGTCTCGATTCTCATTAAATCCAGTCATAGTTGATGACAAGGTAGGTTGCACTGAAACCAATGATTAATATTTTTTAATTGTGACGTGTAGAGAAAAGATGACAGCTTGTTGGGGTTTCTATGAAACTGACATTTTGACTCTGACTCAGTGACTGAACACTAAAAAGTTCGTTTTTTATCCATAGAATTAGAAAAGAATTACTTGTGAGTTTTGATACTATGTTGATAGGAGCAAGACAGATCTGCTTTAACTCACACATCCACACTATTGGCTGTGTGTGCTGAATCAAACAGCAGAGGGTAGTAATGCACTTACTGTAAGCTTACCTTCAGTCTGCAGCACAAAAGTTCAAAAGAGGACTCTGAAGTGAGGTGAATGTTTATCAAAATGTAATTATACCGTTCAACAGGCTTAAAAGACTACTCCCTTACGAAGTCTTCAGCTGAAATGATAATTAACTATGACGTCAATGAGCTTGGCAGGAAAAGCGGACATTTAAGGTACTAATACCCACAGGAAAAAAATAAATAAAAATTGTCTGCACCCTTAATAAATCTCACAAGTTCCATGGACACAAAATATCATCATTCTGTTAGAACAAAACCATAGCTAAGTGGAAAAAGTCCAGTTGCTCTGTTAAACGGTTTAATTAGATTATCAACGGCAATAAACGAGTCAGCAAAAACGAGACTCAATCAAACACAGTTGAGTTTCTTGAAATAATTCCAGTTTTCTGCTTTTTGACATAAAATGAAAAGTTTACAGGATTTTAGAGAAGTCATCGTTAGCCGTTAGCTAACATTTCGTGTGCATTCCACTCACTCATTTCACCCGACTGGAAACGAAAACTCGAAACTTCAGTTCCTATTGGATACCTGCGTACGGTGCAAATCATGCCCCAAAAAATGAAGCTATGAAAAGGTGGAAGTACGATATGATCTTAAAATAATGTCTGATCAGATCTGCTAACTGTTAAGTATAAGCAACGGGAGATCATGCAAGAAGAGCCTTTTTTTATACTGCACTTCACAACCCCTAACCAAAAACAGTTGAGACATTGAATGCAATCATTGCATTATAGAGTGCAATGATTTGAAAATGTCATAAAGCAATATTATAGTCATAATAGAACATAGACAGATGTGTGATGTGAGACCATTTACTTTTTCTTGGCCCTGTACCAGCTGTTGATGAGCGATGTTCCTGCCATCAATTTCAAAATATTTTGCATGAAAGAGTGAAATTTCTCACTTTAAACATTCAATATGTGAATATATTATGGTTTATGATATTTTCAAATCCTTGTATCCTGTTTTTATTTGCTTCTCTCTCTCTCTCTCTCTCTCTCTCTCTCTCTCTCTCTTTTTTGATTGGGTTTGCAGATGGTCCCCTTCATCAAGTCACAACATGCTGTGAAAAGAGTTCACTATGAAAATGAAATTTCCATTTTGAATAACGACTGTTATATCGATCTAATGGGATATATAAGACACGTAATTGAACAGTTTCTTTAGATTTTTACAGAAATAATGCATAACTCTGGTTTATGAGAGACAACTTCAGTTTTTATTACAATACTTCAGCAAGAACTGAGAACACATTTTCTGTTATACAAGATATACAGCTGGAAAGTTATACTCCATCGACAAAATTTGTTTCATAAAACAGAACCCAGAGTAGCTACCTATGCTCAGGTTGTAAATGTCATAGTGTAAATAAGTTCAGGATAAAGACTGTGGTATATCTTACAGCTACACAATCAAAGACCTTCACTGACTGTCTTTTCTTTCCTAAGTAGATCATGTGATGATCATTGCCCTCATAAGGGCAAATACACGATTAAGTAGATGGTGTTATACTTTCCATTGCCTTATTAGACACAGCTTTTCTAAATTATTCTCAAACCCACCCCAACTTTTATCAGGCTCAGTGCAGCCAAGATTTGGTGAGTAACATTTTCAGAGGAAATTAGGAGTAGAAACTGCGTGGTGAAGGAGAGTGAATAGTTCCCCTGCAGATTTCTCTTGGGCTCTCTCCCAGCTCTGACAGTTCCCACAGGCTGACAGAAGCCCACAGATTTCCTGAAAATTGGGTGCAAAGGCGCACTGGGATCTCTTGACACAGTTCGAAATGCAATCTTCTCTTGGACAGACTCAGCTTCCCTTTGTCCTCTACATTAACTGAAAATGCCTTGAGACAAGAACACATTCTGGATAGTTGAAGGATCAAAGTGTAGCACACAGTCACGCTCAAAAAGTCTAAAAGTTTTTGACATGTTTGTCAGACAGATATACTGAAGTGCAGAACTTTGAAAGGGAAGTTGAAGGGCAGAGTGACACAAGCAGACACTCTGACTCCCTCTAGAGAGATGATCCTTCTTTGTCAGAGGGATTCAGCTGGAGCAGAGGAGGGCTGCAGTTGTAACACAGTTTAACTGCAACACCACAATATGTTCCACTCAGATAAAAGTGTCTGTGTTGTCGACTTGTGGTTGCATGTACGCCTGAGAGTAATCCATGGTAATAATGAAGGTTATTTAAGAGATTGAATTGTTGTCTTCAAACATCTCACTTTTAGTAACGACAGGGTCTAATCAGAGTATATTTGGTGTTTTGATTTTTATATATTCAAGCAGACCAGGGTTAAAATCAGATATAATGGGATGCATTTACAGCTTCAGTATTATATGATATTCTCAGTCGGAAAGTTGGAACTATTTGTTTAGAGATAGATCCAGAAAAAAATTAATCAAAGAAGGGTTAGGATAAGGGTACCAAGTATTTAAACATTTTAACCTCCTAAATAGGCTATACATGTTACTCCAAAGATCTATGGTACTTGATCAGTGACCTGAATATCTGTGGACAACATACTAAACAATATATTAAACAATTACATGACTCAGATTCCAAAAACATTCTGATGCTGTGTAGAGTATTAATAATTTTGATTCTGATGGTTTGCAAATCATTTTAATCCTATTTTAGTTGTAAATTTTGCTAAGACAATCTATAAAGTGTTAAAATTGAAAATATAATTTATTTCTTTATCTAAAAAATGCTCAATTCAAATATGATGTCAGCAACACATTTAAAGAAAAAAGTTTAGGCAGGAGCAACAAAACACTGAAAAAGATGTGCCATGTTCAAGAAAACACATCCACAGAGAAGGCCAGGTACTGGATGGCCCTCAGGCTGCACTGCATCAACATCTTGTCTGACTCTGTCATAGAAACCACTGCATGGGCTCAGACCACCCGAACACATTCTGTTGCTTTACATCAATATGCATAGTTAAACTGTACTGTGCCAAGAAAAAAAAAACATATACAGTTGCATCCCAGTGGAAAAGAATAAAATGCCCCCCCCCCCCCCCCCCCCCCCCCCAGTGGACAAAGAAAAGTTGTCAAAGTCAAAACATCCTTGTTTACTTTTTGAACTTCAGCTATGACAAATATAGCTTAAATGCTACGTCATGACTGATTTTTAAAGCTAAATATGAGATGACACTATACCAGTAAATATATAGAAATATAAGTAACACAAAGGATTTCACAAGATGAGACCCCCATGGAGCTATATTTATCATCGCTGAAGTTCATATAAGACAAGAATGCTTTACTTATTTTCACAAATTTTCTGTGCCTGTTGGGATAACTGTCCTTTTTTTGACTTTTGTTGTGGCTGTACGTTTGTTGTGCTGTGGCTTTCATCTTGTTGTGGCTTTCGTATTTGTGTTGCTCTGTTTGCATTTGTGTTGTGGCCTTTGCAAATCATCTGACACCTACCCGTCACTGTACTTTTTGCATGAATTAGGGTCAGTGTGGTGTGACATAGAAGATCATCCTGTAGCACTGCTGAGGTGTTACTAAAGCCAAAGTTGCTTTGATAGCAGCCTTCAGTTTGTTTATGCTGCTGGGTCTGGTGTTTCATCTTTGTCTTAACAATAATCTACAGATTCTCAGGGTTCAGATCCAGAGAGTTTGCGGGCCAGACAAGCACAAAAATATCATGGTCAGCATCTCCATGAAGCTGAGGAGTGGCCTGTTTTTAGACTGTGGGAGGAAGCCGATTCCCTCCAGAGAACCAAACTCCAAACAGAAAGGTTCCTGCCCAGCCAAGGGATCAAATCAAAAACCTTCTTGCTGTGAGGCAACAGTGCAATTGAACCACCTCCAGTAAATGTTGATATCCTGGAAACCAACCAATCATAATAACCGACATACTCCTCTTGCATATTTTTTGGATGATTTATACTTTACCTGCTTATTACAGACAGTTGTTTGCATCAGCTATCCCTGACCAGTCTGACATGACACATGAGAAGAAAAAGTGTTGAAGAAAGGAAAGGAGGGGGTTGTGGGAGGAGTCTCACATTGACTTTCACGTCCATTCAGCCTTTTCTGCAGCAGCATTGAACTTGCATAGAGAGGGAGAGAGACTGGGCAGCATTGTGCTGAGGAGACTCGATGTTATGAGGCTGCCATGAAATGAACATCAAACGTGAATTGTTTTCCGATCCACTGAAGAGCACTGCTGACGAGGAGTGGTCAGGGAGGAAGATCATTATTATGCACTTTTAGATCGACGCCGCCTTGAACGCAGCACAGCAACCACGCAGAGCTTCAAGTGCGTTTGATCCACGAAGAAGTTGTGTCAGGCGGGCGATGATTCGCATCTGATTGTTTCTCAACTCCTCCTGAGCGGACTGCATACGGGCTAATCGCTGCATTGTGGCAACCGAGACACTGATTCTCGCCCGAGGATTGCACAATCCCTGCTCCCCAACATGTCATCTCATGTGAAAGTCAAGAAGGACAAAGAGATTATTGCCGAATATGAGACCCAAGTGAAAGGTTGGTAACGTGCAGGCCTGATCGTATTGTTATTCTGTGTGAGTGTGTGAAGGCACTATTGCGTAACTTCAAGCTTTGTATGGCTCAAGTGTGCAGTGCTGTTGGGTGGGACAAATTTGTACAGTTATAGATGACAGTATTTATTTTTAGCACATATTTGGAAAATGTTCCCTATTAATCACAGTTTAACAGGGGATACGTCTATTTCTTGGAGTCTATTACACAGTACAGCAGATACAACTTGGTTGAACCGGTTTCCATGAGAGCGTTATGACTGCTGGGATCCATAACATGCCTAGCCATGCATGTGTGGCCCTGTAAACCACTGGATCCTGGTTAAGTTTTTCAAAGTGCATCTGGTAATTCTGTCAGATTGTCCTGATGCTGCACACCCAACATGGGAATGCACCAGTTCACCTTGGATAAGCTCTCCTAGACTGTAGGTCACGCACCTCAGGTACTCATGCGGAATATTATGAGACATTTGGCCACTCTGTGCAACTTCTTCCTATAGGAAAGACCATATTTACATAGAATTGTTTATGGCAGCCAGCCCCATTTTAATGTGCATTAGGAGGTGAGCAACCATGAGTATTTTTCTGACACTCTAGAACAAAGTGTAGTATCACGAGGGTGAGTGAAAATGCTTGAAAAGATCACAGAGCAAACAATTCAGAAAGTCCATACATAATGTATGTTGTCTGTATGAATTATGAAGCATGAAAGGATTTACTGTCTGCTGCTAAATATGTGGCTGGATGAACCACCCAGAGAGTGAGGTGAGTGAGGAACACTGAAGCTGGATTGGAACAGACAGTATAGGATGCACATAGGTGGGTTGTCTTCTCTGCCTTTAAGAGATGACTTCCAGCTGTGTCAACTTCAACACATTTTGCATCACCTTCAAGCGGTTTTGCTCATGTGACATGTTTTATTCACAGTGATGTGCTGAGCTGTTTCATCCAGAATTTGTTCTCATTTTCAAGCAGGATAACTCATAGCAGATATCACACTGGTATAAATGTGTCTACGTACAGTAAAACTTATATTATCCTGTTGTTTCTGGGTGTGAAACCAGCTTCTGCTCAGGCTAAGACACTGTGGTTCAAAATAAAACAACATGACTGAAATAGAAATCTAAAAGCATCCAATTAAAACAGACCTTAAAGAGAAAACACCAACTGACATGAAACTCATGGTGGGTGTAGGGATCTAGTATTTGAAAGATATGGCAATCTCAAGATGCTGCCAATGTGTTCCTGCAGATGTCTTCCTTCCTACACTGTTGTGAGATAATGTTTTTTTGAAGGCACACATTAATTGTAGATTTTGCAGCAGTTAAATGAAGATTGTTCATAATCCAATAGGGGAGATGCTGTACTGTAATTTTTTTTAATCTCAGAACAGCTGCATAGACTCGATAAGTCAAAGGTAAAGTGGTACATTTTATGCTACTTAGCTTTACTACAAACATTTTTAAAACATATCTGTAACCTAGTTTTCATGATATATTCTTAATGATAAAATGTATTATTAGGGTCAACTCCTTTGTACTATATGTTCACCACATATTTACCAGGCATTTTAGCAAAGCTAAACTCTGAAAAATTGTGAGACAAGCTAACCTGTTTCTTGGTATAGTGCTGTTGTTTCCTGTAGTCAGAGAGCTATTCAGCTGTAAAGCCGGTTGTTTGAATTTCTTCCAGGCTAAAAACAACTTATAGATGACTGGTGACTCAGTTTTGGCAACACTTTTAGGCTAATAGCTAGCTAACCTTTTGCTATGGCCTTGCCTGCTACTTTGTCCAGTTTCCTTTTTTTTAGTATATTGCTGTCATTGGGATTGGCTTAGCTTAGCTAATTAGCTTTATATTAAATATACAGACAAACAGGGATATAAATCTCCTTTTGAGTTAAATTTCAAATGTGATAAACCTGTTTCAAAATCAAGTTGATACAGCCATGCCTGTTAAAGTAGCACTATAATTCACAGCAAATGTTACATTTTATGTAGGTTTGTACATCTGAAGTTAACTGAATCATGTTATGTTTTCTCATTATAAACCTGTGCTAGGTTTCATTAAGCTAGTGTGGCTATTTTATGCGTAAGTTTCTTTCCTCAACGTTAAGATTGGGATAGGAAATTTGCTTTAGGGATGTTTTTTTCACCAAATCTCTCTACATGTATACAGTGATGAGGAAATCCCTACTGGATTTCTTTATTTACAATGCCAAATCTGCCTGTAGGGTATCCCCCTGCATACCTTCCTGCATGTGAGGTAACTTTCAAATGATCGAACTACCAAGCTAGTGGCTGTGAAATGACAAGGTAAGGTAGTTTGACATCGCGACTAAACCCAGTGGTGGTGCTCATTTCGCCATGTGTCTTGTTGTATTTAGCATGTCCAGGATGTACAAATTTATGATTTTGGAGTGTCTCAAAATGTATTTGTTCAAATCTAGCTCACTCTTTCTGGTTTCTCCAAAGTTGCCCTGCCCTAGTTTGAGGCTGTCATACACCTATGCTGTTGGTATTTGGTATTTCAGTGGAGCAAATAAAAATGTATGGCCTTTGAAAATGTGTAGAAACTGGTGAAATATAAGTAGCAACGACAGCAGTATCACAATGAACCTGTTGATGAAGTTGTGGTCATGGTGCAAATAACAGAACCTATTTATATCAGATTTTCCTTTTAGATACTCAATTTTGATCTTCCTTGTGATGTACCAGCATGAGGAGGAAATGGCTAAAGCTAGTTAGCATATGTCTGGTATGATGAGTATGATTAGCATGTAGCTGACTGAGGTGTGGTTTACTTTGTCTGTGTCCTTTTCTTTGTTTGTTTCTTTGACTCCTTCACTCTCACTCTTCCACCCCCACCCCTCCTCTTTCTCTCTAGTGTCCACACTGACTTTGTGGCTGCTAGAGAGCCATCAGTGCTCCGTCTCTCGTCTCAGTTTCAGGAAAAGCTTTTAAGCTGACATCTAAAGCTCATTTGCAAACTGGGCTTAGATCAGTGTGGAGTTGTGGGAGCTTTACTCTGACACTGACACTGGCCTCCAATAAAGCTGAGTTGCTGACTGTACGGTAGTTCAGTCAGGTACAAACTGCACTTTGTGGCAAGTTCAGTATGCCACATTTTAGCAATCTGTGGCATTTTGGTCACATTTGAGCCGTGATTTCTTGGTTTGTGTTTTCAATCTATAGCTCGACAGGTTAGGGCCTGTATTTGTAACTTGGGTCACATTGCAGCTCTGATTCATTGATGACTGATTAAACAATCACAAACAGGACTTATCACCATGGGGTATAACCTCTAGTCATCATTTCTACAATAACGGTTGCTAAAATATTATTTGGTTTGTAACCATGGCATGATCTGTCACCCTATAAAACACTTCATGCCAGTTCCCTCATGTTTTTCAGTTAAAAAAACTGTCTTTCTAGAGGGTGTAGTCAGCAAGTATGAAGTATCTCTGTGCTTCCTGCTGATCCTGAAACCAAAACACGAGGAAATGAGGGAATACCCTTCATAATGTGTTATGCTGTGCTCATAGCTGGAGGCAACATTATCTTCAACGCCATGTGATCTGTTTGAAGTCCAGCTGTTTTGGTTGTGTGCACATATTGCTGTAATATGGCATATTGCAAACAGTTATTTATAACAGGAATAATATGATTGTGGGATTTTCTGTGTATGGAATCAGTTACTCAACATTAAATGACATAGCTTGTTTTAGAAGTTGAGTATGCCTGATTTTTTTTTATCTTTCAATGTCGACCAGATTGTCGCTGACTAATTCCTGACTGTTGTTTCTATATATTCATGCAGAAACACAATCCATCATCAGCATTTAGACACACCCCTCAGTGTGTGGATTTCTCATAAAGAAAGAATGTTCAGACTGATACTGTCTCGACAGTCAGGGTTGTGTTACAACATTTCAGCGATACCTTCATTTCCATTGTCTTGGCCACGTGTAGGAGTCCCTTTTCGTTGTGTTGACAGATGACATACCCACGGTCATCAGATAAAAGATATTAAGAGGAAACTACTTTAAATTCTGGACACCACATGCTGGATTTTCCTGTCCTGTGGCTGCACACACAGTGATGCCTTTCCTTGTTGCAGATATTTGTGTGGAGGAAGAAATGTGAACTGAAGCAAGTAGTCTGAAAAGGCATACCATAGCCATTACTGCATTCAGAAGACAAGCGTTCACAGAACACAGCCTTGATTTGTACCAAATTATGTCAACGTGTCAGTCTGCGTTAGGCCACATGTGACTAGCCACGCATGGCTAACTGCAGACACAGCCCCAGAGACTGCTGCTGGCCACTGCAAGAGCCGTGCTAGGCTAATCTGAGTAGGCTACAAAAGTGACAGGGGATCCTCTCTATGTGATATTTGGAGCTCTGTGTGCTGCTGCAGCACAGGAGGCTTACAGGCAATGCTGCAAGGCAGAAGTGACCAGTAGTTTCTCCTTTTGTCTGCTTTTCTGTCAGATATCCAGTCATGTAGCTATCGCAGACAAGCTGTTTTTAAACTTGGTGGGTAGACATGGTTTGTTCTTTTTAATCAGCACGGTAAAAGAGGAGGCCAGGGCCATATAACAGCTGGCCTCAAGCTGCTTCTTTTATTTTGTACAGATTGATCCTTCAGACAGTAATCACTCACGACTAAACAATGTGGCTGATCAGGTTGAGGAACATTCTGTACCTTTGTGACTAGAACTTAGATTTAAGTAGCATAGACTTTCAGGCACTACTGGTTACAACTAAAATCTGACAAAACACCCTTTCCCATCAAAATGTTGGACTCCACAGCAAATAAAGGGTCTTTACAGCCTGATTAAAAACAACAACAAAAAAACAATTGCTTCATTGCATGATTTATAACAGCTGTACAAAGGCTGCATTCGTAGAAATGCTACTTTTACCCTATCTTCATCAAAGTGTTCACAGAAGTTTGCCAAAAAATAGGCTTTTTAATGTTTACCAGGAGGTGAAACAACTAAATCGGCAAAGAAATAACAGGTGATCAAATGGGTGAAGCCCACTGCCTGTTTATGAAGTTAGATTATGTGTCTCTAATAGAAATGTAAAGGTGCACATATTCATACCAAATCATTTTTGTACAACCCTTTTGGTGCAGTACAAATTCATAGTACCAATTTAAGGTCACCTCATTGACCAAAAACAGGCGTGCACCACACATAGCACCACACCAGGATGAAATTAAATATACAGCATAGCCATGTATGAACAGAGTCAGTTTTGACACAAATACTTACCCGTTATGTAGTGAATAGACCCTAAAATAAAGCACCAACCAAATAGAACATCAGCCACCGTGTGGCTTTTACTTGAGTCGGTTTTTCTCCTGTAATATAAATTAGTTTATTATGTTTTATTCAAAGTGTAAAAAGAAAAAAAAAGCCTAAACTATTTATGCTACATTTTAGACATTTATAAATGTTTTTAAATGTATAATTTGAAATGAATTTAATTTAGTTTTTCTTTCTCCTGACTGTAAGGGCACCAGACTGAACTGAAACTTTTGTGTACTGTTACACCCCTAGCCTCCAACTCCACCCGTTTACCAAAAGTGAAGCCAAAACTGAAGCCAGGAGATCTGTGCAGTGGTTTGCTGATGCCCTGCTCTTCCTTTCAGCAAGGGTCTCCAACCTTTTTTAGGATGAGAGCTACGTTCAAAGTTCCAAGCTGTTTTGGTCCCCTCATTTGTTTATTTCTTTATTTATTTTTGAAAGGTACATATTTAGCACTATTGTAGGCTTACCTTTAATGAGATGTTTGACACTGCAAGCTGTTGACCAAGGCTTTGCAGTTTACAGTGTATCCCAAGAGGTTTAATCTTCTCAGTCATCCAGAGTGAGCATCAGTGAGATAAGTTTGTAACTTCGACTAGATAAAGTTCAAGTCAAAAAAGTCAGATACACAAAGATATGTTGAGTCAAACATTGTAGCACATTTCATGGCTCCTGTGCAGATGTTGGGGAACTTCTTTGCAACCACAAGCTTCCAGAAATCATCACCAGACTTGTGACTTCAACTGGATGCCATTTTGCAGACTGAGAATTTCTCCATCTCTAAGTCAACAGTAATGGGAGTGAGCCCCTCACCCATCTGTTCAAAACCTAAGATATGTACATGAAGGGGTATAAAATAAAGATGGCACAGGGGTCCAGCCTCACAGTTGTGAATCTGTTCTCAAACTCCTGACCTAGACTGGTTCAGAGGTCTGTGTATTTCTGGATGTCCATGGGCCCAGGCGCTGCAACATTTATTTCCAGCATTTTGCCCACAGAGGAGAAATGCTGAATTTTCCTTTTTGTCACTTGTTGGAGAAACAGTCCCAGCCTTGCTTTAAAAGGTTTGACAGAAATAATCATACCACTGAATGTCTTGACTTTGCTTTGCAATTCACATTTCAGGTCATTAGACTTCTCTGTCACATTTGTGAGAAATGCCAGGTCCAGTAGCCATTCACTGTCAGACATTAGGGTTGTATCCTCATCTCTTGCTTCCATGAAAGCCATTATTTCAGTTTCTTTAGTTGTGTAATTTTCTGCAGCGACAGATTTCTATATTTTGTTGACAGTTCTTCAAAAAGACTTGGAAAGGTGATATTTGGCCTTCGCTCAAACAGAATTTGCAGTCTTCATGACAGGTGTCATGAATTATTTTCATGACTTTGGCACAAATTGGCCTGTTTGAGGACACAATGATAGTTCAAAAAAAAATTAGGAAAACCTGGGTCTACTTTGCAGTTTGTTATTAAGCCATCACGTCTCCTTGTCACATCTGGACAGCCATCAGTTGCTTTTGACAAGTTTTCTAACAGCATGTTTTTTAGTTCTTTACCACTACTGAATATCCATGCCTCTGGTGGTTGTTGTCAAAGGTAGCAATGTGAGGAATTGGTCTTTGGCAGAGAAGTCCTTAAACACCATTTTTATGAACACTGCTAACTGAGCAGTGTTGCTTGAGTGGATTGATTCATCACACTGTTAACACCGTTTGCAGGTGCCTATGTCCTGGTCCAACTGCCAGGACATAGGCAATTGCTGTCAAACTTCTTCACCAATGTGGTAAAATGACACTCCACATTACTTTTCTACCTGACTGCAATGCTGGTCCCACAAGTCAAGCACAAAAACCTGTCTTTTATACTTGTGAAGAAATAGTCTACCTCCTGCTCTCGATGGAAACGGTCTGTTTCTATTTTTGATGGACCTGCCTGGTTCACCCTCTGTTTATCTCCAACTGGTGCTCTAGCTTTAGTAACAGTAAAATAAAATCCAAATTGGTATTGATAATTTCACCACTGACTACTGAGTCTGCACCACACTTTAGCTACAGCTCATTAGGACACGTGGTGCAGTCAGAAGTTTGAATGACATTGGCTGATATTCTTTGTGGGATGGGTGAAGGAAGGTTGATTAGGTAAAGAGTAGCAGTAAGTAGACAGAGTTTGTGTCAATTCTTTGTATTTTCTTACTCTTAAGTTTTTTTTTTCACATTTTCCATTAGCTTGACCACCTACTTATTGAGGGCCAGCGAGCTACTTGTTGGAGACCCCTGGTCTTCAGCATCTTCCTACAACTTCCAGGTTCAAAGTGTGTGGATGTTGCATTATTGGGTAATGATGGTTACAGTCTTTTCAAACATTAATTGTTGATGTTGTGCTTAAAATTGAGAGAAGTTGCAGAGCACTTGAAAAAGTTGCTTGGTTGCTAATGTTGTCAGCTAGCCTATACTTCATTGTTTGGCCTCTGCTTTGGCACAGGCCACAGTGCTCACCAGTATAAGCAAGGTGCTCTCCCCAGATCAAACTCTTCAGTTTGGAATTTTTCCATGCTTGTCAAGTTTGCCCTTTAAAATTTCTTAGCATTCAAAGCTAACTTAGAAAAATAACTTCATAGAAAAAATAAAAATTGGGCATAAGCAGGGTAAAAACTCTTCTTCTTCTTCAATCTGGCGGCATAGGGGGTTCAAATGTTTTATCTTCACCTTTGGGGAGCTGCCATGTCATCCATCTTTTAATTTCTTTTAGAGCCCGACCGATTAATCTGTCACTGCCTGTCACTGATTAATCAACATCGGCCAAAATGTAGCCGATTATAAAAAATTTTGCTCCGCAGAGATTCTGTCACTCCTGTTCCTGTGTGTCTGTGTGTTGAGCTGCACACTGCCCAAGTCCCCGCCCCCTCAGCCCACCATTATCTAATGTAAGACTATAGAACGACGTTTTAACATCGTGTTAGTTGTTTTTTTGTGAGATTAACAGAGATAATTGCTACTGTTAATTCACACGTCCACCATTATCTAATGTAAGACTATAATACGGCGTTTTAATGACGTGTAAGTTGCACATTGTGTGTTTACATTTTTAATCTTTTTTTATACCTACTGTGTTTACAGTTTGACTTCTTTACTTATTGTTGTGTTTACAGCTTGTTCTTATGTATCATTGGTTTACACTACAGTTCTTATGTTGACAGTTTTATAATTTAAGTTCCTTGTTTTAATTTAATAGCGTTCTGTCTCTGTCTTAAATCATATGGGTATTATAATGATTTTTGAGTATATACAGTATATATCCTGTGTATATCAATGAATTTATTATATATATATCAGCCGATATATTGGATATTGGCCGATATAGTGGATATCGGCTGATGTATTGGATATCAGCTTTTTTTTGCCCCCATATTGGTCGGGCTCTAATTTCTTTCTAATGTACAGTCCTTATACACTGCAAACCTGTGTGTGTAGACCATTTTGTTTGTATTGGCTAATCACTGTTCCCAGGCAGAAAACCTGCTTCATCACATGACTGTTCTAAATGCTAGAGCATCCTGTGTTATCGTTTAAAAGATGAAAAGACACTTCTTTCAGCTTTTGAGGGGTACATCTCCGTTTATTATTCACTTGAACTCCTTGCTTGCTTCCTGGTAATTATGCATTACTCTGCAAAGGCCTGAATCATTCATTGAATGTAGCGCAGTACTGCACAGTCCCTAGTAACAGTTTAAGTTCTAAAAATAACTTGCTCACCAGAGAGTGAATGCAAATATCATGGGTCTATTTGATGTTGAACTTTTAAAATTATGCAGTTAAATCAATTCAGATTGGCTCATTACTAGGTCTGTTCTGTTTCATGGTCACTGTGTGATTTGATTCAACTCAACAAATACTGTTTAAGGAGTTTCTAAAAGCACAGGAGTATGTCATGGTAATTCTTCTTTCTGTTTTTTTTGAGCTTGATTATTTCCTTGCTCATCAGCACAGACTGTTTATTGAGCATTTCAAAGCACAGAAAGTTGTCCTTGTCCTCTGCCTGTATTCTAAACAGACTGACTGCTGCGAGTCTGCAACTGTCAGAACAGGGAACTGGCCTGCTCTCATTGAGATGCCTCCAGAGGCATGTAACCAGGCAACTGGGCAACTATGGGGACCAGGAGGGGTACATTTCCAAACAGCAAGGGACTTCGTATTTACTCAGTTTCCCTCGTTAGTGCTCTTTCATTCACATTTTTGCTCACAGACGGAGGAGGAGGCATTTTTGAAATCAGTTTTTTTTTCTAGATTCAGAAACAGCATTTAGGAGTCAACAAAGGGTCTTTTTGTTCTGCCAGGGCATCTTTTCCATTAATGCATTTCTACAGAGTTTCTTTTCAGTGCAGAGAAATCATATGCATGGTTGAAACAGTCTGTCATAATGGATTCTTTAGTCTTCTCAGTGATTCACAACTGCTTGGTATTGTCTTACAGACAAAGATGCTCGATTTGTGCCCTACTGTGTGTGTTTTTTTTTCAGAGGGTTTAATCCTCAGATCTGTGCTCATGTCTCCACTAACTTTGGCTGCTGTATGTTAGATCCTTCCTCGATGAGGCTGGTCAGGATCTCATGGTTAAAAGACTTACAAAACAAGTGAATGAAGGCCACCTTTAATCCATTCAAAGAGTCTGGCTTATGTAGTGCATGATGGTTTGTTTTAGTTACAGTTTTACAATACTTTCTAATCATATAATTTAAGCATTATTGAGTCTTAGAAAATTTCCTTGTAGTAACTTGTAGTGTGTCTGGACTCCAATATGATCTATAGTTTTTCTGCAGCTGCTCACACAGGAAGCCCTTGGCCACAAGATTTATGACATCCTGTCAATAAACAGTATATAGATGAAGCAAGACATTATTTGTGTTCCTTTTACAGGTAAATATAAAACATTATTGAGATGTTAAATCTGCAGGACATTTTTATCACCTTGTATCCCAGAGGACAGCGAAAACATGCTGCCCAGCTGGGAGCCTGGGTGTAGATATTTATCCCTGGATGTTTTGAAGGTTTGAAGAAGTAACTTTTATTTAACTTAACTTAATTGAAACATAAAAATGAAATGTGAAAAAAAAAATTAGTATTACAATTTGTCTTTCTTTTACAGTACACAGTGGCTGTAAACCTATTTTAAAATGCCTTATCAACCTTATTTCGAGATGACACAACAAAGCCTTAATTTTCCTCATTCTCAGACTATGAAAAGGAGCAGTGGGTTTCCACAGCAGAAAACCACAGAAATCTCACATTAAAAAAAAAGCAAGCAAATCTTTTCCACAACAAACTTCTGTGAAGGCTCGCTCAGCAGAATGCTTTTTCAGAAGCTTGACCTATTTTACATTTTCCATGCTGTCTGCTGCAATCATCAGACATGCATCTCATAAGCACGTGTGCAATCCCAGCATTCAGACACCCCCACACTCCTTCCCTCTACTACACACACGTTCACACACATTCACATAAAGCAGTCAAATTCACTTTGACATCCAAATTTATCGGGTTATGTTGACTTTGTTATTTTAATGGTTCATCTGCTTGTTGTTTTGGTGTGGGTGGATTTGACCTGCAGCACTGTCTGGCAGGCAGAAGTTAGACCAAGCATGTCAGCCTTCTCCTTTAGAGAGGTTCTGTCCTAAAGAGGCTTTTCTTTTTGTTATGCAGAGATTCGTAACCAGCTTGTGGAGCAGTTCAGATGTCTGGAGCAGCAGTCCGAGTCACGGCTGCAGCTGCTGCAGGACCTGCAGGAGTTCTTCCGTCGAAAGGCCGAACTCCAGCTTGAGTACTCAAGAGGCCTGGACAAGCTGGCCGAGCGCTACTCTGCCAAGATCCGCACCTCCAGAGAGCACCAGCACTTCAAGTGAGTTTACCCCGGGCGGTGGAACGTCTGTATCCAACATTTCTGACTGGGAAATAGCTGCTACATATTTCACATTGATCACTGGTGCAAAGAGTGAGAGAGGGGGGAAGAAACAGAGGAGGGATAAACTACAAAAAGGAGAGCAGGGATAAATGCAGAAGAAATGACCTGAAATGAAGCCAGGGCCAAGGAAGCTTGTGGCCTAAGGCTGCTGTGTTCCTCCCAACTAGGTCAGACAACCCCCCCACAGAACGTGACTGTCATTTCATTTACATTCAACTTCACGCTACACCCAATCATACTAAAATATTCTTAGTGGGCAAACAAAATACATCAACGTCTCACTTAGAGAGTGGAAAGACAACAACAAAAGGTGAGCTATTCTTTCATTTCCTTTATTTATGGGTGTTTGTGAAACAGAGATGTGTGGTCATGAAACAAACATACCCTACAGCATGTGCCAAAAGCAGCCGGCAGCTCATTGTGAATTTAAAAACACTCTCTGTAGAGATGTGCTTTTAGTGTCCATAGTTACTGCTAGTAGTAATAAATAAGAGGAAATTAATGATCAGAAAAGATACAGAGATATTGAGTCATGCTCAGTTACTTGGAGAAAGTTTGCCTCCCACCTTGGAAGAAGACAAATTAATGTGATTAAACAAACCTGTAAAAGCTAATAAGTAGTTTCTCAGATAAGGTTATAATCTGTCTGAGGAATCTTTTCCATCACAGACTGTTGTAGAATTAAACCAGCAGTCCAGGAAATGAACCTTACCTTTTAAAGCACTACAGCACAGACTGTGTAATTGATTCATAGGCAGCAGCAGGCCCTTTCATGTGACCTGGGTGTGTCAGTCATGCGTAAGAAACACGTTGGTTTATTCAGGAGAAGCTCCTCCGTCTCTCTTTCAGTCTCTCCGGCCGATTGGACGTAAAGCGTTATCGTAGCGCAGAGCTCCCGTCACTGGGACATTGATAAATGGAGCGTTCCTTCAAAGGGAGACCCCTGCAAGAGAGTCACATTGCATGACTTCTTCCTCCTCTGGGATGCCCCAGATTCCCCCCCAACATCACTTTAGATGGTCATCATTATGTCTGCCTGTCAAAGGCTAGACTCATCCTTATCAACTGCAATGAACTGACTAAAGCTTGATCATTGATAATCCCACATTGTCTTCTCTTCTGGAGTTTAAGCACTCAGTCTTGATCACTTTTTTTCAGCTGTCCTTTTTTAAACCACACCAGTGAACAGTGTCTTTTTCTTAACCTTGGAACCGTTCAGGTTTTGATTTTTTTTATTAAAGCTAGAGATGCACCGATATGAAAATGTTGGCCAATATCCGATGTAAATATTGTTGTTATGGCTGATAACCGATACTTACCGATGTTGATATTGGTAAAGAAAAAAAAAACTGAGATGATGTGTCGCGGTAGTTCAGAGATAAAGAGTAGCGCAATCACGAGAAAAGACGGCCATGGATAGGATCAAAGAATGGAGTGCCTGGGATGAACGTGATCAAAAAAGTACATTTTGTCCGTTTTTTGGATCAAAAACAGGAAGAGAGACATAAAAGAAGAGAGTCTACTCTTCTTAGGTAGTTTTGGTGTTCACATAGTCATAGAAAACAATATTTTTTTGGTCTTGAAAGATTGTTCAAGATGCTCTGAAAATGCTGGCAGCTAATGAGTAAATATCTAAATATCGGTTGATACTAACATGTAAAAAAATTACCAACATCAGCCGATACTGATATTGATACCGATATATCGTGCATCCTCAATTAGAGCCAATCAAATGCAGTTGCAGGAGATTGTCAGAGAACGTTTAGGGATCCTGCCACAACCATGTGGCTGCAGAAAAGATGTCACATATGACTTAAGCTGCGTTTCCACCAAGCGGTACGGGTCGGTTCAGTACGGTTTGGGACGGTTTGGGACAGTTAAGTCTGATCCCGTGTGCGTTTCCACAGCAAACTGTGCCCTCTCGTGGTGGGCGGCGTGTAAGCCGCATGCCGGAAGCCACAGCTGGTAAACAATAGCCCGACGCTGTAGCAGCTTACCCCGCGATTAAATCCAACAAAGAAGAAAACGCGACACAGTAAACAAAGAGCACGGATGGAAGACATACAGCATTTCGTTCTCTCTGTGATTTTCATGTAACTCTCTGTTACAAAGTGCAATCAAGCTTCGTTTCAGAGAAGTCTGTGAGCCGCAAGGAGAAATGCAGCCGCTGTCGGGGTGAGTGACGATTCTTTTGACCAATCAACAGTCTGCAGTGTGTCGCTCCACCTCCCGAGAGCGGATCGGTTCAGTCTGGCACCCATACGAAAGGGTCCCAAAAAAGTGGGACGGCTCGTCTCGGTTTTTAGGGATCCGTCCCGGGATGAGTCTGTGGAAACGCCGCTAAAAGCGCACCGTACCGAGACGAACCGACCCGGACTGCTTGGTGGAAACGCGGCATAAGTGCACCTCTCTCTAAAGATGATCTCTTTTAAAAAGCTTCCATAGTAGTTAAATAATCCAGTATGTGTTGGTATATTCATTCAGTTGCAGCTCCTTTCTTTTAATGATTCAGAGCCTTCTCTGTGAAACAGAAATTGTTGTATTTTTTGTAGCCTGTCATGTAGAAAACCTCCTTCTGTCATTGTACATGAGCACTTCTGCATCAACTCCTTTGTGTCCTGAATACTACAGTCTCATCCGTATTCAGAAGCAGCCGACAGCCAGAGATTTACAGTCAGGTTCCTGGCATCGTGTACGGGATCAAACACCTGCTCCGCTTGAAAGGATGGTCTGTAGGGAGAGCTTGTTCAGGTTTTTTATCAAAGTGTTCAAGGATGAAACAAGAGGCAGAAAGAACTTGCTGATGCCCGGTATCGTGGGCTACCTTTAACATCAGGGTGCAACTCTTTTAACTTACCGTAGACATAGAACTTTTCTAATCCCCTTTCTGTCTGTCTTAGTTTACACTACTTTTTTTACATGATTTATCCAGACAAGGGGATCAAACGATAAACAACAGAGTCAAACACTGGCATGAGAAAAAAGTTGACTCAGCCACTTCTGATCAAATGGCGACCTACACAATTCTTTCTGTCTTCTGATCTTGATTAATGGTACACACAGTTAAATAAAGCCAACCTCATCAGAGTTTGCTGTGAGAACTGGATGCAGAAGCCTGCATTAGCTGAAGACTGCAGCTAGAGACCACAGTCACAGTAAACCTCAAAGCATGAACAAACCTGTCAGAGAATAAAAATGATCAAAGCTTTGAAGCAGCTGATAAAAAATGAGTCAGGACTACTCCTTCAGTACAATCTTGAAAAATGAGGTTGCAGTCAAAAATAACTACTGCACAGTACAGCGGATGATGCTGTGGAAGGGTGTATCGTCAGGCGATTTGCAGAAAGTCCTATAAAATCATTTGAAATATCTATATTGTATTTCAGCAATTTCCACCTGGACTAAGACAGTTATTTATGTTATGTAACTCACAGATCGCATACAGAAAGGAATAGTCAAAAAAGTACTCCTGTGACAACACTGCTTCTCCTACGATCTTTGCTGGTCTGCAACAGACACAAATGCTTTTGATAATACACCAAAGGGAAATAACAACTATTGCTGTAACATTCTGTGAGTATGAATAGTCTAACTTTATCATTGCATCGTGAGATCAGTAAGTGTGATATATGGCGAAGCAGCTTCATAAGAATGAAATTTGGCTGCTTCTTGCTAATTCTCACAGAATTTGGGCATGTTTGTTAAATTCTCTGAATGTAATGGCTGTGAAAAAGTCAAAACTATGTCTTATTTGTTTTTTCACCCCTTTCGTATAAAGCTTGCTCTCTGAACTTTCATACCAAGACAGTCAACTGCTTGGATACTGTTGTAGGACTTTCAAGGGAAACAGGACTGTGTAAGTGTTTTAAAAATCAATGCAATGGCAGGAAAACTGATGCAGTGAGAATTATCCAATATTTCGTCCATCAGCATTTTGGAGTAGCTCTAGCAAGACCTTGTGCTACAATTAACAATTGCCTTGAAACAACAGTCAAAAACTTGCATGAGAAAACAGAACTTTGACGGTCCAGTGAAAAAGAGGTAGGAAATGCAACCACTGTACATGGGGCAAACCCTGAAACCACTTTACATACCAGTATCTACTTTGTAATTTTTTGCATGAAAAATGATTTTACTAGACACATCAAGTTTCTTGTTTGCACATTCATTAAAAATATTGACGTATGTTTGAGACATTTTATTGATAGATGCATTTAATAAATAACTGAGGACCTAGAACATTACCCTGAGGTTTTACACTTCAAATAACAACAAAGAATGAACAATTAAGTAAACTTAACTATCTGCAACAGGAAAAAAAAGCTTTTTAAGTGTTTTGGGTGATATAATTTTTAAACTGTAAAGGAACAAGAAGTACAAGATTAATCCTTAAATTAGTGCTAGTTTATTTCTGACTTTCTGAATCGTTGTTGGTGTTTTGTTTTTTTTTGTTGATCTTGAAATTGCTGGACTAAATTTTTTGGCAAACAAGCTTCCTGACAGATAGCACACAGTTTGTGGTGTATTTGTTAGTCTGCTCTCCTTCAAGAAAAACAAAAGAGAAGAGAAAAAAGACATACCTAATAAATCCTTGAGGAATTCAGCTTTCACAGTCTGTCTGTTATTGAACATGCACAAACAGTGTTTTGTAAACATTTAATTATGCAACTAATCATTTATCTTCTCTCAAGTACACCTTTTTTAAGTTTGCTGCTTGAGGTTAAGAGTGGTGGGGACGCTCAGGCTTTACACTCTGTCAACACCTACTTGCTCTTTCTTGATCTGCTCACTCGAGTTTTGATCTGTTAAAGCCTCTTTGGTTGGAAACATACAGTGATAGCTATCAGGTTTTAAACTTCCTTTTGTTGGTCCTCCTCATGAGCATTCATCTTAATTTCCCTCATGTCTCTTCATCGGTCAATACTGGGGGAATAAAGCTGGCGTTGGATTGGATCCCATTGTAGGTCAGCTTTCAGCCAATAACACAAGGTGTTTTTACACTCTGGCTGTAAAAGACGTAATGTGATAAAGCATACTTAGGTTTTAGTCTCAGTGGCTTAGAGGCTAAGAAAAAGCAATGCGCTCTTGAAAGACAAAAGATGAAGAGAAATTTTTGGTGTGAGGATAATGGGACTCACATGCTCTCTTGAGCAAGGGGGCAAGCACAGTCAGCATGCCATGTGCATGAGTGTGTGTTTGTGTGTGTGTGTGTGTGTGTGTGTGTGTGTGTGTGTGTGTGTGTGTGTGTGTGTGTGTGTGTGTGTGTGTGTGTACAACTGCCCCTTTCCCCCTTTTTGGCTGATTCTTTAACTAATGTGCAGTGACCCCTTTATCTCTGAGATTAAAGCCCCAGAGCCTATAACAATGGATTGAATGTAATCTATGCAGCGTGGTGAACTCTCTTTACCCTCTTCAACTCCAAATTTTTATTTATGATACAAACAAGACCCAAGTAGAACGCAGCCCGAGTTAAACTAGATACAGAATAACTCAGATGTTGAGGACTTGTACTGCTTTCAACGTTTTGTATGAATTTGCACTTTTACCAATGCTCCTCCTCTGTTTTTCACTCTGTGGAATTTTTCTTGTCTGTTTCAGAAAGGACCAGAACCTCCTGTCTGCCGTTAACTGCTGGTATTTGGTCCTGGACCAGACCAGGCGGGAAAGCCGAGACCATGCCACTCTGAGCGACATCTACAACAACAACGTCATTGTGCGGCTGGCGCACGTAGGCGAGGATGTCATCAGACTGTTCAAAAAGGTCAGAATATGAGTTGAATGGTTGAGGGCATGTTACTAACCCACATAGTCACCGAACTTATTGGCTTAAATCGCATGACTGAAGCCCACAGCTGGGAGCTTGACGCCACACTAAGAAGAATATGTAAAAATATGTATAACTGGAACAAAACACATAGATTGTCTCAAGGGGTACTATGGGAACAGGATTAAGATATCACTCTTCTGATGTTAGGCTCTTTTTTTTCATAAAAAGTCCATCTAGATGGCTCCTATGATGGATTATTTGACCCTGAAATTGCACAAACTCTGAACCAATTTGGCCATTTCATTGCATATCAGTAATTGTAACAGAGCCAAGTGCCTAAAATAAAACCCAACACTTTTTCAGAAAGAGATTTGAGTCTATTTTTAACCTCCCTTATTCTCATGAGGATTTGCCATCTCAATACCATGCTCAGTTTTCTGGCTTTATTCAGATCACTAACCTTTTTATGATGCTCTTTACACAAAATTATTCATTTCATTTAACAGAAAATTCACACCAACTGATCACTCCTCCAGTAACTCTCAGAGACAAATTCGAAGTGACTTGTTTTTTAAAATTTAAACATCCCAGCATACATGTTTGTGACACTACTTTACTCGGTTATACTCTCACTACTCAAAGGGCATATGCTAAGTGTAAGGTAGAGCACATGTCAGAGTAATAGAGTGCCTGAGGTTCAGGGGGCTGTGATGAGCAATGTGCCCCAGGTATTTCAGACGAGTATCGTTTGACATCAGCGGGAGAATTAGGTAATTTATGCCCCTTAGGGGGCTCTGCACTGTCATGATGGGTGCAGTGATGAGGATGGGAAGGCTCATAGCCAGCACAAACAGGGGGACTAATAACTGCCTGCAGAAAAACTGACTCCCTCTGCAGAAGTTAGAGACAGAATTCTCCAAAACAATAATCCTGTTATGCTGTAGCATCCTGGTTCAGCTTTAGAGCTCTCTCATTGCTAACACAGTGCACACATGGGGGCTGCAAATTAGTCAACTCTGGCATTTGCAAGGCCAAAGTTTAAATATATTGAATTGGCTGAGGTTTAAGTCCTGTCACACGTGAAAAATGCAAGGTTGCTTTTTTTGACAAGAAGGCCTCAGGAGGTAGCAGAAAACCAGGATTGATTGGCTCAGTGTTGCTCCGTATCCCCTCAACAGGATTTCCAGAGTCACTCTCTGCTGGCCCCGTTCCTCCCTTCGAGCTGTAAGCCCCCCCTCCCATCATGGGACATGTTCAATTCATCATAGGCTCTTAGCTCCTGTAACTGAGCTGAAACGGTGACACAACTCCTTGGGAAATGTTCTGCAGTTTCTGCACTGTTCTATTTTTGTCTGGGTGCTCTCACTGGGCATTGTATTGGATCTTTTCTGGTGCAGAGTAATGACAGCATTTCGATGTCTGCTCACAGCCCTCACATGAAAATCTGTCTGACATGCAGCTCTAAAGTTAGAAGCAGTTATCACTATTAGATGTTTTCAATACATGACCTTATTATTTCCTTCAAATATGTGCTTATATTCTTATTTTCTCCTCCCAGAGCAAAGACATTGGGGTGCAGATGCATGAGGAGTTAGTGAAAGTCACCAATGAGCTCTACACAGTAAGTACCTCTCTGTTTTGCTTGTATCAGCCTTCCTGTTTTACCTCTCCCATGTTAGCTGTCTGTGGCTCGTCAATCCTTTCCCCGCGTCTTTCCCTCCCTGTACCTGCAACCTGTGAAGCAGCTGGCGTGACACTGCACACAGCAGATATGCCTTATCAGCAGCTCACTCCCCCAACAGGTCATTTCTCCTTCTCCTGAGGTGGTGAGAGGAGAAAATTTGCATTCTTCCTCCTTGTGCAAATCCGTTAAAGTGAGAGCATTGCTCCTCCTGGCAGTGCTTCAAGCAGACTCTGCAGTCTGCTGCAGTGCTTCACTGTACTCACAGCTAACAGGAGCTACTGTAGCATTGACAGCCAGTGTTACATGTAGTCCCACACATCTGTCAGTGTGTTGGTAACACCTTTCACTCTTCCTGTTGTTTTATGTCTCACAGCACTCGATGAACACTTGTATAATCCCATGTCACATGGTATTGAACAGAATTGGTGTGTGTCTGAGGGGTGTTAGTCAGGTCAGGTGTTGATGCCTTTTTGTTTAGTGGATGAAAATGAGCTTGTGTGGTGAAATCATCGGCTGGGACACAGTGCAACACACACCTTGGACTGTTTATTTCTTGATCTTGCTGAGGAAAGTTTGGCCGCAGCTAAAAAAACAGGCAGTATAAAAAGAAAAGAGCATGCTGTCTTATTGGCTAAAACTGCTCTCACCTTAAAATAAGGTAAAAACTGAGCTGACTCAAATATCTGTCGACGGACTGGGAACTGTATTTGTAAATGTTTTGTACACTGTTTGATGGTGTGACAAGTATTTTACACCTGTATACTCATAGAGTTTTACAGTGGTTTAGTGAGTGTATAACGGCTTTTACCACAAGTGTCTCACTGTTAGTTTAGTCTTACAGTATTTACATTGAATCGTTCAGCACAACATTTACCAACCTTTGTTATCTTGGCTATTACAGATCAATTAATGACGCTAAGCTCCAGAAGCTAATGTTAGTTTAACTACAGCCAACAACAGCTGGACAACAACTGACAATTATGTATGATCACCGAAGAACCAAAACTAGAACAAAATGGGCGAATGAACTCACAACAAACAAAGTGACATGATGAACAGCGTAGTAAGAAGCTAACCTAAGGATAATTTTACCCAACGTTAGCGATGTTAGAAGTAATTTTATTGTTCTTTCCTTCAGAGCGATGATGCTGCCTCAATTACGATGTTGAATTTTATTAATGTTGAGTGGATGTTGTGGTCTACAGCACTGCTTTATCCAAAGAAGACACTTCTCTCGGTTAAAATTGTGTCTCAGAAAGGCTAAAAGGTACACCCCATCGCCCAGCCTCTCAGGACTTCCTGTGTTAGAGTTGCTTGTTCTCCATGAACTCAGTTTGACCATTTTAAAACTTAAAATCTCAGAAAAACCTCATAAAACCGAAAGAAAACTGACTTTCCACAATGCATTCCTATGGATGTATGTGCAGAGAATGTCCCAGTGTATGATAATGGCTATACACACTGTGATTGGCTTACTGTGTCGAGGGCGGGACTTAGCCATCTGCTAATTCCAGTGTTGATCTGATACACCAGTGTATCTCTGCTTATACTTGCCATAGGAGATTACTAGTCATCCATTCCCAAAGTTAATTCAAAATATTATCATAAATGCAATAAAATATCCAAGATTTTCAAAAAAGTTTGAGGAACTTCAACCCTGATTTATTTATGATTTTATCTTAACTTTCCATTATGAAGGAAAGTCCACCTTTTGTCGCTTGCTTCACACTTTATCATCTGCATGTAAAATTTTACCTGGCAAAAATTGTACCCAATCAAAGTTAATTAAGGAAACCTTGGGAAGGGTGTGGAAAGTGTCAAAGACACATTCATCATCTGGCTGAAACATCAATTCTGACCTTAGAAAATAATTGCACTGAAGTAGAGCAGCCTTCGTGATGCTTCCTAGTGAATCAATGATAGATCTCATTTTATTCTGTTTAAAAAGAACAGGAAGTAAAACTATCACAAATCTTTTTGAGTAGTGGAATTATCTTTGACAGAGCCTAGCAAATTGCTATAAAGGAGTTTTGGTACTTTATTGTTGAAATAAAAAGGTTATAAAGAGATAAACTAGGAACACAGGATAGCGAATAATACTCTGTGTAATTGCAATGCAGTTTCAGAATTTCAGAATTACTCGCAGACATTTGTGCTCATTTATAAAGGATGTTTTGGTGGAAGGAATGTGCAGATACACCAAATACTTCTGAGGTAGGAGGAGAAGTCACATAGAAACCACATGAGAAATATTCTCACATGTAACATTATACAGCACTTTGCTCATATTGATTTTCCTCCTTCTTTCTTCATGCATTATTAAATGCCTATCTGCAGCTCCCACACTGCAAATTCACAGCAAGTAATATAGTTCAAATGAAACTAAAGGAAATTTATTTTTTTTACCATGCTATGTTAAATGACGAATAAAGTTTGGATTCATCTGCTGCTGCTGTTGACCATTTAAAGGAATTGAGTGGTATGTCGTGTTGCAGCAGCAGGGTTCAGGGAAGGAGGCAGTCTGTCACTTTGTAGCCTCTTTCCTCCCCCTGCTGATCGATCCCACTGTCCTCTGCACGTCCGCTTTACTTGAGCTCGCTTGAAAACCAGGACTTGGGAGTGAGTGATGGAGGAGCAGATGCTGTTGAAATGCACCATTGATGCAGAGTTAAACATTTGCATGTAATCGCTTTGGGAACATGAACATTAACCCATTCAAATCCCCTCGATGGTGCTTGTGTGTTTGGATCAGTATAGACCCTGCATCTCCAAAAACGTGTCTCATCATCTCAAAGCTTTTTTTCCTTTTAATAGCCAGTCGTAGTGCTTTGGTGTAGACAAACAAAACAAAATAAACTGACACATCAGACAGACGCACCCAGTAGAACACCTCCAGCTCAGTTAGGAAACGCCAATCATGATGTGACGCTCCCATGAGCAGGATGAGTAAGCTACACTCCCTAACGTTTGGAATGTGATAAAAATAAATATATTCTTGGGTAACAAAAGTTCAAATGGGTTAGATAGTTGGGACTGTGAGATATTCAGAGCCTTTCATGTAATCATCCTAATTTGTTTTAAAGATAGAAGAACACTGTAAATTCTTCTACACTGTTATTGAGAATACTGTAACTTTTCATGTATTCTCTTGTTGCATACTTACCTGCCATGTATAACACAAAAATACATTGAACTGATCTTTCATTTGAAGCATAATTTATCTCAAGTTACCTCTCTGTGTAAACTTAAATCTTCTTTGGTGATCCCTTGCATTTTGATTGAAAAGAGATATGAACTTTTTGACATAATGTTCTGTGTTGTCTTTGACTGTTACCTCTCAAGTCATTTCATGTCAACTCAAATCAATTTTGGTACCAAATATAAAATTTTGTGGTTGGGGACTGGTTTAAGCTCCCTTGTCTCATTCATTTTAACAAGGATGATCTACTTTTTGGGATGTAGAAAGAAGACTTAAAAATATCATTGTACATTTTTATGTTATCACCCGCCATTTTCAAAGCTTTTGCCTTTTCTTTTTGCATTTATTGTCTATTGTTTGTTTAAGAGCAGTTATTATGCTTTCCCTTATAGTCTCCACAAGACTTGCTAAAATGATTAGGTTATCAGATATGGATCTTCTAACTGGTTGTAATGGGGCAGGCCCTGTCCCTGACAGGCCTCCAGAGAGCTGTACAACCACATGGGGCCTTAAAGTGACAGCAGCTAAAATTAATCATTTCAAATAGAGGCTAAAATATCTGTGAGAGAAAGATGGGGAGCTATTAGCTGAAATCATGTAAAGCTGTAAGGATACCAGAGGGACAGTATACAGCCTAAAAAACACAATACTCACTCTTTAAGATTTATGTTTAAAATATCAGTGTGGTCTTAAATTTTCTTTAAATTTAATATTAAATATTAATATTATTATTCTTAAATTTAATATTAAATTTTCTAATCCAGCATTTTTGGTACCAGTCTGCAATAACATACAGTATAGCCACTTCAGCACTGCCAGACTGTCTTAACTTATATCAGCCCAGAAATATTGCCAAAGCTTATTGTAGCAAAACATTTAGAATAACTTGTTCATGCTTTTACTTCCCCCTGCCTTGACTTCATCATACACCTATCTTTAATCAGAAATCCATCCACCAGCTCATAACATGTTGGAGAAATAGCCCTCAAACACCAAGGCCTTGAAATACAGGAGCTTAGCCCCTAACAGGGACTCAAAAATGTGGCCACAGCACCCAAATTTCAGCCTGATTGAATTTCATGATTCTGGCCCCTCATTATGTTTCAGAGCTTTTATCCCCTCTGTGAGCCACGATGCACTCTTACATCCTCTGGTAGTGCTGGATTGCCTGTTCCAAGCTCTAAATTGAAATATAAAAGTGACAGGGCTTAGCAGTTAGAGCACCTGGACTCTGGAACACCAGTGAGTGTGTCCGGGAAGATTAGACCTGCCGAGTTAGTTCCTTATTTAATAACACAGCTCAAAGCACACCTTAAATTTTCTATATATATTGTTTTCATTTTTCAACTCCCTGCTTTTATTTTCTTTTTTTCTTTTATTTCTTTTTTTGTTTTGTGTAGCACTGTGATGGATTTTGACATTTTTGGGATAAATGTTCTCACAGGTAATGAAGACGTACCACATGTACCACACTGAGAGTCTGAGTGCTGAGAGCAAGCTTAAAGAGGCAGAGAAACAGGAAGAGAAGCACATTGGAAAATCCAACGATATCGGCTCTGGCCTTCTGCGGTACGGTCACGATGAACGTCCACAGCGACGGAGCTCAGTCAAGAAGATGGAGAAGATGAAGGAGAAGGTCTGTTTGGGTGGATTTTTTTTTTATACAGGACACTAAAAGTGCTGCACGTCATTCTTTTGTCGCCTAAGTACAAATAATTGACATGGTAAATACATCTAGTGCAAATGTTAACAAGTTTTAGTAGATGAAGTTTAGCTTGATTTGATAACTGTCTTTGAGTACATTAGAAATCCATTTTACATCTTGCATTGATGGGACTCTCTTCCTTTTTCTCCCCTAGAGACAAGCCAAGTACTCTGAAAACAAGCTGAAATGCACAAAAGCTCGCAATGACTATCTTCTCAATCTGGCAGCGACCAACGCCCTGGTGGCCAAGTACTACATCCATGATGTCTCAGACATGATAGATGTAAGCTTTTCCTGTCAGAGATCATTTCTAACAAGTCTCCAGGCTTTCTTCCATAAGCATTTGCATTTTATTTCATTATAACAACTTAGTTTTACTTCTTCCCCCCTAGTGTTGTGACTTGGGTTATCATGCAAGCATGGCACGCACCATGAGAACTTACCTATCTGCAGAGTACAGTCTGGAGACTTCTCGCCATGAAGGGCTAGACTTACTGGAGGGAGCAGTGGACGCTATGGACATCAGAGGAGACAAGTTGAAGTTTATGGACATGCACAGCCAGATTTTCTGTCCCCCGGCACGCTTTGACTATCAGCCGCACATGGGTGATGAGGTGAGTCACTGGAGCGCAGGGCTGTAATAATCATTTGCTCACAGGGTACATTCTGTACACGGTTATGTTACATCCTCCACTTCTTTGTCTCGTAATCTCAGGTGTGTCAGGTGAGTGCACAGCAGCCTGTCCAGACAGAGCTCCTAATGCGCCACCATCAGCTGCAGTCCCGCCTGGCCACACTGAAGATAGAGAATGAGGAGGTGAGAGAACACACGTCTCAGAGGGCTGAAGGTACCCAGTGTCAGCTATTCATCTCACACAAACTCTGCAAGCGGCCCATACAGGCATTCATTGTTCTGCTGAGTCAGAAGATGATGTATGGCTTAATATACTCTCATCAGGATACAGTTATTACACAAGAGGGTGTGCTGCTGTAGTGAATGTAGTCGAGATGTGATGCTGTGTTGGATTTATATTTTCACTGTTGCCTGGTCTGTTCTAATCTGTTCCCCTGGGGGTCTTTGATGCTGCTCTCCCTGCCTTGGCTCTCTATGTATCCACATGAAAGGGAGAGGGGAGGTGTGCTCTTCCTACCTCAGGCTTTGGCATTCCACACAGGCACATGGAAGAGCAAGGAGCTCAAAGGAAAGAGCTAAACTACTGAACTTCAACTTATTGCACAAAAGGAACTTATTCTATTGACAGCAGTGGCCCTGACAGAACTTTGTATACGCTTATGTAGCCACAGGCCTTCAGCTTCATAAGGGATAATGAATAGTAAGTGGGTGAGAATCCTGACAGAGTGGCCAGTAACTCCTCAGGCTGCCCTTTATTTACAGACTCACAAGAGAGATGGAAACAAACATCTTTGACACAATATCAGAAGGCAGAGATGAGATGTGCGGGGCTTTCCTCTTGGATTGGTTTAATACAACTTGTGTGATCAGGCTGGCCCAGGCATGATGATTGCCATAGGTTTGGTGTCTCAACCAATGAGATTTAAGTAATCTAACACAGGCGGGTAGGGATTGAATATTTATTTTGTAATATCTAAGCTAATGCTAACCCTAACCAGTGATGTAATTGTCTGTAAATAGTGGTCAGTGCTCATGAATTGTCTCTTTTTCCATCACTTGGACGGAACTAACTGCCACATGAATTTTTTCCAATGTAGCCACACAAAATGAGGACATGATGGGCAAAGTAAAAGTAAAACTAAAAGCTTTTATGGCAAATGCTGCAGCAAAAAATGAATGATTGAAATTATTATATTTGTGACCACATTTTGAAAAACATAAAGATATCTCGAAATGCTTATTTGCTGGTGAACATCAGGGTTGGTTTCACTGAGTTACAGATTTTACATGTTGGGCCAGTTCTTGTTTTTCTTAAGTGTTACATTCAATTTTAATTCTAGCTACCCAATATTATCAGTTTATTTAGCCAGGCACTGGTTCTCAGAATATAAAACGACTCACCGATTTCCTTAATTGATCTGGGATCAGTGATCAGAGTTTAGTGATTGGCCCATCCTTACGTGTGAAACTGATCTTGTATACCTCCGCAAAGGTCTGACAGCCAGCCTTTGTTGCTTTTTGCTCTGAGACCTAAAACTCAGGACACTTTATGGCTATTTAAGTTAAAACATTAGGTTTTTATAGTTTCACAGGTATTTTTCAGCGATTTTCAATGAAATAAGATTGGAACATTGACGGTATATGCTGTCAGTTATAAAAAAAAAGAAGTAAAAATTGGTATCAAGCCAAATAGGTATGGGCAGGTCAGGCAGAAAATTGTGATCGGTGCATCTCTACAAATTATGTGTCAAGAGAAATGAGACTGAGAAATGTGCATGTGCTGATTTTTGTTGGTGATGATTGTGATTCAAACAAGATGACCAAGCTTTTCTCACCCAAAGTCATTTTAATTAGAAAAGCAGTATTCATGTACAGCACATCAGGTATTTTAAGACCTCCTTTTGCTTTGCTATATTATAATCTGAGATTGACAGCCTGTACAACCACTTTTGTCACCCACACACACACACACACACACAACCAGTCTCAGAACTGTCACCCTGCATTTATACTCTTCCCCTATGTGACACTGACCTGTGGGGTTGTCTCTCATCCAGTCTACTGCCTCCATTGGGGGCCGTCGCAGCATGTAGAGTCACCAAGGCCACTGCGACGTGCAGAGACCTGCTTAAAGGTCACCAGTGTGTGCGTATACGTGTCTGTCAGAGCCTGTCTGCCATGAATATAGATCTGCCTTCCTGTCTGCCTCACATGGATGGAACGTAGTTAATCTTTCATGTCACGATGCCTCATGCTAGCAAGCTTATTACTGTGCTGTTTACATCGTGTCAGTCAAAGTGCTGCGAAAATGGCTTGCAGAGGTTTAATCTTAGACTGGCTTGTTTACACCATACTTCTTAGTTGTGACATTATAGGGATGCATTTAGGTGTAATCACAATAAATGTTGATGTTTCAATATGTAGTGAAATGAGATCTTTAAATATAGTTCATTTGCTGTATGTGTGCTAGGTGAGGAAGACTCTCGATGCAACCATGCAGACCCTTCAGGACATGCTCACGGTGGAAGACTTTGATGTGTCAGAGGCTTTCCAGCACAGCCAATCCACGGAGTCGGTCAAATCAGCCTCCTCTGACTCCTACATGAGCAAGGCCAACATCAGTAAGAGACGAGCCAATCAACAGGAGACTGAGGGCTTCTACTTCACTGTGAGTTTGTGGACGAGTGACAGCATCAAGCCCATAACAATACCGTACACTATCATAAAAACATACCAAGAACTAATGTTTCAACTTGGCTCTTTACCTGTTTTGTCTACAGAAATACAAGGAGTACTTGAATGGCAGCAACCTCATTGTGAAACTGCAGGCCAAGCATGACCTTCTGAAGCAGACACTTGGAGAAGGTAAGACTTGCAGGGTGGAATGTGGCGCTAACAGTTCATGTTGTTTCACAAACCACTTACAGAGGGTCAAACGCCTCAGGGACTGCACTGCCCAACAAATAGCACCTCTGTGCACCTGCTGTTTTTATGTATTTAGATGAGCCATAACAGATTGGTTTGGGAAAAAAGGTGCACCCTCTGCACAAATGAACATATTTCTAAAATCATCATATTTACAAACACTGGCTCTGATAGCCACAAGCAGTTAGTGACATTTCTAACATCCATCTCAACAATAAGAAAACTATAAATAATGACCACTGATATTACTTTGACATGACTATTTTTTGTTATAATCATGGATTGAATTAGCCCTGAAATGGTCTTAAACTTGGCAGACATAGTCATCCTTTTATCCACACGTATGGAGATTGTCTGGAGCCAAAAGACATGACAGGTTTTCTATTTTCTATTGCTCTTTCTGGCTTGCCTTAAGGAGAAAGCTCTGCTGTTAATGCTGAAATCAGTCACTGTAAAGAACTATACCTTCCCCATTGAGCTCATCATCTATATGTGGACAGATTTGAACTCTGTCAGGATGAGAGTGCACAGTGAATCTCTGTGCAGCAGCAGCAGTGGAGTTGCTGACTGCTCATCTCTATTATTAGACCCAAAATAAGAGCTACATAACTGTAGAGGTGTGCTTTTGCTTGAGTGTCATTAGGGTAATGTACTTTGTGAGCTGAACCTTGAGATAGAGCAGGCAGTGGCGGCAAATGATTCACTTCTAAATGCTATTCAAAGGCTCAGTACTTTCTTTGAGATTTCCTCTGTCTGCAGTCCAATTGCTAATGCTAGCTTTCATACATCAGTTATTTTTTGTTAGAGTTTTTTTTTTTTTTTTTTTTGGGTCTCCTTGACATTTGGATGATGTAGGTGTTTCTATAAATTGTTTTTAGCAGGGACAAAGGACATTCAGTATGTCTGAAAAGGCCCCTTTTTCTGCTTCTACTATATACATCACTATTTGCTTCCATGATGTTTGAAAAAAGTATGCATATGAGGTTCTACATTTGATGTTGATTTAAATTGGCAATATTAGCTGAAACTTAAAACAAGTTTAAAATTTTTGGACACCCCATGAAGCCTATGTCATACCCTGGAGTGTGAGTAGTGTCAGTGCTCATACTGACAGTGAGATAAAAGCTGTTATTTTCCTACAAAGGTGATTTTTATTACTTTATTAAGCTTCCTTCAGATGGATACATTATTGTACTAAATGTGGATAGACATTTAAAGCAAATATAGAGGATAAATAGGCTTTGCTTTTGGAAAAAAAAAAAAAAAAGGATGAAAAGATACTTATAACTTAAATATAAAAGTTGTCAAGCTACTTTGAGCCCAACCACAAGAGTTCACAGACTGAATATGTAAATATTTAGCTACAGCATGAATCTGAATCAGATCAGGGCAAATCAAGCTCTTGGAACTAGAACTTACAGTCGTGTTTCACTTAAGGTGACAGACTGATATGGCCTTTTTTGACACTATAAGACAGGATTTCTTTGCACAGTTGATTCTTAATTTTTGGATCACAGATTAAACTTCCACAAAAGGCTGAATGAATTGTTCTCAAGAAGACTCACTGAAAGGTCTGCTGTGGCATTGAAATTATGTGCGTTTGACATAAAGCAGGGATGTGCTGGGAGCTGCTTCACACATGACGTGATCCTCCAACAATTGTTTCTGATTGACTGATCAAAGTGAGGCCTTAATTTGTTTGTGTACAGTGCGGGATGTGTGTGGTTGTGTGGTTGTGTGTGTGTGCGTAATTGCAGTGCAGATATCACAAAATCATCACTCTGTACAAATCAGCTCCCACAACCTCCCGCTCTCGTTGCCCCTGGATACATTTTCACTCTGCAGAGCGAGCAGACAGGCCATCCCCTTCTGGGGCTCCTGTGCTGTTTCTAGGGCGACCGCTGAATGACCGCTGCCTGGCCGTGAGTCAAATGCAGCCATAGCACTCAGCCCATTGAGCCTGCCTGAATAGATGCCCGTTTCCTCATAACACCCCTTTCCGTCTCCATCTGCCAGCTATGTATAGTCGGCCAGCACTCAACCGTACAGCTAACTTCTGTCATTGTAAAACTAGTGTATACTAATTTAGTCTTTTTCTCCCTTGTGATTTTTTTCTTTCAGGGGAGAGGGCTGAATATGGAACAACAAGGTAAGATGTCCAAGATAAGAAGGTGAATAAAGTAGGCAATGAAGTGTTAAATCCTTCCTGTGTCCCTGGATGTGGTGGGAATGAGATCACAGTTTGGGAATAGTCTCAACTTCCCTCTAGTTTGTTGAACAAAGGGTTTGATTCTCACGAGAAAAGGAAGAACTGAGCTGGTCAATTTATATATATTTATATAAAAATGTGTTTATATTCAGAAAGAAATTACCAGTGTAATGAATTTTATCCTGATGCTGTTATATTTATGAAAAATTTATTGAAAAGGCAACATTATGATTGATCGTTTAAGGGTTTGACCTTTACCTGATCCAATCGATATTTAATACATTCAGTGTGTTATACTACCTCTGAGTCATTATCTCTGACATTGATACATTTTATTCCAGTGCTGTTGGTAGTTTAATTTAAAGTAATAATATAACATTTCCAAAAAATATATATGTTTTTGACTTCCTGGCAGAAAGTATGATTAAAAGAAATGAATACCACTGTCACAACTTAGCACTTTTTCACTATGGGTTAGCTCAAGTTAGCAGTAGAAGCAAAAGGTTTTAATGAAAACAATGGTTTGTTCTTTTAGAAAAGAAAGAGGAAGAAGTAAAATTACAGATCCAGCTGACTCTATAGCCTTTTTTGAGATATTTTTTTCACAAGTTTATGCAGATAACGAAGCTACCACTGTGTTAGCTAGTGTAGTGAGATTAGCCAGTTACGTGAGCTTCAATGCTAAAGGACAAAAGCAAGTTTGCAAGTTTTCTCGCAAGTGAGCTAGCTCCTTTTCTTCAGGTTAGCTCAAGGGTCAAAAGCAGATGTTTCACAATTTTTTGGAAGACAGAGAGACTCCAGTTTGGGAGACAGCTGAGCTAACTGTGTATTATCATCTTTGTTTGTGATATTTAAATCCATTAATAAAGAAACTTTTGGCTCAGTATTAGCTTGAAATAGCCAATGAAGCGACATCATATACTATAAACTTAAAATAAAAGTAGGTAAAGGTAAAGGCTAGTTGTTTACCTCCACTTACAGTCTTGATACTATGCCGACTGTAGGCTGTGGACTTATATCCACCATGCCATCCAGATAGTGGCATTTATCCTCCTGATCTTATTAAGAAAGCAAAAACTTTATATTTATGAAATGTAAAACTGGCGCTCCTTGAAATGCTAAATAAAATTGTAGGAGCACATTATAGTGTTGAAGACATGACAACAACCTGGTTTAAAGGGGAAAAAACGCTCCAATCTGATGTGTTGATGAATGAATTGCAATGTTATTAATATGTGCCATGTACCACCCCTCCCCCCTACCATCTCCCCAGGCCCCCCACTCTTCCCCCTAAACCCCAGAGAATGCGGAAGTCTAGACCTCGCTCCATTTTTAACCGTAAGCTGTTTAACGGCAATATGGAGGCCTTCATTCAGGTATTAGCCCATCTGCGCTCTTTGTCTCTCCATGAGCTCAGCTGTCTCGCTAGCGGTCCTGGGGGGTTCTCTTTCCTTTGCCCACTCTTTTACCCAAATGTTGGCTCACTCATGCACTGACTTTCCTCTTGCTCATTGCCTTGTCTTCACAGTCTTGCAAATTTGGGAAAGACAGACTGAGGTGAAAAAACAATCAAACGCGTTCTGGGAACAGTTTGATTTAGTGAGCAGCGCGCTGGTGAAAGGTTTTCTTTTTAACACTCTGTCCCTTGTGAGCCTCGGTCTCCAGACTTTGAATTAATACGGTGCTGTATGTGTTTGTCAGTTGGCAATGCACCAGACATGTAAGACCATACAAATAAACATTTGGTCATCTCCACTTAAAAATAGTGCACTTTGTCAGAAAAAAAATGTGATAAGTTCAGTTAAGCAAAACATTTTAAAGTAAGCTGAAATAAAAGAACATTTTAAATTGATAGTTAAGTGCACAAATGAGGTTTTTATCATTTTTTTATTTGCAAATTGCATCTTATGCTATATAAAATGATGGGCATTTCTAAATATTGTCACATTCAACAAAAGGTAATGATTCAGTCAGTTCACTTAGAACAAAAGAGCAAGGTTATTAACCAATTAGGTTATTTTTTTGTTTCAGCTCCAGAGATCTAAAAGCTTCAAATTTTCTCTTTGCGTGCTAAAAACATCCCTGTTTTTTATTCAGCCCCCCACCCCTCATCACTCGTGTAGCACCCTCCCTCCCACGCAACTCCCCGCCAAGCTGTATCCTCATGTCTCACACCCCACAAGGCACTGAAGCTTTGGCTCTTCTCTCAGTCCAGGCCTCCTCTTTTCTCTCTGTACGATCTGTCTCTCTCACTAACCTGTTGTGGTTATTGTTGCCTCTCTTCCTCTGTCTCCGTGCCTTCCCGCTCTCTGCCCAGGGGAAGAAGGAATGTCCGAGCCAGGAGTCAGGTACTCTGTCTTTTAGCAGGGTGGGATCATTGCAATGTGTTCAGTATGCCTACCATCATTTCTGTGCCTCTGTCCTGTTGGTATTCCTGTAAATACTGCTTTGATAGTAATACATAATGGTGCAAACATCAACTGCTCTGCTCATTGTTTTTATTATACCTCGGCATTTTTTATTTGATCAGAAATGTGTAACATTTTCTTAATTTGAAATAAGCTTGTTCATTTGAAAAGCTTCTGATGATAATGCCCTCCCCGCCAAGCTGTTTCTTTTTATTACCTTCTTTTTTTGTATGTTTCCTAAAATAACCTTTTGTATCTGTCTGGCAGGATTCAGGGCAGCCTATACCAGTGGTGGTTGAGAGCTGTGTTCGTTACATCAATCTCTATGGTAGGTTACAGTTCACATGATCTATTCTTTATCAAACTCTGACTCAGACTGGCATCATTTTTTTTTATCTTAACATCAGATGTGGTAAAAAAAAAAACAGTAAGCAAAGTGAAGGCAAGTATTTTTCTCCTGTTTTCCAGTCAAGGATCCTTCAAAGTTTACTTGTACAGTCTTGTTAAATGATGAACAATTATAAGCCTTTTTTTGCCTTAAAAAAGGCTTATGCTAAATGAAATAGAATCCTATAAAACTTAGTGTATACTAATGCCAAAACTATTTTAGGAATGCTGTTGTTAAGACATACTGTTAGTTACTTCATTCAATAACTATTTGAATCAATGGTATAATTTCACTGAGCCAAGTCAGCAAAGATCTGGGACTATAACAACAGATTTGTCAGAAAACATGTATATGTACTTTAGGATGGGGAAACCTTAAGAAATGATACAGCCTTCTTGCACTAATGATGTGCTCCTGCTACGTCTCTGACCTTTCACATCCAGTGTCCCACCATTTTTGGCACTACACAGAGCATATGCACACTCAACTACATTAAAAACTTCAGGGTTTTGTCTTCTGATTCTTGTTTTCTGGCCCAAAGAGCTTGGCACATGTTGTGCAAATGTTTATTCATGAAGCAAATCGGTGAAACATCATTTATTTATCCGCTACCTTTTTACACTTTCTCCATTCATCCACAGGTCTCCAGCAGCAGGGTATATTTCGAGTTCCCGGTTCCCAGGTCGAAGTCAATGACATTAAGAATGCATTTGAAAGAGGTCAGTTGCAGGGTGAATGGCCCTCTTCTCTCGATTGATTTTAAATTGCGTTTGGTCCACCTCAAAAGCCGCAGTGACTCCCACAGGCTTTTAAGGTGCATTTACAGAGCCTGTGACTAACTTATTAGCATGTCATGGGCATGTAAACTAGTTTAGCTGCATAAAACATACAGTCAGCATCCTGGTAGAACAATACATAAGCAAAGATAGCTGAACTTTTAAAGTTTATATTAAATTTCTAACTTTAAATATTAATCAGTGCCAAGGAAAATACCAGTGAGTGATTAATGTGTGGATTAAATGTATGTTTTGTCTCCAGGGGAGGATCCGCTGGTGGATGATCAGACTGATCATGACATCAACTCTGTGGCGGGCGTTCTCAAGCTCTATTTCAGAGGGCTTGAAAACCCGCTGTTCCCCAAAGAGAGATTCCTTGATCTCATATCCACAACCAGTGAGTCACAATCCAGCAAGTATGACTGCGAAATCTCTCACTTCTTCTGTTTTTCATTTCTTGTTTTTACTTTTTTTTCAGAGCTAGACTCAGGTGCAGAGAGAGCTCATCACCTCCAGCAGATCATAGTAACTCTCCAGCGGCCTGTGATCATCGTCATGAGATACCTGTTTGCATTTTTAAACCAGTAAGTCCCCTCACAACAAGACTCACTTGTTTGTCACCTCAAATGTCGCACTGATTTCTCCTGTCTCTTCAGTCTTTCTCAGTACAGTGACGAGAACATGATGGACCCCTACAATCTGGCTATTTGCTTTGGCCCCACATTGATGCCAATACCAGATGATCAGGACCCTGTGGCCTGTCAGGCTCATGTTAACGAAGTCATCAAGACTGTTATCATCCACCATGAGCTCATCTTCCCAAGCCAGAGGGAGCTGGATGGGCCAGTGTATGAAAAATGCATGACTGGTGGGGAGGAGTACTGGTAAGTTTGAGACAAGTTTTCATCATATGTCAGTCTGTATTTTATCAGGCGGCTGTGGGTGTAAAGATTAAATGAGTAATCCAGTAATTATAGTGTTGGTGGTTTGATGAAAGGAGAGGCAACATTTCGAGCATGCCAGATGAAAGCTTGTGAAATTCGCAGCTCATATTCCTCATTTGGTTGTACATTTCTTACTAATTTTAACTTCACCTTCAGCACCTAGATACTATGCAATATCATTAAATTTTGGCAAAATCCTCAACAAGAAAAAATTCTGGTATTGTGGAAAGTTCTTACAGTCCCAACACAAAGCTGAGGCGCGGGCAAAGTTAATGAAAGGTTGTTTTTTTTTGTTGTTGCTTTTGTAAGTCAATCAATTTCTGTGGTATCCTTTCTGTTCGTCTGAGTGGTTTAATAGCCTTACCAGAATAGTATTTATTCCTTTCATGTTTAACTTGGACTGACACAGTTGGGTTGAGCTCTGAATCTTATAATTGGAATCAAATCTCAGTTGGGAATCTCACATTTTATTTTAAAGGTAGTTTTGCTTAGATTTTATGCTGTTTCAATTTTATTTTAAACAGAGCATTTAAAAATAAAAATACATTTAGTATTTTATCATTTTTAAGGACTCTTTCCATGAGAACTTTTATTTTTCCCTTTCTCTTTTTGACTGATTATATATTCCTCTCTGCTCAGTGAAAGCCCCCACAGTGAGCCAGGAGCACTTGACGAGGTAGACAACGGTACTGGACCCAACACCAGTGATGAAGGTCACTCCCCAAACATAGACCAGCAGTATCTGATATTTAATCATTGCTTCATTTTGCCTTGTCATAACTCTTTCTGTTGTACTCTGAAATCTCTTTGTTGCAGAGCTGGAGCAGATCGAGGCCATAGCAAAGTTTGACTATGTTGGCCGAAGTCCTCGAGAGCTTTCCTTTAAGAAAGGAGCGTCTCTGTTGCTCTACTTGCGAGCCTCTGAGGACTGGTGGGAGGGTCGACATAACGGTGTGGATGGGCTTATTCCACATCAGTACATTGTGGTTCAAGACATGTGAGTGAGACACATTTTAGGTGTAAAGCCAGCAAAAAAAAATACCACAGTAAGATTCTAATTGATTAATGTAAGACGGATGATGACATGTTTTAGACTTATGATTATTTTATTTTGTCTATGAAATAGGCACCCTATAAACATGACATTTAAGATTTTTATCCTGCGAGAGAATAACTGTCAAGTATTCTTGTGTTGTGGCTTAAGATTAAACTTTTACAAAGGTCAACCTCTCAAAGCAAAAGCCAATAATAACATTTTCTGAAGACAGGAGCTGATAATGATCCGTCTCTTCTGTCTCTCTGAATTAGGGATGATGCATTCTCAGATAGCACACAAAGGACTGATAGCACAGCCAGCAGTGGAGTGCAACATGAAGAAAGATCTGGATCCAGAATCGAGCACCAGTCTCCCAGTGAACACACTCCAGAGCACCGCTTTGGAGCTGCATTAGGAAGGTAGGGGTTAATAAAAAGTCATAAAACTCTCACTCAGCATGCATTTAAAAAAATGCATTTCAAAATAAATGAATTGATATCAAAGTGCATTCCTTTTTCTAGAGTGAGGGTGCGATCAGATGGAGCCGCAGGCCCTCGCCACAGGAACGGTGCTGACAGTCACAGCCCCAGCAGAGCAGACCAGCCTCCCAGGGTTATGCCTCGGCCCTGCAGCCCACACAAATTAGCAGTTAGCAGGGGTGCAACAGACAGCCCTGAGAAACGGCGTCTCACTACATTTGGCAGCGCCGGCTGCATCAACCACCCGGACAGAAAAGCTTTCATTGAAAGCCACTCTCAACGATCCTCACCCAGTACTACGCGCCATGCAAGTTTGGGGGATCACAAAACTCTTGAGGCTGAGGCACTTGCTGAGGTAAGTGTCAAATAGTTTGAAACAAAAAAACACATATTCCATTTTCATAGAAGCCATTTTCATCTGATTGTATGCAGAGGACAGTAAAGAGGCTAATCTGGCAAACTGATCTTTCACTAGTTGATGGTTAAAAATCTGGTCCAAAAAACAGGGAATTTCTCCTTTAATAACAACCCAAGGGCTACTTCTTAACAATAGCTTTCACTATCATCCAAGCTCCTCCTTTTTAACATTACTCTTTGAAAGTGTTTCTAAATCAACAGGACAGGAATACATTCTCTTAAATCTATTTTTAGGCTCTTGTCCATTTTTATCCAGCATTTTATCTGGGATGGCAGTAGTTTGGGTCGGCAGTGGCTCTCAAGGGCTGCTGGCTGCTGGCTCAAGCCCCGGTTCAAACCAAGACTGGGAATTAGGCTAATAGCTGAGGAGGTGTTGGCTTAAACTTCTGAGCACTGTTGGGTGCCCTTGAGCAAGGCACCAAAACTCCCAACTGCTCAGGTGTGTACTGAGAGTGCAGCACCATCACTGTCCTCTCTAATCAGTGCATGTTTTTGTGCAAAGTGCTGTTTGTGCATGTGTGTATATAGGCTGTAGCAGAGTTTTCCCCAAGGGAACTAATAAAGTATAGTCTTAATCTTATTGATAGGATATAACAAACGGGATAGAGAACCAGGGAACACAGTGAAATCCAGGATCTTGAATGGGACATTGAAAATTACAAAATGAAAATAAAAGAGACAGGGTTTTTTGTGTACCAGGAAATATGCAGCTTACAGGTGGGACAGCCGTCTTCTTAGACTGTAGGTGCCACTCTCAGTAATTAGTATGTTGAGCTGTGAGCCTGAGAGGCAACGCCCAGGGCCAAAAAAGTAAACCAGTCACAGCTTGCTGCCTGAAAAAACAACTGCACTGAGGCTGGCGATTGGACATTTAACAAGATACTTTACAATTTTTCCACAGGTCCCTATAAAAATTAAAATTTTATATTTATTGTTAAAAAAAGAAATAAAAAAATGTAAAATGGCTAAGAAGAAAGAAACTACTGTTAATTATGCCTTACATGGAATTTAAGTGTACATTTTTTTCCTCTAGGACATTGAGAAAACAATGAACACAGCTCTTCATGAGTTGCGTGAGCTGGAGCGACAGAATGTAGCCAAACATGCCCCTGATGTTGTTTTGGACACACTGGAACCTCTCAAACATCCCGGTGGAGGCCAAGAGGCGCCTGGCAGCCCTCTGCACACCATGGTGATCAGGGATCCAGATGCAGCCCAGCGTCGCAGCAGCAGCAGCTCCTCCTCTGAGACCATGACCACTTTTAAACCAGCTCTGTCAGTACGTAGACCAAACGCACCTCTACGACCCCCACCTGTCAGACCCGTCCGGCCTGCTCCTGTGATTGGACAGGGCCAGGGACCACACCGCTCTAGCAGCTCGAGTTCCTCCGGCCTCGGCAGCCCAGGCATCACACCTACTGACAGGATGTTTCCCAAACCTCCCTCCCCATCTCCTTCCACCTCCTCCTCATCCTCAGACAAACAGGGTAACATGTAGCTCCATTCAGGCTCAAGTCAAGTGGTTGGAAGACATCGTGGGTAACAGGTGACTGGCGCCTAGTCTGTATGCTGAATATTTACCGTTTATCTTGTACAGTGTAGGACTGCCACTGCACGTGTCTGACAACTTGTTGATGGACAAGTTAGTGTGTTGTATTACAATATTAAACAGAAATGGGACTAAGATTCATGTGGAAAAAAAAAACATAACATGGTACAATGCTGAAAAGTCAGGCTGGAAAAAAGGGATGCACTGGAAAATAATTTAGTTTGCTGATGTCTCACAATGAAAATACTCCTGACATTTGTTTACAAAAATGATGTTAACATTGACTTTGGATCTGGGTTCATACTTCACAAAGAGGAGAAATTTAGAGGAATACTTCTCTGCTGAAAATACATATAACCAGTCTCAGCCACAGCTACAAATAATGACAGAGCCCACCTTACAGAGACAGCACGTTACAGCACGTCGCAGATAACATCGCTGTGTATAAAATCACTCACTATATTAAAGATGTAATAACTCTGCCATCATAACAGTGTCTAAATTCAAAGTAGGATATTTAAATTTATATAGTCTTAAAAAAAGTTAACAATGAAGCAGATTTTTGTGTAATGCATGTAAACTCATTTCTGTAAATTATCTTTTTTAGAGAAAATACATAAAATTTATAGATGCATAAATAACATTTGTGTTTTGCCACATCTGTTGAAAGTAAAAAAACAACAACATTTCATTCAGGAATGGATAAAATCCTTTATGGTGGAACTAAATTAAATTTTTAGCTTTTTGTTTTCAAATACTGAGATGTAGGTAGGAGTGATTTCAGACACAGCCCAAAAGAAGTGCATTTAGATGCAGATTTTGTGGTTTGGTATTTTTTGCCCACAAGATGCTGCCTACAAGGAAATTTCATCAGTATCCGGGCCACAAAAAGCAGAGTTTGGCACCACTTTCTGGTTTAGCAGATAGTAGTCTGCTTCACACCGTCCCACCTTCACAATTACACAATTCCATCCCATGATTACTGAGAATAAAAAGGGAGACAGGCAACACCTTGACAGCACAGCTTACAAAGGGTTTAGCTTATTTATACAAAGAATCAAAAGCTATCATTTGAAAATGCTGTAATCACAAGTGATTTCCACATAATTGCTCTAAACTGGTTTCAATTATTCTCAAACTTTTCTTTTGGAATGCCTTTTTTTTCTACCCTTAAAGGAGTGGGGAGCGAAGCACAAATGCAGTCATGCCACTAGGTGGCCAGAATGACCAACAGTGCTAACATCATTGGCCTTGAGCCCGTACTTAGCCAGATAAACTGGTAGCAGTGCAGGAGCACAAGCAACAACCTTAGACTGAGCCTCTATTTGTACAACCTCGCAGTGGACCTTGACTGTTACAAACCCACTGTGATTCCAATATTTGTTACATTGGAAATGTTTACTGCATGTTAGAACTGGCACACCTGAAAATGAAACTCTGTGATATTGAATTTCAGCCCAGACGGTCTTATCTTTCATTCAGCAATCTCAGAACTGGTTTGTGGACGTCAGTAGCAGGACAGGCTGCAGGGCGAAAGTTATGCAGAGAAGATTGAAAGTAAATGTGGATGTCATGCACACCGTCACCCCTATAACTAATACATGAAAATAAAAATACAACTTTAATCAAATGTTCTTATATTATAGTCATATCTCCATTAAACAGATTAGCTGTGTTACCTCAATGAACAAGTAAAATGTTCTCCTACAATTCAAGTGACTAATGCACTTCTGAACACTATAGGGAACTGTGCTGCATTTGTAGGTTCTGTGTTTTTATTTGGATGAAGTTGTAATAGAAACATAATAAAGCACATCAGTGTCATTAAAGCTTACATAATGTCCAGGATGCACACAGTCAGCCCAGGCTGTGTGGGTGTTTAGATGAACTTGTTTACCGTTGGTGATGTTGTCGTCTGTCTTATAAGGATGATCAATATATCTATAAAGTGTAATAGGTACATTGGATTAAATATATACATACTCTTACAGGATACTTGTACAAATATCATTGTATGATAGGAACAGGATATATTATCATGTCTAGTCTGTAGATTTTTGTAACTCTTATCCTTGCACAAACATTAACAAAACAATAAATCAATAAAACCTCACACACACAGTTTGTATTTTTGTCTTATGGTGTTAAATATAAATGTGCTGGGTTGTTGCAGAGCAGAATGTCTCATATCTCACAACACAACTCACTTTACATGAGCTAACTCTAGTTGACTTCTCATGCCCCCTGCTGGACAGCCCGTGTTTTATAATCAGCCAGTTAAGAGGTATTCAGATATTATATAAAATGTCCAATGTAATGGCATACAATGTTTTAGATCATAGCTTCTGCAAAAAGAAAGAAAGAAAGAAAAAAGTCAACATCATGAGGAACAACAGCCTCTATTTCAATGTTTTAAGTGCATATTAACTGGTTGTAGGTTTTGTAAGCCTTATTTTGACTTTTACATTGAGCTTGTTTACTTAAAGTACAATTTTGTATTTATCTGAAGGCTTGTAGGTTTGATTTTAACATGATCAACATAACATCAGTTCTAAATTTAACAACCGTGGTGTGTTTAATGTTGGCATTTACTTTTCCACATCCACTTATTTCAACACTGGAACATTACTTTTATGCACTGATGGTCCATAAATAGGAAACTGTACATCTTTTGATCGAAAACATTTGACGCAGTTGTACTGAAAATTATGTACAACTGTTTCAAAACAGAAACTGAATGCTAAACTTATTAAATAATATTTACCACTACTTTCCAGGCTTACGCTTAAGTTTCCTGAACAGTTACCACTCATGGCCTGTAGGTGGAGGCATTGTCATCCTAGAGCACTAATACAAAAAAATGTGAACCAAGAAATCAGTGTTGATAATAAGCTGACCCTTACCTGCAGTCTCAGCATATCTGAAGAATTAACAATACTAAAGAACCATATGTATTTATTTTCATCATAATCTGTTGTTTTTCTTTTCCATAATGACCTTCTAGTGATAGAAAATGCAAAAATGCATGTTGCTTATGCTGGTATTCATAACCCATGCTCTGTTCTTTTTTCAATCTTTCTGGTTTGACCAGACTGCTAGAGGCAGTAGGCTCTAAAGTTACTTCTTGCTTATTTTTCCTTACATTTTCACTTCTGTTTTGAGGAAAAACAGCATACACAACTTGTCAACAGCACCTCAGCCCCTGTTGTTTGATTCTGTTTGTGGCTGTTTGTGTGTTTTGGAGCTTGCAAGTTTATGTGTAGCCTTCAATCCCCAGCCTCCCTCAAAGCTCTGCCGCACATATTTTGCTCATTTCAGCTGACTGATGTGGAGGCCAGCACCAAGAGGAATTCAGAGCTGAAAACAAAGGAGGTTCAAGTCAGCTCTAACAGATTATCTACACATAAAGTATATAGTTCAGAATTGATGGTGAAAATATAAACATGAATGCACAAGACAAAGTTACAGGATCTCGTCAACCTTTGTTTTTGCTTTCCATACCTTGATCAATGTAATTCTCATTGACTGTCTTCCATGAACAAGAATCTGAGCCAGGTTTAATTCATTTAGGTGTGTTTATTGAGATTAAAGTGGAGATATAATCAGATTAAGTTCTTGCCCAAGGCCTGAATGGCTGCCAAGAGGGAACGGACCACCCATGGGCTTACATCCAGCTTTCTTGCCTCTCACACTGTGGCTTCCTGGTTCAAAAGGCCTTTTCATTAATGCCTTGATATGATTAGAAAGGCCACCAGAGTCGCAGTGAACACAGGGTCAAGGATTGTGTGTCAATCCTCTCAGCATTTTTACAAGTCATCACTCAGATCCCAGGGTATTATGATGTGAGAGTGAGTTTAACACACGGGTAAAAACAATTCATAGACTTGTTTATTGTGAGACCACTTAATATGTTACATCCACGTTATGTGAGGCATGTTTGAAAAATGACCCCTTGTCTTATTTGCTGCTAATCAATTTTATGCCCAAAGTGTCTTTTTGAGGATTTTGTGAGGAAAAAAAAACTGCATCACCAGTTCTTAAGATATAAAAACACAGTCATCTTCACTAAGCAGAAGAAGTGAAAGCTACAGGCCTTTAAGGGGAAAGCCTGAATTGTGTCAAATAACCATCCCTTGGACTGATTCAGTCACGGAATTTGAACACTCAGCCAAGTTTCTGGTAAAGTGTTTATTTTTTCTTGCAAATTTGTGCTAAAAAGAAAAATACATTGTTATATGGCTTACTTTGCATCAACATTTAAAGTAGTTACATATTTAAATTCTACATTTAAAGCAACTGCCTGTACTGACCTGACTGGTGTATGCTTGGAAGCATATTAACTGATTCCAGCTCTTTCATTTATTAGTAGTTGCTGGTTATTTTAAGAAAAGGTTTGCTTTTTTATTGCCTTTTTATCCTCTTTCTACTTTCTCTTCGCCTCTGGTTCTCTCTTTTGTCAAGGAGTCTGCAAAAACAGTATCAAGGGTTGAACACAGCAGGATGAGGGTGATATTAGGCTGGGTAATACATTAATGTTAGCAGCTAATGGAAAAAGTAGCGCGCAGGATTCCAGCAGGGGGCGCATTAGACTGTTGACCTATGCTGTTATACCTATACCTGCTCCCCTAATCAGCCCTTACCTACACGTTGCATCGCCTGAGAAAAATATCTGAGCTTCTCTTAGTTCAGTATCCAGAGGCTTTCAGGTATGAGTTTGAAACATCAAGCATTTTTGTTCTCTGTTGTAGTTCGCGATTGCTCTTCAAACTACTTATAAGACAATACCTATGTTTGTGTTTTGTGAACTTTTGTGAAGGTTCATAACCTGGCGATGATTAAGCTAGCTGCTTTAGCCTTGAGCTAACTGCTAAGTTATCACTGGAACAGGGGGTGGTCTGGAGTATTAACCTAAATCAGCTCTGGTGTCATTTTTGTTTTTCAGTGTTTTGACATTAGATATTCTTGGTTTGTTAGGACATAAGCACTTGCTTAGGCTTCAGTTTTGCAGTGTAAGTTTCCTATGATAAAATGTACATATTTGCAGCATAAAGATGTTTGGTAATGCTTAAGAAATAATCTGTCTCTGTTGCATTGCAACTCAGTAAATATTTGCTGGTGAGTTGTAAAGACTGCAAGGTTTTTTTAATTAGTTGGATCATCATAAGATAAATTGGATTATCTTGAGTTATCTGATTATCTTGAGATTATCTTGATTATCTTAGGTTAGATTAATTATAAGTTGGATCATTATTATATTATAATTATCACAAAATCGCCACAGGTCTGTGTATAGGAAAGCCCCCTTCCTTGCTGTATTTTCTGTGCTTTTTAATGACAGGTCAAATCTATCTGAGAGGTGATAAATATGAGGAGTACTATAGGATTTCTTTCTTTCTTTCTTTCTTTCTTTCTTTCTTTCTTTCTTTCTTTATTTCTTTCTTTCTTTCTTTCTTTCTTTCTTTCTTTCTTTCTTCCCTTTTCTCTCAGATCTTTCAAAATGATGGAATGAGAATTGCTCATCCCTGAGTGCTTTTGACCTCCCCTCATTTTCTGGACTTTGCACAGTGGTAATCTTTTTTAAAAGGCTTAGCTTTTCACTTATGATGGTTTAAGTGGTGTGTAAATGCACTACTTAGATCTGCTCCACAAATGCCAGTCTCTATGTGATATTTTAACCCAAGGTGGGTGCTTTATACTTTGCCATACTGTGTCATGAGGTGTCAACCTGCTGCCACTGTTACCAAGCTACTTATGCTGGCTTCCACTTTTCTTATTCCAGTCTCACCATGTTCATATTTTGACAGTATCAGCTGGTGGGAGTCATTATGTTTGGTTGCTCAGAGACTTTTTTGGCTGGCTGCTTAAGACTTAAGACTGAAAAATCTGTCTGAAATTTACAACCAAATTCAAGCAAATTACATATTTTTCTTTTTTTTTATCCCATTATCATTTTACACACCCTACAATTATTTCTGGGGACATCTTACCGTATTAGTTAGAAGTTATTCAATGAAATTACTTACCAGTTCTACCATTGGAAACGGATTTCTTACTTAACAAACAAACATGTCAGTGGTTTGATCCTGTTTTTGTTTGGTTGTCAGGGATAAGCATGTGTTTGTTGTAGCTTTGGTTTCAACAAAAGTTAATAGATGCAGATTTCAATTGTTGTGCACTTCGTAGTTCACCCCGAGGTAAATTCAAGCTGTCAAACTATCATGTACAATTCAACCTGTTACCAGTCTTTTGCAAAGCAACAAACAGCTAAGACTGTAATTTGGTGGTGGATACATACAACAGAGTGTGCTTAGAGAGTGTGCTTAGTCACATACCCTCTGATCTCTCTGCCCTCATGTTGTTTCTGTAAGAAAATTAACCAGCCATTTCTACTTGTCCAGTTTGATTTCCCTCTAACAGCCCAATTGATTCACTTATGTGTGCAAATACCCAAAAGTCATCGCTGAGTGATTAAGTCCATGTTTTTCTGTGATCAGAGCATTTGAAACGAGTTCAACCTGACAGGAAAAAAGAAACGATTCACACACATACCCAACTTGAAAGTCATTCTCATGATTAAGCCTTTTTTTTCCCATGAGGAAACTGCCTGAGACTAAGTATTTGAATATGTACTTTTACTTTGTGTAGCATGTGACTAAATGCTCAAGGTTTTTTTTTTTTAAAGAGAAGTTCAACATTTTCAACCAACCAACAATTTTTAAAACGATTCACCTTTTTGGTCTTTTGTTTTTTTTTTTAAGGCACAATCTTCTTTTTCAATCATGTTTTCTACCTCGACCTCCTGGTAAGTCTATACATCCCATCTTCCACTCCACCGGATCTCCCCACGGAGCATCTTTTCAGCTGTGCTGAACTAAATGTTGCCCACAGATTGACCATGTAATGCAGTTCATTCATCCTGATGTTTAAAACCTTGACATCCATCGTCTCATACACCTCAACTGTCTTGTAGCTGAACATGAAAACTGATGGTTGCTCTACACGTTGCAGAGATGTTTTGCACAGTTCATGCACGTTGCATATCTCAGCTAGAGGATCACACAAGGAGGGAAACAAAAGATCCAGGAGATTTGAACGGGAAAATCTTTTCTGCATGCTAGTGGTTCTCTGCTGTCAAATATGGTTACTCTATTGTAGGCAGCTATAAACATTCCCTTGTTCCCATTCCTGTTTAGCCCCCTGTGACTGATTTAACTGATTGTGGAAATTGGCAGATTTTCCCACATTGCAGAGAAAAAGAAATATTGTCATTTCTTGAAAACTTCATTAAACTTCTCAAAACAGTTAACCTTAGTTTAGACTTTTATTAAAATAAACCAGCACCGCAGCCAAGTTAATCTTTTTTTATCTAATCCCCTTGAGCACAATTTAGTCTTTGATATATTCGATAAGAGCTGGAGTGACCTTCACCATGAGTTTATACACAGTGTGCAGTTAAATTCCCCCGTCAAGGCTGTGTTTAAGGTGGTCAGAGTTAAAGAATGACACAGCACAATCCTCATGGACAAGAACAGCTGCCAACACTTGACTTATTACCTCGTCTTTGTGCTCTACAGGTACACTCCCTGCAGAAACATACCAGATACAGTATGTTCCCTTTTTCTTGCTTTGCCCGGTCAGCCTTAACATGAAGCTGCTGTTGGTCCTGTAAGCTTTCATCTGTTGTCCGTCTGTTTGTTCAACCTTAATTCAAACAGGCAAGCCTGGGAGGAAAAAGAAAAAGTAGTTCCATTGTGAAATGGAAATAATATATCTGAGAAATGGGGATTATTGTTAACATTTGAGACTCACATTTCTGGCCAACAGAGACAAATAAAGTCCCCTTTTTCTCAAGGGTTTCAAACACCTAAAGTTCACTATAAAAGCAGACAGTCATCACAAATTATTAATAATCCTGTTGTTTTGTTCGAACAGACTCTTCCAATCTTTGTCTGATCATATTTAATTATAAAACAAAATGCCATTCTTTGTTACACGCTCCATATATGGTCAGATTTAACTGTGTTGAATATAAACTGTGCAATAGAATTAGTTTGCTGTATCAAAAGCAATCACTCGGTGTATGCACTGCTAGGGCAGGAAGTGATAGGCCTAGCTTAGCATCAATACAAGAATCAAGGAGAGATAGGCAAGAGTTTTCTCTAAGATACTGTTTTACTGACACTGATTCATATGTTGCTCCTAAAAAAAGCCTGAAAGTGATTGGACATGGGCCATTTTTCTTTTGAGTGTGTTTTTATCTGCATTGTTTATGAACTTGTGGCACTTGCATTGCAAGAGCAAACTTTATGCTGGGCTAGTTGGATATGAGATAACAGCAGCACAACAGAGGCAGCTACCTTTGGTGCATTTCTTTTTGAAGTATCAGACCTCGCTTAGTTATTATATACGATAAAACATGTTTTTTTTTTTTGCTGAATTGTAAGGTTTGTTTACTGCTTTTACAACTATCTTTATCAGCAGACCTTTTTTTCCCCAAGAGAAAATTCAACTGTTCAGACAACAAAAACATCAAAACATATTGCCCTCTGATCATTAAAACCTGTGGGAAATTCTCAAGTGACAGTGGCGCTCTGACTTTACAGTCAGGCAATGAGAGTGGGCAGCACGTGGTCAGTGGTTGTAAAAACATCTCATTAACTGATATGAAAAGAGCACAGATGGGCGCTCCAAAAATGATTTCCTTCCCCAAGTTCTATAACTGCACAATTAGCTATTGGGGGGAGTGAAAAAATCTTGGCAGAGCATAAAACTTCAAGTGTGCATGTTTAGAACTGGTGTAGAAGGCTTGTATGTGAAAATGATGTCAGGAACACATTGAAAATGAAATGTGAATGGATTACAGCTTCTGTCTCCTTGTGCCTCTGCTGTAGGAGTGGTGCAAACATTCAGGTGTCTGTTTCCAATCAAAGGGACATGAGTCAGCCCTTTTTCCTTCAGATCTGCTCATTGGCAATTCTGGCAACAGCTGGAAGGTGCTGAGATAGCTGTGATGTAATAGTTCTTGTATTTTCACTAGGTTTATAGCCTAGCTGAATTAGATGAATAAAACAAGGCTATTTGTTCAGGTAAATAAAAAGTAACAAGGTATAGGCCTGATTTATAAGAGAGGTAACTCTAAATTACTTCTGCTGTGATCTGGCACTATATGGAAAATAAAATTCTTTCAGGGGGGTAGGTGGGGTTAGCGGGGTTACCAGAGGTAAATGTGAGATAGAGCAGAGGAAGACGGGTTGAGCTGCGTCAGAAGATAATGTGCATGACAACCCACAGATCTATCAATAAAATAAAGAACGTAGTTACGTTTGCTCTGCTTGGTGGAGTTGGAGAATGATAGGATATCTTACAAGGGTTCACCAACACTACAATTTACGGACACAACTCAGAGCACCAAGCTGTAAGTAGTGCTAAACAGTCTGCTCACCTTCTAAACACATAGACTGTAAAAAAAAAGTGGACGTCATCTTGCTCAGCTTGAAGTGAGGTCGCCAGGAAAACTGTTCCCCCTGGTGACTGGTTGCAGTATAAGTCAAAACATGCAGCTCTCCAGTCATTCCAGATGGGCTGTGGTCAAACTTTAAAAAACTAGTACACCTCCAGAAATGTTTCTCACGTCCGATTGTTGTGGTGATTTGAAGATATTATTTGGCTGCCTTGTAGTCAGGTCCTCTTTTTTCTGAAAAGTTTTGTTTAGTACTAGCTAGGAGCTAGTAACTATAGGAGGTTAAAAACAAGGTTTTATGTCACGTTTAAGGATGATTGACAGCTGCCGTTCTTGTGTATTTTTTTTGGGGACTGTAAAATATGTCGGGAGGTAGAGTCAGGAAGTGATTAAACTCTTGAAAGAAAAAATATATATATATTATTTTTGTCACCCGGCTCCGCTCAGATTCTCCCAGAATCCCTCACAGTCTTTACTGCGCAGACTCTGGCTGCACAACTGTTACAATGGCTGCGCCTGTGACGGAGGAATTTTGGCTTCAAAACCGTACAATGGTAAATGGCAAAGCCACGCTGTCCACTCTCTTTACAGTCTGTCTATACACTAAGCTACTCTTCAAACTGAGTTTACAAAGTTTGATTGTTCTAACACAAAACAATAACACTACGTTAATATTAATAAATACATTACCTTGTCACTTTGTATCCTCCAGAAAGTTGTCCTGAACAAAGTTGTTAAGAAGAACTGCTCTACACTAACTGCTTCCAACACAAATGCATGCCCTGGCAGTGGATGACGTTGCTCACAAGGAACGGTGTCTTCCTCCCAGAAAAACACTACTGATTACTGGCCATTCTGGCCAAAGGTGTCTGCAATCAACACCAAATGGATAGCCTTGAAGAGAGTGTAATCCAGTACATTCTCATATCTTTTCTCCTCTCAATCAAAATCGTTTCAGTCACCACTTACCCGCAAACACTCCCTATTTCTGTGACAGTCTCCAGCTTATTTTAACCCGTTTTCTTGCTGAACTTTCAAATTTACTTTTTTAATATTTTTCCTGACTTTCTCCCAATCTTTCCACATTGATACCAGTCAAAGGCTTGCACATAAGTACTGTGTAGGATAGATGTCATCAGATCTGGCTCAGATCATTTAGGCATAGAGCATGGAGGTAAAGAAGCACAGCAAAAGTGTTGAGGCAGGGGGGTGTATGTCACAGTTTCGTCTTTTTTCTGTGACACTGAAACTGAAATGCATCCATGTGGCACAGTTAAAAGTCACAAGAGCAACTCAATTTCAGTTTTAAAATTATTTCACAGCAGGATTTTGCCACTAGGGCCAGTGCCAGGCATTTTGGTTTCACTTGTAAGAGTGTAAAAGATGGTGGGCGTGCTGTGAGGACAGTCTCTGAAGTTTCTTCTTCCTTCCACTCCAATGTTGCTGCAGCAAAACTGCACTTTTGCCCAGGAGACCTTTAGTTTCACATCATCACAGATCCATTGTAAGACTGATACCATTAAATCCCTGAAAAACACTGTACAGTTTATAACTAGCTTAATACTTTTCCATTGGCTGGCCTTCTGGCTCCACTTCTGTTTCAGGCTCAGAGGACCAAAGCACAGGGTTTCTGGCTACACAATGCTGATGATCAGATGAGCTATTTCATCGTCTTAGACATCATCCTTCTTCCTCTACACTTGGTTCAAATGAGTTAAGGTGAAACTTCCTGATATGCAGAAATCATAGACTGTATCGACTGTATTGGGGCTTTATGCTTTAGGAGGACTTCTTGCCTCCATCTGTTGAACATAAATCTGGGATTTCTGCCCTGCATGCATAAGGTCTGTTGGGTGTATTATGTAAATGGCCAAGAGACGCACAGATTTAAATTTGATATGGATAAAGTTTCTCAAATCTCATGAATAGCTTGAAGCCTTGTTACTAAATTGCTCTGCTGAGAGCCCATCAGTATTGATTTCATGGTTATCAGTTTACTATGAGACGCAGATGTAGTGTCTTATTCCCAGGTTTGGGATGCAGGGTTGTACACATGAGACATTATTGCAAGGAGGTGGTTGGTTGGTTTGCTTGTTTGCTTGTTTGGTCTCTGCTCTTCCTGTGGACCAAGTGGATGGGGTCAGTCCACAAAAGCATCAATCAATTCCCATGTGCGTCCTGGGAAATCCTGACTTTGTCTAAAGATACAAAAAAAGAGAGACAAAGTTTAATTTGAATTTCTCAGATGTTGATTATGTTTTGTCCCTTGATACTTTAGAAACATCCTTAAACCATTATTCATAAAATTATATAGCTGATGTATACCCTGCTTGCCTGTTTCTCCACTTTGAGGATGTGGCTCCATGTACAGAAACATAAGTTTTCCCAGACAATTGGGCTCCAAATCTTTTTTTCACAAGGACTGTTTTCCCTGAACCATGAAACGTTTTGCCTCAGAAATTAGTGCTGTTGTTCAAATGTCTCCTCTTCTCTGCTTGATGCTGTGCTAGCAGCTAAGCTAGCTGGTGAAGGAAACATTTATTTAAGTAGATAAAAAAGAAAAAATGTAAATCCTTACTTTGACAAAACGAGAGACAGGGTAGAACTGGTTTAAGTGAAATTCAATTATAACTCACAATATTGGACAAATATTAAAATATCACACAAGATTTAACTTGCGTTTAGCTAGTCATTAGCATATTGCTTAAAGTAGTTTCTGCTGAGTCATACTACTTACTGTTCTTACTCTTCTTTTGCATTGCTAAAAAAGGGTTGTGTGTATATTTTTGGACTCAAAATTACTATTATTTTGAAAAGATTTATGGTTGAACAGTTTTATTAAAAAATTCCTGTAAAAAAAAAGTGGTGTAAAACCTACTTTAAGGGTGTCATTTGCTTTGTAAGCTTATCGGAATTACAGTGGTGGTACAGGAGTGAAAAAAATACACCTTCAAGAATGCTCAGCAGGTATTTTGAGTTTAACATAATTTGGGTAGTCAATTGATTAAAATATGTAACCATAATTAATTGCATGATTGTTCATGGTTAAATAATTAATCTCAAAATGATTGCACTTTTTTATCTTTGCCAAATGTACTTTAAAGGGACAATTTTCAAGTTTTTAATAGGGGTGGGTAAAAATCTTGATGAATCGATGCATCAAAATATTTTCTGGCCTAAGTGGCAAGTGGAGGGGTACTGTGCCTGTTATTCCAGTTGTATTAATAATTGGAGCACAAAATGATAATTGAAGCATTTAAATTAATATCAGATCGAATCAATATCAACCCAAATCGTAACCAAAAGAATCAAAATTGATTTGTGAGGTTTTAGCAATACCCAGCCCTAGTTTTGAAACTGAACCTCCGTTTTTTTTTTAGGCAGCTCAACACAAACCGATAGAGTCCATGCATCACAACAACAGACACATTGTCCAACAAGTGCTTTTGGTCGGAAAAACAAGATAACTTCCTCAACACTTGACACTTAAAAATAATACCTCACACAATGTATCTCTGCAGCCAAGTGGTATTACTTTCTGGCAGTGCTTAGAGCTGAATTTCCCATGCAAAACACTGTCTTTACTCATATCTGCTTTTCAACCACAATGTTATGTTTGTGCTGTATCGATTCCTGTTTTCCCAACTCCCAACGGGGCGGGCTGAGGGTCATACACAGAATGCGTGCTAATTGCGTGTAAAAAAAGATAGTGGTGGTAAGAGAAATTTGAATTAATACATCATTACCGAGTCAATTTCGACAGCCCTAAAAGTAATATTTCAAACCACATTTATTACAACTATCTTTAAATTTTGCCCTAGGAGAGGTCAGAGAAGCTCCAGCAACACTTGTAGTTCAGGAAACAACTTTATTAGACCAACGCGTTTCGGCTTGTTGCCTTCATCAGGGTCATCAGAAATGAATTAAAAACAGCACTTAAAAAGGGTAGGGCTGGAATTGAACAAATAAGAAGACTACATCTACATCTGATTCAGCCAGTGGATTGACTGCAGGGGTGTCACTTTAGTCACTCTGGGATTTTTGACCAGTGCGGTGCTGGTAGAGGGTGAGGGGAAATGTCAAAAGGGGAAGGATCATCGGCACCATTTTGGTAGAGGGCCTGAAAGACAGCTTCAATTGGATGGTGCTGGCACTGGCAGCCATTTTAGAATGTGAATTGACCAGAGGATCTATTTAACATCATACATAAAAAGGAACATAAAGAAAAACACAGGGAAAAAAACCTCTTCAAGATTCTTTCTCTCCAAGCACCTTGGAAGTTGGTGAAGTTGTGCCAGGATTTTTTTTACCTTTAATTTTGCCCTAGGACACATATTAGCTCAGTAACTGTGTGTTTTAGGCTTTTGTTGCATGGTTTATGTGAAATTTCATTGGACAGAAAATCAGTCAATCTGTAAATCTTAATTCATATAGCAACAAATCTTAACTTATCAAGACACTTTCCAAAAACATTGACGAGTTTAGATCTGATAACCTAAATATATATATATGTTATTCTTTTTATTGAGAGACCCAACACCAAGACAAAATAAGAAGTCTTATCTCATCTTAACCCACCATGAGTTCAGCACTTTGAAGCAGTGAACAACTGTCTGTTTCAGAACATCTTAGCTGCAGTACTCAAACTAATTGATAGTACATCTCTTGATAGAGTTTTAAATGTTTATATTTATGTAAAGCCCCCTGATTGCAGACGGATAGATCTGACAGTGTTTGCCTGATTCCCCCAAGCTCTGAACCCCCTCTCACCACAAACATAAGAGGCATAACTAAAACTTCCTTCATGTTCAATTTTCTCCATCTGCAGTAAACCAAGTCAAGAGCTCAAGCACAGTTTTTTATTCTGCATTCAGTTATTGCTTTTGAAGCCTCCAGAAGCCATTTGGATGGTTTCCCTATAGGCTTTTGTGGTCAAAACTGTAAATACAAATCCCATCAGAACTCATTCTTGTGTGAAAACCCAATACACATCAAGATGAGCAGCCCCCGCTTGATGGGGGATCAGAAATAATGAGGATCTGAAGTATTATATTTCAGCTAAATAACCACACAGTGGTAATCCTTTCAAACAGTTTGTCCTGCTCAGCTCGTAAATATTTAGAATCTGTCACAAGAAACTGGAGGCAAAAAACTGTGACAGAGCTTTTCTTTACTCTTCAGATCCTTAATACAAGCCAAAAATGTAAACTCCTTTAGAAGTAGCACCCACAAACACTTTCTAGACTTACTCCAGAAATGTTATGAGGACATGATATGACTCAGAGATCCCATGTTGTCTGGAGATGGTTTGGCAGGTGACACACTGAGTCATCTCTCTTGTTTTGAGTTATTATCTACACTATTTGACAGCAAAGTACAAACTGTTTCACCACAAGGAAGAATTTTGATTAGTCTTTTTTCCGGTACCATAGCAAGCATTTATTTAAGTCCTCCAGTTTAAAACTAAGCAGAAGTCCATAAAGGCTTTTTGAGCCTTTTTATAAAAAGATCAAATAGTTTTGGGTGCTGAACTTGAAGACTGTGAAATAATTTGGCTCATCATTTTCAAAATTTTCAACACTGTCAGGAAACAAATCATCTTACAAACCTGTAACTAACACCAAATTATAGCAGACAGTCTGCTGAAAGGGAGTATAACATTAAAGTAGGAATAAAGTGTTGCGTGACAATCACAACATGCTTGGAGGATGTCTGCGCTCTCTGAGTGCCTTCCTAGTTAAAGTATGGATGTGGGAGGACTTCTGTTCCATTGCAGAGGGAATCGCAACTTGGTAAGAGAACTTTCCACAAGAATGTACTGAAAATGCCTCCAACGTGCATTATATAACCAGCAAAATACACTACATTAAGGATGAAAGGGCACAGATGATGTCCAAAAAAGTAAGAGAGGTAAAAAGTCTACTATCGGTCAAGTTAAAGATGACAGGATTTAGCTAACTGCAGTAGCTAATGTTAGCTCCCTCAGGGCTAGCCGGGGTACTTCGCCTGCAAACATGATGTTGCTGGGACAGAGAACAAGAAAGAACCAGTCAGCTTGGTTTTGATACTGGAGGAACTGAAAGGCATGGGAAAAGAGGTGAAGGAATTTCGAAAAGACACCAAAACACAACTCCAAGACGTCAGAGGAGAGTTGGACCAAACCAACACGAGACCCAAAGAGGTAGAAACCAAGGTCAGTGAGCATGAGGATGAGCTCCAAAGTACAGATGAGTTACTTACCAAGTTGATAACAACACAGGAAAAACTTAAAGATGACATCACTGGAAGCCTATTTGAGGAGGGAGATGCTGAGAATACATGGGGTTTAGGGTCCCAAATTTATTTTTTCAAATCAGAGACAGAAGTGGAAAAGCTGATTATTTGTTTACTTACTGAAATGACCAGGGAAATGCCGGGAAGAAACTCTGAAAAACAGGATTAACAAACTAAAAATATCTTATTTTTTTAGTGGAAGGTTTGGAAGTTATGTAAATTGAATGTACTAATGATGTAAGATCATGGCAAGATGTTCCATCACACAGTTTGTTTGTGAACCAAAGTAGGCAAATCGTTAAGGAAAAGTTTAGCTGGGAGAAATCATCAAATTGCTGACCTATTCAAGTCTGTGGTGGATAGGCTACAGGACGCCAGTTATTCACAGGAATGCTGGCGCACTGGAAGGATCACATCGGAAAATACTGAAGAAACTTAACTACGTGGCTAAACATCAGAGCAAAAGTAGCCCTGATCCAGCAACTTTCAAATTAAATCTTGAGCAAGATGCAGGGTCACCTCCTGCTAGCCATCCCTGTAGACGGTGTTGATATTGATGTTGGCTTTTCGAGTGTGGCAGGTAATGAGCCTTAACAGGGAGACATACAGAATCTAGTTAGGTTGTTTCAAGCTGCATCAGTGTATTGTGCCCAAGCATCTGATGTGGAGCAGAATAAATAAATAGAGAATGACTCTTGCTGCACAGAATACAAAATGTTTGCAGGGACAGGCTTTTAAAAGAATCAAGATAAGTAACATCTCCCCCAAGACATATCCAAATGAAGTACAGTCTTTCTAATCAATACATAAATTGTAATTTCCTCTGTTTGTAACCACTTCATTGTTTTCTGTAAACAAAACAGCTGCCTGCGACTTGCTCTCATTTCCTTCCTGCACAATGCAGTGATAACGCCTGGGCAGAAAATCAAAACCAAAGTTGATGAGAGCAACTTTAATCTAATCATGTGGACATTTATTCAGAACATCTTTTAAACTGCTAATACTTGTTTTGCTGACAACAAGAAAAACAAATATTTTATACCTGGCTTTAAGATTTCAGACAGTGATACCAAACAGGCTTGTCATTCAATTGAATTACCTTTTATTGTGCTCAGATATTATTATGTTTGTTTCATTGCCCCTGTATTGTTTTATCAGTAGTCTTTATGAGTTGGAAATCTCAGCATATGATTTGTGTTTATTTAAGCTTGATTGTTCTGGGGAGAGTAAGAGGCGGCCTGAAACATTAAGCCAGCAGGCAGTATCAGGCTCTCTGAACTCTTATAACTTAATGGCACACAATGTTCCTCATATTCTGTTTTCTGTGTCATCTTCAGGATGAGGGTGAAGTGAATTTTGAAAGCATGGGCTTAGATAATAAAGACTTAGAGCCTAAGGAAAGCACAGTCATAAATGTGGTCCCATCCACCCATCACCCATCTTTGTTTGCCAAAAAACCTGCTAGCTCTCTGGCACTGCCTGATGCCAAGGTCAGGTTACACAATGAAAGTATGATTATAGCCCAATTCTGCAGATGTAGGCACTCATCAGCCCCAAAAACCTATTATTTTGTAGTGTGTCATTGTGAATGACAATCAAGTCCACATCTGGGACGCTTCTTAACCTCCTAACAAAGTCCACTTTTTTTTTATTTTCCTCTCTGCCATCCATGCTTTTTACCATGAGAGAGCATGAAGTGCTCTGCACAAGCTAAAGTCACAAGCAAAAGGCACATGCCTTTGAGATGTGTCATCCCAGGATGACCACAACAAACTGGAAAAAAGAAGCACCAACAAGAAACAGCAGACGCACTTCAGCAACCCAGTGAGCAACTACTGTTAGCATTTTTAGGGTGTTGCCTTAGCCCCTTCTGACCTCATCGGTACATTGTAATGAATGGTCAGAAACCTAGGTGCAGCTTGTCATGTCAGCTGGTGGCATGAATTTGTAGCTTAGTCTGATGCCGTCATAATTACACAAAAACAGATTGTGCAATATGACCTCACTATTAGGTAACGCATTCCAGGAACAAGCACCGTTAAAATCAATCTTTACTGTGTTACTTTGGGTACAAAGCTGAAATTTAATCACAAAAAGTGTTGACGAGGTAATAGCCTGGAAAGAAGACCTGGACCCAGAAACTTTTCCAGACACCTTCTGATGCTTGGACTAATCCTGATTGGGCTGTGTTCAATTGGGTGTTTTGACACTGTCATCAGAGCTACCCAGGCGCACTTAGTCAGACATCACTCTGAGTGGAAACAGCAATCTACCCTCTCCAGTAAGAGCTATCTAGAGTCAGATACAGCCAATTCTGTGTTGCTGCCACATAGCTCCTGTCAGGGCCGGAGTGAGACTCATTTTCAGCACTGGAGTTTCATGTCTCAGACCAGCCCACTTTAGATCATGACCTAAGAGCTGCCAGTCCAAGGAAAGCGTTAGCAGCTTTTGTGATATATTTCAACCCAATGTTATGACTGGACACTGGCCCTTGCAGCCCCAAACTGGACTAGTCCACCTGGAATTGTCCATATCTTCCCGTTAAGCCAATCTGGGCCTGGCTCCTGTCTAGCAAAAAGATCCATTTGTTTCATAAAGGGGGTGTGTAGCAAACCACCAACTACAAAGTTCAAATGAGGCTTGGAGAGTCCTCACATCAATAATGCCGAGGTCTTCTAAGGACCTCCACTTTGGTCCTCTCTCCCTACGACAGGGTCATCCCCAACAGGATGCACTGTCCTGTGGCCCCTGACTTTGAAATGACATCTGGTTTTGGCAAGGACTGGTTTATATGAGATAAATTTTTCTGCCTCCCAAGGTGCGCTTTGATCATCAATCCATGCTTTGGCTGGCAGAACAGCTGGGGTTTTCTGAGGTTTCTTCTAAGTTGCTCTTCTTCCGTTATACTAAAATTCACCTCAGCACAACATAAATGCGTGGGTTCTCTCCGGGTACTCCGGCTTCCTCCCACAGTCCAAAAACATGCTCAACAGGTTAATTGGTAACTCTAAATTGTCCCTAGGTGTGAGTGTGTGCATGAATGGTTGTCTGTCTCTGTGTCATCTCTGTGATTGGCTGGCGACCAGTCCAGGTTGTACCCTGCCTCTCGCTCAATGACAGCTGGGATAGGCTCCAGCCACCCGCGACCCTGAACAGGATAAGTGGTTAAGAAAATGGATGGATGGACAACGTATGCTTGTGCTGTTGTGATGATCACCTCAGAAATGGACCTGAGGACTTACATGTCTTAAGAATTGAAGCAGACTGCTCAGAGCCTTGAAGCAGCTGCCTGTGTTTGGTCAAGGGTCCCAGTCTTGCTGACCTTTCTCTCAGTGATTGGAAGATATTATTTTTACCATGTGAATAGGTTGAATGGGCTAGGACATCATAGATACCTAAAACTTCAAAACTCAGTGCCTTGAGGGTTCCACTTGTCCTGCCAGAAGACATTACCTGTCTTTTTGTTTTATCCATGCGGCCATCCTACACATAACAGTTCTTCTGCTTGCTTGTTATTCCTCCTCTATACTACCTCCTGTCCACCAGACTGTACCTACCCTCCCTGCTAGATGGGTCATACCGAGGTGATGTTATGTTCCCTAGTGTCTGGTTCTGCCGTGTTCCACACTCCCACAGAAAATCTTGTTTTTAAGCAGAGGTTCTGCTCTCCTAACTCCCTCTATTGCTCTCCACTTTATTTCATCCCTGACAGTAAGCCGTGTACCATTATCTTGATCTAGTGTACGAAGATATTTTATTGTCCATGCCACTGTGAGTTTATTTCTATCCAGCTTACCACCGAATGCCTTTTGCTTTACACTTAAGATAAGACATGCATGACTATATTATCAGTCATCTTATCTTACTTTACACAATAAGGCAAAGATTTGTGTGAAGTGGTGTCTTCAATCATAAAATGATTTGTATTTTAACTTATATCATTTTGGACTCAGTCTTACATTTTTTTTGCCTCAAACATGGAAAGTTTTTAACTTGTGCAGACACATGCTGAGATGAAAGTGCCTTAAAGTAGGGAGATGTACACATGGGCAGACTTATGTGCACCACATGTAACAGGTCTGGAGATTCACACAAGATTAAACGCTCACTCCTAAAATAGGACATGTAAATTGAATTTTCTTGTTAAAATTTAATCAGCAAAGCATGTCAAAGAGAATGAATGAAAAACACTTCTTCTGTTTTACCATCATAGTCTGCATGTCTTTTTCATGAAAACGTGAATGACCTCCATTTATCTGCAATATATGTTTGTGTTATCATATTGACTAACTTGTCTTCATTTCTGAAATATTCATAATAGTTTCATCCAAGATTTTTTTAAATAAAGTCCGTTGGAAATATTTGGATAACATGCATAAATTAACTTGAAGTTTAACAAAAGATTCAATGAAGACCCATACATGCACATGGCATATAGAATTTCCCCATTTAAAGTAATGGTGCAACCATAAAGAAACACATTCTTGGCAGTAAAAGCTCACTCAGCAAAGTGTTGGAACAAGCAGATACAAAATATGTAATGTTGTCATATATGAAAGAGCTGCACATGGGAAATGTATGGGAATATCAGGGAGCAAAATGTTAAGAAAACACATTTGTTCTCATTACAGACACTTGGTTTTCTTGCATGCATGCTTATCAACCCATGGCTGTCAGCACATGAAAAGAAAGATAGGAGTGATTTACTTTACACAGCTTTTACATACACTTGGCCTGGGTCAACAAAGCACCCACTCTTCCCATTTTGGTTGTAGTCTGACTCTGAGGAAACATGCCCGAATATTATGAGGTGAGGTAAAAATACGCATCGAGGCATTGGCAAGCTTATAAAAGAGAAAAACCTTTCTTGATAAGGCTTTAGAGTCATTAGGTGGTTTCAGATTAACTGGAAACAAGATGTATAAGAAAAGACGGCAGTGTAATTAACAAAGTGACTGGAATAAAATGTTGAATTAGGTTTTGTTGACTCTTCACAATGCAAATTTTGGATATAAATGTAGTGTTTATACAAACAGATGAAAATTAGAACGACTGCTCTTGCAGCACTGTGTATTAATGTCTGTTTTCATGCTCTGTGGACCCATAGTCAACTGGCATTACAGGCATTACACAAGGGGTTTCTTGAACCAGCCATGACAGTGAAATGCAACCTTATATGCTTACAAGCACCTAAAAAGCAGATGAAACCTGTTTGCACCAAGTAACATCCTGGATAACATGAAACAGTTGGTCAAATACGTCAGCAAAATGGCACTAAGTGACTTTTTCAGATTAGACTCATTGCTTCTATTTTTTCAAAGATATGTTGCCACTATAGCAAGTTCAAGAGTTTATTTTAGAAAGAAACTCTGTTTTCCTGTTCTCAGCATGGCCCTAGGGATGTCAAGGACAATCTTTTTGTTGATGCACAACTTTGTCCCAGACTGAAAAATCTTGACATCTTCCAGATGGATTAAGATATAATTTTGTGCACATCCACCGTGCCTCGAGAATGTCTGCTGGGTATAGATTAATACCTCAAAGACACTTTTGTAGATAGCTTTGCTGTCTAAACTTCTTTTGTTGACCAAAAGCTTTCTGACAGACTGTCTGAAATTCCTGGTCAGCTCCGCTGATGCCTCTCAAGGCTCCATTGCAAAAGGAAAATCCTTCTCCTGTATAACATTCACTGCCTGTGGCTTCCTGTAAGAATCTAAATAGTCTCCATCTTTCTTTCATTTGTCATGCTCCCTGTGTGATCTGCTAACACAATATCTTAATTCAGTGGTACAAAACACAGATATAGCTGAAACCAAGTGAGAGGCCAAGAAACATCACATCAATTTACTGTAAACAAAATGACAAAACGGGACTCAAAACTGTTTAAATCAGCTTAAAGTTAAAACATATTGTAATGCACTCACTGTGGAGCTCCAGAGGCCAAAGCTTGTTTTCCAGAGCATCTGAAGGCTGGTTACCAGGCACCAAAACAATAGAGTTTACAAAAGGAAACAGCATCTCAATTAGCATCAGATATTACCTATTTACCTTTTAGCTTTTATTCAGCACAACACTGTAGGGATGCTTACATACATTTCAACAGAATACATTCAGTGAACACATTTGTTAGGCAACCTTAGCATTATCTAAAGAATTCTAACCCTTTCTTTTGTCAAAAACAGACAGTAAATGAAAATATAATGTGATTAACTTCTCCAAAACATGTTTTATTCAGGGATCTTTAAGCTTTCAGGCTTGACTAGAGGAGTTTAGGGTGGTGGCTGCCTAAGCCCCTTGGTCTATTCACTGATAAGCTCTTCCCCATGTTGGTTATAAAATGTACCTTTGCTCATTTTATAGAACAGATACACCAGTCTGTGTGTCTGTATGACTCAAATATCCCTTATCTTGGCTCGACCTTTAACATGTCTTTCCCTGACTTTGTCACATCTGAAATGATTTAGTCGGCATTATGCACATTCTGTTTGACTTTATACAAAATAAATTTCCCTTTTATACATTCCATAACGTCAATCTTTGTGTCTTTAATAAACTTAGACTGAATTGAAAACCTATGCATGTAACAATAACATTTCCCCAATGCTGGGGTAATGATTCAATTTTTCACAACGAAATTATATTTAAAGGAGAATAAGTAAATATTCAACCTTTGGATAACAGAATGCTCCATGAAGCTTTGGTCAATGATGCTTTGAATTTGTATTTTTCACTGAATCACCACAGACTGTGTAATAAATGGATGTAGTCTCAAGAACATCGCCTGTCTTTTTATGAAACAGAATTTGAAGTAAACAGTTAGCAGGGGCTATACTGGAAACAGGTTGGGCTTTGTAAAAAAAAAAAAAACCCTAAACGTGTGTCGTTAGAGAGGATCCAACTGAAGTCATTTTTGTACCAGGCTCTCAACATGTTTATTTCTGCTGTGAATTTCTTTTTCCTTTTTATGGCTTGGTGTGTATGGGACTTCCACGTCTTCCAAAGCCAGCCTCATGCAGACAATCAACTGCAGATTTTAGCACTCCCGCATTGCCCCATATTTTTAAGTTGTCGCTTGTAAGTCACCTGCATGCAACCAAAACATTTTTGAACTGTCATACAACCAGTAAATTATGGAGACAGATTTAACTTTTTTTTTTTTTGTTTGTTCTTTTGACGTTTCAGGAAGCCAGATATGTGTTCTGGGAACCATCTTTTTTTTTTTAGCTCCACCATTGATAACTACTTGAGATTATTGAGCCCTCTGCTTCAGGCTGGTGTCTTACCTATCCTGTTAGGATTCTGCCTGCTCCACCTGCTCAATATTCCCTTATTTCTCAAACTCTGAACCTTTGAAGGAGGAAACACATACTAAGACTGTCTCCTCTGAACAAAACTTACATTAAAATAATGGATGTGCTGCTTCAGATAGAGGTGAGGCCTAACTCTGTTTGCATTCCAATTTAATAATTAATGACAAACAAGGACCAATCCACTCCCCGTCCAATTCACTTTGACAAGCCACAACCTTCAAATGCTTCCACTCAGTGCGAGTGTAACCCCGTGTCAGGTCTAATTGACCTTCAATAGACCAAAATAGAGATGTGATTACATCTTCGCTTCATGCTAGGCAGCACTGGAAAGAACAAGTTTTGCAAACATCTTGTGATGCTCCAGGAGAGCCCTTCCACTGAGATTTACCTGATACAGAGCTGATTGTGCCTCTGTTTGACAAACTTACAAACAAGTCATACTGAGTTAAAAAGAACCAAAAAAGTAGCCTACTAACCTTATGTTTGCATACATGTGTATGATTTTCTGTTCATGAAACCCAGCTGCAAATGTTATGCTATCCTTTTAGTGAAGTGCCAGAGGCTAGTGGTGTATGGTGTTGTCTTATGGATTCCCTGTAGACTTCTGGCTCTTATCCCTGTAACTTCAAATTGTGTCCATATGCTGGAGTGGCTGACGAAATGGTTGCTCTGAAACAAAAGGTTCATGATTTTTTTAAAACCCTATATTTCTGAACTTAAAATATCTAACACATTAGTTTCAAAGACCATCTCACCAACTTGATTAATAGTGTCCATAAAAACCTGTAAAAATGTATTCTACCCCTCTTGAGGATTATCACTCATTTTTAAGAAGTTGTCATAAGAATAACAAAGAAAATGATACTCGTATCATAAACAAAATTATATGGCAATACTTTTTGTGGATTTTGTTAACAGGGTTTAACATCTCAGTTGAAAAAGAATAAGAATTTTCTGGATATTTTGTGATAGGTCAGGCTTCACAGAGTAATCATGCCAAAATCTTTTGTGCCTTTTTGTAGAAATAAAAAGAATCTGGTTTCACTTATTGAAGTACAGATGTATCCAAATGGTCTACGGTCTTAGTGCACTGAACCAGAATCCGGTGAGTGGATTCTAGTTTTATAATGTCAGTTTGTTTACAAGAATTGACTTATGAGTAGGCACCTGTGTCTAGGCTCGTTAAAGCTGGCTTCAGAGTATGTCACATTTCATTTTCCCATCAGTTTATGCTAGGTGGCCTGTGCTTTGGGGTCAGAATTGTAGTTGCCCTGTTCTTGCAGAATGTGATTTCCTTCATTCAACAGCCTCTTGTACTCCCAATGAGGTAACCTCTTTCAACAAAATTTATTATTTTTTCTGAACATTTCCACCCTCCCATAGATAAATTATCGACCTGTGAGAAATACTGTTTCCACGAGTGGGTTTAGACAGCAAGCAAAAGAGATCTAGTTTTTTTGCCCATTTATGGCCCTGAACTGGTACCTTTCTTTATCAAAGTATGAGCAGTACAAGACACATGGAATTTGATATTTTTATAGTCAGTCGGTTAGATACAGCTGAGGTCAAGATCTGATCTGCAGTGAGACCTCATTTTTTATACATGTGGCTTTGATATCACTCTCAGTACTCATCATAGTCTTGTGCTGATTGGACTGGCAAGAGCAGGAGTGCTCAAAAAGCCATCATTAAAATGTTGACTCTCTTCTCCTCTTCTCCCTACTCACCATCATATGAGTTTTCCAGCTCTCAATGTTTTTCTTTCTTCTTCTTCTTTTTTGAAAATTAAACCAGAAAACACACCATGGACCAAGGAGACACTTCACCTGCCTGTGACATCTTGGTTGTTGACCCTTGAAGGGTCAGTTCAGGACCATTGCAATCTTATAGGGGCCATGTAAAAAAAAAGTAGTGGGCTCCAACATAAAGCAAACAATTAAATAAACTTGACTCAGAGAGCGCAGACCTCAGCCAAGCATATTGTGTTTTTACATTAAGTTGTTACCTGACAGTGTTGAAAATTATGATGACCCAGTACATACTTCACATTCCGGATCTGAGTATCTAGAATATTGTCAGGATCTGGATCATACTTTTACATCCGTCAGAAATTATGTGACCATGTCTTGTTTTCTTTTGCAAAGCAATCCGACCATTTATCGTGGAGATATATACACATATGGTGAAAACTGCCCTATTCTACAATGATAAAGAATCCTTTAAAAAAGTCCTGGATCCAGACCATGATCCGGATCGCCACCAAAATTTAATCACTACTTATTTATCCCCTTTTGAATATTTCCTGAAAATTTAATCAAGATGTGTATGTTAATTTTTGAGTTGTGTTATTTACAGACAAACTCTCCCAAAAACATTACCTCCTTGGCGGAGGTACTAAACAATATATTAAAAAGCAATATATCTAAATGAAGGGTTGAGTCTTGCAGTGTGAGTGTAGTCCAGGGTTGAACAGTATTCATACAAAATACAAAGTTGTGCAATAGAAGGTAAAATACTGCAACAACATGATGAACTTCTTTCTACATATGAAAATATACAATCCTGACCAGCTGCTAGCAAGAACAGGTAGACTTGCTACCAAGGGCTGACTCAAGTCATTCACTTAGGACAGAGAAAGAAAGAAGCTTCTATCTCAAAATTTTCCTTAATGGGCTCAGAGGATCACAGCAGATGCAGTTTTATGCCTTATTTGTCTGGACTTGGTCCCTGAGAGTGTTGCTCATCAGAATGACTTGAGGCAGCTGCTTAACCTGTGCTAACCAGGCTGTACATCCTTATCAGTGGGCTCATTAGACAAATTGAGGTGTTCTAGTTGTACTCAGGTGTACTGCAGAAATATTTGACAGAAAGTCATTGAAAATAGTTTTTAGTTATGGGATCCTTAACTCTGTATTTGCTGAGTACTACCCTAGGAACTTCATGAGAAGCCCATGACAGAAATGTTTCCTGTTCAGGCTGGTTTTCTAAAATGTAAATATGATGCACCAGACAGAAATGGTTAGTGACTGTAAAACAACCTTCAAACATGTCAGACACACAACAGGCACCGCTAAAGGAAAAAAAGATCATCTTCTGGAGACAGCGTTTGTTTTGGTTGGCGGTGTTCTCTCAAACCCTGTGTTAGTCACGCTAACATGATTTAGTTCTGCATGTGATTTCTGACCCCTTCCACCACCACACACATGCTTCAGGTTAGGAACAGGAGAGTGACTGCTGGTTTATACCTGTGTGAGTGCACACAAACCACAAGGCAGCTGTACCAACACTCTGGCATCTTATCCTTGTATTGAGCTGACCCCGGTGTGCTCGGGCTTTCCCACAGCAGGATACCTCCACAGCAACAAGTCAAGGGATTGTCACAACATGCCAACTACATTTAAGAAGGAATCAGTGAAGTATGTGAGGATGCATTTCGATGTTAAGAGTGCCTGAATCAGTGTCAGACAGGGTCCCTGTGTTGTCACTTGATATGTTCCTCTTTCTCCATTTTCACGCTGAACTCTTCACTGTGACAATCATCTGTTTTGTGTCAAGGTTTTCATGTGAAACAAAATATTTTAACCACATTTTCCACTTCTACATCACATTGTTTTTGTCTTGATGATGTCCTAATGTTATTTCTGCCTTTAATGACGTCAGAGTGAGGTGACCGTGAGTGCATGACAAAGCAACTGTTAGCCAATGTTCTACAACTCTATCAACTTTTGCTTTACAGTGTGTAAGTTATATTTGTTAATGACTTAAGTCATTGAAATTGAAACTTACAGCACTGGACATCAGGGTTGGGTAGTTTTGTAGCCAATTTGAACTAAAAATTTCATTAGGATTGTGCACAGATAAATAACTGAGTAGGCTGACAAGGCACAGGCCAAAGGTTCAAGAGGTCAAGGGGCCTGAAGATCAGAGCTTCCGTTTTAAGTGACCAATGACCTTTAATTTAAAATGTCAATAAATCAATGCAAAATGACCACATGAAGTTTGAAACACAAAAATACAAAACAAACACAAAGAGACATAAAAGTAACTGCTACAAGATGCAGAAAAGGCACAAAGAAAACAACTGAAAAACAACCACAAAGAGACTCAAAACAGCTACAGCATTATGCAAAGCACAAAGACACTTAAAACGAGAGAGACAAAAAAGCAGAAACTCGAGCCATGCAAAAAAAGAATCACAAAACAAGTTGAATGTCATACAAAAAGAGTCAAAAAGGTGGTCAACAATAGCAACAACTAAGACTTAAAACAACTAGAAAGTGATGCCACACAAGAAAAAAGACTTGGAGCAATTACAAAGTGATTTAAAATAACCCCCAAGAGACAAAAACAACCAGAAAGCCACGCTAACAGCCATACATTAACATTAAACAACTTGAATTCATGGAAATCAACCCTTAAAATATTTAAAATTTCTAAAAGTCATGCTTAACAACACAGAGACTCTGAGGACAACTCAAGGGTCATGCAGAACAACCACACACACAGACAACTTGAAAGACAACTACAGAGACACAAAACAACTACAGAATCATCCAGAACAACCAATGCAAAATGAAACCACTACTAAAAGTTTAAAAATAGGTTAAAAGTAATAATAAACCTCCACGAAGATGCACAAGATAACTCGACAGAGGTATGCAAACCCCTAAAAATGACACTACAGAAGAAGTCATACAAAACAAGCTTTGAAAAAAACAGAGAGGCTCAAATCAACTTACGAGGATTTTTTAAAATAACCCCAAAGTTAAAAAAAAATCAGAATGAACAACTGCAAAAAGACAAAAACTGCTCGGACTACCGGTCCCCCTTCACAATGTGAGAAGTTGGGATTTACCCTCTATGTCTTTATTTATCCATTACAGAGGATGTGCGATCTTCTTGCTAAGCTAATAGTGACTCATAGATTTAAATAAACAAACAAACAACTTGCAAAAAGAGATCTGCTCTGGAAACCCCAATGAGTCAGCTGAAGGCATCTTCTTTGTGGGAATAATATGAACGCTGTGTGGCCTGATAATGCCCACACATTTTCAGATCCAAGATCCACTGTAGGTTCAACTTAAATCAAAGTTGAGCTTGTTATCATCTCACATGTAACGCAACATAGTGAATTATTATGAAAAGCCAATAGGATATGTAGTAATCCAGTGCTAGCTTGGGAAAGTTATTTTACAGGATTGAACACTTTGGATGTATTGGGAGTTGTCCATTTACTGTTCTCGATCAAATTCTTCATGACTACAAAAGGACTGCATGTTTTTAAGGATTACGTGGAATAAGATAAGATGAGAGTCAAATCAGCCTCAATCAAGTGTGCATCATTTAAAATCAAGGAGGGGCAAGAATTAAGTTTCAGTTTCTACTCCCTGGGGACCCCCATTCGTGCTCATTTTGGTTCTTAATTGTTGATTTAAGAGGTGCAAAAAACCTCCTCTTGGTTACTTGTCTCTACTGTTTTAGATTTGTGAAGGTGACATTGGGCAGACAATCATTTGCGATCGATCCTACTTTATTGCACCACCTGTAACAAAAAAAAAAGAACAACTGTGTTAGGAACTAAACAAAAAAAACATGCCAACTGTTGTAATGTTATTAAAAATATATACAAAGGCCAAGAAATCCTCATTGGGTCTCATTTTGAAATGCCGATCATCACTGCTTACAATTCACAAACCACCAATACACCTCTCCATAAACCATATAGGAGTCATCAGAATCTATGGCCCAAAGGGACCTGACTCTATTTTTAGACAGCTTGAAGTAGTCACCTGAAGACCTGCGGCCTTCACATTTGCACATCTGCATTCGCTCCACTTTGTAGCCCCAGAGGTTACTGCTGTGTTATTTCCCACATGACAAATTAGTAGTTGTCATGTTTATGTGAAGCATTTTTTTTTTTTTTTTACCTGATTCTCCCCCAGTTTTCTACTCATAATTCCAAAATATATCTTTAATATTTTCTGACTTAAAGGCATGGTGAGGACTTAGTGATTTGGAAATAGTCTCACTTTTATTTATTTTGCCTGTTATTAATCAGCAGTTTAAAATGAGATTATCAGCACCAAAGTCAGTTTTTTTTTCAATGCTATCACTCTGTATCAGTGGTTCGTTCACATTTTCTCAGAGAACATAAATTTGTTAACTGCACGTAGAATGAAAGTTTCTTTGGTGACACTACACTGACTGGCAAAGTTTAGCAGTGAGGAGTGAGATGACCAATTACAGAGCAAGATATGGATTCATCTTGAAAGAACAATTTCTTGGATTTATTATTATTAATTATTCAGGGATGGTGAACACTGGAGCTGGACTCACAAAAGGAAAAGGACAGAAGAGTAGAAAAAAAGGCAGAATTGGGGAGTAATAGAGCATGAGCTAAAACAACAGTGGTTGGTGGTGCTCTTTGTAAACTGTCTTCAACCTGGTAAAACAGTACCAACTTTGGCCACAGGAGTCACTGCAACCACAGCCAAATGGATAGCTATCAAAAAAGCCATTAACGTTATACATAAAAGTGGATCAGTTCTACAGGATATGGTGTCCGTTCTTAGACTATATTGGACCGGACCTTTCATCCATCCTACTAAAAGGACTACTATGAGTGACATTTGTGCACTGAAAGAATGATCCACTGAAATACTGATCTACCACCTTTCGTATTTTGTATTTTGCATTCTGTGTTACGTAAGAGCTGTATTTTATATTTTATCTTATTTTTTATTTTTTTATTTTGATATTCTTGTGTGTGTGTGTGTATATATATATATATAGATAAACATGTATATATATATATTGATGTGTTTGTTTTGTTACGTGTCTAGTGTTTATGGACACTGTTTTGTCTTGTTCTGTTGTTCAAACAAAAAAATACCAATAAAAATAATGGAAAAAAAAAAAAGCCTTTAAGACTCTTTACCTTCTGTCATTCACATACGTTCCACAAAATTGTGCTGTGATTTACTGACGACATGTTTACAGCAATACTTATTCAGAAGAGTTGTTGCACAACAGTAAAAAGTGCCAATCCCTCAGGGGTTTGGCTGGCTGCTGCAGCTCATCGCAGAACCTGAGGTCATAACAACTTAATGCACATCTCAGGGCCTCATGTTCTTCAGCAAAACAGAAACTAATTGGCCTTGGTGTGTGCAGCAATCTATTATTACTTTACATAATGTTTGACACCAAATACTGCTCTCCATGTAAGCAGATAAATCAGGGATGTCTACAGATGCTTTGGAGGTGATGATAAACACTTAGCACAGCCTGTTGGCTTTAAGCCAGCCTGGGGCGTAAACATATTGAGCGTCTGCTTGGGGCCTTGCTGTCTTCATTGATGAATATATGTTTATCCACATGGACATGATTCTGTTGAGCAATAATTTGAATGCTTGGTGTGTGCCCGTGTGTGTTGAGTCTATGTCCAATTTATTCCTTGTTAATTTACAGTTTTAGTGTTAATGATGCGTTAAAAATGGTCACATTTCAGTTTTGCTTTCACAATGTACAATGACAATAAAGATATAGTCTGTTCTGTTGTACTCTGAGCACAGATGGGGAAAAGTCAACAGCAAACACCTGCTAACCATTCAAGACCCAGCTGAATGAAAATCGTACTGTGTGCATATTAACTGAATTTTTCAGATGAGTGATATTTAATGATTTTTTTAAACACTCAACATCTGATGACAAGAAGTTGATCCTTGACATCCTTGACAATCCTTGACAGCCCATATTTCCTCTGCACAGCTGCACATTTTATATGAACCCTCCAATATGAGATGCTGGATAATGGATTGACCAGAAAAAAAGTGTATCATCAACTACTGCTAGCTTATGACAGATCTGACAGTTCACACCCCTTAAAAGTGATTCAGTAGAATAATGTATGTCAACCGTCTGGCATATGTCCTGAAGTATATCCCAACTTGTCAGAGAGTCTCTTTCCAATCTTTGCTAAAATGAAAACAGAAACTCTGTGAGTCTGTAATGTGTCTTTCATTCTGTACTCGTTAATCTTCAGTTATGACGTTCCTGTCTGAAAGTCCTCAGGGTCAGAAAAAAAATATTCTTATTGAGTCTTGAAGCAGCCACTTAATGAACTTTTGCATACCATGTTCTAAACTTTATCTTATATCGTCTGAGTTTTCTCACAATCACACAGACAGCCTCACATGGAGTTTGAACCTTTAAAGAAAACATGGAGCCAGGCCTTTTCAAGAATTGAATACATTTGTGAGTCAGAGTCTCTTTTCCGTGACACCTGTCTGCCTATTTGTCGTTCCTAATGATTCCAGACCTTTTATTATGAATAAGGAGTGTCTGGTGTTTTCTTATCTCCTCCCCTATAATCCTTTGAGTCCCTGCAAACTTGCCCCGGAACTGCAATCAACCAACCTGCCTGTCACCAAGCAATCACCTACCCCCACAAGAACCCTGTGCTGACAGTCAGCCCCTGCCAGACTGTTATGCCACACACAACATGCCTGTGTGGCTTCCTGTTCATCTGTGCCATCTAGCTATATTTCAGTGTGCTGCTCTTCCAATTTGCATTTCAGTTTGTTTGCATGCCTGCCACCTTACCTTATACCTGTTCTCTCTGTGTCCCCAGAAACTCCAGTTTCCCAGGCTGCTGTGCTACTTCACCAAACCAACCTGCCATCCACCTTTCTCCTTGATTACCTTCCAGCTCTCCCTCCTCAACTCCTGCCACAGCTAGCCAGTCGCTCAAATTAAGGCAAAAATGTTCCTACGCCAGTCTATTTTTAAAACTCTCTTATGTATAAATTTAATCAAATAATCAAATCCAGTCTTACAGCAAGTGCAGGGCTTATATAGTGTGAAATACAAGATGTTATCGCATAGAGTTGATTGTAATCTGACCTACTGATGGGAGACGTCTTTAAAGCACAAGGACATTATTGAGAAAGTTATTACTGAAGCAGAACATACACTAATAAATACAGTGCTTCATGCTTCATCCATTCATTTTAGTTTTTCTAGGGCCTGAGCAGCTAAAAGCGAGCACCCCATTATAATGTAGTGAAGTTAAGTTTCTTTAAACTTTTGCTTGGCCTGGGGAAAAGTTTGATAACTTATTGTTGCCAAATAAGAGTGAGGAAACTTTGGCTAGAGACGTTTTTGCTCCCAAAGGGAAAGTCTAACCCGTTAGATATGAGAGTAACAGATAGAGGAGACCTTGATGATTTACAGCGCATGAACATCTGTTCAAATGTCTTAGGCTAATCCTTCAAAGTTTGGTGTCTCACCATGACACAGGAAGTCATACCATTTGAAAATCACCTCATGCAGCCTGTTCCATCTGGAAAGATCTGTTTTTGGAGCTTCAGCATAATGCCTAAATTAACCAAAACAATCTCTATCTATGTCTTAAACTAAACAGGAAGTTGGTCGATTTGAATCTTGTGTGAAAAAACAAGTCTAGTTTTGGCTATTTAAGGGGTTCTTCTAAGATCAACACCTTCAAAGGAGATAAACCAGTTCCACAAAACTGTATTTTACAGGCAGAAGACACCTAAACACACAAAAACGTATAAGTTTCAATACAAAAGTTATTTTTAAGGGTGAAGTCATACCAGCCTATCAAAGTTTGACATCAGAAAGAAACTTTTTTTAAAAAACTGTCTTCTCAGTAATATTTTGCTTTATTCCTCCAACATGGTTAATCCAATCCACTCTTACTTTTTGTACGAGTATTCATCTTTTCTCTTTTGTCAATGTTCCAACAGTTTTTAAGATCCTCAGATTGCTCCTCATCTCTCATCTCTCCTCTCCACACTGGACTGCTTTAAAAACTTTGGTCTGCTGCTCAAATCGGATTTGCCACATCCTAACATGCACAACACCCTGACACTTGCAACTTTGATTCTCTCTGTTTTGGAAGTTAAATTTATGCTATATCAGGACAACTGTGATTGCTTTACATCCGGGCTGTCAACCCCTGCAGCTACATCACAAAAACACAGATTTGCATTGTGATATTTTATTCTGTAAGAACTTTTATCTGCCAACATGCTCATCTAGATTGTATCTATCACCCACGCTTAACTAGACATCTTTCAGGAGGCCTATTCAGCCAGACAACAGACCTGTGATACGGCACCTGCAAGTGTTAAACTTTCTGTGTCAAATAAACTCAGAGGAACAAAAGGTTTTCACACCCTGCATGTGATGTTTACATATTCCTGTTCCTGTTGAGGACAATGAATCATTTTTTCCATGAGTAAAAACCAAAGTAAGCTGTGTGTCTTTTTGATAGCTTGATGAAAAAATAAGCACAGGTGGTCCAAGGGTGCAAACAGGCTGATAAGTAGAGGATAATGTAGTGAGCAGGTTGTTGAAGCAGATTAGAGGCCAAACAGGGTGAACGGGACCCTGACACAAAGGAATCAATAACTCACTCAGTCATAATAGTATCAACTTCATTTAAAGGAAATGAAGAGTCAAAATAGTCTGAGTTACTCACAGTCTGAGCTGTGTCCAGTGTAAGGGTTAACCCTTTAGTCATATTTAAATAAACAAACTAAGCTGTTAAAGCTCATTTCAAGCTGAGCATTTCCTCCAATGGTAAGTAAAACAAGATGAATGAATCTGTTTCACACCTGATGAGGTGTTCTGCCTGATTTATGTCAGCTATCAAGAAAACAACACAGCTTTGGATTACATCCCTGTAATGGGTGGATTTTGATTGAGACAAATTTAGGCAAGATAATGTTCATTTTTCTGCTGTGCAGGCAAAAGTGTTCCGATTTCTCCTCTAAGGAAATCAAATTGAATTGAAATTTAAAAAATGATTGACTGCAAAAGTGCTTTCAGAAAATATCCTGGAAAAAAATAGTTTGATTCAGGTTAAATTTTTTGCTGCTTCACTGTGTCACCTGAAGCACATTTTGAGATGGTTTGCAGCATTCATTTGTCCTTTACTTCCTGGGAGAAATTTGGGATCTGATAACAACCCTAGGGAGAATTATTTCTGAAAACTATTTGTTGTGTTTTCTGTAAGAAAATAAACAAGAATTTAAAACAGCAAAGCATTATCTTTGTTTAGATGAAGTGGCTTCTTTCAGACTCTAACTTAAGTCAAAGACGCAAAAGCGACAAATAAGTCGATGCAAAAGCTCTGAGTGGCTGCGTAAAAATAGCACTATCCAGTCGATGTTAGAGTTTGGTTTACGGTGAGAGCACAGCGCGCTCCACAGAATCCGAACTCTGTGTACAGCAAACAAGGAAGGGAGGGGTTATGACATGCAGTCTGCTCAAATTCAGCCAGACAGCTTCCTTGAGGAGGGGGGAGTCACCGGCTGTGGTCAGATATATACAGAGCTCGAGCGATAAGGACTATGGTGCTCCGATGTCTCAATTTAAGGTGAGTTTCTAGGAATAAAAAAACTTACACATGTTTGTACGATAAGAAAAAAAATTCAGACTAAGTTTAAACAATATAGACCATTACGATTGAATGCAATACAACTTCTAAATTCCATTTCTCTGCAGACAAGACTGTTTACCCCTGGATGATAATAAACCCAAGGGCGACTGAACGCTTGAGTTTTGGTGAACCACACCACTGCAGCCGTCCAGTACCTGCTTTGTGATGTGATCGCCGGCTGCGCCGAACAGGCGCTTTTACGCACGATGGAGGAGCTTTTACGCATGCAAGGTACTTGGGCGCCGAATATTTCCTGGAGCAACTCCAGTCATGGGAACGACACACACTTTGGAAATCGCACGTCGAATCCTTTGAAACGAAACGAAGATGTGGCCAAAGTTGAAGTCACCATCCTGTTCGTGGTGCTGCTGCTCGCCTTGACCGGTAACCTGTGCGTCTTGTGGGCTATCCACGCCGCCAAGAACAGCCAGTCTCGGATGTATTACTTCATGAAACACCTGAGCATCGCAGACCTCGTGGTTGCAGTTTTTCAAGTGTTACCTCAACTCATTTGGGATATCACTTTCCGCTTTTACGGACCGGATTTTCTCTGCAGGCTGGTAAAATACCTCCAAGTTGTGGGGATGTTTGCTTCTACATACATGCTCGTTCTGATGTCCATCGACAGGTGCTTAGCAATCTGCCACCCACTCCGCTCCGTGCACAAGAGGAAGGACCGCTGGTGTGTGGTCGCGTCCTGGATGCTGAGCCTGATATTTAGCACCCCTCAGACATACATCTTTTCTGTGAAGGAAGTCGAGCAAGGCGTTTATGACTGCTGGGGAGACTTTGTGCATCCGTGGGGTGCCAAGGCATACATCACATGGATGAGTCTCAGCATTTACATTATCCCAGTGGCAATTTTAAGCATCTGCTATGGCTTGATTTGCTTTAAGATATGGCAGAACTTCAATTTAAAAACCAGGAGGGAACACTTCCTGGCTCTGACTCCAAGGCCCTCCAAAGGCGCCCATCCTCTCTCTCGTGTGAGCAGCGTGAGACTAATTTCAAAGGCAAAGATCCGCACTGTGAAAATGACATTTGTGGTTGTTCTTGCATACATAGTGTGCTGGACTCCTTTCTTCTTTGTCCAGATGTGGTCTGCATGGGATCCTGCTGCACCAAGAGAAGGTAAAAGCACAAACACAACCATAAACATCTTTAGTGCACAGAAGAGAAATGGTGATTTCCCCTGTGATTTTATATTTTATATGATATCACTCTTATTTTGTTGCAAGTGCTTCAAGTATCAGAGCATTACTTTTAGTTCAACACTGGGAATAATATTCCTGTACAAAGTGTGTCATGCAGACAGAGGTCACTGGTCTTAACTAAATAGTATCACTGGGAATGCAAAAGCAATCTCCTTCACTCCCAAAGCAACACAATGGTGTTTAACTTCAGACTTCCCCTGAGTGAATACAGATGAATGGGAGAGTCATTTGCAGAGCTTATCAGCTCAGAGAAAGTCACTAGCAGAGTAAATGTACCAGGACATCAAAGCATTTCTATCTGTGTTCCCAGTGGTGGTTTACATAATTTCTATGTAACTGTATAGTTTGTTCAGATTTGCCCCTCATATCTCTGGAGTCTGTCTTCAAAGAAGGACAAGAGTGGAGACACAGATGTGCTTCATAACCTTGTAAGTGTTGTTATTGGAGCTCAATTACAGCAGCACTCAGAGATTCAGAGATATCGTACTGTAAATAGGCCAGATGTAAACATGAAAATCGCCTTCCTGTTTTTGACTTCTTCCGAGCAGTTTGGCACAAAATGAGGAAAACAAACACAGTACAGCCAAGTATGCATGCCCTGTTTACAGATCTAAAAGCGTATGTTGTAAGAGGGGGCCCTTGTATTGTTTGGATGGATGGGTTCATCCATTAGGCAGCTTCTTATTACCTTTTAGCATTGTCAACATTGTTTGTGACTTTTCAGGATGCCATTTGCAAAGAAGGCTGAACCACAACTTAACTGTCATTGAAATAAGAAGTTTTTGGCTTATATTCGTGATATTAGTCTTGATATTAACATCTCATCCTGACCATGTATCTTCAAAATATTAATGTCCCCAAGCACATAGAATAAAACATCCCATTGTCAATGACATTTTAACGTTTGTTCCAGCTACAGAATTGTGAGACTCTTTAAAACCTATGATGGTTCATTGAATTCATTTAGGGTTCTCTGATTTTTTAAATACTATTGGCACTATAATAACCAGTTTACTGTTAAAATGATCCAGATAAGAATGATTCTTGATAGTAAAATTTCTTCCTGAAAGTGCCACCAAATTTGCCACATGTTCCAATAGTTTATGTTGGCAAGAAGTAGCAAACATTTTAGGAATACTTCAGATTCCGACAATATTTAACTGTACTTCACTGATCTTTTAGAAAAAGAAGGGATCTATCAAGTGTTTTCTCATATAATGTGGTGCACTTGCAGGAAAACTGGTAAAATAAAGATAAATCTGTATTATCTTCATTTCAAAGAAAGCTTTTCAGAGAAAAGCCTCTGTCCAAATTCAGGAGTGGAAGTCGAGATAATCAAAGTTTCACTGACTTTCTAATCATCTTTTCTCACTTTTTGCATTCTCTTTGAAGTAACATCCCTCACAGTTAAACCCCATGTGGATCAGTTTTTTTTTTTTTTTTTTTTTTCGCAGAAAACAAAAAGTATTTTCCAGGGTCTGAACTTAACTCACATCATTACTATTTAAAAACCTGCCGTGCATCCACTGAAAGTGAAAAGGAATTTGACTTTGTGCGCACCTTTAATATTTGTCTAACTTTTCATCCTCGGACTGGGCTTCATCAAAGTGTGCTTCATTAAACATGTGATGGCAGAACCATCACAGTCCTCCTTTAGACCTCACCATCAGTCTTTCCTCATTTTTCCAACTCCAGTGTCAGAAAAGCTCTTCACTCTGATTTCATAGGAAAGAAGCCAAGAACAGTGTTTTTTCCCCACCTCTGTCAGGATAATAAAGTGGCAAATGCACTGTAAAGCCAGAGTGATCTGCACCGGGGCACTGCACTGAAGTCTGAATGCCTGCCATTATGAGGCGTTTTTCCTGAAGAGACGCCTGCACAGCACAGCAGAACCACTGAAATGATGTTTGAGTTATCTGTTTAACACGTGTCATAAATTTTCAAAGCCGTTTGGGTGACACAGGGCACCTCTCACTATACAGCAAAGGACTAAACAGAGTCAGTGCAGCATGAATAGAGCAGGTCAGCATTTTCATTTTCAGTCCAATAAATCTTTCCCACCCCATTAAAAAAGATTCTGGAGGTGTTCCACTTTCCACTGCTTTGGTGACGTGCTTCTTTAAAGCTCGCTTTAGCTTCAACAATTGGAAATGTAATCTCTGGAATGAAAGAGACATCAACTGTTTACCTCCATTTAGCACAGCTTCACTTAAGCGAAGTCATATGTCATTTTTTGTCAAGCCACTCAAAGTCTTATTTGTCTGACATCCATCAACCGTCCTTTCTTTCTTCCAGCCCTAATCCCAGATGTTTCTGGGTTGTCTGAAATGGATCAGGATGTCAGGTTATATATTTTTCTTTAAGTGATGTGTAATGTAAGTGCAGCTGGCTTTAACAGCGTTGGACATTATAAAGTAGGCATAAAATGGAAAACCCCGGCCAGTCCAGAGGTGGTTCTGATGAGTTACAGTCCGACAAGTGTCTGCACAATGTTAGACCTGAATCTTCTTTTAACCTCTGAAGAAGCTGAATGAAAACCCTGCAGCGATGCTTTGGAGATCACCTTCTATCATGCTAACAAACATCAAAACAAAGTCTCTGTTTTGGCAGCTGACTATCCATGCCATACCATATTTGAGTTTTTCATCGAACAAAACAAAACAATAGAATTGTTTACTCAACTGTAGTGTGAGAAAGGTGAATAGATCACAAAAGTCATAAGAGTAAATCACTGCTAGGGTCTGGTCATGCTCTCCGATGAAATATTTCATAAAAAGGTTCGTCCAGAACAAAGAGTTTCTATGAGGAATGGATGTAACTGCTGCAATAACACTCAATGGATTATAAATTATGGCTCAGAAGCTTCAACTCCAGCAATTTTGTGAGAAAGCTATTGTAAATTTACTCCTCATAAATCCACCAAAAAGGGAGTTCTGTGTCCTTGTGAAGCACAGGATGCAGCCAAAAAAGGTTTAAAAACAACACTGAGAGCTCAGCAGTCAGATGAGGTGGTTATTTTATTGATCAAAATGCTCAGGAAATCAGTCAAAAACAACTAAACTCAAGATCTAACAAAGGAAAAAACACAGCCTGACAGCAGGCTGTTACAAGCCACACTCTCTTTTTAAATGTCTAGCTGCTTTCTTTGGCCTTGTACACAGGTAGCCAGGTATTTTCAAAAACAAATATTCCCCCCCCTCATTCATTTTTAGGTCTATCACACCTGTTTCCCCTCTACTGTCAAGGTATTACCTCCACTGTTAGGGTTTCATCCCTTTCTGGCCCTCTTTGATACCATGTATTACTTCCTATGCTGAGTCACATGACCAGCTGCACAGAACTCCTAATCGGTGTGTGACATCGTCACAGAACTGCAGCAGCAAAGGGAGGATTCAAATTTACAAAAATTTGGGGAACAACTACTCTCAGAGGCCACAATTTTACCCAAATCTGTGTAAAAATGTGATTTTTTTGTAGGAAATTTTGCCAGGAATCCATTCATGTCATTTTTTAAGTTGTACGAGTTTTATTTTTTTGTCTAGAGGCCCAAATGCTGAAGCGTGCACGAGGTGGAGGCTCCAAACCTATGTATTTACATGGAGGGAGCTGAGAGGGCTTCATTGGGGTTCAGCGACTTTGAAGCCTCGCCATTCGAAAACCGGGTCCAAAATAACATCTGTCATAAGAATTTTTGTAAAGCAGTGTCTAGTCAGTCATGTGAATGAATTTGGAGCCGATACCACTTATAGTTTTGGAGGAGATAATTTTTGCAGAAAGGGTAAAAATGCAGCGAAATCTTATTTTGAAAGGCAAACTGACAGCTTTCTGTGTGAGATAGGCAAGAAATACCTCCTACCTTTTTGTGCGTCTCAATGAAACAAACATTTTGATGTTGGTTTCATCTCTCTACGACATTCCTAGCACCCGTTAAAGCCATTTTAGTGTGTTTTTGGGTGCCTAGGTGGCGCTGGAGGGCATTTTATGGGATGTTGGGGGTCATGGTTGGTATCACATCGGAATTTTTGGCACTCATAATGTGTGTGCCAATTTTGGTGAGTTTTCAAGCATGTTCAGGTGGTCTAATAAGCAATTTACTTACTTACTTATAATAAGAAAGAAACGCACGAAAAACAATAGTGCCCTCGGCCGCAGGAAGAGGGCCGAATAAATTCATGATCAAAATCAAGATCACCTTATTTTGCCGAGAGAACACACTAGGAGCGCCACACTGACCACTCAGGTACAGGTGGACTTACATGATGTACTCGGGTATCTGTGGGATGAAAAAGAGCTGGTGAAAAGGCATGGGGAAACCTTCTCACATCTAACTAATAAGATGTTGTAGTCATCTGTTACGGTTTTTCATTCCTCAGTTTTCAGTTCCAAATGAGATACAGGTTTAATATGTAAACCCTTGAAAAAGAGCAATTCGCACCATAAACTCTAAGAAAAATGTTAACAGAAGAATAATCCTTCTCTTTTCCCACTGAAGTCATTCTCAGGGTTAAAGCTCAAATGCCATGGTGTGTCACTGCTGTTGTTTAGAACTTTAAAAAGGCTTTATGTAATCTCAAAACTTCTCAATTTATCTGGAAGGAAATGTGGCTCTACTTCACAGTAAACATTACATTTGATTATGTCATCACTGACGTCAGACAGCCGCTACTGTGAGCATCAAAGCTACTTGAACTTTTGGCTCGCAAATAGTTAGCTAAGGGCTAACATCAACAGCTAACAGCAGAAGCTCAAACCTATCCTCTACTACTGACCACAAACAGTTATTTTTCTTGCTAATTCTTGGGCAGTATTCACAAGTAAATGGCTGAATGCTTACATGAACTGTTTCAGTCAGTTTTGGTATGTTGGTGCTCTTCTAACCAAATTTCCCTGAGGAATTTCACTATTCATCATGTATTTTTAGTTCCTGATCAGATACAAAGTGGCAAATTACCAATAATTTATTTGACTTACGAGCTATAAAACAGAAGTATAACCATAAAGGTATTTTGTGTAGAAATGGAAGTGTCTGGCTGTCTCTCGAGATGTAACACCCTAAAATTAAATGCCCCCTTGTTTCTGCTCCTCATGTAGGTACAAAATTTCTTCTAAACAAACAAAACTCAATTATTTTTTACATCCAGGTGATTATACACAGATTTAAACAATATTTAACTAATCTATTTCTGACAAGTAGGTTCTGCTAAATGTTGCTCAGTCATACACACAGGGATATGGCTGTTGTGCCTATGGTCCAAATAATGCTTCTTTTTTTTTTAAACTGTGTATAAAAATTCACAAGTAGCAGTCTGGTGTCTATCCCAGCATGCTCTGGGTGTAAAGCAAGGTTCACTCTGGACTGTTGTGTTGTTATGAAAAACAAATAGGCAGCATTATGGTAATCGAGTTTTTGTGAATGTCAAACAGAATGGCTGTGAAATATTGATGAAAAATATACATATCTTTGAGAAAATACAAAGTATATTTTTTTAAATCCATGTTATGTCTTTGTACCTCTCTAGAAATTGCCTTCATCATAGCCATGTTGCTGGCCAGCCTCAACAGCTGCTGTAACCCATGGATTTACCTGTTCTTTGCTGGTCACCTGTTCCATGACCTGATGCAGTGCTTCTTCTGCTGCTGTCGACAGTACCCGACGGCCTCCTCCTGCAGCTGCGAACGGCAGTGCAGGCTCAAGAGCAACTGCTCCACTTTCGTCATCAAGAACGCAGGCAGCCAACGGAGTCTCTCACACACGTCCAGCATCGGAGGACTGGAACACTGAAGAGCCAGCTGAAAGCAATCCAAGCTTCCTGTAGTAGAATAATCTGGCAATTGGGCAAGTCCCATATTTCAGGCATTCTGACTGTTTTGCGCAGTGCCATTGCACTGATTGTGAATTGAACAGAAATTGAAAATTGTAAACAATCTGCAAATAAACTACACTTCACTCTGTTACTACAAGTAGGTGGAGCAAAATGTTTTTTTGTAAAGAATGTGAACAAAAATGATGTAAACTGAAGCTTTACACCAGCTAAATATTTATAAGTGTTTCCTCTACTTTTTTTTTACAACATCCCTTTTCTTTGTCACTTTGTAACACCAGCTTCCTGGTGTCAATAGTTGCATTGTAGACTTAAGCATTTGGAGAACTGTCACTATGTACATAAGGCAAATCAGATTTTAAATGTTGCTTGTATAGTTCTGTAGCTCCTTCTAAATCTTGTTGCATTTTACTCTCAAATGATAAAAATAACAGCAATTGTAAAAATGACATCATGAAAAAAAAAGTATATTTTATAGGGAAAGTCTTTTCTTATGTGTAAGTTTTGGACGTTTATTAAAGTTAATTCGGCATACAACAAATTATCCCCTATTTGTGTGAAATATTCCTAATTCAATACTTGCAAGAATTCACTGGCTCCTCAAAATAGAACATTTAAGTAAGTTATATTGCTTTTGGTGCTTCATTGGAAAATTTATACTGCTTTGACAACTGCAAAATTTTAAGATAATCTTCACTGTTGAGGTTTTTTTTAATTAAACAAGAAAACGGAACAAAATCAATGTAAGGGGGTAGGGGTCTTAAGAGGGAGACCGGTTTTTATTTTTCAGCAGACTTTCATGTCCTGCAAATCAAACAGTGTTTGTACTCTGTGATGTTATATAAAATTCACTTTGTAAATAGTTTCCACTGGACCTATGTGTGTGTCTACATGTCTTCATTTTTAATTAATCCTGTTTCTTCTTCACAAGTTGCTGGTGTTATGTAACCACTTCATCCTGCTGGGATCAAAGTAGAATAATAGCTCCCTCCTGTGGCTAAACCTGTTATCTTGATACATCTTATTACTCCTTTGGTTCTTTTCCATATGCCTCAAGGACACATGCCAACTGGTTATACTCAACATATGGAGAATTTCATTGTCAACACCAGGTATGTGAATTGGCCAAGTAAATTTAATTTATATAGTCTGGCAGGTTGTCAGACTAAAAGTTGTGGTTCGTATCCACAGCAAGAGCATGTTTATGGGAGGAGAAACACAGGAACATTCACTTTCAATAAATGTCATTAAAAAGGATATAATTCACATAAATTATTACTTTCACACAGAAGAAATAAGACACGTTGCTGGTCTTTGAACCAAACCCTTCATCCACCAACAAGTACAAAGTTTTACTTTTAACAATGTTGGTTTTCTGTTTTTATACCGCACCCTCCTGGTCATTTCGTGGCATGTTTCCCCTTAGTCCTTAATACAGCCTACAGATGCCTCTCCTCCTGCGATTCATCTTCTCTTTGCTACCATGTGGACACAATGTCAAAGTACTATTTTTTCTTTTTCTTTGAAGCTGTTTTAAACAAAGGTTGAGTAAAGTTATTTGTTTTAAAACTTTAAGTTCAGTCCACTGAGAGCCAGGGGAACTGGAAGCTAGTAGCTAGCAGTATGACTCAGCACATTTTGGTTTGACAAACTACGGTGCCACTTTACACCTCGATAGGCTATTTTCCTAGGTGATTTAAATACATGTATACAGAAGTTGCCTGGGTGCTATTTTTAAGATGTACTTTTTCAGTAGATATCAAGAAAATAAACATTAACTGCTTTAAGACATTTTATAAACACCCATGTGTTGTATTCAAAAATGTCATTGCAGATACCGTAAACATAAGAGCTTCAATTTAGTAGAACAACACCAGTATCTTCCTCCTTTCTTAAATGACCAAAAAAATCCTCAGTAAGCTAAGGCTTAGCACACAGTTAAAAGTACAGAGAATTTTGTACACGAAAGTGCAAACAAATGAAAACATGAGCTCCTCAGTCACACACTGACAAAAATAAACACTTGTTAGCTCTGCCTCTTATATCAAACTAATTGCATGCGGCATACTTTTTACTGGAATAAATTTTTTGAGGCATGTTAAACCTTGAGTGTTAAATCAAAAATATCATAAATATCTGTTTAATACTTCTTAAATTCTATGAGCATAGTTATTCTAAAAAAATAAAGGTCATTGCAACTTAAAAAGGGGTGTTTTTATAGGGCTCGCAGGTAACCCTGTCGCAGCTTTACATGATTTAAAGCTTAAAAATGTCTCATTTTCAGACACTAGTGATCTAGAAAACCATTATTTCAGCCTGTTTAAATGCCTCAAATGCCTACCCACTCCACTAACCCCCTTCCCTATGACTGGCCAGCTCTCTGGAGGCTTGTCAAGGCAGGTTTGTGAGTAGACCTTAGTGATAGAGGCCCGTCCCTCAAGCATTTTATTAAGCAGTTAGAGAATCCTTAGGTAACAACCTCGTTATCTCAGAAAGCCTTGCAAAAAGTCTTAAAGATCTTACGTCATTTTCAAGAGTTTTGAGTCCAGACAGATTTATAGACACTCTTTCAGTGTTACATTATATCTACTTTTAAGATTTGGAGAAGCAAACCCCCACCCCCACCCTCCTCTTTAAACACAATCAAATTTAACACTGCATGAGCTTAGTGTTGCTGAGATCATTTGTTCTGTTAGTGAATGGAGCCAAGAGAAGCCATGAGAACAGGCTAGAGTGAGTGATTGCATTGGAAGCCACAGAGAGCGGTAGTGGTTAATAAGCCATAAAACTCCTCTAACTGCAAGCCATAACTACCTCACGCCAAAATACACAAAGGCCACTGTGTAGACATGCCATCCACACTAGCAATTTCTTTTATACAAATATTACAACTCTCTTTGAGATCTTTAGACTCATATGGGATGTTTGTGTAATTGCCTTCAAGAAAAAAAAAAAACTCACGTTGCCTTTACAGACTTTTATTAAACCCAAATTCAGTTTACAAATCAGCTTAACTTTGTGCGTCCAAGCTTGCAGCAGTTACAGTAGGACATATACTTTTAAACCCACAAAACTATATTTTTTCTAGGACAGCAGAACCAGAATGATTTAAACCTCTCTTTTAGTCATAACGATAAGTTGTAGATAGAGGATTAATGAGTCATATAAAGCTCCTTGAAGCTTCATGTACGTCTTCTCTACTATTGTCTATTTCTCCCCCAGAATCCCACCGGCCATTACTTTCTCTAACAGGATAGTTATTTATAGACCTAATCCTGTATCAAAGAGAAGGATACTGCACACTATATGCTGCTTAAGCTTCTACTCTAAACTGCAATGATAAAAAAAAACTAAACGTAAAACAAGACCTCAGTATTGTGACATAGAAGATATCAAATTAGAAATTGATTTTTATTTAGAAAAAAAAAAGGGAAAACAACCTTAGATTTTTACACCGAGCATGCCACTGTAATTTTTAGTGAAAACTGCTGTGTGCCTCGCAAAAGGGGTAATAATCAGTGTTCAAACCTAAGCTGTGGAAAGTCTGTAGACATAGCAATTGTTTTGTATCAAAAACTGAAGAATAAAAATCCTGGTTCACTTGTCAGTTCACATAAACAAGTGATCTCAGTCTTGGTGTAAGAGTGTCTTATTCTTTGGCCATGTGAACCCTGAAGCCTCCACAGCATCTTCCAGCGCTCTTACAGAGAGGCTGCACGATGATGCTCAACACAACGTTCCAGAGACTCTGCAGCCAGCGTGTCCCCATGGATAGACACTGGATACAGGGACTGACCATCCTGTTACCGGGAGAAACATCAGCGTCAAATCATCCATGTCATTCAAACACAGCTAGCAAAGAAGGTTTATGTCATTTCCAGTCAATGAAGTGTTGTAATGCAGGTCAATCAAGATATTAAATATTTTTAATATTTTCTCTATCTTCCCCCTTACTTAAGCTCTGGAGAAGTGGTTCGTAAAGTGGGGGTCAGGGTCACAAATAACTGATGGATGCAAATGCCTTCCAAAATCAATAAATATTTAAAACTGCATATTTCATCCATTATTGTAAAAGTATAAACAAAAATTGGGATTAAATTTTGTATAAGACCATTTAAAAACGTTGTATTTTTGTTTGTTTAATATTATCCTGTTGGATTATGATGTGTGTAGGGATGGGTACCGAATTAGGTACTTTTATAGGTATCGACCAAATTCAGCCAAATGTACCGGTTACCGATTCACGTAAAATCAAAATGTACCATGTTTAGGTACTTGAATGCATCCTTGTGACTGTGAGGGAGTGGAACAGTAGGTGATTTTCCATGCTGGACATGAACGCAGCATTGCAAGTTTATATACTGAAAAGTAAATATGTTAAATTGAAAAAAAATGAGATTAACCCTAACCTCAAACAAATTTATATTTGTTACCACATAAACACAAAAAAGTACTGAAAACTGGTACCGTTTAGTACCAATACCAATTACCAGGTATCGGGCATCAGTATCATATCGTTTCAAATGTGAAAGGTACCCATCCCTAGATGTGTGATCCCCTGATCTTACAAACATGACCTGTAATGTGGGTTAAAAGCAGTAAACTTACCAAATGTGGAAGCAGCTGAGAAAGGCAAAGAGCACACCAGAGAGGATGGAGACAGGAATGGCCAGAAGCACAGTAACAATTCTGTAGATCCAAACTCTGGACACCTCGAACAGGGCATTACTCCAGATCCACACTCTGTCTCCACTGCGCACTGACACAGGCTCAGCAATCACATCCTCAAACGTCACCTGGAGACACACAGAAATATGCTCCTTTTGACTTAAAACTCCCCCGAAAATAAAAAAGTATAAAAGATTATATCCACTGGAGGGCTACAAACTGCATGTGACAATTGATCCAAAAGTCCTCTGCAGTAGAGTTGAATACCTTGAGGCAGTCATTGATACCTCGGGGGTCTCTGACATTTATCAGAGGCTTGGTGTCGCTGATTTCCACTAGAGTAGATGTGTGAATGTTTTCGTCTTCCTCCATGGCAGGAGGGGCCCTCCACAGTGTCTGAGGTTCATCCCCGTTATCATATTCGTCAGGGTCACTTGACTCTCCCAAATCAATTTCTACCTCCTCTGAATCTTCCTCTCGCTTCCTGGAGTCCATTCTGATATGTAAAGAAAATACAATCCCTGGAGCCGAATGGGAGCCTGTCACTTCCCTCTGCAGCTTCAGACTGAGAAGAGCCCTCAGCTGGCTGTGCTCTGAGGTTATATTGGGAACGTTACAGTGCCCTGTGTGGTATTTGCAGATGGTCTCTCAAGTGAAGATCATTTTCATGTGCAGTGGGTTAAAAATACTCTTAGCATGAATATTTTCTGTATACACTGATACACTGTTCTGGGAGTGCAATCACAAAGACACAAACACAGACACAGACAAGATTAGAAAAGGTTCAGAGTGAATGTCGCATGTTTGCATATAGGGAAGTTGTACAACCTGCCGCAGCATACTTTGACTGACTGTTTACTTTCTCTCAACCACTGTCTGCAAAAAATATTTGTGTGTGTGTGTGTGTGTGTGTGTGTGTGTGTGTGTGTGTGTGTGTGTGTGTGTGTGTGTGTGTGTGTGTGTGTGTGTGTGTGTGTGTGTTTGATCAGATGACCTTTGAGCGCATATGGCTGATTTAATCTGTTGCCACTGAAAACATTGTTGTGTTGGCTTAGCCACCTCAGGGATCTTGTGGCAACCAAAAAATGTGAAAAAACTGATGAAACACTTCCTGTTTGCATGGTTTTATACATCAGATTCAATGACTCCCTCTGCCAAGCGGTCTGTTGTATTAAAGGAAATAGTTGGTTCACTGATGTAGTCACTGTATTTCAGCAGTTTCATGAACTAACTGCTGTGCTCCATTGTTTTTAACTTCCAAAACTCACATTTTACTCCCATTGATGTAACACACCTGTGTTCATGTATGCCCCTAACTTGGGTCAGTCAACTATTGTACAACAAAACACAGGTTCACAGTCCAAAACAGACATGTTACAGAAAAAACAAAGAGGTTTGACAAAATAAACAAATAATAATAAGCAAAATTACAAATGTTTATAGCCCCCTTAGAGGAGTGATTATAACTAGGCATTACAGAAAGAGAGCTGGTCAGGAAAGTTAAATTGCTTAGCCATAAATTCACCCAGACCTCCTAAATGGGCATTCATCACTACTGTCGTTACTGCTTCATGTGTTTTTTGTGTGTCCCCTGACTCTCCTCTTCTTGCTTCCAGGTGAGACGACTAACTGTCAATCAAGATCAAGCTCACCTGTAACCAGGCTTTAAAAGCTGGTAAATTGGTAAATTAATAAATCCCTGCTGTAACTGTTGAAGGTGTTTCCAGTATTCTTTTGTGGACTGTTGTAAGCCTCATAGGGCCCCTTTAAGGTCGGGTGTATCGCTGTCATCATTACCTCAGCCACTAGAGGTCAGAGTGAATCAACTAAATATGAATATGGGCCATAATGAGCTGCTTCCTTATAATGCAGTGTATGGAAACACAAAGCATCGCTCTGCCTCTTTCAAATCCATTTATGTACTCCTTGCCCTGCAAAATATCATGTGTCAAGACTCTTTATCTCTTTAAACTGCAGAAAGTCCTTTTCTTAAATCTATCAAGTCCCAACACAAGTCAAATATCATGTCAAGATGATAAGCTAACAGCAGGTCTAGACCATAATCTTTTTTTATATTATTGATAGAGATTTTTTTTAATGAAATCATGGAGACAGTTAATCAGGTTTTCTTTTTTTAAGGTTTAGTCTCAATACAACTTGAGCAAGGAATCTTGTGGCATTCAGCAAGTTACAACGGGGATAACAATCTTCTTTCTAACTTAGAACTTAAAAAAAAAGATCTACCTTGACCATGTTATGATTTGAAAGAGGGATAAAGGAAGATGCTGAAAGATAAGATGAATATAGTGACAGTATGTACTTACACTGATGTTTTTGGACAAACTGGAGAGTATTTAGAGACTTACTGGGGCATCAGATTTACAGTAATTCAGTCTAGATGTGATAGATGTTTTTCCACACCATTCTGGAAAGGGTTTGTCTGATTTTTTTTTTTATTTTTTTTTTTTGATTGTGGCATTGGTGAAAATTTGTTAAATGTTGGAGTTAAGGAACAACTCCTGATCAAATAGAGCTTCCAAATTCCAAACAGTGGTCCTGGGTATCAGGCTGATACCATCTAAGGCAGCTATATTGCTAGAAAATGTCTCAGTGGGTCCAAGAACAATAACCTTAGTTGTTTTTGTGTTTTAATTTTGTCTGAGTTGAGTTGCAAAGTGTTCCTAGTCATCAACATCTGAAGGGATGTTTCCTAATGTAGCCAGCTGTTTTTTTTTCCTTGCTTCTGTGATAAGTATAATTGAGAGTCATCTGCATAACAGCAAACATTTGTTTTCTTATGATAGTATCTAGGGGGCACGTAGATAAAGATTGTTTTCAAAATAAACTGAAGATTTTTTTTAACTTTAATAATATTAAAACAGGATAACACCAGTGGGGGTGCTGGATCAGCAGCTATAATGAGGTGGATATGCAGTTGTTGAGCAAACCAGCAAGAAATCACAGGATACTATTCTCCACCTTTTTTTTTGACCTGCTTTGATTCTCTTCCTTATGTAAACCAGTTAATCATTCAGCCATCACAACAAAGCATCACTGTGTTCAGTTGCTCTTCTAGTTCACCTACAGCGTCATTCACAGAAGTAACGGGGGCTTTATTACATGTTATGAAATCCTCTGTGAGGTTGAGATAGCTTCAGGAGGGTTCTCTGCTTTCTGTCTGGACCAAAGTATGTTTCACAACATGCTTTTAAGAAAAACCCTTTCACCTTTGTCAACCTTTGGACCCATTAACCAGCCATCAGCTGCTATTAATAGGTCAGCTATGAACCCAGAGGGTGCGACCTCATCAGTCTTGTCATGGCTACTCAGCAGGGCTTCATCACAAGGCCATCTCACACAACCATCATTATCATCTTCACATGCTACTAACTGTTACAGCATCAAAAAGTATGATGATCTGAGCACAAAGCTTAAGACCCAAAGACTGCAAACCTCAAATATCCTACACGGACTACAAAATTTAAGGATTACAACCAAGAGTTTGAAATATGTCACATGGAAATTGCTCACAGAGAAGTAAACAAATGAGCAAGATCAGGTGTATTCAGCATGTTAAATAAACTGAAAAGTACGTCACAAACTGAACATCCATTCAGAGTTGAACATAGGTGAGGTCCTCTACAGTTACCACCTTACAGTCTCCATGGTAATGACAGTTTCTAGCTGTTTAAGAGAGGACACGATGTGTTGATGACAAAGAGTTTCCTGTGTCAGTGCCTGTGACGATGGTATGCTAATGGACTGCACACCACGCCAGATGGGGTTTGTTTGTGACCAAAGACGCACAGGTGAGGTCAGTAGTGTGTGTTTGTGTGTGCGTGCGTGCGTGTGTGTGTGTGTGTGTGTGTGTGTGTGTGTGTGTGTGTGTGTGTGTGTGAGGGGGAAAAAGGTAAGAAATATGTAGATACTAGCTTCGTCTAACTTGTGGTTCTCACGATTTTCCTAATGATAAGTTAAAAGGCAACCAGTGGTTGCCCAAGACTCAATGAAAAACAAAAACAAGAACTTCAGTTAAGCTCTGTTGTTCTAAGTAAATGAATGTTTCGTTTTAACATCCTGGTCCAGCTTGATTCTTTCCCTTTTTACCAATATGAGTCTTAACTTCCCTGTTTAGTTTATATGTAACGTTAAGCTCATATGACTCTTCAGTTTCCCACCTCTTTGCAACCCTACCTAGCACACAAAACCCCCCTTAGATACCCTCTTTGGGTCTCACCCTCAAAAACTCAGATGATCATCTTCTCCTGCAGGACGCGATGTGGTTCCATCAGATTTGACTTCAGACATGGAAAATAAAAAACAAACTTACACCCATCACAAGATGTTCTTTCATATTCCACAGAAAAAGAGTGTGCTGTCACCCTTCCTGTTTCAAGTTAGGGCAGTTAGCGTTTGGTAAAGCTTGGTTCAGAGGGTGGTTAAGGTTGGGTGTTCTGGGATGTTGCTTGGTGAAGGAATAACGTGTTCATTGAAGATGCTGCAATGACGTGTTCAAACACGATCCAACTACCTGTGGCCTTTAACCTCTTTATATCAGCCTAATATGTTAAGGTGATGTTAATCAAAAAAGTAATGAATGAATTGCATTTAAGAGATAAGGGATGTACAGAGGTGACAACTGTTGCTTGATTACTGAGTGCTGACGTCACACATCAACTATGTAAATCATAGTGCTATTAGTGAGAGGAATATCTATATCTTTACCTCCATCCAGGGTTCATGCCCTCTGTCCGCAGCAGCTTATCTGGGACACGAGGGATGCAGACAGTGCTTTTGCTCAGCACCTGTCAGTCCAGCTGTTTTCAGTACAATGGGTCAGACTGATTATTTGTTATGTCTGCTTAACAGAATAATCACCAGATCAGAGCCTCCAATCTTACACCACATCAGAGAGGAACACACAGGAATGTTTTTATTTCAGTAGCACAGACTAAACTGAACAAACTCCTCCTCTATTGGAACATAAAGCTTTCTGCTTTATGTTAATCTAAGGGCTAACAATAGTCTGAGTGTCTGCTGGAGTGAGGCTTTGAATTTAGTATCGACTGCTTCCAGGGATGTAACGTCAAATTTGATGAATTTTACTGATAAAAAGTAAATACTGCTGCAGCTCAACTATATATTCTGTTTTAGTAATGGTGAGTACAGAGCATCTCTTTGTTAGCACTGAAACCTTATTTTCATTTCAGAGCCACTTGTGTTTGATCTAAATGCATTCACTTTGAACAGTCCTGTTTCAATAGGAGCTGCCACGAGGAGACAGGTTCTTCACTTTAATTAGCAAACTAAGCAGTCTGCTTGTCTCTCAATATTTATTAGACTGAATCACACACTTTAGAGGCTGACTGACAAAACAGACAGCCAGCTCTTTGAACTGTACTGTTATCACTCTGATTGTCCTTCTTGTCATATTGTTGGATTACATAATGAAGAGGACATTCAGAGGATTGCTCATTCATATGCTGGGTTTAACTTAATGAGAAAAAGACACATAACCTTTACTGCTTATGTTAAGGATGATTTTTTTCCTAACTAAAAAAATGTTATTTTTCTTAATTTTGCACTGTAGCATTATAATTTTAAAATTAATTCAATCATTTAAACCCAAGGCCTTTTATTTTCATGGTTGCCCCTTTCAAGCAAATGGAAATGTACATGATGAGAGGGGATGTGTGTGATGTGTGAGTGAGGTAAGACAGTTAATCTGTGCACAGCATGAGTTTGACAGGCCAAGTTGTTGCAATCTGAAAAAAAAACAGAGCAGTTGTGATTATTTAAGAGTTATTATTCAAAAGTTGTTGTTTTTTTCTTTTTTTTTGTGCAACCCTTTACAGTACTTACTCTTTTACTGTTGGAATGATGGTGTCAATGAAGAAAAGAGTTTTTGTGGCTTTATTCTGTCTCTGTATTAGCTTTACATCATTAACAGCTTAAACCTACGTTTTCTTTACCCTGGAGATTTAGAAAACCCTAATGTCAGGTGTTGTCCCTTTAAGGTTCCCCTCGCCACAAAACCCCTTCCCTCTGATTGGCTAGCCTTCTGGAGGGGGTGGAGCGATGAGCAGACCTTGGTGTTTGAAGTCCGCTTGTCGAAAGTGTCATAAGCCATTTAAGATATTGTAATGTGAAGATCTCATGCTTTTTTTCTTTTAGAACTGATCTTTTTGAGGAGTCCACAGATGGATTCGGGGATTTCTACAACATATTAATATGCAGCTGTCTGAAAATTTGCACACATTCAGTATGGACATCCAGCATGGTTACTTAGTAACCATGTTTAAAATATAGGAAAGCTTAAAACCCCCTCATTAAGTGTGTATGTTTTGTGTGAAGGGAGAGAGAAAGCCAGTCAGTTTTTTTCTAACTGTTTTGATATATATATATATATACTTACATACATTAATAAATTGGGGTCATGTTTTTGAGTTGCAGTTTCTATCTGTGCCTCTGAGTCTTTATTTTTCTCCAGTGACAAGCAGCAACATTGTAGACTGACAGCAAAGTCAGGAGTTATTTTTATACATTTCTCTAATGAATCTGTTTACAAGTTTCTTGGTTCCGTGCATCCCCTTTTCTTGGTTCGGCTCAGCATGCTCCCATCTTCATTTTGTCTCCATGTGACGAATATTGATGAGTTACCTGTTTTGACAGGAACAAACTGTCTATAAGTTTGTGGGCAGCATTCAAAATGTGGGTCATGCTTGTAGATGAATGTACTGAATGTAAATTCTGCGTTGTTGATCTGCCAGTAGATAAAGAGGATGTTAAACCACTCCAGCTGTTATGAAATGGCATTTTCTCCTTATATAATCCTGTGGTAACTGGGCTCAGACTTGGCCACAGGCTTTTCAGAGATGGACGTACGGACAACACAGAGGTCAGGGAACAGGGAGCCAAAGCTTGTCCCAACAAAATGTCAACAGAACAGGTGCACATACAGGTACTGTGCTCCTGCTGCAGATCTGCTGGCACTTATTCAAACCAACAGACAGACAGTAAGCTAAAGGCTACTGTTAAGGGACATGTGATGGACATGTGATGGACATAAAAGTTACATAAAAGCTGCTGTTGATCTCATGGTTGTGGGTCAGTTTTTCATCTCATCACCCCTTTACCGTTAGAGATTATATTATAAATAGGCAAGTGGGGGGAAAGGTGAATCATCCTCTGCTGTCATTAAATACAGAATTGTTGATGAGAACACTCCATGGTCAAATGGTCACATGTATTTGTTGCCTTGATAATAGGATTGGACATGTTTATGTAACCAGTGTGTTCTGAAAACAAGTACAGGTTTCACTCTAATAATGTAAAGACAGATAAATGCTTACTTATTACTCCAAATGTTTAAAGTACTTGGATTTTATTTGCAAATTTGAAGCAAAAAAAATAAATAAATAAATAACGAAAAGACCCTTTTAGGATGATGAATAATCAAATTGTGCAAAATAAATACGAAAAATACTCATACAAATAAAAATGTTAGTACCTCACATAAAAAAGAAAAAAAAAACAATGGCTGCTTACTTTCTTTTCAATTGGATATGTCTTATTTCTGTGACCATATTTATTTGCGAATTCAAGTGATTCAAGTGTCATAAGTTACTGTTCAAGTTAAATGTAAAAACAGACATTAATTGCAAAACGAAAAACTTACTTTGATGTTTTATTCAGACTAAATTGACTTTTCTCCACCAGTTTTGCTTCAAAGATAATTAAAACAAATATGACAAACACAAATTTCAGTATTTTTGAACATATTCTTGGCAGTCTATATTCACAAGTATTCATTTACACATTCAATGTGAGCCAACCAGACCTTTGTTTCTGGTCTAACTTTTTCTGATAACACACATTCTGACGTTTGTCGACAGGGCAACAGTAACAAAATCTGACTGGTAAATAATTAATGCTGTATTTTAGCTTTGCTTCAAAGATACAGTCAATTCAGTAGGATCACTTGTAATATGTGGTTTTAATAGTTTTTCAGCACAACAGTGAGGAATATTTAAGTGAATTCCTCTGGGATCTGCCCTGGTATCCTGAATCCTGTCTGCCCGGTTTGATCCAGAGTGCTTCTTGGACTGGGTGTGGTGATGCTTGCCTGTGTCTCGATGGTGCAGCTGGTCCTGTGAAAGAACTGCAGGAAGTTCTCGTGGCCTGAGCCATCATGGCTGGAGACTGGAAGTGCAACAGGACGGGCCAAGTAACAGCGCCTCAGCTTCCACAGCTCCTCTCTGATCTGTCTGTTCAGTAACCCATAAAAAAACGGGTTCATGGCAAAGGATGAGTATGCCAGCCATGTAACTGCTTTCTCTAGACCCTCTGGGGTTTTGAGTGTTAAGTTAAGTGTCAGGTGGAGGTGGAATGCAAAGTAAGGCAGCCAGCAGATTAGAAACTGTCCAACTATGACCACCAGAGTGAGAGCAGCTTTGCCTCCACCAAAAGGCCGCTCACGCAGAGTCCTGCGTGGTGCATTACGAGTTGTGATAATGGTAGTCTGGCTGTTTATGGAGTCAGAGCGATGCTTTAGTTGATTATTTGTCCATAAGGGGAGAGGTCCATGCTGGCGTGCAGCTACGCGGGCCACCTTGTACACATTACAGTAAACTGCAAAGATCACAACAGCAGGCAGGCAGAAACAGGTGACACTGAAAACCACAGAGAAAACTTGTCTGTGGTCACCGTGGCTCCAATGCAGTGAGCAGTGTGCAGCACTGATGGAGCTAACGCTCCGATAGGAAGGCCAGCCAAACACTGTGGACAACCCCAGCACAGCTGAGGCCACCCAGACCATCACTATCACAGATGCAGTCAACTTCAGGGTCATCTTCACCTCGTAGCGCATGGGATGGACAATGTAGTAGTATCGCTCCACACTGATGGCTGTGATGGTAAAGATGGAGGCGGCGATGAGGATTACATTGAGGGAAATGTAGAACTGACACTGTAGGAGTGTGTACGCAACACCAGAAAAGTATGGAGAGCTGGACATGATCCCAAGAGGCATGAGTAGGATGGCACACAGAAGGTCCACAGCACACAGGTGACACACAAAGACAAACTTCCTGAGATGTGGAGCTTTGACAACAACAACCAGGACAGCAGTGTTTGCCAGAAGTGCCAGAATGTTCAGCATCACCATGAAAAATATCCCAGTCAGGTCCTTGAAGTGTGTCTGAGGATCAGGAGGGGTGCCCAACTGCCTGCTGGGAGATGAGGGTAGCAGGGTCCAAATAGTTCTGCTGTCATTGTGCTCAGTGATCAGGGGGGAATTAACTTCCTCCATTATTCATTGTAAAGGTTTGGGAATAAACATCTGCTGTCCATACTCCCTCATTGTTCAGTAAAAAGAGCAGAATCCTTCAGTCATCTTCACCTGTGTTGAAGAAAACAGAGTCCATCAAAAAGCATAAGAGTAACATGAATGGCAAAAGTCTTGATATGACTTGAATATCTGTTTTATATAATATGGAAGATGTAATTTAACATTAGCTCCAAAACAGATCACAGAGATACAGCAAACTGAGCATGAGTTTAAAAGATGTGTTCCCAGTGTCTACGGTAGTTCAGTGGGGATCACTTCAGTCCAAGGAAATAGCTTTATGTATGCAGTCATGTGTATACGGATGGACAGAGAAGAGGGAAGTGCAACGAGGAGGGGAGAGTGCACCTTTCCTCTCTTTCATTTGTTACATAACCGCCAAGTTAGGGAGTGCAGAAGCCCAGACCCCAAGGGTAAAGAACAGAGTGGGCATCAGTAACAATACTCATGACACTGGTAAATCAGACACAGCATAAAAGGTGGGACCATGACAGAGCTGCTAAAGCAGTTTAATTTGGATGCTCACGTTTACATTTTCCAATTGGAAGAGTAAAAGCTAGTCGACTAAGCTGTCAGCTGATTTTGACTGCCATCAAGATCAGCTGATTTACCATAGGTAGCTTGGCTATGCAGTTTGCTTAAACCAATGCTACTTTATGTTCGAATCTGGTCAAACATTGCAGGAGGTGGTGGTCATGCAACATAATGCTGTTTTTCACTCCCCATTTGGTTATAACTGCCATTAAAGAGGTATTTTTATCTGTGTGTGCACACTGCTTGCACCATGCTCTCTACAATCTTTACACTCTTTACCTCTACTTGGTAACTTAGGCTTTCCTGGGACTGAGATAACTCATCACGGTGTCATCTGGATGACATCATCAGTGTTGACTAAGCTCCTCGAGGGCCAGAACAGAGATGAACATCTGTTGCTAAGTAGGGCTATGACAGGCAATTTAAGCTTTTGTTTGGATTCCCTCTCAGGCACTGATAGGTTAGGTTGCAGAGACAGTTTAACTGTATTTATTAAGTATGCATCACGTAATCTTTAAAGAAATATTATTTCTTATAAAAGAGTAATTTTAAATATACATGGGATCTTCATTATCGTTATAACCTGCAGGTGAACACAAACACCCTTTACACACCATACGTATAGTAGTAAAATTAAATTAAAGGTATTGAATCATTATTGCATCCACATGTGTGATATTTCTCGATAAAAGTTAATTTCTGTATTTAGTGAAAGAGAGACATGATCAATAGGAATAATTCATGGAGGACACCCTGTCTCTCCTCTATCCATCCCCGTCCTTTAGAAATGAAAGATAATGAGCGTGCTTGTTTTAGCCCAGCTGCAGAGAACTGGCTGCATTGATTAATATGTGCTCAGTGTCCCCCTACACGACACCATCAAAGAGGAAACTTCTCACCACACCCCTTCATCAGTGTGTGACTCTTTATATAAGACATCAAGAAAGCACTGTGAGTGTTCCTGTTTACTATTACATTTCTGTCACACCTCCAATCATCTGTTTTTCCTTTCAAGTGCCTTCGCATACATATATCTGCCATTTATCCTGAACAGGTTTGAAATGTATGCCTGTGGAGGATGCTGTAACCTAAATACATGTGCTCTCTGTCTGCCAGAGATCTGCTGATGCTCTGCCCTGCTGTAATCTTCTCTGGTGGTGAGCTACTGGCATGCCACGTTTGCACTGAGATTTATCCCCCAGGAAGGACTAGTCGTACATGTACATTTTTAATGCACATTATATAAGTGTGTCCTCGTTTTCATCATGTTCCAGTTGCAGCTCAGCATATGCTGACTCCACATTTTTTTTCATTTTACCTCTGACGGAAATGATCATTTTCAGCCACTGCTCTGTTTATGTGTTCCAGTTTGAACCATTTCTATTTAAGTTCAGAAAAGAAACACACAGCCAATGTTTCCTTTGCTCTGACTCTCCTTTGTTGCCAGTTTCTGAATAAAAAGAAATCATCATTACATGTTGTATTTATGCATTATAATGAGGATTATAGAATTATACAGCTTTTTTAATCCCTCACAACGCTGCTGTGCAGAGTATTTACCCCGCGCAGGGAAACCCCATAATCCCACCCATTGTGAGGACATTCTTAATTATGTTAATACCCAATTTAAATGCAATCTGGGATATAACCTGCGACTGTTATCTTTTATGTTAATTTAAATATGAAAGATATAGGAAAAAGGGTTCCGTTTTTATGAAAAGAAGCTGTTTTAATTGATGTTCTTAAAATATGAATAAATAAAAATAACTTTCCACATTAAAGTTAAATAACATTTGTGCATGAGAATGACCTGTGAGTGGCAACATGGGATACAACCAGAAACAATTACGTTGAGTGATACGGAGAAGTTGGTCCATCTCCTCTCATCGGTGCTGACAGGAAACATTTATTTGTGACTCTTTCACCATTTAAAACCACCTGAAATCTGTGATGTTCTTTTGGTATTATTGGCTAATAGCATCACTGGTTGCTTGACAAAAATTTTTAATGTCTTAAAGCCCTGCATTCAACCAAAAAGGCTCGATTTAAACAGATATCATGTCCAAAGTTGTCAAATTTTGAAGAAACAGTGAAATGACAGGATTGATTAAAATAATCTATAACACACCGTTGAATTGAACTATCCCTAAAAAATCATTTTATACTAGAACACAGGAAATGGTTTGTACCTTCTGAATGAACTGTCATAAAAATCTGAGTGATGGCATCCTATTGTTCTTCTTCAGTTAGAAAAACTTTCAGCATGTATGATATAATCTCCAGTAAATGTAAAAACAAACTTATCTGGAACTACTTACTCACCGAGCAACTTTTGGCAGCAGGAAATTCGGAAAAAGTTTAGTTCCTCCAAACCCTGGTGATGACTCTGTTAAAAGCACCTGCATGTTCAGGTGGAGTTCCCAGGTATCTTAAAGCAGTGGTCCACCCTCAAAGACGTCTATCAGCAGCTGGCAAAATCTAAGAGAAGATCCCCAGGGAGGGCAGAAACTAAGAGATAAAGAGAGGTGTTGAGTAAGTATGTGTGCATGTCCACTGAGACACCACAGCTAACTGAGTGAAAAGGAAAAAAGGAGGAGCCAACTACTAGATTTTCACATCACATCTTTCAAGGGATGATGACTCAAACTGCCACCCTCTGACATGCAGCATGCCCCCCACCACACACACACGCACACACAATTTCATCCATCAGAATGTGACACCGATTGTCAGATAAGCCTGTCTTTATGTACACTACTTTATTCTACTTCTTAGAGAAAGAAGCAGATTAATCAAAAGAATTTACAGATTTCTTCAGCGTATACTGCAGTTTGCGCTCTATTTCTTATCAACATTGCCTCCCATATATTTTATTTACATGAAGTTGCACTAACCTTCATTCCTCATTGCTCACAGAGGCAGACACAGGGCTCAGCACTGACATCTGTTGGCTGCTTGTGAAAAGAAAACTCCATTCTCACCAGAGTATAAAGAACTGTACTGATATAGGAAAGCTTAGATAACAGTGATAAATAAGTTCCAAAACTTTATTGATTCTTACACAAACACAACAAACACTACGCTGACAAAAAGTCATGGAAGCAACTATTGGTTATCACTTATTACAGCATATTTGTGACTTAAAAAATACTACTCTAGAAACACAGTATCATGGTGCAATACACAGTTTGTCATCAACAAGTTACAAACTAAAATCCTTATTATTTAAAACCATTCTACTTTTCACATACGTTGACATAAAAGGCCTGGTGCTTAAAAGTTTAACCCAGTGTGATTAGTTATCAGACTAACACCTACTACCTTAAATTACATAAGACACTTGGTTGTTTATATGTTCATGGTTACATGTGATTATTTCATTGTGTAGTTTGAAGAGTTTGTCACCATTTTTTTTTCAAACAGACAAAAACAAAGGAAGATTTATAAAAAGTGTGAAAAAGGTGACAGCTTTTTGCACAAGATTTTGAAACTTACGTGATGATTTGTGGATAAAAAAGGCAACCTGTCACTATCAGATGTAATATGGTGACTAGTACATGAAGGTAGACTCAAAAAGGCTATAAGTGAGGATCACTTCTCATGGCTCCATTTTCAGCCAGGAGTGATGCTTCTCGGCAAAGGCTTTGTTCAATAACAGCTTTGTGCTCAGCTTTACTCAAACCAAGTCTCTTCTTTAATAGTTTGTCCTCATTGTTCAACTTTGTGCGTATTGAAGTTTTGATTTGGCTGCCATCGACGCCAAACTTGACTGCCACATGATCTGGAGGAAGAAACATGATAAAAAAAAAAAAAAACTTAGCATCAAAGTCACATCTGCAATGAGGTTCAGCATTAAACGCATGTGTGTTGAATGTTAATCTTACTGATTATGCTTCTCAGGATCTCAGGTGGCAGCTGAGGCTTCTGACAGTCTTCTCCTGTAAATGTGTTCCTTCGCCCCTGCAGAGAGTGAGTGGCCAATGTCTCTCTGTCAAAAAGTATCATCAGCAGTGCTGACGTGTACTTCTTGTAGTCTCCAATCTCTGCAATACGCTCATAAAGATTTTTTGGCACTTGAAGATTCTCGGCAAGGTACACAAAGTTATGATTATCCTGAGGGCAAAAAACAGACCAGTATTCAGTAACACACACAGAATCACTCCGGTATCACTGCTTCTGTAAAACTCTAATGTTATAAAACCTGGACTTAATCAAACCTCAAACAGAACATCAGCAGGCTATTTTTCCTGCAATAACAGACAAAAAAATTTGCATGCAGAAACATTTTCTCTACTCTTGCAGTGACGTTAACTTTCTAAGCACTGACCTCAGGGATGTTATGAACTGCTCTCATCTCTACCTCAGGTTCAGCTAGAAAAGACAGAGTTTCATCCTGAGAGCTCTGTGGTGCAACTGCTGGCTCGCCTCCTTGGAGAACATGATCCAGGGTGACTCTTAGTTCATGTGCTGTGTGTCTCATCTGCATCATGAGTGTGTTCATCTCTGGAAAAGGGGCAAATCACATGTTAATGCAGGAATGAAGTAAGTTCGCTTGCTGATGATATAATATGGGATGAATACACAGCCTCAGCCAAGTATAAATGCTGGGTGTCCATGATTAACGTTCAGTTTTCAAAACCCCTACATACTCTTATGTTGTAGAAATCCCTGAATCTGTATGGAAAATGCTCAAAACTGTCCGTTCTAAAAAACAGCACAAGCTCGCCATGAGATCTTTAAAAGACTTGCTGAAATACTGACATCATTGCATAAAGATCTCCTTATGACATGTTGGAGGGGCGGCAGGCCTCAAACAACAAGGTTTAGCCATAGCTCTGCACCTGACAGGCCTCCAGAGAGCTGGCCAATCAGAGAGAGGAGGGTATGTGGAGCATAGAGTCTTAAAGAGACAGCAGATGTCTAACAAATAAAATCCAGAAAAACTTTCTATCGATTGTTTCCCAAATTGTAGTCTAGGAATGCCAAGGAAGAATTTTTTGGCTCCCAAAACCCCCGTTTGGATTTCTTTGAACAGTAAAATGTATCACTCATTTTGAACATTTGTAGTTGAAAACATAAAGATGAGTTGTTTCTTAAGCTTATTAATCTTACAATAAAGAAATTGACAGTCTTATCTCTGTTGGTCTTTTATGCTTGTATAGGTCATCAAGAGATATATGTTTTGTAGACAGTTTAAAACTTCCCACAGAATAGTCAACATATACTTTTCGTATCTATCGTTATTTCACATTACATTGTGACTTAAGTTTTGAACTTCTTACATTTCAACTTTCAAGGTTTTTTTTCAGTTTATATTTCTTCTTTGTCTTAGTTTGAACTGCTTTCATAATGTCTTTTTAGGTATCCTCTTTAGTGTTTCATACACTTTTTATTATAATGTTTTGCAATCCAAGCACAAAGCAAAGCACTCAGATTGCCTTTTTGCACTTAACATAAACTTTGTTGATATTTCCTTCGGCTTTAATGTTCTACACATGGGATCAAATGTGTGATCTAATGACCTCAGTCATGACCTCACTGATAACTTCAGCCCTGCTCATCTGCAGCTAACAAACACTAGTAAATCTGTGTGGTCTCAGCAGCTATTTTTTAGTGTACAGTGAAAAAAAAATAAGGACTGATCAGCTTCTTCCACCCACCTTTCAGCTCCCTCAGCTCCCTCTCTGCCAAAATCCTACATCTGCGCTCGTACTTGAGTTGTGCCTGCAGTTGCTCTATTTTCATGAGGAGGGTGATGGTGTCTGTCCTGATGCCTGGACTTGAAATATTTTCTTCATCAAAATCAATGTTTTCATGCTGCAGAAGAGGGGAAATGTGGAATAAAGTGTTGAGTGTAGTCATTGAAAACGACCTTTGATGCTAAATTATAACCATAAAATTCTCCCACCTCGTTGTTGGGGAAAGGTGAGTAGCTAGATTCCTCAACCATCCTGTACTTCTCCTCCACTGGATCACAGCCAAACCCCTGCGCGTCAGGGCCGATCTTGATCATCTTGACTTGAGGTTCTGTTTGAAGCGCTCCTGGCTCTCTTTTTGGTGGCATCGGGGTTGAAAATAAACCTGGGGGAGAGTCAAAATTGAGGTGACACAAGATGAGTTTCTTTTTCTGTACATGGTACAAGAAAACTTCAACTCAAACTTTTTTATTCGCGTGGTTCACCTTAATTTCCGTCATGCGAGACAAGAATGGAAAGTTTGTTGAGGTTGCATCCCCCTCCCCCTAGCTCCTCAACCCCTCCTTCTAGCCTCAGCTGGACCCCTGACTGATAAAACCTGTCCTGAAATACACCATCAAAATCAAGTCAAATTTAATGTCACGCGGTTCACGGGAGGCTCACCTGGCTTTTCAGCACGGTTTCAGGAATATAGTGCAACAACAATCACCGTGGACACAGACAGCGCAGTAAATGAAAATACTGCGTAGTAGAGGAAGTAGTAGTACTACTGCAGTAGTACAGTAAATGGGTCCTGGCACAATTGCGGCTCATTTATAACATCCGCGCATAACGTTTCCGGTTCAATACCTGTGAAATACTGCTCCTGTATTTCTCATTTACTATGTGCAGAACCCATGTGCGCAAGATACCTATGTTGTGAAATATATATTTTTACAATAATGTCCGGAACAAAGGTGCGAAAACTTATTCCCCGAGGGAAGTATTTTGCCCCAGTACAGTTTCCTGCGCCTTAAATTTCGCAGTTTAACCAATGAGCATTCAGAGTTCTGAGAAAAGGCGGGATAACAGTGAGTGTATATGAAGATCAGCCAATCAGCGTCTGCTCTCGCAACGTGTCTTCTATTACCTCGTTTGGTTGCGATGTACCCATGTGGGTTTAATGTTGACTTGCTCTAAAGGAAAGTTTTAGCGTTAATTCAACACAAACGGTTTACAATTAATCAGGTACACTGCGTTCGCCGTTCAGCATGTCTTCATCTTTCTTCATTAAGAAAAAAGGAAACCCCAAAATTATGAAACAGGGGAAAAATACAGTGGGACCGAAACGGAAGGTGAGTACGCTAGCCTGTTAGCAACTCGGCTGAGCCACTATAACAGGGACTCACTCCATTGAAAGCTCCATCGATATAAACCCTCGTTTTCTTCTGTCTTGTGACAGGGGGATGGGGATTTGGGTAAAAGCAGCAAAGTTCCATTGAAGAAACCATCGAGACATAATGAAGAGATTTCCAGTGACTCTGAGCCAGAGGGGTACATATTTTTATATGTTCACTTGTAGCCACCTGACAGAATTTAGACACACCATTAATCACACTAATTTTTATGGTTTTATATATTTTGATATCCAGTCCAGCAGCTCCCAGGAAAAAAGCATCAAATGAAGAGCAGGAGTTTGATGAAACACCACAGGAGAAGAAGCTTAGATTAGCCAAACTTTACCTCGATCAGCTAAAGGAAGAAGGTAAGGCAGTGTTAGCTTGCCCAAAAGTTTCCTACACTGAATCCCATGTCTGTATGTATCACATGTACTGTGATCCCATTGATCCCATCAGAGGAGAAGAAAGCAGAAGATGACTCCTTTGAGACCGATCTTATTGCTGGGAGACTTCAGGATGAAGTGGTAAGAGTGCTTTCTGCTAACTGTACAGAATTTTAGAATTTTTTCTTCTCAGACTCCACTGTCAGTGCCCTGACCATTCATTTTATCCCATGCCTTCACCAATAAAACATGATCCTTTTGGCACACTTAGAAATTATCTTATGACTTATTCATGTAAAACATCTCCAGTGATGACTTCCATGAGACTTCACACTCTTGCTGATTGAAATAAAACTGGAGCTCTTACTGATTCTTGAAGTTATAGAGAGGTTGGCACAATTTCATTTATCACACATCCTAATGCTCTTGTTGCTGCTTTTATGCCATTAAACTTTTTCAAAATGAAAAACACAAGCTTTCAAAGAGCTCTATTTTGAGATAGAAAAAAAGGAGAGAAGGACTATCAAGAAAATCTCATTTAATGGAAAAATTTCACTTCTTCTATATTTCCATACCTCCTATAATTTAAGGAGGTTATGTGGTTTAAAGTGTTGAATGTGGGCTTTAAGACATCTTCTTGTTTATATAGTGTGAGAGATGGTACGTTTTATGGATCAGATTTTAATCAGTCGAAATATCATCCTCTTTAGAGAGAAACCAAAGCAACATCTTTGCTTGTAATAAGAAAAAATAGTAAGTTTGAGTAACAATGTGAGGTCAGTTCCCACTACCTAGTATGTGTTCTTGATCGTTGTCTTATTCTGATTTTTCAGCTCGAACAAAAAGGAAAGCTTCAACGATTTATTGCCAAAGACGTAAGTGTGTGGGTTTTTTAAATCTTCAATTTCCTGTACTTGTCTAGTGTATGAGAGAGAAAGCTTTTTGTAAAACAGGCTGACTTTGATTGAATATCAATTCTGTCTTCAGCTCATGCCACCAGATGCTTCTGATATTAGACTGTTAAGAGGGCACAAACTCCCAATCACCTGTCTTGTCATCTCCTCTGACGAAAAGTACATCTTCTCTGCTGCGAAAGACTGCTCCATCATCAAATGTTAGTGTACTGGAAAATCTCAAAGTGTCTGTTTGAATATTTCAAAGTTTTAGGGTAAACTTTGAAAAACTGAAAAATATCCTGTCTTGTTACTGAGATGTATGATCTGATTTATCAGTCAAGTTGTTTTTTTTTTTTACTATTCCAGGGGATGTTGGGAGTGGAAAGAAACTCTACACAATACACGGTGGAAGAAAAGGTACAGAGGATCGGCATGTTGGACATACAGCACACATCCTGTGTATGGCCATATCATCAGATGGAAAATACTTGGTTAGTATTTTTCAGTGTATCATGCACTTTACAGTTGTATGTAACTAAGATATACAGAAGCTTTATTGATGCCTGTCTTCTCTTATTTACTTTTTAAGGCCACTGGAGACATGAACAAACTGATCATGATCTGGGAGGCAGAAACATGTAAACATCTTTATAAATTCACAGGCCACAAAGGTCCAGTGTCGGTTCGTACTCCCTCTTTCTTTCTCTGTTACATTAGAAAAACCTCTGTAGTTATGTTGTGCAGTGTTAACCTGTTTTTGAGGCGAGTTTAATGGCATGCCATTTCTTTTTCAGGGTCTGTCATTTAGGAAAGGAACTCATGATCTGTATAGCGCCTCTCATGACCGCTCAGTGAAAGTGTGGAATGTGGATGAAAATGCCTACGTAGAAACTCTGTGAGTGACTGATCATGAATTAATTCACCTAACTGTCACACACATGAACTTGTCTTGTTCATTGGATACAAATTGTGACTCTCTAGATTCGGGCATCAGGACGCCATCACAGGACTGGACAGCCTGAGCCGTGAGTGCTGTGTGACAGCAGGAGGGCGGGACCGCTCGGTGAGAGTGTGGAAGATAGCCGAAGAGTCTCAGCTGGTGTTTCACGGCCATGAGTAAGTCTCTGTGTGTAGCTCATGTTTTGTTTCTGTGAGGGTCTTTGCACTTTGCACTTTGCACTTTGTTTTACAGAAAAAAACTTTTTGCATATTTCAGTTCACAAGTTTATATTTCTTAAACTTTTAGTATGATTTCAAGAGACTTAACTGCACTTATGCAGCAAGCCTTGTGTTGATGCTCCAAGATTATACTAATCAAAGTTCCTTTTTTTAAATGAAGTCTTAATGTGAGTTGTCATCAACAGTTATGTAACATTTATACCACCCTCAACATGACATCCTGGTTTTCAAGTTCGCATCCCCATCGATGTGAGTTTTCTAAACTTGCTTTAAAAATCTGATTTAAGGAACTGTCAGCTGATATTTAAGCATCAGTGAAATCCCAAATGGTGGAAAAAATGTTTCCTTGAAGCCACGTACACCATAAACCATCCACTTTTAGCTTTGACCCAGCACCCAAACACACACAGTCACACACACTCAGTATCTGCGCTTTCTGCACAAAAGGGCATCATTAAAAGTTTGGCTCTCTCCCACTTTTTCCTTGTTATCCTCTGCCAACAAAATTTGCTGACTTCCACAGCACATCAAATTATAAATAAAACAGTTTACTTTGACTTCACTGCCACCATGTGACAGCTTGCAAGTGTGAAGTCTTTGTTATTGTGCTTTCACACATTTATCTATCCTCAGGACTGAGAACGTTGAGCACATTAAGAGAACAATGTAAAGAGTCACCAAAACCAAAGCTCCAGATTTTAAAAAAGCCTCATTACTTCATTTTCTTACTCATTATTCTGCTGTGTCAAATTGAATCTGATTGTTAAAACCTCTTGAAAACAAACTTTTATTAAATTTACCTACACAAGCAACAAGAAAAAAAGAAGATTTAAGCTGAAAGAGGGAGTGTTATACTTCCCCATATCTTAAGCATGGGTATAAAGTCACAGTGCTGAATTTTCATGATTTTATTTTTACATGATCTAATTTTCAGAAAGTTACATCTTCATACATTGTAGAAATCTCTGAATCTGCCTGTAACTCAAATGGTTTGTTCCCAAAATGGCAGGAGAATGAGACTTGCTGAAATGGTGAGGTCATCACATAAGGATTTCCTAATTGGTTAATGACACATGGGAGGGCTGGCAGGCCCCAAACTCCACAAAAAGCCCATCACCCTCTCCTTAAGTTAAATTCTGATAGAGTTTTTCATGACTCTTATCAACAGAGACAACTGTGTGTAACTTGGTCACTGTTTTGTGTTACTACAGGGGTTCCATAGATTGTATCCAGCTTATAAATGAAGAGCACATGATAACAGGAGCTGATGACGGGTGAGACATTCACGCCTCCTGACTCGTTATTTGCAGTTGGGACGAACCTATATGTACCGATTTTCTTCATTAGATATTTATAAACCCTCTCTCATTAATGATCTAAACCACCTCAGCTCTGTGTCTCTCTGGAGCGTCAACAAGAAGAAGCCTCTCAGCACAGTGAAGCAGGCGCATGGTTGCCATGGTGACGTGGGATTGGAGCAGCCTCACTGGGTCGCTTCGGTGGCAGCGCTTCAGAACTCAGATACCGTTGCCTCAGGTGCCTCCGGCTGTGAGAGTCCTTCTTACCAGCTTTCTAATACCAAACACACTCTGAATCCATTTGACAGGGTGCAGTTAGTTGAAGATTTTTTTAGTTTGCTCTGATGAAAGTAAATTATATCAACATGTTTTATTAACTTTGGATTAAGTGCCCTATATTCCTGGATTTTCGCTTAGATCTAAAGCAACTGGTGCAGCTAGTTGTAGCTAAATGCACCAATGGATTTGCTTTGAGTAGTTAGACATTTTTTATATTTTTAGCAGAAGTGTGAAGTAAAGTTTGCATGTTTCCCCTGCTCAGGTTCACACAACTCCCAGGTGCAGCTGTGGAAGTGTGGAGAGAAGTACCGCAGGCTGGATCCTCTATTCAGTATACCAGTGGTGAGATTTTTAAAACCCACTCACTTTCAAAGGTCACATTAACATACAACCTGTCCTTCAGCTAATTATATAACTTTTTAGATTTTTCTAAACATTAAATCCCTGTTTGGAAATCTCTAAATTCATTTTTTTCCCCTCTTTCTCTCCCAGTGTGGCTTTATCAACAGTCTCAAGTTTTCCAGCAGTGGTCAGTTCTTGGTGGCAGGAGTCGGACAGGAGCACAGGTAACCGAACTAATGAGCATGTTTCCATAGGTGTTGCCTGGAGGCATCCCTATTAACGGTTATGTGTCAATGCATGCACATGGTCATGGGATAATTGTCCTCTAGATGGCAGTGTTCTCACTTATTCCAGACAGTGGAAAGGCATAAACATAGGATTGTGTTTGTGCCTAAGGATGTTTTTTTTATTCAAGGAAATCATTTTGGAAAAGTTTTAAGATTATTTTACAAGTTGGTTGATTTTTTTTTTTTTCGTTTCACCATCAAATTAGAGAAAGCACCCTAATTGATGGTTTATCTTAACACAGTGAATGAATAGAATCCCAAACTTACCTGAAAAGTTTCTCAAGCTGCAAGTATGTAAAAACACAATTCAGCAAATGGGAAATGCATGGCCATTAAAATGTGTGACAAAAGTTCATTCTGTAATTTATATGGTTTGATCCCCTTTTTATGTGTAAAATAAAGAGCCATACTCAATGCTACATGAAGTACAGCTGATTTATGCCATAATCATCTCAGCTTTCTTCAGACTTTTGACTTTTGGTTATTTCTTTACCAGACTTGGTAACCAGATTTGGACACCTTTCACACTTTAATCTAAAATGGATTTCCACCTGTAGTTTAAATCTAATTTTATATGCGGGTTCTTCTAATCCTTGAGGTAGACAAAAGTGCACTGATAACAATCACAGTTGACAGTTTGATCATAACCTAAAGTTTATTAAGCCCCCAGACATTTCAAGAACTTCTGCAGCAGCCAGCCTTCAAATTCTGATATTTCATATTATATCTGAGCAGAGTTTTTAGTTTTATGATCCCCTTTGAGTACAACATGGCTGGGGAACTGAAATGTTTGAGGTGCTGATAAAGGGTGTTAACCACAGAGTTTGGTCAGATATGAACATTAGAGCGGCTGTTTTTGATGGATCAGTGTGCTGATGTAACTATCTGATGATGTCAAAGGAGTGTGATTATGAACAAGCTTTCATCTCTCCTCTCCTCTCTGGTTTTGTTTTCAGCCCTATCAGCATGATGCAGGCTGTTTTCATCCCCTTACCTCTGATCTTGTGTTTGTTTTTCTGTAGGTTGGGCCGATGGTGGAGAATAAAAGAGGCCAAAAATGGGATCTATGTTATTCCTCTGAAAAGGAAACCACCTTGTCCAGAGGAAGCCACAGTGGATGAATAGTGGACTGCTTCAAATCTTTTAGTTTGTAACTTGAAGTGTATCAATTTTGTTCGTTTTCCTTTGTTTAAAAGAATCTCCAGATATTTTCAAATGGAAAAATATAATTTGTTTTACAAATGAATTCACAACAAGTCTGGTCTCTTTCTTTTCATATTTAAGATAAAGTTTTTTAAGAAGCTTTAAAGCTTCAGAACTGGAATCTTAAGTGTGTGCTTGTTTGACATTGTGTGGATTTGCACATAATTGTGGCTGCTTAAAGAGTCAGTACAATGTGTCTGAGCTGACAAAGACCCAAGATCAGAAGATCCAAAGTTTTCCTTCTAATTATGTAGCTCATTTTCTCTTGAAAATTATTCTGAAAGTTCCTCTCTTAAGTAAGATAATAACTTACAGCAGCCTCATGGTTCTAATGTCCTTTAGTGATCCATTAGTACAGCTCCTGAAATCAGCAAAACACTGCAGTTCATCAGTGATGACTTTATGCAGACTGTAAAGCTAAGGAATGCTCATCAGAGTCTTTATAACAATCATCCCGTGTCGTTATATCTGTTGATGACATGCATGATGATGTGTAAAAGGGCTGATTCCACTGATAGGTGGGTGTGTTGTACCTTAAAACTATAGCCTGGACTCACCCCTTTTAGTTGGATGTCAGTACAGCCTGCAGTTTGATGGAGTCATAACGCCTCCTCAGAAACGAATCGATGCCTCTCAGCCGACATCCATGCACTCATTTCATACAGTCTGTGGTTGGACACAAATCTTAAAGAGGGGGTTTGTGCTGTTTATCTGGTACCCCTGATGTATCTCAATGTGATTTACAGATCAAAAAATCACAGTTTTCCCCTCACTGGTGTTTTAGAAAACCCTTGTTCATTCCTTGATGAAACATTTTGTTTTGGCTGCTGTTTCTTTAAGGATCCCCGCTTCATAAAGCCACTGTCCTCTGACTGGCCAGCTCTCTGGAGGTCTGACAGGAGCAGCACTATGGGCAGACCTTAGTGCTTAAGACCTGCCCCTCTGACATGTCAAACTAGTGAAGAGGTCTTCATGCAATGACCTTGTCATTTCAGCATGTCTTTTAAGCCTTGTGAGGAACATATGCTTTTATTAGACGGATTGCAGCAACATATGAATGTGTAGTGGTTTGAAAATTTTGACGTTAAGTATAAATATCCATAGCATTGTTACTTTATGGAAAATCATCATACCCCCTTCTGTATTTCTCAAGGAGGAGCAGAATCTTGTAAAACTTCACAACAATAGAACGTTATTATTAGTGTTCAGGTTGATAAGTGATCAAATGGACTAAAATCATCTGCAGGGAATACCAAGAGGCTTAAACTATTTACCTGTCAGTGCATGAAAGTGATGGTACCCTTGGTGTTTTGGTTAGCAGAGCAATTCATCAGCACAGCTTCATAGAACAGTTGCTTTTATCAGATGTTGATTTATCAAAGGTGAGAGTCACTGTTGTAGGGTTAATGCCACAGGTTAAAGCCTTTTGGCCTACTTTAGTTTTACAGGTGTTTTCCTCCTCAGCGGAGCTGTCCTTTTGACTGTGTCATAGTTGTGTTAATATAGCATAATTATGTTGCGTTTCTGCTGTTATTTGTCCTCAAAGCACTCATGAGGAACATTTAAGTTTCTACCAGCTGTGGCGCCCCCCTGAGGACAAAGTGGTACCTTTTATTCTTTCACTGATTTTGTTCTACATCTGTGATTGGAGTTTGCTAAAGTGAATTCACATCCTGTTGTCTTTAAATCTCTGTAAATCTTTATTGTAAAAATCATAAGTCTGACTTCTGACAGAACTATTTGAATTTCCCTTGGGATAAATAAAGGCTGTGTCCCAATTCAGGGGCTGCAGGTTACGAAGGCTCAATTTAAGGACCCATTCTGTCTTTGGGCTGTCCCATTTCAAAGGCTCCTCCTCCTCCGTGGCCGACGAATCTGGCCGATCTGGCCTCCTTTTCAGGTGCCATGAGGGACAGGTTCGGTGAATCCTTCGTAGCCTCACATATCCCAAGATCCATTGCCCGTGAACAACGAATATGATGGACACGGCCGAACTTCAGAAGGAGTCCTGATTTATCCAGATATATAGGATTTCTGGCAACAACTATGTGATTGTATTTCTAAAACATTAAAGATTTTGTTATGCTGCATAAATCTGTTGTTTGGGCTCTTTTTAAGTGAAATACTGAGGAAAAACAGTTCTTTATAAATCTCATTATTAAACAAAATGTGTTCAAAAATGTGAATTCTCTGGGGAAAAAACAGACTTGGTGTATTTGTATTTATTTGTTTGTTTTTTTTTTACAGGGAATTTAAAAAGACATTTAATCATTTCAGCAGATTGTATTTTATACTTAAAAAAAAAAATCTACCATCCTACACAGCCAAAGTATGTATGTATGTATGTATGTATGTATGTATGTATGTATGTATGTATGTATGTATGTATGTATCTATCTATCTATCTATCTATCTATCTATCTATCTATCTATCTATCTATCTATCTATCTATCTATCTATCTATCTATCTATCTATCTATATCTAAATTAGTAAATAAATAATCTACAAAGTTTCCCTTTAGTTCAATAGAAGTAGCACATGCCAAAAAGTATGCTATTTTATGTTAAAAATGCTAATTGTTATGGCCTCAAAAGCTACACTGAGTTGGGAAAGAGTAAGAACAGCAGATATAAACCCAAAAACATCAGTGTTTAATATTAAAAAAACATTTTATTTACATAAATTACAGAAAAAGCACACATTGTTATACAATTAAACACATGTCCCTTATGTTGTCTAGTTGTCTACTTTTCATCACGTTCACTATAATTTGTCACACATTTTGTTTAACAGAGGGCTAAATTCATTTCACAGCATTTTTTTAAGTCATTGTCTACAACATTTGGATATAATCACAGCACTGGCAGGACGAGATAAGAACAACTGTTTAACACTATTGCTGCACAAGCACCCATTTGACAACAAGACTCTTTAGGACAAGGCACGGTGCATTTAATCACATCTATCTGTAAACCGAGGAGATCACAGCATATTAAATCTATACAAAAAAAGGCTTTACAATTGATACATACTGCTTGCTGTGGGAACATCATTTAGCTTTCACAGTTAAAGTTAACCTCACCACCGTCAGTCAGTCTACACAGACAGAGTTATCTCTCTGCAGCATGTTGGATGGCATTGGGAGCTCCAGCGTACATAGGCCTGTTTCATGAAGGGATGACTGATGATGGGGATGGTCTCTTGTGTTTCCAGAGAAAACCTTGTTCACAAAGAGGATGTTGTTGAGTCCACCACCTCGCGGCCATTACAAACTGCTGGCACGTAGTTGGAGGCTGATCCTTGGAGAGTAAACACAGCAAAGTTAGCCAGGCAGGAAGTTTTTCACTGGTGGAAAATTCAACTGTAGAGCAGAGATAATAAAACCCAAAGGTTTATGGACACAGAAGGTGCAGATCTGTGCGTTTGTCTTTTTATGATGTAGGTTTACATCTTCAGAAGCCATCTGCAAGAGATAGGTGACTACTCATAGTTAAATCCAATACATCTTCACTGTGTTTTATTGTGTTTTATTATTCAAATTCTGTAAAATTCTTTATTCTGTTTGGCCAAAATCAGAGACATGATCTTACACATCAAACCAAACCAACCCCTGGAAAGGAGTCTGACATGTTGACATTCATTCTCTTTACATTGTTTACATTTGTTTGCATTTCAGGCTAGACTTGAGAGCTAGGATACACTGAGGACAGATATGAGAGGTACTAGACCAGGGGTCACCAACACAGTGTTTTTCCTATCATCATTATTGTTTAAATCATTAATAATGACTGTGAAATAATTAACACTGCAGTCTCTTCTCTCTTTTTTTATGTTTTTACTGTTTTTATTGTCTTTATTAATGTTTTTATTGTTTTTTTTCCTTCTGTGCACTTTGAGATTTGCCAATAAATGTAAAGTGTGTTATAAATACAATACATTATTATTATTATTATTATTATTATCATTATTATTATTATTATTATTATTATTATTATTATTATTATTCACAAAGTATTACTACAAATACTATGATTAATTTTATTAAAAGTAAACTGCAATTTTTTCAGAAAGTTGTCATCAGACAAGTAGCTCCTGTGCTACTCATTTCCTGTGAGTTAGCCCTCAGTTTCAAAAGGGTTGGTGACCCCTGTACTGGACCATCGTTAGAAAGAAACTTCAAAATTAGAAGAACTGATAAAAGAAGTAGAAAAAAAGTCTCATTTATTCCTAAAAGTGTGTCAACTGGCAAGCTCAGCCAAAAGAAGAAGCTAAATGAGGAGGGGAATATCAACATGCAGAACTACTTATCAAACTGACCTACACTTTTGTTCAATTGAATGTAAAGATGGTGATATTTGTTTCATTAGACTAAGAAAGATAGATGATTCTGTTGACTTTTCATGACTCTGGTTTTATTATTATTTCCCTCTTTGTCTTCCTGTTTCTGTTTGTTTTATCATTTGTGTTTTTTCCACTCTCACTTTGTTTGCTGTAAATCACTTTGGATTTCTGTAAAGTGCTGTTTGAATAAAGAGGATTAGGTTTGATCATCTCTTACCTTTCCGTCTACTCCTCTGCTATTTTGCAGGTAAAGACTATTAAAAGCAATGGTCAGATATCTAACACGAGTCTGTTTCTGCACAAGGTTTTTGTCTGTCGAAGGAACTTTTTTCTTGCCACTTGCTAGATATAAGATTCAAGTTGTGTCTCTGAACCTTACAGTAGAGCTATACAATTACAAATTGGTCTGGCTGGATTTTTAGACTACGGACATGAGCTGGGCTGCACATTTTTAGCAGCAAAGTTAAGCTGCTGTGGCCCTCTCCTGAGCTATGGGAGTCTGCTTTATTGTAGTACAGCACCAGTTATAAGATGCAGTCAAACTCTGAATTTAAGCTGCTCCCTTATGAGATCCCTTGGGAAAGTTTGTCCAAAACACAACATGTTTGTCAGTGTGGTGTTTTCGGACATTAAAATATTTCAGCACTGCAACACTCACTGCAGAGCAAACATATTGATAAAGTTTTGGACTGGGTGGTAAAATAAATAAATAATACTTATGATAATACTTTTCAGTCCTAGAAGGATTAAACTGGCAATTTTCCTTGCTGATTTTTGTTTTAGGGTAGGAAGAGACATTTTCACCTGTGTAGGACATGCTCAGTGACACAATGCATTGTGGGTTAGTTGCTAGGTCATGATAGGTGTTGCAGTCAATATTTGTAATAATTTTGGAATTTTAGTCAGAAATTTTCAGTGTTAGTACAAGATGATTTTCTTGTCAGACCTAAGTCCCAATCACTCAGCAGCTGCTCATGTGCCACTCGAGGGTTACTTTCAATTTGCATGTGACCTGCACCTTCACACTTGCAGGAAATTATGATTTCACATCTCTTCACAGGTGTTCCTCTGTTTATTGATTGCAACCATCAGCCATCGTTTGCTTCGTTACCGCCTCTTCCTCTGCGTAGTCAATACAGCAAATCATGGGGTGCAAGAAATGTCCAGTGTTCCATACTCGACTTTTTGGCTATTTTTAGTGTGGGAGCTGAGAAATCAAGGTGCACTATGGTTTTCCATACTGTCAGGGTGAAAGCACTTATGCACCCAAAATAGTGAGTGTAAGCGGAGAAGTACACAACTTGGGACACAGCATGAGTTTCAGCCATAAGATCATTTACTGTATTGATTTCGGATCTTAGTCAATAATATTACATAAAGTAAAGTACACTAAGACCTGCTCTGTGTGTAAATCATTTTGAGATAACATTTGTTGGGAATCTTTTATTATTAATTAAATGCTAAAGATTTGCAATATTTGGGATTGAAAATATTTCTTGTTACAGACTGAACTAAAACCGGTATATATAATACAGTTATAAACTACACTAAATAGTGACACGTGAATGCATCAGTAAGAATAACCTTTTTGAATAATCCAGCATATCCACTGATGTGGAAAAATTGCCCCTGTCATACACACACGTCTGTCAGAGAAATAGTTCTGCATTCAAATATTGTAGAAGTGCATAAGCCCAAAAACTGACTTCTTCCTCTACCTCTAAGTCTCTATCATGGCACATTCATTTCTGATAGCTAAATGTGTTAATTGCAGTAAAACAAAAGTTAATCCTCTGAATGCTCACTTGTAGTTGGGATTTTTTTTTTCCTCCTTCCTCCCGATTTTCTGTCTCTCTAACAAGGAGAGTTTAACTGACTTGCACTCTGTAAACTGTAAGTCGGTGCTATTTTTGAAGTTTGTTCTGTGAATAAGTTGTCAGTTCATTAAGAAGCTTAAGATAAGACTTGCCAACATGAAAACAAACTCAGCGACGGGATTTTAATTGCTGAGCCACTCTGATGCAAAACCAGAGGAAAATAAGTGAAAATATATTCAGGATTTTTTCCTTCTAAGGTTTCTTCTTTAAAGTCGTGGTCCATAAAATTATCTGTAAGAACAAAGTCCAAACACTGACATTACCTCAGGTTTTTATTCTTCCTTTTGATTCTACTTTTATTATAAATGCATGCATGCAGCACAGATTAGAAAGCATACATTTGTAATGATTTAGGACAGTTTCCAGTAAATAGATTTACTTACTTCTTTAGAATGAGCAGTAACAAACCAAAAAATGGGGAGTGTTGGATCTTTGTACCTTTGGAGTAGCTGGAGCTGGGGGCGGAAGCAGATGCAGACACTGTGGCACTGAAGCGGTTGGCAGTGACTCTGAGTGAGGCCACATTTTTCTGGGGCTGAAACAGGATGATATGAATCTTGGGGGCGAAGAGGCAGCCAAGAACCACGGAGCCACTCAGACTGACAGAGATGCACATGGTGGTGGTCTGCACCTGTGAGGGGCAGAGAGTGGGTGTTTGATGAATAAGAGAGCTGCCTGCATTTATATCTTTCCTTTTGTCTTCAAAAGACCTAATGAAGTTTGTGCCAAAAACACCTGGCCACTTTACACACACACACATGCACACACACACACACACACACACACACAAACAAACACACAGAGACACACAAACACACCTGTTACTTTAGTGCAGCCTTTGATCCGGTCAGTTCACCCACGTTTTTATTTATTCCATTCTTGTGCTAGACTCAAATCTTTAATTCAAAAAGGGAGAATTCCCTTATGTCTCCATCTTGAATTTTCCCAAATCCTTTATCCAGCTTATTTTTCAAAAATCCTTCCAAAAGCCTCTCCTTTTTATTATATCATTGTCTTTCAGCCCCAGCAACACCTCTCCCCCACCCTTTATCACCTCCTTTAGCTGAACATGGGGGGTGTTCTCTCACTGATGATTGGTTATTTTCTTTACTTCTACGTTGATTGATTTATTGCTTACGGGAAAAAAAGAATAGTTGTGCTTTTCGTTAATGTTTAATCATTCAAAACATGGGTATTGTCAGCGTAATAGAAAAAAAACTTCAGTGAAAAAACGTCAGATTAAGTTTCACAATTCAGCCACTTTGAAACAAATCAACTTTCCCTAAATTGCTCTTAAATTGCTTCCTGCAGTGCCTCACAAACAAAACAAAAAAAAATACCCAGAGCCCGCAGCTTTATTAGGCTATTCCCTTATACTCATTTTGAATTATTTATGTGTGTGTGAAGTTTTCAATTATGCATGTTAGCAATTCAAATGCTGTATCTGTATGTGCATGAGAAGGGGAGCGAGGGGAGGAAGAAAGTGGAAGATGCACAGCTGGCTCTCCAGGAAAGCCTGGGCTCTGTTAGTCATATTTCAGCTGCTAATGTGAGCTGACTGCTGGGGTCATATTCCTGAGTTCCACCTCTTCCCACCCCACTGGTCACCCCTGCAGTCCAGAAACTTCTATTTGCAGAACCACAGCGTGAAGTGAAATCCCTCCCTTCTTTAAACATACTGCACAACAACAAGGCTGCAGAAATATGAGAAGTCCTCACACATTCAAGCTCCAGCCTAAAGAAATGTGTGGTTAAACCGTGGCTATGAAGGCTGGTAAAATTACTTCACTTGTCTTTCGTTGGCAGCGACTGATCTCAGAGGATGGATCCATGGCAGCTGGACTGCTCTACAAAGAGATGATGTTGCAGCAACAGCATATGACCCCATACTTTGTAAACAACACTGTAGTCCTTTTTCAGATTGACCTATGGCTAAGTCCTGCCCTTTAATGAGCCAATCAATGCACATATAGCCATTCCCATACACTCACACATTCTCTGCCTGGAAGTCCATTGAAATGCATTAAAGAAAGTCAGTGTTTGTTTGGTTTTGTGAGTTTTTTTGTGAGATTTGAAGTTTAAAAAAGGTCCAAAGTTGTTCATGGGGTACATGCATCTCCAAAACAAGTTATGATAAAAAAGACTGGGTGACAGAGTGCATTTTCAACCCTTTCCTAAGCCAGATCTGAACTGAGAAAGGTGTCTTCTTTTGATAAAGTTGTGCAGTAGATCACAACATTGACTCGACATAATAAAATTAACATCTATTCTGAGGCAAGTCAACATCATATCTGGGGCAATGTCATCACAGCGGGAAAAAATTATACAGTCATTTTCAACATCTCTTACATTAGCTAAAGTTAGCCCAACTTAAGCTCCAAGCTTTATCATTCTTTGTGTCACTTTGTTGGGAGTTTATTCACCTATTTTGTTCGAGGTTGTGTACTTTGGTGATCGTACATCATTGTTAGTTGCTGTCCAAACAGCTCCAGTCAACTTACATTAGCATCTGGAGCTTAGCTTCTTTAACTCATCTGTAATAGCTTAGATAACAAAGGTTGGTAAATGTCACGCTGAATGGTTCAAAAAATACTGTAGCAAAAACTAATGTAGAGACACTCTTGCTAAGATGGTCAAAAGGAAATGATACTTTTCCCATATTCTAAGCCAAGAACCTTAACTTCCATGCTGATAGTGATAGCAAAGCGATACTGTTTATAACATCTGTACTGGGACCTGTAAATTTTGGCTTGTAAGTAAAGCTTTATATCCACCTCCATATACCCCTCTAATGTGTACTTTAGACCCTTTTAGTGGTTTCTAGATGATATGTGATCTTTACGTCTCCAAAAAACATCAATGGCCTCCTGCAAAATGTCTTCTACTGTGACACCTGCCATAGCCCCTGTCACCAAATGTTCATTGTTTGACTGAGGCCATGTCCACACGTAGCTGGGTATTTTCAAAATGAGTATCCCCCCCTCGTTCATTTTAAAAAATACCTCGGCCACACGCAGCGGGTAAATCCACCGGCTCCAAGCACGCCAAACCCATAATGGGAGTTGTTTTCCTGATGTAATCAGAATGAGCCCCCATTATTTAGCTGTGACGTTTGAGAACCGAAAACTCTGTTTGCACAAAACCATGAAACTGGAGTTTTCAAAAGTCTTAACTTTGGCCAGAGTTTTCAGAAAACATTAATTTAGTGACGTAAAGCTGTGGTTTTGTGTGGACGACAGGCGTAAACATATAAAAACATATGCGGTTTCCCAAATACCCGGCTACGTGTGGACATGGTCTGAGTAAGTAGAGGGGAGCGTGGCTTAGCCATGGGTCTGGACAGCGAGAAAAAGAAGTCAACACCTTTTTACTTTGTTTAAAGAAGTGGTTTTACGACAAACCTGTTTAGGATTATTTTTTAACCCTACATTTTTCTAAAAGGTTTCAGCTATCGAATACCAAGTTTTCTTAATACTTTGTATTAAAATTGATCCTGGTTAGTCCAGACCCCATAATGTTATTTTATTCTCTACTGCAAGGGCAAAACCAGGGAAAGTCTAATCACTCAAGCCATACCAATTTAATTAGCCTGTTGACACTGTGGCAAAAACACATCAGTTAATTTGGGACCACGCTTGTGTTTCATTTAAAAAACATATATTAGCATGAAATAACTTAGATTTCACAATATGGCTCTTTTCCTTGGAGCTCCACATCCTTTCATATGCCTAAGTGAAATGCCAACGCCTGAGGTGGGGGGAGCACACACCCCTCTTCTTTGTGCATAAATAAAATGCCAAGGTAGGAAGAGCAGCAGCAAAGACTCCCAGGGGTACAGAACAGAATAGAACAGAATGAGCATCAGTGACAGATGACGCTGATGAAATCAGACACAACGTCAAGGAAGGGGGCTGAGGTGGATAGAGGCTGGTGGCTGGTTAAGAGCAGCCTGTGACTCTGTTGCCTTGGTGAACTAACTCTGTGCTAAATTTTCAGGAAGCATTTTAAATTAGAAAACACTGTGTTAAAAATATTACTTTCTATGCCATGCTGGTTTTGAGTTTGTGAATAATGATAATTACAGGGCACAGATGTGAGTGCAGCTTTGCATCAAGGTCCTGCTCACCCTGTTAGTTTTTTTTATTTGCATAACCATCTGTTCGCTGCAAATTATCCCTTGACTTTTATTAAAACAAACTGCAATCTATCTTTTATAAATTTTTCTGAATTTAAAGAAATTGTTAAAATAATCAATCAGCTTGAGGTGGAGAAAGCAGGCTGTTTCCCCAAGTGTTAAAGTGCACTTAATTCAATAAGAAAAAAGTCAAATGTACTACAAGTCAGATCTGAAACCAATTTCACCTAACAGTGTTTGAAAGATTGAATATTTGTCTCCATCTGTGGAGTCTTGAGTTCATCATGATCCACCGGACAACAAGGCCAGCCTCTCATTAGGATACTTCTCTGCTGTCCAACTTCTAATTTGAAATGTAGCGACTGAACCCACAGCCATCATTATTGGTGTCACACGCATCCAAAGCATCAAGGTCTCTGTTACTGCGCCAGACCTCTCATTCTTTCAATTAGTGCAAGTGAAGCCGTACATTCAGCAACGTTCAGCTGGCTCCATTTTCCCCCACTGAGGATCAGGAAAGGTGAAGGTTTTTGGATTCACTGTTTGGGTGTCAGAAAGAGTGATCACTGCAGACATGAAAAGCCTGAGGTACTGCATGATGATCCAAAGCTTGTGTGATCCTGGACCTCCCTCCATCTGTCTGCACAACAAAGACCTTGTTGCATAGCCTGACCAAACACTGGGGCATTACCCTTGTCTTCTAAAGGGAACAGCACTCATAACTTACAAGGTCTGTCAGCTTTATGCCTCTCCTCTTATCTATCTTACTCTAAATTCCAATGAGAAATACATGAATTTATCCTTGCAGCTGTTTACACATGGGGAAAATTAAGGTTATATATTCTAATTTATGGCCTGTGTGGTGCTCTATGCAGATCCGATCCATTTATTCATCATCTTGTGTGATGCAGGGTAAATGCTAAATAAGTGTTAAGGCTAAAAGCTGCAAAACTTTCTCCCCTTTTGACAGCTCTGTGGAAGAAGTGTCATATTTCATCTGCCTGTTAGTGAGGTTAAGCCCTGTAAGGAAACCATCACTCCATGCTTTTCACAGTTATTTGACTACATGCTTTAATACCAGTTTGCACATCACGATAAAGATCTATATATACTTTCCACAGTTGCACTCTATAATGAAACCGTTGAAAAAACAAAACAAAAAAAAACTCATCAAATTCACCTCAACTTTGTCATTAAGCATTAAGAACTGCTGAGGTTTTAATGAATCAGTTTGCCTGTCATTAATTATTTGCATCTGTATATTCCGACCTGATCTGACTGTTTTCTTTGTTCTCGCCTTGAAAGATCCTTCAACCCACATGAAAAGAAAGCTCACTCTTTCATGAGTTTGGGCACCAGTGATCAAATGGAATCATAAAGTGACACCTTCTTCTCCAGCTGAAGGGAACACAAGGGGAAGTCATTTGTAGACTCTGTTTACATTATTCCACAACAGTTGGCTTAAAAAGTTCTAAGTCACATTAGCTATTGCTGGAAAGTTGACTTTAAAAATAAGATTTTTCATGGTAGTTACCCTGTAGTCGCTGGCAGTGACATAGAAGATTGGCTGGAAAGCCAGCCAGATGATGCAAGTGGTGTACATCGTGAACCCGATGAATTTGGCCTCGTTGAAGTTCTCGGGGCACTTTCTCGTCTTGAAGGCATAGACAGTGCAGAGGACAATTAGGATGCAGTTGTAGGTAAGGGACATGAGCATGCTGGAGTCCCTGCTGTTGCACTTGAGGGTGACCACGTCTCTCCTCTCTGGGCTTACTTCCTTTCGAACACCAGGCACCTCCACCAGCAGCCAGATGATAGCCACCAACAGCTGGCATGAGATCAGAGCGCCACAGATTGCTACTTGGGAGGCAGGGCTGATGAAACGGGGTCGCTGAGCTCCATCCTTCACCCCACTGAAGATTCGAGCGATTCTGTTGGTCTTGGTTAAAAGAGCTGAGTAGCACACTGCGAATGAGGTGCCCAAACCCAGTCGCCGCAGGGTGCAAACAGCAGTGGAGGGTTTGGTGATGTAGATGAAGGTCATGAGGTAGCACATCAGCACTCCCAACAAGAGGATGTAGGAAAGTTCACGTCCACTCGCTTTGACAACAGGTGTCTCGTTGTTCTTGAAGAACACGCCAATGACTGACAGAGTGCAGAGGATACCAAGGCACGAGATGGTGACAGGCCCAATGGCCCAGGCATCCTCCCAGCGGATGTATTCTTCAGGCAGGTCATAACATCCAGTCAAGTTTGCCAGAGGCCACTGACCAAAGCTGCAGTCAGCACAGGTAAACTCATCCTGGAGGTACTGGTAGGGCTGACAGGGGATACAGATCCAGCAGCAAACATCTCCAGGCTGCATACTCTTCACCTCGTTCTTCCTGCAGGGGTCACTGCACTGGGAGGTGGGGGGAACTTGACCCCGCCAGGGTACCAGGGAAGTGTTCAGGGTCAGGGTCTGGTCCCAGTAGCCAACTTTCCTGTAGATGAACTTCCCGTCTTCTTGGTGGTAATGAAAGATGTTGTAGCGGCTAATGCTGTCACCAAAAGAGTCAAAGCGTACAAGGTGTTCTGTGTCTGCAGGTCTGAACGGAGCTGGTAGGAAGCAAAGATACAAAATAGAGTACATTAAGCAACTAAAACAGATTCAAGAGCAAGATTCTTGACACCTAAGAGAATAAGACAAGGATGAAAGGAACAAAAATATCTTTGTGTCTAAACTCAATCTTGGAATAAATTTATATGTTATCACAATCTCAGAACCCCTGAAGTCTTGCAAGGGAATATTCATTTTGAATCTTGTCCACTCAAGTTAAAATCTTGTGAGAACAAGTTATGGTCTTTTGATGTCAAGATAATACCCTTTGTCTACCATAAAGGATTTTCTCTGTGACCAAAATACATTATTCACTATGTGATGCAAATATGCTACTAGCCTGTGGGAACGAGATAGTTGTCTTGTGGAAACCTGTAATTATCTTCTTATTTAAAAAAGTTTAAGAAAATTGAAAAAACATCTTCTAAATGTTTGACTGCACATTAAAATCCTGTGAGAGTAAGTCATCATGCACTGGAGAAATAATTTTGTGGCAAAAAGAAAGCTGTTCATATTTCTTCTTATGGGAACAGGTCTTTATTTACAAGACAAAATAAATATCTTGTGTGAGCAAATTATGATTTTTTATGTATGCCGATTGTATAAACTTGTGCGAGATCTTTTGGGAAGTTTTTTCAGAACTGAAAAATTGATCCTGGGGTGTTGTTTTCTTTTACCCCTCTGTGCTTATGGAGGCAATATTACAGTAACAATCCCACAACTGTTTTACATAAAAGTGCATTCCTGTGCTTAAAAAAACACACATTAAACACACAAACTATGAATAAAATAAAAAAAATTGCAGTCTTTACATATATTTACTGAATTGCTGTCTTTACTCAACACACTGGATTCCTGTAATTAATACTCAGGCTGATATGGGTTACTTTTTCATTTAACCAGTATCCAGTATATTCAGAAAGAATGTTAAAGATAGACTCTGTTCAACTAATCCTTTGAAGCTAATCAATAATTAATTTTAGCTGTTTAATATTCTCAAAGCCCTGTTCAATGCTGCAAAGGAACCATTTGAAGTCTTAAACCAGCTCTATGCTTAATTTGCAGCCCTTAATTCAATTTAACCATAAATTTCACGCTCTAAAGGTAAATGAAACAGGCATTCTTGTTGGTGTGTAACACTTTGCATGTGTTTGCATTGATCCGTGTTTACCTTCGAACTTGGTCTTCAAGATGAACTCCTTGTAGAATCTTTTTCCATTACCTGGTTTCATGGCTTCACAAACCTTTGATGTGTTGGAGCACACAGCTTGCCTCATGTTGTGCAAAGCGTAGGCCATGGCGTAGATGGCATTTACCACAAACATGATCTTGGATTCCTGCTCAAAAGTTCCATCTCGTAGGCTGTGTTCACTACAGCCTGGTTCCTGCAGACTACAACCAAAGCGGTGCTCCCAGAACTCTTTGAACCAGGGGTTCCTCATGTTGGTGTATGGGTTCAGTTTAGTGAAGTAGTCTTCGAACTCTCTGATTGGGTAGGAAGCCAGCTCAATAGTAAAAGCCCGGTCAGCCGCAGCCTCGCTTCCTCTCACCACACTCTCCTGTGCTCCCCAGCCATCACTGGCCACCCAGGTGAAGCTGACGTTCATACGAGTAGCAGCCACCAGCAGCTCACGAGCGTCTTCACTGCGGGTGAACAATATGACCACTTTGGCATTGGACTTCTGCTGCAGAGAGCGGATCACGTTGTCATAACCCTGGCGGTTCATGGAGCGGCTTACCTTGGCTGAAGTGGCAATACAGATCTGGCGAGAACGGGCCTCCTGCTGGAAGGCATCTATCCCAGTCTCACCGTAGTCACCCTCTGATGCTACAGTTGACACATAAGTCCAGTTGAAGTAGCGCAGAATCTCTGCCATAGCCTTTGCCTGGTAGAAGTCAGGAGGCACGGTGCGGGCAAAGTAGTCATAGCGACTCTTGTCGCTGAGCTTTGAGCTGGTGGAGGCATAGCTGATCTGAGGGATCTGGAACAATCGCAGAAGGTTTGCCACCTGTAGAAAATTCAGAGAAAGTTATTTTGAGAGATTTGTTTTGATGAGCTAAAACAGTCTGAATATATCTGGCAGATATTCCCTCAGTCTGTGAGCAAAGATGAGCCATTATAGACACAGAGGATGTGACTTGTAAATATTGAAATGTCACAGGAGTCTCCCTAGGCCAGAGTGGTAAAAATCATGGCTATAACGATACCTAGTTTTAAAAAAAAGCTCTTTCAGGGGAGGGAGGAAGAATCTTTCAGTCAAAAATGCTAAAAGACATATGTCGCAATTTCACAGTTTGTGGTTGGCACACACAAACAACATTAGCTCCAATTAGTTCCTAGAGCTCTGCAATACTGATGATGGTGCTGTAATTAATGCTGTATACTACAATAGAGCGACACTTACTCCACTGCTTCATCTGCTGCTGAAAATAGATACCCCACTGCCTTAACTACACTAACGCAGCACAGGAATTGACAGCTACAGGCAACGTTCAACATCTGTGGTGGTTGAAATTAGACAACAAGAGGTGGGTGTTAACAGCCAAATAGCTGCCGTGGAAACGTTTCCAGTAATGTTTTCTGAATTCTTCAGGGTTGTTTTTTTAGTAGAAATCCAGCAGATATAGATATTAAAGTTTGGTGATAAATGAAAAGGCATTTCTTGTATTTTTTTGAATACTTGCTGCAATTAACCTTCAAATGATTTGGATGGATTTGAAAAATGCAGGAAAATCCTACCTGTTCTGAAAAAAATTGGGGGATAAAAGTTAGCATTGTGAACATCGCAAGACATGAGTTATAGTTCTTTCATAAAATGTATTGCTTTCAGATGATCTAAGAAGATTCAAAGGCCTTGGGGGTTCATGGATGACAGCTGACAGAGGCCTTGATGAATATAAGAAGATGTAAGATGTGGAAATGATGAGGCCCAACTTGATTTTTTTTTTTTTTTTTTTTTATCATAGGGCCTAAAACCCCTGGCAGTGAGGTACAGTGCTGTGCTTGGTTTGTGTTTCTAGGGGCTTTAAAGGCCAGAGCTGCTGTTAAGTGTACTTCAGCTCTGTGGGCAGAAAAAGATCATTGAACACTGCAACAATTCAATCTTCCTCCCAAACCGCTCCCTCTGTCAGGGATCTACATCACCAGAAGCCATGTCACAAATCCTTTCAAATATTAGGCCAGATAGCAGCAAAAGCAGCAGATGAGAATTTCTTTTTTTTTTTTTGTTTGTTTTTCTGTCGTCTTAAAAGTTAGAGCTAAGTCATTCAGAGTCCCCTGACACATGGTGCAGGGCATTATGGTGCCCACCTGACCAAAACAAACACACTGATTTCCTTGTGGGGATGATACATTTGTAGTTCTGCATCTAACATGGACGGTAATATTTGAAAACTCAGCGAGGCATCCATGTTGGACACAAGCCTGCTGAAACGATTGTGTCAAAGTCATAAAACCAAAGCAATTATCTCCCCAGACGCAATAACAGAGCTTAGTATGACAGAGAGCTGGCGAAAACTTGTCACCACGCAGGATTCCTCATGTGGCTCAGTGGTGATTAGCGAATTCCCATGAGCGTCAGTATGACTGACCAGCCTCCTCCCTAAGGCATCATTGTATGCCCGCAGGCTTCCCAAACAATGGCATCCCTATGGATATAATTGGAACCATACTCACAGCAAGAGCTATCAAAAGACTCTCTGTTTCTGCTCACTGATTCCAATCACTAAGCTGGCTCTTATTTCTTATATATTTTCAATTTCAGGGGTTGAACTCTGCATGTATTTGAAAAACAGCCCCAGGTTCTCACTGTGTGCCACGAACATTTTACTCCAGACTCTATTTTTAGGCTTGCTAGCAGCAATGCTCCAGGATGATAATACCACTGCGTCAGTTTGATCCATCACTCTGTGAAAATTTGAATGATGGAGCTGTTGGTTAAATTCAGATTTCATTTGGTAAGCAGAAAACATGCAGTTTGTGGAAAACCAGAGGAGGGATGTTTCCCCCCCAAAAAAACATATGAATTCTGGTTGATTTGAGAACATTAAAGCAGCCATCCTCAACAAAACAATCCTGACTCTCTATCTATTGCCTCCATCAGTTTCTTTCGGAATTAGCTTAGCCTATTTAACCCTCACATTACTGTTCATTGTTAATACCTTACAAGTATGGTTTAGGTCAATTTTGACACAGACCAAAAAATCCCTCATAGTCTTTACCACCTTTTCAACAACAGAACTATTAAGACTGTTTGAATAACTTATTTTACATTAATTGATATGCAATTGATCCTTCAAAAATATTATAGAGAGCAGGGAGAGTGTATTGTTACGATGTCCAACATTCATTTTAAGAGAAAAACACCTACTTTTACACAGTATCATGTTCTCTTTTACACAAGATACAAACACATAAAAGCCAGAATAATTTAAATATATCTTACTGAATTTAAAAATTGCAGGAACTTCTAAAACTTTTGGAATTTATTTCAATACTATCTTTAACTACTGCTTTATTCACTGCTATATCACAAGAAACCATTTTTACCACTAATGATTCAACATTTACCACCTAGAACACAAACATGACATGATAAAAAGCTTATTATGAACTAGTCTCTGCATTCAAAGCAAGTGATATGACACTCAACTGTCATCAGAATATTCTTCCACATTCTGACACATCTTCATCCACCACCAACCTCCTCCTCTCAGAAGAACAGATCAGGGGCCTGTTGCACACCAAACTTACCATGATGTCAGTCACTGAAATGTCAGCTCAGGAACCTTTAATTTCATGAACCACCATTACCGGCCCCCAACACAAATTGATTCAGATTTGTTACTCAGTGGATTATTAATCACATTACAGGTGCTTGCGTTTGCAGGTGCAATTCGTATGTCTATATTAAGGCATCCTCTGACCTCTGGATGACTTAGTGTGCACAATGTTTGATCATTACATGGCTTTTACACTGTGTCACTGTTTCACTTTTCACTGTTTCAAGATTCCCTGTGCTCCTTCAAAGTCCAGCAGGTGTCTGTCTCTGCTGGAACCTGAGCAAATATGAGGGGAAACACAGACGGTTTCTGTGGCACTGTCTAATTCTGTCCTCCTGTTCCATAACAAATTACACACGAACATGGCCTGTATAGTTTCACAGTTTTAAGATTCCCTCAAATGAAAAAATTGTAGCACTTGCACAAAAGTATACAATAATAAGATAATTTTGTTTTTGTGTATTTATGATCACTTTAGGTTATTGAGTTTCAGGCTAAAAAACAATGTTTAGGGTATTTTTATTGATGGCAAATGTCAAAACGGGTCAAATTTCACCCTAACAGTATGCTAGGGTTAACTGAAGAGTACATACACACTCCATATTGTGCAGCTGTACTTCATGCAGCCACCTTTAGCTTTTAAATGAAAAGTTGCTAGCCTGGTGTTGCCTGACTAAAGGAAACAGATAAGACTAGTTGACTAGTTCATTTGCAATGCAAATACATTCTGTTTCACCATAGAAATAACTTACAGTGACCCTGATCCAAGCACAACTTTCTGCTTAACTGTTTTTGAATAAAACACCCAAACACAGGAGAGAGCAGGAGCATGGGGGGACTTAAAGCACTTCAGGGTATGAACTGCGTATATGATGTATTCAGACAAGCGTACTTCAGCCTGCAGTAGTCCTCTCCACTGCACATAATAGATCAGAGGTCTTATCATCTTAACCCAGAAGTGATTTTGTTGTTAACCTATGCAAATGCTCGATTACATCCCTGAGCTTCCTGTTTCATGTATGTTGCCCAGTATAAACACTATTTTGTATTCTGAAGGCTAATACAGGAGCTGCCACACTGCCGGTCAGTCACACTTGCATGGTAATAAGGTGGTTTCTTCTTGCAGTGTTTTCAGACAGGCAGTTGGCCTTCATCAGTAGATACTGGGAGAAGCTTGACAGCCCACCTTTCAGGGCGGCACTGGAGTGTGTGACAGTAACCGTCTGTTTGTCCTCATGTGGTGTTTCCCTTCACCCTCTGTATCTACCAGCCAGATGAGAACACAACAGTACAGGCTTTGGTTCAAAGTGTAAATATGCTTCCACTCCACAAAAATATATCAGCTCTAACTTTGCAACTAATTTTATAGTTAATTTTGCAAACTTACTCTAGATCGAAAAAGGCAAACTTAGCCTTAATCCCAGTGCACACTGATTTACATAAGCACCACTTTAACCAACATCCAGTAAAGGTGCAAGCCCCTTTAGCTTGTTTGGATTCAAATGCACTGATATGAGGCACCTATTAGGACCTCTTCATGGTCCACTGGTTCAAATTTTAAAAAATGGTTTCCAAGTGTGATAAAGCTCTGACCTGAGTATCCAAAAAAATAATACCTTCACACCTGACAGAAGCATTCACATACCACTGCCTCGCTGTATATGGTGGTCTGACTACTTTTTGGAAGCCTCTTCTTGCTTTTCTTTTCAAACTTGAGAAAACTTAAAGAATTACTGTTTTCATTTGTGCAAATCACCTCACTCATTGTATGAGGTCCGAAAAATTCAAATCCCTCATAATGAAGACAGGTGTCATTTTAGCACTGTGTTACACACTTGGGCTTATGTACCATTTTTTTATTAACGCAACAGAGTTTTTTTCCCTACAACTGGATATATATATATATACCTTATTTTCTATTTAGTTTAGTTAATTTTATTGTTGTTATTCGGTGGAATTTGCACTATAATAACAGACAACAGAGAGCATGCTCTATCACACACATTCCTGCAAATGAATCATGTCATAAACCAAGATTAACACCAATCTACATAATACATCAGTGTTAATTTGTGAGACAATAATGTTTTTTTTTAGTTTGCTAAAATTTAGATAATTTTTTTAGCAGAGCTATATCAAAGTAAAACACAAAGGATTCAGCTTCCAAATTATGTCCTAATATGGTTATACAAGTTTAGTAACATCATAGCTCCAAACTTAAAATTAAGTGGGTTTGAACTGAGTGGTGTTATTACATACCATTACTGTACCTTTGCTTTGAAAAGCTTATTTTGCAACCACAGAGGAAGACCACCTACAGTGAAAAGAACCTGATTATTGTATCACTTTCCTTGGATATTAAAACCTCTCTACATGAAATAATGAGTGTCAAGTATTTGATATTGCATCTGTTTTTATACAGGGAGACAGTTTCCCTCTATTTATCTACGCTCTTACTCAAAGACATGTCAGGAACACCTTAGAGCCGTCAAACTTTTAAAATGAACATTTATGATTTAATGTATTCTAAATTGTTCATCAAAGGGGGAGATACATGTTCAAAAGTTTTCAAAATGTAAATGAACTTTTTTGTGAGGAACAACATGAGACGCTATCACTTAAATCTTAAAAAGATTGTTAATATGTTTAAACCTGACTTAAATAGTTCATAAACAAGAAAGAACGATAACAACAAAAATGAAGGATCTCTTTTATACCTCCCATTGCTTTCTTTTTTACTATTGACACAAGTTTTCCTTTTTCAATATGTTCTCTTTGTCAAACATAAAGCAAAAGCATTACACAGTGAACAGTCAATGACTAAAACTGGATATGCGTGCTAAAGAATTGCTATTTACAGTGTTTGCACTTACAGTAAGTCTTTTGTCACCTCATGTTGTAAATCTTTTATGTCAGTGTTTCCTGCATTGGTGAGAAAACTCAGGTGTTGAGGTGTAAAGTATGTTAAGGAAGAATGGTTTTTCAAGAACAGAAGGAAGAGCATCACTAGAATTTATGACATCTATTTCTGGAAGATGAGTAAATATTTGTGTCTTTATCTATTACTTGCTCATCATCACAATTGAACTAATGCCTGATATAGTTTGTTGTGTGAGATGTTTCACGAGGGGCAGTATTTGGATTCCAGGACCAGTGTTTCTTCAGCAGCACAGATGCTTTGAGGGAAGATATGAGACAGCTGGAACCCGGGCAGCCTCTTACTCATATGTCTGTCATGATTTTTTTTAAACATGAAAAGTCCATCTTTGTGTCCCTGGGGTTACTGTCATGTTGCGTCCTACAGTAGATACAGTAGATGGCACGAGATGAGACATCCGGCTGTACAGTTCACCAGCAATGCCACTTAGTGAAGGTCCATGTGATGCATAATAGATTTAATGCACATTGCAGCTTAGTTTAGAGTGGTGCATTTCATTTGATGGTGGAAGTGACGGTTGTTATTTATATCAAAAACCTAGTTGCAAAAATAAATGTCAAGGGTGAATCATAGAGCTGTTTTCCAGAGGTGTTTTAAATGCAGATACCTATATGTCTCTGATACAGCCCTGAGAGAAGGACCTGGGTAACAGCTGTCATGTAACAGGTATCTGGAATTGGGTATAAGATACTGAGTATTGTTTATCAGGTACCATAAATTGGTTTTAGGAATCAAGGAAAAGGTTACAGCTATCATATAACAAATATGGGTACCGGTATCTGGTATTAGTGTCAGGGATGACGTTAAGGATATTAGATAGCAGCTATCGTGTAGCAGATGTCTGGTTTGGGGTTTTGGGTATTTGTTGGAAGGAAGCAGACATTGAGTAAACAAAGATACTCATAAATGCACCATTTGAGTTATCATTTTGAGCACGACTCCCATCTAACCCCAAATTTAACATTTTTTCCCCTGATACATCAGCTTATGCAGAAATTGAACATCACATAATTAAGAAAATACTCTATCACCCTATATATGTTGAACATTTTACTTGGTACAGAAAGGGTACTTGGTTTCCAGGATGACCACTGTGATGAAAAATGTGCTTGTATGACTTGTAAAGAAGTAACAAACAAGTGAAGAATTGTATAATACATCATTAAATAAAGTTTTTAAAGAAGAAGGTACTCGGTTCACAGCTATTACATTCTGAGGATTCTTCTTTTCTTTTTTTTTCTAAGTCAACACACTTGCTCTGAGTGCAGTATTTCTATAATACTATCTGATTCCAAAATAAAACACATATGCAGTAATAACAGAGTAGCCCAAATTGTCTGCGCCAAGCTTGGGTTTGGTCCAAATTTTGAAAACTCTAGTTCAGTTTATGATGATGACAAGTTATTTCTGTGCACGGGGTTTCATCTAAAGATGCCACCATATGAGGGGAATGACTAAATTGCAAATACCACATTAGCTTCGAGGAAACAGCCCTAAATTGTTATTATGCTGTTGTGCACCATGCAGGCCTGAAATACCAGTGAAAGGGTGACTACATTAGCCATGAAACATCACAAACATGCTTTCTTAAACTATCATCTATAAGGATCAACTTTGCGTTCTCTATTTTGAGCCAATTTCTAAATTAAAGCAGGAATTTATCTTCAGCCTCAATCCTTCCAGGATTGATTTTACAAATAAGAATGAGAAAACCAACATTGGGCACACCTCTGATACATTTTCCTGCATGCATTTTTTTGTAGCACAAAGCTCATTTTGAACTGTTTTGTTTATACCTCTTCAGTAAAAATGAACACATAGCTTGAGCTGCAAAAACTGTCTAATTGCCTGCATTGTTTTAACATATAGCTGTCAGATCAGCCACCCATCTGTTCTTCGATGGAGTAGGATTATTTCAGATTTGAAGCAGCTTTGATGGATCCTGGGACCACACTCTCCATATCTTCACCACCAGCATTCAAAGAAGGAATATAAAAAGCCAAGTTCAACATAGTTTGATGTAAATGACTTGTTCCTGGAGGAAGGTTGCTTGGTTTATATGGTACTTGTAAAAGTGCAGTTTATCTTCAGCGCCATACATGCTGTGCAGCACTTTTGTTGCCTGGCAACACAATTCCTGTTCCAAGACTCTGGTTGGAAAAGAAATGACTCGGCATCAGCTGATAAAGTAAGATAATGACATATAAATGTCGGAGATTCTAATTCTAGTTCAAAATGAATCTTGGCAGAAAATAGCAGCAATTTGCTCACATATCAATTGCAAAAATGTTAAAAGTTAAATAATTCAAAATTAAAGGGTTGTTTTCAGCTAAAAGATCTGGTTTTGCATTAAGGATTTAGTCATCAAGAACCCTTTATAACCCCTTTTTTCATTGCCGGCCTGTTCTAACCAGCTCATCCTTGAGTTGAAGTGGATGTTTCCATCAAAATTGATTAAATTATCTCAGAGCAAATGTGAGTCATGTTCTCAAGAATGGAAGGAACATAGACTTCAGCTGCTAAACCTTTGACCCTTGAGAACCAAAAATGGCCCCATTAGACACTGTCTGCTACATTTCATCTACAAAAGCTGAATGTACAGCATACTACTTAGTAAGCTAGTATGGAGTATGACTGCCTTGCTTGCGCTGATTTTTAGTGTTTTGCTTGTTGGTTTTTGGTTTTAAAAAGCAGTAAACAATGACCATGCTGATGGAAAAACCACATTAGTATTCACTTATAGCTTAGAAAATTGGAAGAAGTGTTATATACTTGTATGATGTAATATTTTTTCCTAGTAAGAAGCTATTACCTTTGAGATGGGTGTCACCTTTGTAATGACTGAAATAAATAATATTCACCAGCAGGTCCTATGCATCACTTCAGTGTAGCTCTGATGAACCGTCAAACATAAGAACCTAGGACTGGAAATAATTCTGACACACACTCCGGCAAAGTAGGTGGCAGTACTCCACCTTAAAATTGAGTGCCACCTGCCATAGAAAAAAAAAGGGAAATACATTAGTGCTGTGCATCGCGGGAAACAATACATGCAGGAGACTAGTCCATGGCACGCTGAAATTTATTCCTGGACCATTAGGACATCTAGGAAATCTGGAAATACTTTTGCATATCAGCTCTTTTTCACCTACCACACTGATATTTTGACCAAATTACTACAAAATGTTAGAGTGTCTAAAACAACTTCAGTCATCCCCGTGGGCCATTATGTTCAAGGTATCCTTGGTGTTTTAGTGACCACAAAAAGGGGATGGGCAGACAGGGCTCTATTTGGTTTTGGTGTCTTTTGTGGACATGGCAGCTCTTCTTATCTCTTCGTTGTTATAGGCCTGTACATGTGTATGAAGAGTTTGCTCACTAGAATTATCACTCAAAAGTAAAAGTCCTTTTTTTAAGGGAAAAGTGAAAGTAAAAGTAAAAGTGCAGTAGGAGTAATGCCAAGCCTATATGGAAATCCTAAAAGCTGCTGTTCTACACTGTAAACCACAATACTGATTTTTACAGCAAAAATTTAAATGTTTTTAGCCCGGTTCAAATACTTAATCACCCACGCTGTATGAGGGTTTTAATTTTTAAATAACTTGTTATTGCCCATATAAGAGCATGACTGACTTGACTGACAGGCCAGCGCTCTGTAGATGTCAGCATATGGAGGACACTCCATGTTATTGTTGTTGGCGTGCAAGAACTGAGGCTTAATATTAGCTGCAGAGACTTACAACACATCAACCCTGTGTTACTTCCTTTCAGCAAAGCAGCGCTCACCACAAGAGAAGCCCTTGAACTACTCCTCAGTACAAGGATGCATCTGTGGAAAATGTTCTTCATCATCTGCTAGGTTCAATGTACTGAAAAAGTCCCATATGAAATAAAGTGTACAAGTAGAGAATCTTTTTTTTTTAGAGGTATTAAAATAAATGTGCAGTGACCATGTGAAAAATCCAAACAACATGCAGAAATTCAGAGCACAGCATGGTAATTTCTTCCTGTGATATCATGTGAAAATAAACACAGCTCAAAGACAGACAGGATGAAGGGAAGTGAGTCTGGAAATCAATTGGTAAGCAATACTATTGACCGCATGGGTCTTGACTCCAGCCAACCTTCCAGTCATTATATGTTTCCCTTCACTCCGAACGACATTCTGATGTGCTAATGAAGCAGCGAAGCAGTTTCCTCACAATGTGCTAAAACTTCAGGCTCCGATATCGCAGTCTGTGGGAGAGGAGACGGGAGGAGGGGGGGAGCTGGGTTAAACAAGGGAGGGTTGGTGGGGATGGGTTCAGCTACAATATCACAAGATAAACAAGACTCTTTTTGAAGTGAACACCAAAGCTGCTTTTTTTTCCACTTGAAGCCTTCTATGATGACAGAAACACAATAAAGACAGAGCCGTCTCCAGTTACTGTGCACAACACAACAACAGATTTAATAAAGCACAGCAAACCAACAATATTACACACCAAAAAACTGTGTACAGGACAGATATGAATTCTTATAACCCCAAATTATTGGGGAGCACCCCAAGAGTCATAGCAGTGATATGATAGTTGTGTAATAGTCTCTGAGGCTTGAGTGGGTGTTTTATTCATCTCTCAATGTTTCTTTTCATCAGACATAGGGTTATGAAGTAAAAATGCTTTGCTATTGTCAAGATTTTTCCGGTATCTTCAGGTTTCATATATTGCTGCATAGATCACAGACAGATTTTCCTCCAAACATTTAAAAAAAATGTCCATTTCATTTAATTGAATGCACTGTGGGCACTGCAGCCAGCCTGTCTAGCTTATACAACATTTTCATACCATGAGAGAGGATCTTGGAAAAAGCCCAGGACCTGAGCTTGAGTCTTAGAAAAAAAGCATATTAGTGAGAAAAGTAGAAACTCTGTGCAGTTTTAAAGTTTCAAATTTTGATGAAGAAAATTGTCTTTTAAAAAAATCATGTTGCTTTGCTTTGGATCACGCTAACTGTAGCCTGTAATCTGAATATGTCACACATACACTGAGCGAGGAGATGTAACAGTAACAAGCATGGTTGGCTTACCAAAAGTAAAAATAAATGACGCATTTGGTTTGAGATTTATTTACAACACATGATTTAAAGCTAAATTAGGTCAGGAAGAAAATTTATATTTTAAGCCAAGTTATACCCATTACGTGCTGTTTGGATTTACCTTTTCTAAGTCTTCTAGTTGGTGCAACTTTTGTAGAATTATACTGTTCATTATTTCTACAGTAATCAGTAGTCATTCCTCACAGACTTGGGATTTTATATCCTCAAAAATGTGGTACTTTTCCCCACATATTTGTGACTTTTCTGTTACATAATCAGCAGCCTTCCTTCACAATGGTCAAAATTGATAATTGTATAATTTGCTACTTTATTCTCATTGTTTGAAAGCCTTTTTCCACTTTGTAATCTCAAAAATGTGTTTTTTCGTGGCTTAATTTTCACAAATATGCAACTCTCTGCACAAAGTTGTGGTTTTATTATCTCATAAATGGTCTACATTTGTCTCAAAAATTAGTAACTTTTTTGCACATATTTGTACTTTTTACATTACCTTGCGACTGTTCTCTCACATATTCAGAGGCCTTTCCTCACAAAGGTTGGGTTTTATATTCTCAAACATTTGCAACTTTATTTTTACACATTTGAGAAAGAAAATAGAGAAAAAAACACTCTTCTCCTTGGCCTCCATTTTCCTCTTCAAAAACTCTAATATGCTGCAGTAGGAGACATGATCTTCAGTGAGCTCCATTATCATTCATTGTGAGTTTATTACTTTTCATAGCAATAGAGTCTACACTTTCCAACAAACTGAATACTTTTCTCAATTCACCAGTCTCAACAAACGAATCTGTGCTTATTCTGTTCTTGAGGAAAGATTGTGTACTGATCTATCTCTGTTCTATTTTAGGGGTATCCCGTCACAATAAGCATCATCTGCATGGAGAACGGCTCAACAGTGCTGCCATAGGAGGTGTTTCATTCACAGGGGAAAAGCTGCTAAACCAAAGATATTTTGAGTTGATATGTAAATGATTTAACAATGTAGATAATCTGAATGTGGATTTGTTCAACAAGTTATTTGCATTAAGTTCATGGAGATAAAGTTGTGAAGATGCCTCTTCTGATTGTGCAATTGTAAAAGACTTTTTGTTTTGGAGGAGAAGTGTGGGAATAGTTTGGTCTGATTCCATTGTTCTTTCATTATGTATCCATGTGGGTAACACTAGGTTAAATTCACAAGTGTAAAAATGTGGAGGCTGCTCTGACTGAGTCATTTCTTATGGTCGGTTCTATAGAGCTAACAACCCAGATGGCAATAAATTCAACAGTGGGGGCATAAAAAGGATAACCAGGATGAGAAAGGAGATGATGAAAGCCTCTAAAACATTGCTGAGCTAATTATGAAAAAATCCTTTTGAGGCTGAAAAGAAACTGGCTCGTCTCCCACTGTCTTTCCCACATCTCTCCCTTGGCCAATGTCACAGGCAGCCTCAGCCTGCACTCCAAAAAACAGGTGGACATGTCTCTGCCAGCCAATAGAGATGCACCCCACAGTTGGGAAAAACAGAGTTTCCCGGGACCATCTCTGGCACTTGTCCTCCTCTGTTTTATAACCCTCTTCATCACCACAAAGTACTTCTCAGGGATAAATAGGGGCTGTGTAAATCAGTGATCTCTCCCAAAAAAATCCCACAATCTCCTTGTCCGTACTCTCATGGAGCAATTCATTACAGCAGCCAGGCTCTGACTGAATGAGCCCACAAAGAGGCCGTTGAGTGCAGTGACAGCAGAGGTATGTATTCAAATTCATACAAAACACCCCAAAGCTGCAAGTTTGTTAAGAATCTCTGTGACTGTGTGGTCTCTCATTCACAGAAAGCCACATACACACAGAGTCCTTTGGATGCTGCTCAAAGACATGCTGCTGTCAAAGGATCACTAACCATACAGGAGCAGAAAACCCATATTACCATTTTCTTTCTGAGTGAAGAAGCTCTGAGTGTAATAGGGGCTTGAAAATGATCCCAGTCCAGGGAAGTGGACATCCCTATCCCGGTTTGTTTGTCTATTAACTTACTCACAAATCCAGCTTTTTCATGCAAATATGACAAACTCATACCTCTAGACTCTGTATTCTGAGGTTGTTGCAGCTCACATTAAAAGAGTTACAGGGAAAAAGTCTGAAGCTATTGGCATTAGGTTATTACAACTGTGCCTTTGGAGATACAGCTCAGTAATTGAGGGGTCACTTTGTCCTCAAGGTTTAAAAACAATGATCAGATTTGCTGATGAGGTCTTCATATAAATTTGTACATGTCGCGGAAAAGTAAACATGATAAACAAAATTATAATTCTTTTGTTCAAAAGGTAGTTTGAAATCAGGGAATACTGACTAACCTGTTTGATTTGTTGACTGCAACAACAGCAACAGTCCTGTACTAGCTTAAGCCAAGAAACTGTTAGCTCAGTGAGTAGGTCCAATTAAAAAAACAAAAACAAAAAGAAAAAATGTCTCCAAACAGCTTTTCTGTGAATAACAACATGAGCAGCGCCTAACATTCAGCACTTTTGGTAAGAAGCATCCTAGCTGTTGTGGCTAGCTTTATTCTACGCTATGCTTGCTTTCATCAAATTGTAGCATGACACAGTGGTACCTTGACTTAAGAAGGTCCCAACTAAAGACTTTTTTGGGATGCGAGTTGTCTCTTGACTGATTTTTTGCTTTGACTTGAGAGCTCCATTTGGGCTACTCAGTGCAGTGAACGATACAGTGAACACCACATCATTATTGTATGACAAATACAGGATCAACAGACTACAGCTTTAACAAAAAATGAAACCGATAAAAACCAAACAAGACTAAAACAAAGCATTTAAAAATAAAACAATTTGAATCTAACCATTTATATAACTCTGACCTGGGTGATGAGAGTTTACATGAACACAGAAAGTGACGTTTGCTTCATCACTAAAGAAAACCTTCCCTTAATTATAGTTTTTGTATTCAAGTGGAATTTTTGACTGAGAGCATATTTTATTTTCATTTGTTTCAACACAAACATAAAGAAACATAAATTATAAACATCACCATGTTTATGCTAGTAAAATTGTTCTTTTTTCTGAAAACAGTCGAAAGAGTTATACCAAAATACGCTCAGAGCTGTAAGTTTATTGTGAGGACATCAGCTTTATTACTACGTTGTACAGTCAGGATCATGTGTTTGTGCCAGAGCAAACCCTTCCTACTGAATTAAAACCAGAAAACAAGAGGAATGTTGACACTTGAACATCAGCTGACCCCTTTTTATTTTTTAAAGTGACATCCTAAAGGACTCTTTGGGAAAAACCGGAGCAAGCCCGGAGAAGACCCTGGAGTCAGCAAGATGTTCAAGGAAATTTGACATGTTAATAATATCATCTGTTTTGAGGTTTTGAGGGGGGGCTGCAACTGGCAGCTCACACATCACGGAGTTGATCTTCTTGAGAAGGCCCCAAAGATGGACCTAAAGAATCTGCAGCAGGCACTGGGCTTTTTTGGTGTCATGTGCTTCTTGAAAACTGAGACGATGTAGTTCTCAAAGTCGCTGTTCTTCATTTGCAGGAGAACCACTCCTGTGGCCCCTTTTTTCAGCTTCTTGCCCAGGTCCTTGAAAATGGCTTTTTCGATTTTGCTGAGGTTTTTTGGTGTGATCTTGAGTCCTGCATCATCAACTTCAGCCCAGATCTTTTCAAACAAATGCTGGATGATGGCCTCAGTTTTTTCTGAGGTGTGAGTGATCTTGGCGTTGGTAAGGATCTTGGAGACCAGCATCTCTTCAAGTACTCTGACAGCTGTTTCCTTGAACTGTGTCTTTGCTTCGTCATCCAGAGGGACTTTGGTCATAGAAAAACCCTTGGTGGTCGGAGCTGTCATGTGCTGGCTCTCTGCAACCCGGTCACTGTGGGTCCTAGCCCGAAAGGTCAGCCACCACCTCATCAGGCTCTGGAAACACCACACGCTGGCCTGTATGTCTCCCATGAGCTTCTGTTGGGTGAAAGTCGCTGAGGAGACAGGTTTTGAAGGTAAGTTCTGTAAATATTTGTTCCCATCTGGATTTGCCTGCACGGGTCATTACTGAGTCCGACTGTGTTTTCCTCAATGGAGTTTTTAGCCTGATAGAGAGGAGGAAGGAGCGGGGCAGGGACAGAGCCAGGGAAAAATGGAAGTTCTCTGCAGTCCTCTCTTTCCTCAACCCCTTCATTTTCCCTAGGGAGACCTCCGGGAACATGGGTCGGGGGTTCAGGTGGTCAGGGGTTCGGGGGGTCGGAGGTTCGGGGGATCGAGGATGAGATCGCAGGGAACAGCCAGGCAGGGCTGGTGGATTACCAGGGAGAGGCAGCAGGCATTGATTCTGATCTCCAAAGCTTTCACACATTCTCCTGTCATACTTTTGAAACCACAGCTCATTGTTTTCAGATGCTCTTTTGGGCTTTCAGTCTTTAAATGAACGGGGTCTCTACTCCGCATGCACAGTCTCGCGCTAACGCGCGTTCGCCCCTCAGCTTGTCAAAGTAGTCCAGCGGCGAGACTCGGGCGTGCACACGGCGCGAATAAATTCTTGTGTTCGTGTTTGGTGTGGCCACTACATAACAGTGCGTACCACCGAAAGCGTTGAGAGCGAATGTTTTCGCGCATCAAGTGAAATCACACCGCGCTAGACGCTCAAGTTTTGACGCTGGTACAAATATGCTATAAACGCTCACTGCTCGCCGCGGCTTTGTTGCACAAAAAGTCCGCCAACATCATTTTATCCTTGAACATGGCTCTGCTCTGTACTTGCTGTCGAGAAGTCATCTGCTGCGGGCTAGGCGCAGACGTCAGTACTGGATGCATGCTACCCTACGGAGATGGTGTGAGCCCAGTGAGTTCCACCGTCTCTTGCAGGAGCTGCATCTGGACGACGGCCGGTTCCAGCGGTACTTCAGGCTGACTGTTGGTGCCAGGATCTCCCGCTTGGATACCAACTACAGGCGCTCCATTCCAGCTGCGGAGCGCCTGTCCATCGGTGATGATCTCCACACTGATAGGCTGTCCCGGCGCGTCAAGACGCTCGCTCGAAAAGTTCCATTATTTCAACTCAAGCATCAAGCGTTGAGCGGTGAGCAGCGAGCAATTTTTGCTTGAAACGCTCGCCACTCACTGCTCAAAGCTTGAACGCTTGACGCCGCTCTATGCTTGCCCGATGCAGCGTCAATTCGCGGTTTTAAATTGACTTTGTATGTAATATCAATGCCCGAAAAATTTGCGACGCTTTCTGTGGGTACACACTGTTACATTTTAATCCCTAATGAACATTTTAAATCAGGCTATTCAATTAAAAATCCAGGGTTTTTGGACTTGGTGGTAAAATAAATACTTTTCAGTCCACACAGAATTAAACTGATTTTCTTTGCTGAAACATTTTCAGTTTTACGGATTGCTAACATCAGGTTAGCGTAAACACTGGGTGCAGCAGGTAAAAGTAGTGGAAATTAGGAGGAAAACAGATGATGGTTAAGTGAAACGCCACAGATCCAGTGTAGAAATACTTCAGCTTCAAACCGAATGCGCGTCTCAGGGAGTGGCGGACGTCGAGTGTTCATCAAGTTTTCAGCATGAGGACATCTCATGTGTAATAGCAGCCAGCGACACACAGGTTAACAGAAGGGTAGGGGAGAGATCATAGACTGTATAAAACATGGACGTTGTCTCGCTGACGTAGCCCATCTGTTCCTGAAACGGAAAATGAAGCACATCGGCTATGGCGGCCATATTGGTTGTGGCAAGGGCTTCGCGCCTGTCGCACGACATGACCCCCAGCTGTGCCTCTTATTGGGCGAGCTTTTTATCTTAATATCCTCTTAATGGCCGAGTTAGAAAAAAATTCACCCCCCATACAGTGTGTGCCGATAGTAAAATTAGCGACTCAGGAGACGTTTCTTGAACCAGGCTGTAAATAGGTTAATTTCTGCCTTGAAAATGGCTTTTTTTGGCTTAGTGTGTATGTGACTTCCGGTACTTCCAGTGCCAGCCTCAAGCGAACACTCAAGAAACTGCAGATTTTAGCACTTCCGCATTGTCTCATATTCTTAGACCGGAGGTTGCCGCTTGGGAGAGATGCTAAAGATGACAGTATTACGGTACGTTTTTCACTCTGTGCTGGCAGTTTGCTTACGATCTTTGAAACATTTAGGAATCAATGAGAGAGATCAGCGCACTGTGGACATAAAGACCTGTGAAGTTGTTTGACTTTTACCTGGGGAAAGGTGAGTCCTGTCTTTTACTGTAACTCTCTCAATTCCAAGAGCTGAATCCACTGTTTGGCACAAATCCATGGGCAACGAAGCGTAGGCTACAACGAGGCACCTGGTGACGAGCAGGGGCGTTCCCAGACTTTTTAGACTGGGGTGCCCCGAGCAGGGTTCTGAGAATAATGTGAGCCCACACTCCAGCAACATATATTTTTGCTCATTGCAGGGCTGTCAACTTTTCAAAAAACCTTGGAGTAAGATTTTGCAGGGCCAACCATAATTTTGGTGCATAGGGGAGAACGGGGTAAGTTGAGCCTGTGGGTTAATTGATCCACCCCCTGTCTCTAGGAAACGGTACGCATCAAAAGGGTTTTCAAAGTTATTTACAGTAAAAAAAAAAAAAAATACTGAATGAAAATTTTACGCTGAAGGAAGACTTATTGTGGCAATACACTAAAACGTGCCTGAAACTTGAATAAGGTTCAACATTGATCAGTTATTTAACTTTGATTTATCAAACCTAAAGGAACCTTGGCAATGTAAGAAGTGTATTCATGCTTCATTGTTTCTTATCTTGTTTTTTGTTTTGTTTTTTTGTTTTTTTGTGCTTTGGGTTATTTAGATTAAGTTGTCTTTAGATATAATTTAATTTTATGATGTACTTCACTTTCTTCACCCTATTCTGCTTACTGGGTAATCACTGAAATAATCAGAATCACTAAACTGCCACAATCCGCCTTGATGACAAGCTTTAACATTGAATACCATGAAAATCAGTATTCATCAAGTATTCATCATTTTCATGCAGATATAGTGGTAAGGCTGGATCTGCATATTCACAAGTAGACTGAAACAAATCTATAGTTTAAAGTGTCATAAAGAAAATCCATGACTGCTTCATTAATGCCATGTGTGAAATTCTCAGCATTAGTCATACTGTATGCTTGACGGTTATACTGAAAGCACATGCATGACCTTTGAGGGTTGTGTTTCTCATAAAAACTTTAAAACAGCTTGGCATCTAAGTGTTTCTAAAGAAGTCAGATGATGCTGATAGATGGGGGATGGATGTAGCCATAGGAAGTGTGCTTTAATTTATATAACAGATGAGGTTGGTAACCATTTATGTTTTGATGTTTTTTAAGGGATAATATTGCAGCACTAACAACAAGTCAGTCTGAAGTTTCCATAAGTTTTCTGGAGATAATGAGGCGGGCATTGTGGCCAGTGGCAAAACAAGCTAATTAAAATATTTTGGAGAGCTTGAAAAAAGATATATTTTTTTCTCCTTTAGATTGTTAATGTTGTATGTTAATGTATGTTAATGATTCTAAATTTTCACCACTGTATGAAAAGGGTACATAGGTTACATAAAGCTTAGTTTAAGCTAATAAAGATTGTAAGCATAATGACAGTTTTGGCGATATCAAAAAAGTGATAGATTAAATAATTGAAGAATTATCTGAAACCAGACGAATAAAATGAAGAAATAAACCAAATGCCCATCAAAATAGTCTTTTTATTTGCATAATGCTAAAGGCAAAAGAGCTTAGGCTCAGCTCACAAATCTTTATGTGAATTTTTGTACTATGCATGTCTTATGAACTGCAATAAAATTAAACCAACAAACTGTCCCACTAACATCCGCATCACGGTAAATAGGGTGCTAGAGGGCAATCTGGATAAATTAACTGCATCACCTTGTGTTTTGAAGGTCTGTTTTCCTTGCTAGACAGAAATGAAGTCCCTGACGGTTTGATGGATGTCTCTGTGAGTGTTCATACAGATTCATCCCAGATGGTTTCTTATCCCAACCAAAGGAAAATCTCTTTTGCTGACAGTTCAGTCCCTTGGCTCAGTCACGGTGGAGATGCAAGGTATTTTTTGGTAATTATCTGTATTTGTGAGTGTGCAGGGGACGTGGGGTTTGCAGTTAAAAATGAGGTGTGGGTATGTTTACATCAACTTTAAACAAAAAAGTGGGACAAAGAAAACCCTTGATATAAATGAGTAAGCGCATAATTCTGACACTGCAATTAAGAAAAAAGGTTATTGTTGGTGAGAAAAGACAGATTTGATTCTAATGATAACAACCTCCTCCCCCACCGCCACCCCAAAAAAAAAAAATTCAGAATCAGTTATTTAATTAGTTACTATTTCATATTAATAATCGTTGAGAATCATGATATAAAATGTAGTTTTTTTTCTTTACTGCTTTTGATCCTATGTATTGTAAAAATATGGAGCATGACAACACTTCAGGGGCAAACACAGAGGAACATGCCACAGTCAGAGAGCTCCAGGCCTGTAGGGGGCACTAGGTTAAACTTGATTTATTTTTGACAGAAAGAGAAAGACTGAGACCAGGCATCCTGCATTTTTTCAATATCTCATCCTTCCAGCTGCCAAAATCTAAATTCTAGCTACTGTTGTGCATCATGAAAAGCCAGTTTGTATCAGCGCCCTCTACAGGCCAGGGTGTCTTCTAATATGATGCCTGTAAAGCAGTGTTTTTTTTGTTGCTGCTGTTTCCTATTTGTGTGCTTTGGAAACTGCATCTTATACTTGCTGTAAATGTTTTGGCAGCATATATTTGTTGTTTGTATTGGACTTCTATATGTGCTGTTGAATTTGCATAATTTCTGAATTTGCAGCTGGTTTCACATGAAGAAAATCTCCTGGGCCTTTGTAGTGTGCCTGCCCTTGTCAGCCTCCATTGCAACTAAACATAGATATCACTAAATTACCAAAAACATGAGAGAAAAAAAAGTCTGTTTGTTTACCTGGATGGAAACGTCACTGTAAGATCCCCCTATGACTCCAGAGATGGCGAGTGGAACCTCATTCTGGATGGGTCTGGAGCCATCTGGGCAGATGAAGCCTGGATCCTGCACCTTGGTGAGCGAGGCCCTGACGAAATCTAGAGACTGCTCCAGAGCATATGTGTCCTTGGAGCAGGTGTCTAGGATGTGGGCCCCCAGCTGGAGTCCAGGAAGGATGTGATCACTGGAATTAATCTCATCAAGTGCCAGCAACATGGCTTCCAGTCTCTGGATCCCTCTCTCCTCATTGATCTTACCACAGTCCTCTGTCCCCTCTCCTTTGTGGTGCACTGGGAAAAGGCCTCCAATCACCAAGTCCCCATCCAGGATGATCTCACGTTTGGCTGCAGGTGGTAATCTGGAAATGCTGGGCAGGACTCCTAGTATGAGGAGCTCCAGCAGGAGCATGTGGAGAGGCCAGTAATGGGCAGTGATGGCCAATGACCGGGGGCAGAGCACAACTCTAAGCATGGCAGGACCGGGGAGAGGGGTTTGTTGAAGTACAGAGAAGCAGAGGTTCACAGGGGCTCACAGGCAGATCTCTTTCAGGTCTTCATTTGGTGGGTGCAGCATGTTTGATCTTTTCTGAGTGAAGGAAAAGATAATGAAACAGTTAATTTTGTGTAAGGCCCAGTCTGATATCTTTTAACCTAATAACCAGCCTTTGAAGGGTCGGTGTATTTATGTATTCATGTTTTTACATCTCTGTATGAATCCATGAATCTTTGTATCCCTGGGCATCTTAATTTCTACACCTCGTAACTCCTATGTAAGTATCTTTATTCTTAGTATCCAAAGTGTTGTTGTGTCTTTGCACCTGTGTGTCAATGTAACAGTGCATGAAAGCATCAACTTAAATGTGTTTCTGAACAGATGTGGCATTTACCAATGCATCATTGTATTATTGCATTGTTTGATTTGTGTAACTTTGTTTCAGAGTATGTTCTTTTCATGTGTCTTTGTGTTTTAAATTTTAAGTCTGCAACAACACCACAACACAGTTCTACTTTTATTTGCATCCTGCAACAGTGACATATTGGTGTCCAAATTGGTGTCTCCACATTGTGACACTGTGTAATAGAAGCATAACAGTATTTACATGCGCTCACCCACAGTCCTGTTCAAACCTAGCCTGCTCTGTGGGTTCACAGTGATCCTGTCACGCCTCCATAATGCCTTTATTATTACCTCTGATGCCGGGACAAGAACCATCACGCCACTGTGACGTTTATATTAGAAGAAAGGCTTTAGAGGGTTGGTAAATACTGTGCCCTGAGCTGTTTTTTTGTCACAATGTTTGACTGAAAACAACTGAAATAACTAATCTACATCATAAGTAGAAAAACACACTCTCAAACTAAAGATGAATTAATCAGAACTGAGTAATAACACAACCAATGTCCTAATATGTGCATGATTGACACCCTCTCATTTCCTCTTCCTACTACTTCATACTTTAGAGTTACTCAAAATTATTAAAACAGGAAAACACATGCCGAAACTCTTTTTTTATGCCTGAGTGAGGTAGTTTCACATCTAAGTGTCCTGACCTTCTCTGGAGAGTTTCCTTTTTATTGTACTCCTATCGATTTTTGCCTGAACTTCTCTTCTTTCTCCCTCAGTTTAATACAATTTATAGGAATTTCATAGAAAACACTGGACAGTAATAATGCTTTCTGCTCGGTTGGGAGGCTGAGATGAGACAACATATCTGCAGAGTTACTTCTTGAAGCACAACTTAAGAAGAGATTGCAGGTTCTCTGGGTTTCCAGTGTTAAATTTAATCACCTGAAAGACAAACTCAGACTTATTACAGCCAAGTGAGCACATCAAACATTTACAGAAATTTAAGGCACCTCTCAAGTAATGCCTAATATCCAAGCCTACAGCTGAGATACCACATAAATGGTGGGTTTCCTGAATGGCTAAGGTTGCCATGGAAACATGGTTGGATGAGGGGGGAAAAAGAGTCAGACTGCAGTGAAGTGGGCAGTGAGACATGTATGCTAATATGGATTCCTATTGTGTGGAGGTTACAGGTTTCAGCCTCACCGGGAAGTGTTATGATGTCTGATTAGAGAGGAAGGCCGGTTCAGTTGCTGAGCTCACAGAGAGAGGGAACCAATCCTGTTTCTTTCAAACACACACTCATCACATTCATCAAAAACACACACAAATAAATACACAGGTCCAGCTCACAGATTGATTCAAGCTGTTTTCACACAGAGATACAGATGCTTTACGGCTTGTGGCTTTTATTCATGATTCATGATCTTTTTCATATCTGCAGATAATATTTTTCTGAAGTCAGAGAGATGTACAAATGTCCTGTGTGTTTGGATTTTTAAATCATGGTTCACGCTGGTACACACACAGAGCTTAGCTGTAGTTTGGACTATTGAATGTGCAGCCGCTCCACTCTCCATTAACAAGCAGCAGGTAGCTTATTGGTGACTTCTCCTATTTGCCACATAGCAATGTAACTGATATTATGGGATGAAATTAAAACATGCCACCTGTAAACCTAAATATAGAAGCAATATTTCCATCTATTCACAGAGGCAATTTATTCAAAAGAGAGTTTTCCCAGTTCCTGTGCTCACAGAGGCAGGACAGAGGTTACAAAAACACCAGCTGAAACAGCTACGCACAGAAGTTCATATAGCGTGTGGGCATGCATACGTGTGGAAACCTGCTTTTTCAGAGACATCTAAAGAATACCCCCTGACAACCCAGGAGAAGCATGTGATGTAGACACTTCACAGGAAAAGTTAAATGGATTCTGCCTATCCAGCCAGATAAATATTACATCAGGTGGTGGGTGGGAAACCTTATGGTGCATTTACAAAAACGTAGTAAAATCTACAGTACAGCCGGCTGCATCCTGTACAGTAGATACAAGAATGATGAATCATCAGATCGCTTTGTTACTCCAAAAACTGACAAACACCAAGGAAAAGAACGGAACTTCATATTCAACTTTTTTTTTCTCTAAAAAAAGACAAATGTTTGATCTATTGGTATTTCTTTTTAATAAACAAGAAATGACAGAGGAAGGTATGACTCATTTTCTGTCATTCTTTCAGTTTTACACTGTCTGAAGTCTTGGCTATGTGCATGCACAGTATGATCTACAGCTTGTGCTTACCTTGCACCGATACGGATTAAAACAGTTTTCACTGTGTTTTTAAAATATTCAAACAGTTCGCTGAAGGGAGTTGAAAGAACAAACAATAGAAACTCCTTTTTTGGTGAAAGATAACAACCTGGTTTATAACTGATGACAGATAGACTGCTTTTTTCCCCCTCCCCTTGACATGGGAATACACAAATAGATGATTCAAAAACAGACAAAAAAAAAAAGCCTCAAAAACTTAATTCATCTAACTGGTAGAAAATCAGGCGTCCTACATGTGTCACTGATATTATGGCATTTGATTAATACACTGTCACTTGTATTGTATTGTGTTTCCTTCATTAGCCTGCCACAACCAATAGACATTATCCTGGGGGGTTTTGTGGCAACAAACGAATGTGGAAAAATACATCAAACGTTTTCTTTTGAAATGGTTTTGTGCATAACTCAACCCATACTTTTGTTTATACTTTAAAATGATGGATGTACTTTGCAGTTTTAATTTTTTTTTTGATTACAGGAGGCTTTTTGAAACTCTTGTATCAGTGTTTCGACCCTGTCAGTTAACGACTCACAGCCAAGACTCCAGTTTTTGTGCTCTGCATTTTTTTGACAGCCCAATTAGTGATTTGGGAAGCAACTATGTGTTTGTGTCAAAAGAGAAGTAAAAACCACCTCTCCAGGCATTTCTGCAAAATAAACACTGTCCAAATATTCCCAAAGCAAACGCTGGGAATCTTTTTCAGTTGAGTCTCAGATTCACTGTGAAAAGTAAGACAGACAAAACCTTCAGTGTGGGTAAGACCAAAGGTTTGAGTCCAGAAAAGAAACCAGATTTGTTAAATTTATCTGCTATTTATAGCTATCATGTTTGCTCAAATAGCTGCTTCATGATTTTTTTAACACCAGAGCTTAAAACTGCTAACATGATGGTCAGTACATGGACTTGAAACACACTATATAAAAAGAAAACAGAAAACAGAACACGGCATATCAAACACCACCGTATCAAATCAAGACCCTCAAATATAAATTCCTACATTTAATCTGTACACAGAGATTAGCAGTTAGGCGACAGGTTTAACGTTTTCTGCATTTGAGGATTTTTGTTACATATTTTTCAATTTAAGGGTGTGCCACTAGGCACAGGTGTTGTTTCCCTCAATCAGAATGCCTACCAGATTTTTCTCTCATAAATAAGGGGAATTTGCAAGTGGTATTGGCAGGGAATTAAAAGTAATTGAACTATCTTAGATGGTGAAATAAAAATAATAACAATTAAAAAAAAGATTTGCAATTTAAAAAAAAAAGATTCTTCTTTATTCTTTAATTAGCAGATACATGTGTTGGAAAAGCTTCCCCATGTTTGTCCTTTTATTAGAACCAAGGTGAGAAACTAGATGTGAGAGCTGAACATAAAAAGTCTAATTGCTCCGTGCTGTCTGAGGAAGCAGATGGGGGCTTTCTGGTTGCAAAGACGAGGTCACAGAGTGGATTAATGGTCCAATACAGAACAGCCAATTAGGCAGCCTATAGGTCAAAGAGAGGCTGGGGGTCCAGAAGAGCCTTTCAGGACCTTAAGAAGTGCAAATAGGAGCTGAGCAGATTTAGACTGACACAAAATACATCTGAGTCCAAACAGAAGCATATTTCTAAATAAAATTTCCAATGGAGAGAAGTGTTATGAACTTGCTTGAGTGTTAAATCACAGCCTCTGATTAGCTGTAAAGTAGCCCCTATTATCCTCAGATCACATCATTAAAAGTATCTTGATGTGGAAACAACTGTCACGCTCACACTCAGCCACTCGCCCCCCAGATGGTCTGAGCACAATATTCCCTCTGAAAGGCGAGTTCAAAAAGAAAAGGCTGTGTCTTTTACTCAGCTTTGAACCAGCCGCTTATGCACATCAGCTCCCGCCCAGGACTGTATTCCATCAGCATCAACATAAAGATGCTTTGAGAGCGTCTTTCCTTATGGCTGATGTGTAATGTATGACTCACAGCACGGTTGCTCACGGCGATGATGCTGACTGGCACAGTCAGCTGTATTACTATATGTATGCATTAATGTATGAAGAACTGTGCTATTCATGTCTGTGGAACAAGGTGTCGAGATGAGAGACGAAGCACCTGTTTGTTATTAAAGACACAAAAACCAGTGGATATAAACAGAAAAGCTATAGGAGGAGTTTTTGATGTAAATGATCACCTATATACCAACACATCAAACATCTAGACTTAGCTACGCTGCTTGTTTGGTTATCCTTGCCGTTGAAGACATGAAATTTGATGTTCTTATTCACCACACGACTCATTAGGGCTGAGTAATAAAAGTCTAAACGCAGCAGTTTTTTTTCATGAGATTCATCTAAAACATTGCTTGTAAGACTAACTGGATAGGGGGATTATTAATGACAGAGTTATTTATTAATCTATTCATTCATCCATCCATTATGATTAAAAGTTTATGCTAATACTATTGCTCTTGTTTTTAAGGGTACATTAAAAATTGACAAAAGCAGAAAGCAAACTTTTTTTTTAAATAGCAACATAAAAAACAAGGATATTTAGATAGTAAGAGGCACCAAAACTAAAGTACAAATACACCAAACTGGGGCCATAAGAATTTAAAAATACACACTATGCGGGTGCTTGAGAAAACTACCAAACCACTTGAACAACTTCACATTAGACTTCTGATAACCCTTTAAAGGACTGGGACTAGCCCCCCAACAAGACAGTTCCATGCATACTTTAAATAAAGTAAACGTCAAGAAAAGCTGCCGTCACCCCACTAATAATCTCCATCATTCTATCATCTCCATTCGGGACACAGTTTATCCCTCCACCTGGACATGTCAGCTGAAGGAATTAGGAAGCCTCTGTGGTGGACAGCAGCCAGCTGAGTGGGAATTTGAACATAGATCAAGTGCATCATATTGTAGGAAAAAAATAGCACAGGGGAATCTAGTCGCTGGGCTGTGTGACTCTAAGTCAACAGAGGGCTTTTTGAATTATAATATGGTTGTAGAAACAAAGGGGTTGAGAGAAAAAGTGCAGATGCAGTAATGGGAACATGTCTTTGATAACTGAATGAAGGGGAGTATCTAATAATAACGTGTTAATAACATCCACAGAGACATGGTGGAGATACAACCAATTTATCACTGTCATCTCCTTTCTCTTGAAAGGAATCCCCTGACATCAAATCCTGCTGATCCACTGACAACAAATTAATGCATGCAAGCTTCTGTCCATTTCACATTATTTAAAAAAAAAAATACTATGATGGAGCTTGTAAGCTGTAGGAAGTCCAATTACCATCACAGAAGTGAGCTGTTGTTTGAGGTTGAACCCAAAGCAAAAGCATTGATGGGTCTGAGTCTGATGTTAGACTGGATGTTGTCTAATTTGGGTCAAGTTGGAAAAATCTTGAAAAATCTATCTCTGGTTCCTGAAGATTTGATGCTATGTAAGATTTTATCCCAATTAAAAATGTTGCTCCACAATGAACTGCCTAATTGATCGATTAAGTGAAGGCAGTCAAGTTGTGATTGCGAGGTACAACCGAAACTGAAATAAATCTTATCAAACAAGAATGCAATTAGAAATGCAGAGTCAAAAAGTCAACCTCGGTATTAAAAATCGAAGTTTGAAGTGATCGTGTCTTACCTTTTTTGAAGCTCCAGACGTGTCCTGTGATGTATCTGCTGGTCGTTTTTTCACAAACCCTCGCAACGATCTTCACGTGACGAGCGTTGTCCAGATGTGGTTCACTTTGAGCATGTTTGCCAGGCAGCGGTTTGCCTCTGTCCTTGGTTCTGAAGTCTCGCTCACATTGGCAAGTGTGCCAAACTCCCCCCTTGTGCTCTCCAACTCGTGCCTGCAGTCAGAAATAGTGGGTAGGAAAAGCCCACAGACCGGTGTGATAATATAACCTACCGCCCAGTATTTCTTATACGTCCACACGCAGCAACACCAATGATCTTCTTAAAGGAATCTAAAGCTGTGTGACACTACCAGCAGCCCCGAGGGGAGTGAATCTACATTGAACTACAACTACACCTATCTCTCTACATTACACGTCCTATTTATAGCACTGAGTCACTGAAAAGTTCATGAAATCAACTTGTGCGGATGAATCCTGCTGGAGTAGTGTCGAATGCGCGCGTGCAGCCTCTCTGAGCAGCTCCACAGCTCTAATGAGCGCTGCGCTCGCGCCTCTTACAAACCTGACTGAGCTTTGTTTGCCAGTGAGTCACTGCACAGATACAGGAGGGACTCGGAAATAATTTGAGATATCTCACCCAAAAGAAGACAAATAATGTTTAGTGACACATTATAGAAACGTACATTTAACTTAAAATTGGTCCCCAACTTCTTGTGTTTTGTCTATCTGCGAGTGATACACCCGTCCCTTGCAGTCCCCGTGGAGCTAAGTTGAGGGGTGTCAATCTTACTTTCAATTATAAACCCCTCTGAAAAAAAGAAAGTGAAAATCTTCCTGAAAAGACTCTGCAATGTGCTGCAGCTTTCTTGCTATAATTAGAAAGATGAGAAAAGAGAAATGAACATCAGTTTTTCTTTTCTTTCTCATGAAGGCTGGCCAGCCACTCATTCACCTCTATCTCATTAAAACTGAATCACACTCCAGATGAGAGGCTCAGCACTTCACAAAGTAAAGAGGCACAGTTTGTTATTTCATTGAAAGGATGACAATTTCCCACAGACACACAAATGAAGACACACACAACAGACAAGGCTGAAGAGTTTGGGTCATTCAGAAGCCCCTCAGTCATGAGGAGGCACTTTTGAGCTCTTGGCTCAATCAATTTTTCCTTTTTTTACACAAATACTCCAAGTCATACAAAAATATAAACTTTTCTTCCCTATACAAAGTATCCCTTCTATGTGTTGATCTTAACCAATGAACTATAGAAATTAGCTTTGAACAGTAGGGTTACTGTACATGGACAGCCTGCAGCTCTGCCATGGGTCATTCTGCTCACACAGTTTCATGCAACAAACTTTTTTTTCTCATCCCCAACAATATTACATCAGCAACATTCCTGTTGCATAATTAGCGAGGAGAGCAGAAAAGGTCTGTTGCACCAGTTTCTTGTTTGTGTCCAGCTCAGTGCCCAGACTGTACTGAAAAAAAAACATGCACAATTAGATCCAGAGAGCAAGAGTTCGCTCAGTATACAAACTCACTGCTCACCTATTTCTGTCACTTTACAAGTTTAAGCAGCAGCATCACATCACCTCTCCGCATCTCCTCATCTCCTCTCACCCACACACACAACACATCTCACTGTTTTCTAATGTTTCATTTCCGTGCCAACAATAGCTACTTTGCAGTAAGAGGATGAGGAAAAAAGGAGAACTTTTTCTGAGCACAGTGGCAATTAAAATGACGAACGGGTCCTGCTTGTTGCATAATTCTCTCAGCTAACACAAAGAGACCAATTTTCTCTTGGAATAGAATTGTAGTTTACATTACAATGGTGGAGGGTGTGTGGGTGGAATGCAGAGTTTAGATAGAAACCTGCCAATTATTGTCAAGTGAAATTATAGGGCACAGAATAAAAAGCGTTTCTAACCAGTGGTCAGTGAGCATCTGTCTGACGACCACTTTCCATGTGGTTTGTCTGATTATTCGATGTCAGTGAAAACAACAAAACAATCAGAATAAAATCCACTAGTTTTCTCTCTTAAAATGTGATCTTTTAAATTCTTATATATATTTATATGTATATGTAACATTTTATTTGCCAGAAGGACCAATACTTCCTGTAAAATGTGAAACCTGCTTTCAGAAAATTTAATAGAATCGGTCATTATATACAGTTTGGTGGGCAGAGGATTTTTTTTTCTCTATTTGACTTAAGTGATATGCAGCTATTCCATTGCACTCATAAAAAAAACATCTTTAACATGGGTGGGAATGAAATATGGTTCTGTTGGTTTAAACACTGCCTTGAAAACTGTGTAAAGAAGACCATTTTTTTCTTTTACTTTTTATTATTTCAGTCTGGGACTAAAAATGTGGCATTGTTTGCTGTAAAAAAAAAAGAAACCCTTCTTTTTAACCCTTTCTCACATCTGTAAAAAGTTTAATTTCAGCATGATTCAAGTCTCGGTTTGAAACCCATTTTTTTAAGGTACTGTCTCTTTAAGGCCCACCTCTTTATGTGGCCACTTTTTTTTCTGCTCAATCAGCTCTGCAGTAGCTTTCCAGGAGAAGACACTGTGTTCCATGCCTTTCTCATCAGCCATATATGTGTTCCAAAATATACCCCACAAGCCATCTAACTAACTAAAACCCCTGGTTTATGGAAACCAGTAAGTGTAGCAACCAGAAGGGCGATAACACCAACAAGGGGTAAATTTGGGTGAATAACAAGGAATTAACTATCTTGTGTTATACATGTGTTGGTGTAGGTTTCCTATGATATGCTGCTGTGGCTTTAAGTTCAACAAGTGGCAGGGCACAGATGGTTTAGCAGTCTTGGTTGTGCCCCATAAGGTTCACCCTCGAGCAGGTGGCCTGGATTCGAATCCAGCCTGTGGCTTGTATGTCATTCCCCACTCTTATCCTTCTTCCTATTCAATCCACTGTCCTATCTTCTCTAATCAAAGGCATAAAAGCCAGAAAAGTAATTTAAAAATATGTGGCAACTGTCTGTCTTAAAATATGAGGCAATGTGGAAATGCCAAAATCTTCAGGTCATTGAATGTCCTATTGAGGCAGGCTCCAGAGTTATCAGAAACCGCGTACACATCAAGCCAAAAAAAAAAAAAAAAAAGCCGTTTCAAAGCAGAAAAAAAAGGTTTACAGCAGGGTACAAAATATGACTTCAGTCTGAATAGCCAATTTTTGTAATGGCACACACTGTACAGGGGTGAATTTTTTTTCAATCTCAGCAGTTTAGAAGATATTAAGATGACAAGTTTACCGAGTCAGAGGCACAGCTCGGCTGACTAACAAGCAGCCCACCCTATAGTTATTAGTGTGGAGCCCACCCCATTTCTAGTATGGCTCCAGCCAATTTAAAAAATGTGAATTAAGCAGTCTTATTCCTGATTTTTGGTTTGATCTTGTCACTACTGTAAATTTACCATTAAATTCAGTATTTACTGACCACACAAAAACTCCTCTCAGGAGCTCAAAATGTAAGCAGATTTGACGCCATACTTCATTCAGCATAAAAGGCATGACTAGGCCTCAAAGAGCTTCAAAGGTCATCACTGTTTTACACTGTTAATACCTTATTTGCGTCTAAATAGATTCCCAATGCCCATTATGCAGGCACAGTAAATTAACATGGCCTACAACTGCATTGCATGGAGTCAGCAAGTATGTCACATGGTTGCTTAAAAGTGAAGAAAACAGCCACTTCTCTCAAAGAGGTTTTATAATTACACACAGAGAAAACATCTCAGACTTTCACTCTCACCCTTACAGCTCATCCATCTCCTTTAACTTCATCCTGAGGGAGTTTGACCCCATCTTTCAGATAATCAGCACTCAGATTAAAAATGGAAACACCCACTGAAGATATTCTTGTTTGTAGAGCATTTGTCAGGGAAAAGCTTAGCCTTGAACCACTTGAGTTTCAAAGGCAACTCCAATGTCAGTGAGTGAAAGGATGAGGGATATGGCTACAGACTCTTGTCATTTTTTGCTTGTGAGAATATAAAGCAGTTTTATAGGAAATCGTCAATATACATCCCTTCAATGAACATTTCAGTTGGCGTAGATCAATGGATGCAATATCACTTTTTTAGACTGATATTGGCCAGGACTGCCAGGCAAAAGATTGACCAATTTGCCTTAAGAAGTAAGATCACATTAAAAGGCTGATTTTCTTTTTTTCCTCCACATGCTGCAGTCAGAGTTCATGAATTAGACATATACCAATTGACCCTAAAAATAGACTTTCATCTGCCTTTTATTAAGTCAATGTGTTATCCAGTGAGAGGGTATGAGATTCTAGGGAATACCACACAAAAAAGTATAACTAGCTGGATACTAACCCTGATCTAAAAACAAACAAATTGGTTAATTTAGTTGTTGGAGTGTATATTACACACCCAATCTCCTGCTGTGTGTTAAATGTGTGAAAGGGCAAGTTAAAACTGCATTTTCTGGATATTGCCATGACTTATGTGAAAACAATTTTAGATTCCAGTTTCTAAATGGACTCCCTTGGACCACAGTCACAGAGTCTTGGAAGAAAGTGTTGGTTTTGTATTCTATGTTGGTGAACATATTGATGTATTTGGCCGTAATGATGGATTCACATTTTTTGTGACTACTTAACAGCTTTAATTTAGTTGAAGGACACAAAAACACATTGTGGCCTTCGCAGTTTCTCAGTATTTAAAAAAAGCTCATGTCAAAGTTAAATCACATAATCCATAGCGTCATGAGTGAATCCTAAATACAAAACATCAAAGCGAAGGACAGACAGGTGTTACTCATTTGTGTCAAAGTGAAAATAGTAATCTGGAGGATCTTCAATGCTCACATTTCAGCAAGGTATATTCAGAGGCTGTTTACTAGAAACTGGCAAACTGCATACAGCTTTTCTCTCACTTGATTTACACACACACCTCTTTGTGCCGCCCGCGCTCTCCAAGCCAGCACAGCTCGCTGTGTGGAGCTCAGTGTGATCTCTTGTTTGTTGGAAGATAAAGGATATGGATATGACTGGACATACATTACAGGCGGCGGGTCATCAGGTGGTTTTTCAGGCTACAGCTGCCATTTTTCTTTCAGAGGGAATGAAGGAAGATGAAAAAAGGGAGTGGGCTGATGAAAGTCAGCTTGTGCAAAGAGAGCAGATAGGGGGAAAGTTGAGAAAGAATCTGATGGCTAAACAGAAAATAAATGATCTTGGAGTGAATGTGTGAGGGTAATTAGAGGACGCTACAGGCCAGATGTGGAGCGACTGTAAACACAGAGCAGAGATGCTGAGCTCTGCTTTCACTAACAGTCAAATGAATATTAATGGTCAGCCCACTTGTCTTGTGATCTCGCCCATGGGTGATAATGGCAGCAGGCTTTGCACTCACTATAATCATGTTCCCAATCTCAGAGGTGGTCATTTGGAGTGTAGGTTGAAGCTCATTACGCCCCTATTCACACCTTTCTCTTTGGCAATGCGGAATATTTTAACATTTAAAACATGCACTTCAACCAAAGAGCTGACGTTAAAATAAGAGCTTTAAAAAGACACACTGATTACAAGGTGCACAAATATCCAAAATAAAAGAAAAACAACCATGGATTACTTTATGACAACAATTTCAGTGCATTATATCTATTAGTACCACAGATAAAAGGAAAGGAAGGACGCAAGCCATTGTAATGACACTTTTTCTTCTTGCAAGATTTGAAACCTAGAGTTTGGCATTTTGGTGGTCACCTACTTTTATTTTGGACCTGAAGTCAGTATATTTGAACTGAGATTTGAGATTTGGTATGCATCACTGCTTCTCTGTTCTATTTGACAATCAGCTTTGATTCATTGTATGTAATATCAGACTTTACATGTCAGACCATCAGGTCAAGAGGGAGTTGGAAGGTTAACCATATTTAATGTTGATAAACATTCATCTATTGGTGAAGGTAGGAAGGTGGTAAAATGAATAAGATCACAGATTTAAGTGAGTGAAATGAGTTTTTCTCATTAGGGTAGCTGGTCTCAGCTTTGGGGATAGGGGCTAGGAGCTTGGACATCTGGCATTTCATAAGGTTGCCTCAAGAAACCTCACATTGGAGGTATTCTGGGCATGTCCACCTGGGAGGTGGCCTTGGGGTAGACCCAGAGCCCCTTGAAGGAATTATAAATCCATTCTGACCTGGAAACCCTTCAGATTTCTTCAGGAAAGGCTGGAAAACATTAGTGGTGAGAGGGCTGTTTTGGTAGTCTTGGTAAAACTGATGTCCTGCAACTGGATCTTAGGTAAGTGGATTAAAACAGATGTATGAATGGAACTAAGATACGAGTGATGAATTTGTGTTCCATTTTTTTCTCAACTGCAGATGAATATGCAAACTCCAGCTCCCTTACCGTAAACTCAGCCTCCCATCTGCTTCCTGGAGTCAGACCTTATGGTCAACCAAAGCAGCTACCCCCAGCTAGCCATCAAAAAGGAGGTTTAAAGATTCACCTTTACGATCTTGCCTCCTTTCATTAAAATGCACATCCTTGGGTGACCTAGAAATTGATTCCCCTTTGCCATCAGGAGGGATCTTCCAATCCAATCCAATGAATTCACCTGGAGGGGGAGGAGGTCTATCTTCCGTGGAGGGTTTTCCACCAAATATGCAACATGATTGGTGCGTGTTTAGCATGCTGCACCTCCGTTCTGATCATAATTTATGAATTTATTTTCAGCATGTTACAATCACGGCACTGATCTGAGGAAGATATGACAGCTTGAAATTCAGCGGTAGTGCAGTACACAAACAGAAAGTCACACAGCTCTTTGGTGTTACATTATGCAGATCACATCAATGATGGTAAAATTAACAACTGTAGCAATTCCACTAATGATCAGCAATAACAAGACATGTTACAAATGTTTTTTATGAGACTTTAATATCCCTGAGATATCCACCTACATGGATATGGAATGAACTTTTAACTTCTAAAGTATCTTTTACTCAGAGGTTACCTCCGCATTTGCACTCTTGGTTTGACACGTGATACAGCTTAGCAGCTCATCATCAGGGCCTGACTGCGCTCCAGTCTGATGCAGAGGAAAGATTTCTTATTTGGTAAATATGCTTCCTCTTTCCTGTCCTGTCCCATCTCTCCTTTAATTCTTCAACAGGAGGAGCTAAAACATGAGGGAAAACTAGATGTGGAGGACCTGACAATACATATCAATGAATAAAAAAAGAAGTCAAAAGTCACCTGTCTTGGGTTTCACGCAGTTTAATGGTTTGTAACAAACTGTTTTCATACATGGCTATAGCTTGCTTAAAAAACTTTTGTCAAAAATACAAGAGGTGATGACCTCTATACAACAAATATGAGACAGTTCTCAAAGGACTCAATCACTCTGCACACAGCTGAAGGCTCAAACATAGAATATAACACATCTATTAGATATTCAAGTAAAAGGCTTTGGAGAACAAACACTCGACTCAGTCAGCATGTAAAACTTTGATCATCTTCATAACTTCCATTAAAAAGTTTCAAATACCTCAGGATACCTGAATGAGCCCTGTAGATTTCAAGTTAATCTTTTCTGTCAGCAAAATAAAGTAGACTACAATACCTTAATGTAAAACCTGTCCTTTTATGTTTCCTCTTTATGTTTAATAAATTCTATATTTATATCAACAAATCCAGTGAAAAGACCGAAACTGAAAATAGATTGAATTCACAATCAAATGTTGTCTTTATAACCAAACCTCAGGTTGATGTTTTACCCGATGATTGGGATCATGTTCTGTCATTACGATGAATCTTGACCACTACTTTTAGCTGCCGCAAAATCTGTAAACTGTGCATTAATCCACAGCAAAAAGTGGTCCTCACCAAAAGTAAAATGTGTTTCTGCTTCTGTAATTTTTTTTTTGTCACTGTTTTTTTTTTCATGTCTTTGTGCCTTTAATCAGAGAACAGGACAGTGGATAGAGCACAAAACAGGGCAAGGGTGGGAGTGACATGCAGGAAAGGTGCCACACGTTGGATTTTAGCCCAGGACGCTCACTCAATGGTTTGCCTCATGGGACGTGCAAACTAGACCCTAAGGCTGTACTGGCTAAATTATGATTTAGTATACAGGGAGTTAAAGTTCACAATTGTATAGTTCTTTCTGTAAGTTCTGAAGCATTGTTTTTACCAAACTGCTGGCAAACTTTGAAACGCTTTATTGTTAAAATCAATACCAATTTTCGCACTTCCATATGTCTATGTAAAACATGCAGGTTATAATTTTAACACTGGTATTGAATTGGTATCAGTCAATACCAAAAGCCCAGGTATTGGGACCAGAAAAGTTGCACTGGTGCACTGTCCATGTTTTCTTAAAACCACTATTTTAAAAGACAATCTAATTTTACCTAATTTTTTAACACCTTTTCTAATAGGTTCAAGTTTTAAAAAATGGCTTTTAAAGAAGATAAGTCGATTGAGTATTGTCTGACTAACACATTGTGGGTTTGAACTTTCCATTGATTTTGTTGAAAATAACTAAACAGGCCTTTTAATTCACAGTTATTTTTTCCCTTACTTTGTCAAAAACACATTTTGAAACATGCTTTGTAACCTGCATGTCCGACTTTCTTACATTCAGTTCTTTCTCTTCTTCATCTGATACATCTTAACTGAACTCTTACTCCTCCTCTTCTTCAACAACACCCCAACACGACTGTGTGGGGGCCTCCAGGCTCTTCTGGTCCGAGTCTCCATGAAGCAGCTCTTCTTTCTCAGCCCACTGCCCACAGGTCTGCTCCCAGTCCAGTTCTTTCAGGGAGTTTCCCCCTGAGCTTCTCCCTCTGCAGTGTCTCTCCTCTTGATCCTGGAGAGGCACAGAGCGGACAGAAGACCCCGCAAGGGACGTCTCTCTGCTGTCTGAGAGGAGAACCCCGCTCCCTGAGCTGTATTCACTGTTGGAGTCGGCACCTAGAGCAGTGAGAGAACAAAAGGAGGGAGTGGACAGATGGTGAGAGGACTTCTATAAACAAACACCACATGAGAAAAGATATGCTGTCCAAAAATACAAAGCAGGGATTCAAACAAAATCTGCATGAAGGTTTTAGAACCACACTGTGACTTCAGTCCAGAATAAACATTTTCTCCTCACAAACCCTGCTTCTGTTTACACTGAATTCATATATTATTTAGAGAACATTCGCATGTAGAAAAACATGTAACTACAATTAAAACTAACTGGCATCATGTATGATATGCTTTGGAGAGAATGCTAAATAGATTCATTGCAATCAAAGAAAAAGAAAAAACAGCTCTCTCTTCATTGTTTGTTGTTTTGTCTTTTTTTCTTATATTTTTGGTTATCTTAGTATTTTGAGCCTGTCACTACTTTTTATGTCTCATTTGTTGGCCATTGAAACCAAACTGGTTGCGTTTGTGGTGGTGATCCCCCCCTTTCTTTTGCTTGTGTGTGTGCCTAGAAATCCTGCATGTCATCATGGATGTATTGTTTCCACACAAGATCTCACCTGTTGGCAGCCCGTAGCATATCAATGTTAACCTGTGCTGATGCTGGTGTTCTCTGCGAGCTGAGGAGAAGGAGGTGAGGATGATGTGCTGGTGCTGCAGTGTGAGCTAGGGGGAGACTACATTGACCTGTCCTTCCATCCATTGTTATGAGGAATGTAATGTAAGAATGTAAACTACACAAGATGGACGAGCTAGCTGTGCTAACCCAGCACCAGAGGGAAGCATCATGCTATTCACAGACATGGCTAGTGGAGCTAACACCATACACAAACGCAACATAGGAAGGCTTTCACCTGCTGTGAGCAGACAGGATACAGGGACGCAAGACTGAACAGGCTGGTGAAGAAGGCCAGTTCAGTCCTGGACCCTGAGAAAGTGGAGGCTGACAAGAGAATGATAGCCAAGCTTTAGTTGACACTTACATCATTCTGTTTTCATATTCTTGAATGTTTCCAACCATATAATTTCATGTATTGCTGCTGTAACTCTGAATTTCCCTTTGGGGATTAATAAAGTACATTCTATTCTACTGTTCTGTAATGTAATGTATTTTATTGTATTGTAATATATCAAAAATGTGGGTTATAACCGTGCTAACAGCTAAAGTACTCATTAAAGGCTGTTTAAATGCTCATGTTTTTACACTATGTGTCCAATATTCATGGCGAGAAAAACATGTTAGCTTGCATGCTCTTCATACTGAGGATGATGTCAGTTTGCAGGTATCATTAGAATTTGTATTTTATGAGTTTAAAATTGGTTAAAAGAAAAGGAATAGAATGCAACCTTATGGCAGCAGTATCCATTGTGTTTTCTATTGTTCATCCGCTTCTCTATAAGACTTAATAATGTACCTTGTTCAAAAGCCTGGGCCGAGAACACTTTTTCCACAAAAAATGTGGACAAAGAACAAACTTGTTACATTTTTATTTCCAACTCTACTCTTTACAAAAAGAGGGATAAATAGCCATTGGAACCTTTTTTTAAAAGTCTGACTTCAATGTGAAGTCAGAGTAAATGATTTCAAGGTCCTGGCTTCTTTTCTCAAAATTTGGGGTGCAGTAATACTTCTTATACATCCCAAACAATTTTTGGCTTTTATTCTGTTCTGTACCTCTGTGTTGGCTTCAAATAGAATGTTTCATTATTCTATTTTCTATTTGTGTTGATTTTGGCACCTCCTGTGATACCTTGTATCTCTGCAGATTTTTGTACACAATGAGTAACCTTTGTATTTTTTAACAAAAATCCTCACCTTGCTTTCTTCTGAGAATCTTTGCTGTGGATGTTGTTAAAAATAGGCTACTTTTGCAGCAAGCTGTTCATCACTTCATCTTACACCTACCTTGCAGGAGCAGTTGCAGGCATTAAAAATAACAATATGTGAATAATCAAGCTTAGTCCCAGTGGTCTCGTTTGCTTTAGTGGGTCACAGAGAGGCGTCATTATTAATTTCAGTGTGTTATAACATGTAAAAGAAACCCTCCTTACTTTAATTTATACCAAGCAAAGGATCTTAATTTGCAGTGAGGGCACTGCACAGCTGTATCTTGCATATTCAGTATTTCTTTACTCCATTTGTATGAGACAAAGTGGATGTAGTAGTTCTTTCCTGTGGCACATTTTAATTTGTTAATGAACCTGGGGATGAGAAGCAACACCTCGAGCTGCTACTTGAGGTCGAAACTCAAAATAGTCAGTGAAGTGTTGTTAATTAGAAACTCCTGTAAGCTAAAGGTCTCTGCGCTTTAATTGGACAGTTCATGGGAGCAGCAAAGCCACTCCACCATTCTCAGTGGTTTTCAGTTTGTTTCTTGCAGGTAAATAGATCAATATTATACCTGTGTGTGCCGCTCTCCTGACCTTTTTGTCTTTATGTGGCTGTGAGTGTTTTCATGTTCTCAAATCAATATCTCCATACAGTAAGCAAGTCTGTCATCGACTGCAGACCTGGTATTGAGTACAGATGGCTAAAACTTACATTTATATGAAAAACTGGAGAGAGGAATGTTTAATACTCACTTAAAATCATTTTGCAGTGCTACCAATCTGTACAATCTGTTACAAGGCCTTTACATGACTGAAGTGAAAGCATTAATACTCTTGATCAAATATTATCCCAATACAAGAGAAAGTTTCACAGTTTAATGATTACTCAAGTTAATTTTGTGGAGTTCTTACTTTTAAAAATACACAAAAAGGGTTGTGCTTTTCTTTATTTTACACACCGACACAAAGTAACAATGCTGGAAGTAAATACTAAATGTGTGCAATTTTTTTAACTGCTACATATGCATTTGTTGCAAAAATCCTTGAATCTGTCTGTAAACTGATCAGTATGGTCTGTTTATGAGACTGCTGAAATATGAGTTTCTCTCATGAAGATCTCTTAACTGGTTTTCAACAAATTGGAGGGGTGGGCCTCAAACATCTAACCTTGCAGTGCAGATGGACCTGCCTGATTCAGTTTCTGAAATCCTGCAGATCCATCTTACCAGGCTCCATTGACCAACGAATTCACTCTGCTAAATTCTGATCGGACCAATCAGGGTAGAGAGGCGGGAGCAGTGGAAGTGACGAGCAGATGTGACATCAGCAGACTTTCGTACTTGTCAGCATTCTTTCGATTCTCAAGTTAACTTACAAAAATGGCAGCAGTCCTCTCACACCATTATCACAGCTGTTTCTCTTGTTCCTGTAGTTGTTCGTCTAATGTTTCTCAGCGGCAGCGCACATAAGCAACGTCATACCGTGGCTCGATGTGGCTTGGTCTGTGGTGAGTGTGTCAATCATAGACTGAATAAAACATGGACGCAGTCTCGCCGACGTCACCTGTCTGTTTCCGAAACAGAAAATGAAGCACATCGGCTATAGCAGCCATATTGGTAGTGGCAAGGGCTTCGCCTACAGACATAGGGCGCCTGTCGGTCACGTGACCCTCAGCTGTGCCTCTTATTGGGGGAGCTTGCGATCTTAATATCCTCTGAACGGCCGATTTCGAAAGAATTCAACCCCCGTACAGTGGGCGCCAGTAGTAAAATAAGCGACTCAGACAGGAGACGTTTTTTGAACCAGGCTGTAAATAGGTTAATTTCTGCTTTGAAAAAAGCTTTTTTTGGGTTGGTGTGTATGTGACTTCAGGTACTTCCGGAGCCAGCCTCAAGCGAACACTCAAGAAACTGCAGATTTTAGCACTTCCGCATTGTCTCATATTCTTAGACCGGAGGTTGCCGCTTGGTGTCAATCCGACGGTCGTCCAATCACCAGCTGCTGATTTTTTCTTAAGGTCCCGCCTTTGAAAACAAATCCGAAAAGCTGCTACCCAGATGGACTAGTGAAATATTTCCGTGGCGGATATATGTCAGGTTATCTAACACCAAGCTCACCAGAGGGCTGGCCAACCACAAGGAAGGAGTTTTGTGGAGCAGGGAGCCTTAAGGAGACAGTGGCTAAAACAAAGTGTTTCAGACAGAGGGTGAAATAACAGTTTTTAGTAAACACCAGTGTGAGAGAAATCAGAATTATTTTGATCTGTTAGTCATGTCAAGCTGCTATGGGATACAAGAGGGGTTAAAGCCTAAAATAATCTAAGCACAAAAGCACAATACCCCTCAGTAAGTATTTAAAGTACTCTTTTTCAGGCACAGACAACTTAGTTTCAATTGCCCACCTGATATAACACAAATGTTAAACTCCAAAAACTACAAAAAGCAGAGAATAGTATGCTAATTATGCAGCACATTTATTACCCTGAAAATCACTTCATGTTGGCAGGGGTTTGAGAGGAGTTTGAACAAGACATTTAAAAATACTTGTACATAAAAACAGCCCATCTGAGTGAATGAGTGGTGTTTATCAAAAGGACAAAAAGTCCTTTTATATATAAGTGACAAAGAAGTTTTATAAATTAGAAAATGAAGCACACTGAGAGCCTAGCATAATGCACAGAGTGAAATAACTCAATTATCTTTATAAATATTTATTTAATATTCACATAGAAACTAACCAAATTTAAATCCAGCCAAAAGCACTCACAGATTAATTTAGAGCCTCCTGGTGTGAATATGAACCATCGAGACAAGAGTAAATCAAACATTTAAAATATGCACACTGAGCTCTCAAGCAGCCACCAGTTTGCTCTCATGTTAGTTTTTCTTTGCTGGTAGAATGCCTTAAGCAAGTCGCAAAATTTAATCAGTCAGTGGGGAGGAAAAATCCCATTTGGATTTGAAGATACACATTAGGCTTGATATCTTCATTTTTTCCTCAGTATTTGATTGGAAGGGTTTAGTGGTGCCTCCCGGCCCTGTCTCTGCATGTGAGTGACAGTTGATCCTTCCCTGGGATGGAAATAATAAAAGAAATGTGGAACAACTTGAGCATGTTAAGATTTGTGTGCTTAAAACTGTCAGACTGAAATCATTTTATTATGTAAGCTTTAGTATTGTGTGGAAACTACCATGGGCCCAAGCTTTGAGGTAATCCCCCCCAAAAAAATCTTTGGGCTACGGAAAGTAGCTGGACTAGTGTGACCAAAACTTACATAACTTTAGTGAAACCTGAGTAAAACTGAGTAACAAGAACACCGAACCTCAAATTTTTTAAAGTGTAAAAACCTGAAAAGGAAGGGAAAAAGAGACATGTTTTTTGGTAATCAAAGTAGTTTATAACTGTTTAATTTTTACCACATTTGACACAGTCCAAACCCAGAAATCTGTTTGTATTATTTTGATTTTGGGCAAAAACCAAACAAAAAAAAAAAATTCAACTTGTATTTTGTTTGTTTTCTCAGTGCTGACTTTAAACCAAATATCCTATGTATTTATATATGACCATTGTACAGGCTACAACTTGTCGTTTGGCATTTTAAAGACTGTGCTAAAAAAGTTGTAGAGAGCAGCATAAGCATGGAGGCCTGTTTTATATGATGGTAATATAAACCTAAATAATATATTTCCAGAAAAGAAAGCACTGACATTAAGAAGCAGACACAGCAGTATCTTTCAAAGGTATGCTGTGCTGAGATAGCACTTTATTCTGAAAAGTATGGCAAATACGGGAGCAAGCAAGGGTTACTGAAGTACCACCTACCAATGACAAGGAAACGTTATGTGGTAAATTTGATTCTTTGCTTAGAACCAAAAACAAAAAGACAAGTTGAATTTTCATCTTACGTTTTAATTTATTTTTTGTCCAAAATCAGAAATAGAACCTTTTTTTTTGAAGGGGTCAAGTAAAAAAAAAAAAGAGAACAGTATCCTGGTCTTTGGTTTTTCAAACGAGTAATATTGAAACTGTAAGCACTTGCACTTAATTGACTTGACAACATCTGTGTAATAAACACTGCCTTCCAACATTGAATTAATCTTTTGAATGTGGATATGATGCTGATTTGTTGTTATTTACAAGAGCTGGAGAAGAGGATTGACAACATCCTCATTTTTCATGTTATGGTCAGTCGGCATAAGCGTAGCCTTTGCACTAGCGACAACTATTTTCTGTATAAAACAGGTCAAATTCAGCAAGCTCAACTGTTGGTATAGTGAGTGCAGAAAGCCCCCAAGTGATTAGCCCTTTTTAAGGATAAATCATGTAAATTTCCCAACTGCAGAAAGGCTGGTAGACGTATTCTTTAATTTATTTTCTACTAGCCAGGCTTGCTGTTTCTCCATGCACCAATCTTTGTATTACACTGAGGTAATTGCTTTTCACTTGGCTTTGTGCTTTACAAAACATATGAGAGATGGTAGTAATAATATAACTATATTTAAAAAACAGAAAGCTGGATTTCAAACATGTCAAACTATTTCTACACAGAAAACTGACAACTTTAAAAATGTTGAGAGACATATTGTGTCATTTCTTGTTATCAGCACTCTCAAAAAATCTTCAAGGCTCATAGATGATTTGCATTCAGGGCAATCTGTGGCACAACTAGGACTTGAGATTTGAATCAAGACCTATTCTGACAGGACATGAGGTTTGACGTGGACTTGCCCCTAAAGAATTTAAAATAGCTCTGGCGACAAGGCCCTTGTGTAGCTCTGCAGAGTGAACCATGTAACAGAATGACAGGGGGATTTTAGATTGCTGTCTGACAGTGAAGAGGCTGGGGGTTGAAGCGGTCACTAAAACAGTGTCTGTGTGACGGGGTTGGTAGAAAGGGGCAGTTGGGGAAGGGGTATTTAGGGTCTATAGAGCACAGAAGACCCCCGTGTCCTGAATGCTCCACTGAACTAGCTAAGCTGATTCCACTGTGACAGGAGCACAGCTACCTGTCACATTGTCATTCACAGTCGTGAACCTAAATGTCATTCCCACTCTGCACTGCAGCCAAGTCACACTGGATTTGTCAGCCCTATTGAATTCTGCTCCATTTTTCCAGCAAAAGTGTGGGGATTGTTGTCTTTGTGTTAAAGGAGGAAGAAGACATTTGACTGTATGTGTCATGGCTGTGAGTTTTATCTTCATTTAATCTAAAGCAACCTGTAAACAGATTTTAACCTAAAAGGTTTTTATTTGTAATAATTTAGTTTTTTTAACTGAAATCCTATGCATTTATTTACATTCATTGCCTATATTTAGTGGAACTTAACTGATTAACTACAGTCCCTACACTGAGCTGTGGCACTTTTGGTGAAGGTGTTACATATCTGATATCACTTAAATAGGCTTGTTTTCACTCTCCATGTCAAATCATGATTGGACTTGCTTCATCCAGTTTTGACTCTCAAAAAAGTCTTTCACATGCTTTTTTGTCTCATGAGGATATATTACAATCAAGTGAAATATTATGCTAAAGTGCTTGAGCTTGTTTTCACAGTGAAATCTGGTTTTGCATAAGGTGTTGTGGTGCTGTGGACAGTCCCTCTGTGAGTGGCAGCAACACATCCACCAGAGGCTGTTGTGTCGGGGCTTTTCATTAACACCTGAGAAGGTGTCAATCACAGTTTACTTCAGCAGGGCTGCTCATAAACAGACCAGCGGCGGAAACAAGATCCAAATCTCCTGGGTCCTGCCCATGAGGCAACAAGCACGACTGAATGCCGGAACGGAAACACAAGAGGCTTAGCGTGCTTAGCAAACTGAGAAGACACAAATATCTCAACATCAGCTCCTAAAAGAAACATTTTTTTCCCTCATGATATCAATTACTCATGTCTTGTCCGATAATATCCTTCAGTAAACAACACGCCTAATGGGACCAGTACAAAGTAAAAGTCACATCCAAGGATTGATTATCTACAATTACCTGACTTTGTATTTTCCCCAAGCCTTTTCTCGTTAGCACCTATCTACTTGTTGTTTTGGTTTTACCACCTGTTTCTTGTGCTGCTTCCATTTATTTTCCTGCTGCAATGGTGGATACAATGCCTGCAAAATCCTGCACACTAGTCTGGCATAGAGCACTCAAGAGCCTTAATACAGCATTCCAATGTGCAATGCTTTACTTAAGAGGGTATATTACCCCTCCCCATACGTTAAACATGCATATACAGTTGCTGAATGTCTCTCTGTATTACACTTCTATGGGTCCTCACATCCACAATGTGTGAAGATGACAAATACACATAATCCGGAGACAGGAAGAGGAAAGTCAAACATAAACACAGATTGTTCCAAAAGTTCATTGAAAATTTAAAAAATGTAGAAAGAATTCAAATGTTGGAAAATCTTCGAAAACAATTCAAGAGGGCTTGTCGGATATTTTTAAAAGATACAAAGAATAAGAAATTCAACAGCATTTCTAGGCTAGAAAATTAAATTTCAGCCAAGTCATACATATAACAAACAAAACTTCTTTGATCAAGAGGTCAGGTTTCCTGATGTGTGGATTAAAGCGCTACAGCCCACAAACAAATGACAGCTGACAGGTTTCCGTTCTTTAAAAAATGGCTGCACTTAGAAATCAAACTATTACACCTGTCACCATCCGGAACGAACAGAAGATCAATATGTCAGGCTTACCAAAAGGAGACAAGCGGCATCTTCACTGAATGAAACAGATTTATCTGAATAAATAAAGACCTCAAGAATCAAATAAAAAACATCAACTGAAAGCTGTGCTGTGGTCTCAGAGGATGAGTATGAGTTTCTAAACCACTTCTCAGGAGAGGAAACCAGCTTGAATATTACACAGCAGAAAAAGACCTGCAACTCATGGCTCATGAATGGAAAACGTCCTATTTCTGCAGGCTGGGGGATAATAAAGTGACACAGAGGTGTGTGTACGGGAGCAAACATGAGAAAAGGTGATAATGTAGTTCACTGAATGGATCGTGAAACATAGTGGTTGGTACACTGAGACAGGTGGATGTTTTGCAAAGTGAGCGGGCTACCTGACCCACATCTTCTTCACCCTGACCATGAAGTACCACTCAATTTGTGAGAGACCTGCTTCACGCTCTGGTTTGTTTACTTCTGTAGAATTCTTCATGCTGCAGTCTGATAACGACCCCTAACACAGCTCACAGCTTTGTGAGAACTACTCAAGGATCAAGAAATTGATCGAGGTATCCTTTTCAAAGACTCAGGTTTCACTCCAGCATTAAGCAGAAGTCATAGATTGTAATAAAAAAATGCATTTAAATCACATGATATAACGGTTTTCACTCGACATCCTATTTTCTTTGTTAGGTGGTGCTGCTACAGAACTATCTGTTGATATAAAATGGTACAGAATGTATAATCATTAGTCAGACATGGAATCAATGCATCCATAGACCAATTTCACAAAGGACAAATGACATTTGTTTAGAATGCCCCGTGGGTATTAAAGGTACAGGTTTAAAAATGTTAAAGAGGAAGGGTTTTTTTTAGGCTCAATACTGTCCTTCCATTAGTTACCCCAAAAATAGCAATGCATGATTTATAGCAAAAAAAAAAAAAATTCTATTTTTCTCTCACTGGTATTTAACATTTATTTCAGCCTTGGTCTAATATGCTTCATTTCAGCTGCTGTCTCTTTAAGCTTCCCTACTCCACAAACCCTCTTCCCTCTGATTGGCCAGCCACCTGAAGGCCTGTTAGACACAAAGCTAAGAGCAGACCATTGTGTTTGAGGACCATTAGTAGATCCTAATCATAGACTGTAAAAAAAATGGACGTCATCTTGCTCGGCTTGAACTGAGGCCGCCACAAAAACTGCTCCCCCTGGTGACTGGCTGCAGTATGCAGGTCCAAAAACCCGGCTCCCCAGTCATTCCAGATGAGCTGTGGTAAAACTTAAAAAAAATTAATACACCTCGTAGAAATGTTTCTCACGTCTGGTTGTTGTGGTGATTTGAAGACAAGATCATTTGGCTGCCTTGTATTCAGGTCCTCTTTTTTCAGAAAAGTTTCATTTTTGTTAGTTATAAGAAGTTAAAAACAAGGTATGACGTCACATTCAACGATGATTGACAGCTTCTGTTCTTGTGTATTTTTTCGGGGATTGTAAAATATGTCGGGAGGTAGAGTCAAGAAGTAATCAGAATCTCAAATGAAAAAAAAATATATATATTATTTTTGTCACTCGGCTCCACTCAGATTCTCCCAGAATCCCTCACAGTCTTTACTGCGCAGATTCTGGCTGCACAAATGCTACCAATGGCTGCGTCTGTGACAGGGGTATTTTGGCCTCAAAACCGTACAATGGTGAATGGCGGAGGCACGCTGTCCACTCTATATACAGTCTATGATCCTAATGCAATGACCTCATCATTCAGCAGGTCTTATCAAGATCTAGTGTTTCTTTTTGAATGTTTTGAGCAGTTTACAGACAGATTCAGGGATTTCTATGACATACAGAAATCCCCAAAACTGTCTGCAGAGGTTGTTATATAAAGTGCCCATTGGTGTGATCTATTTCAATTCACAGGCTGGCATGTGAACGGTAGAATAAAATTTGTGTCTATTTATTAGGCCAGAGCATTAAAAAGGCTGGTAAAGTCCAGTATGCAGTATCAACACTTCAAAACTTAACCCCCCTTGGCATGCCAGAACTACATGATTCTTGGGTCCTTTAGCAGGTGTTACATGATGCTCACTTATGGTTTCACCAGAGCAATGTCAGAGTACAGCATACATGCAAGAGGGCATCCCTCTTAAATGTCTTTAGATTATCAATAATCTGATGACAATGTTCGACATAAAAACTGAGCTAGGATGCATTTCTGATGATTTCTTCTGTGTCCCAACAGCTGTTGTAAACTCCATATCCCTGAAGTTGGGTTCAGGTCTCCCATTTACAGGGTCACTCTTTAAACTTTAACACCAGGAGCTGACAGAGACACATTCCCGTTATCAGGCTCAAAGAGGAAGATTTTGTTTTTGTGAACAGCGTGACAAGCTCAACCAATCAGAAACATTCAGCTTGCAGGCCCTGCCCTTTATCATTCCTAGAACTCTGTTAAGTACAATGCCTGGGAAGGGCTGTTTCAAGGGATAGATAAAATACCCCAGAACTACATTTGGACTCAAGATCCTGCAGTCAATAAGCTCATTATTGTTCAAAAAGTCCCTAGTTTCTTAGGAAAACTGTGGGGTTGAAAGGCACCTTTACATACACATGCCAGAGACATTTTTCTATAGTTATAAAAGCAGTTATTTATATATGGATGCAGGATGACATCTATTCTCCAGCCACACTAACAGAAAGGCATGGTCCTGAGGGATTTGAATGCTTTTATGGGTTACCAGTCAGTACAAAGAGAACAACATACCTGAGACATCCGAGTCACTGTGCAGCTCCTCTTCAGATTGTCGCTGTTCTACTCGGCAAACCTCAGGCACATAGAAATCTCCTTGTCGAGCCAAGGGGGCCATGAAGTGGATTAGGCCTTCCCTGTAGATCTCCAGGAATGGGTGTGCACACAACCTCCTCTTCTGCAAGAGTGGCCGAGAGTAAAAAAAAGTTAAGCTTGTTACATTAAAGCATTGATTGAAAAGTGATCTTTTTTCAATCAAAAATGTTGGTCACAAAGTTTGTGTTTAGAGTTTGTGCATTTCATGTTTTCTGTAGAAAGCCACCAGTGTAATGTTCAGACATAGCTAGCTAACTCTTATTATCACTGATGTGTTTGCTGTATGTGTTTGAATATGTATGAGTATGTGATGGAAAGAGGAAACACCATACTATTGATACATGCCCAGACATATCAATAATCTCACAAGTCTGCATCTCATCAGTGGTGGGTAATGATGACTCATTCACACCTTGCACTTCCACCCCTAAACTAACAACACCCATCCTCACGTCTTCACAACCAACCCAGACGCAACACATCTTGGGCCCCAACAGTTTGCCTTAATGACACTCAGACCTGCTGCTCCTCTTCTGGTTCTTCCCTCGATTCTTTCTAAGTGGGAAGTCTCACATGACAGAGGCCACTCCACCGCTGCTGGCTCATTAACCTTTTATGCGCTGTGTTTTGTTATTCCACTCATGTACAGCTAATGTCTGTTGCTCTCACCCTTTTGACACACGCTAAATGTCGAGCAATACTACAAACACACTGCAGCTGCAGCGCAGTATCTCAGTGTGATCAATTATTCAGAGACTGTTTGTTTTAAATACCCAAAGTTGTATTGCTGGTTTTCCATTTTACTGCTGCCGAAGTGTTAGGGATTGATTATGATTTGTTGCATTTTAATAAACAAATTAACTAGATGTTGGAAATTATCCGATATACCATTTTACATTAGACCAAAGTACAAGTAATATCATTTTAATATGGTGCTAGCACAAAGGAGTCAAAACAAATCATCACACAGAGATGATAACAAGATGTGGCTTACTTCGAGTCTTCTGCTTTAATTTAAAGAGACTGTGACATATATACCTGAAAGTGAAAATTACTGCAGGTTATCATGTAAAGAGAGACCTCTGTATTCACACCTTGCATCCATTTCCAATCTACACCACTTACTTATACATGAATCCTTTTTTACACATTACAGCAAATTCATGACATTTTAAGAGCTGAAGCTGTTCAAAGTTTGATTATCTTTTGACAGCTCCTATGAGAACTGATACCTTGACAATTTACTTTCAACTCAAATGAAAGTAGTGACAAGCACGTGTCTGTTTAGCAGAACACCAGGAACGTCACACATCTGATAACTGGGACTTGCAGACCAAACTGACATGCATAGGATGGATTTTACAAGAGACAGCTGACTTCTTTCAAACTCTCCTACCATCTGTCGCTCGTCCCAATTATGACAGAAGCATCGCTCCTCTCTTTGCTGTCTGCAGGAGCACCATTGTCAGATTCAGTGATTTCAGGAGCATCAATTATTGGTGTATGTTTCGGAACATATTTTTGAAACATCTTGTGTTGCATATTGATGTATGCATGCAGATAAACCAACGTAGGATTTTTTTATGCGAGAAAACTGAATAAAAGATCAAACGTGAAGGAGCAGTAAAGCTCGATGACACTGCCTACAGAGCAGCAACGCAGGGGAAAGTAGTGTTAATATTTTACTTGAAATTTTAAATTTTACAGAGTGCAACATGAAGGCATAAAAAAAAGAAAAAAGAAAGACAGTTGTAGCAGGGAAAGCTAAAAAATACTGAACTCAGGACAAGCTGTTGTGACCAAGCTTAATCTCAAAAGTGTAAAAGCACTTAAATGGTCAAGTCCTACTGGCAACAATAGTTGCTGCACTTTTTCTTCCTTGTAGTAATTGACCTGTACCGCCTGCTTGACGGTAACAGATTAAACATGTGGTGCCCGGGGTAGGAGGGGTCCTGGGTAATGTTATGTATGTATATATATATATATATATATATATATATATATATACATACACACACATATATATATACATACATACATATATATATATATATATATATATATATATATATATATATATATATATATATATATATATATATATATATATATATATATATATATATATATATATATATATATATATATATATATATATATACATATATATATATATATATATATATATATATATATATATATATATATATATATATATATATATATATATTAAAAGCTAACAATATATATATTGTTTTGGACCTGAGATGCCTATGTTTATGTTTATTTACTTTCTTTTTTTTAAATACACAGTAAAGTACAATTTTGTTTATGATATTATTTTTGCATCACAATGCAACCCCCAAATTGGGAGGTTTTGGTAAGTCTTAAAGGAAGGTTTTTTTGTAAATATGCATTCTTTTATTGCAGAAACTATCTTTTTTGACTTATAAAAAAATCAGAAATGATTTTCCTGAAAAAAGGGTGGATGATTTCAATACAGCAGCCACTTTAAAAAGAGCCAAAAACCAACTTAAGCTGTCTGTAGTGGTATAATAATCTTCAAGGATTTTTTTTTCATTTCTTAATAGGTTTTTAAGTAAACAATTTGTCATGTTGATGAGAAAGAGGTCTTTGAAACTCATGTAAAAACCAGAAAAACACTCAGAGAGCGCAGACCTCTGCCAAGCATATTGTGGCTGTCACTCAACACTTGAGTCCTACTTTCATGTCATACTCCCTATCAGCAGACTGTTTGCTACAATTTGGTGTTAGTTGCAGGTTTGTAAGATAATTTGTTACCTGACAGTGTTGAAAATTATGATGAACCAGCACATATTTTATATTCTGGATCTTAGTATCCAGAATGTTGCCAGGATCTGGATCGTACTTTTTCATTTGTCAGAAATTGTGGTGACCTTGTCCTGCATTGTTTTGCAAAGCAATCTGACCATTTATCGTGGAGTTATATACACATGGTGAAAACAGCCCTATTCTACAATGATAAAGAATCCTTAAAAAAAATCCTGGCTCCAGTTGGTGATCCAGATCACCTCCAAATTTTGATCACTTTTTCCTTATCCCATTTTGAACATTTCCTGAAAATTTCATTAAGATCTGTTTTTAACTTTTTGAGTTATGTTGTTCACAAACAAACAGATTCTCCAAAAAACATAACCTCCTTGGCGGAGGTAAAAATGTGTTCAGCAAAATAGTTAGATGGATTGAGCTAAGAAACTAAGGCTTTTCATGCAAAGGTTTGATTTACAGGCTTCACATTTCACCCTAAAATACAATGAAAGAAACTGTTATCTAAAATAAATATTAAAACACAAAAACAAAACAGAGGAACCGTGTTGTTTTGCAGCAGCTTCTGTCTTCATTTCACACCACTTATTACAAACACAGGACTTTTAAAGGGTCGTACCAGAGTTTCCAAAGGGACAGCTAAAGTAAAGTAATGAATTAGCAAACTTTACAGCTAATGGTTGGTAAAAGCAGATTATATCCAGTTCCTTTACTGGCATTTATAACAACAGTGTCTGACTCGTTTTAGTGTTTACAGGGTCCATGCTCAGGACTAATGTCACAGGATCATCATTATTCCGACGGTGCAGTATGGAGCCATTATAAGGAAACTGTTTACAGTGGAAATAAGGATACAGCCCTGGCTTGGAAAACAGCCCACCAGACATACAGTTAGTGAGGGTGCAGAGCAATAACAGGAGCTACGGAGTCCTTCAAACTCAGAAAAGAAGCATCAGGTTAAAAATTATTCTTGGTCTCTGAAAAGTAAACAACCCTGAAAGTAGGACAGAAACTACAGCTCACATGCAGATATTTTGTGCTACTGTGACAGTGACAGCACAATCTTGAAAAAACGACTTTGTGATGCTCTTTGGTTAATAAAAAATGACAGTATATGATCGTCAAGTTCCAATAATTCATATTTTCCTCCTTGACTTTTTCATGATTATTTGGAGTTTTTTTTTTTTTAAGGCAAATGCCCTTTTATTTTATATTTCCTGACACCTTATTTTACATATTCATATTTTCAGGTGTCTGCTAAAGGCTGAATGAATAATAAGTGCATCTGCCTTTGAAACTGGCTATTTCAAGGTTTTTATATGAGCTTTCCATTTCATTCTTTGCCTTACTAGAGAACATCTACTTAAAATTAATTCCACCTCAAAAGCCCTCCTTGTAAAAACAGAAGGCAGGCGCTGCATTACCACATTAAAGTTTCAAATGTTCTTTTGATTAATGAAAACCTGAAATTGCTTTTAGGCAGGAAAGTTGAGGGGTGAGTACTTTTGACTTTTTCAGACCAACGGTGACGACCAGACAAGTGAGTGAAGAATAGAGGAAAGCTAAATGCTAATTAACTCCGATTGGATTAACATTCAGTGATGGGGTTCACTCTCTCTCTGTGTGTGCGGGCTTTTAACATAACTTGCTGCTTTTCATGCTGCATGAGTTGGAAATTCTCCAGAAAGTTAATAACAAGAGGACTTTCAATTGCTTCAAGTTTGGATCAAGACTTGAACAGAAAATAACTTAAGGGCTGCAGCCTTTTAATATCTGTAACCACCATTATAAATATGCTTTAAGTATTTGATTTGCATGTTAAGTACATGCACAAAGTGCCAGGTGGCAAAATGGGCTCCAAGTCTGTCTGAACCAGAAGTATTGAGTATGAATACAGATCGTGTAAGTGGGACCACACAATCCCTCTGACTTGATTGTAACAATTCTGAAAAGCGGTAGTGCTCTAAAGTTAAAGTTAAGTTAAAGATGCTATGGTGAGGATCTGTTTTAATTGCACTCCCTCGCCACCCTCTGGCCCTGGAGTCTCCGCACATGGTAGTAAATTACTTTGAGCGAGGCGTGTGTTTGCTGGAATCCAATGGAGATTGGATCGAAACAAATTTTCTTTGTTTAAGACAACTTTTTACTGGATACAACGGGCCAAGGTTAGAGACTTAACCATACAATTATGTGGCGCGACAGTTTGAAACATGACATCAAATAAAAACATTGTAGTAGCTATCGTCAGCCCGGTGCTCTGATGTATCTTTAGGCTACAACTTGACAACGAGCAAGCACTGTCAGGCCCCGTTTACACGACGTTTCATCTGATAATGCTAAAACGCAGTGAAAAAATCTGCGTTTACACGAAAACACAGAGGGACTGAAAACGCTGTAGTAAGCATGCCAGGCCTGCAGGTCGTGCCATAACTGTCTTGTCCAGAAGCAGCTTCGGGGAGATCTCCACCAAAGTAGAGTTGAGCCAATAATCTGATGTATAGGGGAATACTAAGTGCAAAAGTGGAGCAACAGATGCACATTTTGTATGAAGACAGACAGCAGATACAGCAGATTGAGCAGCACAAGCACGGCACGGAAGTTTGTGACAACCGTAACAACTGTACTGTTGTCTTGTTGTGTGCCCGTGCGAGGTGGAGTGTGATGTCAGCGTTTCCACTGAAAACGCCGGCTTACTGTTTACACAGCAACGGTGGCGGCAGCGTTTCAGAAAAATCTCACTCTGGTCGTCGTTTCCAAAGTTTGCGTTTTAGGTCGTCTGAAACACAACAAAACTTTTGCGTTTCACCCTAAAACTGTTGTCATGTAAACAGCCCCTCAGTTTGTATGTAGTTTAGTAGCCGTTTATATTTAGCACAGCTGGCAGTCAGGTGCTCTGAGACATGTCTGTAATGTGTAACGCCAGTAAATCCTGGATAGCTTTGTCCTGCCAGTCATCTACCAAGCAGAGCTAACGTAACCTCACTCTTTGTTTTATTGATAGACTCTCAAGTTTTAACAGACCACTGCAGAATAACTGCTGCACGTGGGTTGGAATGAACATTATCACAAACAGCTTAGCCCCTGTGTTATAGATTGATACAGCCAGAGCTAAAGGCTAATTAGCCTTTAGCTCAGGCTGTATCACTCTCCCGTTTAGCTTTCTTCTGCTCTTTTGTCCTTTTTCTGTCTGACAATTTGGCTCCTGTGTACACCATCACAACAAAATAAATCATAGAAATCTAGAAAAACACAGATCTCTGTGTTTTACCTCTTCTCACTGCTAAACTTTGTCAGCCTGTGTGGTGTTGTCATAGAGACCTAGACATGCTGTAAATCAACCCGGTCCTGGTCGACCCATCCTGGAAGCTGAGAAGTAGCAATTTAAAATAACCTGTAACCAGCCATATTGGCGCTGATAATCTCATTTTACAGTGTGGATTACCATCTGGCATTTATCTGGAAGGGGGACATTTTTCAAAATCACTTTAAAACTCCTCACAGCCCCTTTAACACATAAAGTTGCTGTTCTTTAAGAAGCAAAAGGACCAATAATATACTTCTGTTTTCTTCTTTGTGGTGAATACACTGAAAGCATGGATGACTCAGGATACCAGAAGTCACTATATTTCTCTTTTTTTACAATTCTTCCTGTAAATAGGATCTAGAGTTGCTCAAATTATTTTGGAAAAATCACAGTGATAATACCTAAAGACCTAAACTGATATTAGGTTGGTTTTAATCTTTTTAAAAAAAAAAACTGTTTTCCGATGTCCATTTTTCCCCACTGACAGTTTTTTTTCTGTAAAATCTTCACTATACTGCTGTGGTTTTATCTGAGAAAAGGCTTTTTCAAGATTTCCACCTATACAGCTTTGAATTAAAAAAATAACTGTTTTTAGTCGAGTTGTATTGTATTTATGCACTACGATGGAGCCTTAAACCTCTTTCCAGGAATTAGAAACATAAAAAGCCTGCGTGTGTAGCTGTCATGTCAGAGAACCAGAAATCTGGATGAGGGGCTCTAAAAATACCCCGTACATTTTCATTTATTTATCCAAGCTCAGTGATGTATTTGCACAGGGGTCCCATGCAGATGTTGTCCTCAGGCTATGAAGCTGAAAGCACAGTCTCCTTTTCATGTAGACCACCATTTATCACATCCCTTGAGACTGCCTGTTGAGGCTACAAATATATTTAGCATGAGAAAGTGCAGGAGAGGTGATAACGCCCCATCTGTGCACACCTTTAAGCGTGTTAAAAGTATGTTTTCATGATTCCCATGTCTAATTACAGTCTGTCCTAACCTTAAGTGCATCCACAATGTTTTTGCCACAACAGAGCAACATAATAAGGCAAATTTAGCTGTTACCTCAATAATTGTGCTTTTTATAACCCATTAACTGAGCTGCCATGATGCCTTTGAGTTGTTCCAAATGAAACAGCATCAGACTTTGGCACAGGCTGATGTGTATCTGCACAAACAAGGATGTGTTACTGCTGTGCTATTCAATAATATTCAGGCTCAATTTTAGAAAACAGAGATGGTGACTTATTCATAATCCACAGTGTATTCCCAGGTATTGTTGGCAAGGTTAGATCCTGTGATAACAAGCATACAGCAATAAAAAAGAGGTAGTTACATCCAGTTCTGGCTGCTTTTATTTTTAATTTCTAAACATCAAAGTGAGGTGAGGTCGTGTTCTGTTGGTTGTTGTAATTTCCCATGTCTGCCCCCTTCATGCCACACTGTAATAATGTTTTCATACCAGAGAGACAAAACAGCAGATATCTGTGTCCAAAATATTGCCATTTCTTTGCCATGGAGGATGTAAAAAAATATCAAGTACTGACTGTACTCTGACCCGATGATGCTCTCCAAGGGTCCTGAAGATGCGGTAGTGCTGAGAGAAGTAAAAAACTAAACAAAAATCAATAAGTACCCCACACACAACCCTCTGCCCAATTACATGACTCTACCATGCTCAGTTTGTCTCAGTGATTTCAGTGTTGGTCTAATTACTTGCTGTCCCCCGTCACCACCCTCGTAAGACAAAGAGAAAACAAGCTTACTGGTTTTACTAGCAGAGCTGTAACTTGAATAAAGGTGTCCTCTGGTTAAGAAATATAGATTAGTTTTCAGTTAATTACATCACTTTACACCACTGGAGATTTATTGCGCATGGTTATATTATATTCCATCAGAAGATGTCAGATATTGCCAATTGATGCCAGTTTAAACCACAATTCATCTATTTTAGAAATATCAATTAATAATATTCAATAAAAGACACTGCCATCGCTGTTTACTGAAAAGAACTGCAATATAAGGTGAGGATATCCCTATCAATAATTGTGCCAAATAATTACAATAATGTAATATGCATGTTTGCACTTATTGTCTAATTTAGTTCAATTAGATTGTTCATATTATTATTGCTGTGTTTCTCATAAGAGAACACATATTGATAATAAATGAATCAAAGCAAGTGAGAACTAGTTTCCATAAACTTTCACTGAGGCAACTGTTGCAATAAACAGTATGATCTTTTAACAAAGAGATTGTCTTTGCTAAAATTATACATTTATTAATATTTCTGAAATATGTAGCAAGTTAAAAAGTGCCGGGGTTGAGAAACCATTCTGTTATGTTCGCAAGGGGGACCACCTCAGCCACATTTACAGCTAAAATGATCACTGTTCATGCTGTTGTGTAAAATAAAACACACACACACACACACACACACACACACACACACACACACACACACACACACACACACACACACACACACACACACACACACACACACACACACACACACACACACACACACACACACACACACACACACACACAAAGAGTAAAGCCCAAGGCTCATTAAGACACTGTGCATCACTGCAGTAGCTGCAGGTCCTCCCAGACTCCCTCCCCATCCTCCCATCCTAGCATACCAACACGGTCTCATTCACGACATTCAGTGAACTCAGTGTCAACATCTCGCACTTAACAACTGACTGAAGCTTGAATCCTTTCATATCACATGAGTTGCTGCATGAAACCATATTTTTAATTCCTTAAAGAACATACTTGTTTCTTGTTGGGAAACACAAACAACATGACTCTGTTCAGACGGACATGAAAAAGATTTCTTACTGCATTTCCTACATTAGTTCCTATGAGAACAAGTGTGCTCATGCTGAATAGGCAATGAAAATTAGCTTAAAGGCTTCTGTGGTGACAAATGTTTGCCCCCAACATGTCCCTGTACATGAAACATAGAACATAAATATTTTTTCTATGCTGTTCGTTTGCCGACTCTTTGAACCTCAACAATATAACCTCCTATAGTACTAAGTGCACATCTCTTTTACTGCAGTTCAACGATAAACAAAAGCAGAGTAAATTTCACTCCATTGTGGAGCTGGGAGTGCTCATGAAGACGACTGCACCAAAGAGCTCTCGGCTTCAAAGAAGAGATATTTTAGCGGTTCGGAAAGAGCCACACAGGGACTGCTTAACAAACACTGTGAATACGTTTAGGCACCAGAGGAGATATTTTAACGTGGAGAAAGTGCTGGAACAGAGGAAGGAAAATAACCAAAGTCACACTTGATGCAAATAAAGTTGACGCAGCAAGCACAAGAAACCAGGGGTGTCTCTATAGTAGCCTTTATCTTGAAAATCATGTGCACAAAATAATAAAATAAGCATTTCTCAGGTGACTCTTGATGGATCACGTCTACACTGTGTTGCTGAGTGTTGCTCCTTTTTTTCAGTGGTGTGATTTGCTTTGAGAGACATAGCTTTTTGTGTCCCCATTAAGAAAAACTACTTTTTTCAGTATTTTTGCTCATATTTTTAGTGCCTGGAGTGTTCACTTGTTCATTACATGTGAGAGATGCCAACCTAACCCTTTGTTTGCAGCCTTCTTTGTCTAATAACACACAACCTGATGGTCCATTCAGAACCTCCTCACATTTGGACAGTACCTTTACAGTTAAAACAATGAGAAGTGCGAGATTTTGCATCACAAAAATTATTAAGGAAAAAAAGAAACACAATGTTAACATTAGTCTTCATGAACACTAATATCTTAAATCAAATAAAATCTTCTAAGACTTTCAATGATCTTCATCTCTCATATTTTCTGAGGGCAAAGAGATTCTGCAAAGTTAGTGTTTTGAGGTTTGGCGGTATAGAGCACAATATACCACTATAATTTAATTAAGTATCATGGCTTCTCTGATAAGGCAAATAACCAATCTTAGTGTAAAATCTTAAGATGGCCAATCAAATGCCCAACCATAGCCATTCCCAGGCTTTCCCCTGCAGACAGCTTCCAATCCAGGAATGAATTGTGGAAATGAGTTCCATTGCACTGCACATTGTGCTGCCCATTGCTAAGGGCCAGCTAACTTCTTCAGGTCACACTAATGACTCAGTGTCAACTGTCATCAGAAAATATCTGATGTGTGATTTTGAGTTTTTCCAGAAACATGAGACAAGAAATGTACAACATGAGAGTTTGTATTTGGTTTTCACATACAATCAGCTCTTAGCATCAGTGTGTGAACAGTTTGAGGTTGTGTGAAAGATTGTGATTACTCATTCAGTATATTCAGCCATTTATTACATTCTGCTTTGCAAAGTTAGAAAAGCCTGATGTTTCCAAGAAGGATGTTTTCCACTTAAAGTGAGGGACTAAAAATGTGAATGAGCAAAATTTCACATAGAAAGGCTTTAACATTGGAACAAAAACATAAATGTCAGGGTTGACGTTTAAAGAGAGACATCCAATGTACCCTCTTGTGCACTACAGATATGCTGCCATGATAAGCAAGGTCAGTTTTACAAATTTCACATGCAGCCTTTTTCTTTGCAGCACTGAGGGTGAAATGCTCCTGGACTGCAAACTCCAGCAGAAGTGTGAGGTAGCTTTTCCCTCAGCAGCACTGCTTTAGAAAACAGTGTGATACCTGCTCACAGCATGCATGAAATCATTCTTGGCAACTATTTTTGCCATTGATTTTTGTCAACAATTTAGACCAATTGTTTCATCTTTTATAATACAAGGAGCCTGGAATTTTAAGTGAAAAGAAAACAAACAGATTATAAACATAATATATTTTTTTTTATTTTATGTACCGAATGTTTTTCAGAAAATAACCAAGCCCAAAAGTTATAGCAATCTTCATAACAAAAATCCTTGTGACTTCGCAAGTAAGCATGAACTTCACAAAAAAGAGTCTGATCGGCAGTGGACATGGACTGATTAATCAGTAGGGCTTATTCCATAAGTAGTGCTCATTAGTCAGTATGGTATGGCAGAGACAGGTTGACTAATCGGTAGGTTTGATTAATCAGAGGGGGCTCTTATTATGTATGGTGGATTAATCAGTAGGGCCTAATAATCTGTATTAATCTGTAGAGCCCCTTACTCTTAGCATTGCCTGTAATTACAGAAAATGTGTTGGAAAAATGTGAAAATGTAACGTTGCAAGTAGCCTACGGTGTCTCTGAATAATCAAACTACTCTGGAAAAGATGCACAGATGCAAAAAGAAATGCAAGAAAATCAAACCTTTTCCTAAAAAAAAAAAAGGGTGTAAACAATTTCACCCGCCGAAGAAAAAAAAAATGGACTCAGTGTGCAAAGACCTTGAGTCTATTTACTATGCAGTCTATGGTCTGGCTGTTAAAAATGGAATATCAGCCATCCAATAATCTATTGAGTTTATGCATGTGGTGATGAACCTTTATTGACAGGGTTCTGGAGGTTTTCAGACAAAATCTAATAAAACATTTGACTAAATCTAAGAGAAGCACAGTTCACAACTCTGTAGTGCCGCAGAGAAAAAGTATCTGCCACATGAAAAAAAAGACTGCAAGGAATTTATGGAGAAAGTGTGTAGAAAGCTGTCCTTGGTAAGTTCTTTTTTTTTTTTCAAGAGACAAAAGATCAGTCTGGGCACTGAGATGGACACAAACAACAGCCTCTGCCTCTTGTTTCCTGAAGAAAAGAGCCAGAGGAAGTGCACACTTTGTCAGCAGAAGAGAAGATGGCTATTGGAACAAAGTGGTAGTTAAGCACATCCGAATGTTCACATAATCTGCACACAAAGCTGTTTTTAGGTCAAATAAATCATTAATCAAGTCTAAACCAACCACTCAATCGTTTATACACAGTGGTAAAAATGTAGATCTAAGGTTGATTAAAAGCTTTTCAAGACACGTAATTAACACAGCAACAATTTATGGATAACATCTATGTGTATTTAACAATAAATCAGATATATTTCCTTGCCTCCACCTCTGTTATGCATTTATATCTTTCAGCTTTTGTATAAATGTTATGGATGCACCAATTTGAAAATTTTGGCTGATGCCGATATTGATATCTGAAAAAAAAAAAAAAAACTTGACACAGATGGTGTGTCAAGGTAGTTCAGAGAGAAAGAGTGGCGTGATCATGAGAAAAGACTAACCCATGAGAGCATCAAAGGATGGAGTGCCCACGATGAATGTGATTAAAAAAGTATTTTTTGTCTGTTTTTGGAACAAAAACAGGAAGAGAGAAATAAAAGAAGAGGGTCCACTCATCTTAGGTAGTTTTGGTCATAGAAAACAATATTATTTGGGTCTCGAAAGATTGTTCAAGAACCACACATCGGCCAATACCAATATGTTAAAAAATAGGGGTATAATAAAGACATAATCTTATTTTTTCTTAACTTATCTTAATACTATATGCATTCCAATTTAGAAAAGTTATTCAGCAACAAACAAGAAATAAGAACACTTTTCCTAAAAGACAGATACATTGCTACTTTATTTTTCTACTGTCCAGACAAAATCATCTGCTTTTTCACAGTTTGAAGATGACACTACCCACACAGCCTGCCATCTGATGCAGTATTTCTATGGAGCAGATAATGACATCACTTTTGCTGCTGAAAGATGAAGGGTCAAAATTTTATGTTTTTTGGGCTCCTTTGCAGCTGCTAAATCATTGCAAAGGAGCCCAAAAGATATAGTCCTAGTCACAAAGCCCACACAGAGTTTAATGCTCCACAAACTGTGCTGCAGAGCAACCAGTGTCTTATGTGCAGCAGTGTTGTTTACATACATTTTAATGAGCCAACTCACATTCATTTAGAGCAAAACATCCCCTTTTCAATTCAAACAAGTCTCATTACAAATAACACCTAATTCACCAACAGTGGGGCCAGCTCTGGGCAGTTTGATTGAAATATTCACAGCCCTTTGAGAGCTGGTGATAATTTTGCTGCAGTGTTTATAAAATACACTAAGCTTAGACTTTACAGGAAACAGAATAACAATTCTGTCGCTAGATGAATACATAAAGTCCATCAATATCAATTGGACTTTTAGTACAATAATCAGGGAAAAATATCCGTGTTTTTTTTTTCTTTTACTTAACAGGTTCAAATCAAGTAAACTTGATTTGTGTCACATTTGCCAAAAACCACCCCCTAAATAAAACAGTACAGACTAAAGCCTTTCCATCCAATCTCATCAAATATATGTGGATTAAATCAGCTGGATTTGCTTTATGAATTAGTCTTAAGAAGGAGAAAAAGTGGACAAATGATGCACAATTCCTGGTGTTAACCTGTATCCAGAATATGAAATTCCTAAAGTGTAAAAGAGCATCCCACTAACTAAAGTTGTTCTAGAATCAAGAAATAAAAATAAAGCATTGATGTTTTTAACTGACCAAGATATCAATTTTTGTCATTTTTTATGCCTGAATCTCCCTCATGTTTTAGTCCAAGTGAACACCTGTGTTATGCTAGTAGCAGCTAATGTAGCCAAAAACTGTGCACAGTATTGACTTACACTCTTAAATGGTCAAAAGCTACAAACGTGTATGCAATAGAACAAGATTTCTTTCTAATTTTATTTACTCATTAACTTAAGTCAGTGTCTATGTTTACTTCCCATGTAGAGATGTTACCATGTTAAACTAGTCACAGCCAATGTAGCAGCTACTAAACCGCTTCTAAGTTGAACATTTGGATGGTCAAAATTGTTTTGCATTTGATATAAAGTAAAGTAAAGAAAATAAATGTCTGCAGCAGATTAAGAAATCAGGTATTAAGTTGTTGTTTTAGTCTGCCCCCTCTCTTACACCGAGTGCCATGTCATGCTAGTAGCAGCTAAGGTGGACCATAGTGGGTAGCCCAGGGCTAAGTTGAGGAACCGGCTTGATTCAACTATTTCTGACTCAAGCCCCAAAGTATGTGTTTTTTTAAGCTCATGAGGTTTCACATAGCTATTCAGGAAGCTAAAAAGAAAGCTTTGTACATTTTGTCCCATTTATGGAGCTCTGTGACTTGCTAACAGTGAGTTTGATTCTTCTTGTGGTAACAGTGACCTTTGGACTCATACATGCTAGTTTGCTGACAGACTGCACGCTCTTTCTGAGGCTTTTGTGTAAAATTAAGTGTTTTAAGCAAGTGGCACTGCAAAGCCAGTAATCAGTGGCAACAGCAAGTAATGTTGGGGATTGTGACACTGGACTGCTTCCTGTAGCCCGAGTGTTAATGACAGTAATCTGCAGGATGAAGGAGGATACCACTCCATCAGAGTACAACCCTCCACCTCCTGAACTGTTTCCCGACCTCTCTTTACTTTTCAATAACCTTTTGAATAATCCCTTCCACAACTGCCAATAAAGCCCACATGTAATGTTAATGCTGAATTATGCCTTTTTTTTGTGCCTTGAACTGTCACATGGTTATTTTCCATGTCAATACAGTAAATGTAGCACCACAGTCCTTTCAGACATTTTCAAAGAGTCCAATTTCTTCACATGGAGAAGGAGATGATGGAGTACAGTATCTCTGCAGTCCTTTGTAGTCTACATTTCATTTCAAAGCCTCACAGGGAAAGAAGCTGTTAAGGGTCTGAGGGCATAATGAGTGACAGTAGTTGCTGCGAGTATGAACAATCCAGGTGTCACTCAAGCAACAACCTTCTTTACCCAAACCTATTCAGCCCTGACAAATGAACAAGGGCTGTTTGAAAGTCACTCAGCTGAGTAAAGCAGTTAAGTCTTAAGCCTCTTTTTTATCTTACCCAATTTCTTCACTTAGCACGCTGGGGTCCCAAACCACTGCACAGTGGATAGGCTCACCCACTCTGTTGTTGGACTCATACATGAATGGTTCAAAATTGCCTTGGATTGCTTTTTCAGAAAATCCCTCCAGAGGACACTGGAGCAGAGTCATTTAATTTGCATGGCTTTATCAAGAGAAGACAAAGACAAATTGTTAGAGTATCAACAGTGTGAGAGTGTGTATGTGCATTTTCCTACAATATAGGACAACCACATCACAGCTATACACTGGCCACGTGTTGAAGTTTTATGAATGTAACATGTGGGTGTAACAGAGTTAAACACTTGTGTAAATTAGCCAACCACAAACATGTCAGCAGTGTGCTGCATATTTAAGAGTTTTTTGTAAAAGGAATATATTTTTATTTGTGTTTGTTATTTCTACCATTTTTCTACTGCAGCAATGACCCAAGTTGTTATGAACAAGATTACTCACGTGTTGTTTTCTCTTTTTTAGTAATATAACGGAATCAGCCTTACACACTTAAAGAAATATCTGCAAGCAAACCTGATGGAACACAATAATTTTTTAATATCAACATATAGTGTGACATACATATAATTTACTCTATCCAAATCAAATCTCAAATCCAAAGTGATCGATAAGACGTCAACTGTCACACAACAAATTGTACCATCTCTAAAAATAACTCCCCTTCTCACTTTGTAATCACAACCCACTGTCTGATCTAGATTCAGAGCGACAGATCAACAGAAGATAAAGTTTAAATCAGATCAATCATATGTAGATGTGACATTTAACACCAACAGTAGATTCCCAGCTGCCGCAGGATGAAAGTCATGTTTGAACGTGTTTGACAGGCAAAGTCCACAGAGCCTCTAGTGGGAAAAGAGAGCTGGCAGGGTCGTGACGCAACATACTGGATAAAAGAAGGCCAATGTTATTGTGAATTATTATGATCCCTTGTTTTAAAAGCAACGCCTAAAATTAGTCACTTTTTTTATCTAAACCTAGAAGTCTGAGGTCTTACTCTCAGCAAATGCTTTAAAACTACATTCATTCATCTCTGTGTCTAGCATGCAAAGAGTATTTACTTCAGTGGGGAACCTTCAGGGACTTCTAGGCCTTCAGAGAAGGCCTTAAAAAATCTGGACCAAAAAATATACTATATACATATATAATTTCTCATTTAGTTGAATAAAATACATTTAATACATCATGTAAGTTTTGAAATTAAGTGTACTGCAAAGTTCACTTCAGTAATGAAAGGGTTACTGTCTTGAAACATGTTATCTCTATCGGAGCCCGGTTTGCTGGCTCATTAAGTGGTTAGGACTTCACGAAGGCCAAGCTATGTGTTTTGGTTTGGAGAGAGACAGGAAAATTGACCAATCACGATTTGATTTTTTGGGGGGCGGGACAAAAACAGAAGCGCATAGGCCTTCGTGAAGTCCGAACAGTGGGCAGAGTGGTGAGAGCGGTGAGAGGAATGGCAGAAGACGAGAACGAAGTTGTGGGTAGCGTATTAGCATCTTTTTAAGCGTGTGCGAGTAAAAATTTCATCTGGTCGCGCTCGTGCGAGTGCTTATGCCTTAATACTTCATCTATCACGGGCACTGTGTAAGACATTGTGGATTGAATTCTCCCTCTTCCACTGGCTCAGTCAGTCTCCTCCACCTGAACACTCCCCTGTTCTAAAGAGAGAGCGCTGTCGCGTCCATGTGCAGCTCTTATGTGCATCACACACCGAAGACAGACAGAACTTCACAACGACACACGTTTCACTATTTTAGAGTCAGCCTTCTCACTATATGATTCACGCTGCTCTAAACTCTCCTGATTGAAGAGGATGCTGCGTTAGAGCAGAGCTACGTTAGTTTAACTCACGACATGTCAACACCAAAAAAGAAAGATAGAAAACAGCTAAGGCTCTGATAAACTCTTCATCAACAAGTGCAGCACAGTTATCTGTCTCTGTCTCTGAGGTCTCCTGCAGCGTCTCTGGATCAAACCAACTTAGAGAGAGGGGGTGGATGGTTTTTGAGTTTTTAATATAACGCCCAAGTACGGGACTTGATTCACTTTCAAAAAATATTAGCGATCACAGGAGCATACTTAAAGTTGAGGGACAATCAGGAGAAATCACAAGCCAGGAGACCAGCCAGAGAAGGGGTTTAAAAAATGGGAGACTCCCTCCATATTCAGGAGTGTTGGCAGCCTGCCAGTAGCCTACTCTCGATGGGTAAAAGTAACGAGTTTATGTATGACACAGATTGACAAAGATAAAAACTAAAGACATTTTCTTCATCATTTTAGGTTATTTTAGTAAGTTTTGTAAACTCTCTTCATAATGTTGGTCATTGTTTTATGTAAAGCCCCTTTTTTTATTTTATTTATTCAATGAAACTGTTTTTTGTTAACTACTTTTTTCCGCGATGATTTCTTTTCTGGGCTGTGAGGGCTGAGGTGAAGGCCCGGCTGTAGTACTCACGGTTCGCCACTGATTTACTTAAGCATGGTTTACATATCCCCTCCATACTAATGCCTGTTTTTGTGTGTTATGACCCCAAACTTTTTCCCGTCAGGGCCAAACAACTTTTCCCTCCTCTGATGGGGGGGTCAGGGTCAGTTTTTAAACAAAGTGTGATGATTGCAGAGGTGTCCAAATGTAAATATTTATGGTTTCCCAGAAAGCCACACATAACCAAATATTAATAACTCTTTCTGGGATCTTGACAGGAAAAAAAAAATCAGAAAATAAACAATAACACTATTAATGAAATATGTAACACTATTTATGAAATAGATAATAACTAAATAACCTTTTTCAGGTTTTTCACAGAAAAAAGACCATGAAATTTTACTTTCTTGTAGACACCACTGTTTGCAGCTCTCTCTCATTGACTTCACTGTGAAAACCAGAAAGCAAGCAGGCTAAGAAACCAAACTAAGTGATACAACACCTACCAGCACAATACACTTCACTACCAGTATGGTTGTACAAGAGGATTTATTTATTTTTTCTAAAGGAGGGGTTTCAGATAGGGCACAAACTGCAGAAGATTGGAATAGAAAGTTACATTTTATGCATGTGTAAGTCTCAATCACGTGGCCAGACTGAAAAAAAATAATCATAATGCACCTCTGGTATTGTTCAGGGGGCCGGGCAAAATGTAGAGGCGGGCCGTATCCGCCCCCCGGGCCATGGTTTGGGGACCACTGACCTAAATAATAAGAACAATAACTATAAAATCAAACACGTGTGATTCAAACAGAAAACAAGTTTGTTTCTAATACAATGGGATTTATGTCCTGTCCTTGATGGCAGACAGTAAACACCATACGATTTTGTGTTTTGAAATGTTTAGTTTATGCGCACCTGAGGGTAACCCATAGGTTCCACTTGAAGAGTGTGGGTCACAATCCATCAGCACTCCAGAGCTGATCCATGTACGTTCTGGTCAATACTTGTGTTCCCTCAGGGTGCACTGTGGTGCGACTCAGCTCCACCCCAGAAGCGTCTCCTCATTGTGCTCCACTAAATATATTCACTGAGTGTATTCTCAATAGAGCCGTCTATTGAGTCAGAATGTGTCTTGTTAGTAAGTACATAACAGCAACGATCATTGGTTATCTTTTTAACAGGATAAAATGGTAAATCAAATGACCATTATTGTCTGATAGTCCATCAGACCAATGTATATAAAGAATCCCAACTTTGTAGTTTTAGGTCTTGAAAGATTTGGACCTATATAACTGTTTTGTTGTTCCCTTTCAATGACAAAAACAGGAGGATTTTACGTTGAGAAGTTTATTACTGCATTACTCTGTGAATCAATTGATTGCAGTAATACTGTTTTAATAACAATCCTAATTTTTCATTTTCAAGAAATCGGACATCTCAGTTTATCTGTATTACATACAGTAAGGCTTCAGTCTGCTTACATGAAGAACATTTTGTCAGTGGAGCTGAGTGGCAAAAAGATGCTTTGGGGCCAAAGAAATCAATGAGACAGACATCTACTGGTCAGACATTTCCACAGATTTCACCCCGGGAGAGGCTTATCCACGATCAGAGTTTTGCAGACGGAAATGTAAAACTTTATAAACTTTGACAGTTTGCTGATAAATAATTCCAACCACACGGCTGGATCCCTGCTCCTCATTAGTTTCATAAGCTACAACTGAAGCAGACACAAGAAACCTGTTTTGTTGAATACTTGAGAGCAGCTCAAACAGTTATGCAGAAAAGTGTCCTAGGGGAGCTTTCAGATTTTCTCCTATATAAAACCTAACCGTGCAGAACAATTTGTGTTTTATTAGAAAGGCTATATTTTCTTCTTAGCAATAGGAGTATTACAGAAGTTTTCAAATACTAAAATTGCACTCGTAATCAAAGCAGGCTTTCCTCTAAATCTTCCAGCATATTTCACAGTCAGGAGGTTTTGTCCAGCATATAAATCTCATCACAACCTTTTCTGACCTTTCTAAATGTACGACACAGTTAGCCAAAAGTCTGCATGCTTAACAGGCCCTGCGGACTAGCATCTGTGCACTGCTTTGCATCACTCTCATGTAGATGACACTAACAGGAATTGAGAGAGGCAGAACCTTATGCCACGAAAATGAAACAACCTCCTGCATTGTGCTGAGGAGCACTTTATGAGCACTTTACCATGTGTGTCAGTTGCTAAAAAAGGCCATTTTCTATGGAACAAAGGGAAACTTGCTTTATATTCATCCCAGAACCCCTGTGCTGGCAGGAAACTTCAGTGCCCTCAAGCGAACAAATGTTCCATCGTCTGCCTTTCACAAACCTTCAGATCTCTGTGAATGTCAGCAATATTATCCTCCAAACCCAGTCCCCATTCCAGTCTGAAGGCCCGGCCACCGTGCTTGAATCAAATCTCAAGGTGCCAAAGTGTTTGTGATGTAGCCTAGCGCTAAAGAGCCAAGGCAGAGAAGAAAAACAGCAGGACCGATCGATGGTCTTACTTGGCAAATATCAGGGCCGGCCATGGGGCAGCGACTCAAACCGTCTGATGGACAGAAATCATTCTGCCGTGACAAGCTGAGCATGTTAAATGCTGATGAGCTGGTTTGAAAAGGTCTCACCACTTGGGATATTCAAAGTGTCAGCCTTCAGCAGCAGGCTTTAGTCACCAGAAGAAACCAATTTAGAAAGCTATTTCTGAACCTTTGTGTGGCTTTTGCTAAATATATGCCATATCTTGGTGTGAACATCTTTTGTCGCCTATTAACCTTCAGTAAGGAATATATTAAGTATCCCTTAATCTGATGACATATAATAGTTATTTGCAATAAAAACTTTTCATCTATTTTACTCCAACCACTTTTTTACTTTTAAGCAAAAGGAACTATGGACAAAGTGGCACTCTTCATCTCTTCGCTGGTTTTGTCCTTTAGATTTTACAGATGTTAGGTGATAGGGAAGGTTAAATCTTCCTCAGAATTGCAAAAGGTTACACAGCTGTATCTAAAACATGGGGAAAAAAGAGGGGAAACGCACTAACAGCTGTCATCCCCTAACTTCACTGAACAAATGACCTTCTCACAAGTAACAATGAAGATGTTACTCATGTAAGCTTGATTTGAAACTTCACAAATATCCTCTACCTAAGAACAAAACCACAGGGTTTGGATTAAAGTCCTTCTCTGGGTTTTATTTATGCCTGTGGCCAGAATATGTAGTCCAGTGGCAAACATCCCAGAGCCAGATCTCCCAAATCAGTTATCCTCCTGAAGTCAATATCAATCCAGCTACTAAATGACACTACAACAATTTCCCATTAAAGAGGTATCATACTGTCAGACTGACCACTTATATATAACTCAATATACATTCTGCCCTCTCCTTGATTAAGTCAATAGGAGACAAGAGACGCTGTGGGATTTTTTTGAGTTGCTGTCAATAATAGCTGGAGGGACAATGGTGATGAGGACAGAAAGCCTCCTCCAGGGAACATTTCAGTTAAAACCACAATAGGTTCCCACTACTGACACATCTACATACAGTACATAACCCCTGTTCATAGAGTTTATTTTAAACGGCTGGAAGAAGGAAGTCTAATATTATAGCCTGCAGCTAATCATCTCTCATGACGACTGCAAAGTTCACTTCAGTTGAAACTGTTGTTACAGAGAAGAGTGTATAAAACTTTGTGGTCAATTTGAAAGCTGTTGAGAGTGATGCTGAACTTTATCACAATGTTCAACATGGTGTTTCTAGTACTTTCCAGCCCTATAACAGACATAGGACTGCAGTTTGTAACTTGAAACAATGAAATCCATGCATTTTTTTTCCAATGCATAAAATTATTTGATGATTTCATGAGAGCAGCCATTTTGCAAAGGACCAAAATACATCAGCTGCCTGTAGTGGAATGATAACCCAAGGGGGTAGAATACATTTTTTCCCCTTTTTTTAAAACAGGTTCTTGGGGAAACTATTTATCGTATTAAAAATGTAAAGGTCTTTAAAACTCATGTATCAAATATGATACGATTGGCATTACAGAGTTGACAAAACAAGGTAATTAATTTTAAGCGTTTTTTCAAATTTCAATGCATTGGTTTTTTTTTAAAGATAGTTTTTGGGGATTTTATGCCTTTAATTGGATAGTAGAGAGGACAGTAGATACAGCAAGAAACAGGGCAAGAGTGGTGAATGACATGCAGGAAAGGATCCGAACCCGGGCCACCTGCGCTTCGATGTTCTTTACCGTATTTTCCGCACTATAAGGCGCTTCGGAGTATAAGCTGCACCTTCAATGAATGGCCTATATGAAAACTGTTTTCATATATAGGGCGCACCGCATTATAAGGCGCATAGAATAGAAGCTACAGTAGTGGCTGGGGTTGCGTTATGCATCCGCTAGATAGAGCTGCGCTAAAGGGAATGTCAACTAAACAGTCAGATAAGTCAGTCAAATCAGGCTACATCCACACGGAGCCACACATTTTCCTATCCTACTATTTTCTGTGCCGTGCGCTGTTAAGACGAAGCCGTTTCTGCCGTCCACAAAAACAGTTTCCAGAGATCATTTCACATGCCAGACCTTTGGCGGAGCGCTGTATTGCTCTAACAAATAACAAGAGAAGAAGCCTGGGCCAGCCTGCGAGCTAACATTAGCACTTAGCAGAATTCCTCTTTACCGGGTCTTACCGCTGTTACTTTGGCGACGCCCCCTAAACATGGTAGCCATGATTAATCAATATTGATCCATATATAAGGCACATCGGATTATAAGGCGGGCGCACCGTCGGCTTTTGAGAAAATTAAAGGCTTTTAGGTGCGCCTTGTAGTGCAGAAAATATGGTACTTGCTTTATCTTTCGCTTAATTTTCCAAAAAATGACAACAAAGCAACACCTTGCAATATTCTACAAAATTACCACTGGCAGGCCTGAAACTTCAGCTTTGCTTCCATATCATCAGCTGCTCATAGCACTAGCCCTCATCAGCTTACAGCTCCGCTGATTACATCTATACATCCATTTGGCAAACAGCAGAAAGGAAAAAATAGAAAAGAGAAAGGAGGTATGCTTTTCCCACTTCTGGTTTTAGCAGTCCACATTGGCACATGGAAGGGCAAGGAACTCCCAGAGCAGAGCTGAATATAAATTACTGTATGCAAAGTCTTGTCATTTACTGTGTTGCAGGTACAAGTGTGATGGAGGGCAGAGCAGAGACACACACTCACACAGTTAGAGCCTACATTTGTCTAGTCATATTATTGCGTCTTGCAATGATCAACTGTGATAAAATCTAAAAAGAGTTTTTGTTTTACCTCTTGTTTTCATTAGCTGCACTGGCTCTCTTTACTTCTTTTTTATGTTATTCAACCTCGGCTTACTTTTCATGGCTCCTGGCATTTTTAGACATAAGACTTCAGCCTTCTAGTGGAACGTTTCAAAACACCAGAGTTGTTATGATTGCAAAAAAATAAGAGACAGGCGAGGACGATTTAAATACGTTAAATGTACCAGTATGAAGGGTTGGAAAATCAAAGTACGATCAATAGAAGAGACATTTGCAATACTTCATACAACCAAATTATATATCTAATCATAAAGAAATTTCAGCTTATGTATCAAAAGTGGAGTAAAAACCCTGTGTCTATGGTATCTCCTATCTATTTGTTTTAGGTTCTATTTAGTGTTAAACTGTGATTCCCTTTAATATAATGAAGCAGTATAATTTGACTAATGAGAACCAGCACTGAGACAACCCTGGCTGTAAATTGCATGTAGCAGGTGTAAAAATTAGATAAGTAAAGGATTAGCAATTTCTGGTTATAGAGACTCGTGTCCAGTTTTGTGTTGGTACAATCTGACCTTTCAGACAGGCTAAGTGCCACTGGAGCACGGCCAGATTTAAACAGCGCCCAAGCAGATGGTAGAGGCAGCCAGCAAGGACACACAAACATGCTCCTCCAGCAGAGGCAGAGTGATTGAGACAACCTGTGGTGCTGCCACCTGTTTTTTGCACACAGCATAATCAAACCATACCCACGAAACTCTCTTGCTCGATGCAATGACTCACTTTCCCAGCATCCCTCAAGCAGCACTCAATGAAACCATTCATCACAAAGTGCCAACAGTGGCTCACATCATTCTCTTTCTGCTCTGTGCTGCCATGTCTCTATCTGAGAAGAAGGGATAAAGAAGCACGAAAATATTTGGCGTGCAGAGCTTTTCACTTAGTACATTTTAGTTTTGTGCTGCTTGGAAACACACTTGATGACTCAGACATGAACGTGACAATCATGGGGTCATACATCGATCGTTTCCTTCCTACTGCATGAGCCCACCTTAGAGTTGGCGATGATTCACCCATCACACATGCGCACACACATACACACACACTTCATGCCACAAATTTCCATTACTGCTTTCCTGCCACTAAAATAAGCACACAAATGGTGTCTCATGCTGGTTATTATTGCACTTAGGCCCATTCCATCAGAAAAAGTTTTCGTTATAATGTGTTACATGTTTGTCATGAATGGAGCTAAAATACACATTTTGTGTGCCTGTGCAAGTGTGTTGGTCCATGGTCCTATACACTTTTTCTTAACTACCACTATGGAAATCTGCATAGTTTTATGTGAATATGAAAAGCTAAGTTAGCTCATTTTAAAGGCTACAGACAGCTTTTGAGAAGAATTTTGTTTTCCCTTCCTGTAGGATACTTCTGATTTCTTCCACTTTTTTTAAATTAATGTGTGGATAATGTTTTTGGATAAACAGAAAACGGTAATGCTTACCCCTTGCACTGGTTTGGGGTATTAACAATGACCTAATGTGTGTGATCAGTCTTGTTGCTAATGGTCTTATTTGTTTTAGTTGGTCATAAAAGCAACCAATTTGTTTCACAACAGCTAAATATCTTCACATGGGGCTTTAAATCAATGCAGTCACCCCTTACTTCAACAATTGTTGTCTAATAAGTAGGGTAATGAACTTCCTCAACACTTGGTTTTGACCATGTGTCAACCTACAGTGTTGAAAAATGAAGCCAATGCACTATTGCAAAACAAATGTTTTTCCTTTGGTTTGCACCTGAGGCTGGCTCCAAAAGCCCAGAGGCCAGATGCACAAGCTCTGTCAAGTTCTGTCTTCAGTAAGGCTGTGTAGTCCACACCAAACCTCATGTTGAAACTAGTTCGTTTGTGCTGAACCATTGTTCGATTGCACCACAGAGACAGAAGGGTCATCCCAACTTGTGGGCTGTAAGGTCCAGATTAACCAGAGCATTGTTGCAGAAATTCATTTTTCATTCTAGCCAATGAGGTGGTTTTTTTTAATGGGACGCTTGATTCTGCACTAACTCCCATGTCTCATTGCCGCTACAAACAAGCTAACAGCTGATTTTATCTACTAAAACTGATGCTAATCGAAAAACAGCAACATAGTATATATAACAAAACATTTTGATACATTGGTAACTACAGTATGGGGTAAATAAGAACAGTGAAAATGAGTGGGGATATTGTCAACTAAAACTTACTGCAGTGAATAAAGCAGTACTTTAGCAAAGTGTAGATGTAAATGAGCGTAATTATCTCCACTGGTGAGTTAAGACCAAACTAGGAGGGTTGGGACAATATGCTTTTCTCTTAATTCAATGCTTTTAAGAATTTTGGAGTGCCGATGGGATTTAAATTGAAATTTTTTGATAGTTCAGATTTTTGCGATTTTAGTTTGCTTTCTTTAACACCAGACCAAGTGAAAAAGTGGAATGATGACTACAGACTATATCAGGTTTAGACTATATTAATTTTTAAAGTTCATTCAGGGGATCTGACATCTCAATTTTTTTCCAATCCAGCCTATAAACAAAGACTTAAATGAAGGATTTGAACTTAAAAAAAAAAAAAGATTTCTATACAAAAAAATTATAATTTTAAACATCAAACAAAAAATCACAACACTATGATACACAATTTTTTTTTTCTCCCACCCCTACAAAAGAGACTGTGTTTGAACTCAGGCACAGCTGGTGCAACCCAGTCCAGGAATCCTGATGTTGTTCCATGTTGAAATGCCAAGTTTTACTGTTTAAATGACCATGTTTATTTCCATTTCCATGATAATTCAAATGTAGGGATTGGTACCAAATAAGTTACTTTTATAGGCACCAACTGAATTCTATCTGTTGTACCGTGTACCGATTTATGTAAAGGGTACCATGTTTGGGTACCCATCATTGTGACTGTAAGAGAGTGAAAGAGAAGGCGATTCTCCATGCTAGACATGAACACAGCATTGCGAATTAGTATGTTGAGAAATAAATGTGTTAAATTGAAAAACTTTGAGACTTTATTACCACATAAACACACACAAAAGTACCGAAAATTGGTACCGTTGAGTACCGATACGGATTGCCAGGTACCAGGCATCGGTACTGTATCATTTCGAATATGAAAAGTACCTATCCCTATTCAAATACATTTTCATAACAACTAGTAACTTAATGAGTTGGAGACAAGTGTGCACATGGTACCCATCGTACCTCAGCTTTACCGATTTACCTGTGACATAGGGGCCACTGCCATTGGGCTTTGTAAAAAGTCACTGAAACTTTGCCCATGTTTTAACGGTCCTTTGTTCTGATGAAGTAATGTGATTGAGAAAGATCTATTTCATGAGTTCAACAACAGTGGTACAATTTCAATCCTGTATCACTTTGCATTAGTTGTTCCGAATACTGCAGAGTCTCCTTTCAGCAGGTGGTCCGTCTATGTTAATAAAGTTGGTACCCCTGACTCTTCTTTCACCTGCTGTTTTATGACTGGAAACATGTAGATGAGTTGTAGTGTTTTGTTAACATCCAGCTGTGTTGGTGTTCAGTACTTGGTGTTCCCTTTTGTGTAATACTAATTTATTTTATTGCTGCCATTAGCCTCAAAACACATACTCCCTGATTGACACAGATGTCTTTTGTGTCATTTTAATACTAAACTAAAACTAATAATTAGTTGCTCATTCAAAAACAAAGGTCAAAAAAGTAATACCTTGATGTAGTGCTCCAGCTTTGGGTAAACTCTACTTACTCCAAGAACAATAGAGAGAAATGTCCTGTGAGGAAATGAGGTAGTGACCACGTGCGTGACTTCAGGGAAGGAGACGACATTGAAGCCAGAGGTCTCGTAGCTTTTGAAAAGCTCCTCATCTGCCTTGTTCTCCCCCTCACTCAGAATACTGCCCACAGCATAGCGGCACTGTGGCCCAGGCACCTAGGATCAAAGGAGAAAATAACACAGATTTTAAAAAAGAGAAGATAGAGCAAACAACACAGACAAATGGATGAGAAAGAGAAAATAAAATCTATGGATCTGTTCATTTTCTTATTACAGTTGTTCTTAAACACATGTTTGTACTAAGCTGCTATTATAACAGCAGCACTTACAGATTATTGCTCTGAATTAGTGTTTGGCTATTTCAGGAAAAATCATGTTTGCAGGAGTTTATGAGCAGGAAGTGATGGACACAATTTCAAGGCTCTACATCATCTTTCTACCAGCCAGAGAAAAGGAGGGGAAACTCTAAAATACCAAATTCTAAAAACTATTTTGGATTCCCTTTCTCTGAGAACTGGTGAGTCAAATCCACTAGTGTCTCATTGAAGGGAAAGATGGCTCCCAAAATAATGAGGTGTTGGCCAAAAAAGGTATCCACTCTGATGTCAACCAGGTGCCAGATTTAAAGAGGAAAATATCCTTCTCCATTGGAGTTTAATTGGAACATTTGGCAACGCAGCAATTATTGCTCCTTCCTCCATTCTGTGCGCCCCGGTGCCCATTAAACAATGGAAGAAGAAAAGAGAGACAGTCCTCACAAATGAATACTCCTGGGATATCCAAGACATTCTCCCCACTGTGCTGAGCTGAGCACCACTGAAGGCTCATGCAATAAATAAGGCGGAATGGTCCAATTTGTTCATAAACCTATCAATGCCACGCTTCAATCAGCCCGAGTGTCTAAGAATGCTGATTCTCCCTTTCGCTTCTCATCACACACGGTCAGTCATGGATAGAAGTGTTGGTGTTTGCTTATTTTTTTTCACAACAACAGGCAGAAAGTTTTCTTCCATAGAGAATCTGCAAACTTTGAGAAATCTAGAGACAAATATGAAATAAAAGAAGAAGAGCTTTTCATTTTCCAACACAAAGTCTGATAAATAAATAGCAGCCACACCCTGCTACACACGCATAGATATTTTTTATATACTAGCAAGTTTATACCAAGGTTTTTTTGGGTAGCAGCAGATTATCATATTTGGGGTGTTATTGGATATTGCATGTAACTCATCTTAATTCTATCGTAACAATAGTTAAATTGTGAGTTTGAGAGAAATATGGCCTTCCTCAGATGCTGATTCACACAGCCACAGCCTCCTTCAGTCGAAGTCCTGTCTGTGAATACTGAATACCATACACAACAAGACATCTATAAGAAAGAATAAAATGTGATGGCTATTTTTCTACCAGTAGCATTTTAGACTCAAAGACCTATCAGTTATGTGAGGAAAAGGCTGGCAGATAATGAAAAGGTTTGCAGATAAGAAAAAGGTTTTCATTGAGTTGTATTTATAAAGAGAAAAAAAACCTTAAAAGGGCAGATATTGTGTTCCTGCTACTTTTGTGATCTGCTGTCAGTTTCCTGCTCTGTTCCTCTGGGTAGAGGTTCTTCAGTTTGAGTTAAGTTTTGGGGAAATGAGCACTGCATTCAGATGACTTGAAACCACTGAGGTAGGTGCATTGTTTTCTCCTGACATTTTAATTTTTTTCCCTTTTTTTGTCTGAGAAGAGACGGTCTGTCAAAACACTTCCAGTTTAAGTTTTTACTGTTAAAAGGCTTTTCTTTTCTCCCATTAGTTTGGGACTGTGAAAGTAAAGTTTTCAGCAAAACCACATCTCATTTGTCCAGTGCCTTTGTTCAGTAAACCTCAACTCTACATTTACAAACATGGTTGTGACTATCACTGCCGTCAATAATGGTCAGTTCAGTCAGGACCACACTCTTCAAAACAATTAATTATGTGTATGTAGTAAATAATGACTGGCAGCATGGCTCTGTTCTGGGATTTCCCTGTCTTTCCACATGCCAATGTTGAATGCCAAGACCTGAGATGGGAAGAGCACACTTCCCCACCTTTTTATTTGCAGACATGTAAAGCCAAGGCAGGGAGAGCAGCAGCAAAGCTTTTCAAAGTGGGCATCAGTGAAAGCACAACAACAGTATTATCAGACAAAGCATAAAAGGAGGAGCTGAGGGTGGTGGGTGGGTTGGGGGGGTCAAAGCAGCATGCATGGGAAGTGGACATCACTGCAATCAAAGAATGGGCAGTTCACTCAGGACCACTCCCATCGTCATAAAATTGCATGGAAAGAGTTAAACCGGTGGTGTGGCTCTGTTCTGGGAGTTCCCTGTCATTCCATATGCCAATGGTGAACGCCAAAGCCTGAGGTGGGAAGAGCACACTTCCCCTCCAATGAAAAGCCAAGGCAGGGAGAGCAGCAGCAAAGACCCCCAAGGGTACAGAACAGTGCGAGCATCAGTGACAATACATACGACACTGGTAAAATCAGCATCAAAGGAGGTGCTTTGGTGGAGATTGTTGCAAAAGGGGTTTGCAGGAAGAGTAGTTAGACTATTGCAGTTAAATTGAACATCTATTTTGAGATTTACCATTTGCATGTATAGATGTCATTAACTGATAGCAGCTGGTTTTAGGAGCTGCAGGTGAACTGTGGGGCAAGCTGACATTATTTTAAATTGTCAGCAACAAAGAAAAAGAACACATCACACATTTTTTTAATCCACTAATTGCTTTTTTGCCTTTAGTGTAAGCATCAGGAGTATATTTGAGAGAGTTTACCCATGAAGATATTTTTGACACTTTGGATGTTTTGGGGGCACACAGTGGGAAGTCTGAGCTGAGCAGATTTATTAATCAGCACAGGGCTCCATGCGGGGAGTCCACAACAAGCAACTGCAACTCATAAGCAGAAGCTTCTGTCCACACACTATCTTTGTTTTCCCTCTCTGGACTCATCAAGAAACAAGTCTGCTGTCTTTTGAAGTGTCTCCAATACACTGACAGCTTATCTGAAGCGAAAAAATAAAAGTTGCAAAATTCAACCATAGGAGCCACATTTCTGTGTTTCAGCTGCACATTAGCTGAATCCACTTTGATCGAGGAAGAGAGAAGACAAACTAACTTCACCCACATGCAAAACTTCAGTCTAAAGTCACGCTTGCATTTTAAATGTTTTCACTTTGACCTTATGAGAGGGTAAGTGTTGAAGGGATTTTACACTATTTCATCACTTTCCAAAAGCGACGAACACAGAATTTAAACTCATTTTCTGACCAGCATCTCCAGAAGTAACCATGCCTGCAGCTTTCATCATAAAATGACCCCAACATGTGGATGTGCCGTATCATCACTGCTCTGTTTGTCATCTAGTTTTACTCAGACAATCTGATGTCTCAGAGATCAAAAATCCTCATTGTACGCTCCCTGGTTATAATATAGTTTGACAAAGAACTGCGTGAACCATCCTTGTAACCTCACTCTGCTGTTAGTGGAAAAAAGTTGCACGCAGAGGGGGAGAGGAGGAGGAGAGCTTCAGGGTAGAGGTGAAGTGAGCACACTGGGTCAGGAACTCCCCTCCCTGCCTTTGTGACTGTGAAGAGGCTGCTGAAAGACAAGAGTTTAGAGAGTGGGGGCTGTACTTTTTTTTTTTTTTTTACATTTTTTTTATTCTGAAGGAACAGAGAGTGCAGCTCCAGCCCTGTAACCATAGTAACCATCTCAGCTCTAACTTAAGTCCACATTAAGGTCTTTTGTTTCTCCAGAGGAAGTGATTATAGGAGGTAAAAGTGAGAAAAGTGAGAAGAGAGGTTGAGAATAGTTACGCTGACACTCCTCTGTCAGATGCACTTTTTGTAAATGGTTCTCACCAAAGATATCAATGGAAGAGTCTCTCAGCATTTAGACACCAAACACCAGCCCTCCTGTGTGAGAGAGTGAGAGAGAGCACTCTCCGGGGCTCCTGATGCAGGGGCTGAATGGCATCCTGAGGCTCGGGGGGCTAATGAGCTGAGATCATTACACCAATTATTTTAACTTAGATCAGGACTTGGCTGTGAGAGCGCAGAGGAACCAGGACCACTGCTAGCTTAATTGCTGGCTTGGAAAAAAAAAAGAGGATGAGCACAACAAAAAGGGTTTTGAAGCAGAGCTGGGAAGTGTCCACCACTGAGCACTGGTTACATTCCATCAAGTAACAAGGAATTGGACTTTGGCTGGTTCAAGCACAGTCACTTAAGTTAACAGATAAAAAAAAATGGTATGGAATATGATAGGCAATGTTTACCACAGATACATCATAAGAGGAGCTGACAGAATACAGATACAAAGAAGACTTAATGATTTGAATAACAAAGGATTAGGGCCACATCAAGGAAGGGTTAATTAAGTCCACAAGACTAAAGTTGTCATTTTCCAGTAATTGTGTGATAAGACAAAAAAGTGCTGCTGTATATTTTATTCGTCCTCTGTTTTCGGGTGAAGCTGCTAACTAGCAAAAAGGTGCAGCTGGTCTTGGGTTTCGGTTTTACTTAATTGCTTACATGCTATTATTTGACTTATAAACTGAATCCTAACAAGTAATGCATGTGTCCCCCAAGAGACATGTGTGTCCCCAACTGTAGGCCGCAGAGTGCAGGGGGAGAAGGAGCAGCAGTGTGACATGTACTATTGAGAAATTAAATGAACTGGAGCAAACATACAGCAGAGTGCACAGTGGTAAAAAAGCAGCTTCCGTTAGTTAACAGCCAAATGAGTATACTGACAGTGTATAGGAATTCTAGCACCACAAGATATGTATCTGCAGCAGCATGTAAAAAAAAAACTACTAAAATAAATAAAGGGGAGGCAGAAAAAGTACCCTCTAAATACAAAAAAAAATGTAACTGCTTCATGAGATCAAACTGAATGAAGTATTTTTTATTCATTTTTATTGTAGGTTTTTTTTTCTTTCATTTCTTTACTTTGTTTTGAGTACTCTTTTCATGTCTTAACATTACACTGATTGGAAGTTTTAAAAGTGGAATACATTATAAATAAAAAAAAGATTTTTGGTTGTTGAAACCAGGCACAACATTATTCATTTTAGGGTTTATGTTGGTGTGGTGGATTGATCTCTACAATGTTAATACTCTGTTGTTGGTTGAGTTTTCTTAACTGTTGTGAAAGTTTAAAAGCATTGTTTGGTTTTTCATGAAGAATAAATGTTTTTAGTGTGGGGAGTTCAGTTTTGACCTGGAAGTGTGACATTTGAGGAGCTGAGCCTGCAGTTTTAGATTTGTGTTGAGCATTAAAAACGGTGCATAGTTTTGAGAGATCTGTCACAGCAGTCGAAATAAATTGTCAAGTCCCAAGTGCTGTCTTCAGAAATTGTAGATAATTGGAGTAGAGTTTAGTTCTTCTTTTCTGAAAAGAAAAGTTTCCTTTTTATAAATTTTAGCCTCTAGCTTATTTTGGCATCTTTTTAAATGTTTGTGTTGATAATCCTAATCTCTTGGTTCAGTGTTTTAAATTGTGGGCAGTTGTGGGCCCCACAGGGCCACCTTCAGGTGGGGCACATAAATGAATACAATACTAAAATAAAGTTGTCAATAAGCAAGAAAAAATCTGTCATTTCTATTTATGTAAAGTTCTGTTAATTAAGTAGTGGATATCAGAAGACCAGGCAGCCAGCCACCTGCACCAAAATGAGGAAAGTTATAACTGTAAAAAATACATAAAATCACATGTTTATTTAGAGCAAAATACTTAATCTTTTAGCACCTCTACAACACATTTTCAACAGACTGTACAAGCATCTCACTTAGTTTTTGCTGAAACTGTTTTGGAAAAGATTTTTCAACTGTATGGTTGTCATTTTGTGGGGCTGTTAAATGGGTTGTGTTATAATGATATAGGTTTCTATCATATCTCATACCCTGACTATTTAAATGAGGGTCAGCTAATTAGCAGAACTAGGGTCTATACATGTTACAGAAAAAAACCCCACACCATTCCTGAATCCTGAAACTCTGACATGTTGCAATCTTTTACATTATCAAATTATTACAATAATAGAGCCCACAGATATCTAGCTGTAATCTTATCACACACATTTCTTTATAATATTGCTCAAGTAAAGGAGTTTGTTTTGGGAGTGACAGCTGCATAGTAATGTTTATTGTAAGCCTATGTTTTATTAGATGCATGAAACTAGAGATCGTATCCCTCAGCCCTTTTTTCCATGCCTCTAACCTGAACCTTTACACACTGCATCAAACTGTACTGTCCAAATATTTCCAAGTGCTACTTTTTGCTTCATTCCCTCTCTTTCTGTTTGGACAGAGGTTGTTGAAAAAACATCCCATGCTGGACTCTTTGTTTTGAAATGTGGGAACCAGCACCACAGGATGAGGGAGACCACAAATAGTGAGCAGGATTTGGTATCTTCAAAACATATCCAGCAGATATTATATCCTGCTGCTCAAAGACACTGAGATTTGAAGGATGGATGAGTTCACACAAGCAAAGATTGGGAGTGTAGGAAGACTTCTTCCAGCAAAACTAATTAACTAACTAACTGTCTGATGTGGCAGTAAAAAAGGCTTTAGTCACTTTACCATAAGTGCTATAAATCAGAGCCTATCCTTGAAGTTTGGCAGCAGGAGCAAAGATTTGATAAATACCCAAGTTAATTCACCTGTTCAGTGTTGGCCACCAACGTTTAGAAGTGGTTACCATATGACACAGCTCATACAGACAACCTCAGGTGCACTTGTATAATGATGTGATCCAAAAAATGGCACCAAAACCAAAACGTATCAGACAATTTAGCAGAGCACTTTCTCAACAAAAACAGAGATGCAGAAGGTAAAACGGAAAGGTGACTGAATGCAAGGACGAGACCTTGCGTGTCACTGGATTAAGCTTTTGTGGGGGGGAAATACATTTCAAACTGAACCTTAAAACAAATTTTACATTTATTCATTTACTCATGAACCATTGAATTTTGACCAGTGCCAGTAGACTACTGGGTATCACCTTTGACCGCTTTACTAAAAAATGGCAATACCGCCATCTCCTGGCCGACTGCACAGCTTCTATCACTTTGTATGAACACAAGTACCTTACAATTAAAATAGTAAGTTAAAGGCTACTAAACACTTCTGTTAAAAAAGTCCAGTTTGACTCGAACCGTTGTGTAATGGGTGGTGGATGTGTCAAAGTTTACCTTTTTAGGGTCGTCATAAAACACTCCAATACATGACAGCTTTGGTCCAATACTGTGGGACTCCTGAAAAAGCTGTCCACAGTTTTTATACGGTCCTTGTTTGAATTTGTAGGCGAATATGATTTTCTTTATGGGTGGAGAGCCTGTCAATACGATGATCTCCGACAGAAGTCCCGAGTACAAAATGTAGCCAGCTAACGTTAGGAGACTTATCAGGCTAATGATGACACACAAACTGACACAGTCCAGCATGTTGGCCAATACTTGAAGACTCGTGTTTTAAAGAGCTTCTTCTAAACTCTACGTTTTAGTGTCTTTCCTGCCCCATACTCACATTCTAGGGGAAATGTTAAGTTGCTTTCATGTAGCAATCACCCAAACCTTAACTAAAACCAAATAAGGTTGCTGAACAAGGGACTGCACATGCACGGTACTTCCTGGAATGTACCATTTATGCCGACTACAAGGGGTGTTTAAGGTTATAGGTGAACTTTTAAACTTCTTAAAGTAAAAAATAAATAAATAAAAAAAAATACCCATACCAAACTCATTTCGTAATTCATTTATTTAGAGTTAATCGATGTAGAGTTAAGAATTATAGGTTAAATTTGTAAAATATTTGCGCGCTGCCAACTTGTGCGCCCGTTACCCACACCGTTTGAAAGTCGGTTAATGTTACGTTATCTTACCTAAATGTAAATTAGAAAGGGAGCAATGAAATACAGTACAAATACAATTCAAATACTCATAAAAGAAAGGTGGTTGGATCAGGTAGTAAACTCCAAAGAAAATGTGGTTTAGCCAATGACCATATTTGGTTTCTTTTTATTATCTAACCTTGCTGTTTATGCTACTTCCTTTAAGTGTGCCGTTTTCTATGAGTTATAGGCTGGTTTTATTAGGACAACCTCATTAATAGCACCTTGCAGATTTTTTTTGTGTGCAACACTTAATTCATTAAAGGGTAAAAAATCAGCAGTGACTGTTACATTTTTGTCCCGCCCCATAAATAAATGAGGGCTGGCCTTGTTGACATTGGACCGCCTAAACAGAGATATACAGCATATTTTAGACGACAACAACTTGTTCGAGAAGTTCATTTGGAGTTCAAAAAAATGGCTGGGAATATCAAAAGGTTTTACGATCTGACAGCTAAGCTGTTGTCCGGAAAAACGTTGAGTTTCTCCGCACTGAAGGGGAAAGTAGTTCTCATTGAAAATGTGGCGTCTCTTTGAGGAACAACAACCAGGGACTACACTCAGATGAACGAGCTTCACAGTCGTTATGCCGCCAAAGGGCTCGTTATTCTGGGTGTGCCCTGTAATCAATTTGGGCATCAGGTAGGCCTTGTGTGATTGTCTGATTTTGTTGTTTCTTACTGAGGACTATTTATTTGCGGGTGAGGGGGTTAACCCCTTGAGTCATAGCAATCTAAATCTAAGCTTATATGAATAAAATGTCTCTATTTTAAAGCCTTTTTTTACAGTTGCAGGCCATAAACCCCAAAATGTGAAAGTGAATCTAATACCAGTTTATTATGCTAGTCCTACTAAGCTGAACAATGCCCCTTTTGTTTGGGTATTATCTCTTTTCTTGGATCAATGATTGACAAGGCTGCTGGTCATTTGAAGTAGTTAACAGGTTAAGTTTGCTAGACTGACTGTCAATCTGCAAAAAAAGGGGGGGAAAAGAATGAAAGACACAACTGTAAGCTTATTAACTAAACAGAAAGTTAAAGCTAACATATTACACTCCAAAAGTTGTAAATGTAAACAAGAAAGTGTAACAACAAAGGCTACAAAAACAAAATGTCAGAAGGGCCGTGACCTTGTTTGGTCATTTCCAATGAAAACCTCAAGTGACCTTGTCATTTATTTTTGGTAATGATTTATTATCTAACAGCCAATCTTGTTTGTGCAAATTCTGTTTTATAACAGGAGAACTGCAAGAATGATGAAATTCTCAAATCTCTGAAGTATATCCGCCCAGGAAATGGCTTTGAACCAAAGTTCCAGCTCCTCGAGAAAATTGAAGTAAATGGGAAGGATGCCCACCCCTTGTTTGTCTACCTGAAAGACAAGCTCCCATTCCCTTCTGATGATGCTATGGCTCTTATGACAGATCCAAAGTTCATCATCTGGAGTCCTGTCTGTAGGAATGATGTCTCCTGGAACTTTGAGAAGTTCCTTGTCAGTCCTGATGGAGACCCATACAAACGCTACAGCAGAAACTTCCTGACATCTGACATTGAGGCTGACATTAAAGAGCTACTCAAGAGGGTAAAATAAGGTGTTACAAATGCAGGTGGCTGTTGAGAATGTCAGTTGTGATCAGTTTGGTTAAAAGATGATGAGCACATGTATGTTTGTTTTTTGTGTTATCATTTGCTTCCACCTTGTAGTCTGATAACACTCCTATGTTTATGATATCCCCAGTGTTCTACACTTTGGTTGTTCAGCCGATTTGCTTTATGAAGACACTCCTTGAAACCGTTTTGTGGGTGAGGGGTTTCTGATGATGATGCTGTAAATCCCTGACTCAACTGTGTACAACCTGCAACCTATCACAAATGCAAAGAGGGGCGTAGAGATGAAAAATAAAAACTGTCATTTAAAAGCTCCTGTTTTTTTCTTCTGTACACACAATGCCATGACAGTATGCTTAAAACACACTCAGAATCATGTGACATGTAGAATTATTTATCAAAAGCAGTAATTACAACTAGGATGGATTCAGGTAAATAGGGACAGCTTAACAAAACAGTTTTTGCTTTTGGAGGCAATATTGTTGATACAGAGATCTTGCTTTGATAGAAAATGACCAAAATCACATAGAGAAAATGGTGTCACATCACATGGGAGGGTGTGGCAAGCATTGAACTGGATGTTATTTTTACAAAAACAAGGAAGAAGAAGTGACCTAAGGGCACACATTTAAATTCACAATACATTGTAGATTAAATTATTCATAATTAAGAGTTAAGTTTTTAAGTGTAACAAAATAAACGAAAACATTTTTAGAAACTGTGGTTTTAAAGATCGAGGTTTTATTTTCTTTTTGTCTGTTTTGTGAGTCTGTCCCAAAATTACCAAACATGGTCACCAACAGTATGTTCCCGGCAATTTGAGACACTATTCATATGCTGATCAAATGAACCCAAACACTACTGTATCAATACATTCATTGATCAAAGTAACTTGACATTTCTTTCAGCACTACTTGACAGAGATGCTGATGAAGATCATCATTGGGGTACATAGTGAGATAAATTTTAATGAGTTTTAAAAACAGATCTTATTGAAAATCTAGTTCCTCAATCCTGTCATGTTCAGATCTTTGAATTTGTTCAAATTAACCATCATAATACTTAGACATGACTTAACTCTCTAAATGTATTCAATATTTCAATCAAACATATAAGCTTCACCAAAATAGGGCTTTGGTGCAAAGTGTGCAAGTCGTGTAAAAGCTACGATAATAACTGGTTTTTAGAGCCATTGAATATTTTTCTTCTTTTTCTCTTGATTAGCTCGTCTATGGTTCAACCTCTTTTTAGAATTCAATCTAAAGCCATTGCAAAGAAGAGTGGAGCATTAGGGAGAAAGTGTAAGGAAGAAAATTATGGCAAGTTGAATGTGGCTAAAAAGGAAAAGAGCCGCTGTTGAGTACACAGTGGTTAAACAGGGCATGAAACATCTTTTGGCATTGGCAGTAATATAGGATTTAAGACAAAGGTCCACTTGTGTCCCACGTTATCAAAGTCACCAAGTAATAATTTTGGGTAAATTACATTTAAGGTTCAGACACTTTTTAAATGATAAAACACAATCACTGTCTCAATATAAACAAAGTAGACATCTTGAGGAATTCAGAAATGTATTATACACTGGGTTTTCTTTTGTATTTCATGCCAAGAATTTGATCACAAAGTGGTCTTAAAAAAACTGTCCTAATATGCCTGAATTGTCAACCATGCATTTATATCGGTTAACATTATGTTGTATGATAATTATAAATAAAAACGTAATGCTATGCTAATCCATACAAGTTTCTCGTAAGTGATTTATTTATCAAAACCTTTTAGATCATAATCTATGTAGGCCTGAAACAGAGAGAAACAGCTGTATCAAGCGCTTCCTGGATGGACGCAGGGGGGCTATCCTTGACAGAGCAGTACACCCAACCGCAACTCATCCAAAATGGCTGGCCAGGAAGATCCAGTGCAGAGAGAGATCCACCAAGATTGGGCGAACCGAGAGTATATAGAAGTCATTACGAGCAGCATCAAAAAAATAGCTGACTTTCTAAACTCATTCGGTAAGTTGTGTGGAACCAGTTTTGCGAATAAAAACAGGTGCTGTGAAGATATTTTGTAGATGGCTAAATCGAGCTAGCTTACCCCTGCTGCTAGCACTGATGTTGCTGTTTAAATGGCCACTCCTTGTTAGCTGTTAGCCTCATCGTTAGCTTTGAGCTTGTTGGTGTTTTCTAGCAAAAAATGCTGTGCTAGTTTGGTGTCGAGTTACCTTGTTTGTTGTTTTGCTTGTTGGCCAACGCTGGCCGCCCAACAAGTGTCAGGATGGGGCTTGTAATGTCAGCTAGAATTAAGTATTTTAGTAGAATACAGCCATCACAGCATAGCTACAGCTGAATCGGTTATACTCAGCTGTCATTTATGGTATAACCTCAGCACCATAACTCCCGATTGATGCTCTCCTAGCAGTAGCTCTCAATGTCGGTTATGCTTCTTAAAGAGAAGAGAATGTCTTTGTAACTGTCAGCATCATCCAGCTAAACTGTTTTAAACGTCATAACATTATAAATGGCTGAAAAAAAATATTTTGTCACAATTTATCATCTTCAGATATGTCATGTCGATCTCGCTTGGCCACCCTCAACGAGAAGCTGACAGCTTTGGAAAGGAGGATTGAATACATTGAGGCAAGAGTAAGTGGACAGTTCTACCATAACAACATTTGGATAAGGTGGTTTGTGCTTTTTGGTATTTTAACATTTTAATATGCTTTACCTTTTTCCATTCTTTTTCAGGTGACAAAAGGAGAAACATTGACTTAGACCATGGAAAGCTGAAAGTGTCCCAGAGCAAGCCTCCCATCCTCTGTCCAGAATTTTTGAAAATTGTGTGATGGACTCCACCTTCCTTTTTTGGGACCATGTGGACCATTTTTATATATAATATTGCTGAGTTTTTGTTGTTTTCTCTCATTATGCATTTGTAAGGAGTACAAGGGTTGGTCCGGGGTGTGAAAAATTGATGTTACAAAACAAAAATAACCTTCATGAGTATTTGTAAACATATGCCGGAATTCAAATTATGAAACTGATAGTGGCACAACCCATTGACAGTCCACGTTGTATACAGTGTCTGCCATATCAGATTTAAGAAAGGAGAACATTCTTGTGTGCCAAGTTGAACAAGTTATTGTGTAGTCATCTTTGTTAAACACCTGCTTGTACAGTGAACTGTTGGGTGATGTTTCAGGATTTAAATACTGTAATAAATGAATAATAACAAATTTATTTTATGCTCTAGCATTTCTTTCTGAAAGATTCCAGAGCCAGATAAACTGGTGAAATAGACAAGGGGCCATACACTTCCAAAAGCACACACAGTTGCATGAGCTGTAAGCTTACAAGACAGTATCGAAGGCCAAAAGATGAAAATAGACAGCCCACAGAGTATACAGGTACAACAGAGAAATTTTACATAGCGACCCATGGACATTATAGACAATAAATTGTACATAACTATTGGCAATGAAATATTTATAGGCGTTCTTTTTGGATTTGCACATCCTGAACAACAGACATGACGTGATGAAAAAGGGAACATTACTAATCATTTGCAATTTCGGTGCTTCCGATTGTAAAAGAACCAAAAACTAGGTCAAAGCAAGGAAAACAACTAAAGAGCAACGTAGTTAATTGCTTAGTCTGCACATTTTCATGATGTTGATTCTATGGCTCTTTGGAGTTTAGAATTCATTTCTGTCATGTAAGAAACGGTAAAACTTGTCATACATTGGTACATTGAATTTACTACACAGAAAGTCAACATACTACAAATATGGCAAGCGAAATCATTGCTAGATTGCCGTTTACACACAGAAGTGGCGTAAATGTACCGTGGTATAAATGTAGCCCGTAGTCTAGTCTGTCAGGTAGTCCCGGACATCAACTTATGAGAAGCTTGTTTTTTTCGGTGGGAGGGGGGTTGCATTTACAGAAGAGGAGATGAAAATCTTGCCGAAAAGTGACCCTCCTTTAATATTCTGTGAAAATGTCTAATTGGACCACTAAAGTAACAAAGGTTTAGCAAACCTAGGGTTCCTGTAAGGTAAATCGTGGGCTTAAAAATATCACCTCCCACAATGCACCGGGCTGTACACCAAAGCATTCTGGGACGAAGAAGGTGTCGTTGTAGTCTTGTTATAAGAGTCCTTGGACGTGAGATGAATATTTTTTGGCTCACAATTCGTCGATTAGCATTCTGAAAATCTCTTTGTGGGCAGTATTACTGTAAACAACCCAAAGCGGTAAGCTTCTGACTATGGAAACCCATAACTCGAATGTTTTTGTGGAGGTTCATAGTCATGGATTGGTTTGTTATAAGTCATGTATGTTTGCTAACGTTAGAGCGATTCCATATTACGGTTCCTCCGCTGATTTCATGTACTAGAACTATCTGTAACGTAGATGGTCTTTTTTGGATATGCCGTTAAAATAAATGAACCAACGAGTATTTCAATCCACGATCAATGTATTTTGCTTTACAGACTTCGTGTGCGCAGTAAGAGAAATGGGAGCCGATAAAAGGTGAGTAACGTAAGCGCCAGTCATCATGGTAGGAGCTGCTCACTTGACTGACTGTTATTTTAGTGGATCTGTAACCGAGCCTTGTCAGTTAGAGTTAAGACATCCAGCGATATATAAGTTAGACTGCAAGCCGAATACGAGGATTGAGTTCACGGTAGTTGATATTTGATGTTGAAAAGTAAGCTATGAAACCAACCTATTAAAATGTCAGCGCAACTTTCCTGCTTTGTTTGTCAATGTATTAGACAACCTTTAATTAAGACGAGAAAAACATCCCCAAGAAGTGTTTTGATTTAGTCTCTTTTTCCTCTACACTTCACCATTATTTCGGACGAGAGTGGGAAATTTTAACTGAATTCTCGGTTTTATCCCCCAAATTTTAGCCGGCACACAGAAAATTCTCTAGGAAATCATATGTATCAGATGTCACTCAAAGATATCACACAACCAATATATTTTTGTTTGTAACCAAGCAAGCAAACAATTAAACAACTGTAATTTTTCAATCAAAGAACAGTTCTGCCTTTTTTTGCTATTTTGTAAAAGTACATTAGTAGCAAGAATAATTATGTTTTAGTATTCAAGATATTATTTTGATCAGAGGGTTTCCATATTTGGATGGGTTAACGTTAGAAACAAAAAGAATATTTTGACAGTCCGCAAAATATTGTTAATTTAGAGCAGTGCTGGCCAACATCTTGCACTGAGTGGAAGTCTAAAATTCAAAAAATGTGTTTACACTTTATGAACTAAAAATCTTAAGAAAGCAAGTTGGAAAAATCCAGAGGAGTTCAAGTGACCAATGTGTCCTATCAAAAAGAGATTGGTTCCTCTCGCTCTGCAGCACAGCAAATCACCCTCAGCCTTTCCAACATTATTTTCAAACTTTTTAATCTCTATTCAATTGTTTTTTCATCTGTAAATTTACTCAAACTTTGAATGTTAAAAGAGATTTTTTAAACAATATAAGCATCAGATGTCAAAACAACTTAACCCTGTTCATATCTTTCAGACTGATGCTTTGATATTAGATCATGGAAGTGAACATGTTGGTGTTACAGTATTTGAGTTTATATAAACATGTATCATGTGAACCCAGAGCAGTTGTGCTGATGTCTCATTCTGCCTCTTACCATCACCCTGAACAGGATTAGCCGAACAGAGCGTAGTGGGAGGTATGGCTCTGAGCAGCCCCGTGATGAATCAGAATGGCGCGAGAGACGAGAGAGGGACCAGGACCGAGATCACAACATGCGGCGCTGGGGTGAAGACAGACGTAATGATCGCTTTGAAGGAGACAGACGAGGATCAAGAGACAGTCCAGAGGTAGATATTCCAATGTTAAGAAAGATTCAAGGGTGAGAGTAAAAATACATTGTTTAATGACATCCACCTGCAACTGATGGGTTTGATCTGTTCTCTTGAAAGCAACGAGAAAGAAAACGCCGTAACAGCGACAGATCTGAAGATGGTTATCACTCCGATGGTGACTACCCAGAACAAGACTACAGAAGGGAGCCTGGGGAAGAGAAGAAAAGCAAAACCATCATGCTCTGGGGTCTGTCTCCTCATGTCACAGAAGATGATGTAAGTTTTCCCAATGGCTTATTCTGATTTTGTGTTCCCTTGTCACTCTGTTGAGGACATGCCTCCAAAAAGGATCTGGGAAACATCAATCCCATCTGCTCTGTTTTTCAGATTTGTTTTGCCATTGATCAACTGGAGGGGCCTCAACCAGTGGATGTCAGGCTGATGAAAAAGAAAACAGGTGAGAACCTGATACATGATGGATCCCAACCTCCCCCCAGTCTTTGACCATAGGGCCAATCTGCTTCCAATCAGACCCATTTTCCCATAGCAGCTAGGAGACTATTGTATCAAGTTACTTAAAAATGTTGTTCCAAGACATATGATTTCAGTCAATTGTGGATCATTTGAAGGTAAGTATAATCTATAAAAAAAATATTTTCTCGGAAATCAATTGGCAAACCGTCCATGTTTAAGTAATTAGGATTTTTTGCTATGGTAAAACTCCTAAGGAGTGGCCCACTGTTTACCAAACAGGGCCTGGGTCGTGAAGCAGTTTGTGGAAGAGTTTGAATAATATGCCCATGGACTCTTAACTAACACGCCTCCCGTCTATATTTGAATGCTGTCTCTAGGTATAAGCCGTGGTTTCGCCTTCGTGGACTTTTATCACTTGCAAGATGCTACCCGATGGATGGAGACCAATCAGGTTGCTTCACAATCGCCAAGTCTAGTTTTAATCTTGGGGATCTGAAAATAAAAAATACCCAAAGGCAACCAAAATGAAATGAATAAGTAGTGTGGAGAACCTCACAGATCTTTAAAGAAATCATTTAGATGTTGGACTGTGTTCTTGATTTATTCAACAAGTGTGTTGTTTAGTTAAATCATATGGTAGTGACTTCAAAGCTTCAGATTGACTGATATTGTGAGGTAAACTCCACAAGGACTCAGAATTAAAGAAAATAAACACATCTTTACCTTGTTGATACAGGCTTTACCCATGATATGTTAGAGCTGAACGAAAGCCCAGACTTTACTTTTAGCCCAACCCTCATTAGATTCTTTATCTTCTTTTTTGGTTTCTTTTAATTGTTTTGTTTTGATTGTTGAAAATGTGTGTTAGGGTCACACTGTACACTTTGCTCCAGCTCAGCCTGGGCACTCGGGTCCCAAACACCTACAGAACCCTCCATACATCATGCTCACATATACATCATGTGCCTGTCTTGTCTTTAACACAAAGACTATCTGTTGGGGGTCCCTCTCCCCCACTCCTCCCTTCCAACACTGCTTGCTCTGTTGATGAGATAAAGGCCTGCCAGAAACATTTGACTAATTTTTCTTGTCCCTTTGCAGAAACGTCTAACCATCCAAGGCAAAACAGTGGACATGCACTACAGTCACCCCAGAAACAAGTATGAAGACTGGCTCTGCAACACTGTAAGTGCATCATCTGTCTTGGTCTCATGCTTTCACAGAACACCTCACACCAACATTTAGGCCTATGAATTACGATGTTGTAGCCCTGTCAGCACATTTTGTGGCACACTAAAATTTGATAAGCGGTAATGATTGGGTTGTGTCTTGGGTAAGTATGGTATACTGTACCATTGTAGATTGGCTGTTTTCTGAGGCAGCTCTGTTTAGGGTTAAGTAGGTGTGTAATAAAAATGATTTGAACGGTTACTTGCAGTGTGGCCTGTACAATTTCCGGAGGAGGCTGAAGTGCTTCAGGTGTGGAGCAGCCAAAGCTGGTAAGTAGTTAAATCCAACAAAAGGCCACTGAGTGCAGACATCCGGGCTGCTGGGATGCAACACAATGTTTTTGTTGTGTTGTTTCAGTCTGAAGTAGGAAAAGCGCACAGATAGGAAACAAAGTATGTTTTTCCTGACCACCTGATGAGAAAATACTACACATGATAGAACTTACAAAATCAGCTTTGATCTAAGCTACCTGTTACTGCAAACACATTTTTTACTCATTAAATTATCTCTTACTTCCAGTTTCAAGAAGGTCATGTTAATGCACCTCTCACTTCTCTGTGATTCTCTTAACAGAAAGTGAAAATGGAAATAATCCTGGAGCCTCCGAAACGCAACCCACTGCAGATTTCTATGGCGACAGTAAGATTTTTCTTTTTTTTACTTCTAGAAGCCACATGTTTGTCAAAACTAAAATTGTTCCCATCAACTGAATGATAATAATTGATTTTCTTTTTCATAAACAGCAATCATCCTGAGAAATATTGCCCCTCTGACCACTGTGGAAGCAATTATGACAGCCCTTGCACCATATGCTAACCTGTCATCAAACAACATCCGCCTCATCAAGGACAAGCAGACGGGCCAGAACAGAGGCTTTGCTTTTGTACAGCTCTCATCTCCCCTGGTAAATATTCTTATCTTTAGATTTGGCTGCTCCTCTAATATTATTCTCAACAAATTTGTTTGCACATTCAAAGCTAGTGTCTCACTTAAGTTTTAATTGTTTCTGTGTTCACAGGAGGCCTCCCAGCTGTTAACCATCTTACAAGGACTGCAGCCGCCTCTTAAACTAGATGGAAAAACAATAGGAGTGGATTATGCCAAGAGTGCCAGGAAGTGAGAATGACAGATAGGAACAAGCCTTGACTTTACGATGCTGAAAATTTAAACAAATGCCTCTTTCAACTCTCAACTCTAAATCATCCGTCATATGTTTCAGGGACCTTATACTACCTGATGGCAATCGTGTCAGTGCCTTCTCTGTTGCCAGCACGGCCATCGCTGCTGCCCAGTGGTCCTCTAGTCAGGTAGACCTATGTTTTCCACCATATTCATCTTCTGCTGGTATGAATTAAGCAGACTTATAACCCGTGCTTTTTCTTTTTACAGCCACAGCAGAGCTCAGATGGGATGTCAGAGTACAGCTACTTGCAAGAGGGATACACTCCCATGTCACAGGTTGGTAGAACAGAAAAAGCTGTGGTGATTAGCAAAAAGAGCAGATCTCTCTTTTGTCTTACGATCTCTTTGATGGAACGCAGCCCTGTAGTAACACCTAGTGGCAGCAGTAAGCATCTACGTGTGGTCAAAAAAAATCCCTGCCACAATTTTAGGGATAAGATGACGGGCTGGATCTTTACTAATACTGTTGGCACTAATCTGTTTCACACAATTAAGCTTTAAGAAGACATGATTAAGATGATGTGCTTTTATGTTTTAGGACTTTCAGAATTACTACCAGCAAGGAGCTGCAGCCAGCACCTCTCAGGGAAATGGGATTCTAGGAGGTATGAGATTCTACATTTTTATGTAAATCATAATAAATAAAGCTCAAACAAAAGAATCTGTCCTTAGACCTTTCTTTTATAAATTCAGCTGCCCCAGGCATGAAGATTCTTCCAACTGCAGCTGGAGTTGTCATTTCACAGAGTGCACAAGTCTACCAGCCACATATCATTGTGCAGCCTGCAGTTCAGGTAACTACCATCTTTTTCTTTTCTTTCCTTTTTTTTTTTTAAACTCACACTACTACTCATAAAACGCAATCCATTATAATAATAATCTCTATATGTAATTGCAGGCTTTGCCACTTGCCCAGCAGTTGGAGGTGAAACCCCACACAGGACATATGTCAGCCATTGAAGCCACGTCGATGCCCGCTGCCACAGTAGCTGCTGCCACGGTTACCACCTCTGGGACTCTAGCAGCCCCACAACAGACAGCTGACACCAGCACTGGTATGAGCACACAAGATCCCTTAAAACCTGTGCTGCTGAAATGTGATTTGCACAAAGAGGGAATCCTTGAGGTCATTGCTATATTTGTTACTTAAAGTGTTTCCCAAAGGATCTGCTTTAAGAGGGATTTTCCCCCTAATGTTTCTTGTGGGAGTATGGGTGTGGACACAAACTTATTCAATGAGTTTTTTCCTTTTACAAACAAGACAGCAGCGACTGATCTTCAGTTTCGGTGTCCACGTACATAGTGGTTGTACTTTTTATTGCTGTGGCTTAGTTAAAAGGGCTTATAGCAGAAGGCATCTGTATTTAAAAAGTTTATGTTTAGTTATGGCAGTAAAAAAAAGTTTGAATGACATATCAATAATCCATAAATATTGGTCACTGAACATTTTACTGTTTGACAGATTTTAATTTTACTTTCCTTTGAGTATAATTTTACGTCATTAAGCCATGATTATTTTGTTTTATAACTAGCAGTTGTTCCTGATACATCCACCTATCAGTACGATGAGACCTCTGGCTACTACTATGATCCTCAGACTGGCCTCTATTATGACCCAAACACTCATGTAAGTTGCAAACAGCCCTGATGTACAGAAGTCTCACATGTTGAGTCACATGGCTTTGTACTCATTTGATTTTGTGACATTTACTTTCCTCTGCAGTACTACTACAACTCTCAGACCCAGCAGTATCTGTACTGGGACAGTGAGAAGCAGACATATGTTCCCGCCTCTACAGACACACCTGCAGCACAGAGTGAGGGCACTGCAGCCACAAGCAGCAAAGAACCTAAAGAAAGCAAAGAGAAGAAGGAAAAACCCAAAAGCAAGACTGCTCAGCAGGTATGCTTTTATGTTGCACAGTCTTTTCTTTAAATGAAACACATGGGGCGTTTGATTTTTCAGCCCTTTATTAATTTTTTTTTAGATTGCAAAAGACATGGAAAGATGGGCTAAAACTCTCAACAAGCAGAAAGAGAACTTCAAGAGTAGCTTTCAGCCGATCAGTCAAGAAGAACGGAAAGAGGCAGCAGCTGCTGATGCTGGATTCATACTGTTTGAAAAGAAGGTAAGGATTTAATCCGTTACAAAGCACAAGGGTCAGGTTTACATTTTACAACTGGGCATATAGGTTGAGTGTATTTATTTATCATTAGCAGGCAGGAGCTCTTGACAGACTCATGCCAGATGTGCTGAGGGGCCCTGAAGAGGAGCCAACAACGAGCTCAGCCAGCTCCTCTAAGGTGAGCTTTCCCCAGCAGCTTGTTAGTATCTATCATCAGAGCTGTCTTATTTCCAAGCGTGTTTTTTAATATGTTTTCTTTCCACCTGTCCTTGTTTATCCGTGGTGTGGTTAGCTTGGCCTTGTGGCAGCTTACAGTGGAGACAGTGACCCTGAAGAGGGTGGGGCAGAGCCCGATGGCGCTGAAGGTATCCAGAGCAAGCTAACAGACTGGACAAAGATGGCCTGCCTTCTATGTAGGAGACAGTTCCCCAACAAGGAGGGTCTTCTTCGACATCAGCAGCTCTCTGACCTTCATAAGGTACCGTCTCCCCTTCTGTCTTAAGGCAAAAACTGTGATGAGAAAAATCACGTATGGTGAAGTTTCTATCGTTTCACATTTTTTTAAATTGTTTATTTTCTTTTTTAATAGAAAAACTTGGAGGTTCTCCGGAGATCCAAAATGAGTGAAGCAGAGCTGGAGGAGCTGGAGAGAAAAGAGACTGAGGTTAGGCTACAGACATTACAGACATGACACAATCATTCATAAAATTTACATCTGTATATTCATATAGAAATTGTTTCTCTCTTCTTGTGACTAGTTGAAATACAGAGACAGGGCAGCAGAGAGGAGAGAAAAGTATGGCATCCCTGAACCTCCTGCACCCAAAAAGAAGAAATTTAGCCAACCTACCCCAGCTGTGTAAGTCTCTTAGTTTAAGTCTATGAAAAAAAAACCCTTTCTGAGTCTTGGCAGAGATTGTGCTGTCAGTTTGTGTTCATAGGTGATGTTAAGATTTTCTAACTTTCTTTCCAATAAAGAAACTATGAACAGCCCACCAAAGATGGTCTTAACAGCGACAACATTGGGAACAAAATGCTGCAGGCCATGGGCTGGAAGGAGGGTAAAGGTCTTGGGCGCAACCAGCAGGGCATCACTACGCCAATTGAGGTATTCACATCAAGCACCTTGATTGTGTATTTAGCACTTTTAAGTTCACGAAAGTAGCTGAATTTCTGAAAATACTGATACATGTTGTTTCTTCTTTAGGCCCAGTTGAGAACGAAAGGAGCCGGTCTTGGCACAAAAGGCACCAACTACTCACTCTCTGCATCAGACACTTACAAAGACGCAGTTCGCAAAGCCATGTTTGCCCGTTTTACTGAATTGGAGTGAGTCTTTACTCTGAAGCTAAAATGACTTTTTTTGGCCTGCAGATGATTTGATTTTTCCTGAGATGTAGGATTACATCTTCATCAACCATGGCAAGAGAACTGGTCTCTAATTATTCCTGTTCATGTATGAAACATGATTGCCTCACGGCACAAAGGGTCAGACAGCAGCGAAAAAGGCTGTAACAGAGCTGGATTTAAATCGTGAAAAATGTAATTTATGAATTGTAAATAGGCACAGGGAATCTACTCCATGCATTTCTTCCTTGTTAATATTTTTTTTTGTCCAAGCATGTGAAAAAGATTGTACAGTTTATATAAAAAGTTCTTCTGTTTGTACAGAAAATAAAGGACAGAAATGATGCAGGTTTTTTGATTAACTTGACAAAAAATGTTTCCTGCAAATTACAAAAATGTAAATTGGACAAACTGGGGCACCAAAACTGACAAATGCAGCAAATGGTGCAAATTCTAAGCAGCATCTTGTTTTACTTTTTTTGTGTTCGCAACTCACAGAAATCGCATACAAAGACCTTGCCAAGTGATCTAAACTCAGGTGCTTTAGTTTTCTGAACTTCCTGTTGAGCACTAGAACTCATTAATTTTTCTGTTCAACTCTCAGTATTGAATAGGCCACTTGTGCCAGCATAAGATATCCCACATTAGCATATAAATAACCATGGTAACATCAACAATGTATCCTGAAACTGATTTCTAATAGTTGCTAGGGAACAGAGCTTTTTCTGCCACAGTGGGAGTGCTTCATATCATCCAGACTATGGTTGTGTATTGAGATGTAAAGCCTTAAGGAGCTATGAAAACATGATTGTGCGTCACAGTGAAGTGTGTGAATGAATCAAACCTGCTGTGAGAAATGTCTGAATTTATATGTTGATAGTTGTAAGGTGTTGCAGTGAGCCAGTCTTTCCACTAGAGGACAGGTTAGAAACCATTTTGCTGAGGTGTTCTTCAGCACTAACAGTGGTTGTCTACTTACTAACACATGTCTTCCTCACTGAGATTTAACAATAATCCATTTAAATTCTTCATTATTATTGTAAAGTCAAGGAACTGTTTGCGCCTTTCCTGCCCCAACTTATCGCTTTTTGGCGCACTCTCATCCAGACTCATCATTGCGCCCCGTGATGTTTTCTTTTTCTTGCTGAAGATTTTGAGGTAAGTTATACCTCATTTACACACAGTTTGCTTGTAATCCACCCTGTTGAGCAGCAAAACTGTATTTTCATGATAAACACTGCAAGGCAGAGCTACTCCTTACAAGTAATGTTTTCTAGTTCTCCTAAATGTCTACCATGTTTGAACCCATAATAACAAGTTCTAAGTAGGTTTATAAAGACAGCATTTACATGACACTATGAAATTGTAACTATCTTAAATACAAAAACTAGTAGCAGTCATTATTTGTTGTAATATTGTTGGCACAAAAATGTCAGATGAATTTTGCTGGTGTGTATCCTTTTCAGATGTTAAATGACACTCACTGTAGTAAATAATCACTTATTTGGATGAGTTCAAGACAGCTCAAGACAAGCCTTGCAAGTACAATATTTATAATCTGTGTACGTACATATTGCCTCTGTACTGAAAAACATCTTTTAACCTTTTCTTTCTTAGATTCCTCCACCCATAAGATTATTGTCACTGTTCATGTAAAAGCCTCATAAGTCCTGTCCCTGGCCATGCGATGACTCTATAGAGAGCTGAAGAAAAGAGCTGTTTGTGTTGCTCTTATGTATATTTTGTTGAAAGAAATCATTGAACCCTGAGTTCAAGGTCTTGGCTTCTGTATGTTTGTTAGCAGAGGAAGATGAAGAGAGGAGCTGAATGGTAAGCATCTAGATACTACATTTTGCTTTTACTTTGAATGCATTTAAACACAAAAACTCCAAAATGAGCAGAAGGCTATATTTATCCATGTGTAATTTATACCAATGATATAATTTGTTCAGCTCAGGCGATGTGCCCGACTGTGAGCGGGCAGTCCATAAACAAAGTGGGTTACACAATGTAACATAATATCCCACAGGTTATGTCATGGACCTCCTGAAGCGTCATCCTTTGATATTTTCACCTCTCAGGGAGAAATGTTCTGACTCTCACGTCCACCTCTGTTACATAAACATACTGCAGCAATACAGCCAGACTCCTGTGGTTTAAGGTGGAAACTCTGGCGTTGTATCAACCTTGTGATTTCTTAGAAACATCCCTAAAATCAAACAATGTCAGCAGCTGGAGCTACAGTTCTATCTCTATGAATGAGCTTACGTAATTCCACTAAAGAAACTGTAAAATTCCCACAGAACTGCTGTAGAAACATGCTTTGTGCGAGAGTAGAAAGAGGAAGGTATTCAATATGTTTAACACTTTCATGCAGCCAAATGATTTCTCTGGATGTTATTTATGTTAAAGGCTACATTATGTAATCACCATCAATCTAGTATCACCTGTGTTTGCTTCAAAGTACCTGGAACTATGGTTCTCCTCTTTTTGAGTTGTTCATAATCATTTTCTGCTCTTTGTAGAGTGCCTACATGCTGGTTCTGGAAACACCACCATGAAGAGCCCTGCCGTCTATTTTAAAGCAGGTATGTAGAGCTGCATTTGCTCAAAAGATCCAGTTTGTATTGCAAAAATATTCAGAGCTTTTTTATAAAATAAAAGGACGGCATTGGTTTTTGGTGACAGAAAATCCTTGATGAAAGTGGTCAGATTTAATAATGCAAAACACATTCAGTCACTCTGACCTCTGAATTTTTGTACCAAACATAAAAGAATATCATTAAGCTTCTTCTGTCAATGAAATAACCATGCATCATTACAGGAAAATAAGACTTTTCTGTGTTGTGTTTAGCCAGATTGAAGAATGGTAATGTACTGAAACTAGAACATGGATCATGAGCCCAGAGGGATATTTGGTCAGACCTGTTTAAGTCCTCGTTAGCCCCTCATTAGGAGGCTGTCTTTGTGTAAAGTCCACTTCATTTCAGCAAGTATCATGAAGGTCTCACACAGATCTGTAAAAGCTATTTGCTTTTTTTTTTTTTTTTTTTTAAGGCAGTTTTGAGCCATTCACAGAAAGTTTTTGTGATTTCTGCAACCTTTTAATATGTATTGTTTTGGAAATCTGTAAATATTTAAAATAGAAATTCTGCATTGTTTATTTATATTTATGTTTGGTGAGGATGGAAAACATACCTCTTCTTTGAAATGTCAACATGGAGGTGGAAGTCTTTGTGACTGTACTGCAGCTCATTCAGGGCATGGCTTTAAGTCATTTGGCTTCATTCTTGGGGGAGTGACCATGTCATCAATCCTGTAATATTAGCTGAAGTATTTTATTGTTATCTGCTGTGTTTTGGGGTTTTTAGACTATTTCACAGCATCTCAAACATTCTTAATCCTTTACATTTTTCCTCGCTGCTTGTACTGTTGCTTAAACCTAATTTTCAAATATAACTTCAGACCATCAATGATGGCTGGAATGGTACCAATGTTTATGTCAATGTTGGTGCCAGTGGAAAATGAAAAAAAAAACGTCTCTGCATATAAATAATGAGGTCTGTTCGTATTTTGGGTGGCTGCTACTGAACACGCTAAGCCCACTCTGAACTTTCATGACCCTTATAGATGACCTAGTTAATGAAGGCTAAAAAGAGGCTTGAAATTTGAGGAAACCAGTGTTACGATCTAAGTTTGAACACTGGTATCCTCGAACCCACCTCCAGGGGTCGCTAGAGAGGCTACTTTATACTAGCTGCAATACATTTTGGGGCTGATGTCATGTCTTTTTGGGTATGTTTCTTTTAAACTTGTGCTGCAGAATCTGTATCACCAGCATTACGTCAGAAAGCGCATCATGGATCGTACATATGGTCTTATTCGACCTCCCATGCTGAGCCACTTGAAGCCTCTCATCCTTCTCAAAGTTTCTGAGTTTCAGGTTGTGTATTGATGCACTTTTGCCAGACGTGTTTTCAGCCTGGTCATGTATTCACACCTTAACAAACATTTACAACCAAATTGCTCATTTTCTTCTTAGAATGTATCAGAGTGCAGATTCCAGTGCTGCTTGATGTGCATTAATGCACAGCAAGCAGCACTGGAAACTGAGTTATTGCACGGTGCACTCTCAAGTCTTCTTGAGGTCAAGATGACCTCTTCACCTCTGTATTAAGTGTATTGTTCTCTCATGAGTGAGCAGGGAGAAGCTCCCCACATTCCAAACTCTAAAGCAGGTGCCAAATGCTGCGCTAAGAGCTGCTTTGTCAGTTGAAGCTGACAGAGGAAGGGTTGGTAAGATCAGTGAAAGGGAATATCACACCACCACCATAGGTAGGTACATGGCTTCTGATAGTGTTATGTGAATGAGACCGAAAGAAATCTGCTAATCTACAATCAACTAAATGATAACACATTAAATGTAGGCGCCAAGAGTAGCAGCGTCGTGCGCAAAACCAAGAATTAATATTTTTGCGCGTTCCCTCACGCCAAATTGCAAACCAGTATAACCACCACGGGCTCATATGTTGTCCGTGGATCCCTCTTACTAACCTGACACCAGTGGTGGAACCTATAAGCGTGCAGCGCATCTATAGGGGGGTTTGCAAAGGAGGCGGACCTAACGCGACCCCCACAGTTGAGCTCCAGAAGGTTTTACAATGCCAACCATTTCTGTGGAGCGCATTGAGTAGCTGCTGGTTCACAGAGCAACGGTCCGAATGTGCGTAAAAACCCACGTTTGCAGATACCATATCACGTTTCTTGGGAGAAGGAGAGAGAAAAGGAGCGCGGAGAAAGAGACTCCCATCATTACATTTATTTCCACTCATCAGAGGAATTAACTCCGAGACAAGAACCTTTGGTAAGACTAAAAAAATCTTACATAACTGGAATAAACGAACACGCTTGCTTTGCTAAGAGTAACAATTGATTTTGCTGCGCTTGTGTCACTGAAAGGATTACGCTTGTGAAGTCTTCCAAATAATCTTGGTTTTGCGTGATTTTTTCCAATCCCTCTGAGATATTGTAGCTCCCGTGGAGGAATAAGACTAGATATCATACAATCAGTTTCATAGCGGGACATAATGGCTTTGTGTCATACCTGGGGGGTTGGTGAAAACGGAACGAATAGGATGTTTGGAGCTTCTGTAGAGAGCGCCAAGTCCAGATGTCATGACCATGTGCCTCAAGGAGAGGGTGACAGATTGTTGTCCATCTATTGTCCGTCAGACCCAGGTTGCGTTTTGCGCTTTCTCTGGCTAGTCCAGACTCAAAGGTGAAGTCTTCTGGCAACAGGTAAAAGCCACAACTGTACGGGAGCCAGCGGTGACCATGAGTGTGTGACTTTTTCACTCAGATTTGACTTGTGCATGATCAGAGAGTTTCGCAGTGGTCTCCCAGTCGCAGAGATGTGCCTTATCTTTACATATAGTTGTTGCTGAATAGAATCAGATTCTATATATCATGACTGAAATGTTTAATTTCTGTTATTATCAAATGTATTGAATCCTAGTCCTGCAGTGTACACCTTTGCATGGTGGTGACCAAGCCACATGGTATCGCGTAAACGCAAAGAGAGTTTCCTTTTCCACCCACCAGTAAGACCATTTCCGTCAGAGGCTCATAACCCTTCATTAGTTGCAAGTAATCACGGAGTACACAACATTAGCATATCCAGTCTGCGTCAACCGGTGAGTAATCTAAACAGCCGTGGTGATAGCGTCCGTTTAAAGCACTTTCCTTTGTTATTGTGGGCTAAATATACCCATGTGGAGGAAGAGCGCCCTGTGTGGGAAGTTAATGCGGCACATTGTCACTCCGCCTGCTGAGCCTATTACACGAGATGTGTTGTTTTATCAGAGAGTTAACAAAAATGTTTGTCAGCTCTCTGAATGTGAAGTTTCCCCCTTGATATTTGCCCTCATGGGAGTATGGAGACAGTCCATCTGTGTGTTTTCTCTGAGCAGTGTTTATATAATCAATACGTGCCAGTGATCTGAATGCCCTGCTGTTTCTGTTCCTATGGCCCACCGTGTACCATCTGCTTTTTCTAAGCATAATGTGACATGAACTGAAACATTTACCACTTATCAGGCAGTTTAATGGTGATACTTTGTCAAACTATAAACAAAAAGCTATTTTTTTTTCTAAGAAACACACCAGTAATATATTTTAAACCAAGAGCTTGCTCAGTATCTTATTTAATGTTAAACTGTCTTTGTGTTTCATCTGCTGGATCTGAAGGACTTGTTTGAGTGTTACTCTTGATTTTACAGTTGGGGTGTATAATAATGTCAAGGTGCCATTTTATTGGCTGACTAGGCTGCGTCATCAGAATAAAATAAAACCATCTGCCAAAAATGTATGTTTCTGTTGATATCACGGCCAGACAATATGCAAGCTGCTGAATTCAAAGTTACGTAATGAAATTAACTGGAAAATGATGGCATGTGTCTGTATCCTTGAAGTTAACCAATCCCAACTCAGGAAGTCCATTTATTCTAGAGTGAACAATTAGTTGTTTTTACTGTAGCTAGTTGGCATCAAAATTTGTATTATGTCCTTCTGACTTTAATTGGTTCAACAAATTACAAGTATTTCTCATTGAATATTAAAATTTAATTGAAATTTTGTTTCTAAGCCGTAGCACAGTCAGCCACTAGCTGGGGCTGTAGCCCCGGTCAATGGCTACTGCCGTAATGCAAAAGTGCTTGACTATTTGCAAGTAAACAGGCACAGAAGCCACCTTGAAAATGCAGATGAAGATTAATGTGGGCTGTTTCTAGTGAAAGTGGCATATAACCACTCAATCAGCTGTTCTGAAGGACCCTAGGCTGGTGGTGCTAGCTCTGCTTACTTAAGCCGCATTCTGTGAAAAAGTAAGACACTGTTTATTCACATACTCTCATGGTAATGTACTAAGGTATATGGATTGTGCTCAAGTTTGGTTGTTTTCTGAGTGTTTTTTACACCTTTGATGAATCTGTTAGTAAAAACATGTTTATTGCAACCTTTCGTATTCCTGTAAAAGCTTGAAATACTGCATTTTGTGAAGAGTCCAATTGGTACTCGTCTCTTAAAAATCAAGTTTGACTTCACTTAGTGGTTATCACAGTAATGAAATTTAAAGTTTAGACAGTTTTTTTTTTTTTTTTTTTACCAGTTGAAGGTCTTGTTTGATTTTGGAGAACAAGAGTTCAAGACACATTTTTTATTCCAAGCAACCAGGCTACTACCTTTTACTTTGGAAGCAGTACATTTTGAGACATGAATGTTCCTGTGAAAAGACATGAAGTGATAAGTTAAGTTTTAAAAAGATGTTGATAACGTTTAGAACAGATTTAGAGATAGATAGATAGATAGATAGACACAGTGTTTTGAGAGTGTCTATCTGTGTGTTAAAGGCAGTGTGGGTAGCGGGTTGTGTTTTTGACTTTGTCCCCGCTCTTGACACTAGCACCCTATATGGGGTTTTCATGGTGGGTTCATTGCAATGGAGAATGGGCAGATAAGCTCGCCTGCGGTCAGTGACCCTCGGTGTGTGCAGAGATCAAACTGGCCGAGAGTTTGGGGAGGAGCTGGACAGGTGCTTGGTGTGGAGGTCTGTGTTTTCTCCATGTGGGAAGCAGCCAGTTGTGCTGTTCTGTCACCCTCAGGAGACCTGTGAATATCTGCGTTTGAGTCAGCCTAAGTGTTAAGTGTCAGACACTCCATAGTTTATTATTATCTTTGTCATGAAGCTCATAATCTGTGCGTCTGAACCCGTCTGTATCATGTGTTGTTGTCTATTTATATTTAAGTCATTGAAAAGTCCTTGTTTCGTCACCTTTGTTTATATTGTGTACACACAGTCACAAAGATTTGAAAAGGCTCGGTCCACTTAGGGTGATTTGTATAAATTAAAAGTTTTTATATAACTGTGAGTGTTGTGATCATGCCTTTTGGGAAATTGCCTCAAAAATAATATCCATCATTTTAGAAGACAGTTGTTTAGCTACAGTCTCTGGGTTTATTCAAAAGACATCTTTATGCTTTTGTTGCTTCGCTTATAGCACGAACACTCCTGGGAGTTTATTCCCTGTGGAGCAATCGTTGCTGAAATGTATGCTTTCAACTTAATGTATGCTGCCTTTAAAGTTCCGCAGAGAGCCATACGTTATCGAATGTGAAGACTCTCAGGAAATAAATTACTGTGTCCTTGGACAAAAAACAAGCTTGGTATTCTCTTAATGTCATAGTTTCTTCAAACATGTGAACCAGCTGATATAATCTCCTTTAAAGTTTGTTCTGTTCATGTCAATTTAAAGGCAACACTGGCATATTATTACCTTTTACCTCTATATGATGTAATAGTTTTCTGTTTACACAGCCAACAGATGAGGAGAGTGTATTTGGAATTGTGTTTGTTACCAGTATGGACTTTACAAGAAAGTGGATGGCCTCACTGCTTCCTGTAAGTGAAGCCAAAATGTAAACATCCAGCAAACTGGAAAATTAAAATACACATCATGTACATTTTTTTCCTAGAAGTTAGTTGTTATGCTTATGTGCAACTGTTTCAGAGTACCCTATCTTGAAAAAAGTACTTGTTCCTAAGAAGAAAAGGGAGGGAACGTGACAGCCCATCGGCACCTTTGTGGGCCCTATAAGCACAAGAGTAACTGAACTATCCTTAACTGTACATGTCCTCTTCAAACCAACACAAATATCCAGTCAGCTCAAGGTTGTACTGATCTGAAGGACCTTTGACGCCCTTTTTTTGGATGTTAAAACTGTGTTTCTAAGAGGAAGGGGCGTAGCATCAACCCCATGGCTCCAACAGTCAGATCGCTTCTGTGCATACCTTGGCTGGGTAAAATTTGTCCATCCATCCATCATCTTTACTGCTCATCCCACTCAGGGTCACAGGGGTGATGGAGCCTATCTTAGCTGTCATTGGGTGCAAGGCAGGGTACACCCTGGACAGGTTGCCAGTCCATTAAATTGCTTACACATTGAGACAAATAGCCAGTTCTACACACACTCACAACTTTGGGTGATTTAGAGTGATGACTGAACCCATGCATGCATCAGAAGATCAGGCAAACTCCACACAGAAATGCCCAACCAGGGATTTAAACAGCAACCACCATGCACCCTCCTGTAAAATATTAATCAGCACAATATGTCAGCTCCCATCATCCCATTCATTTTCATATACTGCCAGTAGTTTCCAGGTATTAAATAGAATTTAGTCTCCTTTTAGCTCTCTTCTGCTTTCAACCACTAACTAAAGGAACTATCTGGCCCTCATTTACTGCATTCTTTTCCATCTCTTAGTCACTAATTTTCTTACTTTTTGTCAGTGTTGAGTGGGCAGCAGAGTTTATGAGGGCTTCTTCACTTAAAATAGATGTTTGCTGTAATCAATACAGATGCTAGCCTGTAAGAGCTGTAGAACTGACCGAAAGAATAGCTGGCCAGACAACAAAAAGACGTAGTTGATAGACATTATGAGGTATTATGTATGTGGTCTGCTCGCAGGTTTAGGTCATAAACGCTTTGTTTGAGCTGCTGTGTCTTTAAGGCTCCCAGCTCCACAAACCCCTTTCTCTCTGATTGGCCAGCCCTCCACAGGCCTGTTGTGGGCAGAGCTATGGGCAGACCATGGTGTTTGAAGCCTGCTCCTCCAATGCTTAATGAATCTAAAGGGCTTCCCTATGCCATGACCTCATCATCTCTGCAGGTCCTACGAAGATGTTGTGCCTTTTAGAGCAGTTTTGAGCTGTTTAAATACAGATCCAGGGATTTCTACAACACATGAATATAAAGCAGTTTGAAAATCAGCTCATGTTAGTATGAACATCCAGCGCTGTCTCTTTATATCCATGTTTAAATGTGAAAGTATAATACCCCCTCTCTAAGTTAGCCTTTTTTGTATTTCCAGCTTGTCCAATGTGTTTAAACCTTTCACTCTGTGTTACAATGGTGCACAACTGTTGCCAGCTTCACTTATAGCTTCATGGGTACTTGTTTGGCATTTGAATCATTGCTTGATGATGAATTTTTTTTCAGAACGGTTATCTGAACACATCACATCTGAATATATAGTACATATGGATATCATACTGAGTTAGTTGACAGTGAAGACTAACAGTCCTTGCAATCACACCTGCTGGCAAAAACAGGTCAGTCAGTGAATTTGTACGAGATTAAATCTATGTAATGTTGTGAAATTAATGATAGTTCATCATATCAAATGAAGACGACTTCAACAGCAGCTGTGGCATCACAGATTTATTTGGAGTTTGGAGACAAACCTTAAATTTAATTGACTGCTCGAGATGCCTCAAACCCCTGCTAGGAGTCTAATTGCCTTCAGGTCTATACCTCCCGCTGCCAGCTGTTGGTTGCCGGCTGTTTCTTAGAAAAGTGCCCAGCAGCTTGTCAACATGTCCTCACATCTAATGAAAGATAATTGGTTCCTTATGTAACTAACAAGGAAGTGATAGGAGCATGCAGGTACTGATTGGACTACATGGTCCAGTCAATCTGAGTGCCCTTTATTTTGAATTCACCTTTAAGTCAAAGATCATCATAATGCAGCACATAAATAATACTCATAATGATGTGATATTTATTTTGGCATTACCTTTATGGCTGCTTTAGTCAGCTCTGCAGCTCTCAAGGACATATTTATGGGCAGGCTAAATTTGAATCTGAGTCATTGTTTTCTAAAACGTGCAACAGTAGTGAAACATTTCTCATTCTCTCAGTTGATTTCAGGGTGAAATAATTGGAGTGTTTGCTTCTACTGTCTTTAATGTATTGCTGTTGCTGCACACTGAATGTGTGTTTCATCACTCTCTGTAATAAAGAAGCTATTTGGTGATATGATAAATTTAAACAGTTGTTTAATTTTCCCTAAATAAGTTGCTCCTTAATCTAGATTTTATCTGCTTGTTAAGCAGCATATTAAAGTAAGTCTATGTGCTCCATGGTGCTGCTTCCTTTCACAATCCCTTGAAATTCAGTCTGAGGCAAAGAAAGAAAAATGAGGTGAGAGGAAAAAAAAAAGCATATAAAAATCGACATCATTATGAGAAAAGTTCAGCTGGCTTGGATTATATTTTATAAAACTCTCTGTTGACTTTAATGGGATTTGACAATGCACATTTCTTCTGTTTGCTCTTCACTATCCTATATTTTTATTGTTTAATATTTACAGCAGCACAGAATAAATACTTCTGAATTTTTTGTAAGTAAGTTTTATTGCTTTTTAAAGCTGGCTAAACCACACAGAGCTTTTACAGACTGTATAATACTGTCACCCTCCTGTGGAAGCTAGACATACTCATCGTAATTCTAAGGATAGAGGCAAAATATAGGAATGACTATACACATTTTTTTTCCTTGTGGCTCTGAAGCTGGTTTGTGATGTAGTTTAATCGTCATGGTGTGGGTTCTGCTATGCGTCACTGTAGTTGGATAAACATAGGTGGAAGGCGAAATAGACAGCTGATGTTCTTGTTTAAGTAAACAAACCATTTTTTCCTCAGTCAGCAAGAGCTTAATTAATTTGCTCTGACTTGCTGCAATTTTGAGGAGCTCTGAAGTTGTGCTCCAGGAGGCTGGAGCCCTTCAGTGAAATGCATATGAGTGCATTTACAGCAATTTCAGATCAGGTCAATCATCAGATCGAGAACAAAGAAGAAAAACAGTATAACAGACTGGATATTTATCAAACAGAGGAAAACATGTTTGTTTAGCATCACAAGTATTGTGTTAATAGATGTTTGGACCATCGTAAACAAGTTTGTTAGAAAGTTACCAAAATAACAGCGGTCTCTGTGCCCTGCTGTGCCACAGAGTGGAATAATGATTCAGGTGTTGGCCGGTATTGCTGGACACGAGCATGTGTTCCTCTGTCCCCAGCAGGCACGTGGCCGAGATGAGCTGGTGCTGCCAGGCGCTGTTTGCTGAACCTCGTGCTTGTTCCTCAAAACGCCACCACATGGGCATCTCCTCATCTACATGTGCTCGCCCACTGCCCCCTGCTTCAGTCGTGACTGCTCTTTTTATGTCCAATGGGCACAGAGACAGATAGAAGGTAGTTGTTGACAACAATGCTGATGGCTTTCACAGAACAGAAAGTATATTTGGTATCAGTTTTGTTGCATTAACTTTGAATAAACACTAAGAACCTTCTTATTATTTACTTTTCCATTTTGTTAAACATTTCAAGTGTCACTTAAGTCCAATAACTCAGAATGGAACATCTCCCTTTCATGCCCCTTTGGCGCCCGCTTGTTATATAACAGAGATCACTTTGGGCAGCACTACAGAGTAAGGGTCAAAGGTCACCCTCCTGGGGCTCTGTATATGCTCATATTGCAATTTCTCAGACTGACAGAGATCAGTTTCCCGCATCAATGGAAAAAACAACAGGGATGTTGAAAACTTGATACAGATACTGTTGAGAAATATGTGTGAACTTTGTCATGGTTTGACAACTTTTGGCTTTGAATCACACCAAACCAAGCTGAGAGGTTCTTTGCTTTTTAAAAGTTGTGTGTACTTTCAGACAATATGGTTGAAATATGACATGGTAAGCAAATTTGGTCAATATTTAATGAATACATACATCATTTAAAAGTATATCTGATGACTCCAATTGTTTAGGAAAACATATTGTTTTTTTCAATTAGAGGATTGTGGAAAAGCACCGTATGGCTCATCTGTGGTGTCTCTTACAAATTCTGGTGGATTTTGTACATGTTGTTTTGTATTTAATAAGAAATGATATTTCTAACTTATATTTCAGCTTTCCTAATCTTTTAACGGAAACGCTAAAGCAATTTCCTCTTTGTATAATTGCAGACAAAATTTATTGGTTTTCTATGCTATAACAGATCTTAGAGGCTCCCTACCTTTACATTACTTTGGATTACGTTTCAGACTTCTAGCTTCATCATTTCAGGCAACAACAGTGTTGGACGTCTCATGGCATGTGAGGACACGTTCACACCGTTAAGTTTAATTTGAATCTGAGTCATTGTTTTCTGAAATTAGTGAAACATTGCTTATTCCCTCAGTTGATTTTAGGGTGAAACAATTGGTGCACTGTCTTCTGCTGTTTCCTGTTAAAAGAGCATCAGGTAATACTGTGTATCATAGTTTAAACAACCTTAATTTGTGAACTTTGTCATGGTTTGGCTGCAGGTACCTTTGAATCACGCTATGACAATACATGTTATCTGTCTCATCCGTGGCTAATCTCTACAGCCTGCTGTTTTTCCATCACTAGTTGAAATTAGAAATCAAAAAACGTTACGGCAATGTGTCTCTTGAAAGACACGTGCTGGCTTGCCTGGATTTGCTCATTCTTTTTCACACCATGATATCTGACTAAGGAATAAAACTGTTAGACATGGTCCCACAGGTTTTCATGAGCCTTTCAAAAGTTCAGAAAAATGACTGCTGATGCTTTACTCGGTGCTGTGTAAAAACTTCCATTCAAAGCTCCTGTGAGGAGTTTTAAAAGGTAATTAGACAGACTAAGATGAATACTGATACCACTCTGTGAGCTACCAAAATAAACCGTCAGAAAAGAGAGGAAAAACAAAGAAACACCAAGTCTAAGGAACCAAGGACTTTTTCTTAAACACAGTTTGATCAGTAAAAACAGTAATGTATTTGGTGTGGAGCTGCTTTTCTTCTAAGTTAAAATGATCTTATCTGTTTTCAGGTTCATGGTTACTGCCTTCTCTGTTTCCCATTGCTGTATATATATGTGCCACAGTTTGACTTTTACTTATTTAGCTTGGTGTTAATGTGGTTTTGATGTTTTTGCAGCCATCCTCAAACCGACTCTACAAAACTGCAGTTTTTAGTGCTCCCTGATACCCTTTAGACTGGTTGCCAAGGTTGCCGCTTGGTTGATACAACGCAATGCAAAAAAAAAACAACAACAACAACAAAAACATGTCATTCTTTGGGCTAATTACCTCTAAGATTCTACTGGTGGTCATATGTTTGAACAAGTGCTGTCACAGGACTAAAAACAGTCATCATATGGGTGATAACGTGTAAATATCACAAGACTCTGCGATGTGCTTGGCTGTATTTGCTGTAAACGGAGAGACTACGGGCTGCTGTTTTCAGCTGCTCCATGAGCAGCTTTTCTTCTACAGAGCACTGTCACAACAGGCCATTTAAAAAAGAAGTTCAAGAACTTCTTCATAAACACTTCAGACCTACCTGTGTACCACCTCCAGTCAAACAGTGCAATAAGTTAGACGTTAAAATGGCATACGTGTTTCACATTTGTATTATTCCTTCTGTGTGGAAATGATCTTTATCTACACCTGGTGTTGCAACAGAACTATTGACAAGTGGCTTTTGCGTTTTTTGGTTACGTTGAGGGAAGGGCAGTATCACCTATGTGCAAATAAAGTGACTCACTGGATTATGTAATGGAAGGTCTAACTGAGGGTTGCCCTTTTTTCATTTATGAGATTTTGTAGTTAGAGTTTTGTTTATTGTGCAAAATAAAATAATTATTTATGGGCCGCATTACCTGATTATTTTGTTAATCTGCTTTTTTTTTTTCTGTCTCACTCCTCTGTTGCTGTGTATCAATGGCCCTTTTTTACTTTACAGAGTGAATAGCAGTAAGTGTGATCTTCTGGCGTAGACCACACTGGGAACACAATTGAGCTGCTGTATGATTATTACATCGGAAGCTGCTAACAACTGAGCATTGTGTCTCTGTACTCACTGAAATAGAGAAGAGGATTCATTTATGTCGCACGGGTCACATGAGGTGACTGCAAGTTATTCTTAGATGCTAATTAGTTCTTGTAATAATGATGTTTTTACATCATTCTTTGACTGTGAGATAAACTTTTTTTCACCTCAACCAGAAAACGTAGCGTTGAAATGTGTTATTATCGTACTACAGTAATTACTGTTGTATAAATTTCTTTCTCTGTAATTTTAGCCCAGTTGTTGTGAGGGAATTAACATGCTGTGTTATTTTCATCATAAGGCAGACTGTGTGAATTAACAAGTTTTTAAAGTTAACCCCAGAAAACAGCAAACAAAAGTTTAAAAGCTCAAACAGACCTTGACCTTTGACCTTGTTTGCTTTGGCCAGTTTTGCAGATCTTGAAAACAAGATCTCCAGGACATCAACCTGTTCATTAACAGCTTCTATACAGTCACATTGATGTAGTGTTGAAGGTCACTGTGCTAGCAAGACTGAGTCTGTTTGTGTAAAGACTGAAGAATGGGGCTTTTATACATTCAAAGTTCCACCAAGTAATGCATTTAAAGCAAACTCAAGCATGTCAATATGATGTAAATCTCTCATCCTTTGCCCAGGTATTCAAGAAACAATCTTCACTGAACACACAAAAGCCACAGAAAGTCTATCACATCCTTGAAGATGGAGCCCTCTCAGTCAGAGATGAACATCTTATCCAATGGGAAAAGTCATGACCTTGGAGATGATATGGGTGTGCCGGTGAAGACGTTTCCGGAGGAGGATCAGTGAGTAATCTCACTTTAATTTTATGCACGAATAAAGGGCTAATCTTAAAAACTTACATAGTGTTAACAACAGTTTAACACAGCATGATAAATACAAAGTTCATACAGTGTCTTATTGTCTGTATAACTTGTTTGAAAGCCACATCCTTTGGATCACTGTACATAATTAAAGTGACGTTTAACTACAAAAGCTAGACAACAGACTCTTTATAAATTCTTATGCTAAAACTCTCTGGCTAATAATGACAGGATAAGGGATGTGGTGAGTGACAACGTCTGTCCTACTTTATGTTTAATCTTCCCTATTCAAATGCATGTTTTACCTTGTTTTTGGCTCACCTCAACCTGTGGATCCTTATACAGGAATGGCACTCAAACAGTCAGGTATGTCTGTGGATATATGCATCAGGAACTTTACAACATTTTATATTTATATATTTATATTCATATTTAAATGAATAAAAAAGAGAGCAGGCTATGCTAGATAATGTTAGCACAAACATGTTCACAATCATTGAAAGTATGAGGTGAGACATTTCATTAACTTTGTAAATCTCCTCACTAGATTCGACGATCCTGAAGGAGGACTGGAGAATGAAGAATTTTTACCCACTGCAGATGGGAAGAAGCCTATCCGCTTCACAGATGTAAGTGCTAACCCCGGGTTGGGATGAATAAAAACGTATGATCATTTAATTCATTATTTTAAGTCTTAACAACCTTTGAGGTTCCCACATTTTTATAGATATCAACCACAAACTAGGTTTGGCTGGATTTTAGTACCAATGTTTTCTGATCACTGAATTCTGAAGGGCACTCAAAAGAGAGGTTTTCAACATCAAGCTGTACAGAAATATCTGATCAAATAGTATCGTACAAAAACAGAATTGGCACAAACGTAAGTATTACAGAGGGCACTGGTTTGGCTAAGCATTCCCTGTGTACTGAGGTTGTACCCCTGCTCTTTCACTCAGTTTGTCCCTTTTTCTCTTTTCCTATCCCCTAAATAAGGAGTAAATAAGACCAAAAATACAATTTTTGCAGGTTCAGCTCAGTTGGAAGCATGGCACCCCATGTGCAGAGACTAAAGTCCTTGTTACTCTGCTTGTGGGATTGATTTCTGGTCCTGATGTATTGGGTGCATGTCATCCCTGCTTCTCCCCCATTTTCAGTTGTTTTATCAAAAGAAAAAAAGATAAGATCTCACAAAAACAAGGGAAGAGGGCAGAACGATTTGGCTTTGCAGTAGAAGTGTGCGCCACATCAACAAAGACTGCTCAAGACAGTCCCGGGTTCGGCCCCCTGCCACTGACCCCTTCTTGCATTTCAACCCCTATTTTGTTATTCCTCATATTTGTTCTCTGTCTTTCAGCTGTTATGTTAATAAAACAGAAAGATGTCTCCACAAACAAAAATGATATTTCAGCCAATACATAAAGAAACTAGACTGTTAGCAGAAACTCTAAAAAAAAAGGTGATCCTTGTGGAACAACTGTTCTCATTGGTAAAACTCTGGTTGTACGTTTCCAGCTCTGAACCCACTGAAATCTTTCAGAAAGGTAGATCTGAAACCATGTATGCAACCCAAGTCCAACCCAACAGGTGTGGTTGAGTAGAGAATGATTCACCTCATTTTAAAATTTTAACATGCCAAAAATGTTTTGTATGCTTTTGCATTTGTCTCTTTAGTTTGAAGGAAAGACCTCTTTTGGCATGTCTGTCTTCAACCTTGGAAATGCAATTATGGGAAGCGGGATCCTGGGATTGGCCTACGCCATGGCAAACACTGGCATACTCCTGTTCTGGTGGGTCAAAAAACTCCTTTCAATTGTTGAATTTCAAGAGATATCTACTATCAACCATATGTATTTGCATTTTTTAACAAAACAGTAGATACGATTCAGAAGATTTAACTAAAGCGTATAATTCAGAAGGTCAAAGAGACACAAATTGTTGGCCAGATGCACAGTACAGTACAGAGACATACTCCCTGAAAGATTACGGTTTCAGTGGTGGGGTGCTTTGATAGTGCAATGAAGCGCGAGGAAGTTTCTGGTTACTGAGTGATATACTGCCTGTCATGACATTTAGCATCCGTCATGACATGTCGTCCCCCTGGCGCTGTGGTTGCCTGGTATAGATCCCTGAAAGGCCATAGCCCAGAATAACTGAACCCCCAGACCCCATTTGAAGCATTTGGGTTGGTCGTTTAGTTCTCCCTGTTCCTTCCGAGAGGCAGCCATCAGATCATGACCCTGGTTGTTTTGGTCCCTCGGTCTGTGTTTATGTTGCTGCTGAGAACAAGTGGCGGGGCTGGAAAAGTGAGTTGCCCAAAGGTCAGCCTTGACTATGAAAGAAGGAAATCAGATCAGTGGGAAAGATTTCAAAGAACGAGTAGATTCCCTGAAGAAGAGCACTCTAATGGTGCCAAGATTCTGTTAGTATTCAAATCAGTGGTAACTATATATAGTTAGTGACCCATTTGATGTAATTGGATGATTACTGTGTGGCAAAAGAGGCACAGGACATTTTGATATCATTTACACGAGTTTCCCGGACAACCCATGGCAACTAATAGCTATACCAGGACAGTTTACAGTCCACAGTATCATCATGTCAGTTCATGTCAATCGTTAAGTAGACTGTACTTGGATATCAAAGTAAACACAACACACTCAACAAAAAAAACATTTGGCTTCAGTGCTAGTATATAAAGGTGTTGACATTTGCTCAATAAATGATCAAGACCAATCCCTTCAATGCAATATACAATATATACCCAGGAAATGTTGATGCTTCATATATAGGACAAGTCGTGTTGAGACAGCTAGGTCAAGCTAAATATGAAGCTAAATGAAGTCTTTTACGTATCATTACCCTTGATGTTTACATCACATTCTCGCTTACATTCAGCCAACTCTGAACTAACTCATCCTTATCCTTACTTCAAGCTTTCCTATCTAATCACTGCATCAAACAGTTATGTTAGGAGTTAATTCAGTGCCAGCTTAAGCTTTCATCTGTCATTAGCTAGTCAACTATCTGATTGGCTATTCTGAACAAGTTAGGCAAGATGCACATTATCAGTTTTAACTGAGTAGTGTAGTCCCTTTGAAGGACTAGACTATTGGTCAAGGCACATTTAAAATAAAAGATTAGTTCTTTTGTATGATCTATCTTTTTACTACAGTTGGAGCTCTCTGCACCACCAACTGCACCTATCTTATTGTAGCCGTGTTGGAGATTAGGGCCTCTAGTGTCAGAAGAACCCTTCATCCTGCAGCAGAGATACAAATAGACATCTTCAGTCTACGTCAGCATATTTCCAGTGAGACACAGAAATAGAGCAGGCATGAAAAGCCTGGAGCTCTCTAAAATACTTCGCCAAGTCTACAGGATAAAACTGTATCTTGAAGATGCCTTTTCATCTACAAAATAAAATAGATCAATAATTTCTTGATTGTTAGTTCTTTTTATTTGAGTGGTATTCCCATCTTGGCCTCCATCCATTGACTTACTGGAATGAGTGAAACAAAGAAAATGTCACTTTTATTTTACAGTAAGAGATGCAGAGTGTGCAGAAATACTTTGACTGGGTCTGCGAAAGATAATGGATTCTCTGACTCATTAGGAATGCTGACCTGACTTGCTCTTGGATCCTTGCATGCGTAGGATGATGGGAAACAGAACAGGTCCATATAAGTAGGAGCATATATGATGTTTGTTGGTTAATTTCAAAGCAGGAATACAGTTTGAGATTTTGGACTGCATTAGCTTCAAATGTGGCAGTAAGCAGAATGAAAGTCTAGCAAGAATCACACTTCTTAGGCTAAATAAAAAGATTTTTACCTCTTGTGTTTCTCAGACCAAACAGAATATTGTATGGGTAAGCTGTGTAGCAATACATCATGAGCTGATGCAACTGGCTAACTTAGATGTGTACAGATGAATGATGGAAAAATAAGGGGAAGCATGATTCTTGGTGAAATAAGGCTGACACAAGTTGGAAAATGTCATACGGGAATCTGAAGGTCTCTTCTGTTATGTCTCCCAGGTTTCTTCTGACTGCTGTAGCAGCCCTGTCCTCTTACTCCATTCACCTGCTGCTAAAATCCTCAGGCATTGTGGGTAAGAACTCTGTCTTTTGTTTGCCATTTTTAAGGAGATATGCTGTAGGTAATTTCAGTGTCCAACTACTATATCTCTGTTATACATAGGCTTGAAATTCCAGAAGTTTAAAGCGAGGCTATTATACTTTGAGCTTCTTTAAATGTCCTTCTGGTAGCCCTGTCATAGCTTTACATAACCCAGCTCGAAAAAATCTGTGTTGTTCCCACACTTATCTTTTGGAAAACCCCAATTCAGCCTCAATTTGGAGTTATTTATAAAAGCTGGTGTCTCTTTAAGACCAACTTTGATTAATACCCCTTCGCTTTGATTGGCCAGACAGGTTCAGGAATTTCTGTAACATGAATATGCAAGTATTTGAAAATTTGTACATTGATGATGAACATCCAGCATTATTACTTTCTATCCACATTTAAATGATAGAAAAGCATACTGCCTTCTCTTTAACTTTGCTGCAACATGATAAAGAATTTGTCAACTGCAGTAAAATAGTACTTTACATGATTCACATCAAAAAGATTGTCTCGCAATATGTTCAACAAAATCATATTTCATAATACTTTGTCTGACAAAATTTCATTACGTTTACAACAGCTAGGATGTGTCAAAATAATAGATATAAAAAGGTACAATACCCAACCGTCACAGCTGTTCAACCCTTTCTTGATTTTAATTTTTGAGAGAAAGTTATTGCGTTGCTCTGAGGGACGTCTCAGCAAACACCTCTGAGCGATGATCATTGTGTTGTAATGTGCTTACAGGGATTCGAGCTTATGAACAGCTTGGTTTTAGAGCCTTTGGCACTCCAGGAAAAATGGCTGCTGGTATCGCTATCACCCTGCAGAACATCGGAGGTGAGGAGCCGCTGCACTCAGTGATTAATGGGTTTCCAAATGTGTCCACTGTTTACAAATCCCTGCAGCAGAAAACAAGAATTACACATCATTACATGGCTTAGAGTCTCTATACCCCTTACCCACACACACACAACCACACACACACACATTCCAGGATGACATGAGTTTTGCTCGGCTCTAGCTGCCTTTGAGCGTTGAGTTCGAGGATGTACTCAGAGATCAGGAGCGCTGTTGGTAAACAGCTTCTCTCCCTGGTGGTCGCAGCATTGATAAGAGTGCTTCCCACTCACTGGAGTACGTTCACTTCTGTTTTTGGCCAACATGTAGTGGATACAAATAAGACTACAGTGTTTTAACTCAGTATATGAGAGGGTTCTCTTGAGGAAATGTCACCCATGATTGGGGCCATAACTGGATATTGCTCAGAGCAAAACAGTGGCTTATTAGTGATCAGGAATAGGGATGGGAATTGATAAGATTTTATCAGTTCCAATGCTGTTAACGATCCTGCTAATCCATCCAATTCTTTAACGATTCCCTTATCGATTCCAGCAAATTTTGCATGTGGGCAAATGGTTTGATTTTCAGTGACAACAATACCAAACATCAGTGGGGAACCCTCAGGGACTTCTAGGCCTTCAGAGAAGGCCTTAAAAAATCTGGACCAAAAAATATTCGTATCATATATCTCTCTATATATAATTTCTCATTTAGTTGAATAAAATACATTTAATACATCATCTTAGTTTTAAAATTAAGTGTACTGCAAAGCTCACTTCAGCAATGACAGGGTTACTGTCTTGAAACATGTTATCTCTATCAGAGCCCAGTTTGCTGGCTCATTAAGTGGTTAGGACTTCACGAAGGCCAAGCTATGTGTTTTGGTTTGGAGAGAGACAGAAAAATTGACCAATCACGATTTGATTTTTTGGGGGGCGGGACAAAAACTGAAGAGCATAGGCCTTCGTGAAGTCCGAACAGTGGGCAGAGCGGTGAGAGTGGTGAAAGGAATGGCAGAAGGCGAGAACGAAGTTGTGGCTAGCTTGTTAGCATTTTTTCAGCGTGTGCGAGTAAAAATTTCATGTGGTCGTGCCCGTGCGAGTGGATATGTCTTAATACTTTATCTTTCACGGGCACTGTGTAAGACATTGTGGTTTTAATTCTCCCTCTCTTTCACTGGCTCAGTCAGTCTCCTCCACCTGAACTCTCCCCTGTTTTAAAGAGAGAGCGCTGTCGTGTACACACGCAGCTCGTATGTGCATCACACACCAGAGACAGACAGAACTTCATACCGACACACGTTTCACTGTTTTAGAGTCAGCCTTCTCACTTCACGCTGCTCTAAACTCTCCTGATTGAAGAGGATGCTGCGTTAGAGCAGAGCTAGGTTAGTTTAACTCACGACATGTCAACACCAAAAAAGAAAGATAGAAAACAGCTAAGGCTCTGATCAACTCTTCATCAACAAGTGCAGCAAAGTGATCTGTCTCCGTCTCTGAGGTCTCCTGCAGCGTCTTTGGATCAAACCAACTAAGAGAGAGGGGGTGGATGGTTTTTGAGTTTTCGATATAACGCCCAAGTACGGGACTTGATTCACTTAAAAAAAAAATATTAGCGATCACAGGAGTATGCTTTAAGTGGGGGGACAATCGGGAGAAATCACAAGCCAGGAGAACAGCCAGAGAAGGGGTTTAAAAAATGGGAGACTCCCTCCATATTCAGGAGTGTTGGCAGTCTGCCAGTACTCTCGATGGGTAAAAGTAACGAGTTTATGTATGACACAGATTGACAAAGATAAAAACTTAAGACATTTTCTTCATCATTTTAGGTTATTTAAGTAAGTTTTGTAAACTCACTTAATAATGTTAGTCATTGTTTTATGTAAAGCCTCTTTTTTATTTTTATTTTATTTATTCAATGAAAATGTTTTTTGTTAACTACTTTTTTCCGCGACGATTTCTTTTCTGGGCTGTGAGGGCTGAGGTGAAGGCCCAGCTGTAGTACTCACGGTTCGCCACTGCCAAACATACATCCCAGTATAGATAACTGCTTCTGCAAGTTGCTGGTGTTTCCACTCACTTAAGGTTGTGCAGTAGGTGTAATTAAAATTAAGCCACAATTCTGACGCTTCTGAACCCTGTCAATTGAATCGGATTGATAAGGGAATCGATTAGTAGAAAGATTAATGATATAGATTCTTTGATGGAACTGTTAACGATTCTCAACTGGAATTGGTTTTCCATTCCCGTCCCTAATCAGGAAGTTGTTGTTATTTATGAAGTCAAAGGTCAGATTATTTCTGTTAAGTTACTTTTTTCTCTTAGCCTGTTAGCTTGCTAACTTCAACTGAGCCTTTTGTCTATATACTCTGTTTATACGGCAACGGTGTTGGGAGCGTTTCAGAAAAATCCCACTCTGTTGGCTGTTTTCAAAAGTTTGCGTTTTAGGTCGGCTGAAACGCTGTCTCTGTGTAAATGCGAGGCTGAAACGCAACGAAACGTTTGCGTTTCACCCTAAAACCGTTGACGTGTAAACAGCCCCTCAGAACAGACAAGCTTCTATTTGCTATAGCTTTGAAATGCTAAGGACAGTTCCTTGAAGCTTAATAGGACACTATTGCGGGATCATGGTTTGATAGAACAAGAATCTTCAACTAGTGAGTTGAATCAAAATTATTATATCAGAGTGGTTGGTACTGTTTTTTTTTTTGTTTGTTTGTTTTTTTTGTGTGGTGGTGGTGGTGGGGGGGGGGTCACCAAATTTAGCATTGTTAGAAGGGTTTGCACGTCTTAAATCCAAAACATCACCTCACCCAGGTGAGGTTTAACACAAGCACATGACCCCAGTGGCTGCTTCTCTATCGCTTAACAAATATGACATGATAAGGTTTCTCTTGACTTTTGGCTCAACATGTGCATGTATTCCCACTCTGTTCTCCGTACGCTCACACAGTTCCCTCTCTCTGTTGTCTTTCAGCCATGTCCAGCTACCTGTACATCGTCAAATCAGAGTTACCGCTGGTCATCCAAGCATTCCTGAAGGCTGAACCCAACTCTGAGTTAGTATTATCACTGAAGTGCTTTTCACTGTCACTGGGCTTCAAGTGAAGGGCACATGACTCCTGGCTGCTGTTTGCCAAGAGCTCAGACACTGTGTGCTGGGGTCAAGGGGGCCTGGCAGACTATGTGGGCAGGGAATGTTTCACCACTCATTGATTCAGTCAGTCAGTGTGTGTGTGTGTTGAGTGTGTGTGTTGAGTGTGTGTGTGTGGGGCAGCTTGTAATTGGCTTAGAAACAGTGGGGGGTGACTACCTGTCAGTCATGTGTGCATACATCATAGACCCTGAGTGCTGTCAGGGAATGGAGGTGGGGGTGTTGACGTCAGAGTCACGCCACAGATACAGACACTCTACATAAGGACATGCATGACTAAAGTGGTTTCCAGATGCCTGTTCAGAGCTAAAAACAAACCTTGTGTTAAAAAGGGTCGCAGCAACTGCACCTCTGACGTACCTCTTGAAACTTCTCAGGCCTTGAGGGTGAAATTATTTTTTTAGCAATGTGAGGAAACATCATATTTAAACAGCTTTTGCTGAAAAAGTAGCAGAAGTTTGTGCAGAAGCTTCCCCATCTCCAACAGTTTTTGTACGTTGACCTTAAAAAATACTCAGATGTTGATCTAAAGGACATGTCAATACCCTTCATCATTGATTAACATTAAAGTGAGATAGATTAAACCCAGTTGTGTGCATAACAAGGAAAACAGGCGCTGCTGCTATCAAAGTTGACGTATGGAGTGCCCTGTCTGTGTCACACACGCGTACTCAGCCACTCAAACCAGCACAAATGACAGCAGCAGGTGGCGTAACATGGCTGCCAAATTCCAAAGCCAAGCATAAGGACAGGTCAGCTCAGGGCCAGGTCTCAGGGAACGACACACACACTCAAACACTGTTAATTTCCACTTGAGGTGCCTTGTGCTGCACAAATCTGTGGTGTAAGGAGAACGGAGGGAGATGATTGGTGGATGATGGGGCCAGGAGGGTTTTGGCGAAGAGTTTGGATTGTCACACTAAGAGAAGGTCAGATAGCTAAGTAATATTTGGAATTGAGATGTGACTTGGGCTTGTTCGTTATGACGTGGTGAGAGGATTTTGCTAATGCATCAGTTTAGTAATGCCAGTGTTTTAGATAAAGAAACAGAATGAGAGAGAAACTGATGCTTTTTTGTACACAATAAAATCCCCTGAATGTAAAAACTGCAAAAACAGTACCAAAATCAGTGATGTTTGAATTTTTGAGCTTCAAAATTCAATTGTTGATTAAAAGTGGCTTTTTGTGGATGAACAACATCAGATTCAAAATTATTACTCATATCATGAATAACCCTAGACTCTAAGCATTTAAAGAGGAAGTATCATACTTTCCTAGAACTTGAACATGGATATGAAATTACAATGCTGAACGTGCAGGTCTTTAAAGCAGTTATTAGTCATTGCATAAGGATGTCCTGATAGGTTCACGACATGGGGGCGGGCCTCAAACACTAAGGTGTACCCATATTTCTGCCCCTGACTGGCCTCCAAAGGAAGGGGGTTTGTTGAGTGGTAAGCCTTTAAGAGACAGCCGCTAAAACGAAGCATTGTAGACAGAGGCTGAAATAAGGTTTTTTGGAAACCCCAGTGTGAGGGGGGAAAAAGAAATCAAAATTTTTCCTTTCAATCATTCTGTTAAGTACTTTTTAGACTTGGGGCTTAATCTTTCAATTCAAAAAGGGGAAAAAGGGAAAAAGGAAAAAGGAAAGGAAAATTAAACAGATAGCTTCATAGCTTCATAGCTCTTCTTCTGCCCAACTAACAGTCCCAAACCCCCAAACCATAAGGCCTTCCATTTGTCATCATCATTGCCAATGAACAGCAGAAAGTCACCATATTTAAGAAGCAGAGGATGACCAAAGTGAAGAAACAACAATCAAAATAAAGTGATGTAATTTTGGGCTCAGGTATTTAAATTGTGTCTCCAGCATTGCTCAGAAACCCAAAATGTTCTGGTTTCAGTTGAGTTGAAGTTTGACTTGGACCTGCCCTTAATGGCATTGGATTCACAGCAACTACATGTGAAAACTGATCGTGTGCAATAACCCACTGACCTAAAGTCCAAAGAGGACATGACCTGTCATTAGTGGGACTTCCGATGCTTTCAAGGGACTCCTTCCCACACGTACACACACTCACAGGCTCACCCCACACACACATACACACACACACACTTACAGAGCTAGTCTCATAGATCCCTGTGCACCCCAGCCTGTAGGGTTGACAGTTGATCCCCTGCTTGTGTCTCTTTCAGAGGGTTAAGAATAACAGGCTTAACAGCTCAAAGAGGGGCTGTATGACACAAAGAACTAACTCTACCCTGGTTACACATCGTATATTACACAGGATTTAAGTGAAAGTGGGCTAACTGGAAGTTATTGTTGCTGGTGCAACTGATGTTTTAGATTTCCCTAAATCACATATTTTTGAAGTGAGAGACCAAAGAAAAAATGTCTCCTGCTCCTTCCCAAAACTGATGGTTTCCCACTTCAAAGACTGGGGCAGGTTTTCTTTTTCACAACAATAAACAAGACATTTAACCAAATACCATTTATTTACTGTAAATATATTTGTTGGCAGGATTAAAAGCTTGTGAAATGTTCAGTTTTAAACCCAGACCACCATGACACAGGTACTCAGCTCTGACCTCCAACTGCCACCCAGCTCCAACATATCCAAACATGTTTTAAATATACAGGCCAGCCGGGCCTTTTTATGTTATATGAGGGAGTTATATTTTATGTGGGGGCATTCACAGCGGGTTGGTTTTATGGCAGGACATGTGTGGAAGCCACATTTAGCAGACGATGATCCATCAGCAAGGTCCTGCTCTGGATTTAAGGAGCTAAGATTGGATGTGTCATTCCATTCTTCTGCATTTTTTAACTTGGATCCAAAAGCATCTAAGAGGGAAACTATTCAGGGGTGTTTTGGTATGGGGTGAGTAATGGAGATATTCTTGGTCAGAGTGAGGAACAGAAGTGGTAGCGTTTATAATCGTCTGCAGTTCTGTGTTGTTTTGGCACTATTTTCTTTTTTTTCTGCAGATATAAACTAACTCAGTAAATTGGTAGAGGTATAGAGAAATTAAGCTCTCAGACTTTTCAGTCTGCGTTATTTTAAGAAAAACTGTTCAAACTGTTTTACTCAATGTGTAAACAAATTTCACGCCATCTTTCCATCCTATTTCTGTCTCCCTCACTGTGCTGTGTCTGTGTGCCAATGTTTGAAATATTGAGCTTCCCAAAGTAAACTAGAATTTTCTCCAACAGTCTGTGGTACTTGAATGGAAACTACCTGGTCATCCTGGTCTCTATCAGTATCATCCTGCCCCTGGCTCTGATGAAACAGCTTGGTGAGTATGAGCTGAAAGTACAAGTACTTTTGTGGTTTCAATTAGCCAAAAGTAGCTGACACGTCTATCTGATATTGTCATATATCTATAAAATAGAATGATCTATTAGATCTATTTATGACTTTAAGGGCCTGTGTCCACTGAAAGTTGTCGCCAGAAGCCCTGCTCAGCTCAGACATGGAGATGGATGAGCAAGGCAGTGTCCCAAAAGTTTAATTTTTCAACTCAGAGGGCTGAGTGCAATGGCAAGAAGCAGCTCATTTCGTATAGCCCATCAGCACCACTAGAGCAGGAAAAAAAGCCCCCAGTGGAAACAGGCCCTATTTTGTTTTTTGTCAAGATGTCAAACTACAACCACAGAACAGATTTCTAGGCTTCTTTTTGCCACAAGAACTTTTTAAATATTTTTTAAGGACCTAGAAGCTTTTTCCTGCATTTATACCACTGGTACTTAAGTCTATGGAAGCCCATGATTGCCAAGAAATTGGTGTATAATACATGTAAAACTTGCCGTTAAAGAAGAAGAATAAGAAAAAAATTACATTAAGTCACATAGTAAGTTGAAATTAAACAATCTCAAACAATGATATATATAATTTTCTGGTTAACCAATGCTCCGGCTTTAATGATTGTTGGATTTTTTTTCATGAGTTATAACTACTGCCCTCAACAGATTTTCAGTCAATTGTATTCTTGCACTTCTCTCTATTTCTTGCTATAAAGCTTGTCAAAAATCTTATATTCTTTATCATTAGCAAATAAATCTTGAATAGTTTTTAAGTTTTTTTCCACCAATTTAAAAACATTAGTTTGAATTTGATCCAAGCAAAACAATGAGATTTTAATGAAGGAGTTACCTCACAGTGAAGCAATTTGTGTGATTTTAATCTTACCACTTGTTGTGGAAACAGCATGCGTCCAATCAGACATAATTTTTCCTGACATGGCTGCAGCATTTATTCCTTCTTTTTTTTTAATCACACAGGATTAATCTGTCCCTTCCTGGTTTCAGGGTTCAGAAAGGTTGCTTGAATGGGGATTTTTTTGTGGAAGACAGCAGGAAACCTCCTGACTGTAAACTGTGGATTTCTTGTGTAACCAGTAGAGCTCTTCATGGTACAAAATACACTTGAGGGCCAAATGTATCTGGTCTATTCAAGAGGACATAACATTAAGGGATGTATTGTACACCCGGTTCAAAGTGTCTTGGCCATTTTTATTCTCTATTTAATGCATGCGCAATTTCAATGTTGTTTAAATAGTGAAAAAAACATGCACTTACATTGTTGCTCACTGGCCGGTTGTTTTTTAAATAATATGTGGTCAGGTGCAAAAGATGGTACACTGATAACTCGAGGCAGCAAGAGTTCTCTGGTATCAAGTCTAAAGTCAGCTGCACAGCTGTATCCTCACAACACATAACCCATTGCTTTTTACATGTAAACAGAGGCTTGTAGCAGTGCTTCAATACAAATATTGAGAATGACTTGGAGGGTAATTTTGCCACATCTCTATACATTATGATGTGATCCATTAATGCAAGAGGCGAGGAAACTGTCACCACTGTTTCATCACATCTGCTTCATCCCAGCCCTGCAAGAATCAAAAACTACAGCATGAGATGCTTTGAAATATTTAATGAAGTTAGGCTGCTAGTCTTAGTGCAAAAATGCACAATTTATCAATTTGGTAGGTCCCTCAATGTTTCAGTTCCACAGAGGGATAAATTCAGTTGATATATATATATAAAGTTCATACATTGAATTGAATCAGACTGTTACCTGTGTGTGTTTTCTGCATTTTTAGGGACACAATGACAAAGTGGAAAGTTAAATGTGCATGAGCCTGGTGTATTTATGCAGGAAGGAAATCTGCCATATATGATGATACTTGATGGTTTGATTTAAAGACACCTTTGAATGATCCAGCCCACTTCACCTATCCCTCACTTGTTGCACAGATTTTCCCTCAGTGGTCAGACGAGCCCTAATTCACATTGCCTCATCTGCTTCAAAGCAGGTTTTTTGGATTGTTTGAATAGTGCCCTAATCGTCTCTTTCTCTTCTTTTGCAGGTTACCTGGGCTATACCAGTGGTTTTTCTCTCAGCTGCATGGTGTTTTTTCTCACCGCTGTAAGTCAGCTCATCTTGTATTTGTCCCAGCATGTCATCTTAGCACCCTCTTTCCTACCTTGGTCTCTTTCCCACCATAGTCCCTATATGCAGTGGTATGTGTCTATGTTTGATAAGGCCAAAATAAGCACTGCTTCAACACATCAAAAGTTGAGAGGACTTACAGGCTGAATCACACTAATCTAGTGTGAAAGGTTTTGAGCCTGTCAGTGATCGCTTAGATCCTTTGTTTACTGACTCTAACACACTCCCTCAACACCATGTCTTATTTTAAAATACCCCTGCTTTTTTTAATCATACTTCCCATCTATCTGCAGGTTATCTACAAGAAGTTTCAGATTCCCTGCCCCTTCGAGGAGTACTCTTCCAACAGTACTGCTGCTCTCCATACTCTAAATGTCTCGAGCCACGAACACGAGTACAGCAACGGTCTAGTTCACAAGGAAGTGGACTGCACCCCACGCATGTTCACCATCAACTCACAGGTAGCTGAAGTGGATACACTGCCAGCTTAACTGAGTGTTTTAACACATTCAAAAAAAAAATCATGTGTCCATGTGTTCTCTACAGACAGCATACACTATTCCCATCCTGGCCTTTGCCTTTGTGTGCCACCCTGAGGTGCTCCCTATCTACACTGAGCTCCGCGAGTGAGTGCCTCCTCTGTATCCTGCATCTGATGTTAGCTTTTCAGTGCAGTCATGTAACTTTGTTTTCTCTAATTTTAGTCCAACAAAGAAGAAGATGCAGAAAGTGTCCAACATCTCCATCTTCATTATGTACACCATGTACTTTCTGGCAGCTCTCTTTGGGTATTTGACCTTTAAAGGTAAACAAACGTCTTCCCAACTTTGGCCGTGAAGGAATAATTTTTGATTCTGCTAGAAAATGTACACTTTGATATGGTTGTTTCTTCTTCACAAGGAGGTTGTTTGTTTGTTTTTTTGTTTCTGGTGTCTTGAGCATACTGCTGAACTCAAAATGCAGTTTTTCTCACTTCCACAAATGCTTATTTTTCCATAACACACTGTCAGTACATAGTCTGCTTTAGTATAACTTCAGGGTCAAACTTCCATCATCTGATGATGATTAAGCCTGGGTTAATCCAAACAGATATTCAAGAGCATTCAAAAAAATTTCAGGTTGAGGGGTCCTTTGTCTCTCTTTGGGAAGCTGGCCAGCTCTCTAAGAAGCTGTGTCATCATTAGATGGTAGCCGAAGAGAGTGACGAATATTTGAAGGGAATTTTAGAAAGGTTTGTGCTGACTCTCCTGCATGTGAGAGTTAAACAATGAAAAGTAGTACTCCTTCTCAGTATTTTCATGGTACAGTGGTTGCTTTCTTTTTTCCACATAGAGCCACAGCTCCCTCTAGTGGTGAAAATGTGTACCTTGAGGCAAGGCTACTGACACTATGAAGACATCTTTTCTTTTTGCTTCTATAGGTAATGTGGAGCCTGAGCTTCTGCACACTTACAGCAGAATTGACCCTTATGACACGCTGATCCTGTGTGTGCGAGTGGCCGTTCTCACAGCTGTGACACTGACGGTCCCTATCGTGCTGTTCCCTGTAAGTTTGTATTTTTCTTTGTGATCATTTATCATGAGCTTGTGGTTTTTATTTCTTCACTGAATCCTCTGTTTGTATGTGTGTGTGTGTCCATAGGTGCGTAGAGCCATCCAGCAGATGATATTCCCTACCAAGTCTTTCAACTGGCTGCGTCACATCGCCATCGCTGTCATTCTGCTCACCTTCATCAACATGCTGGTGATATTTGCTCCTAACATCCTGGGCATCTTTGGCATTATTGGTTAGTACAACACGAAATATAAAGCTCATAAAAATCACTGTCACCAAAAAAGGGTATAGGGCACTGTCTTTTCAGTTTGTAAAATTAACATGATAATGGTTTACTCATTCAGTCTCTGTTAAGTGACATTGTTTGTTTAGCAGTGTCTGTTTCTTTAAAAACTAGTTTCAGTCACCCAAAAGCATAAAATAGCACAACCAAGAAAAAACGTGACCGGTACATGTTTATCGGTGACTTGAGTCAATATTATTGCCACACTCTGTCATCGGGTTTACGGTCAGGCACAGGTTAGAGATGAAAGTCAAAATAACGTAAGCTAAAGGAACAGCAAGGGCATCTTCAAAGCAACAGGTTCAACTTAGACAAACACGTGCATGCATTTAGGTACACATGGGGAGGTCTCTGTGACAGAAATGTACAGAAACAGCAAACAGGAAGAGATGATGCAACATGTGGAGCTGTTTGAAACCAACTTTTGTTTGTTTTCAGGGCCCACAGTCAGGAGACTTCTTTAGTTGATCAACACGGGAAATCACACTCAAAACTCTTATACAAAATGATGAATGTGGATACAATTATAAAATCAAGTTTTTAGCTTCATGGGTGAGACAGCTGTGAGCATTCTCCTTTTTAAAACTCTACTCTCTATGGCTAATAGACTCATAAAGCTTTTTCGATGGTTAAACATAGATTTACCATTACCTGATCAAAAGGATAGCAAGTTTGAACACAATTTACCAATTGTTTTGGCTCCCATACAGCTATACAGGGATTTAAGGAGATCCTAACCTCCTGAGACCCCAGAAAGTTTGGTTATTTGTGTTACAAGTCCACTATTAGTTATTAGTGTTATTGTTCTTAAATACACTGGGGGTTCTTTTCTGAAATCACAACAAGAATAACAGGCTTCAGGCTTCACAACATTACACCCACTGAAATGGGTGTAATGTTGTGATATCGCCACAAAATGACATGGACAAAGTCCCTAAATGTGGCTAATAGGTCAAAGTTTTACAAAATGAAGTATCATGGACCTGAGGGGAAGAAATGTAATGCCCACACATGTGGATGCTGGGTTTTGGGAGGTTAAAGTGACATATAAATATGATAATCCACATTAATTAGTTGAAAAAAAAACATTAAATGTTTTAAACTGGTATGTACCTTTACCTCCTCCCTTTGGAACTCGCTACCTCAACACATCCATGGCACTGCTGACCCTACCGCCTTCAACTCAAAACTCACCTATTCCACACTGCTCTTAGCTGAAACTAACATATTGTAGCTTTTCTCATGCACTCTTTAACAGTTTTTGTTGTGTTTTTTTCTATGCATATATTTTACTGGAATTTTAAATTTTTTGTATATTTGTATCTTATTTTAACTTGCACTTTATCTTTGTCTACCATGTAAAGTGTCTTGAAGTTTTTGGAAGCGCTCTCTAAAAAAATATTACGAATAGTATTATTATTATTATTATTATTATTATTATTATTATTATTATTATTATTATTATTATTATTATTATTATTATTTGTGTGTTACCCAGTAAGCATGGTATATGGTACATGGTGCAAGAGGACAGTGATTTAACTTCTGACCTAAGCTGGTGCCAGTACTGCTTTGTTTTTAACCAGCTCTCTCTTTCTCTTTGTAGGTGCCACATCTGCTCCATGCCTCATCTTCATCTTCCCCGCTGTCTTTTACATCCGCATTGTTCCCAAAGAGGACGAACCCATGAACTCTACTCCCAAGATACTGGTGAGACTCCTTCTCTCTAAACCCTTATTATGCCAGTTCATGACCAAGTGATAATGAAACCACACTTCACTTTCTGAAATGAAAATGATGGTAACCCTCCACCTCTTTCTCAGGCTGCCTGTTTTGCTGCTCTGGGCGTCTCCTTCATGGTGATGAGTCTGAGCTTCATCTTCATCGACTGGACTACAGGGGGCGGTCTTGCAGCAGGAGGCCACTAAGTGTTGCCACAGTGTGTATATGTGTATGTGTATGTTTGTGGGATGGGAGGGGGGCTGCTTAATGTAAAGGGAGCATTATCACCTCAGTGGGAACACACTACAGGGCTGCCCGGCACACAGCCTGGGTTTTGTAACCGTACAAAAACACACAGAGCAGAATGTTGGAGCCTGATCAAGCTCTTTAACTCTTTGACTGGAATGTAACACATATCTGAACAAATTGAATTAACACAGTGCAATGCAATTTTTTATGACTAATCAGGACTGAACAGGGTCTTTTTAATTCTCCTCTGTTAGAGAATGACTATATCCATCCATGATGGCGGAAAGGTCCTTTCCTGTTGCTTCCTCCTTATTTACACACAAACAGCTGCAGCTGGTACTGTACAGGAGAAAAAAGAAAAACACAGGATTGTCTTTTGTACACGAAGACAAAAGAATATGAATAGGGACACTGATGGTGAAATAACTCCTAAAGTATTCTACACAGATATCACTTGTTTTTAAAAAGACGCACAAAAAGGAAGGTCAGATGATCTCATGTCTAACCAGCAGCCTCTGGACTGTTCATTTAGGTGTCATATAAAGACATAATGAGAGTTTAAATACCTTAGTGAGCAGATTATATTTCACTTTGTGATCAGTCAAGTGCCATAGAAGCTGTTCAGTTGTCTCGGCTTCAGAAACCCTGGTGCCTTTAAGCGCTGGAACAGCACACAAACACAGTTATAGAAACAAAACAGGAGTGTATATTTATTTAGCTACTATATCTGTGTTTTTAATTCAGATGAACTATATTTAAATACTGTATATGATGAAGTCAGTGATCCAAGTACATGATGTATTATACCACTTTTTATTTTAGCTTAAGTACATACAAGATAGGAAGTTATAACATTTTTAATGATTTATGAACTGCAAAGAGGCACATATATGCTTAACTGTGATTTTAGCTAATAAATAATCACATTTTTTAAAGATATGTTTATTTTGACAGGGACAGTATACGGCCATTTAGCTGTGGTTCCTGGGTCAGAGACAGTATAGATATGAATGTTCTAGCATTCACGTTATAGATATAAATGGCTGATTCCTACTTTGAAGTATCATATTACAAGATCTAACAAATTTAGAAAACACTTTATGATTTAAATGATCTGTGTTTACAGTATATTAGCCCAATTTATTAAAGAAATAGCTAGTGGAGTTTTTTCTTGCCCAGAGTTAGTGAAGCAGATTGATACCACTATAGCCAGGAACAGTTCTACAGACTACCAAGATGCACTAAACAGCCTGTTAGCACTACTAACGCTCACATCAAAAGACAAAGACATGCCACAACCAAAGGGTAATAGATATCATTAAAATCCATGCATTGAAACCTAATACACTGTATTAGCAAGACATCACAAAGGGTATGCTTGAGAAGTCTTTTTGTTAGAGCGATCCCGTACCCTCTTTGGGTTTGCCGACAATGTGTGTTTGTAAACATAGACCCACTGGTGGGTGTGGCAAAGTTAACAGAGTTAATTTGTTTGATCTTAAAATGTATGAGGCTTTTTAAGTTGTGCTGTAATGTCTTTGCTGTACTGGTTTGTAGTTTTTTTTGACCTGCAGTCACCCTTGTTGACTAAAAAGACTTGAAGTTTTGTGTTTGCATGCTGTGATGTCACGTCTGTCAGTGGTGTGTATTAGTGACCTGCACAGTGACACAGACTTTCTCGACTTACACTGTCATACATGGATGTGATTGTAATACTGTACTTTTGGCATCTTATTGTGAAGTGTATTGAAGTTCAGACCTGTGCTATTGTTATGATAGTGTTATATATCAGTGTTTGAAGCCCTTTGTCAAAGATGTGACATGATGCAAATATTACTTTTCTTTTGGATTGTCAGTGAAGATGCATTATTTTAGGCTTTATTTAGGTATTCTATATTGTTGGTAATTTTTGAGTTGAGTTTTATGTCCAATTATAGCACTGACAACTACAAGAAATTATTTTTATAGATTACAGGAACATTTTATGATAAAGAAATATACATCACAAGTTAAAAAATTATACCAACTGCACAAGCTTGCAAGCTTGGCAAAATAGTCTCAGAGAAATGTCGTAACAAATATGCTGCTCTTATCCAAAGATGGTTTAAAGAAGTAATGAGAAAATCATTACTTTCCTCTTTTTATTTATGTCTAACTATTTTATGTATGTTAAGCATTTTGATTTTCGTGGGTGATTTAGGAACAAAAGCAGAGGAAACATGTACTTACGTCCATCCCTTTTCTTTCCCGTGTTACTAGCAGTGATATTGTGGTTTAGCATTGTCATGTATAGTATTTAGAGTTTCTCTTCACTTTTACGGATTGTGCCAAAATAACATCTGACTACCTGCTGCGTGAAATACTTTAAAACAGGTGAACAGTTATAAATCCTCACCTTTTATCTCTAACATGAAATTTTCACCTACCTAAACCGGTCATTGTGGTACTATGTTATAGCTGTTGTTCTGACATGAAGCTATGAACATGACACAACTACAAAAGTATAATATGGTACATGAATTTTGATGATAAGACGTGGCTTTCTATAAATAATGTACATATAAACGTAAACCTTTTATATTTGTGATGCATATTTACAGTAGCTTGTAAAGTGTAAATAGCAGGGACAGGTTTAGTTTGACAATAAAATAATTGTAGATGTTTTTACACTGTCTGTGTTGTCGTTATTTCCTCACAGCAGAAGCTGATTCTTTTTTAAGCAGCCGATTATGTTTGTCTAAATATTCGATGACAGCATAACTGTTATGAACTTGTACTTACACAGAAAAAAATAAAGAAACCCAGACAAAATTCTTAGTTTCTTGGATATTACATTTTTTTAGGTTTGTGTTTAAGTACATATAAACATTTGTGGTTTATTTCATGGACTATTGCCTCTCACAAATTTCAAATAAATATATCGTAATTTAGAGGATTTATTTGAAAATAAAAAATGAACAGGGTATTCTGTTATCCTCGGATAATGCAAAGAAAAACGCATCTTATTAATTGTTAAATGATACAATGCCAATATTTTGTGTTCAAAAATAAATATTTCGTGGAATCATGCTGATTTTAAAGACAGTGTTCCTGCATTTTGTCATTCATCCTTTTATATCGATGTTGGGTGACTTTGTGCCTCTCTTGGGGCAAAAATTGACACAGCTCAGCTCTGTTTGTTAGCTTATGACTATCCAACTTCTTCTTGATAATGTTCAAGAGGTTTTAAATGGTATTCAGGTCTGGCACTTGGGCTGGGTCTTGATCTGATGGTCCGTAATCCAACAAAGCTGCATTGCTCTCACTGTATCCCTCTGCCAGTAAAGCTAAGAGGCCTGTTTGGGATTTTTTTCTACATCTCAGGAACTATGATTTTTTGCATATGTTCTGATCTAAGAAGTTGAATATGAAAAACTGTGACAGCCTTGTAGTAGACAGAAGAAGAAACCGTGTGCATGCATTTCATGGTTCTTAACCCTCAACCACATAATCATCTATTATGTAAAAGTAAAAATGGACAATTATACCCTCAGAAAAAGTTTTCAGGCTCAATATGATAAAATGACTCAGTAGAAACACTAAATGAATCATTTTAATGACGTCATGAGAGGAAGTTCTGTTGTAACCAAGTCACACCTGTCATGTGACCTGTTCTTTGTTGACTTCGTTTAAAGCATTTTGAAAATGTCATTGTTTTTGAAAACAGGCAGAGCCCGTTTTCTTGAGTGATAGGAGCTATGTAAACGTACTTATTATGTATGTGTATTTATGTTTGTACAGGACGGAAGGCTCAGAAATTGACAGGCACCAGTGAGCATAAATTTTTACGTCCATGTGAGGGCGCCGTTGACCTATATTGCATGCTAAGGAATTTCATAAACGAACGAAAAAGACGTTTTAGCCATTTTGACTGCTCGCCCAACTCCTTAGGAGAGTCAGACCTGCCCGTTTTGAGTTTGTCAGTCTCTGAGGACAGTTCAAACGGATCAATGACGTTTTGTTTTCCGTCTGAGAGGCTGAATCCACGAGACACGCAGGAGGCAGGCTGGCACAGCGCCCACTGCAGTCTGCACACCGCACTATGAAAATCACGTCTCGCTGCCTTCACATCTAATTGGTTCCACTGAAACTGCCGTGAAGAGCTCACCTGCTTTAATTGGACTACCGCGACAAGTCGGCTAAAGTGACGTTGGTGGGAATGGTTTTACACTTTCTATTGTCGTAGGAATATTTGAGGTGCGTAATTGGGCACGAGGAAAAGACTGCAGCAGTGAAGGAGTCGAGGCGCGCAACGCTCAGCTCAGCAGGCCGACGAGAAGAGAGAGGGTGCAGCGGAGCGGAGGCATCCCAGCCTGTGGAGGATGCGGGACAGAGGGAACTGAGCGTTCAAACAGAATGGACCAGATTGAGATTCTGCTAAAGTAACTAGATGAATTTGGTGAATCCGCTTTAGCTGTGAGCTGCTAATCTAGCAGTAGAACAGGACTTTTTGCGCGTGGGTAAAAACTCTGGAACCCTCTGTTTCCTGATACTCCTGGCATCTCCTGGCTCACTGAGACCATCAGCACTCAAAGGCTGCTTTTTCTATTTCGAACTAGAGGTCTGTGCGTCCCTGTGTTTGGAGCCATGGGTTGTACGGTGAGCGCCGAGGATAAGGCAGCCGCGGAGCGGTCAAAGATGATCGACAAAAACCTCCGAGAGGACGGAGAGAAGGCGGCCAGAGAAGTGAAACTGCTCTTACTAGGTAGGTGACGGCTGGTGATGACTCCTTACATTTTGTTGGGAAAATACCAGAATGTATGTTGCTGCAAATACAGTATCTGGACTTAGACTTAAATGGAATGAATCCAACAAGCACTTTCTTCATAATTTCATTAATAACCCACGTTTTTGACATTAATTTGGACAAGGAAATGAATGCTTGGGGCGTAACTTGATCTGGCATCAAATCTTCAAATGAATTGTCCAATCATTTTCCTCCTCCATGAGAGCCAAGTCGAAATTACCACAGACATTCACAGAGAACAGGGTCCATCAGTCCTTGTTTTTAATTGTGATAAGGAGCATGTCGCTGTGTCTTCAGTCGTTAAAACAAGTGTTCATACACTTGGATCAAAGTCAGATATCATTTCAACAGGCTGCATTCAGATGTCAGAGCTGGCAAAGTGCCCAGAACGCTTAATTCAATGTATCAAACCTGTGGACTCTGACTAAACACTAACACAGTCACACTTCAGCACCAAGCTGCGCTACACATCAATCTGGGCTTTCACAAATAAACTCTAAACAGTCCTGGTGCTGCAAATACACACAACCCCTTTCTTCCTCTGCCTCTCACTCATGCATGTACCCACTAACAACAAACACGCACACCCTCCCACTCACTGCCACTTCCTTACTTCCCCTCACAACCAATTCAGAAGGCTTTGTTTGTTATCATCTTGCTCTACTAAAAGTAATCATGTCTAACATGGGATTTAAAACAATAGCATCCAGGTATCTGGAAATTTCCAAGAGCTGTTTTTTTTTGTTTTTGGTCTGCACTCACAGTCACTCATTAATTACCAGCCTTCAGTGGGAATAATAATGTATTATACAGAGTTATCCTCCACAGCTGGTTTTAACAAAACTGCGAGAGAAAATCTTGAAAAGGTGTTCAGAGCATTAACTGATCCACATGTTACACTGCAAATGAATCTGCTACAGATAAAAGTAGAGCAAAGTGCACAATAGTTAGATGTAACAGTGTTTCTAAGATGGGCTTTCTCCTTGGGGACATTTTGACATGTCATTATATGAATAGCTCACATGTAGCCTGACATCACAGCACCACTTGTGAAGTGTGAATTAGTCTGAAACCCCTCAGTTTCCGTATTTCTGAGAAGAATTATTATCTGGTGTCAACCCCAAAAGCTCTGGACTCAATTCTATGCTCCCACCACCAATTGTAGCTGATCTGACACAATATTTCTTGTAAATACAAGCTTGATTTGCAAAATGTCTGAAAAGCACAAACCTCATACGCAGCGGTAATTGGCTTCGCCATGACCCAGTCTTTCTGCAAATAAAACATGAGCTGGAGATCAGTCTGCTCTCAGGCTAGCACACCAGTAAATAATGAATTGAGTCGTAGTGACACAAAGATGACATGAAGACATGGTTGATGTTGGTTGTCGCATATCTGATTTTGAACCCATGCAAGACAAAAAATCTGCTGTAAAAAGTGCCCATTGGTTTCATGCAGTAGTTTCTCTGTAAAACCATGTCAAAATGATTTAGTGCAAATAAGCAAACAAGTTTTCATTGAAAAATCTTGAATTTTGAGCTTAAGCTAGCTATCAGCTGCCTCTAGAAACCTGAGGCAAGTCTGGCATCTCAAGGAACCTTTTGTTTAGTTTTATTCTGGATTCAGGAGAAATAAATTGAAAACACATTTATCATGTAAACCATGAGGAAAGGGACACAGGTTCAGCCCTGTTCAGCATGTTTCTGAACCTTATTTTTTCATAGATACTTAAGTGTTTTGGCTTAGTGATGTAAGAGATGAACATTCAATATTATGGATGTAGTTCCATGAGTTTTGTACTGAGCTTAATTTTTTTGTCATCATAGGTCAAAAATGATAATACTCATCTTCATCCATGCATCTATATAAAAGTGGTTGACACCCATCTCCCTAAGAGTGAAGCCAAACATTAGCAGCTGGCTGCAGTATAAGACATAAAGACCACCTCCTCCTTTTTAAAAGTAACAGAAATCTGTTTTTCTGTAGACTGTTGCCATCTGAGGGATCTTTGCTGTTTTCGTTAGCAGATGGAGCGTGCCATTGATTTCATGGTGCCACCAGACAGATTGCTTTTAAACATGCTTTTATTCCAAAATATGTCACTAAAACAATACATCAGCCTCATCAAGGCAACATTTTGGGGTTTTTTTGTGTTCATTTTACAATTGTGGCCAAATAGGGGCGTGACATCCATATTTCAAAACAGCCAATGGATGTAACTGGTTAATTATCTGAAAATCAGCAGGTATTTGTGGATGTGCTCCTGACTACAGACAGACAGATAAATTGGGCTGACTGATGTCACTTTGAAAAGCTGACATTGACCAATGCTGATGCTTACAAGGCTGATCAAAAAAGTAAACAAATAATAGCTGCAGACACTGCAGGCAGCCTCGTCAGTGTGGCATTGTGGGAATGCCAGCATTCCTTAAACACCCTTTCCACATTTAAAAGGACAGTATATCACCTCTGAATCAGTTATCACTGGTATTTAATATAAGCTATATAATAATGAATAAATTAATGTCAGTATTGCTTCTGAATCAAATTTCAGTCATTTTCCACAATTTATAGCTTAGCCCAGTGTTCTTAACTGATACTGTAGAACTACTATTTTTAACATAAGTGCATGTGAGTAGCAAGTAAATTCATCCAAATCTCAAACCTTTCCTTTATCAAACTGGGAAGAAACGTCTCAGTTACAGATATATTGGTGGTACTGGGGGATGTTGTTTTATGAAACAGGAATCAATTATTGTCTGGAGATTCTTTTATAATCCCATAGTTGATACACCCCACATGAGCACTTTAAATAAATGATGCCACCTTATGAAATTGTCCAAGTTGAGCAAAACCAAATAACAAAGACAACAAAACAACAATCCTTCCGACAGTTTTAAGTGATAACATGATGGGTAAAACGTTTTAACCTGTGTGTATTATTTGTGTATAAAGCAGCTGTCTAAAGTGCTTCTCTGCTTTTAACTTTGAGGCAGAACTGATGGAGTGGAGACAACATAATGATTGTATTTGTCTTGTTTGTTTATCGAGGAAACAAACTTGCTCCGACAAAGAGAAAATGAACGCTTGATGGTGGTCACTGAAGCAAGAAAGGAGAGCATCAAACATTGTAATGGGTTTACGGCAATCAGCCAAGTGCTTTCCTGTGTTTTTGAGTCGTGAGTTCTGAGAGGAACTAAATACCCAGTTCCTTTTTTTGTTGAATACATGAGCTATGGCGTTGCCAACAATGTTGTCACATAAGAATTTTAGCTCAGTTGAAATGTAAGGAAGTAGACAGACAACCAAATTATGTACAGAAGCAAAAAGATGCCATCCTTCTTACTGAGCTGTTAGTAGGCATAAAAAACTGTGACATGCCTCTGACAAGCTGATCTGATACTTCAATCCATATTTTATCACAGGGCTAGAAAAACAGCTAACTGAACAACAACTTTCCTCTGATAGCTCTCTGTGTTGTACAAATACATTGGTTGCACTGTGTTGCACCATCCTGGAGAGTTCTCTGTAACCCTCTGACTGGATGGTTCATCTTTATCACAGATGAAACCAGGAACAAAATCTCATATTGCATGAATCAATGATGCAACAGCACAGGAAGTGAGGGTCATTAGTGCTCGCCATTCTGTGCTCACACACATGCACATTTGTCCATGTATGCGATGATGAAGGATTCTGAAACACCAGTATTTCTTAAAATAGCCAGCCAAATGGTGTCAGTTTGGGCAGCCCTGAAATTCAGAAATTTTGGGGGTAGCCAACAGATGACTCCCATCCTGGACTTTCTTTCATGTATTTCATTAAAAAAAACCCAGGTTGAATTTGAAGAGTGAATTTGTGTTCAGATCAAGTCGGACTTTCCCCTCTCATTTTATTACACTCCACTGAGGAGCAATGGGGAGTCAAACTGTAGCAACTGTAAATGAGTAAGTTTCACTGAGGCTGTAGTTTTGCGTACTTTACAGAAATACATTTCTCATGATTAACTTTCACTAGTTAGGTCTTTCAATTTGAAGAAATAACAACATTATGATGAAGTTCTGGAAATAAAAGTCAAGGTGGCAGTCATGGACATGTAATCACTACATTCAAATACATTTAAATTAATGTTCAATTAATACATATGTAGGAGAAAAATCAACTCAAAAAGCTTTAAAAAATGTGTGTTACATAATGGAAATGAACCTTTTAGTAATCTCCAAGGCTGAGGCGAGATGCACTTATGATTTGATTCTATTTTTATTTTTGGGGTGCCAGTTTGATTTTAATTGCGATTCTTCGATTTTCACGATTCTTGTGATTTTTTTGCGAAAAGTTAAAAGATGATGATAATGTCTACTAAATATATTAGGAACCATATTTTCCCATAAAATGCACATCATGTGAGTGAGAGAGAAACATCTCACCCCCTGCTGGAGAAAGGTGGTAACTTCACAAAGAGTGAAATGAAGAATTTGAATTTGAAAAAAAAAAAACGATATTTTGACAAAGAATCCAGATTTTGATATTATCTAAAAAAAAATCTTGGTGTTCCGTTACTGGATTTTTTCTTCCACCGCTAGTAAACTCTTCTTTTTTAACTGGTAGTATTCCTTCACTTAGTATCCATACTTATGTGTATTCTTTATACAACAAGGAAAGCCGCAAAGACATTTCGTAAGCGTCCGCAGCCTGAGAGGGAGACCCCAAAACAAAAAGAGTCCATGTCCTGCACACTGCTGCTGGCAAAGCTTCATAAAGTGATTTCACCTGAATTCTGGTGGCTGGACTGTAACAGTGCTGTAGTTGTAGGGACTGTGGTAGGTAAATCAAAGTGACACTTTATGTGTGAGGAGAACTGGGTAGGATTTTGAACCATCAGTTCTTTCCCCAACCTGCGCTAAAACAAAAAGTCTTTGCTAGACGTCATGCAGTAATCTCAAACTGGTGAGTTTTGAAGGAAAGTGAAAGCTTGTATTAAAGTTTGAAGGCTTACAAAAATGCAAAGCAGTTATTTATATTTGCTGTGCCCTTGTGATTTTAAATGTTGTTAATGTAGTAATTTATAATTGCATAACGTTTATATTGGTAGCATTTGTGAATATTATCCTACTGTAATTGGAACTTGGAGGAAATTTTGACTTATAAAATCATCTTTGAAATAAAGATCCCATCTGTGAGGCAAGATTTCATTCAGAAGTGAGGATATGCTTTTTATTTTTCAAACTTAAGTCTTTCGAACTGTCCTTAATCCTCAACTGCAGCTTATCTCCTATTCCCTGCACTGGGCAGACTTGATAATAATAGTGCTGCACAGACATGACTCACCGCACATGACAGAGAAGAGGACTGAGGGTGAGACTGTCCACCTGGAGATGACACCCACAAACTAAAACAATATACTTATGTTGTGCGAGTCATGTCTCTGCTGGAAACCACTAAGCTCACAACTAATTCGAGTTAATGTCTGCTGATTCAGCAAGAAACAGATCCTCGCTGCCTCCACACAAGGATACAAGTTTTTTTTAATGTAGATTTACTTTTACAGATACCGCAGGTGACAGCTTTAAGTAAGTAGACTGTTGTAAAAAATGAGCAACATCCAGCGAGTCTCCTGATAACAGCTATTTTTGTTGCAGCATTAAGAAGTGATCTTTATTCAAATGATATCAGGTGAGACTGGAGGATTTTTCTTCATGAAGGGCCTCACCTCAGGGTCATAGAGGACTAATGAGCAGACATGAGGGATGTCTGTAAGATTCAACATACATTGTTTACACTGGTTATCTTTCTGTCTGGTTCCTCGCAGATACAGAAGAAAATTCACTGCATGAAAAAAGTGGGACAACTCCAAAGGCCTTTAATATTTAAATATGACAGGAAAACAGCTCTCATGACTCATAAGGGGGTGTAAAAGGAAGTCAAATACAGCCATGGTGATACAGAAAAAGTGCTTGTGGTACCAGTTTTGCTTAGAACATTTCCTGAAGCTACTATGAGGGCTTGATGACTGATCTTGAAGTAGTCTCATTTTCTTGCCTGTCCATGATCAAAATGAGATAATCTGCAACAAAATCAGTTATTTCTAGCAGTGTTTTTTAATATCTGGGATCAGGTTGAATTTTGCTAGGAGAATATGACTTTGTTTATGTCACGTGAACATAAAGCTCTTATGGCAACACTACGCTGGCTGCAAACTTTAGTAATGAGAAGTGGGTTGACCAACTGATGGATGGACAATTTGCCCTCCTTTTTCGTGTATTCTGGCTTCCTCCTACAGCCCAAAAACCTGGTTTTCATCAGGTTGATTTGTGTTTCTAAATTGCCCATAGGTGTGAGTGTGTGAAAGGTTGTCAGTCTTTGTGTGTGTCTCTGCCTTTGACTGGTGACCAGTCCAGGGTGTACCCTGCTTCTCACCCTAAGACAGCTGAAATAGGCTTCAGCTACCAACGACACTGAGCAGGATAAGCTGTAGAAAATAGATGGATGGCATATCGGGGTGTGACCGCCTTGACTAGCAGATAGCTGTTCTTAGCCAGGAGGCTAAAGGTCAAACACTCCCATCAGCTATAATAGGTCAATCTAAAGTTGATTGAATCAGCATTTCCAATATTGCAACCATCAAACCCACTCTTCAGTAAGCAGTGGGTGCTGTCAGCAAGAATCAAAAGGGTCAGACCTGTAATGGTGTTAATGATCTAGTTGATCATATGACTACTGTAGTCCCTTGTAGAACTATGATTTTTCTTTCATATTTAGTGTAAAATTGTATTGAAACTAGACTGAAACTCTATTTTTATGAGACACATTCTGAAGTATTACGTGAGGAACTCTCTGCTGCGGTGCCTGTGTTCTCTCCATTTTCACAGGTTATTCTCACTGCTGGGTTGTGTGTATGGAAGAGAGCGAATTAAGAAAAAGCCTGCAGGCCTTAATGTGATTTTGCACTCAGTTATAATATGTTCTGCATATTCTGTTGCCGCAGGAGGAGGAGAAAATGTATCTGCACACTTTGTGATACCTGCAGTTGTTATCAAGGAGCTGCCTGCTGCCTTTGAAGTTTTAATTAACTGTAACATTTCTGACAGTGCACAAATACGCAAATTCACAACAACAGTCTGCTGCTCTTGATCTCATGCTCCTCTGCAGGTTGGGGAGATGACTAACCTGATCCTTTTCTGTCTTTCATTTGCATGAAAATCCCCATTTCACATCAAGGAATAACCTGCATCAACATCGGTACACTCTTTCTTAGTATCCCTTCTCAAACTGTATAGTTTAGTAACAAAACTTAGCCAAACTGTAAATATTATATGTCTCGAGTACAAGAGTGATACTTTTTGACCTTTGAGAAGGTGTGAGGATCCTGTGCAAGCTAAATTGTGTCAGAGGTCTGGAGACCATATTTGTTTAAATGGTTCATGTGTGCTTTGGGCTTTAACACCTTTATTTTGAGAAAAAAGGACAGTGGACAGAGCAGGAAACTCAAAGAGAGTGGGGGAATGAAAAGAGCCTCAGGCTGTAAGGGCTGAATGCTTGAACCTCTCAAAATGAAGGAGATAAAAATTATTGTCCCAATCAATCAATATTGATTTCAATTAAAAGTAATGTTTTAAGAGGAACTGGTTAAGCCTTCTGGTTAAGTTGCCCCTGGAGCCCCAAAGGGCCAAGACATAATCTAAGAAGAAAAGAATGTATTGAAGCCCTGTGGTGGCAAGAAATATTCAGGCCACAGTCAGGTGGTGCTAAATGTTTCAAACCCTATAAAATTTACCAGAAGTGTTGATATTTTTGCTCAATTGGCGTGAGATTCAGCTTCTCTCTTGAAAATCTGTTCAAATGAATTCACAAGACTGTTGCCGTTTCACGACCAAAGTAGCATTTTCCAAACAGGATCCGTTTTTTTTTCTTCTCAGAGGAAGTGTTAGAAATAGTACATTCACTGAGAACATTTTGAGCTTGTTTGACAGAAGCTTGAGACTTTGGGTTGGAAATTATCCCCATCTGTTACCTCTTCAGTGTTAAACTGTTGTTTTGTTGGAACATACTGGTAAAAAACAAAAAAAAAATCACTGAAATCATTTTGTTGACTGCTATTTTTGAAGAATGAGGAGTATAAAACATGCATTAGGGGTACTATTCAGTAGGAAAATAACCATAGCAACCAGGCAGAGTGGAAGCGAGGCCAGAATGGTTTATCTTTCCGAGCCAGAGTCACTGAGCTTCTATGACTATTTTGACTTCATTCAACAAAATTCAATGCACTCAATAGAGCAGTAATGTGTCTCCGTCTGAGACCTTACCTTTGCAAATACTCTCACATGAAAAAGTCTATAAAAACAGATTTTACAGCTGAGAAATAAGCTTTGCAAGATTAGTTATTTTAGGGAATTACTTTGACAGTCATCAATTGAAAGAGCTATCATGCATAACGCCTCTGTGACTGGTGTAATGAATTAGAAAGGTAAAGGTTGAGCCCGTGGAGCTGTTCATGGCATGAAATCTGGTATTTACTTAACATTCTCATTGTTATGAGTTGCATTATAACCTATTGAGATTGTACTGTTTGGTAGAAGCTGTGATTCGTTATTGGTCGATCTATTGTATATTTTATGACTGTTTGAATACGTGTGTGGAGGGAAGTTAAGAGCTATGCCAGGAATCAGCTGGCAGTCAGATCAATAAGAGTGATCTTGTTTGTTGGAAGAAGGAGCGAATCAAACCCAGTGTACTGAATGTGTGTTGCATCAGCTGAGCACATACAGAGTTAAGGCCAGAAAAGCCAGCCTGTAGGTACACTCTAGAGAGCAGATTTTCACACACTTCAGCAGCAGGTGATGTCGGTGGTGAAAGCTAACTGCTCTTCAAACATGTCAGGAGAGAAAGGCAGAGAGCTGGCTCATGCCACAATGAAACTGCCAAGTTTTTAGAAGCCTAAAATCAGACAAATGCCAAGTAGCTCTTCAAACAGCAGGTGTTGTGAGGTGAAGCAGCAACGCTTAGAATGTTCTCTCGTCCTCAGCGCTGAAAATACACATCATTTCCACATCACTGCTTCCGTTCTATTTTGACATTACCTTACCTGTCCCTTCACCTTATTTACCTTGTGACTTTGATCTCCATCAAGGCACCGGGGATATTCATGCACACCAGGACACTCACAGGTGCTAATGATGCCATTCCAGATTGGTACACTTAAGGATCTGACACCTCGTTAACTAAATTAGCTCCACCTGTGTTTCTCCTCTACTAAGCATGGGTCTTTTAACTGCACTGGCTGTATTCACAACTACCCTTCCTCAAGTTTCACTTCTTCTGCAATATATGAGAATTCAAAGCATTGATGTTCACACCTTAGGCGTGAAAACATTTCACATTCATACGACTCCAAGAGGACAAGTCGGATATATATATATAAATATATATATATATATATATATATATATATATATATATATATATATATATATATATTAGGGCTGTCATTTTAACGCCTTAAATAGATTAATTAATTACACCGCAAATTAACGCGTTATAAAAATTTATGCAGATTAATCTGGATTCCAAACCCGCGGGGCGTTCAAAGATGCACTTATTTCCAAATGCCTTGTATTTACAAACCGTTTGTCCTACTCGGAAAAAATGGTGTTCTCGTCTTCCTGGTGTCATGTTTCAGCTTGAGGCTGCTCTGCACCAATGAGCAACAGTTTGTGTGTTCAGAGCATGTTAAACTGAGAATACTTCACTTTTCTTTGATCCAAGACTTGAATTAAGTGTTTTGTACATAGTTCGTCACAGTTTTTAGCCTTTAGCCCGGGACCTCCTGACCTCACAGAAGTATAGAATAGGGCTGGACGATTATCGCAATCGCAATTGCAAAGTCAGCACATGCAATTACGTAATCGCAAAAGAGGTTATCGCAATCGCAATGTCAGCACATGCAATTCAGATTTTTCTCCATGATAACCAAGCAAGTCTGTAGATTAATCATGACACAACTTTTTTTATTAAAACCGCAAGCACAATCGCAATCGCAATATTGTCCACCTAATCGCAAATCACACCTTTTCCTCAAATCGTGCAGCACTAGTATAGAAGTTCATATTGCAGTGACAGTTGAGTCCACAGTGAGTAAAATGTGACAAAAGCAAAAACCATCCTAAAAATCAAATCAGCTTATCTTAGGTGCAAGACTGTGTAGATTTTGTTAAGATAGATTTTGTTAAGGTAGGTTCATGTGTTCCTTATGCTTCAGGGCACCTGAAAATGTGTTGTATATATTCCCACCTTATTTTTTAATGTTTTTCAATGTCTTTTAATGTAATTTTAATGTCCTGGAATTCAATTTTTTTGTTTGGGGACCTTAAGCAGATTTGAGATTAGAATGAGATTAATTAGATTAATTAATTACAAATCCTGTAATTAATTAGATTATTTTTTTTAATCGCCTGACAGCACTAATATATATATATATATATATATATATATATATATATATATATATATATATATATATATATATATATATATATATATATATATATTAGTGGTGTAATGGTACATGTATCCGTGCCGAACCGCTCCATAAGGCCGTTCGGTTCGGTACAGTGCTGTATTCGAACAGTACAGTAAGTTTACGTTAGCCGCTGCACATGGCTCTTTTATATTCACATGAGTACTCGTCTATGATTGGCTGAGCAGGGAACGTTCATAAGGAAAGTGGTCTGTGATTCGTGCTTTGGGATCATGTGAATATCATGTGGACTTGACGTCTCATTGAGAGCCAATCAGAAAATGAATATCAAAGAGCTTCCGTAGCCACAGGAGCTTGTGTCTGAATTTTGCATCATGGCTGTTGCTAACGACCAACCGGAGCTTGAAGAGCCCCCCCCCTCGCTGAATAACGGCAAGTTTTTGGTTTAATAAACATGCTAAACAAGCAAATGATTTCGCATTGTTCCATTCTGTACCAAAAATGTATCGAACTTTGACCCAAAAACCAAGGTACGTACCGAACCGTGATTAATGTATATATACACATATATATTGTGAGAGAAGGTTGGCAATCCAGCCTTGAGGCGCATTACCGCCACCAACTGGACCGGAATGGCTTAACTGGAAGTTGTAGCTGCATGTGCAACCTTCACCTGAAACTGCGAGTGCGCATGCGGTGACATCAGCATTTCACCCTGAAACGCTCTGCTCTGTGTTTTTACGAGGCTGGATGGAGGAGCGTTTTGAAAACTCTCCACTCTGGAGAGTGTTTTCAAAAGTTTCTGTTTTCGGGCAAAACGCAACGCAGTCTCATTGAAATGCAAGGCCTAAACGCAACAAAATGTTAGTGGATTTGACTGTTTTTGGCGTTGTGTAAACGCGGCCTTAATGTCAACATGTGCTACATTTGGAGGTGTGTGAATCAATAGATGACTGTACTAAACCCACCCTGTCACCTGCACCTCGAAGGACCCACCGAGCTGTTAGGAAAATATGTAAAGCCAAAGATGCCTGGAAACATTTTTGTCCCTCGCTTCTGGCGTCTTTATTGTACCACTGATGACATCCAAGTAATAAAAATACAGGAACCTTTATGGAAAGGTTCAAAAATCAACTCTGATTGCAGTGGCATTTTGGAAAATCTCCCTCACATTAATGAGTTCTCACATCTCTGCAATTATTGACTTGTATCTATTTTCAGAGTGTGCAGAACATCAGCCGTCTGTTTCATCATGTTTTTATTCCACGCTTACTGCAAGTCAATGTTTCACATCTATAGTGAAGAGAAAAATCTTGACACATCTTGATTAAATGTAGGCCCCAAATGTGTAAAACATGACTCAAGGCTTAAGCAATTATGGAGTCAGACTTGCTGACAAATTCATTTTAGCCATTTGATGAAAAACACTAATCTCAGTCTCAGCTTCTTATTTGAAAGGCTTTTTTTGCAGCTGCCTCTGTTGTTGTGGGTGTTTGTGACAACTTTGGCTAAATTTTCAAAACATTACTTTTAAACTACTTTAACACTACTTTAAAAAAATCAGGCCCATATGCCTTTATTCAGAGAGGACAGTGGATAAAGCAGAAAACCGGGCACGAGTGGCCTCTCAAGTGCTGTTATAGAGATTATCAAAAAGTTTTCACAATTATTAATGCCAAGCATTCTTAAAAGAATAAATATAGATTTACCAAACCTAAAAGTGGACTTAAGAAAATGCAGTGCAAAAAAAGAGTAGTTCATCCATATACACTTAACAACTAACACTGGTGTGTGGAAGAGTAGGGAGCTCTAGGAACAGGGGCTGTTTTCGAATTTGCCTACTACATACTGCTTATGAAAGTAGTATGTAGTAGGCACTGCCTACTACATACTACTTTCATAAGCAGTATGTAGTATGACTGTTCAGTTGGGTTAATTTTTGTAGTATGCTACGCTGGTCTTCAGTTCGAAGAAAACAGAAGTTGGCTACGGCTGAGTTTTTTTCCCCAAAAAACTTTATTGAAAATGTACAAAATAAACAAACCACGAGTAACTTATCTGCAAATACATTGCCAGAGAGAGCATTTTATATTAACTTTCAGTGGTGGAGATGATGAGGATTTAAAGATAAAAAAGAAATGACTCTTACATTTATATTCCTCTGCTACTCTGGTTGTTGTTGCTCCACTCTCTGCCATTTTCACTTCTGATATGGGACCAGGCGCGTTGCATTGTGGGTAACAGTAGGCGAAGCAGACTAGTCCGATGCATACTGTGGATTTTTCGCGATTCAGTACGTCATCCGGGTGTTTTTCTCATACTACAACTCTGACATTTGTTCGCATACTGCATACTGTATACTACATTGTGTACTGCCTTAGTTTTTCATGTACTCGCATAAAAGATAGAGGGGTGGTGGGCTCTCATTACCTCAGGCTTTTGCATTCCAGGGAGGCACATAGAAAGGCAGGGGGCTCCCAAAACAGAGCTATACTGTCAAATTTAGGTAATACATTGCAAATAAAGAACTATTTCAACAAGTGCTCCTGACTGAATTGGGTAAAACTTTTTTTTACATCCTCCTCACCTTGAACAGATTGGAACATTATCAGCTTCACACATCACACAAAAACCTTTCCTTCCTGCCAAAAAATGATCACAGTTATTAAAACAGAAATGATCAAACTGACCCTTCAAGGTCCATCATTGTGGAACTGATTTTAGATTCAGTTTGGCACACTTAATTATGCTTTTGGGTCATACTTTAAGTACCTGTTGTACTGGCATGTTCCTTTTTATTGTCTTGTGCTTGTCCTATCTTTCTACTTTCAGTAGTTATCAAACTATTGGTGGTACAGCTCATTTTTTACAAAGCCCAATGGCTTCATGATCCAGATTGAGTTGATAATTCATATGAATAACATTGAAGCAAAGCATGAGTGCTCTCAGATAAGCAACTCAACAGTCTAGTAAATTGCTTATTGATCTTCAGCATCTGAACATGCAGCTCAGATGAAATACACATGAGAGGTAGGGGCTCTAGATTAATGGACAGGTTGAAGCGTGTTGATACAGTAATAAAGTAGTCGTCTTAAAGGTGGTTTCTCAGGGTAAATCATGTTGTTCTATGAACATGGTCATTTCCTGCGTCACTACTGCACCCAAGAGAACAGACATGATCAATCCATTAGTGCCCTAATGGTTCGAGAAGATCTGAACCTTCCTGGTTGCTCTACTACGGACAACACATGATAGAAATGTGACGCTGGATCATCTAAAACACTGTTTCACTTATACAGGATTGCATTTCATATTTTCACAACAAGTTTTTTTTTTCAGAATGAAAGAAGCACAGCATATTTAGTCAGGAAAATCATATGAGGCTTGCCAGAATTCTCAAAACGGGGGCAAAGAAACAGTTTGTCATTGTCCTGTCTGCATTTAACAAATATGTTAATTGCTAAGTTCTGGTAGTTTTGAGTCATGCTGCATACTAATGAAACTCACTATGTCATAATGCCATGTAATTAAGTGGCCTGACATGAAAGAGGTTACCATAAGGGAACACATTACAAGGCAGTGTCAGCATGATTGCCATATGTTACTGTACATTGATCTCTTAGGTCTCTATGTGGAAATGCTACCCTTTATCTTCATGCACATCACAACTCCTGAGCATAACGCTAAATTCCACTTACTTTATCATGAGTATGATAAGAGGGGGCATTCATATGGTCACTTCTTGTGAGCACGGTAAACTGACCACATTTGAAAGTTTCTCTGGTCACTTTGCTCCAGCTAGGCCAGTTTTTCACTTTTTCCAGCCTCCATACCAAGCTGTTAGGCTAAGCTAATAGCTGTTAGTGTCACAGCAACGTACGGCGTGTCTTAAATTTCTACTGAAGTAAAGAAAAGTGCATCACAAAAAGTTTAATTTTCATGAATTTTTAATGTTTTTTATTTTAAGTCTCAAATATAGTTAGTTGTAGCCTTAGTGCCTAGGGTTCTGGACCTAATATGTTTTTTTTTTATGTGGTTTTGGAAAAGTTGTTTGTTACTCTACATTAATGGCCTGGAATAAAGTGATCAAACTATTTTTTTGTACAACTTACGATGTGGTGAAACATGCACTCTGGCTGATGCCTCTCCTCAACAGGGACATCTTGTGAGGGCAAATAAGTGCCCTGAGAGGTTTGATGCAAACAAGACACCATTGTGTTTTGACTTTGATATGGAACAGCATAATCCCTAAAAGAACAATTAGACATTATCTGTAGGTTGTTATTATCTGAATGTCTATCATTATTGTCATTTCCACCTAACAACGCCAATGTCTTAAAATGGGGGAAACAAAAGGTCTCAGTGTTCTCCCAATTCCAGGGCCAGTGAGCTCAGTCATGCACACACAGCACATTTAACTGCCAGCTCAAACCATCAAATGCTAACATGGACGTGTTAACCAGGTGGAGATAGCACAACATCCCATTTATCTCACAGAACATGAGCCATCAGGCCAGCAGTAATGAAACAGCTGCTGTAACACGCAGCAGCACCTCAGGGCCACATGGGAATTACATGAAAAATTATGTTTTTTTGTTGCCAGATGCAGTGCGTGTGTAAACTCATTATCCACAACAAAGTAATACACAAATTAACAGAATTTGAAATCCTACACTTTGGTAATGACCTTTTTTGGTATGCAAAAATGTGTACTCTCTGAAAAAGGCCTTCTATACCTATGTGGGGCTAATTTGTATTCCATAGCTCACCATAGGTATCAAATTTTGGCTGGCTGTTTGAGCCCAAACAAACAGAGGCATCAGAGTCCTCCTTTTGTGTGCTTGGTTCAGGTAAACAAGCCCAGACCTACCTTGACAATCTGGTGTGTAATCAGATTTCAGGCTGCTTTTATGAGGTCCCTGCAGCACTGCAGTAACTGCCCATCACTCCTGATGTCTCATCTGTTTTCTGGATGCATCGAGTTGAAGCTGACATGACGCTATGCAGAAACATAGGGAGGTGGGAGAGTGAGCAGAATGACTGCCAGGCAAACACCAGCTGTTAGAGCTGGTTATGTGAGGGATAGCCTTCTAGGTGCAAAGGATTGATTAGTACAGATACTAGAGGAGAATTTTAAACAGCTTGATAACATGCTTTTGATGCATTTTTCATGTATTCCTTCATTTAGAATACAACAGAAACACGTCAACCTTTGTTTCACAGTGTGCAGATGTATGACTCTTCTCACATCAAACTGAGAAACGCCAAACAAGAGGGGCTTTTTAAAAGAAGTTTTCAGTTTGATATGAGCTTAAACAGAAAGAACAACTCTATTGTTGCTTTTAATGTGAGCCACAGGATATAACTGATGACAGCTAAGTCAAACATCTTCCATTACAACCCTAACACCAACATCGTACTTTTCAGTTGGGTACTTATTCCACCGCAGCAAATTAAACTGTTAAGTCAAAATGTCAACAGGCATGTCTAGTGTTGTTATCTGTGATCAATATGCATTCTCTTGATTTATGTAATTAATGAGGACTCTTGGAAGGCTGAGTGCATATTGATTTTGGTCCAAATGATTCAGGTAATGGGTTCTGCATGCTATTTGAAACTTCTGACACACTGTCACGTAAAGTAAAGTGTGCAATAAGCTCTACTCAAAGAAGTTTCTGTGTTCATTTATCTGTGAGCATTCAAAGACCAGGCTTAAAAACGGGAGGATCTTAGTGTCACTAGTTTCTTTAAGTGTTGCTCTGTAATTGTGTTTTTTTTTTTTTCTATCATCAAACATTTTGGAGTGATCAGTTTTATTATTCAAATATAACAGTAAAAGAAGAAACAAAAAGTGCGTCTGAAATAATGTGACTCTCAAAATTAAGTCATTAAATGCTTAAATCGAAGGCGTTTATAGTATGATTTATACATATGTTAGTGTCGCTGCCTGGTCTACCTCTGTTATAAGAAACAAAATAACACTCTATGACCTTTCCTGTCTGAGCCAAGGATCAAGTTAATGACTGGCTCTGGTAAGTGCAAAGCAATATCCTGGACATTAAAGGGTAAAACTATCTGACTCATTACAGTGAATAACTCCTGCAAAAATTTTGGAAGTCTCTTGGTGGTATAAAACACAAATATATTTGGCATTAAGCAGGGATTGACTGATAAAAACCAAAGGTTGGCTTTAAGTTCTTAATCACATCTCTAATCATATTGCTAATTCTTTGATCGCATAGTTCTTGATTTAACCATCCCAATTCTAAACTTAGAGTAAGTGGTGAAGCATAGTGAGAGTCCCAACACAGGGACAATGTTGTGAAATGCAGATTTGACAGAGCCAGACAGAAACAAATTGCATAAAAAAATCTAACATAAAATGGAAAGGAGACACAAGTCTGCTTAATTAAAAAGTTGTAAACAGTTGTCTTCTATCCAGTCTTAAAGGAAGCTGAGGCAGCTCAGAAGGTTAGAGAAATTGGAGATCACTCCAGGTATGACTGTAATGTGTTCTGGATGACCACAGCAGAACAGTGGGGAGATACTTTTAAAGCTATTGATCATAAGCAAAGGAGGTACAAGGTAAACAAAAAAGGGAAATTGGGCCCAGGACAGAACCATGAGGAACTCCACGGCCCAGTTTTGTAATTGAACATTTACAGCTTGTGGTGATGTTTTTTATGTCAGCAGATGATTGCTTTCTGTATTTCATTACTTTTTTCAGTCCAATAACTGACCATGACTGGCTGGTTATTTGCAGTCATCAGAAGTTTGAAAACTCTGTAGTACACCAAGGCTCATTGCTGTGTGTTTGCTTTTGGGGGGGCAGCTTTTTTCTGTAAGCAGTCAGAACACGTCAGTTTGATTCTAAGAAGCATTCAATTTAAAATTTTCTTCGTTCTCATTCTGCTTCACATTTTCTACACTCTTCTCTCTTTTTCAGCAAATGTTATGAGATAGTTAATTCAGCCCAGAGGTACCTCCTCTAAGCTTAAAATATGAAGGAAATGCTATCTGCTGCTCTTGAGCTGAGTAGTAATCAGTAGCTGATATAAATTAAGGTGATTAAATCTCTTTTTAGTGCTGCCAAGGAACTAAAGCTCCCCCACTCTGGTACGAGTGAAAGATGTGAATTAATCTTACACAACAATGGTGACATTTGCAGAGGAGGACAACTTTTCCACAGTGACTGAGAGGGTTGCGTTGGTGAGGTATGCAGCAGTCGAATGCAGTACAACCTGCCTACTACTTGTAGTGACGTCCAAAGGATGATCTGCAGTAAAAGGGTTTATGCTTCTGTTTTAAAAGGTGATAATGAAGTGTGACTCTGCTATACCCCCATTAAAAGCTCTTCCTCAGGCAGCAAATTGATTGCACTGCACGTCTGCATGGCGTTGCACCATCGTTCTTGTTTGTCTGCTGCTCCAAATGTGCTATTGTTGATTTTTCTGCATCAGGATTAGCTTCCTCTGTCTTGATCCTCTGTTTGCCGCATGCTACTCCAGACATGAGCCTTTAAGACCTACACTTGTTTCTATTTCTTCTGCTCTGCTTGTATTGATGCACTCTGAAGCTGCAGAAAGAAATCTGTTGATTTAGGCGTATGTATGCTTAAAACCTCCTGCCTCTTTGTGTTTCACACAGAGTGTTCTGCTTGACGTGCTTCATTGATTTTTTTTAAACAGCCAAAGCTCCAAGATGCTTGTGAGCAGTTTTGAGTATAGATTTGTGTGGTATATATTAAGCATCCAGGTCACATCAGTGTATTGTGTGCAGCACATGGAACACCGGATTAAACGCTGTTGGCATTGGCTGTGCAGTCATTGAGCAGAAAGCATACGACTGCAGAGAAAAGCAGAGGAGCTCCATGGCTCCCTATGAGGCAGATGACCTACTTTTCCACTCCAGGCGATAACATACTGTACTGTATCCAGCCATGTAAAATTCCTCCATCACTTCCCACTCTACATGTGAAAAAGGGGAGAGCTAGCTGAAAGGCACAGCACTAATTCTTTGAGCTGTTGTAACCAGTAACCAAATCTAGTCTTTCTTCACTCTGCTGAAACCGAGAAAGAGCAGCATGGGATAATTCAAAGGCTGACACCATCAGCAGGTCGATAAAGGGAGGACAGAGAAAGGCTTGATTTCAGGCTGTTTGAAAAAAAAAGGAGGCAGTTAAAAGGAGCAGGCTGACAGAGGGCAGTGTACTAGAGCCAAGCATGTCAGGAGAAACAAATGACTCCTCTTAAGTGTCCTGAATGAATCTCCTCTCTTCCATAGGTAAACACACACAGAGGCTGACCTTGATCAATGTACAACTTCTAATAGTGCTATCATCTGGAAGTTCTACACTTTTTCCATCAAGTCGCAGTAATCTAAGATAAGCAAAGTTTGTCCTTTGTGAAGCAGTGTTGCTGTTGTGCTATAATGAATATTGTGCCAACACAGGACTGGCAGAAAAGTTTCAATTTGGTGTATGCCCTGGTTTGTGCTGTTTTGTTCTCTCCTGCCAAGAAAAAAACACTGCCTAGCCAAAAAAAAGTCACCACCAAAAAAAATGTCACGCACTCTTTTATTTTGTTGGACTGCCTTTAGCATTGATTATGGCACGCATTTGCTGTGGCATTGTTTCGAGAAGTTTCTGCATTATCACAAGATTTATTTCCATCCAGTGTTGCATTAATTTTTCATCAGGATCTTGCATTGATGATGGTAGAGTCTGACCACTACACAAAGCCTTTTCAAGCACATGCTAAAGATTGTCAGTGGGGTTAAGGTCTGGACTCTGTGGTGGCCAATCCATCTGTGAAAATGGTGCCTCATGCTCCCTGAGCCACTCTTTCACAATTTTAAACCTGATGAATTCTGGCATCAACATATTTTCCTACCTTGTATATTCAGTAAAGCAAAAAGAAAAAGTTGGGTCACACAAACAATGCTGTATGGGTTTGAGTTTTGTAGCCAAGAGCAGTGCTTGCACAGGTACATGAAATATTACTCCAATAATGGGATCAAGTGCGAATACTTGAGTACTTGTATACCCATCCCTAGTTATCAAGTTTGGTGAATATTAGAGTTCGGAAGCCCAAGCAAAAAGACAAAGAGTCCTCTATTAAAATGCAATATGAATCACTTTTATACCACCTCTAAATGCAGCTTGGATCTGGTTTGAAACAATGAAAAAAAAGCATTTTTTTGCAAAAGACTGTCCATCTTATTTTACAAGAATACAATAAGCACTTGTGAAAAATGAATTGCAGCAATCAGAGCAAGGCCTTACTCATTTGATTTATTCTTTATGCAGTGTAGTTGAGTTGTGAAAATTTCTTTAAATAGGATTTTGCAAGTTGCACAGCAGTAAATAGATCTGTGAATCTTTAGATGGTGGGTCTATGAAGACTCAACATATCAATACACATTATTTTCCTCCTCTTTTTCTCTGTTTGAATTGTGGGATAATTAGATGTGACGATCACTACTGGAGGAAATGGGGCGTTTTACTGTTTGCAGAAATTGTTTCAGGTGCTAGATGGAAGGAATATAACTGGAACAAATTCTTCACAACAAAAATGGCTTCAAACTTTTTTACTCAAACACAATACATGTTTCGGATCTTCCTTAACTTTATTACAAGTTTTTTTTTCTTCATAAAACATTCCAGTTGGCAACAAGTTTATGAAAGGAAATCGCATAGAAAAGCAACAAAGCTAACAGAGGTAGTGTTTCACTAGTTTACCTTTAGCTAAATCCAAATTGTGGTAACAAACTGTCTGTATAAGCTTTTATTAATTTTAAGAGATGTGCAAGAGCCTTACAAAATAACAAATGAGTTTAGAGGAAAAGCATGTCAGTCTACATTAGCAGTGCCTTCTGATTTTCACAAAATTCAGTATGTAGTAGGCAGTCGGTGAAAACTTGCAAGATCTGCAGTATGCCAAAAATTCCCAGATGTACGACCGATCTGGAAAAATTTCCCAGTATGTAGAAGACCAGTCTATTGTTCCCCACAATGCACAGCGTTTATGCTGTCTTTTATTTCTATTTTAGTGAGTGGCTCTCAGGTTTAGGTGCATTACTGCTACCTACTGGAATAAGTCTCATCAAACCTACTATACAACAACACTTATGTTAGGCCATCTGTGAGATAGGAGAGATATGATGCAAAACAAATGCATTATGGTTTGTTTGATTTGTACATTTATAATAAAATTAACATTACGAAAAATCCATTAGCTGGAGTTCCATTTTCCACAACTGTAAATAAGAGTAGCATACTACAAAACAGACCCAACAGAACAGTCATACTGAATAATACATTTAAAAGCAGCAGGCAGTATGCAGCACCGACTAGGGGTGGGAGAAAAAAATTAAAAATCAGTATATCCAGATTTTATGGGAAAATATGTCTCCTGATAGTCTGTTGACATCATCGTCATCATTTAACTTTTTTCACATGGTCTGGTGTTAAAAAAAGCAAACTAAAAATCACAAAAATCGTTAATATCAAAAAATTTGCAAATTAAATCGGATCAGCACCCCCAAAAACCATAATGATTCGAATCGTGAGAATAGCATATCGTCCCAGTCTTAGCGCCAACTACATACTACCTTCACATGTAGCAGGTAGTAGGTGGTTGCCATAAACTCCCAAATACTGTATGAGTTAAGCTAGAACACATTGGCATCATGACTTCAGTGCCATTGGCCCCACTCCATTGCATGAAATGGAACTGAGCTTAAAATCAATGTTTGTACAAAATGACAAAGATACAACCATTATCCACAAATTTGTATTTAGAAATACCAAAATATTTACCAAACAAATTACATAATCCAACCCCACTTCCCTGTGTGTCTCAGACAAACTTCACCACTGTCACATCGATGTTTCTAAAAAAAAGAAAACATGCAAAATCTCGTGTTCTTTGATCACTTGAAGACCCAATAATCATCTCCATAAACTCACTGCTCCACTAATTGTTGCTGTGTTACTTCCCTGTGACAACACCTTTGCACACCAGGGACTGTTAACCTCTTTGAGGGTCAAGAGAATGACGGCACTTATTTACTTATAAATAACGTCACGTCTGCTGTCACTTGGCTCACTCTGCACTCTGCCACAGGCCTCTAAATAGCAACGGCATCATTGTTGTGTATTCTGCTCAGTGTCATCAACGCCCAGAGGAAGTTAACCTTTAAATGCCTGTAAAAGTGAGCTGGAAGCGTGCAGTCGTGACTCCAGAGGGGTGGGGGCAGCAAGCCAGGATGAGAGCCGAGGAGGAATGGTGTCACAGCTGGGCCAGTGAGTCATTCTCCCGTGGCAGTCGCTCTGACAATAGAGAGCCTGTGACGCTGCCATATGTTGAGTGTTACATGTTACCACAGATGAAATACTGAGGTGGTGGGATGTATGACACCGAAGATGTGAAAAAAGAGTGCCGTAGATTGAGGGCCCTAAAAAGAAAAACAATGTTATATCCATGACATCTCGGGCTAATACTGCTGAGTGTGTTTTTACCCTAAAAAAAGCTTCTGCTCAGTTATTTATCCTCTTTTACTTTACTAATTACAGCAGGTTAGCAATTTTAGATGGGCATATATAATCCAGCTAATGCTGCTCAGGTAAATGGTTCTCTACAACTACATTACTCTAACACAGGGGTGGGCAAACTTTTTGGGGCCGGACCAGGAGCAGATGGATGGAGTGCTTTGGTAACTATCAGGGTATCATTCATTCATTCCATATCCGTTTTAGAATCCAAAATCGGAAAACAGATAACGACTTGTTTTTAAATGTTTCGTTTTTAAATCAAAAATCAGAAAACAAATAACGGTCTATTTTTTGTTGTTTTGATTTTGTTTTAAAATTAAAATTAGAATATGAGAGAATGGAATTATAATTGGATTGTTAATCCGTGTACAGTTCATTCTTTTGTTATTCTGTTTCAAAACAAAATTTAAAAAAACAAAAAAATTGACTTGTTTTTTTGTTTTTCTGTTTTAAAACCAAAACAGAATTACAGAAAAACAGAAAAACACGTTTTTTCTGTCCTGGTTTTAAAAAGGAAAAAACAAAAAAATAATAAAAGGTAGTGTCAAAATTGTTTGCGTGATATTTTGATATTAAATGGGAACGTCTCTATATAAAAATTAGACAAATAACTCACAGTGAAGGTTTTTGTTCCTGAGCTTTTTTTTTTTTTTATAAGTAACAGATTGCTGACGATCCACTCCATCTTACCAGCGCGCAGATGCGCACTTCCTTGTGTTTCAATGAGTTTTGTTTTGTCCACTTTCCTTTTCTTAGGTCCGTTCATCTTTACAGAAGGGCTGATGGGTCAGAGGGTAAAGTGCAAACGTGAAGTAATAGGCCTACACTGCACCTCAACAAAGCCAATGTCTCTACAGTGGGCCATCTAGTGGGAAAACATCAGAATTGCAGGGAAAAGAAAACATTACCAAGGTTTATTCATTTAGTTTTTTCAAGTTAAAACGTTAAAACGTGTAACGGGCCGCGTGTGGCCCCCAGGCCGTAGTTTGCCCATGCCTGCTCTAACACATCCTCATCCTTATCCTGTGTGACAAGCAGTTCAAGTTTACCTTCTTATCTAAATATTTATTAAGTGAACTGACACACTGGTCAGTACAACTGTGGATGGTATAAAAAGGAGGTATACAGTGAAGCAGCTGAGCTCTTTTTACTGAGTGGTGGACAATAAGACTTAGAATCAGAAAAACTTCATTAAACTGGGGTTAAATTCAGTCAAATACAGCTCCTGCAGCACTGAGTCCACCGGATTAGTAGAATTGAGGAGAAAAGGCAAGAGAAAGTATAATAAACACTTGAGAGCAAAGTCACTGAACTTTATATAACCCTGAGTGTCTGCTTCAAATTCAGCTCAAGAATCCCATCAGTGCTAACCTCAGGGATCTTCGTAGTTTTATTGTGTAAGTTAAAAATATGCATTGGCAAGACTGAAGCCTTCCAGTCTATGTCAGCACCTGATGCAAGGATGTTAAGCATCACTTAAGTGTAGTTAGAGGAAGTGGAGTCTCATCATCCATTTCCACACAATACATACAATCCTTGTTGCCCCCCTCAAGATGAAAAGTTAATTCAGAAGTAACCATCAACCTCTGTTTTACTTTAGGTCAGATGCCTTGTAGGAAATATTAACAAGGTAACATTTCAGAGTGGTAAGATAATATCTGTTTCACATCAGCATGTTGGCATTCTTGTTGTGACAAGGGAAATATGCTGATGCTAGCAGTTAGTTCTGCCTCAGAAAGAATTAACAGTGCTAGCATGACTGTGGAGTAAACCGCCCTCAGGATATTTGAGGCAATTTGGTATTGCTCTGCTGATGCAGCACTCTCACTTCTGGTGTAGAATGCTTCCCGCCCATGTATGTGTGTGGTGGGGTGTTGCCTCCTTCTGTGTGTGTGTGTGTGTTATAATATTAATTCAAACTGTGACAGTAAGACTATCCCAGTAAAACAATAATTGCTAAAAGTAAGCTTGAAATACACCTGTTTTTGATGAAACTAGTAGAAACTGTCTTGTAGTACAGACTGTGATTGAGCACGAGTCTGCAATAAATTCCTCTTTGTAGAGTAATTGTTTGAGTGTGTGTGTGTTTGGCAAAATGCTTACTCTTCTTGAAATCAAAGCCCTCATTCTCACCTCACAATTCCCTCTTTTCATTCTGTTCTTTGTTTCCCTTTTTTGTAAGTAGAAGAAATTAACTTGGTGATGATTTACACATTCAGATTGTTAGGTGATAAGTAACCAAGTCTTGGTGAGTTTCCGTAATTTACATGTCTTTCCACATCCACAGAGGGTCACATTTTTTGGATCAGGATCCTGAAATGGTTTTTGCTCTATAATAAGAGAAGGATCTCAGGAAGTAACCCTGTTAACTGGGTCAGTAAGTGGGGATACTTGTGGGAGCAGACTGCACTGAGTAAGGCGTGCAAACAGGACAGCAGACAATAAACCATCGCTCATATCTTCATTTGTGTGTCGTAAAGAAAACCACTAATAAGCAGGCAGAGAAAATTGGAACAAAAACAAGTGATTATCTGCTGCTGTTTACTAAACGCTTTTGCAGCTAGCACTTGAACATTACTCATCCCAGCATGCACTCCCTCTGAATAATGAACCTTCTTTTCAAACTGTCTGTGGTTGCTGAACTCTGCATTGTCACCTGCAAATGAACTGTCTTAAATATTCATGAATTCTGTTGCCACTCTTGCTATTTCACATCCAACTATTTTCTAAATTTTTACTGGTGACCTCTATGCTGTGTTCTCTTGCATGTCCCTGTTTCTCTGTATCCTCATCCTCCCCCTCAGTCTTCCAATAATTTGTCACTTCAGTGCACCTGTTCAGGAAGTGCCTTTTAGTCACTGCACTTTCTCGTTTCAAGCGTACTATTGTTTTATCCGCCAGCTTGCATCTATTTCAGATTGTGAAGAATTACCTCTGCTATAGGCTTTTTTTTATTACTGGGAAGATCTGGATAGTGCCTAACAGGATAAAGGTTGTACTGTGTCAGCTGGTCTCAAAGGGAATCTATGCCCTGTGAGCTACATCAGGGCAGTTTTTACCTCCTCCCTGTGGAGTGCAGCTATTCTCAGACAGTTTACCACTTGACCTACCTTTGCCTTATTCTCAAAATTAAAGAAAGTGGATCAAATACAGACCACAGGAAGTCAGGTGTGACTAATACACTTGGCTTTTCCTTACTATCCATATTCTCCCTTTTCCGTTTTTTTGAGTATGGACTTTGGAAGTAATTTTAACACTGGGGTCTGCGGACTGTAAGGAAGTACAGGAATAGAATAAGGGATAAGAGCTAAGAAGAATAAGAACTGATTAGCTTTGATGTTCAGTAACAGATACAGGATAGATATGTTTTAATGATATAAACATATGTGTTGGTATCTTGAATAATTTTAAAAAGTCAAAATAAATCAAAACAGATTGACATATTGCACCCCTTTCACCTCAGCCTTCCTCACTACTAGGGTCTATTGACAGATGTAGGATTAGGGATGGGTTCCAAATGCGGTACTTTTATAGGTACTGACCGAAAGTACCTATAGAAATACCTAATTCATATGAAATCAAAAGGTACCATGTTTAGGTACCCAAATGCATCCTTGTGACTTTGAGGGAGTGGAAGAGTAGGCGATTTTCTGTGCTTTACATGAACACAGCATTGCAAGATTACATATTAAAGAATAAATATTTTAAGTTGAAAAAAAAAAATATATATATATATATATATATATATATATATATATATATATATATATATATATATATATATATATATATATATATATATATATATTATCATAAAAAATTGATATTTCTACCACATAAACACAAAAAAGTAACAAAAATTGATACCATGGAGTACCGGTACAGATTGCTAGTTACCGGGCATCGGTACCAATTGCCAGGTACTGGCATCGGTACAGTATTGTCTCAGATGTGAAAGGTACCCATTCTGATGTAGGATATGTGCAGGCCTACAGCCAGAGAGGCATCATGCAAAATATTAACAGAGTGCCAGTAGTATTAATTTGGTTCTCTTGCCTGCACAGGGCTTCACCTCTAATGCTAATACTATAAAAATGAAGACAAAAAAGTATTTAAATTGTGACAACTCTGAAATTCATTCACATGCACACATGCAGTCTGAGGTAAGGGGGGGCTCGCCTCCCCTGTCTTTCATATGCATACCAGAAAAAACCAAGGCAGGGAGAGCAGCAGCAAAGATCTCCCTAGACACAACACAGAGCAGGCATCACTAAGAATACATGTAACTCTGATAAAGTAAGACACATTACTGAAGGAGGAGCTGGAGTGGAGGTTGTTGCAACATGGTTTGCATGGAAAGCAGAAAGATCAGGCAGGCTTGAACACCCATTTAGATTTTTTTGCTGATCGGATGTGTAGATGTAATCAGATGAGTTGTCAGAGCAGCTGATGGTGTGTTTGTTTGAATTGTAGCAATTCATCACAGACGTTACCACAGGACGCTTCACAAAGGACACAGTCCAGTCTGGTATTCTTTTGTTATTCTACATGCAAAGACCTCATTTCAATCCACCACCAGAAAAACCACAGATAAGTTCCTCAATACCATCATCATCGTCTTTGTCACATCAATACGGCAGCCTCCTTAAAACATTTGTGTTGTTATTTTGGGAACAATCCACAGAGAAACGGCCTGTTTTGAGTTTACTACACTGCCACTATTTTTTGTGCAGAGTAACCTACTAGTTCATTCATTCATTGATTCATTTTCTGAATTGCTTATCCTGTTCAGGGTCGCTGGTGGCTGGAGCCTATCCCAGCTGACATTGGGCGAGAGGCGGGGTACACCCTGGACTGGTCACCAGTTTATCACAGGGCTGACACATAGACAGACAACCTTTCAAGCACACACTCACACCTAGGGACAATTTAGAGTGACCACTTAACCCGATGAGCATGTTTTGGGGCTGTGGGACCAGAGAGTACCACACATGCACGGGGAGAACATGCAAACTCCACACGAAAAGGCCCGCCAGCCAAGCTGGGAATCGAACCTTGTGACCTTCTTGCTGTGAGGCTGCAGCGCTGACTGTTACACCACAGTGCAGCCCAACCTGCTAGTTACCTTTTAAAAATCAGTAAATGAGCAGTTAAAATTTAAGTGATAGTTCAAACATGTATCATAATTTCTCCAGCTTTCTATGGTGTCTTCATATCAGTAGGCTTGTTTAACCTGTTGACAAACCTCAAGGATATCCTGTTTCAAGTAAAATGTATAAATCAAGCCAAAATCAGTGAATATAAGTTCTTGTATGCCTGATCACTATAATAACTGTAAATAAAAGAGACTGTCATTTGGGGGCGTTGTTTCAGCACCATGGCTGAAAACCCTCAGGCTGACCGTCTTCTGTTAGATTATCTATGAATGTCTGTGTGTGTTTGCTAGGGTCATGATATCTCATCAGTCCGTGAATGGAGACTTTGTCTTCAGCAGTGCCTATCTGAGACTGTGTCCAAATTGTTAATGTGGTTAGAGGACCTGCAGAAGAATGAGTTCAGAGAGATAGTCCTGTTTTCTTTGTGGTCTTCACGCTATAAATTAAACCATCTATTGCAATGACTTCTTACACCCCACTTAAAACCAGTGCAAGAATCTGATGATTAGTATGAGTTGAGGATGCAGAAAGTGGAGGTTGCATCATCGTCTTGTTGCCAGATAGTGATTCTGGGTCAGTTGTAATGACATGAAAAAAGAGCAAGCTTGTCTCTTGTGCCAGCACAGCAAACAGAGAGGTCTTTGTAACACTAATCAGTCCTCATGGCAGGGCTTTATGCCCCATGGATACAGCTGATCAATGAAAACACTCTGCAGATGAATCTGTAAAAGGAAAACTACGTTTACTAAGTTTAAGCAATACTGGTTTTTGTTGGATGAGTGTTGAAATCAATTTTGCAGCCAGTAACTTTGTTGGCAAATACGACTATGTTGATATCCTGTTCAGTGGCAATTGATCAGTACTGTTCAGCAGCTCTTTGTCCCCTGAAGATTAGTGTTGTTTTAGCAGTGTCTGTGCCTACATTGAATATAAGATATCAGCTTCATAGTTTTCAGGTAGATCTGCATGTTTGGTACCATTACAATTTTGATGTTAACTGTCATTAGTAGTCTTATTTAAAGATGCTATGAGAAGGATCTGTTTTAATTGGACTACCTCACCACCTTCTGGCCCGGAGTCTCACACACACTGTCACAAAGACTTGACTTTTAACCAGGCATGTGTTTGTTTTGGACCAAATTTACTTTTAAGACAACTTTTTTCACATACAATGCGTGGTCAGGTATTTATCAGTATTGTTACAAAGCGCTTTTGTTTGAAACGAGACAACAAACAAACATCATAAGTTTGTACCATACTTCAGGAATTGGCTATAAGTAGTACCACTAGCAGCCCAGTGCTGGGATGTATCCATAGGCCAATGTGGCGCCAATCAAACTTTGTCTGTTTGTACAGTAGTTTAGTTGCCGCTCACATCTATTGACAGCGTTATTTGTATTAAACATTATCACAAACAGCTTAGCCCTTGTCTTAGCCTTTAGCTCGGGCTGTTCAGCTTTCTTCTGTTCATTTGCTCATTCATTTGCTCCTTTTTCTGTCTGACAACTAGGCTCCTGTGTCCACCATTACTTCAAAACTAATCCAAGAAATTGTTGCTGATTACATGGCAAGGGTAGTAGTGGCGTTCCAGAAAAAAATCCACTCTGGAGGCCGTTTTCAAAAGTTAGCATTTTAGGTTGGCTAAAACGCAGTTACCATGCAAACAAGGCTAAAACGCAACAATACTTTTGCTTTTCGTCCTTAAACTTTTGTCGAGCAAACAGTCCCTGAGAGTTGTTGTGAAATCTCGGAAATAATGTTCAATATACAGGCTCATGGCTCACTATGCCAACAAATGCAGTATGTGTTCAAGTTTAGGATGATTGATTGTCGTTTGCATCTAAACAGCAGCACAGCTTAGTCATTTGCAGGGTGGGGATGGGTGGGGGTTGCTTTTAAACATGTAGAGCACTTTTGTGCTACGTTTTTAATCTATGAAAAGTGCTTTTTAAATAAAGTTTAATTTGATTTGATTTGATTTGTTTGATTTTGGGAACCAAACAGGATAATTTAGTTTAGTTTAGTTCCATTCTGTATGTAACAATATCTTAAATTCAAACAACAGTATCTGAAGAATTGAAGTAAAATCCTGAGTAAAAACAATATAAGAACCCTCTGACTCGTCCATCTCTTCAAGTTTATCCCCTGGTCCCTTAAAGACTGCCATTGTCGGTATTAAAATCTTAAAAATATTTGTAGGCTGGATGTTAATCTGTAAAGATATTGGTCATTGTGTTAAAGAAAACCCACAAATATCAGTAAATCTTACTGTTGGTGAAGCAAAACTTTATTTTTTAGAACTACACATCAAAAGAAAATGACTCGCTTTTTCACACATTATTTAAACGGTTAGTCATGATCAGTTTTGCCCTGAAGATTTTCAGCACATGATGCTCTGATTCTGAGCGGCCAGACCAATTAAACAGCACGACACAGCCCTCAAAACACCTTCTGTGTGAGGAGTGATGGTGTGCTCCTCTTTTTTTGCGGCTGCTAACAAGTGTTACCCTCCCTTTGGGTGTGAAATATTAATGGATGAGTTTAATTTTGGAGTCAGGAAGGTGACCTTCATGTGTGTTTCCACCAGGGGAAGGACATTCCACTTTCCTTCGAAAATCTCCAACAGGATGTCTTTAATGAGTGCAGATAAATTTGATACTATATCTGGATTATTTGTCGATGTGTGTTGTGTAAAAAACACATGATGCTCCAGTGGAAAGTATACAGCAGTCTAAGAGAACAGATTTGAAAGTCCTTGTGCTGAAAATGTTCTGTTCCTAGAGATAGGATGGCAAAAGAATAGAAGCAGAGAGCCAGTTACATAATTTAATCTTGATTAGCCCTAAGCTAAAGAGGAAGGTTTCTATTTGGAACTCACTCAGGTATTAAGAACAAAAATGATCTGAACAAGAACACCGAGATGATATTGTACTATCTGAACTTGAAAATTTGATCCACTAACAAAAGTGTCCTGCACACTATTCAGCTACCATCTCACAACCCTTTTAGTCTGTCTAGCATCAAATCATGACTGACAGTAAACAAAGGTCCTGATGCTGCTCTTACACCCCTCCCTTTGCCCTGTGTTTCTCCTCTTTCTTAGAAAAGTGCCTGAAATGTGTGAAGCTGATGTGAGTCGACAGGAGGAGAGGTTGAACACTGCTGGTCCCTCTTGCTCTGTCAGCCCGGAGCTCTGTTAATGTTTGATGGCAGGGATGGTCAAGTGGTGTTATAGGACAGAGTATAGTGGCATGGTCCTGACAACACAAGGAAAAACCAAAGACTTAGACTAAATCATTGCGGCAGGATCTAGAGCACAGATTTACAGCAGCCATCATTTAATATATTGTTTCTGAACAATGAAGAAAATTAAAGTACAACATTTATCAAACCATTAGATTGTGTGTCAGTTCTAGTGCTCTTCACATTTCTTCCTTACAGCCCCAACATGAAGATTTGTCAACTGCATAGGCATTACTTTCTTCTTATGATTTCTAAAAGCAAACAAAGCAATCAGCAACAAACCAATGGTTTCTGTACTTTACGTTTTAATGCTGTAACCACTATGGGCTCTAATTTCGTAGACCAGGCACAAGCGCAGGCACACCTGCCCTGCGCCGGCCTTCGCCGCGCAGACAGGGCATGACCAGCGCACTTTGCAAATTTCCTGCAGTGCCAAGAGAGGCGCAGTCAAGGCGCAGAGGAGCTCGTCCATGCCTCCCTCTGCGCAAATGGCAGAGAGGGAGGAGAAAAGCCATGAGTGGGTTTAACACAGCCGAGCGCTGTTTTTACCAATCAAATGACCGCCTCTCCTCGCCTTTAAATGCCCTGCGGCAGAGGCACAGCGTCTGATTGGTCTGAGTGATCCCCAGCACCACGAAAGGTATGGTGGAAAGACCCGATAGTGGAGACGGTCAGAGCCGCTGTCCCTGCAGCAGGAGAATGGACAGCGGGGCGCATCGGAGGACACGAAGAGCGTCACCTTGTGGGCCAGCTCCTGGGACAGATTTAATCTGTTCCTTTATCATTAATAGGAGTACAAAATTAGGAGACAGTTACACAGCGGGCTTATCCATTCAGAATACTTTTGATCCACCTGCACTCCTGGTTTGTCATCGCCAAATAGCAGAACCTTTGGTGATATACTGTATACTCTCCCGGTGTCTCCACCTCATCCTCCTTAAAATAATGTACTCCATCTTTTTAGATCACGTTAAAAATAAAGACTAAAACAGAGAAATATGGGAAATCATGAATAAAGATAATGGCCACCAAGAGAGTGAGTAATCAATGTTTGATCAAATCTCAGATCTTGAGAAATAAAAATGAAACTGCTAAGAACTGCAGTTCCTCAAGTATCCTCTTGAGGCTGGCTTCAAAAGCACTATACAACATATTCACACTTGTGAAAAAATACTGCAAAAAAATAAACTCTAAAAAACCATTTTGTTCTGAATCATCTACCCACACTCATAGTTAGTTTTGCAAATGTTAAAGTCACAGGATGAGACAACTGCCCTGACTGATAGTTGATCACACTGTAGCTTTTAGAAAGGAGGCCAACACTATGTCTGCCTGTTATCAGGTCGACTAAAAGCTAGGTGACTCCAGTGTTTCCAGCAGCTGGTAAAAGGCTTCAAAACTTTACCTCAGAAACCAATGGGTGACATTATGGAGGCTCCATCATTCATACTGCTATACTGGGGCATAAACCTTTGCTGAACTTTGAAATATGCAAATTAAAAAAAATCAAATAGATGAAACCATTCAGTACCACCTTTACATTTCCTTTAAAAATATTCATCTGCTGAAAGCATGAGTATAAAATCCTTAAAATCATCTTTCTTCCGTGTATCCCTCTTCTGTAAGGAATTCTTCACGCATATCTGTACGCTGTATTTCCTACGAAATGGAAACATAAATAAACCAAAAGGCATGATGTGATGTTAGTGGCAGGTCATCACTGGGTCATACAGGATTTTAAAGCTGAAACAGTTTTCAGAAAAGGTCACAGCTACACACACACGGATGTAGTATAAGGTACTTCATTACCCCTGTAACTGTGGTTTCCTTATGTCCCTACAGGTGCTGGAGAGTCCGGAAAGAGCACCATTGTGAAGCAGATGAAGTAAGTTTCACAATAAACCTTTCTTTTCTTTGTGGTTCATCATGTTTTATTTTATATTTGACTTGTTTTTTTTTCTGTGTGAGTCAAGCTTTTTGAATTTGAATTTATTTATTTGACAGAGATGATGCAGTTTAACATAGTTCACAACAAAGCATGAATCTAATGTGCTAATTTCCAACTCTTGTTCCTAGTTGGGCCTTTAACTAACTAGATCATAAAATGTTCATTTACCAGCAATAAAATGGTAAAAAAAAACAAAAAAAAAAAAAAACAAATACAGGATAACAGTAAAAAAAAAAAAAACCACATCAATCTAAAAAACAACAAATACTCAGTTCAAACAGGACATTAAAAACTTCACTGACTATTTACTGCTCAAAAAGCCTGACATCACAATGTCTGGCCACATGCTCATATGTTACATATGATTGGTTTTAAGTCTGAACAACATAATAATGATACAGTACTTATCCAACAGTCAGCGTTGCCAGATGGGGAAATATAAAATTATTGTCTAGAGTCTCAAAATTATCTTATTTTGGGGAAAATTATCGTACACCCGCCAAAATAATCAAAAAAACGTATAATGATAAAAATAACTGTCTTATTGTTGGGAGAAAGTAACAATTGATCATTCTGTTTAGTGTCCTACAGGCACTTTTGTGGGCATTCATCGCCCCGCCCCACATCATCAGCGTTTGATCAGCTGCTCCAGGTTCGGTCTCAGCTGTGTTACATATGTGCACCCCCTTCAACAAAATGACAGGTTGTCATGAGACCCTAAGGCTATTATTTTGAAACAGTATTCATGATAACAGAGAGAGAGAGAGAGAGAGAGAGAGAGAGAGAGAAAGAGATAAATAGCCATCTGACTTTACTTAGTGAAATTTATTTTAGACAGGAATATTAACTTTTTCTCAAAAGAGTAGTCTTCAAATTAACATCTTCTTCAAGATAACTTCATAACATTAATTTCTGGAGCCTCTTAAGGGTCACGATGAGAGGTTCTTTTGTGTTGACCCCCCCTGCAATATTTACGTATCAGCCCTCTGCTTCAGCTCCCACTCACCCTTGTCCTCTCTTTTAATGCTCATTTTTCTCTCAACTGACGAGAGACTTGATTGGCCTTCAATCGCTCTGAGATGAATGACACTCAAACTATGATCGGCTGGAAACGTCACATGATATAAGATGCATTTAGGGTTTGCAAATAACTCCGTCAGACTGAGGTAGATCTGTAACAACCACACAAAATTGTCAAATTATCGTATATTTCGCCTTTTTTGGAATTATTGATCGTATTGAGGGCTAAATTATTGTAGAAATACGATAATTATCATACGTCTGGCAACGCTGCTAATAATTCCCATGCCAACATGTCTGCTGTTGTTTTCCTCATCTGAGGCTAGAAGAAATTTTTCATCTGTAGAAGAGGGATTCATTTTTAAATCCTGATGAGTTGTGACAAGTTTATTAATCAGCAGAGCTGCAATCAAGAAGAAGAATCAACACTGTCACACTTACACCCGATGATTAAGTGCCACTTCTTAAAGGTGCTTTATCTCCAAAGCTTGCTAAGTTTGACAACTCTTATTCAACTCTTCACATTAAATTAATTTTTACAGCCAGCAAGAAGGGATAGTGAGTCCAGTGTGGTTTGTTTTGTTCCTCACTGTTCATACCCCAAGAGACAAGAGTCTGAGAGTATGTTTGTGATATTGGGCAGCAGTCAAAACACACATGCACATAAAATCTATTGCAAACACCCAAACAGGACCCTAAATGGCTTAATTATTCACATTCCTCTGGGCTAGTAAGGAATTGAATCAATTTTTAATGAGGCTGGAGCAGGAACAGTCTGCCTCTTTTTGAAGCCAGGTTATTAACACCTACAGGCATACGAAAAAGAAACACGCTGGAAGACAGCAACACACATTATGTAACATTATAAATCAATATAGCCTGTGTAAGCCCTGTTTTATGACAGAAAACCTGCTAATAGGTAATATTTCTTTTCGAACAACTAAAATAATTTCTTTGCTGATTGGCTTATATTTGTTTGCATCAGCGCACTGTTTAAAACAGTTTCACTTTATAACAAGCGTAGGGTCACACAGTTCGTTTTTGCAGCTTGATGAAGTCATGAGGATTTTGTCTCAGGATAGAACTGCAGACGTGTGCATGCACACATTATTTTCCTGACCCCTAGGTTCATAGAGAGATGAGATGGGTAAACTCAGGATACTGCATCATGTGGATGCTGCAGAAGTGAGGTGTTTTCAGTATGTGTAAAAAATGCTGCTACACTTCATCCTACACAACATGCTGACATGATATTTTTAGTGCAGAGTATACAGTGCATATTCCAAAGATTAAGAAATGTGTGCAGACAAATACAGCAGACCTTTTTCTGGCTTGAAACAGTCTATTTTTCTCAGGCATTCAGAGGAGTGACTCATAACGCACCAGCTAATTTAGCAGAATCCAGTCCACAGTCAGTGCAAAGACATATTTGACAGTACATTTGAAGCAATGAGGGTACACAAGCATCATCCTACAGGAACTATCTGAGCTCTGTGACACTTCTTGTTAAGTCTTATAATGTAATATGTATACTTTGGATTTTGCTACACCCCCCTAAAGTAGAGTGCACCCACTGCCTTTGATTTGAAGTTAAAGGGGGGTATTGTGATATTGTAAACATGGAAATTAGGTAAGGTTGGATGCCAATACTAAATGTGCTGATTTTCAAGGTGCTACATGTTCATATGTTGTAGACCTCAATCTGTCTATCAACTGCTCAAAAAGCTGCACAAAATCTACACAAGATCTTCACAGGACTTGGAGAAATAATGAGGCCATAGCATTCATAACAAGATGGAGGGGTGGTCCTTAAACACCAAGGTTTGCCCATAGCTCTGTCCCCAACAGGCTTGCAGTGGGCTAGCCAACCAAAGGGAAAAGGGTTTATTGAGTGAGGAGCCTTGAGGTGTGGTCACACTGGCCATTTGTACCATGTCCAAGAACGCTTCGACTCTCCGATAGGAAATTGTATGTAAGCACGGGGGAACGCTCATCAAGAATCTTTGAAATGGTATATGGCGTTCCCCAGGGCTCGATCCTGGGTCCAACACTTTTTAACCTTTACATGTTACCTTTAGGAGATGTCATCAGGAGACACGGTATCCACTTTCACAGCTATGCTGATGACACTCACCTTTACATTGCCGTGTCTCCTGATGACACAGGACCGATCTATGCCCTTTTTAACTGTAATTTAGACGTCCAGTCCTGGATGGCAGACAACTTTTTGCAGCTAAACCAGGACAAAACTCAAATTTTAGTTATTGGTACAGGTCCAGAGAGAGAGAAACTGGAGAGCAAACTCAAAGCACTATCCTTTAATCCCTGCAAACAAGTTAAAAATTTGGGTGTAACATTTGATTTTAACTTCAGTTTTGAGCCACATATTCGAGATGTCACCAAGAAGGCTTTTTATCATCTAAAGAACATCTCCAGAGTGCCCCAGTTTCTCTCTCAAGCCAATGAGGAGACTCTTGTTCATGCTTTCATTACCTGCAGAATTGATTATTGCAATGCTCTCCTCTCTGGTCTTCCCAAAAAGAACATTTCACATTTACAGCTCCTTCAAAATTCTATTCTCATCTGGATCTTCCTGATCTCCCTGATCATCTGTATCTCCCTGATCTGCTTGTTTATTTTAATGTACAGCACTTTGTGATACATCTCATGTATGAAAAGTGCTTTATAAATAAAGTTCGATTTGATTTGATTTGATTTAAGTCTAATTTGTTTGGCCGGTGTGACTGCAAGTAGACTGTGCTCAGGTGCGGTACACTTTTCTGCTTTGGCACACTTTGGAGGGGCGTGCTTCGGTATGATACACTACACGCATAAGCACAAGCATGTGTACACATCGTGAGCATGATGTATAATCCATGAGGTATATTTGCCAAAAAAAAGTCACTTAAGTGTCGCCATGTTCTCTGTGTCTCACTGTTCAGACTGCTGAGACCGTGTTACTCATAAACAGACACTTCATGATGACATTGGCGGCCCATGCATGTGCCTAAGGTCTGGTTCATATGGGATCAGTGTGACTGCAGGCCACACTGGCCAGCAGGGAAACTGTGCTGCAGGGGCCAATGGTGCTTGAGTACGGCACAGTCTGAATAGTCAGTGTAACCGCCCCAGACAGAGACAGAAATTAGAGTTTTCTATAACACTAGTGTGAAATCATGTTAACCTACTTTGGGGATAGAATAAATCTTCAAAAATAGCACTGTAGCCCCTCTTTAACTTATGCTGTAGCAGTCTCAGTCGATCCAAGTTTGTATCTACACTGAATGATCTATCTGTCACGAATCCAAGGTGAATTCAGTCGTGCTTTTTTTTCTTTTCAAGGATCATCCATGAAGATGGTTACTCAGAAGACGAGTGTAAGCAGTACCGAGCTGTAGTTTACAGTAACACCATCCAGTCTATTATGGCCATTGTTAAAGCCATGACGAGTCTAAAGATAGACTATAGCAACACGTCGAGAGAGGTAAGATGCACAAACACTTTCCTTGAATGACACCTCTTTTACATCTTTATTGTTTATTTCTATCCTTACTCTTAAATAAAAATGAGATTGTATAACTTGTTTAAGTATGCATTATAAACAAAGAACTTTTGTCTCAAAAATGTTGCAAGTTTATGAATTCAGAAGAAGAGAATAAAACTAACAGGGCATAAAACTGTCATCTCAGTGTAAGAAAGCAGAATTTAGTCGGCCTGAAGATCAGAATTTCTCTCATGTCACAGCAAAACAAAGTCTGATATATTTTCACAATATAACAGCTGATGGTTCATTCCTTCAGACTCAGACTGTTTGTACAGGATTTAACCCACAGGAGGTCTTTTCTGTATTTACATTCCAGGGTGTACTTTTGCTTGTTTCTTTCTCACTATAATTTGGCAGGACAAGTCTGAAATGAATATTTTACTCAGTTAATTAGTGGATATAACCCATTTCCCAAAGATTTTTGAGGCTGCGATGCCTCCGAATAATCAGGTTTGTTTCTCAGACCATGTCTCCTCCTCTTCGGTGTACAAGCCATTTCGTCTGTGCAAGTGTATGCTCCAAATGAGGGTGTGATTTCTAACAATTACCTTTCACAGTAGCTGCATCTTCAGAGAGAGAAACTTTCAGATGATACTCAAACTAGAACACAGTGAGATACTTCTCTGATCTGTCTTTGCAACCTGCAGGGGGAAAAGTCCTCATGCCAGAGACTTCACCTCCTCTATCTTTGATCTGCTCTTTCCTCAAAGTTGTGATGAAAAGAAGAGAGGCTGCTGGTGCTGCTAATAAATGCTGCAGCAGCAGACAGGCCTTTGAGGCTGTTTTGGAGATTGGATTTATTCAAAAGGTGCTGGCGGGACACATTTTAAAAGCACATTCAGTAATCCCCGTCATTTTTGTCCTTTCAGCAATGACACAAATTCATTCCTGGCTTTTGGTGGCCATTTCCTGTATATGAAAGAACGTACAGGCGACTCACAATTTCATACCTTGGGTCATTTTAAAGTGTGATTTATTTCCAGGTCCATGTATTGTTGTACTTTTATTTGATGAAGGGGGCATGAACCGTTCCAATATATGAATCAGTTTGTTGTTGAGAAGGCTGATGAAAAGCTGCACTTACAAGCCAAAATTTACAGGTCCCAGTGCAAAAATGACAAACCTCATCTGTTGTCATCACCATCACCACTGAAGTGAAGTTTTTTGTCTCAGAATAAAAGAAAATATTAACAGCCTTTTTAATATCTTTACCAAGAATGTCTCTCCATTAGGTTTTGCTACATTATTTACATTGAATCATTCAGCAAAACGCTTCCCAACCTTTGTCTCAGCTATTACACCTCCAAAATATGCCTCCAATACAATGTTGGCTTGCCTTAGAACAGATGTAAAAATCCTTGTTAATTTTATTCATGTTGAGTTGAAATTGTGGTCTACCACACAACTTTATCCAAAGAGGACACTTTTATGAGTTGAGATGTGTCTCAGGAAAGGAGAAGAAATACACCCCGTGCCCAGCCTCTCAGGATACTTTGAGTTGTGAGTTGTGTGTACCACATGAACACTGTTTAAGCAAATTAAACTTACCAAACCTTAACTGGACAAAAACTGACTTTCTGCAATCATTTCAATGGACGTCTGGGTAGAGAATGGGAATGGCTATGCGCACTTTGATTGGCTCATTGTGGTTGAGGCTGGGACTTAGCCTCAGGTTAATTAGCACATTTACTGTAAAGTTTGTCAAGTGAAGATCATTATCAGCTTCTTTGTCTTAATTCTGTATGGGGAAGTTAAATCTTCATCCTGAAAGATTTCTCTTTTGGTGAAATTGAGAAGAAGACTATTAGCCTCATACGATCATGCTAACACAAGTCAGATTTTTCCTTTTCCAGAAAGTCTGAGCGCATCAGCTCATATCTGGTGTACTGCAATCTAGTTTATATCAAACTCTAAGCTACAAGTCTATTATTTTTATCACTGTTAACAGTGCCGTGCAGAGCATGCACTTATTAAAATCTGACACAGCCACACCCTGCACACAGACACTCATCAATAACAAGCCACAGCTTCAGGCAGAGATCCTGTCTGCTACACCCTGTGAACAGTTATCAGCCTACAGCGAGCTGTTGGTGAACTCTAACAGGGGCTGGACTCATTTCTGTGGAGGAGTGATTGTCAGTGTGAAGCTGGGGTGTCTGGACTTTAAATGAAGTTGTAATAAAAGGATGGAGGACTCTGGCTGTGGTCATTAGAGCATGACGCATGAGACTTTTTTTCCTCTTTTGCCAGATCTGTTAAATGGCTGTATGTACGTGACAGTACTCTCACACACTCCCACACTAGCAATTAGTGTCCCAGCCAGCATGTCCATACTTGCACTCAGAAGCTCTGTAGAAATGTTCTCACTCTCACAAACACACAGACAGTGTGCAGTAGTATGTGCATGCCTCTAAACACTAAAATGCCCATAGAACCATCATTTGCACTCTTGCTAAGATTTATGCTGTTTAATTTGGTTGAAGGATCAAAGACATGTTCCAGCAGATATGTCACACAAAGGTTGATTGCTGCATAAATCACATGCAAGGCGAAAGCTTAATTAAAAGAAGCATCACCTTTATTTGTGTTTTTTTAATCATTGTGATCACTACAGCTAAATACCAACCAAATCAAACAGTTACTGCATCAGAAAGCAGCACAAATAATCCACATGTAAATGTTTGACTGCAAACAGAAAGGGTCAGCTGTCAAAGAAACCAGTTGAAACAAAAAATGCATTTCTCTTGAAATGTGTTTGATACACAGTACATCATTTATTTAGTTTAAAGAATGTTTGCATTCATGTACAGCCAAAAACAAAACCCAGACAACAACTACAGCAATGCTGACACAACACAATGAGCTGAAAAGACCAGAGATCAATGATTGCTTTTGTACCTCATTATATAAATTAAGCTCAGAGCTGCATGTTTTGTCATTCTGATATAAAAGCAGATACAGGCGTAGAATGAACACAGCATCATCCTCATAGAGCAGCAGGAAAGTGTTGTGCTGTTGTTTAGCATCCTAGATTCTAAACAGAGTATGGACTCGTGTTCTTCACATTGAAGCATCCCCAGACTTCATTTAAACCTGTTTTGGTCATTCAGACTAACATATTCTATGTTTATTGCTAAGTATTATCATTTATCAAGAATACTTTTTCTCTTATGCTTCTCTGTTTACATTTTACAATAGTAAACCAAATAGTAGTTGAAAAGCAGTTGGCAACAAAAAACATTTTTATTGTGTCCTTGGATGATAAGTGTGACATTTTTCCCACAGTCCATCTCAAACCAAGCAAGCATAAAGAGAAAATTTTGTACGCCACAGCTTTTTGAGAATCGGTTACTTAGTTTCTCAAACTGAAACCAGGACTGTTCTGAAATGACCAACTTCCTAGTCCTTTAAATGGAAATCTAAATTCTAAGTCTCTACTGAGTACTAGGGATGAAGGGACCTGATCCTGGTATCAGGTATCAGTCCAATGCTGACTCAAAAAATCAAGATCAGATTTCAGTGACAAAGGGCAAATCCATTCAACTCAATCCTACTCTGTGTCTAAAACAACGATGTGTGTATAACACATCATCAACAAAGGCAGGTTGGTGTATTTATGTGAAGCAGAGCTAAAATAGCATAAAGAAAGATAATTACAACACCACAGTTGTTAAGAGGTTTTTCACACTGGTTTCTCCAACAACTCTGATGGCAGCTTGCAGTATTTGCAAGTTAAATTCTTCACACCACACAGTCCTCAGTCTTATACTCATGTTAAGATATAGAGAGTTGAATTAATACTGGTATTATAACTAGGGATAGACCGATTATCGGCCGGGCCAATATTTGGCATTTTAAGGCATATCGGCATCTGCCTTTCTTTTTAATCCAACGGCCGCTATGAAACCCAATCAAAACTGTCTTGTTTTGGCTCTGCTGCCTCTCTGCACAGAATTTCTCCCTGTCTATGCTATGGAAGCCCTGGATGGTCATTTAAAATCAGTCATGTAAAACCAAACGGTAAATTAATTCAACTGCATTACATGCCTGTAAAAGGCAACACAAACTCAATTCTGTCCAGTTTTATTGCAGTTACATTGAAATTTTGGAAAACTTTATTTACTTAAGAAAACTTTAGCTATCATTTTTTAAAGTTTTCATGTAACTTAATAAAACATGCTGCTAAGCCTGGGGGCTGTTTAATAAACATATGAGTGAAGGCATTTGATTGCAGTTAAGTTTTGGAGTTTGTATTGTTCAAAATTTTTTACGCCAATATTTTCACTTTGACTGCAAATGAATATCAGCTTCAAATATCGGTTATCGGCCTCCTTGCCTACTAATAATCAGTATTGGTATCTGCCCCAAAAAATCCATATCAGTCTATCTCTTAATGTAACGGGACAGCATTGTTGTCAATCGATACCAAAGCCCAGATGTCAGCACTGGTATCAGAGCTTAAAAATTGGGATTTGTGTATCCCTACTGAGCGCAGTGTATTTAACACAGCCAAACAATGTTGTCAAATTAGTTTACTTCGTGTGGTTAACATTAGCGACAGGTTGATGTCGACATGTCTGTGCTTGTTTCAGTGCACATATAAAAACAATAATAAAAAAGTCTAAGCTATTAAGTTCCACAGACTTGTAATCCTAGTATCAGTTAGCAAGAGTGAGGGCATTAGTTGTTTAGTCAACTAAAAATATGAATCCACTGATTTTTAACATATGATTATTCACAAGCAGTGAATCCATTTTGGAGTCTTATCAAAGCTAAAGTATCATCTGCATAGAAAGAACACTTTACATCAATAAGGCTTATAAGAGTCTTTCCAGAATGCACTGTTGCACTGTTAAAGCATAAAGCAAGTTCATAAGCAGATTCTAACTCTTCTGCCCTGTGCCTCTATCACCCCCTGCAGGACGATGCTCAGCAGCTTTTTGCTCTGTCTGTAGCTGCAGAGGAGCAGGGCATCCTTCCTGACGACCTGGCCAACGTGATCCGGCGGCTCTGGGCTGACAGTGGCATACAGAGCTGCTTTGCGCGGTCGCGAGAGTTCCAGCTCAATGACTCTGCAGCATAGTGAGTGTGAATGTCTATGTATGTTTTATACTGAGTGATCAATTTTAAAACCTGTCCCCTTTTCCTTCCTGTAGGAACTCAACAAAATCTACTGCTTAAGATTTATGACTTTTAATATTGTCAACCCAGGCTGCTACTTTTATAAAATGTGTTTGTGTACTGTTTCTTTCATTTCCAGCTCTACTTCTACATAGATCAATATTCAGTATTCAGTAAACTCAAGTTTCACTGCTATAAATGTTAATGTGACACGCAGGGAAACCTCGTAGATCATCAAATGTGGCCTCTCTTCTCATCCTGCATACCAGCCTTATAAATTACTAATGTTTTGGGAATGTATTTCTGCATTTTTGTTTGATTAGATTATAAAACAGACAAGGAAAGTGAATGAAAAGGGATGGTATTAGTTTTATGGTCTTTCTGATTCATTTAATGTCGTCACATAAAGGCCTGCTTAATATTCCTTCCATTATTGATGCTGCTCTCCGGCTCCTGTGATGGATCTAATGTTGCAGTACTTCCAGCCTCTCTTATGAGTGCCGCAGTGAGAAACCTGTCTCTGACTTCTCCAAGGAGCGATAGGAGACTGGAAGGATGGTCCAATAACTCCCATTTAGTGATTCTTTCTACCTTTCTGGCTTTTATTGTCAGATATTGTAACCCGATAAGCTGAGAGCAGAATGGTTTGTCTTGAGGGAGGGAAAAGGTGAGGCTTTGTAGAATTGTGTAACTTCAAGGAAATGTAAGTTCCAAGTAAGGCTTGAGAACTGCTTTCTGTGATAACAAAAATCCATCAAGTGATATATGTGTTTTTGTTGTATGGGAAGCAACCTGGTACGTTTCATTTAAGCAACATTTTGAAAGTCAGAAATGCTTTGTGTTGACTTTCCTTTAATCCCATTTGAAAGTACTTTGCCCTGGCTCTAATGAGACAGAAAAATGTTTTTGTAATCATTTTTTATGTTTCCACTCAAGGGGGGTGACTGTCTCATTAATTTTTATTACACTGTGGCTGTGACATGCATGAATAGTGACATTTGAACAGCTAAAATGTTTGATACAAACCGCATCTCTTTGTGCCAGTGAAGCGTTCAGTGTGTTGTCTTGGCCACTAAAGCTCCCAGCTGGCCCTGGGTGATGATGTAATGCTTGTTTATGTGGGTCAGGTTGTGTTAAACATGTTGAAGATGGTTCCATCGTCCCCTGCTGACCAACAGTCTGTCAGAAAACTGAAATTTAAAAAAAGAGAACAAAGGAGAGGGGAAAGAAGGACACGAAATATTCATGCAAAACTGAAAGAGGAGATAGTAAAACACCACATCTTTAGAAGACACAGCTATACTTCAATGTAAAGTGAATTTGCTTCAACATATTGTATGGATCCTGTATGTTGTTTCTTGAGGCTTGCTTGTGCACTCCAACGCTGCTCCTTTGTTCAGTCTTAGGACACATACTGCGTTTCAGTCGGATAAGTTAAAGCTGTGAAAGGTAGAGTGCTGGGATAATATTACTTGCACGATTGCAAGTCGCAACAGAATAAGTTAAACTTGAAAGATAGATGCATTTAAAGAGATAGGAGAGAGGACAGTGGATAGATTCAGAAATGGGGAAAGAGTGGGAAGTGCCATGCATGAAACTGGCCTGGACTCTTGAACCCAAGCCACCCACACGAGGGCGACTTGGATTACCAGGCCATCTGCGCTCCACAGTTCTTGCTTTTCAAGTGTTTACTAGAAAATTGAGATACAAAAAATGGGATGGAATCTAAGACAATTTAGTCAGCTGTTCTTACATACAGGTATCTCTTTATCATATCAAGAATGGGGCTAAATTGTTGTCATGTAACCACTAGTGGTGTTCAAGATTGTATTTTGGCTGATTCTGTCTACCTCTTTTTCCTTCAAACGATTACTTTTCTACATACAATCAAAGTCAGCTGAAACCCAATTGGATGATCGACAAGCTGTTATCATAACACAACAATAAAAATCCTATAATGTGCCAAGAAACATTGAATTTAGCAACTTATCGTAAGTCAGCATCCACACTAGCCAGCACCAGAATTAATAGATGTACAAATAAATTAGTCATATTTTATGATCTTTGGTCCAAAATGTTGGTCAGATGTGACGAAGCTGTAGCTTAACTACTAGCCAGGGATGTAGTTCTGGTTAATCGGTCCTGAAACAATATTCTACTACCTGGATCTAAATAGTCACATGGGACAGATGGCATCTTATAACATGTAAACCATGTTGAACCAGAAAACAGAGGAAACTACAAGATACAGACAAAGGGAGAGAGAGCTGCCATTAACCTACACTCTCTGTGATTCTATATTTAACAGTGAGAAATAAATAATGCTATGTTTTGACAGTTTTCTGTGCTTTCTCACCTTAGACTAGTAGTTTAGTCAAGATTCAAATTTCAGTTTTCACACCCTTTTCACTTCAGAATATCCCTAATGCATATGTTGGTTCAAAGACTGTACTTTTAAGTACCTTCTCTATTTTATCAATAAGATTCACATAATTAAACAAGAGTACACTTTAAGTTTTGGGTGAATATAAATCATGCAAAAGATTTCAGTCACCGCAGAAGTCCTCTCACTGATGACAGCAGTTAGTGCCACTTGGTCTCACTGCAACCCCTTAGTGGTCCCATATGGACATCTTGAGCAGCCACGTCTCATGTGGATTTGTTATATTATCACATAATGTGTGCGGAATTGGTATTAGGTTTTTACAGTCCAACCTAATCTGTCTCCCAGCAAGTCAATACCAAAAAGCACAGCATGGTTTAAAATAGAAACAGAAATTTGTATACTGCAGGAAACAGCATTAGACATGCAAACATATATACACCACCACTAGAGGACATGTTGTATCTATTAAACTGAGAGTGATAAATCAAAAACCCAGCAAAACAACCCCAGATGGAGCAGGTTTGGACACAAAATGTTATTTAATGTTGAGAGGCAGCAGATGAACAGCTTAAAATAAGTCTGTCAAGGGCTGCAGGTTGGCAAAGAGTGCCGCAGAAGTATAAACAATATCAGACCTCCAGATTAATTGGATTATGATTGAATGAATGGTAAAACAGTGGGGAGCAACCTGCTGCATTCTGTGTGTGTGTGTAACACAAGCAGAATGAAATGTCACCAAAGTTTCAGCTGCAGAAATTCAAAACTACATTATCAAGCAGATGCAGTTCATGCATTCTCTGTATAGCTTGAAAAACAAGTTATGAGCACCATCAAGAAAAGGATTTAAGCTCTAAGCTGCAAAGCTAAGCTTTTATTTCAACCAGCATTGAAGGCAAGTAACTGATGCTGAGAGTAATATCGATGTGCTGCATGTTTCCAGGAACAGCTGGGAACAGAAGCAAAACATGTTCTCCATAAACATTTCTAAGCAGCCATTATACTGAGCTCAGTGCAAATACAAGGAAACGGGGAAATCAACAGCACAGCAGATAAAAAAAACCAGACTATTTAAGAAGAATAAGTGCTTACTTTATTACAAGGAAGGTGACAACAAAATGCCTTTAGTGAGGGAGAAAGACTTGCAAGGATCTGTGAGCCGAAGAAAAAGTCAGCAAGACAGAAACCTGAATTGGACACCAGGTGAACGTAAAATGTAGGATCCAGAGTGAAAGGACAAAACACTTCAGAAAGACAGGGTGATACAAGGAATTAAAATGCTAGGGAGCTAAAGCTAGCAAGCACAGCTGAGCAAGACAATCAGGACAGGGTACACACAAGTGGGATAAATGATGCCTTTAAATTGGTCGTGTTCTGCATGTTTACAGAAAGTGACCATATCATCAATTCACTGTAAATCAAATTTTACTCAGCGCCTTGAGTTGGTGGAGCCCATGGCAACCATTTTTCTAACATATCTTATAACATGTCCTTCTAAAAATGGAAAGAAGTGCCAGAAGAATTTTATTTACTTACTAAAATATAAATTTGATGGTGTGAAAGTAGTAACTCATCAAGAGTAAGCTAGTAAGAGCACAATTGAGAAGATACTGATGGTCTGACACTGCTGTCTTTGTCCCTGTAATAGAAAGTTCTGGACATCTGTAGTTAACCTAGCTAGCATTACCTGATATTCCTGTACCATTTAAAATGAAATGAAAACAATATGACGATATAAAAGTGATTATTTGTAGAAAGTATGCTTACAAGAAATATTGAAACAATCAAAAAACACAATAAGTAACTAGTTAAGGTTTAGTTAAACCCAATGTTTTTACATCCTGTCATTTAGCACCAGTTTTGGTAGAACAAACAAGTGATGAGCTGGAGTCTGAGATCTGTGATGAATTCAGTTGTACCTTGAATATTACGAGACCTCAGCATAATCCCTTAAAAGGCACTCAAACAGCCTGATGTAATGCTATTACCAAAACTTTGACTGTCTAGAATTGAGTGCTGCAGAATGAGTCACTCCACAGGAAGTTCACGAAACTGCTGGAGTTTATTACAGTTCAAAGCTGTTGAGTAAAAGCAGACTTTTTTTGTCTGATGTTAATGCACCACGAGTGCATCAACGACCTAGGTGTCTTGTGTGGGTTTGCAGCTTGTTTATGCATTGCTCTCCCTTATTTGCAGTCTTCAAGTCATGTTGAAATCCCCTCCTTCTTTATCTCTCTGTCTCTCTTGTCTAGTTACCTGAATGACCTGGAGAGGATAGCTAAAGCCGATTACATCCCAACCCAGCAGGATGTGCTGCGAACTCGTGTCAAGACCACAGGCATTGTGGAAACTCACTTCACCTTCAAGGAACTACACTTCAAGTAAGGATAGAAACACTCACCTGATTGCAATGTTTGTGGACTTTAGGAAGAAAACACACACTTTAAAAGGTGCTTTTATTTTAAAACAAGCACTTTTGCAATCAATGGAAACTCTCACTCCCCAGCTTACGCTCAGTGGGAGTGTGTACTTGACATTAAGGTGGGTGAGTGTTAATAAGACCCCCCACATACCTCACATGCTTGTTCAGAGTGTTATTGATTGATTCATAACAAACTGCTGGTTGTCACTTAATCTCACATGTAATGCAAGACTATATAGCGCATAAAAAAACCTGCAAAAAAAATAACCATTCTTGTGCTTTTTTGAAGGAGCCCAAAGAAAAACAATGTAAAGACATTTACATTTTTTACATTTTTTTTTCTTTTTGCAAGTTAAACAAAGCCTCCTCCGGCAGCAGCGTCTCTTTTCCAGCCTCCTCCTCAGCTACTCAGAAGCAAAATTGAAGCACCAATTAAATTTTTAATTATCATAATTGCACTGAGAGCTGGGTAAATGAGTTAAATCCTGCCCACCGCACTCTCACTTAAAACCAGGGCTTAGTATGCCGCTGATATTTAAGTACATCCTCCATGCGGCAGAGTGCTGTAGGCCTTATATAAAATATACTCAGACCAAGCTGAAGCTCTCATGTGTGGGATAGTAATGGATGTATAGAAATATTTCTGAATAGAGGATCAAAAGGGCTATAGGAAGAGTTTCAGCACTTGATAATGCGTTTATCTAGTATACGAAAGGAGAAATGGCATTTAATTTATGAAATATGACAAAGAGGTGATATACGGGGCTGAGAACATGAGATAAAATATATTCTTCTTGTAGGTTTTCTAGCAGTATTCAGACCCTGCGTCATTTTCACATCAGCAGCAGCCCCACAGCTTTGGTGTGACCTGTTTCCTGATAAACTCTCTGATATTTACTCTCAGTCACTGATTCAATATTTGCCCTGAATAATACATGGAGGCAATCGATAAAAAGAAAGTCATGTTTTGTAACCCTGCTCTGTGCGCTATAAAAAACACAGGAAGTTTTAAAAAAAAGCTCATAGATATGAGATATCTTCTTTCAGCTATGGCTTAGTTGTGGTGGTCCAAGTGGGACCTCTTCTGCGTCACCCTCCTCTGTAACTGGATGTCCTGGATGAGGTGCACTCGTGAATTTTCAGCTGTCTGCAGGCTTTGCTCACTTTAAATCTCAAACAGCTTTGATCACAGGGCTCAGCCTGCCTATTAGCCACTGCTCTGGCCCACACTGACCCTGCAGTCAGATCTCTGACAGACACCTCTCCTCCTTCTTCTCGCCACTTTTTCTCTCAAGTCTCATGAAAACTTAATGCACATTCAGGGATGGAATATCACCTCAACTTTCTCCTTCCTTCCTCTCTTTTCAGACTTTATTTTTACTCAAGTGCTCTCTATGCCTTTTCCCTGAAAGCTTCACCTTACTGTCTTTCACTTTGGCCATCCTCTACCTCTCGTTTACACAGATACACACAAACACACACTGTTTTATGCCTCTTTGCAGGATGTTTGATGTTGGAGGCCAGCGCTCAGAGAGGAAGAAGTGGATCCATTGCTTTGAAGGAGTCACAGCCATCATTTTCTGTGTTGCGCTGAGTGCGTACGATCTGGTGTTGGCTGAGGATGAAGAGATGGTGAGGAAAAAAATCCCTGTTCTTGCATTTAATCTTCATCAGCCTGGTCAATATTACTGAACTTGCTTCATGAATCTGCTATTTGGCTGATTTCCAGTGGGACATTTAACACCACTGACAGTCAGATGATGAAATTGACTCGAGTCTAAAGATCAATTCATGGTTGCTCCAGTGGAGTGTAATTGTATAATGGAGAATAATTTGTTAGTTACTTGAACCATTTGACCCTAATTTCTTCATCATCCTATGAATCAAATCGAGTGCTCTGGAGAGACTTTGCCAAAAGACACTGGGAAGAATCAACTCTTCCTCAAATTTTAAATATTGATGAAGCAGCGCCCCCTGGTGGCAGTGCTGATGCATTTTTGTATCTATTACTGAATGTTTTCTTTTTCTTCCTCTCTAGAACCGAATGCATGAGAGCATGAAGCTGTTTGACTCCATCTGCAATAACAAGTGGTTCACGGAGACCTCCATTATCCTCTTCCTCAACAAGAAGGATCTGTTTGAGGAGAAGATCACCCGCAGCCCTCTCACCATCTGCTTCCCTGAATACACAGGTACACAGTGGACCATCCAGGGCTGCACTGCATTAATATTTAAACATCTGCATACACAAACAAAGACTGTACAGCTACCGCTGGCACATTTCTGTCCAACTCACAACACAAAACTTATAACCTGTTGTCTTTTCAAACTTTTGTTTCCCAGGAGCAAACAAGTTTGATGAAGCAGCGAGTTACATTCAGACAAAGTTTGAGGACCTGAACAAGAAGAAGGACACAAAGGAGATCTACACACACTTCACCTGTGCCACTGATACCAAGAACGTTCAGTTTGTGTTTGACGCTGTCACTGATGTCATTATCAAGAACAACCTGAAAGACTGTGGTCTATTCTAAAGGTAAGACAGATCCCAGGGACAGATGTCAGGAGGGCTCTTTGGGTTGCTACGGGTGAAAAACTACTGATCAGTTATTCAGTGAAGTTGAAATCCTTTCAGACAAAAATCCCAAAATACCTAATTTAATCTTCTTTAACGTAACTTTTTGACTTTTCTCGTCTGTGGGTTAAATATGAATATCTTTGGGTATAAAACTGTGGGTCACGGGGTGATTTTATTTTACTACAGACTGACTTCTAAGAGCCAAATGTTTGTTCAAAGACAACAACTTCTAAATTCATAAGTAACAAATTTAACCTTTATTTGTTACATCATTTAAATCATCAAGGACTTGTTTTCAAAAAGGAGTGTCTTCCAGCACTAAACATATGTATCTGTTTGTTCAAAATCTAGAGCCATTAACACACTTTGGTACCGCTGACTGTACTTTCTGCAGCTGTTTTAACCTCTTAAGACCTAGTAATAAATAACAATGGATTTTATTTATAATGCACTTTACATTTGTGGGTGAATCTCAAAGTGAACAATAAAAAGATAAAAAAACAAACAATAAAAACAGTAAAAGACAGTCAACAATAAAATGAAATGATATATAAAATGATTTTTTATTTTTATTTTTAAGACCTAGTACCCACATTTGAAGACATTACAATCCTGCCTCTCAGACCCATGATACTTCATTTTTTAAAATTTTGACCTATTTGCCACACTTAGGGACTGTGCCTACATCATCTCTTGGTAAAATTACAACATTTCACCTATTTTAGTTAAAAAACAAATACAAAATACAATGTATTTAAGTAAAATAACACTACTAACAAACAACTAATGGAGAACTCATAACACAAATAATCAAACTTCCTGTACAAAGACTAAGTTTAGTTATCAGTTATTAATTATTTCGTTATTTTGTTATTTCGTTATTACTTATTAGGTCTTACTTATCCAAAAGAGCAAGGTGAATTGAAAATTGCACTCCTGACAAAAGCTCGGGTTGTAAGAGGTTAGAAACAAAATGAAATTCACACAAATGCCCTTGTATGAGTTCAAAAGCAAACAATTACCAACATGTAAGACTATTTTGTCACTTCTAAGGTGTGAAACGTGTAGTGTTTGCCATCGGCTGTGTAAGATAAGGTGTGGGAACAGCTATTGTTTTTTGTTTTCCATGGTTGAGATTCTTAATGAATGATTCATTGTACTTCAACAAAGCAAGATAATAGTTGGACAAAATTAGCAGACAGATAAGAAGCCCTACTCTGTTCACAGAAACAGACACAAACCAGAAGTTCCTTAAAGGAGTATTACATGTCCACAACATGGTACAGGTTCAATAAAACACCTCATCATGTGCTTTAAAACCAGAGCTCCTCACAACTTTTGAGGCACATGTCAGTTCTGGTCAATGTTTCTGACTTGCTAACTGATGCAAAGTGCTCTCCTCATAGTGGGTTCAATTGTGACATGACTCCTTATCTTGTTTTGTTGTGAACTCTTTGATAATGAAATAACATTAGCCGGTCTAGACCTGCTCTTTTTGTAAAACTTCTTGAGATAACATCTGTTGTGAAGTGGGGCTGGTTAAATAAAGAATAGTTGTTGTATTCTGTAATTGAATTTAATCCCAGAACCCTTTACCAAATTGTACACTCCTTCTATTTTACTTGTTTTTAAATATGTAGATCATTTTGAGCTTTTGTGTAGTTTTTATAAGACAGGCTGTCATGTTTTTTGTTATCTAACTTTTTGTTGGTATTGAGGGAAATGTGTGATTAGGTAAATATAATACTGGAGAAATTTGTTTATGAGTTGGTGAAGCATCTTTTAATAACGTGATCAAAAATCAGAAAAAAACAGTCCATTCAGCCCTGAGAATTAAACCTGACCAAACCTGGTAAAAATGAAACCTCAACATTTATATGTCTCTAAACACCAGGTGTTTTCCTTACCTTTGCAAAACAAATGTTTTGAACAGATTTGGGACTGTATGAGTTTAACAGTTCTGTTTTTCATCTTCTTTCTTTTCATGCAGGAAGATGCCTGATGCACACAGACTGCATGAGAGACTGCAACAGCCATGTGATGATTACTGCTTTTCATAATGAAAACCATAAAAGACTGGACTCCTGAAGGGGAACCCGTAAAGAACTTCAGCTATCACTGATTTGCAACCATTACATTCTCTGCCAATTGTGTTGTTGTTCATTTTCTTTTTTATGTTCTTACTGCAGCAAACAGGGCTTCACAAACCATCCATACTGAGCACTTTTAGATAGATAGATAGATAGATAGATAGATAGATAGATAGATATCTAACCCAGGACCCCTTTTATTGGACAAGAGTCTAAGACGAATGAGCAGTCAACAAGCTTTATTCCCTACTTTACAAGCTGTAACATATTATCTGTTTTAGAATAGGGGTCAGAAGGGTTGGGATTACCCCTGAATAAGCCATTATCTCTTTATGCAGCCTGACAAATGAGATTTAAGCAACTAAGGAATTTTCATGCCAAAAGAGATCAATTGGAGAACAACTAGTTTTTTTATTCAAATCCTAATTTCAGTTTCTTGTTTTATTGTACTTATTGTTTTCAGGTGTCCAGTTACAAGAGTGCAGAATAAAAGAAAAACTCTTTTGATAAAAATCCTTTTCTTTATGTTAACAAGAGTTGCCATTCTCTGAACCTTTGGACTGCACAGAGCTTATTTTTAGAAGAAAACAACCTTGCATGAAGAACACAGCTGGATGAAGGGAAATGTTTTTTTTGTACAATGTTTACACAGGATCAATATTCACACTTGTACTATAATGCATCGTCCTGCATGAGCACCCATAGATTAGCTCGCACCCCCACAAACTGAACAACATTCCTGAACTTCTGAAAAGAAACAAAACAAAAACAGCTATGTGTCACTTTTAAAATATCTGCAAGTTTTTTAAGTGGTTTTGTCTGTTCCTAACTTGGATTGTTCTGTACTCTTAGTTTAATTCTGAGTCTTTTTACATATGTTTGTGCCTTGATATCTGTTTACACTTGTTCTTTAGACTCATACTATCTGCATAGTGTGAATTAGGGCTATTTCTACTCCACCTCAGTTCACATTACCCATCATTTCAGAAGCACCAAACTCAGAGACAAATGGTTGAGACTTGTTCGATAATATAAAGAGATAAAAGTCATTCACTTGTTATATGTAAATAAAAGTTTTCTCACCTTATTTTTTGATGTACCATCTGATGTGTCATGAGAAAAAGAGGCATACTTTGATGTTTAATTGCTGTTTAACCTCATCTAAAAATAGCCTCAAATTTTGAGTGCATACAGAAAAAATTAGAAAAAATTTAGCAGTCATGTTAGGGATCCCTGTGGTCATAATGTACTGCATAAACTGGATTCTCTGGAGGTGTCTTATTTCCATCAAAACATTGTCAGACTCATTTATGAGCCACATTCACCTGACCAGTCCTGATAATTTGATTCTTAAAAGACAAAACTTATTCCTTATAAAAAACTTATAAAAAAGAATCTGACACTTGTTTATAAAATATAACCATGTCAAGTTAATGAAATTATTTTTTTCTTAATTAAAGAAACCAAACTGGTAAGTTTTTTTGGACTTCAAGCAATCATGGAGTCATTCTTGTCCTGTAATATCTAGAAATAATATCTTTTTTGTGGACTTGTTGAATGAGTGTGGCACATTTTTGATCTGATAGGTTTTTTTTTCTTTTAGAAACAAGATATAAGATAAATAATTAATCCATGGCTCCAATCAGCAGATGTTTATGGGTAGTTAAAATGTACATAAAGGGATGCAACTGTTTCAAGGTTGAAATGGTCTGCTCTAACTTACAGGCTGAAATGTTTTTAAAACTACATTTACGGAAAACAAAAAGAAAAGTTTAACCAAGCCTAAAACTGTAGAGGTGTTTCAGCTGCACCGTAGTCTTGGTTTCCTTTGCTAACTTGTTTAGGGACCGTATTCTGAAGTATGAATTATATTTATTTAATCATTTTTCCTGTCTTTTTAAAAGATTTTTTTTTTTTTTACTTTTTTCCACTTGAGATAGAAGTCCTGATATTGTGTTGGTAGACATTTACCAAAGTTAAAGACCTGGACACACACCTACAACCACTGTACCTGTCTGCATTTCAATACAAAGTGTTGTCACCATTCACAGAGGAGAGGTGTTGAGGTGCAGCTCATCTACAAAACAAATGAGAACTTCACATGGGTTTCGTTTGCATCTCAAAGAGGCCATTACGAAGAGAAAGGTGAAGAAACCTGTATGCAAAGGTTTGTATTCAGAGACCATGAACACAACAAGGTCGAGTAGTTTGTGCAGGATTATCCACAAGGTGGCGACATGTAGACTTCAGTAAATTAGCACATGAATGTTGAAGCTGATCACCCGCAACAGATGTCAGAGAACACTTCACAGAAGAACGAAGGCTTTTCAAACAATACTAGTATTATTAGTATCAAAAATGATAGAAATACACTATTCTTTCAAGTATTTACTTTTAAACTTAGCGATAACAGTGCAGCCAATAGTACGTGGGTTTGCTATCAAAAATAAGTAAATGTGTGAATTTTATCCTAATTAACTCATTTTAAAAAATCATAAAGTGCTACACACTCTTATGAAAAATAGTTTTGAAAGTGTTACAATCGTTTAATAAACTTTATTTAGATATACATAAAATATCCTGCCACAGATATGGTCTTTACTCAGTAATCTAAAACAGTTACAGTAAAGCCATAGTCTGTATGGGACTGTATAATAAAATACGGGACACGCTGTGTTCGCACAGAGAGGGAAGGTTCTTGTGTCAGGCGACTTTCTATTGGCTCGTCTTGTGATGCTGTGCACTGATTGGCTGCAGCGCGAACCACAGCATCGTGAAATTCCGCTGACAGAGCTGCGGTGCTGCAGATTGCAGAATAGTAGCAGCAGGCGAACATCACTCCCCAGATGCAAACGAGTGGAGTTTCAAAGAGCTTGGATTAATTCTTTAAGCGTGTGCAAAGGTGAGTTTCAGAACTTGCAAATACATGTGTCAAGCATGGGTTTTGTAGTAGCCTGAAGTTCATAAATAATCTAATACAGCGTGATTTATTTTGTTGCAGAAACCTTTCTCAGGACTCATCGACTCATACGCTATGGTAAGTTTTTTTTCCGTTTAATGCCACACGTCATGTGAAAGTTTTTGAGTGCATTGTAAATTTTGTGTCGTTCTGCTGTTTGCAAAGTGTTTTCCTTGCTGCACATGACGTTGCCACAATAATTTTATTATTCTAGGTTTATTTGTGAAACTGGTTCTGACATACCCCAGAGTCACAGTTAATTCAGACCAAACTGTCCTTTCAAAAGAAAAGAAATGCGTACAGTTAGGTGAATCTCCTCCTTGTGTAGAGGCAGCCAAGGAGAACAGAGCATTTAAGGAGGTGCAGACTTACCACTGTGTCCCTCTGTGGATGTGTCTGTGTGCCAGATAGGTCTCTCCCTCAGGGGCCAAATGGTCCAGCACCCACAGCTGTGATAACATCATGGCATTGTGTTGTCCTTTCTGCTTCAAGACTAACACTGACAGAACACTGGGGCTCAGAAAACTAAATATTATAGAAGGTTGGCTGAAAAACAAAACGTGCAGCAGCAGAAATATTTTTGTTTTAGTTTTCGAGGTTAACAACAGGGGAACCTTAAATTTTAAAATATTTGAGCTAAATCAACAGGGTTGTTCAGACTACAGCTCATCCAGAGGGCAGTGCTCACTATGATTCATGATTAATTCATGGCTAATGTATAATTCCAACATGCTGCCATCATTTCCTGCCTTATATTCCAGTCCTTCTAACATCCTGTGAGTTAGGGGGATTCAGAGAGGAAAAGCGCCTCTTCACTCCTCCATGATTCAGCTCGACTTTGTTCAAACTTCCCCTCTCGCTTCAGGAGGCAGCAGGGAGAGTTTTCCCAGTATGAAATGTGCATCCTGTTCTCAGAGTGACCTGTATTTTAGATTTTCTGGTATCCCACTGGTCTGCTTAAATCGGCTCTGAGGTCTGTCAGGAATGCTTCACTTGTTATATTGGTCAGAGAGCAGAGTGATCTCAGCAAGTAAAAATCTTATTGGCCAGTTCTGGGAATAACTTGGGCGCAGCTAGACCGCAGAATGCACCGAAGATCACTTCAAAAGTCCACAAATGTCTTTGGTTAAAAGAGACGTTTATAAACGCAGTGCACCACTCACTCTTTCTATTTTTCTCATGTGTAGCTGTGTCTAGGAGACTCTGCAGACTGCCTCCGGGACCATATAGAGTGCATGATGAGACCCCTTCAGGACCTGAAGCAGATAAGCAGGCCCAGGCCACTGAGTGAACCATGTGGCCGCTCCTTCGCTGTCACACGGCTCTGCAAACAGAAGGCTCAGCAAGAGCGACTCACCCACCTACGAGCCTCCGATGCCAGTGAAGCCAGCACGTACGACTCTGCCTGCTGCCTCGCCAGCCCTTTGGAGGAAGAGGATGAGGAGGATCAAGAGCAACAACAGGGACATGAGCGGTTGACACAAGGCTCTCCAAGCAGTGAAAAGAGTCTTGACTTGGACTCTGGTTACTCTGAGGCTTCCTGGCACGATGAAGGGGTGGTGTTGAGAAGGACAAGAAATGTGCGGGTCTCATCTTCTGCATGTCTCCGCACAAACAGAGGACCCTCCGGGCGAATTCGACCCAAGTCAACCTCAGACGCTTGCTTGGAGCGCTGGACCTCATTTGAAGCCAGTGACCCAGAGGACTGGACCACATCTCTGCTTAGTCGCAGCAGGAACAGACAGCCCCTGGTTCTGGGGGATAACAGCTTTGCAGACCTCATAAAGAACTGGATGGACCTACCAGAGTGTCCAGAGCCAGCTCAACTCAAGCCCAGTGCTGGCCGGCGTCTGGCTAAAGACATTCTGGTGAACATGCGGCGCAGGCTGGCAGGGATGTCTAAAGGTGTGGAGGTCAGGATGAGGCATGCAGACCCCTCACGAGTCAACAGGGCCACGGAGGCCTCTAAACGGATGTCCTGCCCTGTGGGACTCCAGGCTCTCAAACCTTTCTTTCACCAGTCTCACACAGGCCTGCACCAACCTGACACTGACTTCTACCAGTTCACTGCCCTGATGAAGACAGGCAGCAGACAGCCAATCATATGCAATGACATCATTGGATACATTTAACCAGGCCCCAAAAATGGACCGTGACCAAAACACTTATTATATTCAGATTGTTCTATTTTTGTATTTTTATTTGGTTTCAGTGTTGATACATCTGGAATAAAATCATTTGGATTAAACAAAATGTGTTAAAGCTGTGATGAATATTTAAAGAAAAAACTTACATTCAAGACATTTTATACATCATTTTAAATTTATTACCTATGACACAGGTAATGGCACAAATACACCAACATCTCAGTAAAGGCAACACTTATCTCTGAAAAATTGTTATAATGTGTAAGAATTTCTGACTCTAACTTCATTTCGGTTGATGTGGAAACAGGCACAGACAAGGGTGAAGAGGGTTGGACAAATTGTGGTTTCTTTCTACACCATGACTGGTTGTTGGTTAAATAACACAGCCCTGATTATACTGATTTATGATAATGCTATGACTTAAAATGAGTGACAAAGAAAACCCTGTGTAGTGTACAAATCCATAGGTTAGAGTACTACAGAATCTGAAGTGTCTCACTGGCTTTTAGAAGTGGCACTCAAGGAAATACATTATTATGCACCTGTGCATCATCTTTTCAAACTTGCCACCTGAGAATGATGCCACCTGTGTATTTTTGTGTCAAATTTTAAACTCAACCCCCTCTGACTGATAAAATGGTCAAAGGAAACCACCTGACAAAATGAAACCAGAGAAAAGTCACTGTAGTTGTAAATATACCCTACCCTATGCATAAAAGTGTAATGGCACAACAGCATGTGTGAAGAACACAAACACAACAGAGTACCACATTGATTCAGATTTATTAAAATGTTTAAATATAGTTAAATCACATACAGCAACGTTAACAACATGAACAATAACATCTACAACTGGCTGTGTTAATACCAGAGATGTTGTTTAACAGATTATTGAGATTAACCATTATAATGAACACCCTGTCATTTTGAAGGTATAGTAAAGGACGTGCAAAAATGTGTTTTTGATTTTGCAGAATAGTGCAACTGCTCCACTAGAACCAGCTCTGGGATAAACATAAGACAGCTGTGTGAGAATGGTGAAAAACCCTGCCCCAACTGAATACAGAATCTACAATGCAAACTTCTTGTTCTGACTTAACTTCAATATCTCACACAATCCAACCTGCATTAAAATTCAATAGCAGGTCTTCCTTCCCCTGCAGCTCCAAACACTAACATAATTCACTTGCCTTTGTAAGCATCTTCATATCCTCTTTTAAAGAATTTACATGTGGTTTCATATAAGATGATAAAATAAGACTTTATTGATCCCCATTATATTGCTGTTTTGAACGTTTCATATTTACACATTCAATGAACAAGAAAATTGAACTCTACAACAATTATCAATTTTTGGTTATATTGCTTGGAGTGTAGCTGGGGTTTCAAACAACACGCTGAATACATTGAAGTAGGAATCACAAGTTTATGTGAATAGAAGTGAAAAGGATTTAATAGAGATATGGAATGAAGCTGGAATGACATATTAATTTAAGCACAACAAGCATGTGTCATGTATCATTTTCATGAGATACTTGTTTTCTCTGGCGTTAGCATCACAGGAGCAGGTATCTGATGGTCAGGGGAGAGTCCTCGTCCTCGTCCTCAAACGAGGGAAGCAACTCCAGCATCTTCTTGTGTGGAGGGATTTCTTTCTTGGTGACCTTTCGAACCACATCAGACACACTGCAAAACAAATATTTTACTCATGAGCTTTACTAAAATAAGCAGCTGAGCAATTCTGAGTTATTTTACCAACAATTTACAGAAACTTGGGTTTGTCTTCCCGTCAAAGGAATACAAATTGTAACAATTGTTAACAATTCCTATTATAAAACTAGAACCAGGGTTAGGGTTCAACCTGACAATCACTCTGCATGTCAAAAGCTCACCAATGCTTATTCCTCATCTACTTCTGTCTTATTTTAGGAAACAGCACAAACATCCGGCTTCTAGAAAAAGTAACTTGAGGAGCAAATGTGTATCAATGCTGGGCCAAAAATAGCAAACAATGCATTGTTTACTCCTATTTATATAAAGTTGGCTATAAACAACAATACCCAGGAGTATTTTCAATAAGTCATATTTCATCTGTGACCCATTTTCAAGGGTTTACGTTGGCTTGGTAGCCAGTGTGATAATATATTCTTGAGCACCTGAAAAATCTCAAGCCATCCAATGTAATGAGGATGAGAATGAAAGAAATACTGAGTCAAATCAGCTAGAAAATGAAAAAAAAAAAGTGATTCAAATGTTATCTCAGACTGCAAGTTCCCACTCTACAGGTCCAAAACAGGAAGCCCAGGGCTGGGTAACAGCACAGGAAGTGACTGTTGAAGAGGGCATTTATTCCGCTCAGCCTGCTGTCCACATGCCCCTCTCCCCCTGCCGCTTAATCTAACCACAACACAAGCTCCCGTGAGACTTCAGCATCACAAACAGAGGAGATCTGTGCAGTCTGTTCATTATAAGCATGAAACGAAAGTAAAGAATCATTTTAATCAGAGACTGTTTGGCATACATTCCAATGAGATATTACATATAAACTCTTAAGGTTTCACTTGATTTACTACCTGCAATCAAAGCACCCCTGCAGGCTCATATTCTGCAGTGACTCCTCAAACTGATGAGTAGATGTAAAAACGTGACATATCTGACTCATTTCAAACACCCCGAGGCGCAGAAACTTGGTTTAATGTGCTGTTGTAGCTGAACAGGCCTGGACAGCACAGGCTCTCTGATGCAGAGAGAGAGAAGTTCACCCTAATTTAACCGTTTGACTTCTGTCCTCGACAAACAGAGGGACACTGGAGAGGCTGTCCCTGTCGTCAGGGTCCGGTGATGCATGCAAGTGTGTCAACAGGCTCTCTCTGCACAGGCTCAGAGGAAACACCTCATCCTGCCATCAGCTTTAAAAAAACAAAGGGAGGCTGCACATTGTGATTGTTTACGTGTGCAGGGTTGCATGCCATGTGTGGCAGTGCAGTCTGTTTAATGGACATACCTCAGCTTCAGTTTCTCCTCTTCACCACTGTACAGCATGGCTGATCCGTAGAAGAGACTGCAAACTGTTAAGCCACTTTTTTCCTGCAAAAAGACCAATAATTAAAAGTGCACTGTCAAAAAGAAACTGCAATACATGAATAAAGTATCCTGTGCATGTGCTTATAAAGAGGTTAGTTCTTAAGCTTTATGTGTCCTTGAATGAATTCAGCAGTTCAGGAAGCTCCCCAGTCTTCACGAACAAACAAAGGAGAACCCAGACAGTCAAAGGTTAAACAAAACCCAGAGCAAATAAGATGACCTGCCAATTCATTTTCCTATTCTCTCCTTCTGAAAAAAGACTCAGCTAAATAGGAAAACCAACTTGTGTTCAGGGCAAGAAGATGTTTACAAAAAGAAAAACAGGAGGAAGCATGTGCTTACATGTTCTGATTTTGACCTGTATTGAGTTATTGAGTCAATGAACTGAATACTTTAGGGAAAAAGTGAGAATCAGTTCTTGTCCTCTGTTGCTTTTAACTACTGTCATGTTGACACAACAGTAGGAAGGCAACAATGTCAAATCTGGCAGATCTCAGTGAATGACTGAAGGGGTTGTAATAAATCAAGAAGTCCCTGTAGAGGAGTAATATTTTGTGATAAAGACAGGAAAATGGCTGGAAAATTGTATCACCTGTCTAACTAATAGGTTTAGATTTAGAATTTTACACATGGGGTTTCTATTCTTTTGACTTCTCATGTTGTAAATGATGTGCAGGATAAACAATATGATTAATGAGCATATGTTGTGATAATCAATTTAATGTAACTCTCTGTAAACATGAAGTTTTCTATTCATGTTTTTCTAAATTTACCCTTTTGAAGGTAGCTTGATTAGTTATACACAAGTCCAACATAGATTTCCCTGAAAAGACACTATACAGTATCATGGTATCATGATTTCTTATGGTATCAGATTGCATCACACCAAACCATATCACATAGTGTTGTGTTTTGTTGTATCAAATCAATCAGTTTGGTATGGTATGTAATATTATAATACTTATCGTATTGTACTGTGCTGTATCATGTCGTGACTTGTCTTGTGCAAGGGGCAACATCTGGTTAGTAAAAATGAAGCCTATGCAAAAGTGCTAAAAGTCACTGTTGGTTGAGAATCCCCTTTAGGCTGGCAGCAGAAAGACCGGAAGTCACGTACTCACACAGCCATAAAAACTGACTTTCACGGCATTAAAAAGTGTATTTACAGTCTGGTTCAAAAAACATCTTGGGTCTAAAAAGTTCATTTCACTGTCAGCACACACTGTACGGTAAGTGAATTTTTTTCTATCTCTGTGATTCAGAAGTTATTAGGATCGTTTGATTTTCCAATCAGAGGCACAGCTCAGGTCATGTGACCACCAGGCGCCCTGTAACTGCTCAAAGAAAAACTCACCGCTGACGTCATAGGGAATGGGACTACGTCCACTGATTGGCTTCTTTCACGGTTTCAGGAACAGACGGGTGACGTTGCGGATGCTTCGTCCATGTTCTAAAAAGTCTGTGGTCTTGTTTTGTGGTAGCCTGTCACACCTTTGTATCATACTGTGTGACGTAGTATCCTCTGCTATGGTTTGAATTCAGTACAGTATGGTGGGGCACGGTTTGGTACCATTCGTATTGTATGCACCATTTATTTTCTTTGGTGTGCTTTTAGATATTTCTGTTTGGGTTAAGAAATCATGAAATCATGCAGTTGTTTGGAATATTTTTATTTTACCCTGAAAACTAAATCTTTTTTTTCACATAGCCTAGGTTTTATGAATGATAGGTTATTTTGGCAGGGTCAGAAAACCACTAAACGCATGTTTCCATTTTATTGTAATTGGATAACTGTATTACTTTACATGGGCTTTGACTAGTTTCCAAACTCAGCATTTAAAATTCAAGCGGAGGAAAAAAATGTTCAAACAATAATTTTCTAAAGTGAAGTTGCATTGCTCTCTTTTGGCTGTTCTTTTAAGGCAAAGGTATGCATCAGTATATGCATCTTTCATTTTATTCTATGAGCTTATATGCAGAATGCAGAATGCTGCAGCTGTTTTCTTTTCTCAAACACTTTTGCTGAGCTCTGATTTTCTGAGTTCCAATAAAAACACATCAACCATAATTAGTGAGTTAACTGAGTGACTTGATGAAAAAATCCTAAACACTTTGGCAGCTATTGGAAGATAGTCAACAACGACAGCCTGACCTTCCTCCAGGATTTCAGACTGGATTCCTGAAGTTGTGAATGGAAGGTGTAAAGTGGCCAATCATTCAAACAATGGCTATTGTGTGTACTGAAGGAAGGGGAACAGGTTTAGATAGAGCAAAGCAAAAAAAAAAACATGGATAAATTCTGAACTCAGTGGTACTGGGTGTGGAAAAGAAAAAGAGTGTGCTTCCTCACAGAGAGGAACAAGGGGGACATACCTTGATATACTGGAACAGATCTCCCAAGGTCATTTCCTGCTGACCACTCTGCCTGCTCTTAACCAGGAAGTCATCCCACAGGGTAAATTTCTTTCCTGCGATCTGCCGATAGACATGATACATACACCAACACACAGACAGACACAAGCAGATGAAAGATGAAGTTCTATTTGCACTGAAAACATTGAGTCCAAAACAAGAGCCCAGAACGCTCACGGACAGAGGGCCTTCATTTGTCATCACTGTTACATAGCAGCTGAGAACAATCAGCAGCCCTCTGAGGGCTGCAGTAAAGATCTCAACATGCTGACATGAGGTCAAGAAGCTGCTTCCTCCTATATGAAGAAGTGGGCCTATTGCTTGTGTAAAGTTTCCATCCTGAACACCTACTTAAGTTCAGTCATGACAGAGCAGTCTGGGTAAGGCTGAATTAGAATATTAGAATGTTGAAAAGTAACCAATAAAGCTTCACTACAAAAAGTGTTTCTGCCATTTTTTAGTAAAAACTGTAACTCACCTGGGAAGTCCAGAAAAATACTTTAAGATATTAAAAGCCAAACTGTTTGAATAGAGTAAAACAATCTGCCAATGGTGTACAAAAATATCCTCCCCAAGTTTCTCCAAATAGGAATTAAGAATTGCGTCTCAATACAAGAAACAAGACAAGCAATTTTTCTTTCCTCACTGGCAGATTTTTTTTTTTTACGCTTAACAGGTAATTCAGGCCTTATTCTAGGCTTTCAATATCTCAAAATAAGACATTTTTTCTGGATTTCCTGTCACCCAAGTCACTCACTGTTCAATCAACCTTTGATCTCTGAACCTCCAGCGTCTCGACACTCAGGAGATCAATGTAACCCTGCAGAAATAAAGAACCTCCTGATATCACTGGACAATAATCAGGTATCACATGACTTAGCTGAAAAAGTTCACCATTACAGGACCATCACCGACCTGATGTAGGTCAGGATTCCTCACATGCACAAGCAGAGTCAAAATATGTCACACAGTCAGACAAGCCAGCCAGTGCAGGCGCTGTCAACTGAGAGGAGCAGTGAAGAGCAAAACTTGGCTCAAGATGTGAATACCAAAACTCTGGCTAAACCTGGGTCCAATTATCTCTGCTCCAGCAGCCAAGGGGAACTTTTCGACTGGCGCTCAAAACTCCCACCACTAACAGAGTTTGGGGTTATGGAGACACACTGGAGGCAAATTTCTCCTCCTGTCTGAGGGTGTCTCGGTTTCTTGTCTGCTTCTCTGTCAATGAAGGTTTTGTTTGCGAGGTGCACATCTTACCACCGGTCACTTCTCCCCTAGCAGCACATGAACCAATGCTGATATGCTTAAAGAGCAGAAAGCCAGTTATTCTGAATAATGTTGCATTAAGAACATCACAGTTTCTTTTTCACCTTGTCCATTCTGTGTTTCCATACTGTATAGCTTCTCCTAAGTGCTTTAGTTTGCTGATGCTGATTTCACACAATGCATAGCTGGCTTGTTGGCTATTTTTACTCCCTCCCCTCCCTTCCTCTCTCTCATATCTGTCGCACAGCTCAAACAAGAACCTGACGCCAATCAACTACCCCATCAGTCTGTGTGTAAAGTGACGTCAGCGCCTCAACAAGAATGCTGGAGCTGAAGTGGCTGCTGGAAACAATTACAAATGGTTTCCCACAAGAAAAACCAGAGTATCTTTCTATCACAGGACTTCATGGTGTTGTGTTGTAAAAGAATTAAATGATTCACTATCTGAGGAAAGAGACGAAATGTGAAGCAGAGAGTTATTGTTCAAACTAGGTTAGAAGGGCAACCATATTTCTGCAGCATTAAAAGATAGTTTTGCTGTAATTGTTTTTTTCTGATAAACTTTTGAATAACAAAACCAGGGGGAACATGTGCTGTATAAATTGAGATTAGAATGCAACAACTGGTCAAAAGTCAAACACTGAAGACTATTTTTTTTTTTTATTCAAACATAATTTGGCACCACCAACACAACCTGTTTGGCTGTGACTGAGCTGTTGCCAAGCCTATAAACATTTTCTGGGCATCTTCAATTAAACATCCACAGGTTACTGCAGAGCAGCTTGTAAAACACTGCCTTGCCCAAAAAAAACTTTCCACCAATAAAAAAAAAGGTCACACACTCTAATGTTTCGTTGGTCTGCCTTTAGCTTTGATTATGTGAGGCTAACTGGGAAAACTGGCTTCAGTTTGTTAGGGAGCATAAAGATTGGACTGTGGAACAATTGAAGGTCATGTGGTCTGATGAGTCCAGATTAATCATGTTCCAGAGTGATGGGCGCATCTGGGTAAGAAGAGAGGCAGATGAAGTGATCACCCATCATGCCTAGTGCCTATTATACAAGCCTGTGGTGGCAGTGCTATGATCCGTGGTTGCTGCAGTTGATCAGGTCTAGGTTCAGCAACAGTCTGTGCTCAAAGAATGAGGTCAGCTGACTACCTGAATATACTGGATGGCCAGGTTACTCCATCAATGGATATTTTCTTCCCTGATGGCACGGCCATATTCCAAGATGACAATGCCAGGATTGATCAGGCTCAAATTGTGAAAGAGTGGTACAGGGAGCATAAGACATGGATTAGCCACCACAGAGTCCAGACCTTAACCCAATTGAGGGGCTGTTTATACAACAACGGTTTTTGGGTGAAACGCAAAACTTTAGTTGCGTTTTGGCCTAGCGTTTACACGAAAGTGGCGTTTCAGCCTAAAACGCAAACTTTTGAAACAACAGTCCAACAGTACCCTTGTCATGATCGTCACGGACTACAGTGTTGTGCATGGACTACTGAATCTGCTGAATGTGCATCTGTTGCTCCAATTCTGCACTTAGTTTTTACCAAAACACCAGATAATCGGCTCAACTCTACTTCGATGGAGATCTCCGTGTAAACGCTGAAGGACTTTTTCACTGTGTTTTAACGTTTTTAAATGAAACGTAGCAGGGGCCTGAGAATCTTTGGCATGTTCCGGAGAAGGCTTTGCGTAGCAATCAGACTCTACTATCAACAATGCAAGATCTTGGTGAAAAAATTAATGCAACACTGGATGAAAATAAATCTTGTAATATTGCAGTATCTCATCAAAAAAAATGCCACAGCGAGTGCGTGGCGATCCAACAAAATATTAGAGTGTGTGACATTTCTTTTGGTGGCAACTTTTTTGGGGGCCAGGCAGTGTATTATCTGCATTTAACTGGCTACAATGTTTATTATTTGATGTGTATTAACTGATAGTGTCTCTGTACTGCTATACTTTATATAAGCACTAATGTCATGGCTTTTGACAACTCTAGCTGCCTGGATTGAACTAAATGTATTATCACATAAGTCTGCACTATTAAAGTCAGACAAGCCTATCCCAAGCTTAGAAGGTATTTTTTCTGTCTGCTGGGGTCAACAGTTATACTGACCACAAATCCCTGCCAGGTGCTGCTTTGTAGCTGACCCCAGCTGCACAAAATCAGAGCTGCATCAGAGCTTGGGTCCTTCACCAAGATGTAATGCTGTGACTTTTTAGTTGGCTCATGGAAAACACATTAAATGTAACTTTGTCTGGGAGTGAGCATTAAAAAAATGAGTCACAAAGTGATAAAGAAACACAAAAAAGCCCTCCACTTGGCAAGCTGTTCAACCTCATGAAAGCCTTAATAACTTATATTATATTACTACACGAGTGCTGCGTTCAAGTGCAGCCATTTCTCACTGGAGTAAGCCGATCCAGAGGTCTGTTTGGACATAAAGCAGATCTGGCAGTCAGGATTCTGGGAGGTTCGACTGCACCAAGTTTGACTTCAGAGGATGAGAGTAAGACAAATGGCCACTTCACCTGGCCTGATCAGGACAGAGCCACAGCAGAGGACATTTAAATTTATACTGTTTTTTACTGGCTGTATCTATTGGAGGACAGCCAAATCTCTAATCTGCACCACATATTTAGTTCTGTATTATAAATGGAGTTCTCAACTTCCCTCCTGTACATGACACAGCTGCTCTTCACGAAACAATAAGGGAACACATTGTTTCATTAACTGCTTCTCATTTCTCTGCCTCGGTCATCATAGTTTCCCTGTGTCACTGGGTAAACACGCAGTGTATTATGTTTCCCAAAACTACACTTTTCATTTTGAATCCACGTTGGTATTTTCATGAAATCACTGTTATATCTAAAGGTTCAGTGGTTCCCCCTTGTTGTCTTTCCAGGCTCATGTCTAAATGTGTTACACCACCATCTTACTTTCCTCCACAAAATCAACTTCTGTGCAAATGATCTCTCCCTTATCTGACCTAATAACAAATGAAGCTCCATGACATTTTTAAATAAATGTCTAAACTTCAGGCTGCTTCCTCTTGTTTACAGGAAGCTTTGCAAGCTTTTCCTGAAAGCACTTGATCTGGACAGTTACAGCTTCCAGGAAAATATCACAATAACCTTCCTATTAAAATATACCACATAAACTTGCAGAAACAAATATACATGTCACGATGTAATAAACCAAAAATTAGCATTGCAAAACTAGGTAATGAAAAGTCTTTATTTGTTGACAAAATGGAAAACCAAATGGCTTAATTCTTAGTGATTCATGAGCTGAGCTGTGCCTCTGATCAGGTAAACTCGTCATCTGAATATTTTCTAAACCGCTGAGCTAGAAGAAAATAAACCAGAATTTAGCAGGTATCACACACACACAAACAAATGGCCTGCCTACGTCATTGTGAAGTGTCTTTCTACACATAGGGCTATCTCATAAAGGTGTAATTTACAAAACAACATTTCATCTGAAAACGCTAAAACACAGTAAAAAAAAAAAATCAGCGTTTACACAGAAACGCTGATGGACTGAAAACGCTGTACTAAGCATGCCAGGCCTGATATGAAGGTGGTGCTATAACTGTCTTGTCCAGAAGCCGTTTTTGGGAGATCTCCACCAAAGTAGAGTCGAGCTGATCATCTGGTGTATTGGGGAATACTAAGTTAAAAACTGGAGCAAAAGATGCACATTTTGTTGAAAGACAGTCAGCAGATTCAGCAGATTGAGCAGCACAAGCACAACACGGTAGTTCACGACGATCGTAACAATGGTACTGTTGTCCTGTTGCATGCGTGTGCGCGGTGCGGAGTGTGACGTCAGCTTTTCCACTGAAAATGCCGGCTTACCGTTTACACGGCAACGGTGTAGGGAGCGTTACAGAAAAATCCCACTCTGGAGGCTGTTTTCAAAAGTTTGCGTTTTAGGTCAGCCGAAATGCCATTTCCGTGCAAACGCGAGGCGCAAACGCAAAAAAATTTTTTGCATTTCACCTTAAAACCGTTGTCTTGTAAACGGCCCCTAGGAGTCAGCACAAGACACAGAGGGCACTGCTACAACTTTAGAATAGGGATGGGTACCAAATTAGGTAATTTTAAAGGTACTGACCGAATTCTCTCAAAAGTACTGGATACCGATTCACGTGAAATCAAAAGGTACCATGTTTAGGTACCAAAATGCATCCTTGTGACTGTAAGAGAGTGGAAGAGTAGGCGGTTTTCCATGCTGTACGTGAACACAGCATTGCAAGGTTATATGTTGAAGAATAAATATGTTAATTGAAAAAAATTGAGATTTTACTAGTAATCAAAATAATAATTATTACCACAAAAACACAAAAAATTACCAAAAATTACCATACCATTGGTACCCTACAGTGTCAAATGTGAAAGGTACTCATCCCTACTTTAGAGACTTTTTGGTGTGTGTTAAGTTGTTTTGGTTTGACACGGCCCTCTAACACTCCCACTGTTGTTCAACATGATTGTCCAAAGAAGTGGTAACAGCGATCATTCATCATGGATCATGGGCGCTGTTCGCATGCTGAAGTAAACCGTGCTGAAGCCTACCTCCCTGAAGCAGGCCAAAGGTGACCAAAAAAACTGGGCTTTAGGGTTGAAGCGCACTTAAGCTCAGTATGGTTTGCCAGCGTAATTGCGTTCTTACTTTCCTATCCTTGACTCTTTCACAGCCCTATTCTCTGATTCAAAGCACTGTAAGTTTATTAAGTTATCTGTAACAGTCAATTTAACCAACAAATGTGAGCCATGCTCCAACTTCACAGGATTGCAAAGTCAGAAGAATCAATGAGTCACATAGGACTCAGAAAGTCATAAAGGTTTGAACAAAGAGCTAAAAACTTTGTAAAAAAAAAGGAAGACTGTACAAAACAGAAAAATGAATAATCAAGAACATGCTACAGATCTTCTATGAGTCATTATGTGTCATCAGAGTGCTTAAAAACGAACTCTGAATCATGGTCAAGAGCCAGATCTAAATGGTTTCTGATTTTTTCAGAATCAAAGTACCAGAGTTTGGGGTTATTAACTTTGTGCTCAGGATCCTGCAGAATTAAGAGGCTCCTCAGGGAAGTTCAGCACCACAGAAGCTTACACCCAATGAAGTCTCAACAAGTGGTAGTGATTGATGGATCTAAAAATAGATGCCTGCTGCTGCAGATATACATGAGGATGTGGGAATGTTGTTACACCAGAGGAAGTTCAGCCAAATGAACCTGATAAGACGTAAGAATGAATGTAAGTTAGATTGTGACCCCCTTCAGGAACTCAGTTGTACTGGTCATGTTGCACACGGTCACTGCATGCTCAGCTGAACCATAATGAGACTTTTCTATCTCGCCCTCTGGGACAATGTTGTGTTTGTGGAGCCAGGAAGCTGAAATCAATTGGCAAACCTTGATAATTCTGCCACAAGAAACAGCACTGCCGAGGAACTCTCCAGCCTCAGCTTCATTATCTGGCGAGACTCCCGACACTGGAACTCTTTTACAACCCAGTATAGCTAGAGGCCTGTTTCTTCAAAGGCAGCGTTTTTCCTTTGGAGGGCTTCAAAGTGAGCTTCGCAGCAGACAGATGGAAGTGCTGTGTGGTCTTTTATAGATCATATTTTTATCTTAATCTCTTAAGGCTGTCCTTTGCTTTCATTATGTGGAAAAACCCACAAACTTTCCAACAAGCTGCATGTTCCTGAGATTCAAGCAGATCTGCAGCTTACCATTAAAACTTGTATGAGACACCACATTTTAAGATTACAATTTAGTCTTATTTTCTGTGCAATATGCTTAGTGCAGGTTACATTTTTACATGAAAATATATATAGATTTTCTGTCCACAACTTTTTTTTGCAGTGAAACATCCACTCTCCTTCTGTTCTTCGGCTCTACGTTCTTTATAGAGTGGACAGACAGTTCTGGACAATCGCATTCACAAAGTCATTACATAAAACTCTTGCATAACAAAGGATACACCCGTCTTTAACACTGAATCCAGGAAACATGTAGGTTTTTAACGCGCACTGGACGACACAAGTGGACAGTCTATTCCCGCTTCACTCATTCAGTTTTTAATACACCTTTCTTTAAAGCACAAGGCCAAGGTTGATGGCAGTGATCCAGCTAAAAATATCCCATCCCATCCTATCCCATCAAAGGGACATTAAGAGGTCTCTCTTTGAATAGCTAACTCTGGAGCTCAGTTTTTTTTTTATGTTACAAAATTTAAAGCAGAAAGGCTGTTTGTTCAGTGTTTGCCCAGAATCCAACACATCAATGCTCTAGTAATCAACATACACAGTCGTGCATAAATTAATTAGAAATCTTGTACCCCTGTACATACAGAAAGCACAATTTCCTTTTGGTGATCTCTGTGTTTTGGCTTCCACATGAAAAGATTAGAGGTTTTTTTTTAAATGTGTTTTGATGATGAAGGTAACAGGTCTATGGGAATATATTTGCATATGTGCCCAACTTATTTAGAAGCTTGTTTTTTAACCTTTATTTAACCAGATAAAAGACCCATTGAGCCCAAGGCCCTATTTACACGACAATGTTTCATCTGAAAACGCTAAAACGCAGAGAAAAAAATCTGTACTGAAACGCTAGAGTAAGCGTGCCCGGCCTGTAGGTGGTGCTATAACGGTCTTGTCCAGAAGCCACTTTTGGGAGATCTCCACCGAAGTAGAGTTGAGCTGGTCATCTGGTGTATTGGGGAATACTAAGTTCAAGTGTGGAGCAACAGATACACATTTTGTTGAAAGACAGTCAGCAGATTGAGCAGCACAAGCACAACACGGTAGACCACGAATATCGTAACAACGGTACCGTTGTCCTGTTGTATGCATGTGCGCGGGGCGGAGTGTGACGTCATCGTTTCCACTGAAATCGCCGGCTTACTGTTAACAAGGCAATGGTGTCGGCAGCGTTACAGAAAAATCCCACTCTGGAGGCCATTTTCAAAAGTTTGCGTTTTAGATCAGCTGAAACGCAGTTTCCGTGTAAATGCAAGGCTGAAACGCAACAAAACTTGTGCGTTTCACCCCAATATCGTTGTACTGTAAATGGCCCCCAAGATCTCTTGCTATACAGAGGACTTTTTAAGGAATATGTTTCACAGACCTCTGCAGCCCAAGCTCCACTTCTGCTTTATGTTAACAGCTTCAGCCTATATTAGCTTCCGCTATGCGTGACACTGAATTCTCAGTTTGAAGTGCCAGCAGGCGAGTCAAATTATATGTAGGGATGGGTACTGAATTAGGTAATTTCAAAGGTACCGACCAAACTTTGTCAAAAGTACCAGGTACCAATTCACATAAAATCAAAAGGTACCATGTTGAGGTACCTAAATGCATCCTTTTGACTGTGAGGGAGTGGAAGAGTATGTGATTTTCCATACTGGACATGAACACAGCTTTGCAAGATTATATATTGAAGAAGAAATATGTTAAATTAGAACAAAATAAATTTATGAATATACATATGTATGTATATCAAATTTTATTGTTAAACAAATTGACATTTGAAAAAGCCAAAAAAGTACCGAAAATTGGTACCGTTGAGTCTCGGTACCGGTTGCCAGGTATTGGTGCCGGATCGTTTTGAATGTGATAGGTACCCATCCTTAATTATATGTAATATTATTGGCCCATTTTTCTATGAAGAAGAAAGTGTTGGTTAGTGGAAAGACTTTTTTTTTTTTCATTATAAAGATCACTGTAGCATCTGTGATCTTAAATAAGGCTGTTCGAGAGCAGTAAAGCTACATCATGTCTGCAGGAACATGTTTGTTTTTGTATGGCTCCTTCTTAACAAAAGGACAACAGTACTGTCATGTAAAGTGTGCCCTTTGTCAGAGCAGGGGAGTCATCTGCTACCTGATCGCTATTGATCACCACTCTCTGTGGACTGCAGAGCAGAAACAGATGGCTGGGACCTCCAACTGCTCTCTGCGAAAGCATCCTTATTCTCCAGAGAATTGGCATCATACCAGCTTTACATACAGCCCCAAGACTCTAAAAATGAAAAAAATGTCAAAGGTTGAAATATTTTCTGCGTAACACCTGATGGATTGCTTCTGGATTGCTTCTGATGAGGTGGTTCACTGTGGGGGAGGAGTGGAGGTCTGCAGACACTTCTCAGCGGAGTGCAAAGTTTGACACACATGCTAAAAGCAGGCCGTTCCTTTTGAGAGACTTCCATTGACGTGTAAAACAGCAAACACAACCTCAGAGTGATTGTCTTCTAAATAAGAAGATAACAGCACTCCACCTGACTGAAAATGACCTGGGGCAGGAGGGCTGAGTCAATAAAATGCTCTTTTTACAAATGGGCTGCTGACGTGCTGGAGCCTGCAGACACCCACACAAGCAAAATGTCTTAGTTGCAGTTATAAAGCGTCAAATGCTTCACAGTGATGTATCTTGTGAGAGGTTTGGGGATAACTCAACTGAGAAAGAGACAATTTCTGATGCATGTGTGCACTTTGAAAACCTCAGAGTATCTCTTGTGTATCACCTTGATTTATTTGTACAGTGTTGAAGTATCTTATAACTTTCACTACAGTATGGAATACAGATGCAGCTTTAGTCCATGCTTATATGCCAGTCATCAATTTAACATCAACATCCAGCCCTGAACATAAACTGTGATCAATGTTGTTACATCCCATACTATGGTATTGATTAAACCCTTTAGTAACCAAAGGTCACATGCTCTTTAGTTACGTGTCATAATTGAGTGGACTGGTCATTGGCGCAACTTATTGATATCTGCAGATCAATACGATGTCCTGTTCTTGTCGGCAGTTGATAAGCTTTACGCTTACTTAATGACAGAAACACAGAGGAGTCAGACACACCGGATATGCAATTTATCTTTTCAATACATACTTGAAGACATGACACCACATATGTCTGTCTCCAGATAAAGAGATATGAGCTACTCACTGTACCACAATGCTTGACAGTAGTAAAATTTGGCTCTCAAGAAATCATGCTCATGTGAAGAACCAAGACACCACACAGAAATTCAAGATCAAGCACGAGACTCTGAAATAAAGAGACAGTATGAGCAATGAGATGTGACAAACCAGCAGTAAAAGATGTAAGGCCGTTTGATTGGACAAACTACAACTGTGGTCTAAATTGACAAACTGCAGCAACTACTTCACAGATCAATCACAACATCACAAAAGGCATAGACAAAGACAAAATTTGACTCTTAGTGATAAAATTGGAAACAAAAAGCACAATAAACTCCCGTTAACAGTTTTTATAAACCCAGCCATGGCAGTCTGTGGATGCACCCCTTCTTTCATAAGTGCATTCATGTGGTTTTAAAGACCAGTAAAAAGTTACTTCATGACTATTTCCATTACAGAAACTACACGTGTAAGTCAGTGCATCACGAACACTGAATACATGATTATCCACAATGGTTTACAGACAGCAAGCAGACAGACTCTCCTGCTGTGTCCTGCAGAGCAGAGGACACAGTATGCACCACCTGTGACATTCTCCTGCATACAGTGAGCCAAGCACGCAGATTTTTGTGTTTAAGTATGAGGTAACACTTTCTAGGTGAAAAGAGAGAGAAAAAAATAATAGTATGACAGAGTGACTTGAGAATTCAGAGTTAACGGGTACATTTGCAAACCCATGACATCAGGAACAGACAAGAAAATTACTTTTAATGTCGCTAACGAGAAACCTGCAGCCTATCTCCTGCCAGCTTGGTGCTATAATGAGAGACCAATAAAACAGGAGGACAGACCTCAAATGGTTTCCAAATGCTGGAGGTCCAACAGGTCTGAAGAAAAATCATGGTGAGAATCATGGGATTGAGAATGTATGAGGAAAACGATAACTACAAAGATGGAAAGATTTCTGAAGATATGAGGTGCTGTGTCAACTGCTGGTTTAACACAGAGTCAACGCAGCTGTCTATCAGAAGGTTTTAGAGAATTTAATGTCACATCTACTGAAAAGCTATATACAGACGATGATATACTCTACAACAGGGGTGGCCAACCTGCGGCTCGTGAGCCACATGTGGCTCTTTGCATTTTGGTGTGCGGCTCTTCTATCCACTATATAGTTATGAGTAACGGTGTACCAATCAATCTAAAATACAGATATACTAATGCCAAAGTGGGGATCAGTATTGATCAATACTTGAGTGATAAGATTGATACTTAAGTTTCAGTTTCTCCACATGTATTCCTCTTAATAGCTCATGTGCTCATATCTATCCATCTATCTATCTATCTATCTATCTATCTATCTATCTATCTATCTATCTAGATAGATAGATAGATAGATAGATAGATAGATAGATAGATAGATAGATAGATAGATAGATAGATAGATAGATAGATAGATAGATAGATAGATAGATGGAACTTTGTCTCTTCTGCGGTAAAACAGGCATTTGTCTTTGAAATGGCCCCAAATACAAATTTAAACACACTTATAAAAACAATAAATGTCGCTTTGAAATTAATTTGCATTTTATGTCATTTCATATATGAGTGAGAGGAAGTGCGTTTGTAAGACCACTTGTGTGATGTGGCTCTTTGTAGTACCAGGCTGATTTTTGTGGCTCTTGTTCTCTGATTGTTTGGCTACCCCTGCTCTACAAGCAGCACTTAGCACCTACTCCCACTACTAAATGGTTTGCTGACCATGATATTACATGATATATATTTCTTAGCTGATAGGGAGATAAGGTTGAGATGGATTAAAAAGTGATGCCAACAATGAACAACTCTGTCTCCTTGAAATGGTATTATAGGGATGGTGACGGCTAGGCTTATCAGGTTCAAAATAAATAATTCTGAATAGAAGAGCTTTTAAGGATGATCTGATTCTTATAGTCTCTGAGTGAAAGTTTCCACTTCATTGTCTGCTCTTATCTAAATAAACAGCCTCTGTACAGACTGAATCGCTTTTGATGACATGAATGGGAAGTTAATAATAATCTTAGGAACTGAATAACATCGTTGGTGGAACAATGTGATGAAAAACAACAGATGACTTAAAAAACATAAGGTCAACCTACACCATAACACCACCAACAAAAAACGACAAAAAAAAGTGGAAAACAACAGAAGGCACAAGCCGTCTGTGTTGATCACAGATTACTCATTATCCCATGAGCACTATTCATGTCTGAGGCTTGAGTTACAGACCGAACAATGCAGCTCCATGCCCGAGCTCCCGGAGGAGTTGTGAGGGCTGAGGATCGTGTTCACCCCTTTTTTTCTTCACCGGCACAGTCTGTGGAGGCAGATTTAACCACATGTGAGGTAAATCTCTCCCCTTTGTTGCCTCATTTCTCTTCTTTAACAAGCCCCTGCTCTTTGTGTGACCGGTGTGTGACCTTAAATTCTTAAAAACTCACAAATCAGGTAACATCAGATTTTTGTTTTATCTTGTCTGTCTCCAGTGCAAATAAACAAAACAACCAGGACAGTTTGTTTTGCAGAGCAACTTGTGAATGGGTATTATTAGAAACAGATAGTGCAACATATGAACACAAAATCCCCTCTCCTCCAGCATGATCACGTAGCCCCTCGCAGGGAAATCTGGTTTCAATACACAGTTTCCTGTGAAGGCAGGAAATGGTCGTCATTTCTGCAGGCAATTAACAAAGAACCAGTGTGAGCATCGACCTTGGAGTGGCTTTCTTCAAATCAGGAGCCTGCTAATTCAATTAGTGACCAAAAGGGCAAGTAGGGGAACAGGGGCACCATGGGAGCGTGAAAGGGCACGCAGGGTGTGGATGTGGACGTGTGCATTGACATGGAAGAGAGAATAACTGTGTGGCACACAAACAGCATGCAGACAAGTAAGGACAGCATACAGTGGTACGGGTAGTCAGGCAAGCTGCTGGAGGGGTTGAGGATGGAGCTATTAAAAACCCAGCTGTAACTTGTCTGCCTCTGCTCTGGCCTCAAGTATATCTCTCTGTGTTTCACCGCGTTTCACTCTGCAGCTTCAACGCAGCTGCAGAAGCACGACCCTCATCAATCATCATTCCTCTTGAAATATTCTTCAATGTCTCCTGAGTTTTTGTTTTCTGCCTTAAAAGGCAACATGCACTGTATAACATCTGAAAGGAGGTTTGTCTTTTTTTTTTCACAACAGCTAAAGACTGCATTAACAGCATACATTGCAAAAGCTTTAAGATTCAAAATTCTTTCTGCTTCTGTCTTTTTATTGTTTAATTAAGCCCACTTTGGCTTGGAGGAATAGCAGTTTTATACTGCAAAAAAATTGAATCTTATCAAGACTTTTTGTCTTAAGAACAAATTGTCTTGTTATACTTAATATGAGCCACATTCAACTGGTCAGTCCAGAAAAATGTCTTGTTTAAGTTTTTTAAATACAAAAATGAGGTCTGAATTACTTACGGGAGGAAACAAAAATCTGCCAAAGGAACAAGAAAATTTGCTAAAAACTGGCTTAAAACTACAACAATGTCTTAATATCAGTAACTTTTCTCATGTTCCACTGGCAGATTTTTTTGATTGTCACAAGCATTCACACCTCATTTTTGTCTTTAGATGACTTTAAATAAGACATTTTTCCAGACTTAAGTGAATGGGGCTCATATTAGGTCTCAAAAGGTATTTCCTGTTAAAAATAAGACTTAAAAACTTGATAAGATTTCATTTTATTCTTTGGGCTGGCTTCATTTTTCATACCACAAAGTTTGCTGCTTTTTTTTTAGTAATAATTATCTCTATTTATTTGTCACTCAACAACAGAACACCTACACTTTATACCACCTGGAAAGGCTGATTAATGTAATGTGTTAGCAAAAGTTTCTGTTATCCACTTCATGCAAAATTAGCTATCTCAAGGCGTCTGTTTAGCCGCGTTTCCACCAAGCAATCCGGGTCGGTTCAGTACGGTTTGGGACGATTTGGTACAGTTAAGCCTGATCCCGTTTGCGTTTTTTTTACAGCAAACTGTGCCCTCGCGTGGTGGGCAGCGTGTAAGCCAAATGCCGAAAGCTGCAGCTGTTAAACAATAGTGTGACGCAGTAGCAGCTTACTCCGCTATTAAATCCAACAAATAAGAAAAACGCGACACAGTAAACAAAGAGCACAGATGGAAGACATGCAGCATTTCGTCCTCTCTGTGATCGTCATGTAGCTCTTTATTACAAAGTGAAATCAAGCTTTGTTTCAGAGAAGTCTGTGTGCCGCCAGGAGAAATGCAGCCGCTGTCGGGGTAAGTGACGATTCTTTTGACCAATCAACGGTCTGCAGTCTGTTGCTCAACCTTACGAGGGCGGATTGGTTCAGTCTGGCACCCAAATGCAAGGGTCCCAAAAAAGTCGGCCGGCTAGTCTCGGTTTTTAGGAATCCGTCCCGGGATAAGTCAGTGGAAACGCCGCAAAATATGCGTCATACCGAGACAAACAGAACCGGTCTGCTTGGTGGAAACGCGGCTTTTGTCAAGCATTTGAAGTGCTTGTAGCTCTGAATTTGGTCTCCACCAATCCTAGAGTTAGGTCTTAGGCAGCAAAGACGGAAAAATCTAGTTTTGGCCTTATTTTTTTTTGCTGTACCAAAAAGAAAAACAGGCTCTCAGATTCTGCTTGAAATGTGGGGGAAGCACAAAAGTCAACTGAAGCAAAAAGTTACAAGCTGAACGATCAAAACAACAATGTAAAATGCATTTACATGACTTTTTAGCTGAGGGGAATTGCTGTTTTGTTGAATATAACCATATCCTCAAAAGCACTTTTTCATTAGAGCATCATGTTGTATACAAAATATCAGAATCAGAAATACTTCATTTTATTAATCCCCTAGGGGACATTGCTTTTTATTACAACTACTCCCATTCAAAAGTGTTAGAAATACCGAAAGCACAAATATCAAATATATGATATAAGATAAACAGATAAAGATAAACATATTTTATGACATTACTAGGGAGGACCTAGCTCCTCTTGTGCCTGCTTTCTGAAATCACAGGACATAAACACAAAAGGGAAAATGATACTAAAGAGTTGCTGTGTTGACCAGACAAGGCCAGCCTCCCGTTTGTTTACATATTTCAGAGAATAGCAGCAGCAGGGGCAGGGGGAAAGCCAGGGGGACTTCCTATTTTGGGAAACAGCTGCTTTAAAGCAACAATTTCTGGAAAAGGGTAGGCATGGTGCGGAGGGAGCAGTAAATGACAGAAGTTTAGAGTCTGTGGGCAGCACGTTGATGCATGGATGGAGTCCTGCTGATATTCTTTTTAACGACAAAAAAAACCCCTTAATAATCTGAGAATCATTTATCCAGTTAAGATGATACAGATTACATTCCTGTGACCACAGCATCTGATAGGTGTTGTCGAATGTTAGTGAAACTAACAGGGTCTTGGATGCTTAGAGGAGTGAGCTACCACTATTACCAGTACGATTTCAGTGGTGTTACTTGATATTAATGAACTGAGACTGATCTCATGAAGGGAGTCATTGCAAAAGTAAGCCGAGCTCTTAATACTGCATGTCTGATCAGTGATATTTAACAGCTGCATGTCTGCTGCTGCTTCAAAGGCTGTTTAATAAACCCTCTTTAATGTCAGACAGATTTGGAAGATAAGGGAGTATTAATAGTCTGCTTCCTTTGTTCCTGCTCTTTTAAATCACATGCTTTCACATTTAAGGGTGTAGGAAAAGGTAAGCTTTACACTTTTTTTTACTTTCAAAAATACAGGAATTGGAATCAAGCAGTGATATTGTCTGAACTGTCTAAACACTTATGTGCAAAAGATGATGCTGCCAAACTCCACGCCCTTCTGCAAAAGCCTGAGTCTTCAAAACCTTGAATATTCAAAATTATGCAGCTACTGGCAGAAACAATATGTCACATACTCTATTCAATCTCTCATGCTGCTCTAGCAATATAGCCTTCAAGAGTAAAATTCAGCAAGATGAAAAGTGCGGAAAATGCGCTCACCACATTTAATGGCAACAACTGTGAGAACATCAGGGTCTTAGCGTGTAAGGACGGGGGCATGTGTGGAACTCCAGAACTGCACAGAAAGTCACAGCTGCCTCTGTCATCGCAGCAGCCTTAAATGCAGCTGCAGCATTTCTGTAACCAAAGCTGAAACCAGACCTACACTGTCTCGCAGCTCCCTGTCAGGGCACCCTCACGTCCCAGAGGACACAGTTACCCCACTCACTGACCTCCAGTGACCTCTGTCTGTCAGGGGCTCAATGCTCTGAGGGAGAAAGCTAGTGAGGGCAGCTCTGATATCAGAGTCCCTCTAAGGGCCAGAGACTCAGCGTTTTGGAAAGGCACATCCTCATAGTTTTGACCTAAAATGTGACCCGTAGAGTTGCTGAGCTTTTGAGTCTGGCTTGAAGCCACTTTGTGTTTTTCTTTTTAAGCTTGGCTGATACAGCATAAAGAGCCCAGTATGACCTCTCAAACCCAGTAACCTCAAATGTTTGACTAGATCTGATCTTAAATGGAGTCTGTCTGAAGAGAATAAGCGCCTGTCCTTTTCCTTTAAATTACAGTTCCTTTGAGTTCATTTGGGTGTGTTTGTGCTTTACCTGCAGCAAAGTGCACTGAGGATTACACTGAGCTACCGCTGAAGACTTGGCTTATGTGCTTCAGATTGACAGTTAGCAGTGGTCTCTAGCCCTGAGAGCACTCATTCATGACTTAATGCTCTCCAGCCAAAAAGGAAGGACGTTAATTTACAAAGAAGCATACAGCTTAATCCAGAAGGAGACAGACTGTAATAATAAATGTAGATACAGTGAGCGTCTGTCAGGCTGAATAAAGAGCATTACTCAGGTACTGAATGGGGTGTGGGTGCACAGAGCTGTGTTACTCACTTGGAAGTGTCGGGGTGGGCTTGGCTGGGACATCACAAAGTACTCCACAGCCAGAGTGAAGTAAGCCGTGCGGTATGAGCTGATCTTCTGGTGACCCTGCACCAGTTTGTACAGCTCCAGGCACATCAGGCCTGCCACTGCGGCGGTGGTGGTAGTGATGGCTGGGATGATCCTTCCAGCGATGAGCTTGCTCTGTAGAGGAGTCAGAGGAGAGTTCAGTCAGTTCATGTTTAAAATGCACAGCAGGTTGTCAACACCTGCACTGAGATTCACCATCACAGATTTCCTGAGCCAGGATCACATTTTATCCCCCTGAGACCTAGAGACCACATATGTGGACATTACATTTCTGCCTCTCAGACCTTAATTTTTTAAAAACTTTGACTGGTTAGCCACATTTAGTGACACGACCCACTTCATCTTTTGGTGAAATCAACATTACACCCATTTTAGTGTATTTAGTATTTAAGTACAAACAACTTATAGAGAACTCATAACACAAATAATCAAACTTCCCGTACAAAGACCAAGTTTAGTTATCATAGTTATCCCAAATAGAAATGTGACTTAAAAAAATGCACACCAGACAAAAACTCAGGTCTTAAGAGCTTAAAGGGGGGTGGATTTTACCTTAAAACTCCTGTGATGAGCTGTAAGCTATTTTTTTTAATTAATCTATTATGACCCAAAAAGGCAAACATCATCAGCAAAAACACCAAAGAAAGAACACAAAGAACATCAAAATGGCAATGCTCTCTCAAAATTTTCATAATAAATTGCACACTAAGTTGTTGTTTGTTGTTGTAGTGCATATCATTTATTTTATTTTTCCTGATATGTTTTAATTCTTTTTAGGGCATACATTTTTTTTAAATATTAGATTTTCTAAGAACATTAAAGAAATGCATCAGAGTGTAATGTTTTGCAAAGCAATACACTAAATACTCATTGAATAAGAAAAACCACAGTCTATAATTGTTTAATTCACATTTAGATTCATCTCATACTGTGCTGTGTTAAATGCTCAGGTCCACAGTAGTATCTAAAAAAAAGGGAAAACCTTTTCTTCTTATGCCCCAAGAAGAATAAAAACACTTCAGGAGAAAAGCTTGCACTGGCTTTCCTGATTTATTTCTCAAAGATTAATATTAAACTACTAAAAACTAACCTGAAGCATATGTAATAAAATGTTATTATTGTGACATGGGCATTGATAACTATGGTATCCATCAAAAGTGAGATCAAGTACAGTAAACACATTTAAGTAGTAAAAAAAAGGTCTTTCTCTGAAACAAGATTAAACACATTGAAATCTCCGTCTGATTACACAAGGCTCGCCCTCTTTTGTCTCCCCTCACTCAGCAGCCCCCACCCTCCCCCTCCTCCATCTGCCTTGGCTGTGTGTGTGCGTGTCTGCAGAAGCGACCTGGCTCAGGTGTCACCTCCTAGGCGACAGGTAAAGTGCTGTGATTAGTTCTGCCCTGAGAACAAAAGGAGAGGAGGCTGCTTCTTTGGCTCTGGGGCAGGTGTGTGAAGCACCAACTCAAAACATGGCCTCAAGGGAGGGGGAGCAGCGTGCAGGATTTTCTGACTTATCCTCATCTTTACCGCCTCTTACTACAGCATCATTACCCAATCTCACATTGCAGAGATTTGCTTGAGCAATGCATGGAGAAAATGACTGATGACCTTGTGCCGATCAGCTGCAGGGATGTCGTAGTTCTCAGCTCGGAGGTTGGAAGCAGCAACAATGAAGTCCATGTGGAAGTTACTGTCATCATCCTGCACCACACAAACGAAACACACAGTTTATGTCATTCATATAAACATGATTATGAAGATTTATACTAACAAGTAGTGTGTGCTAATGTGTACATCTATGTCCATCAAGGGTATCTGCTTTGAGCTTGAACCCTTTCTTTCCAGTTAGCTCATTCTTACACCTGAGTCAGTCACCCCATCAGATTGAGCTTGAAATCAGATTTCAGTTGTGATGGGCTCAGCCAGTGAGGTCATGCCTCTGTTACTGCGGCTCTACAAAGGCTAGGCAGACGACTGTCACTCAGCCATGCCTTCGGGTGAAGTGAGGAAGCTGCTAGCTAGCAACCTGATGCACCTAAAACCATCCCACACACATTCCATCTATCCGCAGCCTGACCTGTGCGCATGAGGATGGCAGTAAAGAGGAGGGGGCACTGTGGTTTGGGGATCTCATTCTTTTTGGAGAAGACATTTGATATTTACCTGAGTTACCTCATACACTGTCATTACTGCTTTCCCTGAATGGCTAAAATTCCATTTAGACTAACTTCAGCAGCTACGGCAACTGCATCCCGTATGAACTGCTTTTTGCTCTTTGTTAAGCTTGAAGTGCGGCATGCCTCAAATAAAGATTCTGTGTCTGTGACAAATCTCTCTGCTACATCTTTTTGTTATCACCTAACAAAGTCTGATTTTGTCTGCACACTGATTAAAATAAACAAAGACTAATATGTATGAAAGAATTTTAATGACTCTATTTCTTTCTCAAGGTTTCTGAGGTGACCACAGATCATAGGAGAGTCAACAGGTGAATTGGATGTTGGATGAGGGAGGCCTATTTTCTTTATCTATTTTTATTAAATTAATCTTCAGTAAAATACATTTATAATTTCCCATGGTTACAGAAGGAAACATTAGATTGAATGTTCCTCTTCTGACTACTGACACTAACGAGCTTATGAAAACAGAACCATTTTATCTCTGGTTATTGAGCTTGGAAGTGTACTTTTGATGTTAATCAGATCAACCTCGATTTCCTCTTTTTAACTTTGGCATTCACGCATTGCTACCTCTATAAAGAGGAAGCTGACTTTTAAGTTGGTCTTATTCATGCTACAAATATATATTTATTAGTTGTGGTAATGCCAAAAATAAAAAGTGCTTCCTTTTCATTGATTGTTTTAAGTGTTGTCTTTTTTTTGCAAATTGGGTGTTTGTTTTTTTTCACTGGAGCTGAAAAACAATTTTAACACCATGGACTCATTCATATTCAGTTAAGTTAATTTAATTTCATTGTACTATTTTTCTATGGTACTTTATTTGACTCTGCCATATATTTTAATTTTGATTCAATCTATCCTTAAATTTATTTCTATTCGGTCATGCTCAATACAATTAAATTCAATTAAGTTCAACCTAATTCAATTCAATTCTTTCATTCTCTCTTATCTATTCTATCCTAAAATTCTGTTCTATATCTTTTTCTGTAAGTATATTCTATTCTATTTCATAATTATTCTTATTTTATTTTTATCACGTCTTATATTTCAGTTTTGTATTTTCTACCTTATAATTCCATACTTTGCTCTTTAATTTAATCTTCACATGTAATTTATATTTCTTTTCATTCAATGCTATTTTATCAATCTATTTCAATCTATTACAAATATATTTCTATTATCTATTATTTCATTTCAGTTCATTTAAATTCTGTCTTTCTCTTTCACATTGTGTTTTTTTCTATTACATTTTGTGATTCTATACCAAACTTTTCTAAAATATAATTCTGTTATATTTTATTGAATTTTATTTGATACTATTCTGTTCTCTGAAATTCTATTTCAATCTCTACAACCACATAATTTTATTTTTTTTATAGGTTGAATTGAGTTACATTATTTTTTGTAATTCTGTTCTGTTCCATTCTATTCTGTTACATGCAATAAAAAGCTCAATAAATTATGAATAAGGTGCTATACAAACTCTGTTTTTCCCCCTTTTTTCCATCTCATTGTTTTTTGATACAATCCTCTCAGCTTGGACACAGGGGAGCAGTCTTCAACATAACACCGTCTTTCACCCTGTATTTGGAAGGACTAGCTGAATATCCATCACAAAGTCATGCCAGGTTAACTGAATGGACCAGAATGTCATACTAATCCTATCATGGCCTATCAGTTCATGTTTTTTCAGTTCACATTTTGCAGCCCTCTTTCACAGTCTGTCTCTGTCTCAATACAGAGGGTTGGTGATGTCACCCTGAGGACTGAGTATCTGCTTCAAACACTGTTGTAATATTGGATGGATGTTGTAACAGTAAGTCGTTGTCCTCAAACAACTACTTTTTAAAAGCTGTTCCACATGAGCTGGCTGACACTCAATGCTTTATTCATGCTGTGATACAAACTTCTACAAATCTAAGTTTTAGTCCTGAGATGTTCCAGCAGGGAGCACAGAATATAAGGGAGCTTTCTCTCCTGAATGTTTTCAGAAGCAGCACAGATCCGGGTCACTGAGGACCCAGAGATCAGGGGAAGACGCATTTAGTGAAAGCACCTATACATCTGAGTGAAGCTCCCCGCTAACACTGAGCCGCCAGCCAGTCTGTGACTCCGCAGAGTGAGGAGGAAAAGGTGTTACTGCACTTCTGTCATACCTTCTCAAAGTCCATGGGGAACATCTGCAAGGCTGAGCTTTTCAGAGCCGGTGAGGCCAACTTCTCCTTCAATTCCTCAAGTTGGGCTTTTTCTGGAACAAAGACAAAGAAAGACGGAGTTAAGAAAAGCAAACCAGGCAGAAAGACAAGTCATAACACAAAGAAAAAACAACTCACCAGCATCATCGCAGTTCTTCTCTTTGTCCTCTTCCATCTCCTCATCAGTGAGATGGACCTTCACTGAGGACTTAGGAGTGAACGATGGTACGGAGACGTTTTTTAAGATTTCTCTAATAGTGGCCGAGTCCCTGGTTCCATTGATTCCGTAGATCTGACCGTAGAGGTTAGCTGCTGCCACCACAAAATCCATATGAGTGGGCTAAATCATAGGGATAAAAAAGAACAGTTAATGATGCAGTGTAATCCTAAATGGTCATATTTTTGCACAGGAAACAGAGTCCTTGTAAATATCACTCTTATTAACTTAAAATATCATGGGACTTAACATTTTGTACACATATGCCTTTAAAATTTGATCACAATGATAGGAAAATATACATGTTAATCTGAACTCAGTGTGGTGAGTTTTTAACTGAGAACAGATCTTGGTCCTTGCAGAAGAATTGTCTATGAAAAGGGACACAGCAGCTCCAAACTATGTACACAAGGTTGACACAGAGGCAGACAACCTCTCATGCGTACACTCACACCTATGGGCAAGTGAGAATCACCAATTAACCTGATGAGCATGTTTATGGACTGTGGGAGGAAGCTGGAAGAACCCTGGCATGCACGGGAGAACATGCAAACTCTGCACCAAAAGGCCCAGCCTGTCCGAAACCAAGTTTTGAACTGGTGACCTTTCAGTGAAGCTCCCATCCTTACATTTACAATCATATTGTCTGTCAAAAACAATAGCTTTGTGAAAGATACAATGACAACACTTCAAAAAACAGGGGGGATCCAACTAGTCAATATAAATGGGATTGAGGTTTGGATAAAAGGCTAACCGAGGAATCAGAAAAAAAGGTAAGGTGAAACCTATGATGAGAGAAGAGATAACCTCAAAATTTCTAACTGCCATCATAAACTGCTTCCAAATCAAATAAGCATATGTTGAAGTCATCCTGGATTTTGAGGCTGCGTCACTGTGTTGAGAGCAGATTTTTATCGGCCTTCCATTGTCAGTCAGACATTCAGGGCTCAGATAAGAACCCAGTTTACAGTCGGGAGAGAGGAAGAGCTGCTGTCAGAGCTGATAAAGAAAGAATGTGAGGGGTCATCGCAAAATACTGTGGCATTTCTCTGTCATTCCTGCACGCTGGTTTTAGGATTACCACTGCAACAGAAAGGGGACCAGACACAACTCACATTGTCCGGGGCAAAGGTCAGAGGGTGAGGGCATCTCTTGGAACTTGACCAGAAGGGCAGACCAGAAGCAGTCGTCTAAACAGAAATTGAGGAAGATGGAAACTTTATTCAAAGAAATCATATTGTTCATTCATGTACAACACACAGTAACCATGTCTCAATGATAAATGTCATTTTATTTATCCTTTAGTGATGTCACAGGAGGTGTCCAACCACTCTAGGCCCAGCTTCACTAATATCGTTATCAGTTGGGTCTTGACAACACAATTTGTGTGTCTGATAAAGGAACAAAGGGGCTGAGAGCTTTGATGTGTCCAAATGGTCTGCATGCAGGGAAAGGGAGAGTATCCCACTGCTGGTGCCACTTTTCACTACAGGGGTGGTTTTCTATAGCAGCCAAAAGGCAGTAATGACATTTTCCCTTTCAGAATCAGGATCCAGATGGACAAAAGGGCAGAAAAGTGGCAGAAAAACAGCTTAATCTTTTCAGCCATTTACTATACAAGTTAATGTGGCATTCTAAGAGACCAAAAGAGGCCTTTTGAGACAGAAAATAAATTTACAGTCATATTTTTCTGCCTTATTCTTTTTCAGTGTGCACAGATTTAAGCCTTGAGTGGAAACTGCTGGGCGGATGATGAGGATGATCCCTTTGGTTCTCATCCAGTCATTGTTCTGTGAAACTGAATCTCACTCTCTCATAAACAGTTTGGAGGCCAGTAGGTTGCAGTTAAATCACAAATATGGTAATCTGTCACTCTGGTGGCGACACATTTCCCCTTGGTTTGCGACCGTTAACTGACGTTGGCTGCCTTATCTTAGTTCCCCTGAAGGTTTGTGGTTGAGAGTGACTTTTAAAGCGGCTAACTGAAACAAAAACTCGTACTGGTAACGAGAACAAAGAAAAAAGGAGAAGCAAACAGTAATTTGCACAGGCAGCTAAACAAACATGTTATTCAATTATATGGACTGTTTTATAACTGCAGCTCATAAGAACTATTTCTGTTCTATAATAATTTGCCAAAAGTTGTGTTTTCCCCTGGAAAAAACAGAGGAATTCCCACCACACTAAAAGAGTAATGAGTTGCAGAAAACATTCACTGTTAAATGAATATCTATAATTTACATGGATTAAAAATGATCCAGGACTGGGGTTAGTGAGGATCTGTTTGGGTTGATACTGATCTGTGCCCCCCAGGTGTGACAGCAACATGTGACATCATTGTGTCTGCATGCTTCACCAGATTACAAACCCTCAAAGCAGCTCAGAGATATTTATCAGCGAAGGCTATCAGTTTCAAACACGGCTAATAGCTGTATTTGGGCCCATGGGAGATATGATGCATTACTCCATGATGTAAAAAGAGAGAATAAAACACCAGCTGACATTCCTTTTGTGATCATACCACGCTGCAGTGTTAAATCGATTAGTATGCAATGACTTTAAATACACAACAGTGCCCCCTCTTCGTCTACAAAGACAAACTACATCTTCAAAACTAAGTCCGGTGGAGCATTTCTTTTTCACTATAATGTGATTTTACCTGATCAGCAGGGAAGCAGTGCAGGAGTTGACGAATGTCATTGTTAAATAGAGTCTCCCATTTGCAGCGTGCCCAGCTCACACAGTCCTCCAGGCTCGCTGGATGTTGCCCTCCAGCTTTTATGTCCGCAAGACTGCTCCAAACCCCACTGAGGACCTCAAGGGCCACCGCATCTGAGCGGGCAAGAGTCTTATCAACAAATCCAGCATCTCTGCAGGATATAATGAAACAGTTAGACAGTGTTTACACACAATGATAATTACATATAGAAAATGCCATGTATCATGCACATACTGGGTCTTTTTTTTTTTAATAAAGCAATGATTGTCTAAGTGTCCAGAAAAATTGTTGTTTGTATCAAGCACAGAGTAGACTGACACAGAGAATCAGTGTTTTCTCCAATGTAGAATAATGTAGCCATAACTAACCACAATCGCTGCAGCAATATAGTTCAACCTTCAACAACATTCGAAGATCAGAGCAAAATATTCATGAAGAGACAGGTCTGAGACCTTTTGACTCATTCTACCCCTAAGAACAAAGCAGAGAAGGGTCAGTTTAAGTGCCCAAGTGTTCCCTGAACAGATGAGTCTTCAGACATCTCTTAAAAGTAGAAAGGGGCTCTGCAGATCATACAGAGTTATGTAATTAATTTCATCATTTAGGCACAACAGACAGAAAGAGTCTGGCTAGGGATTTAGAGCCATGCTGGATTGGTAGCACCAGACGTCTTTCACGAGCAGAGCGTAGTGGGTGAGGAAGAGAGTAGAAATGGATGAGGGACCTCAGGAAGGCAGGAGCTAATCTTGTCAATGTTTTATAATCCAGAAGAAAAGCTTTGAATTTGATTCAAGCTGCCACTGGAAGATTAGGGTGTAGTCTTCTTCCGTGATTCAGTGGGAATTCCTCTTACACTTGGCAGTGGACTCATCAGAAAGGAGGAAGTGTTTAGTAAGATTACAGTGTGCTGGTCAGTGCAAGTAAATACCAAACGCTTCAACTGTTATTGCACCATTCTCATGTGCCAGCTCACTATGTACGACCTTGCACAGTGGAAACAAAGATCTGACTCCTCTGTGTGCAGTTTCATCTTAACAGGAGCATTCTGAGTCATAGCTCTGCAAAGAGCTGCATATCCCAACAAAATCTGACCATTCTTTTCCATAACTTCGTCATTTAGGAATCAAAAAGTCCAAAACTTTAGGGAGTAGCTGACTAATCTCAGGAAAGTACAACACATAAAGGTGTCATGGTGTGTTACAAAACACAGAAATGATTCTGTTTTTTAAGACTATATAAAAATGCGATGCAAGAAAGTGTGTGGGATTTTTGCTTTGGCAGTAACAACAAAGCATGTGAGTCCTCCACAATACAGAGGGATTAGAAGAGATTTCACCAAAACAAACATAAAGACATCTGAAACACAGCTGGATTAAGGGGGCTCCGAGGCTCAAAGTGCAGACACACTTGAGGTCTGGGGGCTTAAATCTGTCACTGACACACTGTTACATTCTAGTAGTGTCCAAGTTTTGTAAACTGAGCATCTTTTTAACCACGCTGTTCAAATGTTTTCTGTTTAACAGAATTAAAACTATTTTAAATCATACATCAAATGTGTGGTATTTCTGCTGAATTGATCTAATTACTTTAATCTGTTAAGATGATAGTACTAAGTCCCTAACTAGGTGGGACTTTTATCATCTATTTTGGAGAAAACACCTCTGCTGTAAATACTTTGCAGAGCACAGCATTGGCAAAGGAGAGACTGTTTATTTAATGTTTCACAAGGGTTCACAGCTAAAAGCCAACCACATGATTTCCTGTGCTGAAAACTAAATAATGAGCCCGAGACACTTCATTAACTTTTGTAGGTTAGCTGGAATGCTTTGTGAGAGAGTAGAAAAGCTCTGTTAAATGAGAAAATAATGGTCATTAAGTGCCAGTAGACTGGCAGTAGATCGGGGAAGGGATTTTCTCATGTTTCACCAGAGGCAGCACTTGCTGTGGAAGATGGTAAATCGCATGCTGATGGCATCACATCACATCACATCTTACCCCAGGAAGAGATTCACATCTGTTGGTGTTTCCTTGAAAAGTCCTTCAAACTGGTTTCTGGCCCACTGAAGAAAGACGAAGCTCAGTTAGTGGAGAAAACCCCATGTCAAGTGCAGCTTTTTTTCAACAACTACTAAGAAATCACTTAGTACGTTTCCAGTCAGCAACGATCTACAAGCGAACCAGGAACTGTCCTGAACTCAATCTGTTCTTTTGACATCCTTTTTCAATACTGGGGGACAGCTACCAGCAGCTTTCTGCAGGGTAAAAACCATCAAAGTTCACAATGCTTTAACCACCAGGGTCTGTCAGTGAGAAATGTTTTTGCGGTGAGGATATTTTGCATGAAAAGAATGACTAAAAAATCCAAATAACTCATTTAAATACATGCAATAAATATCACAAACAACACTGTAAAATAAATGGTGGTTTTTTTGTCTCATTTTCAAAAGGTCAGAGCACTGTACCTGCAGAGTGTGCTCAATGCGATGAGGGAAGCTCTTTAGGGTGCACAGTGGGATGGATTTATCAGAATCAGAAGTAGCTGGCCCATAAGACTCTGTATGGTAAGGCACCACCACGAGAGTGTGACCCTGACTCCCCCTGGTTCCTCCCTCCAGGAACGGTTTATGGTGCTGAACGCAGCGTCCATCTAGATAGACCCCTGGGAAAGAGAAAAATTGTTTCACATTTTAGGAAATACACTTTTGCTGCTTTGGTACAATACCTGGAACAAAGTGAACTTAAAGTGGAAATTGTGATAAAAAGAGTAAAAGTTTCCCTCACGGGCTTCAACATTGTCAAGGGCTGCAGCCACTCCATCAAGGCTCATGAAGAAGTTGTAATCATACACCACTTCACTGTCAGGGTCCAGTCGGTTCTGGTGAGCAGTGATGTTCATCTGAGGGTTCATTTCTTTCACTGCTTTCGCTGCAACTTCTGATTTTGGTTTCTGTTTTACAGGAAGATAATGATTGATATCTGAGTGTCAGAGGCTGATTCTTCCCATGGAGAAGTTGTTTCACTGCTGCACTATTACATAAAAAACACGGATACTTTCCTCTACCAAATTTAGAGCAGTGGTATTTACTGTACTTAATTATGTTGCGCAAGATGTTTAGACACTGGTAGGAGATAAAGTAGCTGCTGTACCCCTGCCGTAAACTGCAAAACAGCCATACATACGAGGCTGCTGTGTGTAACCCGAGCGAGCTGCTCCAAAGTGTCACAATACCTTCACCCCCACGCGTCCCATTAGTGATGCCCCCTGACCCTTCCACTTAACCTGGGTAAACATGAGCCACTGAGCTCTGATGGCAGGTGAGTGAAGAGGCGCTGATACACACTACTGTGTGTTTTCTCACCCCGATATCCTGAGTCCTGAACAGGAACTGTCGGTTCAAGTTGGATCTCTCAATGAGGTCCATGTCTGTCACAGTGATGTGTCCTTCTCCTACACCCAGCCCCATGAGGGCAAAGTTTTTCAGGAGCTCACAGCCAATAGCACCGGCGCCAACCTTTGAAAATAACAGAGAATGTGTCAAAAATGTGCAAGAAAATGTGATCAAATTAAAGCAACAGATCACATTTTTATTTTTTAATAAAGCAGAGAATTGTTTTGTATTGAAGCATGTTTCTTTTTTCACGTGCATGCAGTTTTTTTTTTTACTGTTTCAAAATAAAGTCATGCCTGCAATCTCCCACACCTCCAGCCAGTAAACAACACTAAAAATGACACTTTCAAAGGGAAACGGAGAAAGGCCTGGGTGCTGCAGAATTGCCTCTGCACACCAACAGGTCAACACTGGCAGGAAATGCCACCTGAATCACAGCCGTTTCCTGCATGTGCCATCATCAACACCAGACAAGATCAAAGAAAAACAGGCAGACTGTTACTCCGTGAAGAGTGTGTGTGCCCCCTGCTGGACAAGCATCCAACCTGCCCTCACCAGGAAGTACTTCTGCCTTGCAAGGTTCTTCTGAAATTCTGAGCCAAACACAGCAATCTGTCCATCGTACCTTGTACCTTGCTGCATGGGAGGAAAAGAGAATTGATCTAGATGCATTGCCTGTTTACGATTGAAATATGTGACTTATTCAAATCGTTTAACTTACTGCTGAAAAGGAGCCCTCAACCAGCCGGTTTTCTTCTTCAGCAAGACACTCCAGTGCATCAAAGTAAAACCACTGCCTGAGAGGCATAAATTTCCTACTAGTCGCCTGCAGGAGCATTATTGAGAAAAGAGCAGTCAGAAATACACACCTGTGCACCTCTACCTCCTCTGTACAGTAAATTCTGAGTTACACACACACTGTCGAGAAACAACAGAAGTGTTGAACAGGGTCTGAGTTTACCTTGATAACTTCTTGAGCAGCAACACCTCCGATGAAAGCATTGACAGGAGCAAGGTCACCCAGTGCTGTGTACGACAGTTTCCTCACAGCAGCTTCATCCAGCTGCTCCAGCTGTGCCACTGTGTTCAGCTTCCTCACTGTAGCGAGCAAGGCGTCTGCATCCGACTGCACAGGGGGACTCAAGCCTGGTTAGCAATTTCCATAATTATACTAAAACAAACATAGCCTGCTTCTAAACAACCTTAAAAGTAATATTTACTTGAGATTGAGGATGGGGGAGTCTCTGCTCTTTCTCCATGAACAAATGGAGGGCTTGAAAAGCAAGATGAAGGGTTTTGTGCCTCCATATTTTCCCATAGTCATTCATGACCAGCAGCTGATGGTCCAACAGTGCCTCACTCAAGGGTTTCTGTAAGCAGTTTTTGTAGTTATTATGAAAATGGCCAAATCAATTCTGATCAAAAGTGAGAAAAGGTTCAAACTTGCATGCTGATACTTACAAAATTAAGCACACAAGGCTGTTTAACCTCAGTCACTACCCCGCCTTTTTTATACTCTGTGAATGATGAAGTGTCACAGATGCTGAAGGAGTACGGGCCTGGTGACAGAGGAAATACAGATACATTATTTCCATGATGATATTTTATACTTAAAACTGAAAGTCTTAAAGAAAAGACTGAAAGAAGAAAGAAAGAAGGCCTGGCTCTAACCTCGGACTTTGATCTCCACAGGGCTGATGTTGTTGAGCTCCACCATACCTTGGACTTCAGAGAATGTAACCTTAGAGCCATCTGATAATCCATGTTTTGTGTCATCTGTGCAGAGCACCACACCAGGATCACTCTGAAATAAAGTCATGCTAACAATCTTCAAAATTGAAAGAAGACTCACCGCCATATGTTAAGGATTTTCAAAATGATAGCTGGTTGTATAAGATCAACTTTAATATGCCAGTGACATTAAACAAAATATAAGTATTACCTTAGTGATACTTTGTATCATCGCTGATATGGGTGCCTCTCCATCCTGGTCCAAGACCTCAAACTCCTCCCCAAAGTCACAGAACAACTGGCTGCAAAAAAATATGACCATTTAGGCAAGCAGATGCCAAAAGCAGCATAAATCTGTGGGTAAGTCCCACATACATTTATATAACGGTTTCACTTTTTATCACTTGTATTAGACAAAAGGATATTCACTGAATTATAAATGATGTTATTTTGCTCTCACCCACAGAGGCCTTTAGTGTCTGCTACGATGAACTTGATTCCATTAGAGTGGCAGAGCTCACCAAACTTCTTCTGATCCTCCAGCGAGGACTCAGTGAGAACCACCACCTGAAAAAAGGACAGGTCCTCTTAATATTTCCGACATGTCCAACCTGTTACTACATCATTCTACGTGACTTTTTGCATCACTACGCTCTATAGCAGATTATACCTGGAACTGCAGAAGCAGGTTTTCATCCAGCGGTCCAGTGTGAGCTGACACACTGACATGTGGGTTTAAGGCGGACAGCTGCTGAAGGGAACATGTTGCGCGGTTCTGACCCAGATGGGACTCCTTAAGAAAAAACTAGAAAGAAAAATAACAATTTTAGCTCAAGGAATATGTGCTTGATTTTCTTGGGTTTCTGTCTGTATTTTTCAGGCCTCTACAGAAAATGTTTAGGTTTATTTGAATTGTAGTTTTACCATCACAGATTGAAGACTCACTAAAACCCTCAGCAAATATTAAACACCTGGCAGGAATGAAGCATGAAAATAAGCTTTTCACCTTCCTCATAGCAAATAGATGACAGTGGTTGGCAACAAGTTGAGGGAGCAAAAAAAAAAAGTGAAAGCGAAATGTCTTCCTTTTCGAAAGCTACAGCTACTTCCAAAAAAAATCATACTGCTCAAACATAAGTTTCACATCTAGTTAGTACCACATGAAGCATAAACGCTTAACTGTTTGGCTGTTTAAGTGAGATTTCAAAACATATTCAAGCATTATGTTGATTAAAAGCCCCAATACCACTAAAACATGACTCTTTAGTGCTGTATTTAAACAGGCGATACTCAAAAGTAGGCCTTGAATCATGGAAACTGGGAAAGTAGTTTGGCTAGTTCTTGTACTGTAATGGTTTATTGATGTTTACACGTTGATAACCATTTGACACCATGGTGTGAGTACCTGAGATGAAAGGTCGCCCCAAACAGTCGGGCCTTTATCCTGAACAGTGACAGACTTCACTCCGGACAAAATCACGTTTTTCGCTATTTCCACCCCCAGACCACGCATGCCCGCAATGAGGACGTTAGCTGTGCCCATCCGGTGCATAGCCTCATGACCCAAAACATACCTGTGCAGGTATAAGACAAAGTGGATACGTTGACCAGGAGTCTGGAACAGGTAAACGGACACCTTTCAGGTTCTAAAAGTAGTACTTACAGCTGTCTGGAGTAAAAGCCTTCATCGATTTCACCTGGTCCAGACATGTTGCACGTAGAAGCAACAGAGTCAATATGAGACGACTTGTTTGAGCTGTTTCGGCTGCACTGACAGAACACAAATGAGCCTGTCACACCGAAAGGAGTGGTGAACTATCAGATGGTTTCTAGATAAAAAGATTTTTTTTTTCACTTTCGTTTTAGGGGACTATATGGAGACGTTACCTTTATTCTGGCCACTAGAGGGCGACACCTGACCGTTAAAACTAATGTAGATGTGGACTTTAATCAGCATTTGCAACATCCTGTTATTCATCACGGGTCAAAAGATTAAACTGGAAACCTTGGACCAAAGTAGCACCTGTTTCCTTTTTATTTTTAATCTTTTATTCCAGAGGATTGAATCAGGGGAATCAAGGTAATACAAAAGTGCTATAGTCAAACAATTCGAACCCCCTTTTTTTGTTGCTTTAAAAAAAAATAGCTCGGGTGGAAAGAGAAAATATTCTAATCAAGAGCAACAGTTATGTTGACCTAAATTTAGCAAATTCAAGTCTGTAAATCTTTTAAGCAAAATTAGAAATACTTTTTTTAACCAATAAACTTATGTATGTGTCTTTATTTATTTATTTATTTATTTATTTATTTATTTAAATTTGGGGGTTAGGCTACAGGTGAGAAAATAAAAGGATATGACCTCCAAATTATTTCAGAACATTTCTACGCTAATTGTTGAAGTCTGACCATAGACTGTACAGTCTATGAGTCTAACCAGCAAAGCACTTGTGAGAATAAGAACACACACATGCACACACACACTTATCAAGTCAGAGATTTGCAGAATTGACATGTTATTGACTGGGAAAGGGGGGAAAGGACGAACCTAGGAAAATATCTGTTGTGATTTCAGCATGAGGATGCATTTTCCTCTCTACGTTAATTCACCTCATCATCGGAGTATAAATAATAGCCAAACAGCTTGTTCTCACACTGTTGTTTCCTTTTCAGCTGTTCACTACTTTTTAATTAACTAATGCTAGAAAAATGTTTAATAACTTACAATACTCTGCAAAAAATACCCAAGTCCAGACAAAAACACTCCAAAAAGTACAAGTATACAAAAAGCTACTCAGTTACAGTAACTGGAGTAAAAGTAATACATTTCTTTTACTTGTGTCCTTAATAGTCCTACTCCCCTTAAGAAAAAGTGCTCCACTCATTGTAAGCCTGCTTGCATTCTCGTGCTGCAAAAAGATTAATGTGCAGATTTGGGCACGAGCAGAGTGCTTGCACAATCATTTTGGTTGGAGAGATTCTCTGGGGTTGCTTTAATGAGTGAAAAGAATTGGTTGGAAGACATCACTCATGCTCTCATATTACACTTAGAATGTTTGTTCCTTGGAAAATAAAACTTCATTTGTACCCCTAAATTCACATTAACTGTACTCCAAAACAGAAAATAAAGTCTTCCATCTATAGATTCTTCTGAAGCATTTTTTCAAAGAAGTATGGTTTTTAATGTCAAACGTGGGGCAACCTTTTTAAATCTCCATGGTAACAAAAACAATAATACCCCCTCATATTTTTTGCCTAATGTGTTTGTCAGTTATGTCAGCTATCTTACTCTGTTGAAAGATACACCATAACAAATTTAAACAAAAGCCCTCCAGAAGAATGTGCAGCATGCTTATGAGTGACTTTAAGTAATTCACACTAAGTGTCAAGTGGAGACAGAGGGAGAAAAGTTCAGCTGTTAGGCAGCAAGCTCTGAAAAGAAAACTGTTATGTAATTCAGTGTCATGATGATGATGGTCTCTGAAGTCACGATTTGCTTCAGAAAACATTAGCAAACAAACTGTTCCTGGAAGAATATTGTTTATATAATCTCTTTTTCCAATCATTATATTCTGACAGGTAGTTCATTCTCGGTATAGTGTTCCTGAAATCATCACTTTCCAGCTAAATGGATTGGCATTTGAGGTTTCATGTCCCACACTAATGAATTTGAACAGTGTGGCACAAGTTTTACATAAGCCTCTCTAATAATCCAGACGTCCAGGCGGAAACCACTCTAGACCTCATCCAGTTGTGTGGTCAGAACCCATTCGAAACCTTCCAGACCAAATCCAATCTGTACTTTATCTGGACCTAGATTTGGTCTGAACCCAAGCTGGACTTTATCCTGACATCCAGTTTGAGTCCAGTCTTGACCTTATCCAGATGTCCAGTCAGTACACAATCCATACCTAATCCAGAAGTCCGGTCCTAACCCGGTCTGGACCTAATACGGAAGTCTGGCCCAAGCCCAATCTGGACTTAATCTGTAAATCTGATCCAAACCAAATCTAGACCTAATTTGGATGTCTGGTCCATCCCAACTTGGACCTAATCCGGAAGTCTGCTCCACACCCAATCTGGACCCATTTGGACCTAATCAGAATGTCTGGTCCCAACTCAATTTGAATTAAATTGAGACGCCAGGTCCAAACCCAATCTGAAACTTATCCAGACGTCTGGTCAGAACCAAATAAGAAACTAATCCGGATGTCAGCTCCAAATCCAATCAGGACCTATTCCAGACCTTTTTGGACGTGCAGTCTGAACCCAATCCCTGTCCGAACTCAATCAGAACCAAATCTGGAAGGCTGGTTGAAACCCAAGCCGGACCTCATCTGGACATCCAGTCCAAACCTAATCTGGACCCATCAGGACCCATCTGGACCAAATCTAGATGTGTGGTCTGAACCTAATCCAAACCTTTTGGACGTCCAAAAGGATGGAATCTTAGCATGTGGTAAAGCCTTCCTTGTCTTGAGAAACTGAATTGATAACATGTGGTGAAAAAATGACTAGAAATCCAAATTTATTAGTAATTTTCCAATATCCATATTATTTGGTCTTTTTGCTGTAATTGTTTCACAAAGTTATCCAATCACAGTAACAAATTCAGTTTTTTTTAACAGCCATGAAAAAAGTCAACTTTTTTCACCTGTTTAAAGGCCCTACTACTTACAAAAGAAACTGTAAGAATTATTTTTATACCTTGTCTTCAAGCTTCTCATAGGAATTTGACCTCAGACACTAACACATATCTGCAGATGTTTCTGTTGCTTTATTGCAACATGAAATCTGCCCTGTATGGTCAAAATCTTGATATGGTTCGGGCTCAGCACACTGCATGCATGCTTGTTTGGCCCCTGTCCCATGAGTGGCACTTTCAGTGAGTTGCACTAGAATGAGGCAAACTCAAGGACTGGATGTTTGTTTATGCCATTGGTGTATCAGCATGTGGGCACACAGTGAGGATGAGTGAGCTGAAAAAACAACAACAAACATGTGCATTGCCCTACATTTGACTCTTGCAATTCCCATCAAGCTGTTCTCTCTTCTACCAAGAGATCAAGTCTGTCTGTTTGGTGAAACAGTAAACATGAGGAAAAAAGAAACAAAAAAAAAAAAAAGAGTTTTTCTGTTAAAGGAATATTACCCTAGATTTTTTCAGTCTTTGGATTTACAAGTTGATGTTAGACTGTTGGATTTATCCTGCTTGACGTGTTGATAATAACACTATTTTGCACAAATTAGTGAAGATGTCTCCCATTTGCAATTTATGCTTAAACTGCCTATTGAATCTAATAATCTCTCCTGGATGTCAAAAGTGTTCTTACTGTGTCTGTTTTAAGTCACATTGCTTATAAAAGGTAGTGTGTTGAGAGTGAACACATTCTTGACATATCTTCCTGGCTAGAGTTACATATGGCCTATCTGAAGACTAACTTCATTCCTCATCTGAAAGAAATGCGTTTTTGGCAGAAATCCATCAGGCGTTGACATAGGTTTTTATTTTTTTCTGAAACAGAGGGAAACTTTAAGACAAATTGTTAAGCTCAGTGACACCAGAATGCAAAAGTGGAACATTTGAAGATATGATATGATGAATCCTGAGGGTATTTTTAAAGTGGACAAATTTCGCAACTTTTTTTTTTTTTTTTACACTTCCTCGTTACGGGCGAGGCATGACAGGAGCAGCAGAAGCTGCGTGAGGACTAAAAGAGTTAAACTTCGAAAAAGCACGACAGCACTTCCTGTTCTAAACCTCCAAAATAAACCATAGGTCTACAGTATGTTACTTCAGAAGAGAAGCAGCTTAAATAGTCTAATTTATGATAGGAAGCTAAACTTGATTAACAATAGAATTGAATATGATTACCATAAAATTAATTAATTATTTATCATTATCATTATTATTATGAGTAGTAGTAGGCCTAGTAGTATTAGTAATAGTAGTGGTGGTAGTAGTCGTTATAGTTATAATAATAATAATAATAATAATAATAATAATAGTAATAATAATAAAGATAAAAGATAATAAAAGATAATACAAGAACCCAACAAGCTGGGTTGTGGATTTGGAAAAAAAAAATTAAAAAAAAGGCAACTGTAGGCCTTCCCACACATTCATGTAAATTCTCTGTTCTTTTTCAGTGCTTAAATCTTGTTTCTGATATCAAAGATGGAAGATAAACTTTTATTGATTTTGCTGATTTATTGGTTGATTGATCTGAATGAAGCTGAAATGATAAATGATGACATAAAGTAGCATGGTTCAATGAATAGCAGCCAGTGCAACAGAAGTTTAATATTCATCATATTATATTTTTGAGTAAAGCTGTGTGATATGATATGATATGATATGATATGATATGATATGATATGATATGATATGATATGATATGACATTATATGATATAGTATAGTATAGTATACTATAGTATAGTATACTATAGTATAGTATACAGGGCTTGGCCAACCGGCCAAAGTTGTGGCTGGTTACACCACTGCTCCCACTGGCTACTTTGGCGGGTTGAATTTTATCTCTAACATGGAGCAGAGAGACAAGCAAAAAGATGACTGATGATGAAAGCTCTGAGGAAATTTAACTACTCCTTTATTGTCATTCTCAAGAAAAAAGAAATTATTTTCTGATTACAACTGTTAATAAAAATTTAAGCAGACAGTGTCTCTTGCTGAATTTTTATCAGTTCAGTTAATCCCATTTACCATTTTAATATAAGCAATAAAAAACTACTATTTTAATTATTATGTCTTAATAGACTGCATACTTTCACATGAAAGGAGCACAATGTTACACACAACTTTATCAGAGCTGAATACCTGATTAAGGACCTGTGGATTTTAACATTGATGTAGTCTTGTTTTGAGTGTGCATAGGGGTCATTTACATTTAAAGAGGTTGTAAATCTTTTTTAAGTAAACTTTAGCATGTCACCATCCACTTTAATCATATTGAACATAATTATCCAGCAACAAATTGTGGCCAGTGAAAATACTGAGTGGCCAGTAACTCAGGGATACCACTAGCCACAGTGGCTGGTGAGCAAAAAAGTTAATGTCAAGCCCTGATAGTATAGTATAGTATAGTATAGTATAGTATAGTATAGTATAGTATAGTATAGTATAGTATAGTATAGTATAGTAAAGTGTAGTATAGTATAGTATGGTATAGTATAGTATGGTATAGTATAGTATAGTATAGTATAGTATAGTATAGTATAGTATAGTATAGTATGGTATAGTATATAGGTGTAATGTAATGCAATCATATTGTTTTGTGCTATTTCACTTTGTAGAAAATGTTAAATGTTTAACCATGGCCTTCCAACCGGGTTCCGTCTGGCGTACTCTTATTTTGAAGTTCACGTAAGTTCCGGTTTAAGTTCTCATTTCTTCCACTGACTCGTTTTATTTGAGCGTAGGTAAACTCTACTATTGAGACCGCCGTGCTGTCAGGTGAGGGTTTCGCTGCTGGTAACCGAGAATAGTTTCTTCAACACTGGGATTTAACTCCAGTGAAAAAAATGATATTTTGAGTCCGCTGAACAAAAGAGAAGACATTTCCCAGCTTTACAACACGAGGTAAGATAATTTTAATGTTTTTCTTTTTCTTTCTTTTTTTAATGGCTGACTTTTCGAGTAGTTTGTCCATGTTAATGAATAACTGAACACTCTTTATATAAAGCACCCCACTCTTTTATCTAGCCTTACTCACCATGTTTGTTTACTAGGAGTTCGAATAAAGAGAATTATTTTCTTAATGTTTATATCCTCATTTGGTAGTTGTCTTCTCACTTTAAATGTTTAAATAGTTGGCTTCAGCATAGTGAAATAGCCGCCTGACTCAACTTTATTCTTAAACAAGTTCCCCTGAATTTTGATATCCATACTTTTGGACAGATTAGGCTTAGTTAGCCCTCTGTGTTTTCTGTGAATGACACTTAAGGCCTGAACATTTCCACTGTTACTCCACATGTTGCAGCAAGTCATGTCTTGTCCATAGTTGATTTTACTTTGACTCTAACAACTTGTTATTTTTCTATTAGCTTCATTATCCATTTAGCTGTCTCAAGTGTCACATATATAGGAGTATTAAAACTTAAAATTGTAAGGGCGTTGAGGGGGAAAAGCAGCTCCTTTGCCAAGGTTAGAGAGGAACCAATAACTTTTCCCCCTTTCTGGGCTACTCACGCTGCAACTTAGTTTAAACAAGCTTTAATGTTTATGTTATCCACCTCCACTTCTGAAGCAGTTGGCTACATATCTGTTGAATGTGAGAATTAAAAATAACCGTCCTCTGTCTGTCTGTTTTACCTCAGCAGTCATTTTCTTGTTTCCCTCTCTTAGATCTCCACCTTCTCCAGAATGTTCTCTTTGAGGAAAGTGTCTTACGGGTAGCGCTCAATCACCTCGGTCTGTGGCGTGGAGATGGTCACTTGGGCTGCCTTGCTGGTAGTATGCACATGGATACAAACACAGACTATCTCAGGACAGTACCCATGTCCTTCTACACCACGCGTGCTGGAAGATTACTCTGTAGAATACTCCCTCCCCTTCTTCCAAACAGACAAACCCATTCAAAACATAGTGGTTAACTCATTTGAAGGTGAACCTATAGAGGTCTATGTTGGGAGCCGTAATGTAATAGAGGTGGTTAATTCTACTTTGGGGAAAATATGGGATGTGAAAACTGGACCTGTTGGCAGTGCTGACTGTGAAACCTGTCAGGTGTGTGACATAGAAACTGATCCTGGAGATCCAGTGGATACAGACAATGAGGTTCTGGTTATAGATTTTGCTGTTTTTCCTAATCCCTACTTGTATGTTTGTGGGAGTACTCAACATGGGATCTGTTATTTCATAGAGACTGGCCCTACAAAACCTGCACTCAACTGTTTGTACAAAAAAGAGAACAACTCTCCAACCTCCTGTCCAGACTGTGTGGCCAGCCCACTTGGTACCAAAGTCACTATAGTTGAACAGGGATTCATATCCCTGTTTTTCGTAGCATCCTCTATCAACAGTGAGGTGGCACAGAGGTATCCCAGGAGGTCAATATCAGCACTGAGGCAGTTTTCTACTGAAGATGGATTTGAGGTGGTCATCAAGGGCCTGTCAGTGCTCCCCAGTCTGCAAGACTCCTATAAGATTGACTACATCTACAGCTTCTCCACCAAGGAATACGTCTATTTCCTGTCGCTGCAGAGAGAAAACCCATCAAGGAGCAACTCAGCTTTCCAGACTCGTCTGGGGCGACTGCCAATCACAACTCCAGAGGTGTGGATGTACAGGGAGGTGGTCCTGGAGTGCAAGTATGACCCAAAGCGCAGGAGGAGACGTAGAGAGTCATACAAGGACATTGTGTACAACGGGGTACAGGCAGCATACTTTGGGAAAGCAGCAAAAACACTGGCGGATGAGCTGAGGGTGAGCGAGGAAGAGGATATTCTGTATGGAGTCTTTGCAGAGGTGAACACGAGCAGGGAGCCTAAGAAGAGCTCGGCCTTGTGTGCTTTTCCTCTGACTAAAGTGAACGCTGCCATTGATTCGGGCGTGGATGCCTGCTGCAAGTCAGGAACAGAGCAACTGTCCCGAGGTCTCTGCCACTTCCAGCCCTGTGAGAGCTGCCCACACGAAGTGAGTAAGAACAGGGCAAAGGTCTCTCTATGCCCAGACAGGAAGTCAAGACAAACATTGTGTAATGAAGTACATAAGATGGGTTTATCATTAAAAGTACAATTTGAATGAGCTTGAGAAGCATTGGTTAAAGTCAAAAGAAAGGAAAAACTGAAAAAAAAGACTTAGATTTAAAGTGACAGTACTTTTGAAAGCCTTTTAAGCTGTTTTATTCTTTGATCTTAATTTCAAATCAGTGTTTCTCACATTGTCACACCTTGCACAAACTAAGGAACCCCTCTAAACTCTTGATTTTACATGAAGAGCTCATGTTGTTTAAGACACACTGCATGAAAAACACAAATCCTAATTTCTGGAGTACTGCCCGCCTGAGGCAACTCTGCCAAAGGTGTGTGTGCGTGTGTGTAACAGAGAGAGCTGGGCCAGATGAGAGAACTGGGAGGGGTGGATGAGTCAGTTGTGTGACCTGCACGTTGCCACACCGTCTCTTTCTGCTCTGTTAGGTTTCAGTCTTTCTTAAAGAAGGGGGCGTTCACAGCTCAGTGATTTGACATAAAAAAAACTTTTGATAAAAAGTTTCTCAACCGCTGCACTTTTTTACTTGTCTAATGCCTCAGTCTCTAAACAAAAAGAGAAAAGACAGCTGGCTTGTTCAGATACTTTGAAAAAACAAAATCATGCAGGGATCCCAATAAAACACAATTGAATGGAGCGTTCGGCTTTGGCGCGCTGCAAAATAATAAAGGTGCGGTCTTGCTTCCCTTCGTGGAGTTCAAACTGTCCTTTGAGCTCACAGCCGTGTGCACACCTCCAGGAATGTGTGCCAAGAATCACAGAGTTATAAATCCTACTGATAAAAAGGTGGAATTTGAAGGGGAGGGCTCTGTGGATGGTGCTGGGCTGTTACGCTTTATATTTGTGTAGGAAATGGGAATAGTCCACAAGAGATGACGATAAGTGGAAAGAATTACTATTGTGGTCTGTCTCTTTACTGGGGCTGAATCTGTCATAAAGCTGTCTCCAAGTTTATTAACTACACTTATTTATGTATGTCAGTATTAGCTTGAAATCCTGAGGTACAAACATGACTCAAAAGATCAAAGTGAAAACAAGGCATTGAAACAGTGGGAAGCACAGAGGGGCATGCTGGGGCAGGTCGGCTAAATTACCCTACAGAGGAATGTTTATCATATGTTAAACTAGTTCTTTACAATTTGGTAATTACACTCCATTTGCAGAAAAACCTCATTCATACTCGTTTGTAAGCCTCTGTTTGGGAAGTGAGAAATTGAGCAAAGTCCAGTTTCAGAAGCTTCAAATCTGCCATAAAAAACAGTCACCAAGTCAACATGCAGAGTTGAAGTCACTGCTGTTTTATGACCTCACAGCTTCTACAGACTCCAGGCATGGCTGAGGCACTTCCTCCCTAAAAGGATGAATTAAGACTCTGTGTCTCTGTAACTCATTTCCTCTCCACCAGGGGCACATGCATGTTGTTTATACATGTGGAGATGCATGTGAAGTGAAGGAAATCTAAACATGCAGTTTGTTCTGTCCGTGGTTTTTTCTCCATTCAGAACGCTGAGGGTGACACATGCACCTCTAAACCCACTCTGGTATCAAAGCCGTACTACAGACTGGACCTCTTCAACCAGCAGATGAGAGACGTCCTTTTCACTGCTGTCCTGGTCTCCACCATTGGGGATCAGACAATTGGTCACTTTGGTACCTCAGATGGACGGATACTGCAGGTATGCCTGAGGAGAGAGTAGTGGATCCATTTTGTTTCAATTTGTTCATGTTAACTGTCAGAAAATGGTAAATAAATCTCCACCTGTGAAGATTCGTGACATTCCCTCTAACTTTTGTCTCTTCCAGGTCATTCTTAGCCTGAACACGCTAAATGTTTTTGCCAACTACTCTCTAGGATCATCGGCAGTGTCCAGGACAGCAGCTGTTTTCTCAAAAGATGCGCTTCTCTTTGTTGTTGGAAATAAGGTAACAGTGGAAGGCTTCTCATGATATTTCTTATCCTTGTGGGAGTAAGAGGGAACAGGAGCACACAGAGTTATTCCTTGGCCCCTCATTTTGCAAAAACATCATCATGGGCATTCATCAAAGTCATAAGAGACCCTAAATTTAAGGAAGACAACAAGCACAGTTGGCCTGGAAATGTGTGCAGTTGTTGTTGGATAAGTGGTCGAACAAAATTCCAGATGTTTTGCAAGTAGCTACAAAGGTACGAGTCTGAGTCAGATACTGGTACAGAGTTCCCGTGCTTCCCTCTCCATTGATAAGACTCTTTCCTTTTATGTCGGGCTGTAAAACCTCAAACCGAATGAGTCCTGGTCTGGCTCTGCTCATTATTTTTGTTTGTTATTGTAGTCGAGCTTAATACCAACTGATTTTTACACAGTCTGCTTTATTTTGAAAGTTACTGGGTGTTTTTGGGTAGTTTCCAGTCATGACTTCCTGTCCCGCTCGGTCTTCCATACGCTGAATTTATGCCTCACAGCTCCTTGTCTGTCAAAAATAGGATGGCTGTGTTACCTGCAACATGACGGAGTAGCCAAGCAGACGTTCTGCATCAGAACAGATCCAGTCTAAGTTGACACGTCGACTTGAATGGAAACCTATTTGATCTGTTTGCCGTGACAGAACAGAGACACACTGCAGACACATCTGGTGTATTTCAGCCATTAGGCTCCCTTGATGTTTTGGGGTTTGATGAAGTTTAGGGAAAAAAACAAAGTTACAGAGAAAAAGAATTTGACTGGAAAACACGAATATGTTTTTCTTAAATTGACAGAAGGAGTTCATGTTTTTTGTTTCATTTTCACAATTTCATCATCTTCCTGACTTTTGATTGTTTGCCAAAAAATAAAGGAACACTGAAATGTGAGACACGCTATAACCTACCAGAAAATGTCTTACATTCCTCATTTAATATCATCGTAAGCCCTCACAGACTTTTCCTCCATATCCTCACATCATCGAAGTCCATAAGGGTTTTAGGGCCTTGGTTTTAAGGCTTAAGCTAAAGATTTTCCCCAGAACTCCAATAATACTCTAATAATGCTGCAGAGACATGGTTAATCCATGCAAGGTATGAAGCAATAGCATGCACTGTGTTTTTTAACTTTTTGCCTGTTTTGTCTTTCCAGATGTTTAAGGTGCCCTCTACTGGACCAGGGTGTGAACACTTTGTGACATGTTCCAAATGTTTAACAGCTCCTCTCTTCATGAATTGTGGCTGGTGCTCAGGAAGGTGCTTGAAGCAGCATGAGTGTGCGTCGCAGTGGAACAAAGACTCTTGTGCACCTGTCATAACAGAGGTAGGTTTGCTGGCCTGAAGTGTAACTGATTGGCCATTGAATGGAGTTAACCCACCATGAGTCACAAAGTTATGCTGATTATTCTTAGACTCTGATGCTGTAACTCTTTTGTCCATAGTTTTTCCCTAAAGCTGCTCCAGCTGGTGGTAGGACTGAGGTGACCCTGTGTGGTTGGGAGTTTAGGTCTCCTCCCCCTCGGCCTTCAACAATCATCAGCAGTGACACCCACGTCATTACAGTGGGTGATGGGAACTTATGCACTCTCTTTCCTGAGAAGAGCAATAGTAGAAGGTAAGTGGTCTCTGTGCATTTCAGCTTTAGTCGGTTCATTTATCCAAAAATACTCCGCCATTCTCAGGCAACATGGCTGTTTTACACTTCACTCCGAAATCATCAGCGTTTGATGATTTTTTTTTAGACATGAAGTGTTTTTAGTTTGTTTGTTTGTTTTTCAGATTTTTGCACAGAGTTGGGTGCTAAATTATACATAAATGATCATTTATTCTTCCCTTCTCATTTGTATGAACTATAAAGAATCAATCAACTAAAGCCAAAAGTATGAGCACCCTCAAATTAAACATGCAGATAAATTCCACAAACAACAAATGAGGGTGAAAATTCATTTTGGTATGTATTAAAAAAAACTCACAAGCCAGCTTGGTTGGTGATGGATGAGGCAGTTTACCATCTGTTTCACAGGATGCGTGAGCACAGACTCTATGGGAACACAACCACTGAGAGTGACGTCACACATCTCTGTACACAGATGCCTCTCTGGATGGGAGAGAGAAGCATCTCACAGGGCTCTTGTTGTCTGTCTTTTTTGCGCAGGGAAAAAATTGACTGGTAGACATTCTGATTTGCTAGTAACTTCAGAAAGTTACCCGCCACACAGGCAGGTGATCAAAAAAGTTGATGTAGAGCCCTGGTTGGAATCAAAAATGAATTCAGAATTCTTTGAAGTCAAAATGCTGATAAATGTTAAGTGCCTTTTAAGTCTCTTACAATGTCTTTAAAGTCACTAAGATTTCGATTTTCCTATAGGAAGCAAATTTTCACAGAATTCTGACACTGAGCTCAGGATTTTTAAAAAATTTTTTCATGGACTCCTGAAAAGATAAGGCAGAATTCAGACTTTATTAGGCACTTTTCGCTTTTGCAGAACACTGATTTTTTTCTCAATATTCTGATTTTATAGTCAAATTTCTCTAGTCAAAGTTCTGAAAACATGGAGCGCAGATGGCCTAGTGTTTGAGGTCTCACTCCATGAGGTTTGACACCTCACACAGGTGGCCCAGGTTGAATCCAGCCTGTGGCCTCTTTCCTGCATGTCACTCCCCACTCTTGCCCTGTGTCCTGCTCTATCCACTGTCCTCTCTACTAACTGGTTAAAGACATAAAATGCTAAAAAAAAATACTTTAAAACAAAGCTCTGGGAACAGCCAATTGGAACTCTCATTTTAGAGTCATAATCTACAAAGAAAATCTGAAAGAAAAAAAAATCATAATTTACCTGAACTCCCCCAATTTTTTTATTTCACAACTATGAATCTCTTGTTGATGTTCTCTTCTGTCCAACTAAATGAAAAGCTTTTCTAAAGAACCAACTCACATCACTGATTGTGTCTCTAATTTAGGCTGGTATGCAGGATTGGAGAAGTCAGTCCAAGTGAGAACCTCACCATCACTCTGCGCGTGCAGGAGGGGGAAGTGAAGAGTAGATACTCCATCAGTGGCACCGCTGAGAGGTCTGGCTTCTCTGTTGTGGTAAGAGAGTTCACTTACAAGCCATTTAAATCATCCATCCATTATCTTTTACAGCTTTTCCCTTTTTGGGGTCATGGGCCATCTAAACCAATGTAAAACAGATGTTTCATATTTCACCTAAATTATGTGAATATTATTTTCCTTCTGTGTATTCAGGAGCCTAGCATTACGGAAATCAGGCCTGGCCATGGGCCTGTGTTTGGAGGAACAATGGTTACACTGACAGGCAGATATCTTACCTCTGGGGTAAAAAGAGATGTCTTCTTTGGGGACAAAAAGTGCATTATTGAAAGGTAAAAACATGGTGGAGTTCTTTTTTTACTGGTTACCTGAAAAATATTATTTAGCATTACTCAATAATTCTGTGCTAAAAACACTTCCTCAAAGGTGTCTGCATTCAGTGACTGTGCCTGCTACTCTTTTCAGTCCTCCTACAGATAATGGGAATGTTTCCTCAATCGTCTGCACTACTGCAGCTGCAGCAGCTGTGGGAGATGTACCTGTAAAAGTCATCATTGATAAATTAGAAGTGCTGCTTGCCAAGAAATTTCTCTACAAGGAAGAACCAGTCATAAACTTTGTGCAACCTCTGTGCAGTTTCCAAAGGTAGGACACAGACCGTATGCCATACACTTCTCAGAATACCTCACTCCCTTTGAAAAAGACAAAGTGATTTGTGTACAAAACCAAGTTATTGATCAGTAATATGGTTGTTTCATGCAGTGGCTCCAAGCTGGTGATAAAAGGTCAGAATCTTGACTCTGCACATAAAACCGTCATTCAGTACGCTCCGAAAACACCCCACGTTCAGCCTCTTCAACAAGTGAGTGAACTCAGTTTTTATTTTGTATGAAACTTTTTAGATTCATTTTTCAGGCGATCTGCTTAAAGTTCCATTTCATTCAAGCCAGGCCAGTGAGTTAATGGGGAAAATACGAACGCATTAAGAAAGAGAAGATTAAGAATAATCAGCTATTCTTTATTCTTAGCTTAGAAATGCTTTTTTTTTCTAAATATTATAGCATTTTTTATTTCAAACAAATCTTTCTCTCCAGGTCTGCAGTGGTTCAAAGAATGCAACACATATGGAGTGCTGGGCCCCGGCTTTTCCTGAGGAAATGCCTGAAGACAAGTCAGACACAGGGGAGATTTTCATTCAAATGGATGGAAAAAGTAAAATCTGGAAAAGTCCTTTTTACTATCACCCTGATGTCCAAGTCATTCCATTCGAAAATGAGGATAAGTTATTACATCTCAAACCAGGAGATACAGAGGTTTCACTACATGTATGTTACACACACTCACAGTCTTTTACATCTGTTAATAACCTCAGTGACCTCATTTATTAACGTTTCTTTTCTTGCATATTTTACAGCACAAAAACCTGAACATAGTGAACGCATGCATGAAGATCATCATGACCATTGGAGGTATTGACTGCGATGCCAAAGTTCTTCTTAATGAACTCACTTGCAGGATTCCCAAAAGCCTGGTTATCCCCAGTGAGGGACTGGATGTGAAGGTGAGATTAACTGGCTGTAAATCCCCTAGCTTAAAAAAACACTATTTTGCAATGGCTGAAACAGAGAAAGTAAGCTAACTGCTTCTCTCTGCAGGTGTCTGTGAACGGGGAGGTTTATGATGTGGGTACAGTAGTGAACTATGACACGAACCACGCTACCACGATCGCTGGAATAGTGCTGGGCATCCTGGCTGCTCTGGTGATTGGGGCTGCATCTGCATTAGCAGTGATGGTGCATTTGAAGAAAAAAAAGAGAGGTGAGGAAATGATGCTTTTACCACCTTAATGGAAAACATGCAGGTTTTGATCATCTTCAAATACAATTCTGAATTAAATATGATTATAATGCACTATTTACTGATTATTTACTGCTTTTTTCCACCCCATTAACTGTATATTGTACTGTTTATTTTCAGCTGACATCGAGAACCGTTTATCGACAATGCTTTCACAGAACCGAATGGGCAGCAGCAATTCCTCCCCAACAGGTGACTACAGACGAGGTGAGAAATCCAATTTATTCATTATTGAATGTGTTAAAAGTCATCTCTTATCCAGTCTGTTTCATCCTTTATACTAAATGTTAGCCATAGCACAGCAGGCCCTTTAGTATTGTAGCTATAATCCTCTGTATGTGTTACACATATTGTAGAACTGACAATAAAGCAACCTTGAACTGTGAACCTTAGTTAAATTTCTGTACGTTTTTTGAGAATTGTAATCTAAGATTAGTTAAAAACAGTTAAGTGTGAAATAAAAAAAAGGATTACAATATTTCAAATGAGAAGCAGTCCATAGTCTTTATTAACAGTGTTAAGCTGTCTGTTGGTGAAAATTAAAGGAGTTTTTCCTCTTTAAATAGCAAAAACAAAATGTTTATTATGCTTTGTTACAGTTGATCTAGCCAGTCAAACTTCAGGTTCAGGGATGGCTTTCCAGGGCTTACTATATGCTGCCAGCCACGACCACTTGTCCATCCCTTTGATGCCTCGGGACAATTTGTCAATGGTCAGTCTGAGTTCTGATCTTCTTGAGGAGGTCAAAGATGTCCTGATCCCTGCTGACATGCTAAGGATTGAGGATAATCAGATTATTGGAAAAGGTAAGCGCTGCCCATTTAGATTCCTTTTTTTTACCTTTTGAAAAAAGGGACTAGAAGTATTGATAACAACCACACTGTTGTCTCATTCAGGCCACTTTGGAACGGTTTATCATGGATACCTAGTTGATAGTAACAAGCAAGAGACTCACTGTGCAGTCAAATCATTAAACAGTAAGTGAAAGCTTTTTTCATAATTTAAATCATCTCTTCATATCGTACACTGACTTTAACACTATGTGTTGTATCGACAGGGATCACTGATTTGGGAGAGGTGGACCAGTTCCTCAGAGAGGGCATCATCATGAAAGGTTTCCACCATCCAAATATATTGTCCCTTCTGGGCATCATGCTGCCTAAAGAAGGGCTCCCCCTGGTGGTTCTTCCATTTATGAAGCACGGGGATGTGCGGCATTTCATTCGCTCTGAGAAGAGGGTAAGTGCTAAAAAACATTAACCATTGATCATAGATGTTTCCATAAACATTTTCTTTGTGAAGTTTAAACATACACCAGACTGTTTCTCTTAAAGGTTGGGCTCAATTTTAATTGCATGTGTCTTCCACAGAACCCAACAGTGAAAGATCTGATTGGCTTTGGACTCCAGGTTGCAAAGGGTATGGAGTATTTAGCCCAGAAGAAATTTGTCCACAGAGACCTAGCTGCACGTAACTGCATGTAAGTGTGAACCTTCAGACTGAATACCACTACCCCTAACTCTTAATTTGGTCTTTCGAGGCTTGTTGGAAATACTGGGGATGGTGATTGATTAACGTGCTGTAGTTTTTGCTTACATTGCTTTTTTATTAACTCTGGTACTGATTGCATGGCTTCATAGCAATGGACCAATGGAGTCTAAAACTTCTGGCTCAGACTGACTTGCTTTAGTGTAGTTTAACCAGAAGGGCCACAAAACTTTGTCAAGAACTATTAAATACTCTCTAGTGCCAACTTCCAACTAATGTATAGGTTATGGAATTCCCTCTGTTTTCATCCTCTCTTAAAACTCAGACTTACAAAATTCCACAATGTCCCTTTAGCCCGGCCCACATAAATTAAACGCTTTTCATGAAATCTTTCTGAATCAGGCAGGTTCATGCAAGGCATGGGCTGTCAGATTTGTCAGATTACCTGACTCCTTAAAGCAAAAGTTACCAAGCTTTTCAACCTGCAACCCCCAAATTAGCCAGAGGCCACTGATTAATGGGAATACACAAGTTGGCCTATCAAGAAAACAGATAAAAACAAATTAAATCAAGAAAGGGTCTAAGTTAATTAATCTGGCTGATCAGTAAAACATTAGCCTACCAGTGTACACATACTACTGTGTTTTTTAAATGAATCTGCCGCCACTACTACCATCATTATCCTGGCTTAGTCACTTCAGGGGTCTTGTGGTGACAAGAAAATGTGGAAAACATTTAAGTTTGCATGGTGTTGTATCAAATTCAACCCAATATTTTGTGTTTATGATATTAGAATGTTGGAGGAAATATGTAACTGTAAATAATTTTGATTTTGGAAGGGAAGTCACTCTCACTTTCAGAACTGATGCCTTATAGCATTGAGATATTTAAAAATGGGTGATCACATCAAATATTCTTTCTGCAACATATCCATGCATGGAAAATCCCACATGGGACTCGTTAACTCTGACCTTTCAATTTGTATCAGTTCATTCTGCTTCTCCTGAGGACACACTGAGTGTTGTGGTGGACTGAACAGCAGCTGACAGGGTGATTTTCTCAACACTTCTTCTCTTTTCAGGTTGGATGAAACCTTCACAGTGAAGGTCGCTGATTTTGGGATGGCGAGGGACATCTATGACAAAGAGTATTACAGCATTCAGGATCACAAACGTGTAAAACTGCCAGTGAAGTGGATGGCTATTGAGAGCCTGCAAACACAGAAGTTCACTACCAAATCTGATGTAGTAAGTATACTTTATCCTAAATGCATGCTTGTTGTGCCTGTTCTGTGTATCTTTAACATATTGCATCTCTGTATTGCCTCAGTGGTCATACGGCGTCTTAATGTGGGAGCTGCTAACCAGAGGTGCAAGCCCATACCCGAATGTGGACCCCTATGACATCACACACTACTTGTTGAAGGGGCGTCGGCTTCCTCAGCCTCAGTTTTGCCCTGATACTCTGTAAGAATCCCTCATGCACTCTTTTGTTAACTTTTCATAGATTACGTTTTATCAGGAGAAAAAGTGATCTTTCAACATGTATTGGTTGTATCTAATTTAAAGCAAACACCATCTGTCCCTCATTGATGTCTTTCTGTATCTCACAGTTTTACGATCATGCTGACATGTTGGGACCCGGAGCCTGAATACAGACCCAGCTTCAGCAGCCTGGTTTCAGAGGTGAAACATATCCTGTCCTGTCTAGAAGGGGAGCACTACATCAGTCTGAAAGTGAACTATGTTAACTTAGACCAGCCGAGACCGTACCCATCATTGACTGGATCTGCAGATGAGGCTGAAGCCTCGGACTCAGAGACAGAGAGTCAAGCTGTCAGCTGAGAGACGTAGATGATGAAAAAAGGACAGAACTTAGCCTGGATCTATTTATACATTTCACTGAAAGTTTATCATGTCTGCAAGTGCATAGGATTCTGATGTAAGAGCCACTGTAGAGACTATAAACCTGTATTGGAACTGACATTTTTTGGCTTGCTCCATCGCTGATTCTTGATGGCTAGCAGGGAGCTGGAGCCGGGATCTGAAACAGACGAACTTGCTCACAACGACTTTAATAGGGTCTTTTGATTTCAAGTCATCAGTTAACCTGCCATGCACCTTTCTAGACTGGGTGAGGAAGCCTCTGGAGAAAACTCATTCAAGCATGAGATGAACATTCAGGCACAAGCCAGCGGCAGGTTTGAACTTGGAGCCTTTTTACTGTAAGACAGAAGCATCAATCAATAACTGTTGCAAGTGTTTATCTATGTGGAAGCCGAGACAGGGTGTTGAGAAACACACATGTGAAAGGGACAAAATGAATGTTAAATGTGCTTTTGTTCTCATCTTTGTACGATAAAATGTCAGGTTACATGAGAGTGTGTTGCTGTTATATAAATAAGTCTATAAGCCATTATGTAAGACTCTCAGATACAAGATCTAAAAATGCTGATATGTGCTCAGGGGCTAATGTTTTAACTCATCACATTTTGTGTCTATTGAGGATCCAAACTGTTCGGTCATCCCAGTTCTTAGAATGTAGACTTGACATAATGGCTGTGAACTGTTTGCATAATAACTCAAAATATCAGATTTTCTACCAAAGATTCTGAAAAGCTCTGCAGCCACTGAATTATACATCCAGCTGTCGTTTCTCTTCAGATATCAGCTTGGTCTTGGAAAAATATTTCCTCTCATAGGCACTAGAGGATGCCAAAAGCCTCCTCCTGAAGCAGCTGATGCTGCTGCTGCAGTGGTACTCCGCACTACAGCAGACAGCTTTGCACAAAGGTGTTACACAAACAACACACCTATAATCTGAACAAACTACGTCAGTATATCACTCTGTCTATGCAGCACAGTTTGCATCGTGTCTTTTTTTCTACATGCATTTGAATCATCTCTGCAACCAACTAGTTAATCTCAGATGCTAGAATCCAGGCACTGATTTTTTTCTACTTTAAGACTGATACAAGAATATTTGGTTCTGGTGTTTGTAATGTTTCTTCTTGCTCAAATATCGCTTCTCTAATACAAGACAACCGAATGACATATTTCTTTGCGCAATGTTGCACTGAGGGTTTTGTACAAAGAAAAAGTTGACTGTTAATACTTGGTTTTGAAGAGTTTTATCAAATTAAGAGTCTTCATACACATGTTTTTGAATTAAAACTTGAAAAAGAGACATCTGCTCAAAGAAAACACTTATAATGTGTCCTCCTGCAGTTTCTGGGGTGTGTGGTAAAAAAGGCAGATCACTACAGCAAGAGAAGGCACAGGAGTTTATCATGAAAGAGAATCATCAAAGCAGCTGGAAAAAAAAGAGACAGCAGCGGTCCAAGGCAGGGCAGCTCTTGTTCTATGCCAGGTGGATGAAAGAATAAAAACACACAGTGTTAAAGGTCTTAATTATCAGCCTGGGTAAAAACTGCATGCCTCTGCCAAATCAGTCTATCTGGGGTTTGTAATACTCTATGAATAATTTATGGATCCATAAAAAGATTAGTTTTGATCCCTTTGCCTTCAGGTAGTAGAGAGGTGTTGGTTATGATGACAAGCTCTGGATGTGCAGATAGAGGGTTGAGGATTTCAAAATGAGGTGATGTTCACAGCCGAAGCGTTCTTTTTAATTATTTTTGCGATGAAACAATCATCTCATTTAAGTGTTGCCTTTATTTGAATTATTCAGAAGCGAGCACAGTGTGTAATGTGCTGCGGTGATCTGTTAATAAATCTGATTTATTCCAGATCTTTTTCAAAAGTGTTTTTCTCTCGTAAGATGAAGAGAGAAGAAAATGTGAAAGCGGGGTCAGGAAGAAAACAAACATCACGAGTTGCACGCAAACCCACAAGTAGTGAGAGCTCAACTTTGTATCATTACCTCAGCTTCTCTTTTAAATGTCTTCAAAGTACCCATGTTTCATGAATATCCTAAAGTCTAAAAAAAGGTGACAAATTTATCCTCTAACTCTTTCAATAAGAAATTGCAGCGTGATCTGCTTTGACTAACTTGCCAGTGAAGCTTCCGGGATAGTATAAGTGCTGTTTAAAATAGACTTTGGCATCAAACTTAGAAACTAGGATTAAAGTCAAAGCTAAAAAGGAAATCAAAATTTGGCATCAGCAAAATTGTATTCAAAAAAAGCTTGATGGCAGTGAAGAGTTCTTATGCCCTGCATTTCAGTTTTATAAATAATGTATCTGCAATGTGTTTTCATTTTGGATGGTAATATCATTTTTAAATACCAAGTTTCCTTTTTTCTTTGAAGAAGTGAAACAAGTATTCTGCATTCATACTACTGAGTATGTGGATTGACAGGTGTGTCCAAAGGTTAAACATAGTTGACCATGCTCTTGTTACAGCAAAATAAATGGCTGACCAAAATATTTTACAGATGTGTCATGAAATCACTCATCTCAAGAAATAGCTGAGCTATTTGCTGGGGCTCTATGCTCTGCATAGCTTTCAGTCTTTTATGCCTTTATTTAATAGAAAAGGCAACAGCTAAAGCGGGCAACTGGGATGAAAGGGTGGCAGGTGAAAGGGATGCAGGTTTGATTTGAACCCTGGCTGCTCACTTCAAAGACAACAGCTGCTGTACGTGAGGTGTTGATCTTTCAAGAGGATACAATAAAAAGACAAAATAGGTTAACACGTCCTTACCTGTAGAGTGATGAGAGAAGATTTCACACCAAAGCACATGATTCTACACTTCCCATAATGCAACCTGACAGAATATCTGAAAGACTCTGCCCACGAACTGACACTCCTAACAGTGAACATACTGGAACATACGAGACATTATGAATCAGATCAGAGTTTGGCAATACATATAGGCATGTGGAAGGGCAGGATGGTCCTGGAACAGGTTGTATGATTTAACCAGTGTTAAGTGTTCTGTCACTGGTTTCAAATCCATTCTCTACTTCTGGGGGTCTTTGCTGCTGCTCTCCCTGCCTTGGCTTTTCATGTATGCATAAAGAAAGCAGGGATGTGCTCACCCCACTTCTTGCTGTTGCATTCGATGTGGGCACTCGTCTGATTTTACCAACATAACATGTAGTGTACCTGGTGCACGCTCTGTTCTGCAGAGCCTGGGGGTCTTTGCTGCTGCTCTCCCTGCCAGATACAAGCTCCCAAAAGAGACATATTGATGCACATAGCTTATTGAATGTAGATAATGAAATCATTTTGACGAGACAGTTTTTGACTGGATCCAAATACAACAACTTTGATGATGATGAGGATGATCAATTTGTAATGAGGTGCATTACAGCACTCATGTCACCCCACGGCTAACAAAACAATTACAACCAGCCCATGAGACTGGGGTTGACTGTCTTTCCTGGAGTCATCTCAGACTTTGGAAAAACTTGGCATTCATATTTGCCCTAAATGCACCAAAATTTGAGCCGTATCCCAGAATTTAGACTCCAGCAACTGTCAATCGTTACCATGAACATTAGTGAGGAACAGAAGAGCACAGCAGATGCATCTTTTCTGAGTCTCTGAAGCACTCTGTGCAGAAATTACACCCTTATTTTCACAGGCTGATTAAAAAGATTTGTTCAATCTTAGAGATTAGAGTCCTCTTTGAAGGAATCTGTGGCTAAATGAAGAAATAACTTGCTGATGATCATTTAAAAATCTGTCTTTGGGTAGAGTAACAGTTACACTGACATGCACAAACATGCAGTACTTCATCCAAACCCAGCAGCAGTGAAGAGAAGAATATCTGCACTGAACAAGCAGAGAGCAGATCCCCAAAGTGACTTGTCTAAAATTCCTTTTGTTGCCTTCAAGTGTATATATTTATAAATATTTTACACTTTTATTTCACACTGCTCCGCTTTTCAAGCAGGGTTTGGTTGGAATCTGCGAAACTGCAAATTTCATACAGCAGCTGTTGTGTGATACATGACAAACTGGTCAAGGGAAAAAGAAACTGTGGCTCTCTGTTTCCTGTCAGGACTCATGCAAATTTGTTCTCCACAGATTAACCAGGAACACAGAAAAAAAAGCTTGATTAGAACAGCCAATTAGCACTCTCAGTGGAGTCGCCAAAACCGTCGACGTGCCCATATTTGTCTGGTTTTCATCGACATGCCTTGACGGAAATGATCCAGTCATTTAGTGAGCGTTTGGCATTCATGGTGGTATACGTGACATCAGATGCTCTGCACTGCACCACTCAGAATGAAATGGCTCAAGGAATAAGAAAAATAAACCTGTGTGATTCACCGTAGCTGAGCCTTTTCGGGCAGGTGTTTTGAACTGGGCTGGGTAGCAACGCAGTCACTGTCTGAATTTTTTCAGCATTGCTCAAGGTCTCTTCCTTTTTCAAGGCTTTGGTGAGAGAAGTCTGCAGAGAAAGATTGTGAAAGAAAAAATCAGAATGCAACAAGAGGTGTTAGACTCTGGGTTCTCTGTAGTATTGTACTGTGTAATGTTACATGTGTGCTCTCCTTTCAGTCAAGGACAAAGTTTCTTTAAAAAGAAGCATTGAAAAGATTTAAAAAGGCTTTCAGGAATAAAAAATTAACAGCTCTGTGGTGCTTTTCTTCTTTTCTAAAAGTCCTACCTTTATCATGTCATATACTTTTCTTTCATCATACTATCATACCTTTTTAATCACCTTCTTCTTAAGTAATCGACTGAATCTTCATCGTTTAAATGCTCGACATCCTCTGCAAAATTTCTTGCAAGTGGGTTTGAAGCCTCTCTCCCACTTTGTTCTCTGAATTGAATCTGCTATCCTTGAGCTTGTGTACCATCGGCAGCTACCTGAATAGCGAGGCAATCTTCCTCCCTCTCCCTTGCTCTTCTGCATTGTTGCATTGCATTCAGAGGGAGGATGAGGAGCTGGGAGGTCACAGATGGAGAGAAGTGTTATATGTGTGTTCCCATCTCTGCACTAAGTGAATGTCTCCACAGATGGGATTATATTGAAAGGCAAACACGAATTTGCAGAGCGATGAAAGCGCTTGAGAGGCACAAGGCCATGCCCGGCACATCGCTAACTGTACTTGTTAAGAGTTTTTCATCATCCATCTTGTTAGTTGACAGGGTATTTTGCAGCTTCAAATTTCACACTTTGTTTCTGCAAAGATTCATACATGCATGAAACTGAATACGCTCTATGTAATGACTGTGTAACTCATGTAATCACACAAAAATATCTCCAACTACGTTTGAAATTAGCTCTATCATTTTATGCCAACATTGCTGATTTTCATGTCCTGTCTGTGATGCTGCAGACTGGCTCTCCTGAAGACACTGGAAGCCAAAAGCTGCCTTATTTAACCCAGCCATCTTGACAGCTTGAGGCTGTAACATGGTAAAACCAACAGTGCACCACAAGTGATATGACTCACCTGGATCTGATCCTGTCATCTAAAAGTAACATCTATAACAACTATCTTGCACAATGGCGTGACCAGAGGGGTGATCAGGGGTGGCATAAGCCCCTCTTGAAATCTGGTAGCAACCACAGATTATACCTGAGTGGCACCCTCTGGTCTAAAAATATGAATCTTATACCAAAGTGTTAAAAAGTGCAGTTCTTTAAGGATCCACTTGAGGCTGGCTACAGAAACACTGGAAATGACATACACACCAAGCCAAAGAAGCTTATTTTGCAGCACAAATAAACATAGTGACAGCCTGGTTGAAAATCGATCTAGCTCATTTCTCCATCAAGTCACCCCATGAAGATAATGAGTTTCTTCTTAAAGTGTTATTAACCAAGGTTTTTTTTTTTTTTTACAATGATTTTAGTGAGTCATCCATTTTTCAATGACATGTTTTGGCAGTTGACAATTTCGCCAACTTACTGTCTTTATGAAAAGAGGTTTATCTTATAAGGGGTTGAACAGTTGCGCTGGAACCCTTAAGTCCAAAACTATACACACAAAAGCATGTTCAAATAAAACCACTACTGAATGTACTAAACCTTTTCAATTCCCACTTGTGTTTCTTTTATTATGGGCACTATTCTTGTGTTTGCTGTTTCTTAGTTTGGCCAGTCATACAACATGTAAGTAGTTTAAAGAAGCAGTATTTCATAATTCACAAAGAAAACTCCAAAACACTTCAAACAATTATTATCGTGCCTTCAATGCTGCGGTATGGTCACGAACTGCAGGCCCTTTTAAAAGGCTTGCTGTTTCTTCAGATCTTTCTTTTTACTCCCTGAAGGGGGTCTGATGCTGAAACACGTAGGAGTTTGTTTTAAGGTCTACGTGAGCAGGCAGAGACTACAAAGGCATCTTAATTGTTTAAAAGAGAGGCCCTCTGAGTTTTTCATGTGATTTATGACTGCATGTTTCCAGATTCAAGGAGCACCTCAAACTAACTCTTATTTTAAGTCTAGGAAGTTTTTTTTCATTACACTCTGCTCCTATTTATATTTTTTTTATGAATTACAAACTTTGAGGGAGATTAACTCCTCTTTGGAGTGATCATGGCCAAACAGTCAACTCAATTATAGATTTAGTACACAGCAGTAAAGGATTGTTACCACATAATCAGCCACGTTAGCATTTTGCTATGTTAGCTTATCTCTGTCCATTCTGTTTGGTTAAAGGAATACTTTCTTATAGATGCTACTTTTCGATGACAGGACCAGATCCAGGTGAGTCATTCCGCTTGAGGCGCACTGTTGGTTTTGCCATGTTACAGCCTCAAGCTGTCAAAATGGCTCGGTTAAATAAGGCAGCCTTTGGCTTTCAGTGTCTTCAGGAGAGCCAGTCAAACTAATAAAAAAACATGTAGCTTATCAAGGCAAACTAAAGTTAGAAGGAAGATGAAGACACTAACAGAATTAATTCAGTCGCTTCTTTTGCTCATCTAAGTTTTTAAAGTGTTCTTTGGAACCTAGCTGACAAAATGACAAGCATAATGTGAGATGTTCTTTTGATTATTGTTTATGGCCAAAACTTTACTCACACCCTTTCTTATTTTCAGATCCAGAACTACCAGAGGTCTTTCATGTGGACCAACCACAGCTGGCTGATGTAGAAAAGGAGGGAAGTTATATTCACATCATATAGGTGAAGGGAAAACAAATCGTCAAGGAAAAATAAAAAGAAGAAGAAGAAGATAAGAGCCCCATAACTGATTGTCAGTAAGATTGCATTAACGCCAGAGTTTGTTGGTCTACTTTGAACAAACCCTTGTCCATTTCTTTGGATAACCCAGCATGTTTGAAGTGATGTGAAAGCTCATAGGAACTCTGGTGTGAACCAAACAAGCAACTCTGCTCCCCCACTCTGTTCCCTTCCCAGCAGACCCTGATTGGTAGGGTTCTCTTGAGGTATAAAAGCATCAGAGAACAATTTGCATTAACAGGTAGTGAGAGGAAAATAATTAGGCTACAAATTCCATGTGGTACAATGTTGAGTCAACACCAAGTGGCAACCTCTGGTCTAAAAATATGAGACAACGCGGAAGTGCTAAAATCTGCTGTTTCTCGAGTTTTTGCTTGAGGCGGGCTCTGAAAGAACTGGAAGTCACATACACACCAAGCCAAAAAAGCCATTTTCAAGGCAGAAATTAACCTATTTACAGCGTGGTTCAAAAAACGTCTCCTGTTGGAGTCGCTAAATTTACTATCAGCACCCACTGCACTCTGTAACTCGACAGTTCAGAGGATATTAAGATCACAAGCTCCCTCAATAAGAGGCACAGCTGAGGGTCACATGACCGACAGGCGCCCTATGGCTGTAGGCGAAGCCCTTGCTACTACCAATATGGCAGCTATAGCCGATGTGCTTCATTTTCCGTTTCAAAAACAGACGAGTGATGTCGGCGAGACTACGTCCATGTTTTATGCAGCCTATGATCAACACACTAAACTTGGTGCTTGAGGCCCACCCTTTCAACATGTCAGGAACAAGTTAAGTAACCCTTGTGTGACGTCCTCATCATTTCACCAAAAGAAGATCTCCTGAAGATTTTGTGCTATTTCTAAAATGAACTCTTTACAGACAGATTTCTACAAAATATGAGCATGTAGCTCTAAATCTAAATCTCAACACATCAATCATGAACATTCAGCAAGGTAATTTGTGTAGGATTTCATTTACCTGTTAGGCCAAATGGCTGCAGGTGCATGGATCGACTGTTCTGGGCTTCTTTAGAATCATGGTGGTTTTTGTGAAAGAAGCCCAGAACAGTTGATTTAAAGGCACAATTCTGGGGTAATGAAAAAACAGTTAACACAGCAATAAAAACAAAGAAGTGTATCATCTGCATATGGTAACAATCAATGTGCACAGTAATGTATATTTTGACTGGTGATGCGAAAGTGCTGTTGAGTTGTTGGTAAATAATTGAAAAGATGTACATTATATAGTCTCTGTACAAGGTTTTTTTTTACATACTGACTGTACTCTCTTTAGATAAGCAGTTTCTATGGGATAGATGCTGGCCTACATTTCAACCTGCAGTGTGTTTCATTGTCTACTTAACTTTGGCCTGAGCTGCCCAACTATAAATTATTCAACATTTCTGTAAATATTGTAAGCACAGTATGGTAGGATGTGCTGACTGGGCAAGGAATACACAATTTCCTGCAGGCAAAAAAGTCCCTGAGGATTTTATATGAAATCCTGCGGTATATATCAAAGATGTGTTCGTGTAACACCTCTGAACAAAGTTTTATGAGAAACATTTTTAGCTCAGTTGTTGGGTAGTCTCTTGTATGAGATAAATTCATTTGATTTCCTGATCCTTCAATTGTCTTACTTTGTCATTGTTTTTTCTTTTACAGTACAGAGCTAGGGATTTCTGCATCTCAAAGTAAAATAACATTGAGTGGGTTATTTTAGTTAACTGGTAAACAAACAAACAAAAACAATAAATGAAAGATGTACAACAGAACTATGAATATAACTGATATGAACAATTGAATGTTAATTTTGACCCTTTGGAACAGCAGATGGGACAAAGATTTTCAGTTTTGCTGTAAAAACTCTCATGTGAAACATGCAGAAGCTACACTGAAGGATCATGATTCAGGAGATAGATAGGATAAAATGTAATTCACTAACCAGCTCATGCTATTGCTGCCTGTAACAAGCAATCAGGTTATTCTTCCCTCATTGTTTCCATCAGAAACAATTTGTTCCAACGGTAGTTTGCAGCTCCTTCAAAGTCACACTTCAACATTTGCTGAGACTGTGTTAAGTTTCTGGTTCCTCGCTAAGCCTCAAACTCTGGAAACAGCTCAACAATGTGTGATGGTTTTCAGTGCCTGATGAGTACTACAATAATGGACTGAGTAAAACCAGATAATTTGCTTTGGGTTGTGGGATGGTTGTGCATCATGACCTGTGTTGTACTTTTCAAGTCCGTCTGTAAATTGAACAGAGCAGACAGAGGTGGGTCTCTTGCAGCAGAGGTTGCTTTTGCCTGTCAGCATGATTAGTACTGCAGTTAGATGAATTTACTAAGAATGGATCAGCAGCTAAAGGTCTAATTCACAAAGCAAATTGCTCTAAAGATATTCAAGAGCAAAAATGGCCACTAAGTTCTTCAGCTCTGCACAGTTTACATTCTTATTGCCGAAGGTGCTGCCAACGATATGAGGAACAGAAATCACTGCGTTTGACTTTTTTTGTTGACAAATTAAAGGGCTCCAAGTGATGTACAGTTAGTTTTTTGTAAAAGTCATTCATAAAGATCAGAGGTGCTGTTTTGGGTGCTATTTAAAGTGAGTTAGTTAAAGGATTGAAGCCCTTCTGCCTCCACCTGCTGTACACACCTCCCATGATGGGTGCTGAAATATGCTTGTGAAATGCAGAGGAGTCTGCACAGTTGGGATCAGACTGGTGGAGTCAGTATCGGCAAGCTGTCACTTCTGTTAACTATAGCACACTTTAAGCTTACGGGTAAATAATTAAAGACCTCTTGTGCCTAAACAGACCCCAGCATAACAGCTTCTTGAGTATGTTTCAAGCAGACACTCATGGATATGGTGTTGGCCACAATGCCAGCTAGGCCACATTTTCAGTCATCACATTGTCAATCATGTCGCAATATACCTTTTGTTTAGGTTACATAATTAGTCGAACTGCAACTAAAATTTTTTGCAAACCTAACATCCCATATTTGAAAGGAAGGTGGTGCTTGGGATAATGCAGGGAAGCCAAATAATTGGCTTCACTTTGGGGACCCAGTATGTTGCCCATATTTTATCCACCAATGTTAAGTACGCTTCTTTCTTATATGTACCTGTGGAGATCCCTGAGGCCACCACACTGAGGCCACACACATAGAATGACATTAAATCAGGGAGATTTCCATAATGAGTTTTAACAGTAATCTTTCTTTAATGCCAACCAATGATCTATTGTGGCCCATCCCTGAAATATCACCTTTAACTATCAGGATCAACCACTGAGTCACAGAAATCTTCAGGTTATCTGTATTAAAACTCTCATATGGTGTAGAGAGGGGAGGCAGGAATAAATTACGTTAGCTGTGGTTAATTGGGTTTGGACAGGTTTGTAGATAAGACAGATTTTCTGTTATGCTGATCTGTGTTTGTCTTCCAAAAGCCCTGTTGTGGCTTGTGAGCCTGTTGCTATGACAACCACCATTTGATACCAGTGGTGTGTAGGAAGGCAGAGAGATACGGCTGAAAATTAGCAAACTGCTTTATGCATGTTTTATAATCTATTCATTCTTTTTCACGCATGTTCGTGTGTGTGTGTGTGTGTGTGTGTGTGTGTGTGTGTGTGTGTGTGTGTGTGTGTGTGTGTGTGTGTGTGTGTGTGTGTGTGTGTGTGTGTGCGCGCGCGCGCATCTTTGTGTGTTGAGGTATCAAAAAAATAAACAGAGACATGTTTGGAGGAGAAATATACACACTTCAAAAATTATCATTCATTCAAGTAGTGAGCAGAACACTGGGTCACATCCCTTCTTATGATTAATTCAGTGACTATTATATTGTATATGCCTCAAAGTGAATTCTTTACTGTGATAACACTTTTTTTCCACTGTCCGTGTTCATCCCCCTTATGAAGAGTATGTCGTGACCCACAGCTCTCCTGAGAATTAGTCGCACAACCGTCTCTGAAAGCAATCTACTACCTGAGAGGTACGCACTTATTTCATCCTTACTTAATAACACAGAGCATTGCTTCATGTGAACATAAAATTGTACCTCAGATGTTGAAGTCAGATGTAGATTTGGACCAAATAGTGAATGTTGAATCTTGTTAGTATAGGTAAAAGTTGAATTGTGTCAAGCATAACCCAAAAATCACTCATTCTCTCTTCTGCTGTTTGCTTTTAGGGTCACGGCAGCTGGAAGCCATCCCAGCTGTCATTTGGTGCAGTGCAGGGCCAACCCTAAAAAAGTCGCCAGCCTATCACAGGGCTCCATACTATCACAAATTTAAACTCTTAAGACCCGAGCTTTTTTACGGTCTTCATTTTTTTAATTCACCTTGCCATTTAAGATAAGCAAGACCTAACAAGTACAATATCTAAACGTGGTGATTGTACAGGAAGTTTGATTATTTTTGGTATGACTTCTTTATTAGTTGTTTGTTATTAGTTTCTTTGAACTTAAAGAAGTTGTTTTTTCCACTAAAATGGGTGTAACATTGTGTTATCACCAAAAGATGATGTGGGAAGTGTCCCTAAATGTGGCTAATTGGTCAAAGTAAAAAAATAAAAAGTATCATGGGTCTGAAAGGTAGAAATGTCCACATCTGTGGATGCTGGGTCTTGATGGGTTAATATATGGACATAGTCTCTTTGACGTCATTCGTTTCTTAAATTTTGAAACTTATTATTGTCATTAGCCATGTTGGAAATGTTGGACTCAGTAGGTCAACTATGCCTCTGATTGGGCAAACTCAGAATAGTACAAAAGACAAAGTAGCTTTTCAGATGGAAATTATTTTTGTACCATCCTGTAAAAATTGTCTTTTTGAATTATTGTGTATGTGGTTTCTTGTTCTTCCAGGGCCAGCCTAAAGTGAACATTTGATGAATTGCAGTTTTTGGCACTTCAGCTTTATTTTCACAATACTGCAGTTTGCCACTTGCATTTTCCATTATCAACCTGAAGAACACTAAAACAGAATCAGTTTATTTCAGGTCTCAGTATGAGACATCAGCTGAGAAAGGTTAGCAGAGTTATTAAGGGTTCACTTCATTTATTTTGAGGGGTTACTTATAGTGTTTTAGAGAGAGTGATCTAAAATAACTGTGGCTATTCCTGAGTGTATGAGTGTAATAGTTATGTATCAGCAGCAGTAGCCTGCATGCAGCAATTAGAGCAAAGAATCCCACTGTTTATAAAAGTGGTTAAGTGCTACTGCAGACCCAAAGGCAACCCTCATAAACTCTGAATTAGCTGCAGCGAACTCCAGGATAAATTGCCTTCCTGCACGAGCAGAGAAAGAGCACAGTAATTACAAGGGTATGAAACCTTTAAAGGATGTTCATTTATTTATTGTTGTTGCTTTGTCCCAAGAGCATGAACCTAAACAAACAAATCTGGTTTGTTA